>NC_054824.1:83353358-84622108 GCF_018345385.1 Vulpes lagopus
TTTAAATACCAGTAAAGTGAATGATTTAGGAACAGCCTGACAAGAGAGGAAGAAACATTTAATCTGTTACATATTGTGTCAACTTTATTTTTTAATCTTTTTTGGACTGAAAATTTGTCAGAAACTATTGCACAGATAATTTTGTGTGTGTGTGTGTGTGTGTGTGTGTGTGTGTGTGCAAGAGAGAGGGAGAGAGAGAGACAGAGAGAGAGAAATTCAACTTTTATGGGGAAGGCACAGATCAGGGAACCAGAAGCATAAAATGGAACAATCTGGACAAGATCCTTGCCCTCTGAAGATTCATTCTAAAGGGAGGAGTTAGACACAACATACCTAAGTAGGTGAATGCATCAAAAAATGCATCAAAAAATCATGTCTTAATAACACCTATGGAGCAAATTAAAAATGTAAATGCTTAGAAATGGAGGAAGAGAGGAGAAAGGTGCCAACACATAGGTCGTTGTGCATTTAGGCCAGAGGGTAAACTTTTCATAGGATACCATAATTTGAGAAATTACCCCAGTTTTGGAGCACATCGCAGGGCTGGCTCTAAGATTGTGGAGAAGATATCTGTGCCCTCATGTATCTAAAAGGGATTTGAGGCTCCTTACACAAAACCAGACACCTCTAGAGCCACCCCCTGACCCGCCCACAGCCTAGTCTTTCACAAGGCAAGGTTTGATTACCAGTTTCCCACCCACCACGTGGCTGGCAGCTTGCTGACCTGTCTCTGCCCAAGATGGCCCTGTTAGCTCTGTTTACAGGTGGTAGTGAGCAGGACACGCAGCCCCAGAGATCGTCCACCCCCAGCGATGATTCTGGCCTCTCTTACTCCCCTCCAAGTTCCTTACCACTAGACTTGGGACTGTCTGTGTGATGTTAAGACTTCACAGTTGCAAGTTCAAGACTCTTCAAAAACCTGAGCTTCTTTGTGCCTCCATCCCCTCAACTCCAGTGACTTGTTTCCTTTCCAACTTGAGTCGCCCAGCAACCCAGCTGCACATCAAGACCAGCATCAGACACGTTTCCTCTGGGACTCATTCACTCTGACTTTCATTTCCAACTCCTCTGATATCCCCCACTATCTCTACACCCTTGACCATTTCCAGTTCTCAGAATCCATGAGATTCTTTGTGTCTTTACTTAACATGGTCCCTATGGTCGGGCACTTCAGTTCTTCTTAAGCTTGTGTTCCCATGTTTTCCAATATTTGTACCTCTGGGATCTTGTACTTGCTCCTCTGTTCTCACTGAGCACTGGAGAGAGGGTAAGGATATTGTTAGGTCTGCTAACCTTGTGTCTTAGCTCAGGCTGCTGTAACAAAATGCCATAAACCAGATGGATTCTAAGCAATAGAAATTTACTTCTCACAGTTTGGGAGGCTGGAGAGTCCAAGATCAAGATACCAGAAGATTCGGTGTCCAGCCAACACCTGTTTCTTGACTCATAGATGGCTGTCCTCTTGCCGTGGCTTCAGTGGTGAAAGGGGCAAGAGAGCTCTCTGGGGTCTGTTTTATAAGGGCCCTAATCCCACTCCTGAGGACTCTTCCCTCATGACTTCATTACCTCCCAAAGGCGTCACCTCCCAGTAGCATCACACTGAGGAATGGGTTTCAACATATGAATTTTGGGAGGACACAAACATTCGGTCTATAACAATTCACATTATCTATCTCTAAAGATCACTGTAATCCATTTTTATATTATTCTTTTCCCTTTGATCACAGTGGCAGGGAAATTTTTTCCTCTTCTTTTTATTTTTTTCTTTTATTCTGTTTGAGAGCACAAAGCTGTTGGATTCTGAACTATTCAGTGGCCTTCCACTCCCCTCTACCCTTAAAATCTTTATATCCTCACTGATCTTTTCTTTTCCTCTTGCTTTGGAGGCAAATTATTTTTTTTTTCCCATTTCCAAAGTAAAATTCAACCTGTGCTCTTGGTCTAACCTTCCTGCACCCCTGACACACAAACACACAGTGCTATATTAATTTTCATTATTCTCATGAGCCCAGAAGTATGATTTATTTTCCCTTATGTATAAAAACAGATATTTTTTTTTAAGATTTTGTTTATTTACTTTGGAGAGAGAAAGCGAGAAGGAGAACACAAGCAGGGGAGAGGGAGAAGCAGACCCCCCCGCTGAGCAGGGAGCCTGATGCAGGGCTCAGTCCCAGGACCCTAGAATCATGACCTGAGCTGAAGGTAGATGCTTAACCGACTGAGCCTCCCAGGTGCCCCTAAAAACAGATTCTATCCAATAAATGTCTATATTAATAAGACTACAACCCTCTCTCTTCTTTCTCTCATGGACAGAATTTGTGAGATATTAGTTGCACTCTCGTTACCTTTCTTCTCCACAGTGGCATTCAGCAACCTCTTGAAATCGCTAGTTCATTTTATGAAATCTCACCAGGCTTGAAAGCATCCTATTTATTTGTTTGACCGTCCTATTTAAATATTGGGCAAGTTGCCAGGGTCCAGGTACCATTTTAGGTGCTAAGTTCATACAACCAGAACTGAGCAATCGTCACATTTATGTCCACACGGATTGGTCCAAAGAGTCCAAATCCCAAGAAATTGAACCAGATGGGACAAGAAGAGAGTGAGATTAAGAGAAATGGTATAAAATGAAACTCTGAATTCAGCTGTGCCTGAAGATCTGCTCAAGACTTTTTAGTTAACCGAATCAATACATTTCCTTCTTATGTGAGTGACTTTGTGTTTGGATTCTATCATTTGCAACTGAAAGAGTCCTGAATAAAATAATATAGTTATTTGCATATATATATGTGTGTGTGTGTGTATATATATATATATATATATATATATATATATATATATAAAATTTTCCCCTATGCAGTCATAAGCTATTTGAGGAAAAAGACTGTTATTCGCTTGGTATCCTCCAGGATGCTTTGCACCTTGTAAGTGTCCAATAAATATTTATTGAATGAATAAATCAATTTATCAAAGAGCTTAAATTTAGATTGATACAGTCTTCAGACTTCTTTGGAGTGAGCTGGATAATGAACAGTGTCACATGACAGAATTCTTAAAGACATTCCCCACCTCCAAATGGGAAGACTTAGCTCTCATCCAACCCTCCACTCTTCCCCCATTGTCACTTTGTCCTCATTCCCATTCAGCTTTTGCTCAGAGAATACACCTGGATGGCTATGCCCCTATTGTCAGCAGTGAGAATCTCAGGCTCTGGATATAACGTGACTGAAGCGGAAAAAAAAAATATTGGCCCTTTGGTTTTCATTCTTTCTTTCTTTTTTTTTTTTTTTTCATTCTTTGTTGATCCAGGTATAAGCTTCTCTTTGTAAAGAAAGTGCCGAGATACTCCATTTTAAACACATCCTAATAAACTGTAATAAGAACAAGACATTGGGGAACATTATGATTTTTAATCTGCCCCCCCCTCCCATGCAAACACACCAAAGACGTACCTACCTCAAAGATGAAGAATCAAAAAGAAACACAACAGATTCGCAGGATACACATCTGCAAAGGAAGCTCACCCTGACTCACATAGTTATAGCTCTCTCTTTCTGTAACTATGAAGACAAGTGTATACAGAGACAAATCTTTTCATTTAGGAAAAAGATCCCCTGTGCACATCTCAAGTCAGGGAAGTCAAAAGGACCAAGAGCTCTTCCCTGAAACAGACAGAATGTGGGTGGAGGCAAATAGAATGATATATTTAAACGCTTAGCAGGATGGAAATCTTAGACAGTCAAAGCAATATCCTTATTAATTGCCAATTTTCGAGGCATTGTAGCATGGAACCACTTTCTCCTGTCTTGTTATTTGTTGAAAAGATAAGAGGATTAGGATGGGGCTGGAGTGGGGGGTGTGGGGTGGCAAGAAAGTCATCTATTTTTCTCTGAATGTGCATATGTGTTTTAATTATCCCTCTTGAGATACATCTTTGCATGGTTGTGCCTTCAATCTGTTGCTTGCAGTTTTGTTTTTGACAGCAGAGTTTATATTATCAGGGGTCGCCAGGTTTGTTTTGTGTTTTGTCTTTGGAGGGGGTGGGGGCAATTATCACGGTCATCAAGCTGTCCACATACTGTTCGCCATTTGGAAAAGGCCAAACTGCTTGCCCTTTAAAGGAGCCTAAAGTGCATGAGTTTTTCCTGCATCCTGCTTCCTGGGGGCAGAGCTGATGCTGCCGAGGCTAGATTGCAGGGCTTCTCTGTGATGACCACCCAGCAATTTGATATTCATAGATTTCTACTTTAAAAAAGTAACCAAGTTATAACTCCAACAAGTAACTAAGCCAGTTGAATGGCAGAGTGCACTCTTAACAAGCATTCAGCTTCCTACATCACATATATAAGTAGCAATTCTCTCTCTAATAACAAATGCTAAGTATTCAACCTTCTGCATCTGCCTGTGGAGACAGAGATCTTTTTAAAACGTTGATGCACAGAAATTCCCCCAAACTCCTGCTGTGTTAAAAATTTAAATCATCCTCGATTCAAAACAGGGTGTGTTCTTAAAAAAAGCAGTGCTTTCATTCTAACATATTTCCTTGGTAATGTGGTGGAAGCAGGAAAGAGAGTTCTGTGAAATAATGCACATTATTAAATGAAAATATGTAAAAGCTTATTCAAATGTAGTTTGCTTCACTGGCAATCGCTCAAGTGTTCGTAGGATGCCAGACACGTGAGATGTACAATGTCACAGAGTTTCAATGATGCAGACAAGAGGGTAAACTCATATAATAGGAAGAGTTAGGATTTAGAGATATTAGCCTATAATGTGAAATTTTTAAGTACACATAAAGTTGTGTTTTTGTTTTGCTTTTGTTCTGATTATGAAATAAGAGAAAAAAACATCCTAGAACAAAGAGGTTGGAAAACAACCCTTCAGCCCACCAACCATCTATTACCCTTCTAAATGTGTTGGAGGATTTCATTCTAGTGTTTTTTGCTTGGACTTTTACATTCATAAGTGCATCAAATACTTGAGATTGAATCAAGTGCTAGTTTTTTTTTTTTTTTTTTTTTTTTTTAAGAGAGTTTCTTTGTTCGTTTGTTTATGAGATACAGAGAGAGAGAGAGAGGCTACCCATGGAAAACCTGATGCAGGACTCCATCCCAGACCACTGGGATCATAAAACTAAGCCAAAGGCAGAAGCTCAACCACTCAGCCACCCAGGTGCCCCTAACTGTGACATGCCACATATTTCTGTGTCTTCCTTAAACTCTTAGCTTCCTTAAACTCTTAGCTTCCTTAAACTCTTCAGCTAGAGTCTGACACCAGGTCCTCCTGTTTTTCATCCCATTCCTAATCTCTATCTCTAGATCAAGTATTTAGAAAATACAGTGTAATGAATAACAGAACTTCATCACATCGAGGCAAGGGGGGCAGACACTTTCAGGGGAATGAAACCAGCCATCTGTGATCTCTGCCCACAGCTTTTCCTTAGTCACTTGGGTCCAAACAGAGATGGCCAAGGACCACCCGGGGCCCAGTATCTCCCACAGATGGTCACAGATAATAGATGATGACACCTGGGCTGTCTTAGTATTTGTGCCACTTGGTGTTACTTCCCATCAGACTGGGTTCTTCGAGCCTTCACTTTCATCTTCCTCTGCTCATGGTCTGGCTTAGAGACTTTCTCCGCAGGACCTCCATATGCCCATATTTGTCTGCTCAGGCTGCCATAACCAAATACCATAGACTGGGTGGCTTAAACAACAGAAATGTATTTTCTCAGTTCTGGAGACTAGAAACCTAGATTAAAGTGCCAGCTGATTTGGTTCCTGATGAGAGCTCTTTCCCTGGCTTATAGATGGATGCCTTCTTGCTATGTCCTCACATGGCCTGTCTTTGGTGCATATGTACAGAGAGAAAGAGAGAACACTCTGTTACCTCTTCTTATAAGATAGTGTTAAGGTTCTCCAGAGAAACAGAACCAATAGGAGGTATATCCATATTTATGTATATTCAACATTTATATCTATATCCACATCTATATATTTATATTCAGCCCATAACATTATCTTTCTCATAGTATTATATTCTTCCCTGATTTAAGGAGATGGATTTGGGAAAAGTATGTGGGAGCATTGGACAAGTGAGCAGGGAAAATATAGCAAGAGAACAAGTAAAGAGCTAATTTCATAAATGATGGAAGATGAATTACCAGTGACTAAAGAGATAAGAGGCAATAAATTGAAGAAACTTTGTTTGCTAGCCATATGGTGTGAGCTGTGGAACCAGTAAGATGAATAAGTAGCACAGTCAATAACTACAAAGAGAGAAACTACATTAAAAAAAATCAATTTCTAGTGATCTAGACTTCGTTCAGCAATGGCCTATGGCTTGAGTGTAAAATAGTTGATGATAATATTAGGTGGGACACATTGAACCATTAGACAGTAGAGAGCATTTGTTAGAAAAGTTATTCTTGTTGTATTAACAATGGAAAATTGGCCTTGATAAAGTTGAAGGTATTTGCTGGAGAGATATTGTAGGGATTAATTAAGGATAAATGGCCACATGAACAAAGGAAAGTTTATAGTGATTAAAACTGCTTTTTCTCAGGAAGACAGTTTGTTGTATAAATTTTATAACTTAAACTTGCTCAATAGAGACTATGAGATGGAATTATAGGTACAGAAGTGAGAAAAGATTAGGAGTCTAGGGGCCATTTCCAGAGCCTGTGATCACACCTCACCTGTAATCTCTTCTTGCACTTACAGCTTCTTAAGCTATATTTGGCTAGACCATTTGAAAATGTCAACCAAAACAGGGTATGGCTATATTAGCTGGGTTGAAAGATTGCCTTAGACACAATAAAAACTCTCTCAGAAGGATTTTACAAAAAAAGATTTCTCCTCAGAAATTACAAGTATTTTTCCCATGGGGAAATCTGGATCTCAAAAATAAGTTTATATTAGAAACTTTCCTAATTAAAATATGTAACTGTGAAGTTGTATGAACATTTTCTAACACAAGGCTATTAAAAGATAAAATGAAATGTTTGACACACTAAAGGATTAAAATAAGTTTCTGTGTTAGTTTATAAGGGATCTGGTTATCAGACTCTAGGAAGATGAAATGACCTCAGCACTGAAACTGTGGCAGAGCCTGCTAGCTGTCCTCAATTTCTCTTCCCCCTATCCTTAGCATTAGAATCTTTGCCTTTAGCATTATTCCATTTTGTAGCCACACCTTCTCCACAAAGCTATCATGACCCTGCAACTAAATATGATCAGTAAAAGGTAAGCCGGAAAGTCATGGCGACCTGTGGTGCATCCCTTAAAAGGCAGCTTGTGCGTTTTCCTTTGGCCTGTTACCCTTCCTTTAGATCCCTTTCCTCCTTCCTGTGGATTGGAATATGAGTTCATTGGTTGGTAGTTACCATATTGGACTATGATGAGACCTTGAAAATGGACCACACACAATAGAGCGGTAGGATAGAAGGACCTTAGACAGGATCTTGGGGATCAGTTTCCTTACCAGACTAAAGTACCTCCACACTCTTACATGACAGGGAAATAAGCTTCTATTCTATTTACATCTTTTTGACTCGGCATGGAGACCAGTACTAACTGACACACCAGGCTCCATCAAAAAGCTGAGCTATTATTTTCTCCATCTTCTAAAACCATAAGACTGATAGAGTTGAGAGCTTATCACAAATCAGTGATGAGCTAGAAACAGAAGGCTACTGCCCACCTGAACCTGGATAGAAAAACAAAACAAAACAAAACAACAACAACAACAACAACAACAAAATGTAATTTTTGTTATCTGCCCCCTGGATCAGAAATAGTTTGTATCAGACAGATGCTGGTTCAGGAAGCTAAATGCTCTCCTTTTCTCTTATGACTTTATATCTGTCCCTCCTGCTGCATCCAGTTTGAGACTGTATCTTCCAGGAAATAAACATATGAGGTCCATTAGAAGACAAACTGTAATGCATTGTTTTTTTGGATATGTAGTTACCTCAGGTAAAGTGCTAGGTTTGAGAGTGGTGCAGAGACAAGGAAAGAAAAAGAAAGAGAGGGAAGGAAGGAAGGAAGGAAGGAAGGAAGGAAGGAAGGAAGGAAGGAAGGAAAGAAGGAAGGAAAGAGGGAAAGAAGGAAAGAAGGAAAGAAGGAAGGAAGGAAGGAAGGAAGGGAGGGAGGATGGATGGATCAGCAGATGCTGGGGACTCTAGTTTTGCCATGTACTTCATCTGTTCTTCATATCAGATAATCAGACACTTGAGATAAGATACTATCCTGTTTCAGTATGGTAGAGCTACATAAAACAAAGGATTAAAAGACATCAGGAATGAGACTAAGTGTCATGGATATCAACTTACTACCTGTCAGTGAAACTAAAAAGATTTGACCAGCACCCAAGAGAACAGAGAGTAAGGACAAGGGCGATCTACACACCATATGTGTTAATAAACACTAAACCTGAATCAATTTCCCCTCCATCTGAGGTTGACTAAATAGACATACAAAGAGATTAAAGAAAAGAAGACACAGTCTAGGGAATAATAGAAACTTGAGGGAGAAAATATTAGCTTGAGACAAAAGAAGAGTAGACCTGTAATAGCCATTAATGATAGGCCCAGAGTCAACTTGAGAAAATTACTTGTTCCTTCAATAATACACAAGAGCATGTTGTCTTTGGTGGGAGTGGGGGGGAGGCAATTTGAAGAGAATAGGTTGAGAGAAAAAGGCTATTTGAGAAAAATTGTTGGAGAACTTAAGGATTGATTGCAGAGAAACTTACAAAAGTTGGAATAAAAAATCTGAACTGGGTATTTGAAATAAGTTGGTAAAAGGTCAAGTTAATAATATGGTAATTTAACTTGAGAAACTCTCATGTAATGTACTTAACAAAGTAGAAGAAACAGAAATTTGGGGTGGGGGAATGAAATGTGTCAAAGATCCAAAGATAAAGACAGCAGAGAATGCTATCTCTTACCTAGGCTAATAATTAAGTGTGTTCATTAGGAAAAAACAAAACAAAAAACTAAAAAAAGTTTGAACAGAGGCAATGATTAAAGACATAATTAGGATAAACTTTTCTTTTGTCTTATTTGAAATAAATAAGACACACAAAATAACTTTCCTTTGAAAGGAAACCTTAAAAATAACTTGAGAAAACAGATCCAAAGTGATTACTATAATACATCAAAATCAGTCAAAAGGTATTCTTGTCTAGAAATATACTGATAAGATTGGTAAGTTACAAAACTAAGAAAAAATACATTTTATGAATGGTCAGATAGCAGGAGTGCTGATTGCTAACTGCCTACCCTACGACACCAAAGGCCAGGCCAATAGACAACAAAACGATGTCCACAACAGACTAGAGGGAAATAACATTTTGGGATGTATTTATTCCTTCACAGATTTTTTTTCCTTGTGAAGAATTCTTAAAAAGGTATCCTTAAATATTCAATGGCTTATAAAATATAATGTCTACATATCAATTTAAACCACTTTAAAATATATAATAGCTGATCAAGAGATACAATAAAATTAAGAAATCCATTATGGGGAAGTCACATGTAAAATAGACTGGTAGAGAACACCAAAAACATTTCAAGACAGAGTTAGATAATGACACTAAATTATGCTGCAAAACTGAAATCAAACATCTAAAATAATTATTGAATTAAAAGGAGTGTGATATAAAATCATAGTTTAATAAAACACAGTATTCCACATCTAAAACTTGGAGTTATAGAAAGAACAAGAAATGGAATGGCACAGAGCAAAATTTTGAAATGCCTAATTTTACAATACAGTGATTCCAGAACATTATTTTAATGTTAATCTATTAACATAGATAATTTGAGAAATATGGATTACTGTAATGAATGTATAAAAACATGCATGGGACTAATGCAACTTCAGGATAGTGGGATAGTAATACTCTTTGGAGTGCGCACTTGGGCTTTGGTTTATCTATAATGTTTTATTTCTTTAAGGGAGAGAAAGATCTGAAACAAGAAACTGTTAATATCTATCAAATTTATAACATTGGTGTCTATTGTTGGTTATATTATTTTCTGTAGTTTTCTATGTTGGCAATATTGTACATTTTAAGAGATTACTTTGGGCTGCTTAAAGGTAACCACTAAGGAGAGGTTAAAATGTGTACTGGTACATCAACCACAGAAGAGAAGAGCAACTTATGTATGTGCAAGGATGTTTGATGTGGGAAAATACAGAAAATATGGAATGAATCAGAAAAATACTCAAAATGTCAAAAGTAAGACTATGGATCCATTGTGAGGGCTGCTATAAATTGTTTCAACCTTTCTACTAAATAACCAATAATAATGATAATGATATAGAATATGTATTCTTAGTATGTGCCTGGCACTATGCTGTATGCGATCCTACATTCCTTAAATGTTTTATGTCCATTAATCCTCATGACAACTTTATGAATCAAGTATTATTATCTGAAAGTCTCATAGATTGAATTGGTAAAAATAGCTCAACCAAAAGACATCATGTTAAAAAGACAAAAAAACGTAAAGATGTTCGGTGTTTTTGTCTTACAAACCACAAGAAAAAGAAAACCCAGGTCATTAAATATTAACATTAGACAAGATAGAATTAAAGACAAAAATCATTAAGTGCTATCTAGAGATTAATTTTATATTCAAAAAGGGAGATTCCATAATGTATATATAAGAATTTTAAGACTTTATATAAGCAAATAGGCTAACATTTAAGTAGTTGACTAAAATTATCAGAAATGCAAGGGAAATTACTTTCAAATGCAGTGTCTTCACTGGAAATTATGCAAACTATTGCATGTATGTATATGCGACTGATATATATATATATATATATGAAGTAATGTGGTACTTTCATCAAATCATCAAAGGAGATCCATAACTCTCCCAGAATGTGTTTGTGTACGTGTGCGTATCTTTGTCCTCTATAATAGGAGACCACACTGAAAAAATAATTCATGAAATATTAAGCGAAAATTGTTATAAAGTCCTAAGTGAAAAATGTCTAGAGTTATTCATGAAATTACTTTTGTGATATCTGGCTCTTACTGGGTTTCACATCCTATGATAATAGTGGTCAGAAATGTCTTACTTTGTGATACTCCACTCAGTACAATAGATGGCAATAGATGGCATATAGATTAGGCTCAGTAAATATCAATTGAATTGATTGACCAAGTAAACCATTACCTCGGAGAAGTTAATGTTTTGTCAATGAATTAGCTCCCCAAATAGTTCTAGATCCACACAGTTTTATAGGTAAATTCTATCAAACTTCAATGATCAGTTGCTTATAAACTTTTAACTTTTTCATAGTATGGAAAAACAACTAAAACAAGAAATGAAACTTCTCAGCTTCAAAAATATTAAACTCAGAAACTGAGACTTGAGCAAGACAGCTATAAAAATACAACACACTTACGTCACCTATATGTGTGTGTATGTGTGTGTACATATATACATATCTAATAGACATAAATGTTATCCAATTGATTCAGTAATGTATGAAAAGTATACCATAACAATATAACAAGATTTAGAACATTTATATATAAGATTTAATTCAGGAATACAACTGTGGTTTGATATGAAAAGCTCTAATCAATTATCTTCCATTTTTCTTTTCCATTCTTTATACATTATTAGGAAATATCAATACATCAAACAAAAAGCATGATCATTTTGGTAGATGCCAAAAGCATAATTTGATTAAAATTGTATATGCATAATATGGACAATATTAAAATCTTAGTATATTAGTAAAAGAAAGATGTTCTTTCAACCTGATAAAGAATAAGCATTCAAAACCTGCATCAGTGTATTTCATATTTAAAAGGTTTAACACACACGCACACAAAAATAAAAATAAAAAAATAAAAGATTTAACACTAGAAATGCCAGGAGTATAACCATTAAGATCAAGATCAAGTCAAGAACTCTATTTATATCTATTGAAAGTAAGCTAGATTGGCTGTTGACGTACACACTTGGAAACAAGGAGAATTTCAACAAGACAAAAAGTAATATGTTAGAGATAAAAGAATTTTTTAAAAATTCTGGATCAGGATGGGGTACCCAAGTGGCTCAGTTGGTTGCACATCTGAGGCTGAATTTCAGCTCAGGTCATGATCTCGTGGTCCTGGGATACAGCCCTGCTTCACATTCTCTCTCTCCCTCGCCCTCTGTGCCTTCCTCCACTTGTGGGCACACTCTTCCCCAACTCTCCCTCTCTGAAGATATATAAAGATATAAAAAGATATAAATCTTTTAAAATATTCTAGATCAGGGCAAAACACAAGTTTAATTTCATATGACAGTTCTGCAGTAAAGCTGTAACAATAAGCCTTATGCACTAAATATCAAAAACTGCAAGAAGTCAACAAGTTACTGGATACAAAAATGAATAGACAAAACTTAATAGATTTTCAATTAACCTGTCAAAGATTGTAAGAGGGAATAGATCCAATAAAGAATAAAAATATATAAACTATCTAGACTAAGAAATCTGTGAGACAGAACTGAAGATGAATAGAAATTCAGAATATAAATTTCTTTCCGTATTATTTTATAGGCTTAATATAATTTCAAGTAAATGGGCAGTTACATTTGAATGTGGTGCCCTTTAAACCTCTCATTCCTTTTGAGAAATGCATTCTAATAAAATAATCACAACTATAGTAGAAGATTCAGAAAACAGATTATTTATCTTTTATTCACTCCTTAAACAGAGTTATAAACAACCAAATTCCCCACAATAGCAATATAGTTAGAGAAAATGTGCACAGTCATATGGCAAAATATACAGAGCCCTGTTTATGAAGAACAGAAAGCAAGACAGTGCTCAAAAGCTATTTAAAATAGAAAGGAGTGCATCACCCTTTATATTCTATTTTAATTCTAGAAATTTTTAAAAGATAGGGTTTTTTAAAAGATTTTATTTTTGAGGAATCTTTATACCCAATGTGGGGCCCAAACTCAGAACCCCGAGATTAGATAGCTTGCTTCACCTACTGAGCCAGCCAGGCACCCCTAAAAGATACTGGTTTTAAATATTTACATAATTGTGTGAAATATAAGCCAAGATTCATTAATATGTGAGAGATGCATATCTAAGAGGTTAAATAATACACCGAATTTACTTTCTGTATACATTGATTTTTGTTTGGTCTTTTTTTTTGTTTGTTTGCTTTTTAAACACTAGATATACATTTTACATTTGGGAAAAAGATAATGGATTCATACATTGTAGTTGAAATTTATTTGGTACCTTTGCCATGTGATTTCCCCCCCACTTTGGGCCAGGTTTAAATAGAGATCTCTAATATATTTTTAAAAGATTTTTGGAAGCCAGACTAGAAATTGAAGTTAGGTTTAGAAGTGATTCTTATAAGAGGGACAAATTGACATGGTCTTTTTATCAACAAAGAATACGAACCAGAAACAAAAAAATGAAGACTAGCTTCAACAAAGGAAAAAGAACAGTCAGTGTCTTATTTAAAAACCTGAAAAATTTGAAAGCATAATTGTCTCCATAAGAGTTCAGATGCTGATATTATACATTAAAGCAATTTAGGAATGTTTATACCAATATTCGCCAGGCTTATAAACCAATTTAGCATTGTCTTATATTCAGATTGCATGGAAAATAAGTTTTCCATCTTTAAGAATATAAAAACTAGGGCGAGTAATAGATTGAGAGTTTTATGCTTATGAGCATAAGCTGTGATTGTTTACTGTGCTTTAACAATGATGAAATCACTAAAGGCTTCATAGCAAGACCCAAAACCCTGGGGAAGCCATTAAGAATTCAATATTAACAGTTCATGGAGGAAAATGGATTCCACTTACTAAAATGATTTTAAAATGTTTTCTATAAAATGCAAATATTGCAGCTCTGTGAAGTTGGACATTTTAAATAGGTTTTATTTGAATCTTTGTTCTTACATAAGGGCTATGTGTTCTTCTCAGTGGAATCCAAAGATTATAATGTCTGGTTAATGGTAGGCATGGAATAAAGTTTGGATAAGTATAGAAAGAAGGAGTTTCTTAAAGCTGAAAGGAGGCAGGCCATCAAAGCCACTTCCAGACATCCTAGAATTGCCTAACAGTTTCTGGCACCAAAAAGTGTGCAACAGATAGTGCTTTGGTCCAAATTGGAACATCTCTGATTCTCCACCCAGCACCATATCTCCTTCAATGTTTTATTCTGTCCAGATATTGTAATGCCCCCAGGCAAACAGAAGTTAGCTTAACCTTGACTGAGCCCAATTTTTGCATTTATCCTCCAGAATTCTGTACGTGTACCCTCGGGGGGGTGGGGAAACAAAGGAACAAACAAGAAAGGTGGAAAACTAACAAGTGATAAAAGGAAAGACGGGCACTTTCATCTGGGAATAATTAATCCATGCTTAGAAAAGACCAGCAAATGTTGCTTTGCTTCATTTGATTTTTATTCACTTCATAATGACAGTGAAGCGAGGAAAGTGCCAGGTCCTGAAATTGCTCTCGGCTTAGGTTTTGGGGAGCGTTCCTTTTTTTTTTTTTTTTTTTGCGAACAGCTTGTCAGAGCAGCACAGAAATGGAGAGCTTGGTTTTCGGGGATGAGGAAAAAAGCAGCATTCGGGCACAGACTGGTGATTTCTGGGCTGGTGTGCATTGCTGCCTTTGTGTTTGTATTCATTCTTAACTAAAGCTAAGTGGAGATCTGTCTGGAAAATAGTCCCCTTTTTCCTTTGGTTTTGAATTTTGTCCATTTTCCAGAATTTTCTAGTTCTTGCTTAGAGTAAACATAATGTTGGACAACCTGGAAAAGCCTCTACTGGGCAGCAGTTTACCGAGGGATAAACAGGAAAGAACTAAGGAGTCATTCTGTTTCCTCTCTGGCTGTGCCTCTCTCAGTTTGTCCGTGTGTCTGTCTTTCTGCTTAGTTCAATGTGCTGGTGGGCAGGTGTGCATCTGTCTTTGTCTTTCATCCTGGTGTCTTTTTCTCCAGAAACCCCCATTCCCATCACTTGCCCCCTCGTGATGAAGGTAGGTGGATTTACATCAGATTCCAGATTCCCTGCATTATGCCTGGCTTGTATCCGCTCTGGAAGCCTCCCTCACAGTTGGTGATTTAGACCCCACACAGACCTGGAATAACCTGATATTCTGACCCCATAGATTCCCTCAGGCACCTTGCGCCTTGCCCCAGAGCTTAGTGTTCCAGAACATTACATTCCACAGGACAGACAGGACAGGCCAAGGACATGAGCATTGATTTTCAATGGTAACATGCCAGTGCAGTCACCTCTGTGTTGTCCTGTGTCCTATTCTGTGTCAGGGCCAGAGAAGGAAAAGAAAAAGAAAAAAAAAAATTGGACTTGGCGGGGTGGGTGGGGAGGAGTAGATGGGCGGGAGTTTAAAAGCTTTTCTCTTTTAATTTAACCCCTGGGAAGGAAAAATAAATTATGTAGACTTATGTCACATCAAGAAAGAAACAGGATTAAAATAATCTGGTATGAATATTCATCCGTGGTTTGACAGAGGGCTGGAGTGAGAGGAGCGAGGGCTGCTTATTGCTAACAGAGATCTCTTTCGGAGAATTGCATTTTAAAGGAATTTGCGATTAGATCTGTTGGCCAAAACTGTGGGAGACTTTTTGTTGTTGTTTCTCTTTTTCTTTAATCTTGGCATTTTGGCTGCCCAGCCTCCTGCAGACATGCATTTCTCTCTAATCACAACAATCCCAGGTGGTTTGCCTCTCTCACACCAGGCCCTTAGAGGCTGGCTCACTGCAGAGGGGAAGCAACCCATCGTCCTGACAACCAATTATCCTTTGTGTGGCAGCCTCTCGGTGCACACGGTGAAAATGATGCTGCACCTAGTATTAATTATGCCTCCATCTCTAGTGTTTAAAGAAGAACCATGGCATTCTGTTGGGCCACATCATTTTCCCCACTGCAAGAATGCTTTCTTCCCTAAAACTCTCCCGCTTTCACCTTCTAAAAGCCCTGTCCAGCTGAATTCTCTGAGATGATAGAATGTTCCCTATCTTCCCTGTCCAGCGTACAGATGGCTAGTGGCCACTAGATCACATTCAGAAAGCTGAGTGTGACCCCCTGATGATGTTGGCAGGGAGTTCCAAAGTACAGAACTGTTCCAGAACCCAAAACTGTCAAGCAACTTGAGTGTGTAAACCTGCACACATAGACACACATGTTTTTATTCTGTAAGAACACTTTCCTTTAGCTTTTCGAACCATTCTAACGGATTCATCATCATTTGTCATTAAATCTCAGCCTCTCTCGTCAGCCATTAGAGTTGCAGAGGACTCAGGAAGCTAAAATGTGACATTATTTTTAACTTCACCCTACTGTTCTCCAAATAGCTTGCGCGCAGGTACCGGGAAGCAGAATTACACTTCATAGCAAAATGATGTGCATGAACAGGAACAGTCATTTCTGATGTGAATTTTTCATGGGGATATTTAATAAGCCTGAGCCAACCACCTTTCTGTTCTTTAGCTACTATTACCAATGTTTAAAATGAAGTTAAGCCGATAAAATTGCCATCGTTGCTTACATAGAAGTCAATCTATGCGTAATGAAAAGGGTTAAAGTATTCTTAGGCTGTATAACACAGAGAGAAATCATTCAAGTCAACCTGATTGGTGAAATGAAGCTAAGTTGCTCCTTCAAGTTTAGTTTATTGTAATAAAATAATGGCAATTATTATCTTTACTGCTACTACTACTTATTGAGTTTCTATCATAGCCGGGGGAGGCCTTAAGAGTTTGACTTCATATATGTTCCTCACAGTAAGCCTAAGAGAGGAGTACAATTGTTATACCCATTATATATACAAAGGAGGCACAGAGAAGTTAAGTAACTTCCCCAAAGTTGACCCAAGTTGGCTTTCAGACGTAGGCAGGCTAACCACAGGGCCTGAGCTCATAATTAGCATTTAGTCCATTCTATGCGTGGGAAAAGCAACAAACCAGATCACTAAAATGTTCAGGTTTCAACTGCAGGTAAACAGCAGCTTCAGCAGAAAAATTTTGGGGACATGGTTATATTAGTTTTTACTGTATTAATGGCTTCAAACAATTAAGATTCACACTTGTAACTACAATGGTACACTTACTAGCCAGAGTAATGAGTTGGCTGGAAGCAGCAGTCAAAGAAATTCTGTAAGGCAAACCAGTCTTCTCTTGATAATAGTTATGTTAGTATTCATCCAAGATTTTTAAAGTTTATGTGGAGAAAATATTACATTGTATTTCTGCATTTCTGTAATACTATATTACAAAGAATGCAACAACTTCCCTCTCCTCTGGCATTGGTATTCCTTTGACTTGGAAAGTCTGTTGCGGTAAGAACATTTAATATCACATCTACCTTTGCAGTAGATTTTTTAAAAAATATATTTATTTATTTGAGAGAGTAACATGAACAGGGTGGGAGGTAGGAGCAGAGGGAGAGGGAGAAACAAACATTCCGCTGAGCAGGGAGCCCAGCATGGGGCTCGATCCCAGGACCCTCAGATCATGACCTGAGCCAAAGGCAGACACTTGGCCAACTGAGCCATCCAGGTGCCCCTGTAATAGATTTTTAGGTACACAATGCAGTATTGTTAACTCACAGTGTTATACAGTGGGTGTCTAGAACTTAATTATCTTGCAGAGTTGAAACTTTATACCCTTTGTGAACAGCAGCAGCTCTCTGTTGTGCCCAAGATTGTGAATCCAAGAAACCACCAAGGAGCCGACACCGATGCAAGCGCATGAGGATTTTTTAGCAAGCTCGAGCTTGGGTCCAAGTACACCCCACACAGCGGAGCAGGGACTTGGACCCCGAAGTGGGTTACAGCTGGGTTTTTTATAGGCTGGTCTAGGGGATTTGCAGAAGGGGTGGAGGAATTTCTCAAGTTCTGTTTACATTCTGATGGGGGGCTTTCAAGGGCATTGAACTCTGTTCTCATTCTAATATGGGAATTTCTACCACAATTTCTACAGAGCTGGGCTCTGTTGTCTTTCTGATATGGGATTCCCTGCCAGAACATTGAGGACATTCTGCAGTTTTTCCCATAAAAGTTCAGCTCTTATTCACAGGGGCCTAAGATGGCTGTACTTGTGCTAATGCTAAACTTTAGGTGGGATGGCGGCCTTAATTTTTCTCGGCCTCCACACTCTCCATTTCCCTCTCACAACAGCCCCTGGCACCACGGTGGGGTTTCTTTCTTTTTTAAAGCTGCATAATATTCTATTGTATGTATGTACCACATTTTCTTTACCATCTTTTTCATTTCTCAATGGACATTTGGATTGTTTCCATCTCTTAGCTATTATAAGTACTACAGTGGTCACAGGAAGTCTTTGACTGACTAATCTGTTTCTCTCTTTTCCTTTTCATTGAACCTTCTTTCCTATAACATTTCCTGCAACTGCCTAACAATTTGTATGACCTGGTTAAAATGGCCACTTCTGACCCCAAGCTCAGAGGTTGCCTTTTTCAGCTAACATGGTGGGTGCTCTTTTGACTCTGGTTTGTATCTTCTCTACCCTCTGTTCATCCCACCTATCCTGGGTAGGCCTTTGAAGAGAGGCTGCCGGAATGAACTTGTTATTGGAAAACTTAGATTGTATGCAGTTAAAGGGTATGGCACTGGGAGTGATTCAGGGTAACAATTTCAATTCTTCCTTTTCCAGCCTAAAACAGGGAAATATCAGAGCTTGAATGACCTCAAGGATCATCCCGAATTTCTTTTGCCAGGATTAGTCAGCTGTTTAAATGCTTTCGAAGACAGAGAAAACTTGATACCGCATTAAGATGACTTTGTATTTCATCGACACTCATCATTAGAATGCTCTTTCTTAAATAAAATATTCATTTTTAACTATTACAAGTTGAATCTAATTCTGACCTTTAGGGACGCCTGGGTGGCTCAGCGATCGAGTGTCTGCCTTCCGCTCAGGTCGTGATCCCAAGGTCCAGGACTGAGTCCTGCATCAGGCTCCCTGCATGGAGCCTGAGTCTCACTCTGCCTACATCTCTGCTTCTCTCTCTGTGTGTCACTCATGAATAAATAAATACAATCTTTAAAAAAAAAAATTCTGATCTTTAAGGTTAAATGTAAGTCTAATATGTTTCTTACATGACAGCTTATCAAATACTTGCAAACAGTTCTGGTATATCCCTTCGTTCTTCTCTATGCTGATTTTTTTCCTTATCAGATGTTCCTCATCTTCAGGATGTCCGTTCACTTCACTTTCTTAAACTATCTCTCCTGACTTAACTCAGTAGATAAATGTTTCATTTGCTGCCTAGAAACAAATGTACGATGCAGCAACATTTGATTAGCCAGAGTAGAGAGGGAAGACTTTTTCTTCTGTCCTGAATGTGATCTCTAATAATGAGTCTTCAGATCAGCTGTATGAGAGTTCATATGACTTTTGGAAATCCTCCTGAGTATCTCTCTCTTTTTTTTTTTTTCTCCTGAGTATCTCTATCAGTTCCCCCATCATTAAAATTCTGATAGCCACCTGGGTGTCAGAAAACTAAAAATACCATTAGTGGTGGTGTTTCTTTTGTTATCATCAACGTTCCTAAAGTTTCTCAGTCTTTGACTATTGGCTCCTTATTGAGGTCTAAATATTTTATTGACATGGGTTACAGTCTTTTTGTGTTCTGGCTCAGAGGAGAAGTCCTAGAACCAGCTCTACCATTTCCTGGTTATGTGAACAAGCAAGTCGCTTAAGCTCTCTAAGTTTCTGTTTTTTTCATCTGCAAAGTAGGGTAGTGATTACATCTACTTTATAAGGTTGTTAGAATCAAATGAAATAGTATTTGGAGTACCCAGTGCAGTGCTCATGTTAGCAATCATTAAGCTGTGAACTCATTTGAAGTCCTCATAGAAGAAGCACGAGTCAGATTTCTAATCACTGCAATTTGTATTATGACCTTACTTTTTGCGCAAAATGAGATCCAAAGAATTAAAACAAAATGAAACAAAACAAAACACAGTTGAGGAATTCTTTGAGGCCCATGTTGTAGCTGATAGCTTATCATGGTGTGTGCAGCCAAAAAGTCTTCTGCAAGACCAGTATAAGGACTATCAGAAGACAGTATCCTTGTCTTTGAGTTGACTTTATGTCCCTTTGTCTAATACCTCAGCTACCACTTTCCCTGTTCCGGTTTTCCAAGAAAGGAAATTAGCCACACATGCCAAATTGCAGCTACGGTAATGAGGTCCCATACCAGGTGGGATCACTGGGGGCTAGGAGTGAGCCTTGGCCAGGTCCCTCAGCATAGAAAATGGCTACACAGAGTAAGAGCTGTGTATGGAACAGCTGTCCTTAGAATGGTGGCGGAGGAGGGAGTTAGGTAGTGATTGATTTGTCTAGTGCTGTGGTTTCCTTTTCTACCTTCTGGAAAATGATTCTAAAACTTAAATCATTTTGGTGATTTCAACAATGATTACTGATATGATGGGGGAAAGTTCAACAACCACATCTCTGGAGGGAAGGAGACAATGCTGATTTCTAGTATTTGCTGACTTCTGTAGTATAAATATCTCCATAGTGGCTGATTTCACACTATCAGGGTGAAGTCATTGAATGTGAGGTCACTGAACACAAAGTTGTAAAAAGATGCACGGCATCACATTATTCTATCATTCATTGTCAACATAAAAATACAGATTTTAATAACCCTACAACCATAAGTAATGGTAAAATATAGTGAAGTAATTAAGGAGTAATGGGTTCTGAATATTTATTACCTTTACTTTTAATGTAATTTATCTAATTGTAAGTCTATATATTTTTATTTTTTATAACAGCTGACAGAATTTTCTGAAAATTTAAAAATTGGCTCTTATAAGCTTGTAGAAGCTGGTTCTAGCACATCACTGCTGCCAAGATGAGACCATTCAACACTTGGCCTCTTCCTTTACAAACGAATTGGGGAAATTGTGCTTTTATATGTGAACTAATTAGAGAATAATTCAAGACATTGCATACTTAAATATGAACTAGGTAAGTGTAAGTGAAGTATATTTTATGTTTTTAAGAGAAGGTAGATCTCAGGTGCACCAAAACCAAGAATATACTCTTTGTACTTTTAGTATCATTGCTCTGTGTATCCTGAGTTTTCCAAGATATACTCTAGAGTGCTTAAACATAAATACAAATCAGATTCTCACAGGGTAAAATGAAATAATGTTCTTCACTGTAGTGTCATCTGAAGATCTCTAATTGTGAGTTGTAACATGATCAGAAGATTATTTAGGGGAGCTGAACTGAGAATTACCAAATCCCATAGATCAGGTTAATAATTTATAAAGTCTGCACTTGAAGAGAATTATTTGCAGAATGGATTGATAGACTATCAGAAATAGTCGATGACTGTTCTTGGGAGACCTTGAGAAAAGTGATTGGGAAAAGTGGCACTTGGGTTTAATAAACTTGAAGCTGTTTGGATACATCTCCTAACTAATGGATTGCGACATATGTAGCCTGGGCTTTGACCAGCAGTGATACCCGGTGCTGTAATTGTCTTGCATATAGAGTTTTCATTTCCAAAGAAAGTTGTTGCTGTGTTGAGAGAGTAATTACAAAGCTGCCAGAAGGAAGAGCAGTCCCCCCACCAAGCTCACCATGATTTATTGGGTGTATTTGTACTCTTAAACAGATCTGTCTTTTTCTTCCTGGAATGTTTTCACACTTCAATATGAATCTCTCTTCCTCTGAGCTCACCTCATTTGTGTCTGAAATATTGATCTGGTTGACAAAGGACAGAGCAGTGTGTGTGTGTGTGTGTGTGTGTGTGTGAGAAAGAGAGAGAGCGTGTGCACATGTATACTGTATTCATGATTCTGTCTTTCCTATGATTTTTATGATCTAGGGAGATTTGGCACAGAGACAGCCCTTTTGCCTTGAAAATTCTGCTGATCATTTCTGCCTTTGAGAAACAAACTCCATTGTGAGACTGAAAGACCTTCAGTCTTCTCTGTGGCATATGCCCATGGAGTCTGCAATAGAAATGATTTACGAAGTCCAACAATGCAAGAAAATCATAATCTTTTTGACAGATTCCTTTACTTCCATTGCATATCAGCAGTTTTAGGAAGGTGGTCTCCATGGTATCCTAAATGCTAAAAGTCTTCCATCACACAAATGCACATTGCTAAAGTTGAGAAGAACCTTGGAAGTTTTTAGTTACCCCTATCCCCCTTGGAGAAGTAATCAAAAGTTGTGTTTAGTCAACTTAGGCATTTTATCTCCCTGGAAAAATGCCTTCACCTTTCCGGACTTATAGACATCAAGGAGCAGTGAAAGAGAATGGTTCACACCAAATCGTTGCTACAAGGATCTACTCTGAATCTGCCTCTGATGTTTTTCTCTCTTATCACAAAGGGAGAACAGTTGTGTGTCTCTTCACTTTTTGTCAAAATTTTCAACTGCAGCCTTAGAAAATTAAGATGGGAAAAGATGGAAAAAGATGCTTGAACTCTATTTGCTAAAAGGCCAAGTGGATCAAATTATCAAAAATTTTATGCCAAACTCAAGGTTATAGCTCAGGCTGTTGGGTTCAGCAAACTTCTTCTGCCAGAAGGAGCTTGTTGACAAATCTTTCTTGTTGTTAATCAGCACAGGAAAATAAAATCTGCAGAAAAAAAAATGAAACTATCGTATACACTGTAGATTCCTTATTTTCTAAGGAATACAGAAGATAACCATTATTTCAGAAAAAGTTAGTGGTATTCCTGTCCCCAGGACAAAAGAATTAAATAAGTGACCTCTCTTGGCCCTTTCTACCCTCTACAGTAGCAGATATTGGGTAATTATCTCAATTTTGAAATTATTTTTCTTTTTATAAATCCTGTGTAAGGCTCAATCATTCACATTAAAGTAACCTAAATTCCAGCATAGACTGTGGGTATACTAGCCAAATAAGCTCAATGGGGACTTGGAAATCAAGAGACTTAGCTTTTAATTCTGGAAAATCAGTTCCATAAGATGGTGAGCATAGTCTCTTTAAGAAAAAAAATATATATATGTTCAACTAATCCACTATTTTTCTTGAGGCATTTTATAAGTACAAGAACATTAGATATACTATGATTAAGATATTTCCATAAGATTTGTCACTCTCACTCATCAGAGGATTGAGAGAAAAATGGAATAAGCTGAGAAATAGAAAACTAAGTTTAGAGAAAAAAATTTATTTTCCTTGAATGGAGAAAGGATAATAGTGGTATTCCCAGGAAAAAAGTTTTGAGATTAGTTGGACTTAATACTTGATAAATGATTTACTGCTCGAGCAGTTTTTTTAAAGGAAAACTGCCAGGTTTGCAGAGGGATGTTTCAAACCAATAAGTAAACTTAACAAAGAACTTAAAAAGTCTGTTTTTTTCAGTATTTTTTGAATACCAGCCAAGTGTCAGGAATTGTGGGGGATACAAATAAATATTTCCTACTTTTAAGTGGCTTATAGTCTAGCATATGATTAAAATGTCACTTTAAAAGCAGGAGAGTAAGCAGAATGTATTACCTGTCCCACCAGAGGAGTATGTAGATAAAAAAGTATTTTCAGAGAACAAAGCATTTCCTTCCAGCTCGAGAAGAGAGTCAAATTTTCATGAAGGTGATAACATTTAACATCTGACCTTCAGACCTCTCATCTGCATAATAAAGTACCAGGGCTTTCTAAGGACAGGGAACCACATAGTAAAAGTAGAGTGGAAAGGGGCAGGCACAAATTATATAGATGAACAGTAAGGAATTACGTTTTTGTTGTCATTGCTGTTTTCTTGTTAGCACAGAATATGAGATAAAGAGAAGTAGAGAACGCAATTTGGGCCAAATTGTGAAGAGCTATGAGATACCAAGTTAGAGATTTTGGCCTTGATCTTAGAGACTTAAGAATTCTCTACATTTTTCTTCTTCAGCACACAGACAGAGGACATTATAGTGTGCAGCATGTGGTCATAGCAGAAGTTATATACAAATAAGTGTAACTTCTCAGGAAATCATATCGGATAAGTGGATAAGAGTGATTTTTGAAGACAAGAATGGTCATGAATCTGTTCTGGTTTTTAAATATAAGTCATTTTCAAACACTAGTATTTTAATTTTCAAATGATAGCAAATTATGTTTGACATCCAGCAAAATAGATAGTGCTCCAGTATATTGAGGTAACGAACTTACGGTTCACTGCTACCGGCCATGGAAATATTCTGTTTTAAGCATGAATCTGTCATAATTAGAACAAATTTTCAGAACTACGGTGCAATTATTAGAAGGCAAATGAATTTGCCTATGATAGAAACACAGAGTACAGGAAAGCAATGAGATACTATTACAATACCTAGTAGAGGGATAATGGGGACCTGCACTTGGGCAGCAGCAGTGCGAGTAGACAGGAGCCTGGAGGTGTGAGTTATTACAGGTGGATGCCTCTCGTGACCTAATTGGATCAGATACAACATGGGACTTATCGTAGGTGGCAGAAGTCACAAGAACAGTCACAACTTAAGTAAAGATTCAATTGGGAATTTGAGTGGGAAGAAGGTGTCATTAAAAGAAATTAAAAATTCAAGAGGAAGAACAAGTTTCAGAAGTAATAAATCAAGTTCAGTTTGGTATAAAATGAATTTGTGGAGCTTAATGTACAACAAAAATTCAACAGGCATATTGAAGTAGAAAACTAGCAATCCAGAGAGAAACACAAACCAGAAATTGTGATTTGGTAGTCATCATGATGGGTGACAATTAAAGCCTTGAGACTGAATAACATGACCTTTTTTTTTTTTTTTTTTAACCTCTTACATTACCTCCCTTGATAAGTAGTTTCCTGGTGTATCATTTACACCTAGAGTTCCAGAGAGGAAATGAATTTACAAAAAGTTCAGTCATAGAGTTGGTGGGAAAACAAACAACGAACAGATCAGGGACGCTTGGGTGGCTCCGTGGTTGAGCGTCTGCCTTCTGTTCAGGTTGTGATCCCAGAGTCCTGGATCGAGTCCCACATGGGGCCCCCTGCATGGAGCCTGCTTCTCCCTCTGCCTATGTCTCTGCCTCTCTCTCTCTGTCTCTCTCTCATGAATAAATAAATAAGACTAAAAAGGAACAAAAAACAAACAAACAAAACCCAATACTGAACAGACTGAATTTTTACAAAAGCTAGGAGACTAGAGGAATTCAAGCTGGAGTGATCCAGTATATCAAATGCTATGTGAAACTTGAAATAATATAAGAGTAGAGAAAGTATCTATTGAATTTGGAGAAATCATTACTTCGAAAAAGCTGTTAATATAGAAGCTAGATAATGGTGGTTTGTTAATGGGCAGGTAAACGCCAAGTATAGGCATTTATTTCAAGAAGTTCAATAATGATTTGAAATAGTGAGAAAATGCTCCTAAACATATATCAGGGTGGCGAGACCTATTTTATGATTTTGAGTTTGAAAAAAAATTGGACTGAAGATAACAGAAAGTCAGTAGTAGAACATAAGAGGGGAAAGAATGTAAAGAACATGCATGAGTCTGGTGTAAGAGCCATCCAAGAGTGTGGCATGCTCAGGGGAAAGAAGGGATTTGGATGGTTGTATTGGTTTGGGTCCTCCAAGAAGCAGATAAATGGATTTAGATGTATAGCAGATCTATTGTGGAGATACCTTCAAAGGATAAAAGGAAGAGACCTGAATAGATTAAAAAAAAAAAAGAAAAGAAAAAAAAAAAGAAAAGAAAAGAAAAACCTTGAAATCAGAGTGTAGGTATGACATCTGTGAAAGGAAAGAATGAAGAGAGATGGATGGGCTAGGAAGAGTCTCGGAGTTTGGCATATGGCACAGTTCTAAAAAAGTTTTGGCTAAACGGATCTGTATTCTTTGGTACATAGCCATTCATCTGCGGAGTCCCACATCCCTCAAAAGGGCACTTGAATTAATGTCATCGTCATGTTCCATCTTTGGCTGAAAGCAACCCAGAGAAAGGACGGCTTTGGTATAAATGTGGTGGTGGATCCAGAGGTCAGCATCTAGGACTATTAGTCAACTCGACTACAGCAGGAAATCTAAGCAGCACATTTTCATGGTCCTCATGTTAGTACAAGTGCATGTGGTTAATTTCAGAAGGATTGGTCAGGCCAGTGGTTGGTCTTGGTGGTAAATAGCAGGGAAAAAACATTCTAACCAACATGTGCATCTGATCCTCTGAGAGACTGAGAGAAAAGGAACAGATGCTACTGTAGAGGGTTTTATTAAGCAGATGGCCTTGGAGCATCACAACTCAGATTGGTTAAGAAGCCTGCTTTTTAGTCTTAGGGAAATATATTTAAAAGTACGGCAGAATGGAAGACTGCCATTTATGCCTCAAATATCTCCACTAAGATGGAAAGGGCAGAGGCTGCTGATTCTTTCTGCAACGGATAATACTCTTGTAGTTCACATCGCAGCTTGGCCACTTGGTTGTTTCTATCACGTTGGATGTGTTGCTTAGTTTTCCTGCTCTCCATTTTCTTAATCCACAAAGTGGGAATACCCTGATTTAGAGAATTATTGTTATGCACTTTACTGCCTAAGAGTTGGTTAAGCTACTGACCCTTTTGTTTTTTTGGTTTTTTGTTTTTTAGCTACCAACTCTTGATTTCAGCTCAGATTGTGATCTCCAGGTTGTGAGATCAAGCCCCACACTGGGCTCTGTGCTATCAAACAGTGTAGAGTCTGCTTAGGAGTCTCTCTCTCTTTCCCTCTAATACTCTCCCCTTCTCTCTCTCTCTCTCTCTCTCTCTCTCTCTCTCTCTCAAATAATTTTTTTTAATGTCATTTCCCTTCTACCATTAAAATTTTAGTCTTGGGCTTTGGATTCTTTCTCCCTCAGTTACTGAACTATCAACATATGATTTCCAACTCAGTCCCCCACTGTTCTCTCCCATCTGTCTGTAGTATTACCACCACCAAATCTACCATTTTTTTCTTCTGCTCTACTACCATTATCTGTTTTCTGTATACTTTCATTAGCTTATAGATCATTTTGGGGCAAATTGCTATGATAGGACAACCCTGATGCTAAGTTTCATTTATGCCAAGCCTAGTTCTCCTATAGAAGAACTATTTCAGGAAAAGATTGAAGACCAAGGTAATTGTTCCAATAGATAAGGGATTCCACAATGCACAATGGAAAGGGGGAAGAAAGGAACAGGTAAGCATAGTTTATTCTAAGGGGTAAAGAATTAGAGTCCAAGAAAAAAAGAGTAAAGTTTAGATTTGTCAATATGGTAGTAAATTTCAGTAATAAGGATTGAGGGAGAAAGCTAGAAAGTACCTGGAAGACTGATTTCCTTAACTTCTATTAAATGTGGAGTTTATATCTTAAATTTCGCATATAGTTCACGTTTCTACTCTGCAAGAAATATATATGCTATAGAAAAGAAAAGTACAGACGAAAGAGAATTGTTTGAGAAATCCAATAAAAATGATCAATGAAAATAAGGAATATGCCTCTGAGCATAATTGAAGATAGTTATTTCTCTTTAGCTTGGAAATATAAGGATTGAAAGATAAGACAAATTAAAATCATGAAACATTATTTATGTATTTGTTTATTCCCATTATATTAAAATTAGAAACTAGTTTTTTAAGATTTTATTTTCTTATTTGTGAGAGAGAGAGAGAGCCGAGTAGAAGGGAAAGGAGAGGGAGAGGGAGAAAAGGCTTGCTGCTAAACTCCCTATACGGGCTCCATCCCAGGACCCTGCGTTCTTGACCTGAGCCGAAGGCAGATGCTTAACCCACTGAGCCACCCAGGTGCCCAAATTAGAAACTATTTTTAATACATTAATATATTTTTAATACAAACAAAAATTAGTCCTACTTGGGAAGAAGAAAGCTTATAAAATAGTTAGTGATATAATTCTTCCTAAAGGAAGCTATGGAGGCAGGAAAGAAAACTAATATATGTGTCAATTAAATTTCAGGCACTGTGATTTGGGCAGTATACTTGTGTCCTCTCAGTTCTGCCCATAAACAGATGCAAGAGGTATTAACAAAACCATTTTATATCTGAGGCATGTACGGTCCAGCCTGAGGTCAGTTAGCTAGCAGTATGTGATAGAACGAAAATCCAGTTCTGACTGATTTGAAAATAATGTTTTCATATGCCAAACTACTAGGTTAATTTTTTTTTCATTATTTGGAACTATAACTTTTTAGGATAAGCTAAGTGTGTTTGAAGTTTTGGTCAATTTTGAATCATGGGGCTTAGAAGGCCTGTTCACACAGCTCTTTTGGATTCCATCTTAGAGATCAGTTATAGCACTGAGGGGACCAGGGAACTAATGAAGTATCACATTTTTTGTTGTTTTAATACTCACTGTATGAAACTGGACCCTCTCACCAGGTTAGGGCAAGAATCATACAACATATACAATATTCACTCTGTAAATATTTGTTATAGATGCTGAAGATGATACAGGAGAAACTAAGATGTAAATTAGGCAGAACTAGATAGCGTATCAGAGCATTTGACATCTCTCCGGCAATAAGGACAGACAACTTAAAGTATTGATGTATATGTTCATATCCATACAAACACCATTTACCCCCTGGATGAGACCAGTATAGTTTGATTCCAAACACATTTGAAGTTATCTTGACATTTCAAAAACATTCTTGACAAAATTGTCCATATTTATTTGTATGTTAAGCAGTTTTCCCATCTGTACCAACCAAGTACTCACTACAAATGATTTCAAGAAAAGGGAAAAATTTGGATGAAAAAAAAATTAACAAAACTATTTTAAAAGATACTCAATAAAGACCTTTCTCTCTTCCTCTTAGGCAAGGCCAGTCTCTGTAAGTCCTTTTTCGCCCAGTTTACGAATTGCTATTGACTTCAGAAATGGAATTTCATAAATTAAAAGAAAATGACAGAAATTACCTTACCGCTATACGATGAATCAATAAATTCCAAATTTTGACTTCTAAGAATGTTGTTCAGGGACATGTTATTTACTCTATGGAGGACTGCAGGCATTCTGGATGAAACAAATATCCTGTAATTTGAATCACTTCTGTTATTGAGTTTTTCTAGGGTAAAGAAATGAGTGTTTTTGGTTGTTTTCTTTTGTTTTGTTTTGTTTTTAACTCCATCACTGGAGAAATTTTGTTCTTTTACCAAAACTCCAAAAATTTGCTGGAAATGTAGTAATCACTAGTAAATATGCTATAAGGCTGAAAAATTTTTAAATACAATTTGAAGACTGCATCACCATTTATAACATATAATATATATATATATATATATATATTTTTTTAAGATGTATTATTTAGAGAGAGAGAGCAAGGGGGTGGGAGGGGCAGAGGGAGAGAGAGAATCTCAAGTGGACTTCCCACTAAGTGCAGAGCCCAATGAGGGGCTTGATCCCACCACCCTGAGATCATTACCTGCGCTGAAATTAAGAATTGGATGTTTAACCAACTGAGCCACCTAGGCGCCCCTGTAATACATTTCTATATCATACGGACTTCCACCTCTTATCTCTAGTATGCCCTTTCCTTGCAGTGATTTCTTTCATTAAACAACATTAAGTTTGAAATCATTGATAGAATCTGTAATCAAATAGTTCAGCTTTGTCATAGCACAGTTCTTGAATCTTCTAGAATCTTTATGCAAAATGCCCCTGGGATCAGATAAATACCTGGGATCAGGACTTTGCTAAAAGGCCATTTACTTTCATATCAAAAAATTGCCTTAACTATGGTCGGGATATTTGTGTTATGGTATATAATTTGAAGTGTCTGTCATTGTTTATAGAAACGTTCCTGAGTTCTTTGCTGGGGTTTGTACTTTGAAGATAGCGCTTGGTGCATTATTAACTAGAAGAAATAGATTTGTCATAAAAATTCCATGTCTTGGATTTAGTTATTCTTGCTGCCTGAGCTTCCTCCAAAGTTCCTGAGTCTAGCCCAGACCAAAACTAGCTCATCAAAGTTGCTTCAGTTTGGTATATCCTTGTGATATCTCATCTGGTCCCAAATTAGCTCTTGCTTATAAGACCTCCCTAGAGTACCGTAAGGACTTGTATATGTCTTCCTTCACTAATGGAGGAATTGCTGAATGTTGTGGAATTCTCAGGTGTACCATAGGACTAACCACTCTCTAGAACAATTTTACATTTCAAATGAATCTAAATCAGATTGTATCTGCCGCAGTGTAAACTAGTTGGGCATGGCCTACCAGAGCAGAAAACAGGATATAATCTTGAATAGCCGTGTAACCTCATGGGAATCCCATATGACTAGAAAGTCATTTTATAGTAGTAGGGTAATTTATGTCATCTTTTTTATTTAAAGATTTTGTTCTATCACAATTATTTAAATATGACACCAATGTTTTGATGACTTAGATGAATTCTGGATCAAAAAGATGTAAATTTCTAACTATGAATTCTGTTAAATAAATGTCCCTTTTGGGAGTTTTTTTAAAAATAATCTTTGATGTTACTTAATAAAATAGGAACAATGTATATTAATAAATTTGCAAAACCCTCTCCTTTTTTAAATTTTTATCTGAAACATAGAGACCTAGGTCTTAGGAAATGATGCAAGAGCCCTCTCTTTGCTAGTACAATAGACTAAGCAAATGTATTCCTTTTCTATTGCTCCTCTAACAAGTTGCCATTAATTTGGGGGCTTAAGACAAGAAATATTTATTATCCTCCAGTACGTCAGAAGTCTGATGCCAGTCACAGTGGGCTAAAATCAAGATGCTGTTCAGGCTGCATTTCTTCCTGGAAGCTCTAGGAGAGAGTCCATTTCTTTGCCTTTTCTGGCTTAGGGCCTCAATTCTCCATCTTCAAAGTCAGCAATAGGGGATTGAAACCTCTGCACATTCCATCACCCACACCTTCCCTCCTGTAGTCAGATATCCTTCTCTTTCTCCCTTCCACTTCTACGGCCCCTTATGCTTATATTACACCCACCCACATAATTCAAAACAGTAAGATCTTTTTTTTTTTAAGATTTATTTATTTATTTGAGAGAGCATGTGCACGAGTCAGGGGAGGGGCAGAGGGAGAGACTCTTTAAGCAGACTCCTTGCTGAACTTGGAGTCCAAGGAGAGGCTGGATCTCACAACCCTGAGATCATGAACTGAGTTAAAACCAAGAGACTGACCCTTAACTGACTGTGCCACCCAGCGCCCCCACACCCCCTTCTTGAGACCTTTAACTTAATCATGTACAAAGTCCCTTTTGCCAGGTGAAGTAACATATCCATAGGTTCTAGTGATTAAGTCCTGGACACCCTTGGGAGGCCATTATTCTGCCTACTATAGCAAGGAAGGTAGACGTAATAGCAATCACAGAGAGCACTTCCCTAAATAATCCCTCCTCTCCAGTTGATCAGTCTGTTTCTCCATCAAGAGTGAGGTGTTGTGTCCTGAACATACTATCACTGTACCTTCAAATATGCTATTGTATAACTGTTGTCATCTAACTTTAGGACTGATTTTTTTCTCTCTCATCCATCTATGAAAGCACAAGTCTGCAAGTTCAATATTTTTTTTTTTTTATTAATGAACTTAATTTCAAATGAGGGTTGTCTCCTTAATCTCTCTTGTTCTTTTGTTCTCAGGCTAAAAGTATATTACTTGCTGAGTCTGAGATGAAGATATAGAATGGGCTAGACAGACATAGAGGAAGATTTATGGAACAATTTATAGAGAGTTCACTTAAACAGGAGTTATATTTGAATTTTACTGCACTTTATTTGTGCTTCTCTTAATACCTAGTGTGCTTTCCATGTATGTAATCTTAGGATCTTGTTTTAAATTTGATACTAATCTCCTTGGAAACAGAATCATTTAGCCAAACTTATCTAACATATTTCTTTTTGTTGTTAGAGTTTCCAAAATAGCCTACTCTTATCCATTTAAGTTTTCAGGGCACTATGATGCATTGTCCAGACCACTAGTCTTTTCTAGAGTTTTGAGAGATGACAAACTTGTGCTTGTCCTCTTCCTTAAGGGAAGTGCAAAATGCACAGGCCTGGCCACTGTTAATCTAGTCCATAAATGTGCATCTCACCGACTATCTGGTCAAGGACAATTGCCAAGTTTACTTTCCTTGTTGAAAGATGAATGCTTATTGGGATGCCTGGGTGGCTCAGCTGTTGAGCGTTTGACTTTGGCCCAGGTTGTGATCCTGGAGTCCCAGATCAAGTCCCACATCGGGCTCCCTGTAAGGAGCCTGCTTGTCCCTCTGCCTGTGTTTCTGCCTCTCTGTATGTCTCTCATGAATAAGTAAATAAAATTAAAAAAAAAAAAAAACAGATGAATGCTTACAAAGTTTGCTCTCCTTACTGAGGTTGGATGATAGGAAAGCAGTTCCAATCTGCTCTTTCTCTCAACCTTCCCTTTCAAGACCTCTGCCTCTGGGGAAATCTCAGAGATAGGAATGCAATGGAGCATGAGAAGGACTACCACTGACCCAGATTTCTCAAAGCCTTGGTAGGAAAATTCTGTTGAGCTCTGCTAGGCCAGACCAAATGACTGTTGTTGACAAAGCTTTCAGCATCTCAGAAAAAGAAAACTTCAAAATTAATATTTTTACTCCTCTGCATGGTGCCAATGTGAATAAAAATAAGTTAAAATGCGGAAGCATGAATTGAGGTGCTTTGAATGCTACACTTAAAGGAAGACTGGGTGTGAGTGATTTAGAGCACAGAAGACACTTGGGAAACTTGCCAAGATACTGATTCTGATTCAGTAAGTCTGGGGTGGGATCTAAGATTCTACATTTCTAAGAAGCCTCAGACAATGTAAATTCTGCTGTTTCTGAGATCATACCAGCAAAGATTTAGAGCAATATGTACTCCATTTTGTGGTGATAATAGGACCACCAGTATACAAGGAGATATGGTGAACAGGGACCTTTAAACTTTGCTATGACCTCAATATTACAGGATTAGGAAAAACATGGATATGGTTGCATGTGGAGAGTGTAGTTGAGTTTCCCCCGAGACTATTCAGAAGTAGTATGTCTTAATGGCTATAATACAGGATTGAGAGCAAGTGCCAGCTGAGCCCCTGATTCATTAGAGAAGCCCTATACAAGTCACTTCATCTTCCTTTTTTTTTTTTTAATTTCCAGAATAAGGATTCAGATACGTGTCCTAAGCTTCTCTCACAGATTGTATAAGTATTAACAAAGGACTACTTTTAAGAAAGAGTAGATACAAATAGAAGACATTATTCTACTTGCTGTCATCTCTTTTCTACTTACCATCTAATTCCCTTCTTACCACTTACACATGATTTATCTTTAGCCCATGTTCTCTCTATTTTCTTGGTATTCTTCTCATGTGACCATGTGATGTATTATTGAAATGCCCCAACTTCTTTTATTGCTAATTATATATTAACCAGGTTCTGACTTCATTCTTCTCTGTATTGAATCCTGGTCCAGGCATGACACTGACAAAAAGGATTCCTGGAGCTCAGAGGAAATTTTGGCAAATGACAGTTCTCTTTTAGGGCTGTTAGTCTTAATGGAATATTTGATAAGATGGTAATAACCCCTGAGTTCCTTTTATAGCCAACCCAGAGGCGAAATATATATATTTTTTAACAGTCTCAATGACTTTTATTTATTCATTTAAGTTTTTTGTGAGGTCGGTTCTTGAAGGCCTTTCACGATGACCGTTTCTTCAAACATGCTAAACATGTATGGTCCTGTCTTTCTCTATTGATATGTATAGACAATTTTTCTCCATATGTATGATTCAGTGGCAGTTTAAAGCTCATTTCCTCAGTTCCCATTTTGAAATGAAAAACTACTCACCATCCTCTAAGATATCCTCTCTGATAGTTTGTAGAGTCAGCACTTCGGTTCCCCAGACATATTCTTACCCATGTATCATCTATTTACACCCTCCATCTTGATCTCCCATCTCAAAGACTGCTTGTGCTTCCATTCCAATATCTGCTGGTTAAAATATGAGTATTTTCACTGGGTGGTGGTGGGGAGGAGGAAGAGAGATGTTTATTGTCCTTGTCAGCTATGTACAACATGATATAATTATTCATCTGTTTCATACACAAGTCCAGTGTTTAACAATATGAATGGACAGGCAATATAAACACCATGGGGATGATAATAAATGTTAATACACATTATTGTTATTATTGAGCCCTTTACTGTTCTAGACATCGTGCAAAATGCTTAATGTAGGAGTTCTGATTTAATTCTCACAACAATTGTAGAAAGGAATTAATATCCTCATTTTGCATATGTTGACACCAAGGTTTAGAAGTGCTAAGTAACACTGCTTAAGGTCATACAGAAATAAGTAATGGAAACTCTGCAAAAAAAAAAAAAAAATAGAACGTTTTCTCATTTTTAAAGCCTGTGAACACTTAATCATCGCTCTAAATTATTTTGGCAAAAGTTTACTAACTCCGGCTTTGAATATTGCCACTGTCCAAACAGCAAAAACATTTCAGTCTTAGGTGCAGTGAACTTGAATGTGCAAAGTGTCATTTTGAGACCTTTATTCGAGCAAAATTGTTCCAGGTTCCACCTATGTAACGTGTGAAATTAACAGTAAACCTGTTTCATTACACCATCAAATTTAATTAATGTGTTTATAATAATAACTTGGAATTTATTTAACCAAAATAATAATGTCATTTAACATAATGACTTGATGCACAGGCAGCACTCAGTTGCAGCATTCCCGTTGCTATTTCCAGGACATTTACCATGTAGCTAGAGGGAAATCACCTTTCTGATCCTGTAACACCTGTTTATGCCTAGTTTCACCCCTGAAGCCTGATCTCTTTATGTGAAGTTAGGCAGCTATGGTGAGTTAAATAGGGGCCAAGTGAATTATTAATTATTTTAATAGCATTGTGATGGTTGCTTTGTTATTAAAAATTTTTGCAGTACTGCAATAAGAGTTTCAGAAAGCACATCCTTCATAACCTTTATAAAGCGTTTTGAGGAGTCAAAGGAACAGTGGCGAGTCTGGCATAGGCCAGACAGACTCTTGACGTGTTGATGCTAAAGGAGATCCCTTTTAACTTCAAGCTTTCTCCTCTCTGGACCCATTAGGAATTGTTGGGAGGTAGAGAAAAATAAATAATCCTCTAACTTTAGCCCTTAATTTCATTTTCCATGCTTTATCAGTAAAATAAGGACTATCCAGATTTTTAACAAGTCAGTCAGAAGACTAAAGGAATGTCTTTAAAAACATCCCTCAGCAGAGTACCTTTGTGAGGAAACTATCAGGGATCAAATCTCCTTATGGAGAGTTAAAAAACAATCTCTTACCCTTAATTGAGGTGACAAAGCTGACATAAGTCAATTGATTGATAAGATGGCAAATGTAGTAGAGTCCACCCTTTGTGCACTAAACTCTTTCCTCCTTTATGAGAGGACTGGATACATGGTTGCTCATTTAGAGCCTATTATTTCCCCTCCTTCCTTTCCACAGGTAATTCCCTGCCAGCAGAATGAGTGGAGGTGATAAGTGCCATCCCTTAGTCTAGGCTATGAGACGTCAGTTGTATTTTTCTTCGTGTTCTCTCCACTTTCTTCTCACAAGCAAAACATGGAAGTGTCAATGACCTCATGCCAACTTAAAGGCAAACTAACAAAATGGAAGGAACTTGAATCTTTGTTGTGGCTATTTTTTTCAAGGTTTATTGATCTATTTGAGAGAGAAAGAGAGCAAGCCCAAGTGAGGGAGTGGATGGGGGGTGGGGAGAGGCAGAAGGAGAGGGAGAGAGAAACCCAAGCAGATTCCATGCTGAGCACAGAGCCCAAGTGGGGCTCTATCTCACGACCCTGAGATCATGACCTAAGCTGAAACCAAGAGTCAGACACTTAACTGCACCACCCAGGTGCCCCAGGAACTTGAATCTTTGAAGGATTGCAAGGAGTGAAGCTGCCCACCAACCTGGACCACTTACCTCACTGTTCTGTGAACAATGAACGAACCTTTTTTTTTTTTTAAGCCACTATTTAAGCTTTTTAAATTTTTTAACAGCACCTTTACCTTCACCTTAACTAATACAAGCTTGAGTAAAATAACCCACACTACTCATTCAAATTAATTGAATCTGATAGATGTTCACAGCCTGAGTCTTATGGGAAACAAATTTACTTAAAGAAATTTCATGAAAATACCAAGAGATTTTAAGGGAAACTATAGCTAGAATGAAAGAAGGTTTTTCTCTGATGTATTGCATAAACTGCTTTCAAGGAGTGAGGCATTTTAGCATATCTTAAAAAGTACAATTAGCAATTTAAAAAATTCTATTCTGTTACAGAAATGCATAAAACTTATTTTTGATGTATGGACCATAGCCTCATCTGGTTAAAAAGAAAATATTTAACATTACTTTGTTTCTGCAATTACAAAGCTCACCAGTTACTTAAATAATATTTAATGAGCAATTATTAATGTTTAAGTTGTCTTAATGTTGTTAATCCCTGAAGTCATCTGTTTTATATTCAATTAAATGACCTTGCCAAGCTTAACATAGCCCATATAATTTATGGTAAAACAAAATATCAACGTGGTACATATATGATATCCAAGGTTCCAATTATTGTTGAAAATGGTATTTTTATAAAGTAGAATAAGAACACCTCTCATCTTCTATGTTCATTTTTGTCGATAATAAGTGTTACTAGGGAACATGTATAAGCATGTTGGAATGATTTGTAAAAGTAGAATAAAACTACATAGGAAATATAATTGAAAAAAAAATTCCTTCTGGAGAAAGGGGTTGTTTAACATTTTATGTTCCCTTAAGTCCAAAAAGGCAGTGACATCAAACGCTAGGTTGGTTCTTGTGCCAATTATTGATGACCAGCATAAAAAATGTCTGCACTCCATTGGTACATGGAAAGAGGAAATCATTTCAAAAATCACTGAATCACAGGTTTAAAAGGGTAGAAATCTCAAGATGGTGATCTTTTTTACCCCTTTTCCACAAATGCTATGCTGAGCTTAAGTGGGCAAATTGAATGCATGAAACTGTATATGAACATAACCCTGAAGAAAAAGTGAAGCAGAGAGTTCCAGAAATATTAAATGAATGAATTTGAAAAGTGTGAATAGCAGTTGAAATTATTGCAAACCTTTCTTAAGTGTACTAAAGCCATTGATTCTCTAGAGCTCAATATATCAGTGCTAGATCCTCTATCAATAGAGAATCTTATTAACGGATTATCAAAAATCTCTTTAGATAAGTGAATAATCCATAATATTCTTATTTAAATTCACCACCAATTGTTTTAGAAGATCCCCTTCTATGAATAATCCTGCTCAGTATATATTATTTTCCCAGTAATGAATGTAAGCAGAGGTCAAAGTAGCTCCTCTGAATCAGCCTTATTAGATTTCTGAAATTCCAAAAATAGAAATAACGGTAATAATTACCATCTTGGTATGTGTTTTACCGTGTTGAGTCTTTACCAAACTGAGTCCATTACAATTCTCTAAAAAATCAAAAAGGTTGTCCAAGAGGAGACTTGGAGTCTAAACATAGTATTGCAGGAAATACTAACGTATTTACATAAATAATCTTCAAAGACATTCAGAAGAAATAGAATGTCTCTCTTCATTTAAGCAGATAGAGAAAAATGGGCTATATGTTGTGATCAGTACCCTTATTTACATACAGAAGAATCCAGTCTACTTTTTTTTAAGCATGAAAGAATTTATTAGAAGATAAATGCAGCTCAGAATAGTTGAGAACCCTGAAGAAACAAATTCCAGTCTAAACTCCCAAGAATGATTTCTGAAATCACACCATAGAGCTAGGTCATCAAGTGAATGGCTGTCTTTGCTATGATCTTGATTCTGGAGAGCAGCTGAATCAGGAAGCTACCTACCCAATTAGGAAGCTGTTATCACAGCTGCGAGCACCAGAACTGCCCCCACTCTGCTTTGATAAGAAGTAGTGATTTCAGGAAGCTGCCACTAAAATTATTAGTTCTAAAACCATGCTTCCCTCCCCCACTTTTGCCAGGATCCTTACCATATGAATACTTTATGCCTTACAGCTTCAATGTTTTTCAGTCTCTAATCAAAGTGTTACAAGTGTTCATGTGATTGTTGATACAGGCAACAAGAGATAGCTGTAACAAGTCATCCATTGTATGTGCTACAAAACTTTAAGACAAGGATTTTAGCATAGATATTCTTATTTCCTGTTCAAGTTTCAGTGGGCTTTATCATACAAGTGGCAAGTAGATCCCAGAAGGAGGGATGTGAAACAAGGTTAGGGGTAGGAGTGAATGTCCCAGGAACTGAAAGCTCAAGAGTATCATTCTTGATGATTCTGGTTGGGAATTTAGTACTAGACTACATGTTGAGTTCTTCTATCATCTTGATAATTTTAAAACTTGGCTGATATTCAGTTTATTCAGTCTTAGCAGAGACTGAAATGTTCACAGATTCCCATGAAACATATTTTAAAAAATTTAATGGAAAATGTTGAGATTTAGGACAATGAATAACAGCATATATTTTTTTCCCCAAATGAATTGAGGCCTATGTTAATTGTAGGCACTATGGAAGCACTAGGGAGAAAGATAATGTGCCCTACATGAAGGAAAGCACAACCTTAGTTGGACAGATTCCAGTTATAGGACCTCATAGTAAAGTAGAAACAAGATGAAGAATACTGTTTCCTGAAATCCTGGTAAAACTGCAAATATCCTCCAGTGCCGAGCTTCTACTGAGGAGGCCCTCTGTGCCCATAGGGGAAGTGAAGTGTTTTCACTACTGCAGTCTCCACTGTGCTATCTAAGAGATTATAACGTAGCCCTGGCTCTAAACATGGGCAGAAGGCTATTAATTACTTTAGTTTTTAAAAATGTGCCATTATACAGTATGTCAAACTTAGTAGAATGTTCATCTCATACTTCCAGCCATTAAAAGACTCCCTTTTGGATTCATGAGTAATTGGAAAACATGGTTTAATGAGTCCATATACACATTGTCCCTTCACTCATATGCAGGGTTTAAGGTAATGCTATTTTGCTTTGGTTGTTTTCTAGAATTTATGAGTTGTGTTCAGCCAAACATGGTGAATTGTCATCAGTTCTCAATGTTTGAGGAATGTAATGTTTGTTATGCCTATCATAACTGCTTTATCCGATTCCTTTTTTTCTAATGCATTGGTATCCTAACATATGGTCATTAGCATTTCAGCTCATTGCTTTGCATCTAGGAGTTCAGTAAAAATATATTTCAGTAATATTTTTAGAACAATTATTTCTTCCTATTGAGTGGTATGCAGGGTTGGTTTGACCTCAGGTGGTTGGGTGTGAGGGTCAGGAGTTACAGAGCCTCTCATGACCTTTAGTGAGATCGGTATGAAGACTCTCCTGGTAATCAGCACTTATGGAGTACTGATATATATCATCCTCATATATCATCTTTTCTGTAACTGTCCCTAAGTGCAACGCTCCACTTCCTTTCGCGCCCCCAAGCATTGTGTCTCAATATCCATTTGATGCATTGTGATTGTAATTATTATTTCTTTTTGACTCAGCTAATTGTGTTTGCAGCTTTTTCCTCTTTTTTTGTTCTGCAAAAAGTCCCTCCAATGGTGTTTAACAAGAGTGCATGTAACAAGAAACAAATTGTTCTGGGGAGTACTATTTACCTTTTTTTTTTTATTATTATTTTCTGCTTTGTTAGCAATGACACAGAGTTTCATTAGCAAGAAACAAATGAATTGCAAAGACAGCTGATCCTGCACACTTGCACACACCCACATGCACACACACACACACACACACACAGAGGAGAATACAACCTAACCATCTTCTCCTGAGACAGAATAAAAGGATGACAGGTACCTTTGGGGTAATGGAGCTTATTGTTGCATCATTATTTGAATAGATTGTATTCCAAGTAATTTGTGGCCCAATCACATAATGGAGTTCTATATTTTTCCCTGTGAAGAAATGGAGCCAAACTTGCAGTACCTCACAAATATGACAAGATTGGACCCCACAGCATTGTTACTGTCTCAAAAAGCCAATGCATTCCCATCAGAGGAATATCTTGGATTTTGAGTAGCAGATAAGCACAAATAAATATTGGATTAAGAAAATTAATCTCTGGGGTGCCTGAGTGGCTCAGTCAGTTAAGCATCTGCCTTCAGCTCAGGTCATGATTCCAGGGTCCTGGGATTGAGCTCCTTTTCAGACTCCCTGCTTAGCCAGGAATCTGCTTCTCCCTCTGCCCCTCCACCCCACTCATGTGTGCTGTCTCTTTCTCTCTCTCTCAAATAAATAAATAAAATATTTAAAAAGAGAGAGAGAATTAATCTCTGCAAAATTTGAAGATAAAGACAGAAAAACTCTGAAATCTACATGCAAAGATTAAGGCTCTCTGAGAGATTGTTCAGTGTTGAAATGCACACCTGCCAATCAATGCTGAATTGATTTCCCAGGGAACATTAAAAGAGAAATGTAGTACATCCCAAAAATCTCAGCTGAAAGGAGAGGAAAAAATGTAGTATCATACAACTGAAAAAAATATATATAGAATTTCTGGTATTAGGTGATCTTGAGAGTCCCTCTCTACTAGCATCCATTCTAGTCATTAGGAATATAACTCTGAATTACTCATAGTATTTCTCCCAAACATTTGAAGGGTCCATCCCATGAAGGGTAGAGAAAGAATTTTAAATGTAGTAGATAATTTCATAGTAAGAAATTCAATAAGCTAGTATACAGAAGAGATAATAAAATCAAAACTATTGACTCCTAGCCATGATGATTCCTAATAGAAGTTGCAACAAAGAAGATTTTAGTTCATTATAAGGAAAAAATATGATAAAAATTAAAATGCTCTTCAATAATGAGATGAATTTTCTTACAAAGTGAGGAGCTCTTCATCGCTATAAAGATAAATCAAAGACTAGATGACTATTAAGTATCCATTCATTGATTTATTCAGTCAAGCATTTATTTAACAAATACTTATTGAGTTCTTGCTTATATGTCAGGGATATTAAGCTAGATATATCAAGGATATAGTCAACTCAAAATTCTTTATAGAAGTTCTGAGTCTAGGGCAAGAATTGGAAAGGCAGGAATCAATCAATGAAGTTGGAAGCAATTCTAACTGTATGTGTATTAAATACCTGAATTGTTTATATTTGTAAAACTCAGATGATTTTCAACCAGTCCATGTATTAAAGCAAAATTCTATGCAATGTTCCCAATCTTCTCTCTCATGGCTTCCTATTCCTCTTTAGCCCCATTGTTTAGTAGTTACTTTTTTAGACAAATTGAGTCAAGAACATTGCTTTGGTGTTCTCGTTTACATGGGAAGTTGTCAGGCCTGATCTGACCTGCCTTTCCATCAGGATTATAAAGGTGACGGATAGTCAATTTCAAGGATTCATGATCCATTTTACCACGGCGCTTCACCTTGCAGCTAAGTAATACAGCTGTGATAAAATCAGCCATAATCACTGCATCTTACTCAGCCCTGCCTTGGCTATAAATACTAGTTTCATAACAACAAAAAAAAAGCAAATGAAACGAGAAGGGAGATTGAAGAAAGATGAAGGCAAATGTGAAGGCTTATTCATAGTGACTAATGGGAGAATGTGCTTATGGTATTTGCCCTGTTCGGTTTTTTTGTAGAGAAAATGAGAACATATATCACACAATGAAGAAGTTTGTTTGTAGTTGATTCATCAAAATCAATTATAAGCATTTTGTTAAGCATTTATATGCTTTTAGAAAAATTATTCTTAGCACTATACACTTGGAACAGACATTTAAACAAATCCCAGTCAGAAAGACCTTATCATTTAATGTAGATATATGCATATGTGCATATACATATAACATCTTTTGGGGGGACAGCTAGAGAGACAATGGCATAAATACAAAATATGGGGAGAATTAAAGAGAGTGATAAAGAAGTTTTGTAGCCGAAATTATCTACTCATTCATTGTTGAGCTGCACACTGTTCTAGATATGAAAGGAAAAGCAGTGATACAGAGAAAAAGCAAGCCCTCAAAGAACTTACAGTTTAGGGAAGAGAGGCAGAAAACAAAATAGCTACAACAAATTAAACTATACAGTATGTTAGGAGTAATAAAAGAAAAGAAAGGAAATAAACAGAGGGGAAAGACATAGAAATAATTAGGTATGGGAGATTTTTCAGATACCTTAGTTGATACTTTAGGCACCTCCCTGATAGGGTAAAAGTTGAGTAAAAGACTTGAAATAAGTTAAGAAGAAGTCATCTAGGTGTTTGGGGGGCAGGTAATATATCAAGTTTTAAAAAACTAGGGCCTGGTATGTGTGAAGTCCCTATGGAGGCTGTTGTGGCCATTGCGGCCTGAGTAAGGGGGAGAAAGGACCAGGGGGCAACAACAGTTGAAATGGGAAAGGACCCCTAAGACTCTTCATGAGGTCTTGAGCTTTTGCTGTCAGTGAGATGGTAAGGCACTGGAGTCTTGAACCTATCAAAAGGGAGATGTCAAAGAAGGAATTAGTTCTAGGGGGTTGGAGGGAAGGGTCTACTTGGGGGGTTCAAATTTAGGAGTCATCGGCATATTAAAGCCACAAGACTGGAGGAGATAACCTAGCTCAAGACTAAGCATAAAATGCACTTAGAGATGCCCTTTTGGAATTTGTAACTGGCCAGCTTTGTATCACCAGACCCTGTGATTTTTAATTGCCTCTTTCCTTGGATGAGCTCTAACATATAAGCATATTGGAGTGGGAAAAAAAGTGTAGGAGTAGAACAGAACACCTAGATGTGGTAACATTAATGCTAGTAGTAGCATGATTAGCACCAACAAAACAATTTGATTGACAATTTACTACACGTCAGGCACTGAGCTCAGCATTCTATGTGTACCTGCTTTCATAACCATTCCAGTCCTGCAGAAGTAGTGGAATCATTCCTATTATTATTATTATTATTATTATTATTATTATTATTATTATTCCCATTCTGCCAGTGTGGAAGTAGAGGTTTTGAAAGTTGAGGACTTCCTCAAGACCATACGTTGAGCAAGGTTGATCAGCTTTCAAAGCTGGGTCTCTTTGATCAGCCACAACATGCCTGTGATGATGTTCCTTCCCATGAGATAACACTCGTAGTCCTTCTAGTGATCCTCTCTTGTTTTTGTCAACAATAATTATTTCTGCACTTCCACTCCATCCCCACCCACACACATGTAGAACTAGGAAAGAGCTTCGCATTGAGGTCGCATGATGTGGGTTGTTAAGCGGGGAGGGCGAAGGGAATTTAATGTGCAAGCAGACTTAGATTTGAATCTACTTACTAGCTGTGTGTTTTGGGGGAACTTACTTAACCTCTCTAGTGCCTCTAATTCCTTATCTGCGAAATGGGAATTATGTCACCTGCCTAAGTGGTACTTAACCATAGGATAATGCAAGGGTGAAATAAGAGCATGCATGTAAAGAACCTGGTATAGTGCCTGAAACAGAGTAGACACATAATAAAAATTGCCAGTGTGCTCTTATCCTCATCATTATTATTTGTACTGCCTTCTATCTATTCACCATTGTCCCCGAAAGCTGTGCCCCACCTGGTTGTACTTTGTTATGTAAAGCTGGGTTTGCACCTTCCACCGCCTGCCTTCTGGAAATCTGCCACACACACCCCTCTCCACCTCAGGCAGTTTCCAGATCTCGGTCTTTATGCAACTCACACTTTTGTTTCCCATTATGCCTTATATTATGGCATCCTTCATCTTGCAAGGAATTCTAAGTGTATTATAAATCCTTGTAACAAAACTATGAGGCAGATTGACTTGGTTATGGAACACATTACAGGGAGAAGCAAGGTCTTTATCATTATTTTTTTCAATATTGAATATTTACTGAATTTATGTTATGTGTTGGGTACTCCAAAAACATAACACATAGCGGCAACATTACCGCTGCCCTCTATAAGCATTTATTTTAAACACAAGCCTCCTAAGTCTCACGTCACTGAGCTGAGTGTCCCTTCCTCGCCACTACACCTACACACTCAATAAAATAAATTCATAAAAAAATCTGAATTGGGTAAATAATTTTCAGAAAATTTACTTTATAACTATTTATTTATCCCCAGTTCATGTTGAATTATTTTTATTAGGCAGAACGTATATGAAATTAATGCAACTATTGCTGAATTGTGAAGTTAGACTTCCCAGACTGCAGTTCCCTTTCGTCTTTCAACGTTCCCCAGGTTGCTAGAGTGTGTTCCACTCTTCCATTCTTTGCTAACTTTGAGGTTTAACTCTCAGTTTCCCTGGGCTTCTCCCTATTCCATTTGCTTCCTTTATTCTTTTTTTTTTTTTTTCATATACTCTCTCATAGTCTATTTGTTTTGAAATGTATCATTGCCCCCTGCCTTCGTCCTCTCCATTTCCTTCAGGTTTCCATTTCAAGTTCCAGTGACAGGAAATAAGGGGTAAAGAGGAAAAGGTACACCTTTGGGTCTGGCCGAAGAATTGCTTCTGCATTCAGTGACTAGGTAGGAGCAATGCAACCTCTCCAAATTTTCAAGTTGGTGGATATAGATTTCAGGAAGGCTGCAAAAGTATTTGTGTATGAACTTAAAAGTAGCTTTGGGGCACCAAAATGGTCTCCTTAAGATAATTGATGGAAAGAAAAATATAAATGTGAAACACCAGTAAATAAGTTGAGTTCTAAACCTCTCCTGCTGAAACAGGAGGAATTGGAAAGTAATTGTAAATCAATAGTGTGAACCCAGTGTGTTTTTATAGCTAAAAAAGACAAATGATGGGCATTATTAGGAAAGTTATAAGAAACCAAAGTGAAATGCTTCTATGCAGATCTTGTTGCCAAAACACAAAATATGCAGGAACGAGCTAGTGAGATTTAGCACTCCTAAATTTAGCCAAAGAGTAAAGAAACAGCCAGATGAAAACAGATTTTTTTTTTCAGTTTAGAAAGGCAAACACTGAGACGGATTGCAATATGAGCATATGAGATCAATAAGTGTGTATTTTCTACACAGTGTGTTTCATGGAATATTAGTCACACTAGTGGCTATAACTAATTTGTGAAACTAAGAATTGAGAATTGTTTGGATTCTAACGGGACTTGTCAGAGTTTGATAATCCAATATTTATTTTTAATTTACAAGAAACATGTGGTGGTCTTGGTGTCCCAACATATCTGACCATGGAGTCCCTTTCTTGTGTGTGGAACATCTTACAAGACTGGAGTTCAACTGACCATCTTTAAGAATATTTTTTCCCATGTTAGAGAGACCCCTTACAGTAGGAAGAACAAGGGTCTAGACTTGCTGACACCCTGAAGTGATGAAAGCTGAAAATAAATATAATTAAGTTCAATAAGCATTTATTAAGTGTTTATATGATCATATTTCATAAGGAAATCTAAAATGCTGAGGAACATTTTAACCTGTTGCAAATGGAAACTTCTACATCAGCTGGCCATTCAAATAACACTCTTGGCAATTCAGAAAAACTAGTAAGGTGAGTTTATTATGACCCACTATATAAATATTTATCTTCTTTTATTTTTACTTAAATGTATTATCTAACTGGGCCTCTCAAACTGGTGATTTACATAATTCAAGGACAGAGTGCACAATTTTTTTCTCTGTTAGGGAGCTATCTAAATGTTATTTTTATTATAAAACAAAGTCAAATGTATCCTGGAACAAATGAAATATTTACAGTTATTTTATTTTATTTTATTTTATTTTATTTTATTTTAAGGATTTTATTTATTTACTTGAGAGAGAGAGCGAGCGAGCATGAGGGGGTGGAACGGGGGGGGAGCTGCAGAGGAAGAAGCCAGCTCCTGGCTGAACAGGGAGCCCAACACAGGTCCCTGGGATCATAACCTGAGCCCAAGGCAGATGCTTAACCAACTGAGCCACCCAGGTGCCCCAATTTACAGTGATTTTAAAGATGAAATACCAGATGTTAGAAGTTAAAGTTTTAGTAGATTGTGCACCCAGATCCCTGAGAGAGCAGTGTGTTCCTCATATGTCATAGATATTCTTTGGTGCTAAAATTTGAGACGCCATGGCTTAGGATAGCAAAATAACACCTGGGAATGCTACGAGCTATTTTAATACATTTTGAATAAAAGATATAGAAAAAATAGATTATTTTAATAAATTCCAAAGACGAAGACGTATCTCTGCCTTGTTGGTAAGACCGACGTGTCAAGTTTGATGGAGATACACTAGCCGTGCTCTCTAGTCGAAAACTGCTTCTTCCGTGAACTTGAACTGAACTTCATTGATTCACACGATCACAGGATCTGTTCTAAATATTAGAAAAAAGAATGAGATGCTGTGCTTGATATTATCATGTCTTCAATGTGAACTTAATTCAGATTTAATGCAATTACTCTGTGTTGATTAAATCTCAAACTGTTATTAAAAAACTGAATTATTGAGGTTTACCACTTATATAACAACTTTGGCCTTCTACATTGCACCATAAACCTTAATCATTATGTTGGCAATAATCGCTTTGTGGTTATTTAACATAAATAATTACTTCAGCTACTAAAATGAGATGATGCAGCATTACGTTGTCCCTACAACTTGTAGGGATAGCATTACTATTTCTACTTGAATTATTTAACTCTTAGCAGGCAGTCCTTTTCATTGTTCCTGTCTACTGAATACTAAATAGAATAATATTATGGCTCCAGCCATGGAGTTTCTAACTCTCTGCCACATCTTAATGTTACTAGGCCATATTTGAAGACTGTCAGCCAGCTCTTAAGGCTCTCTTCTTTATCATGGCATAGGAGCTTCTCAACACAGATGGACTTTTTAATGCTAAAGCTTCAGAATTTGGAAACCAGCTATTTTCTTTGTCATTTTAATTATAAATTATATGCTCTATTCCCTATGTTTTAATGAAGAATTAAGAAAAATAAGCATCCTGCCACTGTATTCTTTCTGATTTTTGTCCCTTTTTTTCTTCAGCTGAATGTATACCTAGGTAATAAGCGTTTATGCAGGGATTTTTAAGGAATTATGCTAGGTCTCAACTGTGGTGAGGAGGGGAGGAAAAAATGGGAATATGCTTTCTTGGCCTCATGGAGTATGCCATCTAGTTGGGAAGGTTGTAGACACCAGTTCTCCTATCTCTTGAAATCATACTGTAGAACTAGAAGGAAACAATATCTATTTTTGCTTATCTCATCCTAGGTCATAAACCATAATTATAACTCTTGAGGATGTTTTAGTTAAGATTAATATAAAGATTTATATATGACCCTCTACTTGGGATCTGAAGGTCATATTTTATACCTGAGCTCAGGTCTCTCCACTTGACTCCCCCTTGTCCCTTACCAAATAGAGTCTCCTTCAGATATGCAGTAGGGTCCCTGGATATGTAGTTCTTGCTCTTATTGGTTTTGGTCCAGAATGATCCAGAGTGTAAGCTGTGTCTCTGCCATTCATCTATTTTTTGACTTTGGAAAGGCACTCAAGTGTGTTGAGTCCCATTTTCTCCACTGCAAAATGTGTATAGTAATGCCTACTTTCCAGAGTTGGTGGAAAGAGTCGAGACAATGCACATAAACCACCATGCACATGGCTGGCATGTTGTTCTTGTTCAGTAAATGGCAGCTGTATTATCTGTTATTGATGAGGGATTTACTATACAGGCAACCTATGGGGATAAAATGATTCCTGTACACAAACAACTTGTCAGGATATGCATTTGGCATCCATTTGTCTTACAATATTGCGTGAGAAATTATTGAAAAGTGGCCCACATGCTACCACCTCGCCATCCTCTACCCACTGCAGGCATTTTCAATCAATCATAGTAAGCCCAACCACAGCCTTACAATTTTTCTCAAGACTATGTTCCAGGCAGCTACTACTAATCAATCACTATTGACATGAAAGATAAATCCTACTTGCCATCTAATAGCAAAAGAGTGTGGGTAGGCAGATAAGACAGTGGTTTTAAGAAATTAGGAGCAATGAGAAGACATTTTGTGTAGAGGTACAGAAGACTGATTAAGAACCTTCCCAGAGAATGGTGAAATGGTGGCTTGAAGAGTCTGAAGCTCAGCATAACAGAGCATGAGTATAAGTGGGTAGAGGTCTGACACGTTTTCCAGTATGTAAGTGATTTTTCACTCTAGGTATTGTGCAAATGCCAGCCACAGCGAGCTCACTTCAAAGGGCAGTGATGTACATAGCAATTTGTCTGTCACTGATTTACCTCTGTTGGGCAACCTATCTCATAGCAAAACAAAAGACAAACAAAAAGGCAGTTTAATTTCTTCAAAGGCATTGTTCAGATAGACCTACTGTTGATTTAAAGTGTGAGTCGGTGCTGATTCATCGTCCCTAATTCCCAGATTCCAGCATACCCAGACCCTAGGTTGTGCCCCTGGCACAGCTCTCACAGAACTGGGAAAGTTAACATGAGATAATCCTCCTACAGAGGACTGGGGAGATTTATGACACCTTTTTAGGTTTGATAAAGTCATACGTTTTTCTCTAAGGAGAAGTCCTCTTGTCTTAACTATGAACTCACACGCAATGAATTTTAAGCCCAAACACATAGCCATTTAAAGGATGCTGTAGGAGATCAAAAGAGCAATGTTTCTCAAAAGAATGGAGAGCCCTTGATGCTCTGGTGATGTCTAAGCCTCTCAGACCCAATCAAATATTCATTTCCTTGCGTTTGGTCAGATAGCAGGAGTTAAGGTTCACGGGCATGCCAAGTAGAATATCAGAACAGAACACCTCACTGGCTGCTCTGAAAACCAGTGAGCTTTTACTGTGGAATTTCAGGGTGGACTGTGCACCGTGTCCCTCAGCCTTGTAATGGATCAGCTGGTAGATTGCCTCACCCTAACATGTATGATGACCCCAGGCTTTGAGGACCAAAATATACTGAGGGAGCTTGATCAGGCTGTCAAGACTCAAGGAACTTGTGGCATGATGGCTGTAACAAGTCAGACCTAGGCCCTGACCAATGTAAAATAAGGATCCTGACTGTTCCTTCAGGGACTGAGTTGTTTTATTTTGGATGAAATGGTAGGCATGACATCATCCATTATAATAGATTTCAGTTGTATGTAAGAAGGGAGTGGTATGTGTAGCTCTAATTAACCTTAAAATAGTAAGGCTTTTATAGATGCTTCAATTTTAAAGCAAAAAGAGTTCATTCTCTTTTGATTTCGGTGGTTTCTAGCTTAGGCCAACTTGAGATCATGAGTTTCACAAAATATGATAGTGGGTTTTATTTGTTTTTAATTTGTTTTACAAATAAACGCTGCATCCTTTTATCACTTAGACCACATCTGAAGTCAGGAGTGACAAATGGGACCGGTCAAAATTGTGCAGCGTCTCCCTCATGATGAATATTGAAAAGAATGGAAATATTTACCTTAGAGAAGACTAAGGGAAGATACCTATTTAAAGCAGTAGAAGTTATACCATATGAGAAAAGATATATCTTGTATAGAAGAACTATTGTCTACAGGTGATAGTTATTAGAAATCACATTTTGTCTAGGAGCAAGGAAGACTATTTTGGTTAGTCAAACTAAGAATAAGATGAAGCTTGCGACCTTGCAAGGCAGTGAATTTGTTTTCAGTTGAAGTGAGCAAGTAGAGATTTCCTGACCACCCATCAAAGAGACACTCCAAAATGCCACTTTTTCCTAGTAACAAGAGGTGTCTTAGAACATACAAATGCGATTTAAGAATTCAGTAGATGTAAATAAATTCCCATGCTATCTTTGATCCACAAACAGGATAATGTGAAGGAGGCTTCCACTGAATACTGCATATGATGAAGTACATCATATACTTGGTGCTGGTGAACCGAAAGCATAGAGTTAAAGTTGAGCTGAAGGTATGAGCAGAGTGGAAAGAAAGAATTTTAAAAAATAGCCTCTTGGCTGTTTTCCAAAGTTGGTGGTGAGTGATAGAACATCCTGTCAGTCAGCAGGAAGTTGCTGCCAGCTGGCAGAGCCAAAGGATTGGAACAGAATGGTGGAATGGTCCAACAGGAGAAGGAATCCTGAAGTTTCTTTCTGGGTTCTGGGAGTGTGTGTGTGTGTGTGTGTGTGTGTGTGTGTGCATGTGTGTGTGTGTAAGAGAATGAATGTAATTTTTAAGAAAGGAGAAGAAAAGGGAATGGCCTCAGAAGATAATTCAAAACTAGGAAGAGGAGGATCAACAGTGGAAATGGAGGCCAAAAAAAGATAAGAACACGGATCTAAAAGAAATGAACAGAGTACACATGGAAAAGCAAAGTGATCAGCAAACCAGATCTACCCTGGCTCAAGGGGCAAAGGAAAAATTCAATTTGTGAATGGAGTCAGCAGTGCCACCTCTTCCAGCCAGTGGGCTCAGCGGATTCACTCAGCAGGTTCACTCTAGGCTTTTTTATTATCCCGGTCTTAACAAAATTAGGAAGTAAGGTGCTTGACGTTGCCCCTCCACTCCTCTCTTGATAGATCATTTGCAGCTAGAAACAGGCTCCATCAAGAACCTTTGAGTAGGGCCTGCCCTTTCTGAGACCACAAACCACCCTTTCCTCCAGATGGTGCCCCTTCCTGTGTGGCCATTCTTGCCTCGGGATCCACAATGGAAGAGTGCCAGAGAAATGTCTTATTCTTAGTAAGCAGATGCTTTATCTTCTAAATGATATGATGGTAAATTATCTATGGTCTTTGCTGATGAGACTAGGTTAGGTGAGTCTTCTAGTTATTTCTTTCCCAGCCGGGCAGCGTGCAATCGGATAAGGATTTTCCATATAAGTATGCCCCGTCTTTTGTTGTCCAAATCAGAGTGTCTGCTCTAGCCATGGATATCAAACTTAGTCAAAATGAAGTTTGGTAGGGTTTTGAAGAGGTGTGTGTGAGTTTCTGTCACAATCGGATCTAATAAATCGACATCTTTCTTCCTAAATACACTTCATCTAGTTTGAGGAATATAATCTACCTAAGCATTGGGTTATACTTCCAAGTGGAGTTTTTCTGTGCAACAACAGAGAATCATGGAAAGGCCATTAAAGGTCTAACACTTTGAGTTTTCAGGTCTCCTTCTGTGTCATGTACATTCTGGAGCATGACTTAATTTTAAAATGGGAGAAAAAGGAAAAATTATTGCTGGCATTATGATGTTGAATAAGGTTTATAATAGCAATAATCCCCCATGAAAACAGTTGTTATCATAGTTAATGCCCATTTTGTCAGTGTGTTAACCTTCCCTGGCTCTGCCTCGGGCCATTAAACGGCCAGCCATTTGTTAAGCACCCCGGAGCAAGCAATTTCAGAGGGAATATTGCTGAGCTCATTTACTAAGTAAAGCACCTGAGAAGACAGTGATAAACTCTACACAGGTACATGTACACACACATCTCTACATATACCTTTCCTAAGTCCTTCCTTGAAGAATATCGTATTCTATTATTAGTTCCAGAATAGTCAGAGCAGTTCCACAGGCCCACGGTGTCCATTACTAACACAGGCTATGTCAAACTTAGGCTTTTGGGCACCTGCCCTAGCTGTCTCCTGCCGTTCTTCCCATGTCCAACTGATACCACTGTTTAGAGTATTTGTTAATTTTAACTCTGGCCCTCAAGAGTAGGCCAAGCCTTTAAGATGCTCAAAGATATGGGACGCCTGAGTGGCTCAGTGGTTGAGCACCTGCCTTTGGCTCAGGGCATGATCCCAGATTCCCGGGTTCAAGTCCCACATTGGGATCCCTGCATGGAGCCTGTTTCTCCCTCTGCCTGTATTTCTGCCTCTCTCTCTCTGTGTCTCTCATGAATGGATGAATAAAATCTTTAAAAAAAATGCTCAAAGATATAACTAAAGACAGAGTAAAAGTGATGTTACTTGCAGCCAGGAGCAAAATAAGAAAAGGAAGGAATAAGATGGTTCTACCATCCAGGAACATCTGTCCCTTCAATGGACAGAACTTTGTGATAAATTTATTCTTTTGGTTTTTTTTTTCCCCAATAAGTTATTTCTATTGCTAATTTAGTCAGTTATTAGATACATCCAATGTTATCTCTTTTAATCAGTGTAACATATTCTCTCTTTCAGTCCTAGTAACATCTTTATGAGGTTTGTAACTGATGGGCACAGAAACAGAATTTGAACATAGGCTTTTTGACTTCTGTTCCAAGCTTTTCATCACCACTATATCATGCATCAATCTCCATTTCAAAACAGAACAGGCAAGATTCCTAGTAAGTGGCTGCCTCTGATCTCGTTGGCGTCGCATGCCAGTTCTGTACCAGGCCAGGTATCAGTTATCGCGGTGGTTACCGGTGTTTGTTCCGGTCAGCTGTTGGTTATTGTCCAGGGAGGCTGCATTCAATACATCTTTCCTATGTGTGAGCTGGTTTTCAAAGTCACAACAAAGCAGAGTTCAAATCCTGATCAAGAACATTATAATGGACTTTGTTAAAATTTGCTTATTCTTTTACTCTGGAAATAATTCCATACTCTGTTACTCTAGTCGCTCATTTGGTCCAGATTTATAAAACTCTAATTTTGAAAAGGATTTACCTAATTAGTTAAAGGTAGCTGCAACTATTCTCAACTACTTTGCTTCAGGGGAGAGCTATTTTAACCCAATGTCATTTCAGAGAAGAATAATACAGGTATGTTACGTAAGTTTTGACATAATTAGTCATTCCATTAATGAAATAATTGGACCTCCTTAATCAAAGGTGGAACCTCTTCCTTAAAGCTTAGTTTGAGGAATCAAATGGGCGTAACAGTAGGAGGTACAAGGATTGTTTCAGAAGAGACAGAGAAAATTTTAATGAGAGAGAAATCTTTTCTCATTAAACTTCTAATTTGGAAAGGCTTTGTTCTATTTTTAATTTTTACTTCCCATCATCATTTTCACCATAGTTAACATTGTTAACTGCTAATGTTGGATGAGTATCATGTATGATGCATGCAAAACGATCACAAAGGACAAGCAGGAAACCATAGATTGTTTGTCAGAATATGGTGAGTCCTTGATTTCTTATATTGACTGAGTGAAGTCTGAGAGCAATTTCTATAAAATCAAAGATGATCCTACACTCTCTATTAGTCGTTGTCTTTAATTGTCTCAGCAACCCAATACTTACAGATTAAGAGAGCCCAGTTAGTATTTAAAAACAAAGAATTCCCCCCCCCCAGACATCTTAAATTTACACAAGAACTGATCTAGAGTTATAAGTATATCTCAAACTCATGCTTTTCCAAGCACTTGAAACGTAGTAATATTCTGTTGGAAGAAGTAGGAAGCTAGTTCGTTAGTGTATGCTTATCAGTTATTTGCATAAGTGGTCTTTTTTATCATCACTTTGCTGTCCAGGGTTTTCACTTGGTGTTCCATCTGGCAGAAAGCCATAGAAATCTTGGTGTTTCTCAGACTAAGTAAAGTTTCTTACTTCTTCAGTCCTTGATGTTCTATAGAACTGAGGTGTTAAAAAGCAATAAAAATACAGACAGGTGTCCAGTATGAGGATGAGTAAAACGGAGTTGTGGGATTTCTGCAAATCTAGTAACATAAACATACACTATAGCCTTGTAGACAAGGGTGTTGCTGCAAGTCGTTCATTCATGCTAATTTTTAAAGAATAGGTCAAGATCAGTTGTAAGATGTCTCTAAATGATACGGTCTAATGATAAAATATGAAAGCTTGCAAACAAAGTTTTTACTAATTTAGGATAGATTCAAGGTAATCCCTATAATAATGTCATTTTTTATTCCTTTACATTATGATCCATTTCCTTAAGTGGAAAAGTGGTAGAAAAGCCTACAATTAAAATAAATGTGTAGAATTCCTGGTATGTTCTTTGAAATGCATCCTGTGTGTTGATGCCACACCATCTACCTTGTAGAGCCAGATTGAAAAATGTTAACAACATTTGCTTTAAGGGGGACCAAGGGAGAGAGATTCTCATACAGTGTCAGGACCAGTGGAATCCTGGTATAATAAGCAGCCATACCCAGAGTTAGGGTGTTCAGCAGGAGGAAGAGCAGAGTAGGGTTCCCTGATTTGTCCCTCTCTTGCTGTTTTTTAATAGCTGCTCTGGGATAATTTTGGATGAAATGCCCTCATCATGGCAGTGTAAATTTGAAGTGGCAAAGTCTGATTTAAAACTGAACTCTGGGATCCCTGGGTGGCGCAGCGGTTTGGCGCCCGCCTTTGGCCCAGGGCGCGATCCTGGAGGCCCGGGATCGAATCCCACGTCGGGCTCCCGGTGCATGGAGCCTGCTTCTCCCTCCACCTGTGTCTCTGCCTCTCTCTCTCTCTCTCTCTCTCTCTCTCTCTCTCTCACTGTGTGCCTATCATAAATAAATAAAATTAAAAAAAAATAAAAATAAATAAATAAAACTGAACTCTGGGGGATCTCTGGGTGGCTCAGCGGTTTGGCGCCTGCCTTTGGCCCAGGGCGTGATTCTGGGGCCCCGGGATCGAGTCCCGCATCGGGCTCCCGGCGTGGAGCCTGCTTCTCCCTCTGCCTGTGTCTCTGCCTCTCTTTCTCTCTCTGTGTCTATCATGAATAAATAAATAAAATCTTAAAAAAAATAAAACTGAACTCTGCACCTGGTACGCAAAAGAGATATTACCTGAAGTAAGCATGCATTGGAAGGAAGAAGCCAGTTGCCCCAGGGAGAGGAGATCATTAATACTTTTTGGAATCTCAGGGCCCTGTAGGAAAGACAGAGTCTGAGCCCAAGTAAAACATCTTCAGGGTGTCAGGGCACCAGACTGAATGAGGCAGGGCCAGAGCCGCAGGTGAATGTGTTTGTATGACCTGAGTCTGCTTTTTCTGCCCAGGAAGGGAGGCTATCGGGGGCTGTGACTCTTCAGCTCTGTGCTAGGAATCAGCAGAGTGGGCTGTATTGAAAACAGTTTTTGATTTGAGCATATGGACATATTTCTCTTGTTCCCACTTCCCTTTTGTAACTCTCCCAGCTGCCTGGAGCTTTTCCGCACAGCTTTCTTACATTCATTGCACATTGAGTTTTTGAGACGTGGCTTTTTAAAAGTATAATTTAATAAAAACCCGGAACAGCAACAGCTGTTGCTCATCCCCTTTGTCCTGTTTCTTATCAAATTCTCAGTTAGTTAGAGTAGCATTGGCATGGAAGACTAGAAGCCTTAAACAATACCAAAGGGATCTAGCCTCAGTTTTTTTTTAACCCCAACCATAGTAGAGCTGCATGGACAGCACCTCTCTTTACTTGCAAGCTCCTTTATATACATATACACACAGGGACTCATTTTATCATCTTGACTAGTGCCTTGAATCAGAGTAAGGATACTTTGATTTGAACCCAGGTGTCTCTGACTCCAAAGACCAAGCCCTTTCCTTTAGTGTACTATCTTCTGGGAGTGGATGGGGAGGAAGGCATCTCCTCCACCATTCCCTGCGACCTAGGTATTAGACCTCAATATTTGGGAAAATATTAGTGCTCCAGAAAAAAAAAATTTAAAAAAATTTCAAAGTCATCTATGCATGAATGAGCAAGAGTTTGTTTTGGGGACAGCAAAACCCTGGAGCCCTGCTCACTCTGAGCTACTGTCCCCGACCATTGGTTGCAAGGAAAGAAGCAAGAACTGGTCTATCAATCTGAGTGATTTGTTGTTTAATCAAAAATCTATACACTTGTTAAAAGATCATTATCTATTTTTCATTATCCACTTGATCTTTCTAGTTCACAGATTTAGAAAAGAAGAAATATGCATTTCTCTCTTCCAGATGTCTAACAAAGTCGTCCAGCATGGATGCACTCTATATTAGAAATGAATCAGGCATCTTAACTGCTGTTACTTTGAGGTCCATAACTGATGAGAATTTGTAAACTCTGACTTCCCTGTTTAAGGAAAAAAAAAAAAGAAAGGAAGAAAAAAAGAGAAAGATTATTACTGGCTGATACAAGTTTGAGAGGTTAAAGGGAAAAAAAAACCTGTTTATACATTTTGTTTTTAAAATTCAAAGCATTATAAAGCATTATAGCCAAGGCTGCCTCTACATTCTAAAAGGTTTTTTTTCCAAAGGAGATCTTTATGAAGGTGCATTAGCATGTGTAAATTAAGATTCTACATATACTATGGAATAAAAGCAAGCATTCAGAGACAGCCCAAAGGCTAATTAAATACATATCTTCATGTGGGCTGCAGCAGATAGTCTCGCATTTAACAGCACTCCCTTGCTTACTGCTTTCTCTCTTTGGAAGGGTTCTTGTCTTTCATTTTGATAACTACCAATCCTTGGGTAAAGCAACTATTACCTAAGACAGTTCATTAGAAAATTATTTTCTTCCACATATGCACAGTCAACATCATTTTAATTAACGTACTTATGAGATATTTTCCTTATTCTTGTGGATTATTCTTTAATAAATCAATAACCTAGTGTTTTAATGACTCCACACCCCAGTCAAAATAAAGATAGGCAAAGCCGGTTTTTAGTGTATGTTGGCCATTGTGTTTTACATGGGGCAAAAGCAAGGATGTGTGGAAGGGTCTAGAAAATGTGTCCTCACCGCTGGATATAAGGCGGAGCCCAGGTGTGATTCCCCTGCCCCCAGCACCAATACCACACGCTCGGACACACTAGCTGTAATTATTTACGTGGCTGAGTAATGGGCTTTACAGTCAGAACCTTTGAATTGACATGATTCTGTTGTTAGTATCCTCCTCCATACCCCCACAGTCTTACCCCCCCCCAAGAAGCCCCAGGAAAATAAATGTAAATTGATTCAATAAAAGCTCTTTCTTCACTAATATGCAAATTAAGAGAGAGCCATTTGAGAGTGAAGATTGATACACAAAGATAATAGACATATAGTCACAGACACTTCTCAGAAGACAGAATTTGATGTATTGTGATTGTTCAGCTTTTTTCTCTCCAGGAGGTCATCCCCTCCCTATTGTGTAGTCCTTTTCATTAACGTAGCCAAGAAAACAAATGCACTGCTCTTTTTTCCCCAGATTGGTCTAGACGTTCTGTATCAGACTTGTTAGTGGCACCAGTAATACTCGTTTCTCATCATATCTTCAGGTTACATGTAAATATATTGATCATATTTACAGTACAAGTATAAGGCAGTGGTGCTTGGTATTAATACTTATTTGAAAAAAATATATATAAGAATGAATCAAAGAATGTATACATCATTAATGCAGAACATCCAAAATTGTCTCCAGGTCCCTGTTCTACAGATGAAGAATTAAAGAGAAATAAGGCTGTGTTTTGTCTGAGGCTACGCCAACTTTGTGAATAAAATAAGGAATGATTACTGGACCAAAGAATTCTTTAACAATCTTCATTCTCTCCTCAAACGGCAGCTCAGCTGTTCCTATTTCTCCCAAACACTATTACCCATATCCACAGGATGAACAGGTTGCTGCTTCTTTGTTCTCTCACATTACCCTATGTGTGCACTCAGCATACGATATTGACATTTGATATTAATGCATCTCTCCTTTACACTAAACTCTAAGATTTTTGATGACAAGAACCAAGTCATATTAATCTGTACAACCATATCTAGTTCAATGCCTGCAATGAAATCAATTCTTAGTAAAAGTTGTTGAATTAGATGGAACCACTTTAAATAGCCAACTCTCACAGTGCATTTATATGTGATTGATATTCCCCCAAAATATTTACTCATAACTTTCGGGAATATATTATGGAAAGTGACATAGAACATTAATGACTTTTTTTAGAGGCTAAATCTTGGCAAGCTTGAGGTGCAAGACATTAATTCATTTTGTGCAAAATAAGCACTTTTAATACTATGGTTTTACTTTCAACAGTTTTATAGGAATTAATATAATGACTGAGTATCAATGATGAGCTTCTCTAAAACCGGGCAAGAAGATAAGTGATAACTAATCCATATCAAGACATCCTGAAGGTTGCCAAGAGTTATGAAAAATCATTTACCTTCTGATTTTCTTTAGAATACCTACCATCTTATGCCAAGAATAGTTTGCTATCAAGACTCATTGATTAAGGGTGCATATGCTGAGACGGTGTCTATAATTAGGCCAGAAAATAGTCCCAGATCCTTAATTTTCTCCTCCATGGCCATCACTGATACTTAACTTCTGTCCTTAGAAAGAGAGCTACCTTTTCCCCCATTATAGTATCTACACACTTTAGAGAAGACAGAATTCCATTTCTACTCTTCATGTATTTTGTCTTCTATGAAAAGCCAACCAGTCATCTGACAACACTGCCCTTCATGCTGACATAGACCACTTTCCCTCAAGTCAGTGCCATATGGACAATTGAAAGTTAATTTCTGGCACCTCCTGAGCATCATTGTCTATAAATATGCCTGGACTTGTTTCAGGAAGGACAACTCACATCAATTATCTTTTCATATCTTTTAATATTTATAGTGGAAAAAAAACCCATACATTTTATACTGGTGATGACCCAAACAGCATGAATCATATCCCATCTAAAGCAAAAAAACATCTGAAGATTCTAAGATAAAGTTAAAGTAGCTTTTTTTTTTTAACATTTCAGTGGACAGAGACAAGAATGTGCTTCATTAAGATAGAATCATAAGCTGCTTGAGGGTAGGGGACATTTCATTATTTGGCTCTACCTTCCATAGCTCCTTACATGACATTAAGGATCTACATTGTTTAAAATAAATATTTGCTCATTTATTAAGTATCAGACTGGTTATTACAGACGGAAAGCCACAGCATGAGGTTCTTCTATGCACAGTTCTTATTCATTTATTTATTCTTCTTTCTTCATTTCCAGAATTGCTCCTGGGACATATGCATGATCACACTCCCTTGTGTTCCTAGGTGGCCTCAAGTTGCCTGCCACACTGCTGATCACACACTGCGTGAAAATCACGCAGCCTCTTAATGTGACAGCTCCAGGGGCTGAGATGAAGCCAGGGAGAAGGCATGGCTTTGTCAGTCAAATAGCTTTGAAAACTGATTTCTCTAAAGGTTGTGATTTTTCTGAGATCCCTCAGGTTTCTCTGATGTGATTTCTCTAGAATTCTTCTGTTTCGGGAACAGTGGAATCTACAGAAGACATTGATCTGAGACTTAGGAGCTCAGGTTTTTGTTTGTTTGTTTCTGCTTTTATGTTATCACTGCGACTCAGTTAGGGGCCTTGAAGAAGATCTTGAATATTCCACTTTGTGATTTGGAAGATAAATAAAGTTATATATCTTAAGTCCTTAATTCCATATAAGCAATAGAGATGGAACCCTATGGTAATATTTAGAGTGCTGCAGCTCTAAATATCTATAAACCCATTAAGAAGCTGAAAAAATGGTGAGCACCGTTAATCCTTCAGAGGTTAAAACACAAGACCCCTGTTGTGCAAAGTTTCAGGTATTCTAACTGTAACCCTGAACTCACTCAAGACTTGGTAAATATTTCTCTATTCTCAGGTCAACACTTAAAGAAACAGGCGTCTGTCATTAATCTCTCTCTCTCTCTCTCTCTCTCTCTTTGACATCTTATTGAGCATTAAAACAAAGTAGTGTTTTACCTTGATTCTTCCTGTATAATCACAAAGCAAAATTACTCCTTCTGCATGACTTCACAAAGCACCTAGCTAGAACACGTAGATTAGTAGCTTCAGGTATTGAATTATTAGTGGCATTTGAATCGGACTTTTGTAGAAACTTATCACCTGTGTCCTCAGAAATTTCAGGCTAATGGGATACACTTTAGGATTTGGAAAGATGCAGAGCCCCTTATATTACTCGTTAGGAAAAAAGCATCGGTCAACCATTAATATCTGTCTTTTGTCCCTCGCTCCTAGACTCCAGCAATCTGGCTCTGACCTCTGCTAGAAGAAAAGTAAATAAATCAATCAATGACAACATTTAGGGAAATCATTTAAAAAGTATTTGTTAAAAAAAAGTATTTGTTGATTTGATTTTAATGTACACATTATTTTAAGAAAAAATATGACGATTTGCTCCTTCACGTGTGACTTCCAGCTGATTCCTGCATGTGGCTATGAGTCTTAGTCTGAATCTAGTGTAAATCACTCACAGTGACAGAAATATTTTCTTTGTTTTGCCATTCATTCACACCTGGTTGTGAAATATTTCCCAGTTGCATTTCCATTCATCTTCACCCCAGCAGGGTGTCTGTGTTTTAGTGGTCCCGCTAGGTTTGTCCTGCTTTGCCAAAGGCTTCAGGACTAAACCTGCCGTGCTCATGACGGCTTGGGAAGGGGAGTACCTTATCTGAAAGGAGAGGTATCTTGTAGGATTACCAATAACACTCAGTCTCTGAACAGATGAGGTAAACAAGACCATTTTGGAATGAAACCTGCAATATCTAAGAGACCCGGCCCTGTCCCAATGCTTCATCCTGCCCCTACCCTGTTCTGTTTCCCTGTTTCTTCTTTTGAGGGCCCATTCTCCCCTGGCTTGCTCAAAATTGCCTTATTCTTTCATTTTCCCAGATCAGCTCTGCTATTCCTGGGTCTTTCTTCATCCTTTGGTTTCCAGGTGACCTATTTGCTCTTTGTATACTTGCTCTCTCCTGGGGCCATCACGTGTGAACAGATGAAGATATTTTCCTTGCCGTAGTAAGGTCAGACACTGGCAGCAAAAGAACCTGGCTATTGCTTATTTACCTTTGAGGCTCGGCTCAAATGAATCTTCTTTAGGTTAAATGGCCCCTCCTCTGTCTTTCCATAGCTCTGGCCCATCCTTCTGATGTGGAACTTGTATTATGGCTACATCATGTTGATTTCTTCCCCTTTCTTCCTCTATCACCCCCCTATCTTCCTGAGGTAGGGCCCTGACCCTTGAATATTTAATGCTTAGAATGATGCAAACTATGTGATAGGTGTTGAAGAAGTTATTACAAAGTGCATTAGCCTTCATAGGTCATATCATTAAATAGCGATTATCCAAGTTTGTGACTTTGTCTCTTTCCGTAACTGCAAGCCAAGGGCTTTAAAGGATGGGGGAGACCTGATGGTCTGCTGGAATGGTAGGAACCGGGTCAGGCTTTTTTCATCTCTGTAGGTTTGAAATAGAAAACATTAGCAGGGGTGAACTGCTTTAAATAGGATAAGTGGGCTGGATCAGATAAGATAGAAAGTACCACATACTACAAAATTCCACATGGCAAATGATATATTTTTTTCTGATTTAAAAAATTATAAAAAAAAATAAACAAAATACCTGATTACTCTTTCTAGCCTATGGCTTATTCACTGTGCCTGACTTTGCTGGCTCTGACTAGAAGTGTGCTCTGTCTAAGGGTATTTCTGGGCCAGCTTAGTTTTTTTCCAGCATATAAAAGTCTCCATGGGGTCCTGTATAAGGAATTTATCCTCAGTTCTGGTCAGGGTTACAGGAGGGGAAAAATGAGACCTACCAACTACTTTCCTTTGAAGGACAGAGAAAATGTACATTGAAAGATGAATTATATCCTGGACCTTGTTTCATTACCACCTCCTGCCAATTATGCGGTGGGAGAAAGGATGATGTTTCATAGAATTTAATAGATTTCTGAGCTAGAAGGCGCCTCAGAAATCATCCAACACAATTCCCTTATTTTATAAATGAGGAAACTGAGGTTAGGTGAGGTTAAGTGACATGTGCAGGAGGGTAGGAAATGGCAGAGCGAGGCTGGAATCCAATTTCCCTAACCACCAGTCGGCCCTCCTCACCGCCTTCATGCGACCCGGAGAAACAAAGAGCTCGGTGGGGCTCCTCTCCCTCCGCAGTGCTTTCCTTTGCTCCTCTAGCCGTCTTCTCACTATTCAGGGACTTCTAACCCCCATAAGTCTCTCTTCATCTTTCAAAATTCATTTTCAGGAAAGTGACTCGCACCGTATTTTTATGTCACTATTACCCTTAATATTAGGGCATTTTTAAACCAGACTTATAAGGATGTTGAAATAAAGGACTAAATAAAGAAGAGGGTTTCTCCATGATATCAGAGTCCAGCTCACCTTAGTTGACATGACGTCTTTCAAAAATAAAAGCAATATCTGCATGAAGTTAGAAATTCAAAAAACCCAGGAAGGTAAACTCTAAGATTCCTTTTCCCATAGTCACTGGCTCTAGTGGAAGTTGCTATTAACAGATTTTATCTACAGCTCAGCAAAATTTAAAATGCTCTATGCATAAACCAGCATAGCTAGTTGAGGATAGATGGACAAGCCATCCAAAAGATAAGCAGATAGGTAGTAGATAAAATTTCTGACAAAGAGTTTAGCCTACACAAGTAGGTTTTCTTTTAATAAAATAAGATTGTTTTTTAAATCAGTGTGTATGATGACTTTTTAAATAACTGCATATTATTCAACTCTACGGATGACTAGTAACTTATTTAATAGTCCCTAAGATTTTTCCAGGTTTTGCAATTATAGATAGAATAATCATGTTTGTATGTCTGGCTGTGGATGCATGTCCACATATACTATACACACTTCTGCAAACAGAACTATAACAGTGGAATTGTTGGATTAAAGTATATGATCACTTGAAAATATGATTTTTTGAAATAGGGCATTTAAATGGCTAAAGAAGAAGAAAACTTAAAGAAGTCTTTTTTAAAGATTTTATTTATTTATTCATGAGAGACACAGAGTGAGAGGCAGAGACACAGGGGAAGAAGCAGGCTCCTTGCAGGGAGCCCCGTGTGAGACTTGATCCCAGGATACTGGGATCATGGCTTGAGCCAAAGGCAGATGCTCAACCACTGAGCCACTCCAATACCCTAAAAAGTCTTCAGTTATAGCTTTTCCTGCCATCTCTCTAAGGCACCAGAAAAGATGCCAAAGAGTGAGTAGCTGGAGAGAATTCCCAGCATAGCAGCCTTTAGTATCAAAAGAAGGGTGTTAATTCAGAACCTGGAGACTGTGATCATAGATTGGGGGCAAAAATTAAATACGATTGTAAAGAATCTGGTTCAAAATGGCTACATAGGGCTTAAAAGGGATGTTTAGCAAAGCAGCTCAACCACAAATACAGTGTGGAACAGAGAATGGGCCTCCACCTATGCAGATTTCCTCTTCGAGGGAGTCTTCACTGCCTGGTGGGTGGACCACAGACCTCTGTGAGGTAATGGTGCTTGACCAGACAAACTAAAGTTCCTAGCAGGAAAGCAGGTAGCATTTCTTAAAGGTTCCAAGATGGAGACTGTGGGGTTGTTATCTACTTGCTTTTAAAAAGGAGCTAGGCTCTCCTCAGTCTTCTTTTACTAGCTTATTAGTTACTAGCGCAGCACCAGCAAGCTAAGAGCAGCAGCCAAACCCTAATCAATAATGTATCCGTCTGTATCCGAATCAAAGGCACCATGGTAAGGAAAGCATGAGTACGTGCAATCACAATGCACAGCAGCAGGAGCCAGCCAGCTGAGGGGGACCTGAGTTAGAACACAGAGAAGAGAGAAGCTGAGCAGGGGGCAGAAAGCTGGGGAGAAAGACCCAACTGTTAAAAACAATACAGTCCTTAATGTGAAAGGTTGGTGCTTCAAAGGACAAAGGAGGCGCAGAGCTTTGGAAATTCAGAATCACAAATACATACACACACACACACACACACACACACTCACACACATACATCTATATGTGTATGTATGCGTATGCATGTTTTCTGCTTCAGAAGGATAGGGGTCAAAGGAAGTGAAAGTCCTGGGCAGTTTTTCGGATAATTCAAACAGAATCTCTGCATCACCTGAAATTTTCCAATGTCTCTTTGGCCTCTGTTTTCTAGACAAGGCATCAGGCCTCTAACCGAGAGTCAAGGATTCAGAGTTCCCATACTGAGTCCTATCATTTGAACCTGTAAACCATGAAGCATGTCTCCCAAGCAGTGCATCTGAGCTATACTTCTACTATTTAATGCCAAATTAAAAAAAAATAAAAAAATATAAAAGTTTGGGGTCATAAGTTGAAAATAGAAATAGAAATGTGAGAGCTGGGAGGAATCTTACAGGTCATTTAGCCCAAACCTTTAATTTTGTAGACGTGGAAACCAAGCCTTCAGAAGTAGCTACTTTAACTAACATCACATAATTAGGACTAGATCTCAGACCTCTTTGATTACCACCTCAGTTATCCTTCTGCTGCTCTACCACTAGGCACTGTATTCAGCATTTCTATTTTTGTTCATGGGAGAAAATTAACAGGCAACCAATGTTTCATTATTGCCTGGGGGGAAAAAGATGCATTTATATCTTTCTACAAATGGATTAGCATTCAGTAAAGAAAACAGTGAACTGAAGTATCTAAGATGATATAATTTTTCTTATTTCACATATTTTGGAGTCCATCACTCTTTCAACTAATAGACTTTACTTGGGGGGGGGGAGAAAAAGAAGCATGTGTGCATGTTGGGAAAGGGGGCAGGATGAAGAGATACTTTATCCTATGGTCAAATGTAAATTATTTGTATCACCACCATTTTTAATCTTTTATTGTGAACCTGAGCTATGAGGAGTTCTATATAGGCTTAACATGTTATGATCATATATGCCCCCAATGTCTCTGGGGCTTGTTTATTTATTGTCTGTTTCCATTTGAGCGTAAGGTACAGAGCAAGTCTGTTATTTATACTTATGTTATTTAAGGTGCTGCTGTGATGTAGACGTTTATTTCTAGTTCATCTATGGTCTAAAACCAATGTTCTTATTGCTTTCCTCCAAGTGAGGATTCTGTATCCCTCTTCAGGTGGTTTTTCCACCTTCACCGCAACGTCCAAGGTCACTGTGGCAGGTGAAAGGTTGTGGAAAATCACACATGGCAAAAGCAGAGGTAACACTTTCTCTTATAGTTCATTGGCTAGTACTGAGTCATACCTACAAACCTAACCACAAAGAATGCTGGGAAATGTAGTCAAGTCATGTTTGTCTAGAAAACATGGGTTCAAGAATCAATCAGGATCCTTTGCCACATTACTCTACACCCAGAGCCTAGAAGAGGGTTTGGTTCATAATAGGTGCTTAAAAAATAACTGTTGAAGGAACCTTTGAATGAATGAGTAGAGTCTATCTTTCTAACTCTCTTATAATCCTATAGGGTAAGTCATTAAGTGTGAACTATTTATCCAAATAGAAATGAGAATTCATTATGATTCCATTTTTAAAGAAGGTCTTATTACCTTTCAGCTCATTTGATTTCTCTTTCTTGTCTGCAAGGATCCTTACCTGAAAATAACTTCCTTTTCATGAAAATGTTTTCACAAAAGTAAGGCTAAGTGGAGCTGTCTGATGCCCCCTTTCTCTTCCTCTCAGTTCTCATAGAAGAGACAGGATGGGAACGGTGTGGTAAGAAATCCTCTCACCACCATGGCACAAGCAGATCTCTTTACAGTCTATGCCCAGAGAATGTAGATTATCTGCACTCCACATGGACAGTTTAGAGGATGCTTGGTTTATTTTATATTTAAAAAATATAAGCCAGGAAACATACAGAGCTTGTATAAATTGGATATGAATCTATCCCTGCATGTGAATATCCAGAGCAGGCCATTGGACAAGCTCCTCTGATTCTTAACCAACGTCACGTGCAACGGTTTCTTCAGTTCTTCTACCCATGCTCTCTGACTGCATGTCAAACCTGATCCTTTGCTTTTTATCTTCAGCTGTGCCAAGAGAACAGCAGGTACATGTCCCCAGAATAAAAACTGTGTAGCAGAACAGCTGCCTGGGGCCTGGCTCCCTGCCTTCAACACCCTGAAGGCTTAGGGTTGTAGCTACAGCCTTTGAAACACAGTTCTTTGCAAGCTTTGTATCCTCCTCCCACCTTGCCCTCTGCAAATCCCCTCTGTCTGCCTCATGTCAACCATATAGACTTAGGTTGGCTGCAAGATTATTCTTTTTTTTTACCACAGGCGGTGCGAATGAGGAACATACAAACTACTGATTTAGGGTAGTCGCAGATTCATGGAGTAGTAAAAAGTAGAAGCCTGAGCCAATGACTGTCTCTAAACTTCAGCGTTCTCCTCAGTAGGATGGGTTGAGGGTATCTTTCTGTTGAGTAAGTGTTAGAAAATGGATATCAGGTGCCTCCTCTCCAAATATTTATTTTTCTTCTCGCCATTCCACTCCACACTCTCCCCTATACTCTTCACCTCGCTCCTAGCTTATGGAAGTTTTATCCTTCTCCAGCTATCAGTATATAAATGTCTATACTCTGAGCAACCCATTCTGAAATTAGTTCATTTTAATGCAAAATCCATTTGACTACCTTCTTTCCCCAAGGCTTCTTTAAGCCGCTAGAGCCACACTGTCCAGTACAGTAACCTCTAGCCACATTTTGCTATTGAGAATGTGAAATGTGACTACTCTAAATAAGTATGTGCTTTAAGTATAAAATACATACCAGACCTCATTAAGACTTCATATACAAAAGAAGCGTGAAGTATCTCATTAATGTTTTGTGTTGCTCTGTCTTGAAATGGTAATCCTTCAGATACATTGGATTACATAAAAAGGATTGTGAAACTTGATTTCATCCGTTTTTTTTTATTTTTCATACATGGCTATCAAGAAATTTAAAATTAAGTATGAGCTTATATCCGTGGCTTGCACCATATTTCTGTCAAACGGCACTGCAGCAGAACTTTTCCCTTACCCAAAGTCCGTATTCCAAATTTCTCCTGCAACAAAATCCTCTCCCTTCAACCCAGGAGTCCTCCTTACTCCTCCACCATTCGAAGGCAGATATGTTCTTCCTTCTTCTCCAGCATGGATAATATCCAGGCCTCTTTTAAAGCAAGAGGATTGAATTGACATTTTAATGTTTCTAAAAAATGTGTGTATCATGCATGATTTAAAAAAAAAAGTGATTATGCTACCTGACCCCATTGCTATTTAGCTGGAAGAAAGAGGTGGACTGTGAGTTCTTCTTCTGACCTCTTGATAGTCTTGGGAATAGCAATTTGGCAGAAGAGGGGAACATCTGGTTCTGAATTTGGGTTTCATAGATTCAAATCCTTGCACTGCATTAACTTGAATCTGTAACCCTAGGTAAGTCTCTTGAGCTCTTGGAGTTGCTTTCTGCAATGATAAATATGTCTTTGTGAAAGTGAGATTTAAATTATGTAAAGCATCTGACATATAACAAGTCTTTAATGAGTGGTCCAAGTATTATTTCACATGACAAATCATACTACTAAATAATTCATTGGGACATTGGGACTGGGACCATGGGATGCGGTGGACACTGGAGACATGTAAATTCCACAAGTCTGTTACAAAACATCCACTACACATCCATTATTTCTGTTTCCATTAGATTTTTATTGTGGGTCTGATTTTCAACAGGTGCAAATTAAAAATATCCATAAAACTTTGAGGGTGATACCAAGATGTAAAGAACATTATAAAGATACGATCCTAATGGTTAAAAGAATACTTTTAGCACATACTTTATATCAAAGATTACATTTAATCACAGAGGCAACTGGTTCCATGGTCTCAGAAAAAAAATGAGAAACAAAATTTTTCAGCCAACGTGGGGATTCTTTACATTCTTCATACTCAGTGATACATATGAATAGGTTGAGCTTCTCCAAAATTTATATGGCTACAGTTTAGGAAACACAGAATAACTTCCAAAAAGTAGGAAAGAAATTCTTTGCTAATTTTCTTAACTCCAGAGATGGGGAGGTGAGAAAGGTTCTATTCTTCAAAGTGCCTTAGTAGTCATTTTTACCAGACTAAGGAATTTTTTTTTACTTTAAATATAATATTCAACTTTTCAGGATTTCTATATATATTAGAATTAGAGCTGATCCTTGGATGACCAAAGTAGGCGTGATAGAAACTAAGGCAGGACTCTTAACTGGCTCAAATGGGCCAAAGAAACCCAAGACCTGCCTCTAAGATCTTGGATTCATGGTTGCTAATTGAGTTTTGGGATCAAGGCCTCCCTCAGAGGTGGCCATTGACTGGTGATTTCCGAGCACAGGGAGGCCAGATTCCCTTAGGTTCTTTCTACTCACCATGTATATTCTAACATTCAGTGCTTCCCTGTCATGATTATCTGAGGCAAAGTAGACTATGAGAAAAGATGGTGAGACCAGGTCAATAATATCAAATCTCCTAATTTGGACCTAATGTGATCCTGCTGAGATGAAGGCCCAAAGAAGCCAGATTCAATTGTGTGTGAACACTGCATGTTGGAATTATATATCTGTGTGTGTGTGTGTGTATATATATATATTTTTTTATATATATATTTTTTTAATTACTACTCAACCTGTCTGTGGGCTACTCACATTATCTTAGGCAAGCAGTACTGAGACAGTCAATAAACAGTTTGTAGGACAAACAGCACCTGCCTGAATACTTAATGAATCTTGCCCACGGCAGTTTGTGCAGACCTTCTGATGTCTGAACTCCTTTCCTTTCTTTCCCCACGGAGCAAACTCCTGGGATTCTTCAAGACCCTGTTGAAATGGGACCTATTCTTAAAGCTTGCTGCCTTCCTGTCACGCAGTTCGTTGTTACCTCTCTCTCCCATCAGCTACCACAGCCCTCTGTGTGTGATTGTTTTTGCAACTGAAGCACGAGGGCTTCAAGAACAAGATTTGCTCCCTTGTCATTGTACTCCTGTGCCACTCACGGTGCCTGGAGTGGGAGAGACCCTCACATAGTTTTTGAAAGGGTGCGTGCTTTTTCTGAAAGCCAAGGCCAATAATGATTGGGCCAGTCAATCGATAGACTGATCTAATCCCTCCCACACAATGGTCTTTTAAAATATATTCACAGGAAAGTGGAGATGACCTTAAGAAATTTCAAGTTGTCTTCAGTTGCCTTGGCAGAAAGGTACTTGATGGGAGAGAGACATGTTGCCCAGTCAATTAGTTTTTTCCTTCAGTTTGCCATAACCAGAGCACAGATTTTGACTTCATTTTAACCAAAGTGAAGATTAGCTGTCTTTCAAGGGTCCCTATTAGGATCATTGGAGAAAACTGATACCCTCTTCTGTTGCAGAATACAGAACAAACACACTTTAAATGATTCATCTGTGCAGCTATTTCTGTGCTTGATTATTTTAAAATTTTTCTTTACTACTCCTGCTTTTTGTTACCTTTACAATGTTTAATTAATTCTAATGTTTCTTTGAATATTGTTTTTTCTTTCTCTATGTTTATCATTTTATCACCTTAAGTGCCTGCAGTACAGGGCTCAGGTGTTGCCATCTATGTGATGTATTTTCCAGAAAATAGGGAAGGATGCTGTAATCCTCCTTTTATTTTCCCAAATAGTTCATTAATGCTTGAAATTGTAAAGCTAGAGATTCAGTCTTTTGGCTTAAGACTTGGGGCCTTTTTTTGGTGAGGATGTGGAGAAAGGGGAACCCTCTTATGCAGTTGCCGGGAATGCAAACTGGTGCAGCCACTCTGGAAAACAGTATGGATGTTCAGAGAGTATCATGCAAGGTGAAGGAAGTCAGATAAAGACAAATGCCAATTTAAGAAACAAAACAAATGAGCAAAGGGAAAGAGAAATGAGAGAGAAACAGAAAGACAGAAAGACAAACTTACTTACAGAAAACAAATTGTTACCAAAAGGGAGGTGGGTGGGGAGTGGGTGAAATAGGTGATGGGAATTAAGGAGTGCGCTTGTTGTGATGAGCACCCGGTGTTATATGGAATTGTTGAGTATCTATATTACACACCTGAAACTAATATTACACTGTGTTGACTGGAATTAAAAAGAATAATTAAAAAAAATCTTTGGGCCCATATTAAAAGATAATCTTTTATAATAGATAAAACATTTTCCTTCCTTAAGCCTATAAGATCCAACATACCACTTTATCGCATTTATCATATTCATTTTCTATTACACTTATTTATATGTTTATGTCCCCTACTAGATTATGAGCTTCTTGAAGTCAGGGATTAATCTTTCTATGTCCTACTTTTCCCAGATTAATCTTTTCTGGTGGATTAAATATTGGTTGTGAGAGATGACATGCATAAGCCCACTGTAAGTCAGATTAAGTTACCAATTAATTGGCCAGAAATCAGAATTCCACAAAGCCGGAGAAATTGCAACCTACTGAGCATATCTGCACCTGAACAGGTGTCACACAGCTTCTGGTGTCACCTGGCTTCATGAGGGCTTACATGGTAATCAGGTAACACTGTCACAAATAATCTTTTTTACTAAGGCTTCCATTGTTCAAAATTGGACATTCCCATTCCTTATGCCAGACAAGTGGGAGTAGAGTCAGATCTTCATGGGGGAGGAAAGTTGTATGGATGCCCGGGCAGCCTAAGCTCTCATTCATCTCTGTCCCCAGCTCTGCAGCTCTCAGAAAGCCCATTTGCCTGCACCAGCACAATTTCTCGGTTGTCATCCTATAGTTGTCATTCTGTAAAAAATTGTTGATACACACACACACACACACACACACACACAAGAAGGAGTGAGAAAGAGGAAGGGAAATTAGTCCATAGAGTCGGTGCTCTTATTCACACAAAGAAGAAAGCAGATGAATCTCAGCGAGGTCAAGTAACATGCTTAGGATCTCACAGCTAGTCAATGAAAGAACTAGGCTCTTTAACCCTATGTGGTCTAGCCACAAAGCCTGGAAATTTTCCAACACGTCATGCTTTTCATCAGCCATGAGTTTAATAATAGAAATAATCTATTCAGTGCTTTTCCTATCCAAAAAAAAAAAAAAAAGTATTTTCCTTTCTACTTCCCATTTACACTTTTTCTTTCTCCTTAGGTTGTTCTTTTTTTTTCTTTTATTCTAGCCTTTTGTTTTCCTTTTTTCTCCCCCTTTTCCTGCTCACTCATCTCTTCCTTCTTCCTCATTCTTTATTTCTTTTCCACTCTCTCTTTTCCAATTCCATTAATGAAAGTAGATAATAACTTGTGAATTCAAGTGGAACTTCATTTCTGAAACTGCACACTCATGCTGGAACCCATTAAGCTCGATAGCGAGAAATGAGAGAAATCATAATTATCAGGCCACTAAAATACATGAAACATAAAATTTGTCAGGGAAAGTAATTGAAATTATTGGAGCAGTTGGGCCTGGTGCTGAGCAGACCCTCAGTGATAATGGAAAGGTTACGGGTGATGTTTAGCAATGCTGATGAGGTCCAAGGTGACTCCACACTACCACAGTCAGCAAATTTATGCTCAGTTTATATTATTTTGCCAATCCATCTCTGGGAATTTGGAGAACTGTGGGGTTCGGGGAGCCCCTTCAGCTGTCCAGCGAAGCCGGTAGAGGACTTATTCTTTTTATCACACCATTAGTGAGTTTTTTCCTTTTCTCATTTTGTGGTCTTTTCTCTCCTTGAATTTCATCTTTTCATTTCACTTCTTCCCACTATTCCTTATTATTTTAGCTTTTTTCTCTGCCCTTTTCCATTCTCAATGCTACTATTTAATTCCATCTAAAATTATTTGACAATTTGTCTGATTGGTGTGTAAAGTGACTTTTCACCAGTGGCAACTCTGTGACCTAGGATCAAAGTTTTTCTTCCCTTGATCCAGGCTGCCTGCCACTGAGCTTAGGCTGCAGTCCCAATCTGCACGTACAGGCGTTTCTGCTGCTATCCTGGCTAAACAAATGTCACTGTGCATGTCCTGCTGATGTTATCTGAGCACATACGAAGATGCAGGAATGAAAGAGGCTGATTCTCCTACAACCAGCCTTAAAATTCTGAATGTGTCTCTGATCTCAGCAACTTAAGAATTTTAAGTAGTCAAGGCTACTTATATACTGTGATTATGGCAATAAGGGCTGAGACACAGAAAATATCATCCAGGCAGGGATACTAGTTCATACAAGGTTAACCATATATTCAGACCATGAGACTAAGACATTTTTGAGAAAGACACCTGAATCATACTGGAAAATATTTACAAAAGTCACCATAGCTGATAATAGTTACGGGCTGAATAAGCATCCGCATATATAAATATGCATGACATTGATTGATGATTTCCTCATAACTTTGTATCTCTTTCATCTCTCCGTGGTAATATACATACACACAGATATATATTTTAAGATTTTATTTCTTAAAAATAATCTCTGCATACAACATGGGACTTGAACTTACAACCCCATGATCAAAAGTCACAATTCCCACCAACTGAGCCAGCCAGGTGCATGGCAATTTACATTTACAACACATTCTAACACTTTCCAAAATTTTATTTGGTCTTTACCTATCAAAACTATGGAAGCTATTATTATCCCCATCCTAGAGCTGAAGAAACTCAGACTCTGAAAGATGAAATGATATAGACACTGTCACTTGATCAGTGAGTAACGGATGTTATGTCTCCTATCCTTTTAGCCTACATGCTTTCCACAGTGCCTTATATCCCTACTATCAGAAAATTTTTGATTTGGGCCCGAATAGCATCTTGGTTATTTGAAAAAGTTCAATGACCTCATTTGGATGACTCTATACTGTAGTCACTGTATCTCAATACGTGGCTGACCAAAGCATACTTATGCTGGTATCAATGCTGACAACTCACCAGTATCTAATCTTTCTCAGAGGTGTGAATTCTAGTTCCCAAATTTCCACCAAGTGGTAGCTTAGTCTCTGCTTCAACAGTTTTACAAAGGAATGACTCCAGAGCTAGCCCATCCCATTGTTGGATAACTCTAGTTGTATTTTTTTTTTTTTTGCTTTGTTTTGTTTTGTTTTTCTGTTGAGACAAAGGCCATTGCCAATTCAGTGAGATTCCAGCCTTTAGAATACTCTGAACAAGTCATAGAGAGTTACTGAGCTTAAAATATATGCCAGCTTTAGACTTAAATGCTGGAAATAATCTCTTCATCTACAGTTGCAGCCCTAGTCAGAATCTCTGTATTGGTAGCTGAGAGTATGGCCTCTTGGGTCAGACTATCTGGTTTGAAACCCAAATCCACCTTATGTTGTTCAAGGTTGTGCGGGTTCCCTAATTTCTGTGTGACTCAGATTTTCCATGTGCAAAATGAGGATGGCAATAATACCACCAGATTGGGTTTTGGCCGGGAATAAATGACTTGATATATATGAGAAACTTGAAAGATAGCATGGCACTTACTAAGCGATAAATAAAGATTAGATATTATTATGGTAAGGACAGTAGTTCAGGATATCTAGACCCCTCTCATGTACCTCTCTGAGTCCTCTTCTCTAGATTAAAACCTTAGGTTCAATAGGTGGCTCATTCATTTATTCACTCATCCCAAATGAACTGAGTGACTGGTAAGGGCCAAGGGTGTGATGAGCTCTAGAGGTGAGCCAGGAACAAACAATCCGAGGGCTAAAGGAGATCATTGTCTGTCTGTTTAGGAGTTGTGGATCTTCACAGAGATAATTGTGATTCAGAGAGACGAGGGCTGAGATTTTCATATGTACAAAATGAGGACACGGTGCAAGAGACACACAGATAGACACACACCTTTTTCCCCAGCTGAGCTGGTGGTGGGCTGTGGGGGAAGACTTAGACTTTTCTGGGAGGAAGCCCTGATTCAAGGCTTGGAGGACAAGTTAGAGGTAGCTGGGAGAAAAGAGAGGGAGAGGAGGATGGCGTTGAAAATAGGACATGTGCATGCACAAAGGCCTGGGAACGAGGCATTTGATGGGCACTCTAAGTGGTTTAGTACGGATGGAGTATAAGCTGCCTGTCAGAGAGAGGCGGCTGCGGAGATGGCTGGAGAGAGAGCCAGGCTCTTACAGGCTCTGCTTAAAAAAAAATAAAGAAAGAAAGAAGGTTGACTTTTACCTTGATCTCTTCTTGGCAGCCTCATTACACTGGAATAAATTAAATTCTAAAGTCTTCTTTTACATGTGCTGCTATTAAAGAGAGTTTGTTTGAACAACAAACAAAAAGCAGTGCTTTCAAGGCCCAGCATACAGGCTCAATCAGTAAGGATGGTGGGAAGAAACCAGGGCCAACAGGAGGGCACAGACCACCTGACGGGAAAATTGGGGCATTGTTTCAAATTCTCTCATATAGCAGATCCTTATATAGGAAGCTCTGGAAAATAATCATATAAAATGGAAAGTTTTAAAGATTTTTCTAATGAAAACAATGAGAGAGAGGTTCTGAAAAGCCAGGTGATTCATACCTTACAGATTCTTAAAAAGACATGATTGGGGCACCCAGGTGGCTGAGTGGTTGAACGTCTGCCTTTGGCTCAGGTCGTGATCCTGAGGTCCTGGGATCGAGTTCTGCATCGGGCTCCCCGCAGGGAGCCTGCTTCTCCCTCTACCTGTGTCTCTGCCTCTCTCTCTGTGTCTCTCATGAATAAATAAATAAAATCTTTAAAAAAGAAAAAGGAAGAAAGAAATGATCAATTATGAGGGAGTCCACTAAAATTCTTTTTACTGCTCTTTGAATTCCTGATGGCCGTTCGAAAACTTTGGGGGTGAAGATCTCCTTGGTGTCACATAAGGACCGTCTGTGATCACTTTTGTGACGTTTTCTATAATTCCATGTCCGTCCATCCCTGTACTCTGAAAAGTGTCTTCACTATTCCATTGAAAAGAGAAAATTACTGCATATGTAGCATTCATGGTCAGGTACTAGATAATAGGGTCCTGAAAATAAAGAAGTTTTACTTTATAATGGGGCATAGGAATAAAAATAGACTTGAACATATAAATCTTTTAGATTCTGTGCAGCATGTATGCACAAACACTACATTCCACAGGGGGAAAAATATTAATTCTAAGCTCCAGGCATTGAGTTGTCATCCAGCGTTCCCAAATTGCCAAGATGATGGTATTATTTCAAACCTGAAATCATCTAATGAAAGTACCTGCTGGGCTGTTGTTTAATAGGTGTTTGTCATGTTTATTTTACTGTTTCTATAGTAAACTTCATTTTGTCAGCGTATGCGGACATTTGTCCTAAATTACCTCAACTATAGCTAATGGGTACCAAACTCAGTATTCCGGAGTATTCCTTACAAGGCATTTATATGGATGCATCTATAAAGACATATTTGTATAAATAATGTCTAGTGCATATTTGTATACATTAACTTCTTGTGCGTAGAGCTAGAAAAGCACAAAAGTACCTTATTCTAGAAACATCAGTGAGAAAGGACACTTGTTGTTCTAACTAATACAAGAAGAAAATTTAGAGTTTTATTCAGTGGTATGAATAAAAGGAAGGTCCAATTAAGGATAATTTGATTTTTTCCCTGGTCCCACTTTATGCCACCAGGAAGGTACTGATCTTTAGTGGAAAACTGGAAAGTATCTTTGGAACATCTATTGTAACTTTTAACCAATAAGGGATCCACGTCCCAGTGACGATGGCTCATTTGTCAAAGTGTTACAGTTAATTAATACAAAGTGAGAATTTGAACTCAGCTCTTCAGATCCCCGATTTATGCATTTCCCGCCTCAACATTGCCATTTCTGCTCTTTGCTATTTCTCTGCAGATTGCCTTCCTTTTAGAGGTTTTGTGAGAGTTAATATCTTCAAGTGTGCGGTTGTGTATTCCATCCAGCAGACGAGAAATAAGAGTGAGAACCTAGCCTCGTGCATTAATTTAAAGTTGCTTTATTAAAAGGATTCATTTCATTTAAAAACATGCCACAAATAATATGAATAAAAATATGTTCCGAGTTTAATAGTGCAAAATTTCTATCTTGTTAGTGCTCCCACACTGAGAGCACCATATAAATGTGGAAAACAGGCACTTTCAACAGAATTTCTGAAATCTGATGATGCTCAGTAACTATGTCAATTAGGAAGAAAACATATCTCGGAGTCATTCCTTTGAGCACTAGAAGCTCTTTTATGTTTGGATGCTGCTGGCAAAAATATTCCTGGACGCAGCAGCTTTAAAGCTTTTGAGCAACAATGAAATTTCACAGGAAGAAAGGTTAGAGCTGGGACCACACCAGAGAACTAATTGCTACGAAAGCTGCCTGTATATACACACTGCAGTAATTCCTAGAGACACCATTTAGAAACAGTTCTGTTCTGTAGATGCCTTGTCCCCCAGAATAGGGACGAAAAAGAGGGTTTCTCCTGGCTCTGGGGGTTTGACGAAAGGCCCAGCTGTGGATTCATCACAGGGCATCATGTGGGCAGCCTGTCATGGGGGAGACGGGGACTCCTCAAGCTTTATAATTCACACAAAGTATCATTCTTTCTCCAGTGGCCTTCCCAGTTTTGGCAGAGAAAGCCTAGTTTTCTTTTTTTTTTTTCTTTTAAAATAAAGTTGATTGAAGTATAATTAATATACAACAAACTGCACTTTCTTAAAGTCTATAATTTATTATATTTTTTAATTGACTAAATTTTGACATGTTTACTGACCTGTGAAACCATAACATGATCAGGTTAATGAACACAGACATCACCCCCCACCCCAGTGTTTCCTCATGCCTCTTTATAACCCACCCCCTACTCCCACCTTCTCTGCTTTCTCCTATCTCCCAGCAACCACTCCTCTGTTTTCTTTTCCTATAGATTAGTCTGAATTTTCTAGAATTTTATATAAATTAAATCTCACAGAAGGTACTCTTTTGGTCTGGCTTCTTTCACTCAGTGTAATTATTTTGAGATGGATCCATGTGATTGCACATTTCGAGACCCCATTCCTTTTCATTGCTGAGTCCTGTTCTACTATATGGATATAGATCACATGTTGTTGACCCACTCATCTATTTACAGACATTTGGATTGTTTCCAGTTTGAGACTATTACAAAGAAAGTTGATATGCATATTTATGTACAAGTGTTTACGTGAAAGGCTGATGCTTTTTCTTTTCTCTTAGGTAAGTACCTAGGAGAAAAACAAATGGATCATATAGTAGGTTTATGTTTAGCTTTAGACTTCCTTACCATGGGGGAAAGGGCCAGTATTGCTGGTTCAGCTGAAATAACACGTTTCAGCAAGTTTTATGAGAGGACTTGACTCAAAGTTGGGGCACTCAGAGCTATTTGTTCCAAGCTTCACGTTCTTTTTAATTACAACTCCTACAAAATTGAAAAACAAAAAAACCAGGGGTAACTTACAATCTGGGAAGCACATACATGGTCAGAGAATTAAAAATATAATTTCAGAAAGACCTGGGCACCCTGAGTCTTATCCATGGACTCCCTAGTGCTCAAGAGACCACTTTTTCCATGCATATCATGCAGCATAAAGGAGAGACTTTAACTCATCCTCACAAAGGAAATATGAAGCTTCCAAAATGAGTGACTTATAACTGGATAGTTTTTCAAAAGTATAATACAGTCATCAGTTTTCACACTAAGTATTTGTGTTAGGCTAACTAATTCACATATTTTCACATACTTTATATACTAATGTGAAATATTCGTAGTTTTTACATAATAACTCACATAGGATCTTTTATGTACTTTTTCTCATTTTAGTCATAGTATCTCTGGCAGGGAGTCAGAAGACATTTAATTTCCCCATGTTTTCAGTAGTAGAATGTGGAGCTCACCAAAGTTTAGACAACATAGCAGAGAGAATACCGAAACTAGAGGTCAGGAGTACAGGATTGTCGTCATGTCTTCATAATTCAAGTACTAGGAGACCGCGAACAGATCGTTTTATTTAATCCTCCTGGGCTTCAGTTTTCATCTTGGTAATGTAAAAAGTTTGGTGAGATCAGGCCTGTCAAATTGTATTAGAAATACAATAATATAGAATTTTGTATAATATAGCATATACATAATATATATTATATATAATATATATATATATTATATTAAAGGCTCTGAGAATTCTAGTAAAGAGCCAGGTTTGACTTTGGGTCCCCTAGCATTTCCCAAAGTTTTTTGCTTCAGAATTCTTTTGCATGTTGATCTTTTAGTACTTCCTGACACCTTGTGAAATGCTAAAAACACAGTGAGAAATCCTGAAATAAATAATCTCTTAAACTCCTAGCATCTCCGACATTCTCTCTCCTTTGATAGATGTCATTCTCGGCTGTTCAAAAAAGAAAAGCATGGAGGAAGGGAAATGAGAAGCTGGGTTTCTGAACTCCTCGTCCATTGCTTTTCCATGCTACCAAGACTAGTTTGCTTTTCTTGTGCTGCTTTATGGTGACAAGTCTAAAGCTCCCACCACAGGCTGAGGGGGGAAGAGGCTCTAGTACAACAAAGTCCCTTGACCTAATTCTGACCAGGAAAGAATGTACCAGAATTTGTTGTTTCTTCTTCCAGGTACATTTCCTTTAAAGACTGTGCTTACATGACAGAGGGTTCTTTTTTTTTTTAATATTTTATTTATTTATTCATGAGAGACGCACAGAGAGAGGCAGAGACACAAGCAGAGGGAGAGGCAGGCTCCCTGAGGGGATTCTGATTGCAGGACTCTATCCCAGGACCTGGGATCACAACCTGAGCCAAAGGCAGATGCTCAACCACTGAGCCACCCAGGCGCCCCACATGACTGAGGGTTCCATACAAAGCCCCGAATGGCAGTGAAGGTCGATAGAGGAATCCGCTTCACACTTCCTGGGAGCTGTATGTAAACTAAAAACTTTATCTGGAAATAGCAAGACTTGTTCCACTCAGACAAAATAAAGCATGGGAATACCGAATTGCCAGCCAATTTCTTTTTTCAGTCTTTGTTTCAGGCCAAGACGGTTCTGCTCCCCAAATCAGCAGGTGGAGACGGTTTCTATGAAGTCTGTCTCAGACTCCCTCATTTAGAAATTTTCATGGCACCAGAAAACAGCATCTAGAGAATCCCAAAGAACAAATGAGGGGAAGTGATCCTCTTATTTCTCACCCCCTGTTCTGTCACTAGGACAGCAGGGGCCTGGTCTCACACAGAGGTAGTCACACAACTCTATTTTCAAGGAAAAGCAAAGTCAGTAATTTTCTCACTAGTGCTTCCAGTTTTACCTTTAATTTCTCCAGGACAATGAAAAATAATGACATTCTGAACAATATAAAGATTGAGCTTTTTTCTAAATATCTGTATTACACGACTAAACAATAAAACTCTTTCAGCATCAATATTTCAAGAAATGTGCTGGCAAGTGCATTAAATATATTTAAGCATGTATATATGTTAGGAATTTTAAAGGAGAAAAACAGGTGAAAGATGCAAGCATATGAAATATGCAACTTGGATTGGTCTAAAAAACAAGTTTGAAATGGCTGAAATCCAGCCATTAAGGAGTTCAAAACTTAAAGCTTACTAACCTCTGAAATGTGCTCTCAAAGATAGCTCTGCTGGCAAATGTAAATCCCCTTCTCCCTTCTCAAACGAGGTTGCTAAGATCCACATATTGACTGATACTCAATCTATATAAGATTCAGAACTGGGTTTTTTTAAGAACTCCACTGACAGTCTCACGTTCTTATTATCAGTTTCTCTTTTCTAAAAATGTAGGGCATATGCCCATTTATTTTCCAAATGAACTCTATAAGATTCTTAATAATAAATGGCTTGAAATAATGGGTATCATTTGGAATTCCTTATCAAAGGAGGCAGAATTCTTCCCCTGGATCATTCTTATTTTGTTCATAATAATGGAAAGCAAGTAAAGTGTGAGGGTAGGGTTGAGGGAGGCTAGTCTGTTATCTCTTTGTGATATTCTAGGCGATTTTCAACTATTAAACTTGCATGTATTTTATTTAATGTAAAATAAATAATAACACCTCTCCTTCCCTCATTCACTTTTTTTTTCCCCATCTTAAAAAGCTCTTGTTTCTAGTTGCCATGGTGATGGCGCCACTCTGATATTTGTTTAAGTGAAACACTTTCATCTCACTGACTTGAAGACAGGTACTAGAAGGACCAGAAAAAATAATTGACAGTCCACCCTGCTAGCTGGAAGAGAGGGCCTTGTTCTATGGCCAAAGGGCAGCTTTGATCAGAGAAATTATCCTCATAAGAGTAATGAAGGGGCAACTTAGCTCACTGTGTGGTTTATTTTATTTTCTATATCCATTGTATTTTCTTTTGTTTTGGAAAAGAGTAAGATAATCATGTTGGGAGTAAATAGGCACTGTTTAAAACTGAGGTTGTTGTAGATAAATTTGCTATTGGGATTTTAGGAGATCTTTGGAGATGAAGAGAGACAGGAGACCTTTAAGAGAAAGGCCCTTTTTGCTCATAAGAAATGAAGCAGAGAAGCATTCCCCATTTAGAATCAAGGAGGCAGTCCCTAAAATGGTAACTTACGGTCAGTCCCCTGAAATGGGTTTTGAATTTGTGGCTGCAGGAAATACCGTGAAGTCATTCAGAAAAATCAACACGTTTCCAATTGCCACACAACTTGTGGGTTCTCTGTTGTGTGCAACTCGAACATGGGGACTCCAGCATGTAAAATCCATAATGAGAATCACTTTCGGTGAATGTCAGTTCCCAAAGGTACTGTCTCCCATTACAGGCACATCTAACTATGAAACTGGAGTTGTAGGAGATAGCTCATGCTTGGATCTGCACTTTACTTCTCAGCACTGCTATTGTTAGTATCACCTTTGCAGAACAGCACAGAGGTTGAAGAATAGCATTTGGAATCAAACAGGCTGTAGTCCCAAATTCCACCCCTTGCTTTCTGTGTGAACTTGGGCAAATGCATGAACATTCCTGACCAAAGTGAGCAAACTCATGGTCTTAACGTGGAACGCTGGGCCTAATTGGGCGTTACAGTGAATGTCTCTTTTGTAAAAATATCCTTTCCGTTTTAATGACAGTGGGGAATGTGCTCTTGGGTTTTGATTAATTTGAAACATGAACTTTTCCTTTATTTTTTTTTTTGAACTTTTCCTTTAAAATTAGTAGGTGAAGTATCAGAGTTAAAAATGTTTATCCCAACAAGTCTGAAGTGGTGGTGGTTTTTGTAGAACTGGCCTAGTGGTGATTAGAGTTGGCATGCCATTGAAATCAGTGTGAATTTGGTCAGGTGCTTTCACTTTCTAAGACACAGTGTCCTCATTGACTAAATAAGGAAGTTAGATGACATCTGAGGTCCTTTACCTCTCTGGACTCTATGAGTCTTCCTCTGTTGGGCATGGTGGTAGGGTACCACAAGGATCCCCCTTAAGGAAGCTTAGGAATCAGCTCAGCCTCAAATTGCCAGAATCAGAGTGGAATGGTGGCTGCCAGGGGCTGGGAGGAGGGGGGTGGAGAGGAATAGGGAGTTCTGATCAACACGCATAGAATTTCGGGTAAGCATGAGCTCTAGAGATCTGGTTCACAGGATTGGATTCAGTGTCAACAATAATGGACTGCCCACTTAAACATGTATTACCAGGTTAGATCTCATGTTACATGTTCTCATCTGGTAAAATAAAATAAAGAGAAAATTGAGATATAATTTTTAAAGGATTAAAAATTTTAGTTTTGGGGCCTGTGAGAGCTAGAGAGCTGATCTGAGGGACATGGTGAGGAATTTCTTGTTTGGTGGAATATGTGCTCCAGCATCTATTTGGGGTTCATCCATTACCTGGTTCATGAAGTTTTGTTGTGACAAGTAGTGAAAAAGAAATCTCTCTCTCAAACCTAAACAAACAAATGTAATAAAACAAGTGGAGGAGGACTTTTCCCAAGCCATTTTTGATCTGATGCCAGAAGTAGCTGTAATGATTCATAAATCACACTGAGTATGATGGAAGTGGCTGGATTTACAAGCATCTCCTTCTCTCAGACTTTTAATTGTATCTGCATTCCTCTTTATTGCTAGTCTTCCAAGAAAGGTCATTCCTGTTTACTGTTGCTATCTGTATATTTTGTGTGTCTGTTTTTCCTTTGAATGTGAGAAAACAAAACATCAAAAACTTTACACCCTAGATGACTGTAAGATATTTTATTTTCTGATTTTAAAATCCTCAGTCTCAGAACATCTTTACTCTTTTTACTCTTCCTTCTTCACTAATGTACCTTTCAGAGGCATAAAAGATTTACACAGGCAGTTTTTCTCTTCATCTCTTTGGCTTTCACCTACCTCAAAGTAGATAAGAGTATCTCAGCACATATCCACAGTCATTATATGCTCCAGGGATGCTAATCAAATAGTTTAAGGTTTTAATGAAGTAAAAGAGTAGCAAACACTATGCAAAGAAAAGCACCAAAGAAAGCTAGGAAGTGACTTATCTGCAGGTGTTGACTGAAGCAGGCAAGCAAGTACCATGCACCTTCTCTATACAGAACCTGGTGTTCTGGAAAGTTGCATATAAATCGTATCTTTAAAAATTGATTTAGATATTTGGTTCACTGGAATAGCATTAGAAATTTGACCATACATTTTCTGTGCATCTGAAAGCTAAAGTAGGGATTGTGACTTACTTTATTCCTCCTGTTTCTGTAAATATCTTTGATTTTAAGACTTGAGCATAAAAATCACTCAAGTTTTTCTTTTTCCCGAGTGTCATTTTCTTTCTCTCTTTTTAAATAATGGAATAGTTTTTAAGAAAAAAATAGCATGCCAATATTTTAGTCTGCCTTTAGCAGTAAATACATTCTAGGTTCAATGGCTTTGAAGTATTTTTGACCATGACTAGTAATAAATATTTTATTATTTATATATATATATTATATATATATTACTTAGTAGCCAGATACACAGAAACCTTTGTACACACACACACATATACACATTTTAAAGTTTCACAAAGCAATGTTGACCCTTCTATGCATGACATATTCTATTCTTCCTTTCTCTTCCATTTTTTTAAAAAAATTATGAAACCTGCTAAATTGATTTTATAAGCTACTAGTATGTCACAATACATGGTTTGAAATACAGAGATGCGTGTAAATAGTAGTAAGTCAAGATAAAGCATGGAGAAATTGCATAAATAAGTGACAGAAGTTGAGATTTGGAATATTAAAGCCCCAAACCAGGCAAGCCGTTCAAGTAAATATAAAAAATCAGAGAGAGATAAGAGAGCATATGTTCCTATGAGAATTCTCTTTAGCTAAATTAAGTCAGAGCTGTGTCCATGACAAGCACTCAACTATTTGTTAGAAGATTGCATCTCCTAGTTACACACTGGTTGCCCATTTACCTGAGACTTGGAAGTAGGAGGGGTATGTCAGTGCTAAGTCTTCAAAAGACTATCTAGTAAGGAAAGAAAAGAACAGGCCTAGCTGTTGAGAAAAAAATAATAATAAAAAAATAAAAGTGGGGTGATATGCAAGTCCTTCTTAGCCGGGAACATGATGGGAAGTCACTTGGGACTTGCCATCTTAGCTAGGTGAGGAAGGTAGGATCTATGGCTGGATTCATATGGACACGGTAACCAGACCTCCACAACACTGTGGGAAAGGAGTAGACATGGAGACAAGGGAGTTTTGTTCTACTCTTTCCCTAACACCAGTTTCAGAGTTACTCGAGGATAAGTCACTAGACTTGTCTAGTCCACATTTCTCATCAGTTTGACTCTTAAATTCTTATCCACAGTAACCATTTTGTGGTCTTAAAATCTGAGATGAAGTTTAAGTGTAGACCACACCGAGTTCAGGCTGTTTCCCTGGGAGACCAGGGACTGGAAACCTAGGACCAGGTGTCTACCTAGGGAAGGAAGGCAGCAGCAGAAATAAACAGACTTTTAGTTTCTAGGGAGAAGGGGTCAGAATATGGGCAGTGATTCTTGACTAAGACCAAGAAAACAGAGTTCAAACTGCATCTGTTCTTGAGCCATCTCTTCTGAGATTGAAGTTCTTTATGCGTACATTCCCAGGACCTGGGTCCCTGTCAGGCTGTTGGTGAGACTGAGCCATCAGTCAGAGAGAGCCCTGCAAATGCAGTACGCCTCTAGGGTTAGAGAAGAGGAGTGAAATTCATATTGTTTCTATCTGAACTGGCCGAGGACAGAAGGGTATTTTCTCCGAATAAAATGGCCCATTCTCCACGAAAACTTTGAAACACCAAAATTTGGACTACCAAACAATCGATTCAAACAATCTGTGGCCCGACTCCTTTTTAAAAGCACTCTTTTGTAGCATCTTGCAAATTTACTGCTTAAGTTACAAATGTAGTATTTTTTAATAGGCCTGCTTAAAGCATATGCAGTGTGGGCTATCTATAATGGCAATTAAGCCAACAGTGTGATCGAGGAGTTCATTTATTTGTTTATTCACCAAATATTAATAGAGCACCTGTGATTTTCTGGGGTACTATATTAGCCTGGAGGCCAGAAAGATGAGTAATGCTGAGTCTCCGTCATCAAGGATTTCATGGTTTAGTAGAAGAAATAGACGTATAAATAGATAAATTGCAATACAATGTGATAAGTACTTTAATAAAGATAAGAAATGATTAATATAAATGAAAACCAAATTAAGCACATTAAGCTCTTCTCAAAAGAAGGGAAATTTGTTCATGTAAAATATTATTATTAAAGTGTATTATTCTTCAATTCCCTAAATGATATTTGAAGATAATGTCTTGCTCTTTTCTCTTCTAGCCCCATTAGTTTTCATTTTTACTCCACCGGGGTGGTTCCGCACCACCAGACACATGCATAGGTGGGCTTTGTTTTGTCATTTTGCCTCTATTTCCCATTAAAGTGTCAATAATTTTTACAATTAAAATAAGAACTATAATTAAGAGACACATATCTTAAGACATCAGAGTATTTTCTTTTTCTTTTCTTTTCCTTTCTTTTTTCTTTTTTTTTTTTTCTGCCTACCAGCTCTAGTCCTCTTTTCGGACTTAGAAGATACTAATAGATACTAATAGAAAAAAAACAAACAAACAAACAAAACAAAACAACACACCTCCCCCCAAACAAATCAGGGAATAGAAATGTGAAAGGAAGGAAAAGATGACAGCAATAATGACAATATTTATTGAGTTTTTACTATGTCCTAGAGACTGTTGTACATCATTACGTATCTTAATTCTCTAAGTCCTAATAACAACAGCCCCAATGAGGTAGATCAATTATTATTTCTGTCATGTCAAGAGGCTGAGGCAAATGGAGGTCAATTTCCGTGCCTAATGCCACACAACCAGGAAATTCAGAGCCACTAGTTGAACCTAGCCGACTCCAGAATTCATTCAGATTTAGGAACTGCAGTAGGCTATGTTGAAAAATCTTACTTACTTCTCACCTTTTTTTCTTAAAAACTCCTGAAGTGATATTCATATGAAATTTATATTAATAGAATGGAATACAGCTAGCAGAAGAAGGAAATGAAAGAATGAGTGCTCTGTAACATCTCACTTCCTCCTCTGTATTTTTCATTTGTTGCTTTATCTTGTAGATGGCATAAATCATGACTGTAGGAAGGATTAGAATTTTCAAGAACAGTAAATGTCTACTTGGTATCTATGCTTCAGATTTTTTTTTTTTGTAGAAATCTTCCTATCTGCCACAAAAGCCAAGTGTAATAGGGACAATAGCTTTCTACTTTTATATTTGTGAGAACAATACAGTTAATTGAGAATAGGGTCACCTTAAAAAGAAATACCATAATGTTGATCGCATCTCATTTGTTCAAGACCACTTTCTTCATCATTATAGCTATTAATTAAAGGACTGTATCATTCCCACTCTTTTCATAAGGAAGACTGAGACACCAGGCTGTGAAATGAATGACCTCCATCACATGGAGGTGGTTGTCGATTCCAGGTGGAAGGGGAGTGAAATAGGTGGGCCCTAACTACTGTCTTATTGCCCTAGTTCAGACTGTTCTTCCCTTTAACTAGTAGTCAAGGAGTTCAGAAAATGGTTACACATGTGCCCATCTGAGATCCTTGTGGATCCTTTCTCACTGTGTTACCAGCTTTTTCTGGTAACAATATGCAGCTCAGTTCTGCCCTGGTTCTTCTGCTCTTGATTTCTTATTTCCATGTACAGATAGTTGTGCCTTGACTCCCAAGCCCTGATGCTCCTTTGTTAGTTTTTAGTGGTGGCCTGATTGATGCCTATAATGCCACATTGTCTTGTGCCCTGAGCTTAACAAATCTTGTATTTTTGAACTGAGAAAAAGCCTAGAGATCATCCATCCAATCACCTCTTCCCCCGTTTTATCAATAAAGAGGCTGAGGTTGGAAATTCTGACTCCTCCAGTAAGTCTCTTTTTTTCTGACCCCTTGAAGGGCTAGCAGTAATTACATGAAGACTTCCAGGCTATTAGGGAAACTATTTAGGGAAACTCCCTTTTCCTTTGCATATTCTTCTCTCTAATACCAAATGTCATGAGGACATTCGCTACCCACAAGAGCCTGCTAATGAAAAAACCCTGCCGGCTCATGATAATGATTTCCTTGCCATTTCCCTGTTTTAGATTTAAAACAAACAAACAAACAAAAGTAGAATCCCAAACCTGCTCATGACATCATGCTGTGTGATGCTGGGTATTTGGTTTAATCTCTGTGATTTCCAGTGCCCTCATCTGTAGAGTCCCAAACACACAGGATTGCTGTGAGGACTCAATGAAATGATAGACTACGTTATTTTTCTCTGCTCAAAGTCTCCCATTTACTTTTTACTGCCCTTATGATTTAGATCCAAGTCCTTAGTAGGGCTGCCCCAATGTCCTTACATGATTTCTCTTGCCTGCCTTGCCCTTGTTCTCTTGGTTCTATGTGTTCTGGAATTCTTTCAATTTTCCTTACAAGCCAGAGGCCCATGTTCTCTCTTGTCAGGGCGAGTCTCTTGTTTTCTCTGCCTGAAGTTCTCTCCCTCACCCAGCTAACTCAGATGTTGGGAGTCAGCAAAAGTGTCATTTCCTTAGATGTCTCAGGCTTGGTAGGGTTACCCACTCTCTGTTCCCAAGGTCTCATACTGCTTTTTGTTGTGTCCATCATTCTCATGAGCATTTGTTTAATACCTGTCTTCTCTTAATTGTAGTATCATGGAATTAGAATCCATGATGTGCATCTTGGAAACCTCTATATCCCCAGCACCTAGTGAAGTGTCTGGCACCAAGTATCTGGATGTCTGTTGGCTCTTTGATTATCCGTGTATACCTGCACCATATAAATGTATTATCAAGTTTATGAGTATACCTCTAGAGAAGGGCTGAATAAATAGGATTTATCTACCAAACTCTTGGCAGCTCTGTAGCAGCTCTTGGTAACCACTGTCCTGGCTATAGCAACAATAAAGCATACAAGGCATCATTGCATTACCTTTCCATGCCAAGCAAATAAAGTATAGCTTAGACTTTTCAAACTTTCCTTCTGGCCTTTGTACTAATGAGTTGGACTCATTCTGCTATAATATCCTCCATCTGAAGAAAACCTCATGTGGTTGCATTGTCAGCCAACCAAGAGGGTCCCAGCTCATAACTTCTTTAAACTGGTGACTTCCAAGTAAGAGAAAGGTGCATCAGTGTAAGCTCCAGCCATAGGTGCAAGTCACTTTCCAGCAATTTTGTCTTTCCATCAGTTCATTTTATGTCTGGCATAAGTTTGTGTCATTAGCAATCTACATTGTGGTTCTGTCATTGGACATAATTTCATTCACTAAGACTCATTTTTTTTAAAGATTTATTTGTTTATTTTAGATAGAAGGAGAGCACAAACAGGAGAGACAGAGGAAGACAGAGACAGAGAAAGAGAAACTCAGACTCCTCACAGAGCCTGGAGCCTGATGCAAGGCTTGATCTCATGACCCTGAGGTCATGACCCAAGCTAAAACCAAGAGGATGACACTTAACCAACTGTGCTTTAAGGTGCCCCCAGTAAGACTAATTTTAACTATACCACACATGGCCCAGGAATGATCACCCCATTCTTTTGCTACCGCTAGTTAATTATCTGAATAGCTTTTATTTATTTTAGAATTGAATCTCATCTTGAGAAATTAAAAAAAAAACTAATGATAAAGAGTAGATATTTATGTAAATATTTTACTTCTCCAAAACTATTTACGTGGGCTTAGTATGATCCCGATTTACCGACATTTAACACAAATTGAGCAGGTGTTAGTGCTTTGGAGTCCATTTCCCAGTCACACACATGAATTGCAGTTAAACAAATGAAGTAATGTTTATTTAAACAGACTGGATTGTTTGTATCCCAAAAAGGCTCACTTGAACTAATTTGGTTTACATGAGAATCGGGTAAGTCGTTGCTCTATGCTGAATCTCAGTAGCATCCCCTACTTCCTCACCATTTTGCCTGGACTATAGATTGATCCTAAACTTACCTGTTACTACTGCAGTCAACTGCTATGTTACCGTGGCAACTTGGGATACTCTACTTTCAAAGAAAAAGCAGAAAGCTTTCAAAGAAAAATGAGACAGTTAAAAAATAAGTATGGAGACTCTTTTCATCTGAATAGCCGTGTCTTTGAGAGCTCTTCCTGAAAAGCAGCCTGTTGTTAGCTGATGTGACCAGATTATTGAGAACTAAATCCATGTTTCTGGAGGAGTGTGGTTCTGCACTTGGATTTCTTAAATTGATCATTCAGGTACTATGATTTATCTGTCTCTCTATAATTTTAGATCATCTTCCCTGGTTGTTTGAAACTCAATTTTTTTGAACTTGCTGAAAAGCAAAATGTAGTTATGCAAAATATATTTTTTCCTTTAATTCTGAGACTTTTTGTTTACTGCATAATTTTATAAATAAACTTATTTTTTTTGGAAGGAATATTTCCTTCCCCTAATGAGGGTTGTGTTCACCTAAGATAAAACCCAAATGGAAGACGTTAGAAAAAAGGAAGGAAATATTTAAAAGTAAAAGAAAAGATTCATTTTATTGTTTAGGCATTTTTATAAGACCTGTTTAATAGAAAATATTTTCATAGAAAAAAGAACTGCATTCTCTTTTTTGTTTTGTGTTTTTTTTTTTTTTCTTTTTGTGGTGCTAGGAAGATGAGAAGGTGTTTTCAGCCAAGCGAGATTTTCTTTTTATTGGAAGGTGTAAAATGTTCTATAATCACATTGTTGCACCTAGGTATTTTCTATGGAAAACTAGGGTCAGAAAGGCTAAGAAATCACATCAAGGGCTTCCCTTTATTCTCTCCCTACCCCAGGCACCGTATTTCTATTAATTTTGAGATAGTTAGGATCCTTTTTAAAGTCTCAGGCAAAATAAACTATTGGTCATTTTTGAGACTGTCTCAACTTTGACCACTGGGTTTTTTCCATGTAAGCTTTCCTCACACCAGCTTTCTTTTCATGTTTTGTTTTGGTATTTTATTTTATTTTTTTTTTTATTTTTAACACTGCCTGGCTGGACACTTACTTCTTTAGTGATGCCATTTCAGTCATCATTTGCTCCTTCCACCCCGGGCAGGGAGGGCATTCCTCTTCTGGGCTCCCACAGCATCTCTTCTCCTTTGTTATGTCACTTAGGGATGTGAACCTGTGTTTTTGGTTTTGTTTTGTTTTTAATTATTTGGGGGAATCTGTTTTCATACTCCTCTCTTTCTCTTGACTTTGAGCATCTTGAGTGCTAGAACTCTTTTGTTTTGTTTTGTTTTTAATCTTTATATTCACATGCATCTGACTGTGAGTGGTACCCTCTTGGGCTTTCAGATTGAGAGTCCTGATATGTATGATAATAAATGAAAAAAAATGATTTCGCATTTTAGAATCACTTTGAATTCTGATTCTGTCATCCATTCTAGTTTGGTGTTCATTACAAATTTCCTAAGATTCTTTCTGTTTACATCCACGTCATTGATGGACATAGAATAGGTGAAACAGAGGTAGGTATATATATTTACATATCTATATATTTATATATCTGTGGCACATCTTGGGAAACATACCTGCAGTCGGCTTTTTACCATCGTCAATATAACATTTGAGGAAGAGAAGGTCATTAAATACTTCAAATAATTTGACAACTCTGAGTCAGTCAAGTGAAGTAATATCTAGACTATAATTTCTTTATATTTTCGATGTGCTTTTTCATATACCTGGCTGAATATAGCCAAAAAGGATCAAAAGACTTCTCCTGTGTGCTGCTTTATGGAAAACAGAAATAAATTTAGTTGCATATAACTAGTAATAAGCACTCATAACTAATCTGTTGCCCAATTCATTCTAGAATTTTGCTAGAAATCAACATTAAGTTCACCAGTCCATAATTTTCCCCATTTCTTAAAATTGGGATTTTGTCCCACTTTAATCTCTATGATTTAGTGCCCATTCTTTTACATTCTTGCAATAAAATCTTTCTAGGCCTGGAAATTTGAAGACATTTAAATGGCCCAGGTAATAATTTACTGCCACCTCATCTGCCAGAACTTTAATTCGTTTTTACAATGTTTATCCTACCTCTCCTACAGGGAAGATTTAGTTTCTTGCTTGAGAAGATGGATGAAACACAGGAGTTGAAAATCCTGGTTTCCCTCTTACATTTGTTTCTAGGTCGCTATCTTCCTTAAGCCACAAGCTTTTCTGAATAAACCTCACAAATATAGACATATTTCTGTTTGCTTTTGGGATATTTCATGAACCTGAAGCTCATTCTGGCCAGAAGCCTTCTTGACACTATGTATACATGTTCATAGCACATATATCTATCTTTTAGGTCTCTCTTTTCATCTTCTATTGCATGGCTTTTAAAGTATGAACAGAAGATTCTTTTGTGCTTATATTAACTTAGTCACATCTGTGTTTTTTTTTTTTTCTGAAAATGGTGATGCAAACCATTTCTACAAATTATCATCTTCCTGAGATGCAATTATTTTAAGCAATTTTGATTTCGGATGGAGGGGGAACTCTATGCTAAATCTCTGTACAGAATTACTCCCTTGGGGGCACTTTGGTTTTCTGTGAGTCTGGCTTTATTTACCTCTGATAGAGACATGTCAGTAGTTATTCGAGACCCTGCCTTGTTAGGTTTTTGAATTTTTACAGAACATCAATCCTACTCCCAACTGCCCTACTTGTGACATCCAATACAACCACATACGCATATGGGAACAGAAACATGCTTCCCTCCAGGAACTTTTTATGGAATATAAATTCAAACTTATTGTCCCTGGATGGTTTTTAAAGACTGAACAGAGAGAAATAATCATTTTGCAATGGATTGAACTTCAAGATACTTATTTCACTGAATCTCATTTTGATAAAATATCATGACCTATAAGGTATATCACAAAACAAACAAAAAAACCATTCCTATGGAATTCATTGCTTTACTTACTCACAGGGCATCACTGAGGCTCTTGTCATATTTCTATGTCCCTACTATAAGCTACTTCTGTATTATGTACTAGAAGAGTTATAATTTTCCTGTGATTCTTTTGACTGATTTTGCTTTCCTCTTCAAGGAAGTTAAGATCCAAATTTGTGACTCTCATTAAAAGTGTGCGGTATAGGAATTCATGCCTTGTATTTTAGTACTAACTTCATTTTGAGCTCATGCCTCCTGTTATTCGCTATGTTGAATCTTTGCGAATCACCACAAATTCTTTTTGTAATGGGGTAAGATAAAAATTAAACAAACTGTCATTTATTCTTTCTTCTATTACAAAGTCACAATGGCACTTTCTTCAAAGGGTCCTATGACTTCCTCCAGTCTAATCCTGTCTCTTATTGGTCCTCATTAAAACCAACCATTATATACATTTTATGTGAATTCATTGAGTACATTGAATGTTCTTATGCCTGGTCTAAACTTATTAACACATAAACCTATCCAGTGGGCATTAGGATCGAATACAATCAGGGTACTTTCCACTTTTCTTTCTTCTAGCCTTGTCAAAAATGTATCAGATGCTCCACATTTATTACAGTATTTTCTGCAGAAGTACAAGTAATTGAATTTTCTCATCATTACTGTTTTACACCCCTGTGCTAGTCCTATCATATATATTAGGACAAGAGCGAACATACCTCCTTATTTGTGGAACTCCCATAACAATATCACTTATTTGTCCTTTCTTTCTTTCTTTCTTTCTTTCTTTCTTTCTTTCTTTCTTCTTTCTTTCTTTCTTTCTTTCTTTCTTTCTTTCTTCTTTCTTTCTTCTTTCTTTCTTTCTTTCTTTCTTTCTTTCTTTCTTTCTTTCTCTTCAGTTCATTATATCATGTGGATTATTGTGAAACTGAAAAGGAGATAAAACTATTTATTTACTTGAAATGTACATTCTGTGTTTTTCGATGTTGGTTTTGGGGAGAAATCTGAAAGTTATTCTCAGGAAGCATATTCTATGAGACGTGTTAATAAATAAACACCATGTTTATTATTTTTTCCCAATAATCCAAATGGTCTGTCAGTTTTTATATAGTCACATATTAGATTTAACTTGACCTCATTTCTCTCATTAAATTTAGGCAACTTTTTTCATAGATAGTCCAAACTCTCTCTTTCCTATTTTTGAGGAATGTTAATGGCAGTCTTTGATTTTGACGATTTGTATTAGATGCAAATTCATTTCCCTGGTACTTTCTGCTTCGAGGCAGCCTCTCGTCAGCACTTCCTTGAAAATTCACAACTTCCCTCAGTTTTGACAGGAGAAAGAAGAAAGGCCCAGAAAGAAGCACAGAAAGAGCAAATCAAGGGAGTGTGTCTGGGTGCAATCACTTCACATTGATAGCCTTATCTGTTCAGAAGCCAACTCTGAAGACAGTTCCCAATAGGAAGCTCAAAAATGCTTTGTATTCCGAGGAAACATTATTGAGCCACCCAAGGAGACTGAGAGTCAATGATCATTAGGGTGAAAATATCTCATAAACGTATTTTTAAATGTATAAAAGTATAAAATGTATCTGCATCAGTACTTTTATAAACCTAAGAAATTTGGCTACAAAAGTATAGCCATTTCTACTAATTGCCCCTTCTATTGTTGTAGGGCAACAGGCGAAATGTGTGGGTGAAATGGGAAGGTTTTTGATTTTGTGGTTTCAGGATCAAACTCGGCACTGGGTACCTTTGAGTTTGGACATTCAAGCCAAACCTTTCAAGCTTTTTGACATTGTAAAGTAACAATCTTATGAGAAATCAAAGGGTAAAAAATTCTGTGCAAGTGAAAGTTGGCTCATGCATTTTAAAGGCAGGTTTGACTTGAATATATTAGGGTGCAGGGTGAAGCTGCTGGTGCAGATAAGATGGCTACTCAAGAAATAAAAAAGAGAGACATTCTGTTTTTAAACCCAGGAGGAAGACAAGAACTTGATCTCTAATATCTATTCCTGCTGCAGGGGAATTTACGGTGAGAAATGAGGTCAACAAAATATCTCTCTGAATTATTTTATCCAAATTACATCGAATGATCCAAATTCTTCTCTAAAATGGCTTTCAAAATCCCCAGACATGTTTTTCCAAATGCTAATAATTTGATAGAGATGATATTTAAATATCCTTATTTCCTAATTTGTTGGCAAAAAAAAGCAGAAGTCATAAGAAATGTTAGTATGTTTCCCTTGTAACATTCTAACTGAGCTTGTTTATGATTTATTAAAATGCTAACCTGTACAATCCAAATATGAACAATAACTTTATGGAGACTTTACTGAACTTTTCTAAAATAGGCATTTTGGTGTAATATATATGTTCCTGGGTACGTTTGGTCCATCATTCTTGAAATTTTCCTCATCAGAGTTCATTAATTCTTTTTGCCTAAGGAAAAGTTTTAACTTTGTTGTGGAGACACAGTTTCTAGAATGGCTATTGCTGCTGTTTAAGGAAATTATTATTTTTTATCTAGTGCATTCACTGTAGTTAATACAGCATGATTGGATCCATGCTGATGAAGAGCTTATAAAAGAGCCATATATTATTAAATTCAACATCTCATGTTGATGCAAGGTCAAAGTTGAGAAATTAAGCACTCATAAGCCAAAAAAAAAAAAAAAACTTTACTGTTACAAGCTCTGAAACAAAAATGCATTATGCATTTTAAAACTAAATGCCGTATATTATGATAAGCATTTATGAGGAAAGGGAAAGAGTATGCAAGATATAAATTTATATAGGTAGGATTCTGCAAGAATAGAAAAATCACCATATTAATAACGTAGGGAAAAAAGTGTTTTGGCATGCTAAATGCTCAGTTTTAATGCTGCTTGAATACTATATTCAGTATTTTTATTATTCTACTTAAAGTCAGTGTGCAATTGAAAAGGAAATATAAAAAGGAAAGAGTATACAAGGCCACAGGATAGAAAACACATTTTATTATACCATCCCCCAGATTAATTCAGGACTTACTTCCCATCAACCATCATGATTTGGGGACAGTCTTCAATTAATTGCAATCATCACATTGTATTATAATTACATATATATCCTTGTTTTACTCCTTGTATCCAGTGAGCCCTCTCTGTGAGGGGTGCGCCTACATCTACATCCCAGCACCTAATCTCTACACTATTCAGTATCTGACACATCATCAGTAGTCGTTACAAGGTTGTTTGATCAAGAAACAAATATATGGGTTTGTGGATATGGGATGAAGCATGGACCAGGCTGGATGTAGTGCTCTGGGCAGAACTATAAATCTGAATTACTTTTAGATGATGTGGAATTCGGGTACTAAAAATACTCACCTCCAGATGTGGTCTAACTCTGAGGGCAAGAGTACACTTCCGTCATTCCTCTATGCAGAGGCTGTTCTATCAAATGGACCATTTCTTAATGTTATCATCTTCAGGGGACACCCCTCCATTCTGACCATGCTAATTAATCTGGATCTTGTCCAGCTCCGGGCTGTATCTTGGAACGTGATGTGCACCCATGTGTTGTTACACTAGGTTTTGTTTTATTTTGCTTTGTTTCCAGTACAAGGATGGGTAATGCTTTTGGTTCCGTTTATACAGAACTCCAGAGGAAGCAGAGCATTCCATTGGTCTCTTGGCCCAGGCGGCATTTTCAGCCACTGTGTTCAGTGGATAATGCACTTGTAGTTTTCGGGATTGTCAGTGATACCTTGGAGCCTATAATCTTGTAGTTTGGACTATTTCCCCCAAAACTTATTACCTTACATCTACTCTCACTGAATGAAGCTCATATGCTGATACGCCACTTTCATGCCCACTTACCCAGACTCGCAGGAGTCCTCCTGAATGCCATCCTGTCACCTCAGCGTTTCCTTACCCACTAGAGCTTGCTGTCATGTGAGCATCTGGAGATTTCACTACATATAACCTCTTCAACTTCATTAAAAAAATACTATCAGTAATATTGGTTTCGGAGCAGATATGTTGGATGGTGGGGTGTGGGGTACAGGAGAGAGGATTTCTGGCATGATTTTGACCCTTTCTGTTTCAGAGAAATTAGTCTTTTTTCTTTTTCTCTTTTTCTTCTTTTTTCTTCCCCATCTGTCAGAACCAACAGACATTTCTTCAGATACATCGGTCTATTTTTTTGCATCTGTGGGCTTTGGGCTGCCTACATTCTTGGGTGAGCTTGTTTGTCGAGGATGGATATGCACTTGTAAATGCAGGGACCTTGACCTTGCTAAATCTTTTGACTGGCTTTTTTTTTTTTCTTTCACCAGCTTTATTGATGTATGATTGACAAATAAAAACTGTATGTATCTATGGTGTACTGTACGATGCTTTGATATCCATATACAACATGAAATGATTACTTTTGAGCTGGCTGCTTCAAGTGTGGTATCAGAAAAGGGGGCCTGACTGTAGCAATAGATAGTTCTGTAGACCCTGCCTGTCACCTTCTATTTGCACAGGTATGAGTGATGTATTGGGATTTCTTCCTGCATCTGCAGAGGGAATTTTACTGTCTAAATACAGTGTTTGGCAGTTTGCATGAGAAAGCCCATTGCATATCAGAGTGTTTCATATTTTATATCATTACATGTCACAGTCTTTGGGATACTTTATTTCCTTCTTTCTCTCATGTCTTAGAGCTGCTTCTCCTTTAATCTGGACCTCATTATTTTCCCCTCTGCCCTCATGAATGGCCTGCTCCCTTTTATTATGCCCATCTGACCTCCTGTCCTGAATTTCCTGATTCTGACATCTACCAGGTGACTTCTGTCCAGTGTAGCCAATCTCTAACTAAACATCTCCCTCATTAGGCAGCTTTGAAAAGAAAACAACCTCACAAATACATTTTAGAAATTCTTCGATTTTCTATAAATCATGCTTGCCTATTTATTTTCCCAGAGCATGCATATCAATTACTTGGCATGTAATTTCCCCTTCCATTATCACCAGTATATATTTAACAAAATACTCCCTCCCAGATGCAGGTGTCTTGGGAATACAGCATCACGGTGATCTTTGAAGCGTTACCTGCATGGAGAATTTGGGACGGTTCTGATTTGGGCTGGAGTGTTCCCCATAAAGGCCAGAGTTGGAAATAATCTGAAGGGCAAATTGCTATTTTGGTGGAGGAGAGGAGGTACAAACTGAAATTCTCTGCCAGAAGAATAATCTATACTTAGAAGAGTCTAGTGAAAGGCAAGGTGACAAAGATACCATGTCCAGGTTGGCAGGCTGAGCATAAAGTAAGATAAGGTAATAAGGTTAAACTGAACCATTCTAGGGTCTTAGAAAGATCCCTTTTAGTGAATACATAATCCAGTGGCAGGGTTAAAGGATGCAATAAGGGTTTTAAAGGAGCAGCATGAAGTGAAATGCAGCACTCCACGCTTGGTTCCAGAATGTATACAGTATACATGAGGACACTTGGAAACACAAAAAATGTAGAACAGTAAGTTACTGAGCTTCTGGGGGCTTTACATACATGGGCTTAAATTCTCAAAACAAAAGTTATTCTTAAGATAATAAAGATGGCTTAGTTTGCATTGTTCCCAAATAAGACTCCGAGAAAAATCTTTGGGTGCAAGCCATTAAAGAGTCCACTAATGAACATGTGACCAGAGTAAGCAGTCCTCCTGGAGACCCTCTGAGTGTCTATGTAGAATGTATCTCAGAGCTGAGTTGAGAGGCAAGGACAGTGAAGTATTTATCCACAAACACCCATGTTTCCTTGGTTGGGGGTCACTTCTGGAACTACTAACTTCCCTGTACTATCGTTCTGCTCTCTCTGTAGGAAAAGCCTTGCAAAGGCTAAAGAAACGAGAAATGTGGGTGCCAGGGGTTAGGGACCTGTCCATGGCCGCTAAGGAGCTTATGGGCAGGGCAGTGACAGTGTCCGCTATGGAGGGAAAGTATAATTGCATGTAGCCAGTTGCATAGAGGGAGGGGCTCTATTCAAAACCACTTCTATCAAAATATGATTTTATCAGATTTCAGTGACTCAGATCCAGAGCTGTAGTTAAATTGTGTCCACGCATTTCTGTTTTTTTTTCTCACTAAAATGAATATTATATCAAGACCAGGAACTAGCATTTACTTTGTTTGCCCCTTTATCACCAGCACAGTACTTTCCTGAAATGAACTGAATTCAATTCCAGTGAAATTAGAAAACAGATGCTCCCTAAGATCCCCTTTTCCCTCAAAAATCAGAGCATTTGATAACGGTAACCTGCTTCCCTATGCCTATTTTCGTAATGCTGCTTACCCTAGAGGATCCAAAGACACAGAAATAGCAATTACCGTACGGCACATTTAGCGTACTTAGGAGCCTCTTTGCCCACCACTGGAATGCGGCCACAGGGAGAGAGCACAGCAGCTGTGCAGGAGCTCCAATAACACAGCATAAAAATGTGAGATGAATAACCTGACTGGATGTGTCTCCCATATAACAGGTCACATATTTGTGATCCCAGAGTGTCCTCTGCATCACATTTGAACTTCCAGTATCAAGAGTAGATAATAATATTCTTAAAGTAATTATTTTTAGGAAGATAAAAGCAATTCATACTATCCTTTAATCTTTCCCATTAGAATAGAACGTGAGAGCAGGAGTCCACAAAGGGCCTATGTCTCTGTGACAAAACCAAATGCCCAAAAAGCAGAAGCCTGTGTCTTGGGAGGAATGTACGTTGCACCAGGTAGGGTGACGATGGTGGCGTGACACCACCTAGGTGGTTATTCATAGTTACAGGCCTCTTGGACATAGGGCACTAAAGTAATCCTCATAGAACACCCACTTGACAGATGAGGATGTGAAGACCGGCCCGAAGAAAAGATGCATTTCACACAGAATCACCAAATAGTAGCAAGAAAAGTGCAACCTTCAACGTTGTTTGTAAGTTAAGAGTTCTCTGGACTCAAAAATGCACTAAACCAGGCATCAAGAGATCATTCTTCTGGTCCTGGCACTTCTGCTTCCTGCTGTATGATCTTGGATTAGTCACTTTATAGACCTGAGTCTCAGGTTCCTCTCTTTAACATTATGAATTTGGGTTGCTTCCATGATATGTTTCTACTTTTGCAACAAAGACTGTAGAAGTTTAAAATGCTATATAAAAGGCAGGTAATCACCAGCCATTAAGGACCAGACATTACTCAGAGATTTTTTTTCTTTTTGTATATTTTGCATTTCATTGACTTTTCATGCAGTTAGAGGGTGTGTGATGAAACCCATTTTACATGAGGAAAAATTAAAGCTCAGTGAGTTCCAGTTTCTCGCCAGAGATCGCAAGGCTTCTAAGTGGGAACAGAATTCAAACTCAAGTCTATCTGATTTCGAGTCCTTTGCTATCTTTAGTATATCTGAGACAAATCCCAGGGTCTCCCCAGTCAGGTTATGGAACAGGAATGTTTAACAGAACCTGTATTAACAGAGCATCAGTGAAAGTAGAATGTCTGAAAGCGTTCAGACAATCGGAAGTTCTCCTTCCCATGTTAAGGTTAGCCAGTGTGAGTTTTAGACACCAACAGGCCTGCTGCACCTCCCTGACCATGGGGTTCCTTCTGTCCTCCCCATTCTCTTGACTCAGCTGGTTAATGCTTTATCTCACCTTCACCGCTGATTAGAATCTGCACTAGACACTAGGGAAGAAAGAGTTCTTGCCCTTGAGAAGAGGCAACAAGCAAATAGGCAGGTACGAAACCACATGCTCATTATGTACCTCAAGAGAGGTAAGCTTGGGAAGGTGCTAATGGAGACAGTCTGGAGACTCAGAGAGCAGCTCCCCTCCCCACCAGTGAAAATAATTCACTAACTCTTATTCATAATAAGATGCAAGCATGTGACTGATAGGGTTGGAAATGTTACTTTCCTCAGGAGTATTTCCAAACTTGTATTAAAAAAATTTTTTAACAACCTGAGTATTTGAGGACTAACCAATCCGAGTAGGGACAGTTACTTTTCAGAACTCCGAGACTTCCTGCCTGTGTTAATTTAGCTGCTGGAACACAGGAAGGTCCAGGAGGTCTTAGAGGGGGGCTGTGGTGGCCACAGGTGAGGCATAGGAATGGGGCAGAGGCATAGAAGGTCAAGACGGTGGCTTGATTTGTGCAACCTTCAACGCTGTTTGTAAGTTGAGAGTTCTCTGGACTCAAAAATGCACTAAAACAGGCATCAAGAGATCATTCTTCTGGTCCTGGCACTTCTGCTTCCTGCTGTATGATCTTGGGTTAGTCACTTTATACACCTGAGTCTCAGGTTCCTCTCTTTAACATTATGAACTTTGGTTGCTTCCATGATATGTTTCTACTTTTACAACATACTGTAGAAGTTTAAAATGCTATATAAAAGGCAGGTAATCACCAGCCATTAAGGACCAGACATTACTCAGAGGTTTTTTTTTTTTTAATATTTTGCATTTCATTGACTTTTCATACAGTTAGAGGGTGTGTGATGAAACCTATTTTACATGAAGACTGAGAGAAACCTTAGGCAAATTGCTCCAAGTTAAGACTTGATCAAAGGAGAATGGATAGGCATCTTGTGAACACTCCTTGTTTAATGTTAGTGAGATAATAATAAAAATAACTATTAAAAAGCTTTTACATTCTACCATTGACAAAGCACCTTCATATGTGCCATGTCGCTTCCTTTTCACTGCAATCTTGTGGACTGAGCAGGGCTAATCATCATTATCCCCAATTAGTAGATGAGGGAATGGTGACACAGGAAGCATAACTGAGTTAAGCAGTGAGTGAGCAGATGACAGGATTTGGTGACTACTGAGGAGGTGAAAGTGCACTTGTGGGTCTGACAGCCTAGAATTGACACCTGGCTTGAACTCCATTGCTGGATGACTTTAAGCAAGGTCTCCTTGAAGCACATTAGCTTGTAAATTGGGGAAGTATCAGTTATCTACTCTTAGAGTTGTCTTGAGGTTTCAATGAGGTAATGTTGGGAAGCCACACAGTGCTTGGCACACAGGAAGCACCCGATAGTGGCGGCTCCTCCTGTTAGGAAGCTGCTCATCCGACTCCTGACCCAGTGTCCTCTTCACTACACGCCACCTCTTTTACACCTACTCATGATGCACTCAGACTCAACTTCATATCATAAAATCAAAACAGAATCCTGAGTAATTTCGAATACCAACTGTTGTCAGTGTATTCTTTTAGTACCAAGTGCTGAGTGATAATATTTACATATTTTAGTGCCAATGACATAATACTAAGAAACACATAAGCAAATATAAATACTTTCTGTTTGATTTCTAATATATGAATCTCTCCGTTCTACAGAATATCACAATTCTCCAAACACAGAACTTGAAGCTCCTTATCATAGTAGGATATTGATTAATTTTATAGCCGTAAATAGTGGGGCTGGTAAAGTTCTAGAGAATGGCAATGCACATATCACATCCAGAAAGATTGGTTTTCTTAAATCTGTCTTGTGCAATAAACCATTCTATGCAATTTTTCCATTGGGTTTTCCAAGCTGTCGACCTGTGGACTTCAACTCCTCACCTTTTGTTTTAGGAGTAGGGTGAGGGAGTGTACATTGGGCAAAAAGATGAGTTTTTCATAGTCTCCTAAGCCTAATAAGATTTGTGTGTATCTTTAGAAGGTGCAAATTTCACGGTCTAGGAAGGAAAATATTTCATTCGAAAACCTTTTCTGAGATGATTGAAAAAATTGCCAAAAACAATTCAAAAATGGTTTAAAAGACAGAGTGTGGGTTAAAATATGGATGTAATTCTAATCTTTGTATTTATTTGAGGCAATATCTTCCTTACTCTGTACGTCAGTAAGCATTTTGCTTTACTCTGAATTTGAAAATGCATACAAATCCCTAGACACCAAAATCTTCCTGAAGTTCTTAGACACAAAACTCCTGGTCACCACGTCTAAAAATTCACTGCCACCGTGGGGTTCAGCACTAATCATTGAATAAGAACCGTTTTAAAGGACATGATTTACCACACCCCTGCTCTCAGGAGCTCCACAAGTCTGGATTTCTCGGCCCGCTGCAACCACACCTGTCACTCGTTAGCTCTCTCAAGCTTACAAAATCATAGGGTCAGATGCATAACCTAATTGTTCCCTGGTGTATGAAAATACGGGGCAGCTGAAAATCTCAGTGAGTGGCATTATATGAAAATACTTCCCAAAGCAGAACATTTGCTCTCTGAAATATTTTGGGATTTCCAAAAAGTGTAAAATGCTCAGAAGGCAGGTATAGGGGCCAAGTAAAATTTGCACAAGTATTGCCATCTTTACCATTACTTGATCCGATCCTCATATGTGAAAAAGTGTTGATCTCTACAGTTAGCATCTTCCAATGTGCAAGTAGTCCTGAGAGAGGGGATCTCTGAACCTCTCGCCTTCATTTTCATCTTAGTCTTGACTGTGCTCCTCCCTATATTGGAGAATGCTTTGATCCCTTTTAGTTATTTAAATCCTAGGCATTCGTTCAAGCCCAGATCAAGCTTTTATTACCTGCTACAGTCCTAGCTTCCCCTTCCTTTCTCTGAGCAATTACTGCATTCACCCATCAGCTCCACCATAAAGCATGCGAATATATAGCTACAATGGGTAGAATTAAAGATAGAGAGGTAGATGCTACTAAGAAAGTTAATGTAAGGAAATTTTCATTCAGAGCAGCCAAAAGGGGAAAATAGGTTGGCTTATGAGGTAATAACATCTCTGTCACAGGGGGTAGCTAAGAGTTGGCTGAACAGTGGATTGGGGATCCCATTCTAGATGGGACTCATCTATTAGATGTGCCATTTCAATAACTCTGGTTCTTAAGATCAAATCATTTTATGATAGTAATAGCATGTAGACTCTTTGAGAATAGAGCCTTTCCTGTCTGCTGCTTCTGTATCTTAAAAGGCAAGGTATGTAAACAGGAACCAATTAATTCAAAAATGATTCTATTTTTTTTTTACTAGTTAGTTTCCTCTTATATCAAGAGGTATAGGGCAACAAGGAAAAGACTTAGAAGGAGAAGAAGCTTATGAGAAATGTCACACAACTTGCAGCTATAAAATACCCTTAATTTATAGCTCTTTCCTTCATGTGATAGCTTTCATTACTTTTACTAATAAGGACATATGGTCCAGGCCTTCTGATTAAGGTGACGCAAGGTCTGGTCACGTGCAAAAAAAATAAAAATCTGAAAAATACATTTATGATTTTATACTACTCCGAAGGAATAGTGCTCTTCTATTCTGAATTTGTAAATCAATCTCATTGGTTTCTTGCCTTCTCTTAAGGAGGTATGATAAAAAGCATTGTGCCTTATGAAACTTTTCCGTTGTTGTTCCTTTAGAGAGCTCACATCCTTACTTATTTAATCCTCAGTAGAGTCCTATGTAGAAGTTATTGGTAAAAGTAATACCTTGTCAATTTTTCCAGAGGAAACCAAGGTTCAAAGAGGTTAAGTGACTCTTTCAAGATCATGCAGCCATTGATGAGACATAATCCCAATATTTACTCTTAAACCCACTGGTTTAAAACTATAATAACACTAGCAGAATAATGTAATGTATTTATACACTGCAACTGGCAAAGGTTGATAAGTGAGCTTAATGTAAGCAAAAGAAACTTAAAATACAAATACTTTAAATATGTGATATATGATTATTTTCTGTAGTTAAATGTTGTTAGGGTGTGGTATGTACATGTTTATGTATCTGAAAGTGAGCTTCATTGCATATACTGACTTCAAGGATTACAGAGAAAATAGAAAGAGCCATGCTAATATTTAAAAAAATCACAGAGCTGGGGCACCTGGGTGGCTCAGTAGGTTAAGCATCCAACTCTTGATTTCAGCTCATGTCATGATCTCAGGGTCATGGGATGAGCCCCACATCGAGCTCCACGTTGGATGTGGAGCCTGCTTAAGATTCTCCCTCTCTCCCTGACCCTGCCACCCCCTCCCCCAAACAAAAACATACGGATAGGTTTTGGATATAAGAAATGTCACACGGACTTTTGTCAAAAATGTCAACATGCTGGAACCCAAACATCTAGAAAAATTAGTAGAGGAAACAAAGAACACAGGATTAATTAAGAATGAAGCAAAATTATGAATTAGATTGAATGAATGAATGAATATAAACATACAGAGATTTTAAACTGTAGTCTCCAATACAGAAACTTGGAAGTCACTTTCTCTTTTTTGTGTCCAGGGATAGGATTTTACACGCTTGACGGAGAGCACACACAAGGGTGGAAGGGATCCACTACTTAGTGCTTGACCACTCTTTACCCTCACCCACCCACATGTCATAGGAAACAGGCAGCAGTGCTCCCAAGAGCAGGTATATAACCTCACTGGTGCTTCTTAAGTGGCCATAAAGAAGTTGGCTGAGCATGAAATTTCATCATTAAAGTTTATGCTTTTAGTTGAGAGGAGGGGAGAAGAAACAAAAATCAAGACTAGGAAAAAGAGGAGGAGGAGAAATTCTTAACAGCTTGTTTTTTTTTTTTTTTTTTTTAACAGCTTGTGTGAGAGAACATGGTGTAGTTCCTAGGAGATAGTTAAATTTAGGGGAGGGGGCAGTGGGGAAAGAGACACTTGTGATTCTGAATCCAGTGTGCGCTGATAGCTCTGACCCTTCCTGTCATCCAGAATGGAAGAGCAGGGCGACTGTGAAGAGGCTCTGCTTGTTGATACTTGAACATGATGTGACAGCTGGTGTTTTGCTTGGTTGTGAGGAGCGAATGGGACAGCCTTCTCTAATCATGAGGGCATTGGGGTTCTGTTCAGGGACCACAAGGATAGATGTGCTACTTAAGAGGAGAGTTTTCATTTCTATAGAAGTACCATTCAGTGGAATTGATTTGGAAATACACACACTATTATTCAAATAACAAGAGGTGCAATTGCTCTAATATTTCTCTCAGTCTTCTTTGTCCTTGGCACCCTGGGGTGGGGCAGGGCGAATGGGAGGATATGTTACCATTAAGAGTTTCTTTGTCCCTTCAGGTTTAAATAGTCTATTTTGGATATCCAAGTGTCTTTTAGATAAATACAGATCTTCAACTTATGGTGGGATTATGTCCTGATAAACCCATCACAAATTGAAAATATCCTAAGTCAACAATGCGTTTATTACACCTAACCTACTGAACGCTGCAGCTCAGCTAGTCCACCCACCTCAAATGTGCTCAGGATGCTTCCATTGGCTTATGGTTGAGCAAAAGCTCTTGCACAAAGCCTATCTTATAATAACGTGTTGGATATCTCGTGTAATCTATTGAATACTGTACTGGACATGAACAACAGAATGGTTGTAAGTGCGTTGGTTGTTCCTCCTTTTAATCATGGGGCTGCCCCTGTCAGCATCATGAGAAAGTATCATACCAGATCTCTCTAGCCCCGGAAAATATCACAATTCAAAATTCTGAGTACAGTTTCTGCTGAATCTATTGCTTTCGCACCATCGTCAAGTGGGAAAACTGTTAAATTGAATCTTTGTTAAGTCAGGGACCATCTGTAGTGCCATTCACAATCACACTGCTTTCTCCTGTGGTGGCATCTGGCTGCTAGGTGAGAGGCACAAAATATTTTGGAATGGGTCCTGAATGTCAACAGTGGGGCTCATTTCTGCAGTGGCCGCTGTGACCTGGGCTTTGGACTGACGACCACAGTATGAATCTATTATAGAGGTATAACCCTCTGGTCCTGATTGGCCTTTGGGAGTGATGTGCCGACAGGGACCGCTGGCCCTGGTTTTCAACTTCTCTGCTTCTTTGTTCTAATTCTGGGCCTCTGGTGATTGATCTGTCCTCTCTGCACCCTCATGTCAATGCCACAGAACCTGCACAAATGTCTGGACCCCTCGTGTGCCACATACCAGAGACGGATCCAAGAGTATGGCCTCAGAATCATCTCTCTGGTCAGTTTTCTCCAAAAGACCATGATCATCCCCTCCGAATTGGCTGAAGCCATCTAGTGCAACTCTCTTTTCCCAAACTAAAAAACAAAGAAAAAGGGTGATTGATCTACTGATTCTAGATTTCTCTTCAACCGTTCCAATACAACAAAATCGCAAAAGTCACTTCTCTAACTTGCCTGATTTATATTCTCCTTCTGCAATCCACTACCCAAAAGAGATCGTGTCTTCTTTTCCTTTCCCCCCCTGCTGGAGGGAACTTGCCCAAATTTTATCTCCCGGTTTCCCAGAGATGCTAAACTTCAGGACTTAGTTATGATGGTAAGTGGGGAGCAAGGGAAGAAATCTGCTTACCAAGAAGAGAGTCCATAGCAAGGGATATTTATAAATTATTATCCTCATCATATTTATACCTCATCATAAATTTGAGCCAATTATAGTGGTATAAAATTCAAGGATTACTAACCACTGTTAGAAGCCTGGGATAGAATGGACTGTTTAGCAAAAACAATATGTGTTTATTCTATAAGGCCATTTTTTGAAATATAATGCCAGGGAAACTCTGATGGCTTTACATGAGGCAAAACATTTTTGCTAAATGAAAGTAAAAGAAAGAATCAAATACTTGATTAAAACACACACACACACACACACACACACACACATACACACATTAAAACAGTGCAGTGATGATAGTAAATGTTTAGTATCTGAATAGGAGTGTCTTATTTCAATCCCAGAGGAGGCATTTTCTCGGTGTATCCCTCCTACTGCCACTCAGGCAACTACACACACACACACACACACACACACACAAATTTTAAATCACTATTCTTCAGGACTGTAAAGCTTTACTTTGAGACTGGCCTCATTTTATTTAGTTCAGAAGTGGCTGTACGATTTACCTAGTTCTGCCTTTGGGAATCATTAAGAATGGGTAGACAACTCTTTGTACTGTTAGTTAAAATATTTTCCTGAAATAATTGACTTACATGATACCAAGAAGTTGATCCTAATGATTCAACTCCTGGATATCCCTTAAGTTTGAGAAAGACTTCATAAGAACAGAAAGAAATAATTCTTATCTGCTGAAGCTTCCACCAAAGATGGGCTGCTTTGCTGCTTTCATTAAAATATTTATTGAATGTTCACAGTAGTTCAGGCACCTTGATTGGCCCTACTATACAAAATAGAAAGATACTGTTCTAATCTTCAGGGAGCTCAAATTCAATTCTATTTAAGAAGCTGTTCGATTTCATAATTCTTTCTATCTTTTTCATTCTGTTCCTAAAAAAAATAAATAAATTAAAATTAACACACACATGCAATTTTAGTTACTATTCTTTTTCACCTTGGATATCTCACTGTTGTGTGCTATGTGTTCAAAAATGAGTCACATATGCATGTACGTCATTTTGTATATGGTCTCCCAGTGATTATAATTTTTGCTTTCTTGTTCCTTTGGCAGCTATAAATTATTAAGAAATTAAGATAATAGATATGGTTGTGAGTCTTTGATATCACTGTGTGATATTTGTTGTTTTTTTTTTTAAAGAGAAAAAAAAAGACTGACATTTCAGGATCTCATTTTTAAACATAATCTGAATAAACATGCCTGTGAACTATTTTCTCTTCCAACTTTTTCTATTTTTGTTAGGACAAAACTTCCATAAGACTGTGTTTGCCAGTATCTATCATTAAAATACAGCTTTGTATGTATTGTTTTAAATCCTAAATGAGTGCAAATAAACACACCCAACATTAGTAGTCAATTATTCTTTTATACTGTTTAAGGGAGAACCAGAAATGCTTTTTCCCCTGCCTGAGATTTTAATTGCAAAAATCCCTTAATGGGTTTACATTGCATATCTGAGATCCTGTAAACCCTTGTCTCCATTTTATATTCTGCTGGCCTCCTCCTTGTGCATTTCAAAATCAGAACAAAGAGCCAGTCAAGGGAAGAAAATCCTTACAAAGTGCTGTTCTAATACAACTGCCTACTACTCTTCTTCAACCTAATGTTTATTAGCTTTTTGGTTTTGTAATGAATTGATAAGGAGTTTATAGAGATTAAAAGTCCTCACAAGAGTCATCATCTACCAAAGCAAATTCTACTGGCTTTGTAGGTGAAATGTGGTAATAAATGAAAGATGGATAAAAGGAGTGGAACAATGATAGCCGTATGATCCTATTGCAGAGAAAGTGAAAAAAAAAAGTGGTATTTAATTCCTTCAATGTCTTGAGAATCTATCACTCAGACAGAACCCTTAACAGAAATCTAATTCTCCAGTTGCTGGACAAAGTTAATTAATTTGCAAATATATTTCATCTTCTAAGTGACAGCCTTGTCTACTGTAGGCAGTGAGGAAATAGGCTGAAACTAGAGCATGAAGTGCTGGCGGGCTCACATGACACGACTCTAACCCTGGAGAATCGAGGTGACACCAGCTCGTTACATCTCCTCTAAATGAGCTCCTCGTAAAAGGGAAATATTTTGATTAAGGTAGTGAGGGGGGCACTTGCAATGCTCTCCATGTGTCGCTTCTAATTGCTTTGCCATACACTTAAGCTCTTTCAAAGGAATGATGCCTGCAGGGACAGGGAGCCCTCCTGATTTTTGTCATCAGCCCCAAGGTGGGTGGGGAGATATTTACTTTTGTTTCCTGATTCTCCAGTCACTGCCTTAATCTCTAGGGCCTTCATTTTGGATCTACTCATCCTGTGTGGGAGTCTCTCTAATTACTTTAGTTAGAGACTTCTACTGCCAACTTTCTAGCCCAAGATTCTAGCTCCGGACATTTCTATGTGTAGATTTCCGACTATGAGGATCCTTTCCCCATGTTCAAAAAACTTCATAGTCTCGTCTACCTCTGTGGCATTGACTGAATGATTGCAAAGTCAACACTGACAAGAGAAGGGGAAATAAAAGTCTTTGTTCATACTGGAGTCAGGCTCTGCCTCTTTCCCAACCTAAGAAGTTTTTTGGTTTATAAGATTGGACTCGTTGGCCCCATCTGCCAAATTTGTAATTACATCCCAGATGCTACCACACAAAGCAGGAGAGCAGCATAGTGAGCAAGGAGGAAGTGGTTAAGAACAAAGTTGGAGATTCATAAAGGGAAAAGATGATGCAGTCGTATCGTATGAGGGACTATGGCTTGTATCACAAGTGCAATGAGAAGTCAATGAAGATATTTAAAGAGAGAGATTAAATGACTTGAACTTATGTGTCTAAAAGAATACTTTGGATATTGTTTGGAGGATGGGTCAGCAAGGAAAAAAAAATTAGAATCAAGGTTGCTGATCAGAGGCCTTGTCAGTGAAGGTGGTGGGTTGGAAATGTTGATAGACTGAACACTTATACTGGAGGTAGAACAGGCCTTGCTAAAGGACTGAATGTAGAAGATGAGGGAATTGAAGGGCACATGGGGGAATCAAAGAAAGCTACTATGTTTTTGGTTTTGAGCAATTGAGTAGACATAAACACCAGAGTGCTTGGCCTTTTTAGAACATGGGCCTTGACATGATCGATTCTGTGTCTGTCCAAAGGGTGGGAGCATGGCCCCTGAAACTTAGTTTGGTGATCAGACTCTTAAAACAAACTTTCCTGGTACTGTCTTTCTCTCTGTATTTAGCCCTTGAAATATTATTGCTCTTTTTGACAACCGCATTGACTAGGACCGCTCCTGCTATTTGCTTCTGCATATCCTCATACGTACACTGAGACATGAGCTGTCCCCACATCCCTATTGGAAAAACTGTTGTTTTTGCACGGACACTCCCATCCATCATCTATTGTTGGATGTTCCAGTCCCACGTCCAGCACTTGCACTGCCTTTGTGGTGGGTATAGTTTTAGAGTCTAGCTCCTTTCATCTTAAGTCTATTTCATTCTGATATACTGAGCCTTTTCCTGCTTTGTTTTGAAAAAAAGAAAGGTAAATACAGTGATACCAAAATCTGGAGCAAGTTTTTACAAAAACTTTAGCATTGCTCTGAGTCCAGTGTCCCCAGAAGAAATTACTCTGAAAAGCGTTCCTCCCCTTTGGCTGTCCCTGAGCACCACTAGCATTATAGAAATATCAATTGGGTGATCTAAAGCACTCAGTTCGTTATGTGTTCACAACGGTCAAACATAATAACCCAAGGCAACACTCTGGAAATAATTACACAATTATAAGGAACTATAATTGAAGGAGTTCGTGAGAAAAAGAAGAAATAAAAATTTATTAAAAAGAGAAAAGGGGAATAAAGAGAGAGAACAGTGTGTGTTCCTTTCCAAAGACCAGAGCTATTCCACGTCTTGTTAGTGGGCATCCATTTGGAAACTAAGATATACATCTCATTTACTATCTTGCAAAGTAGAAAAACAAAAGTACTGTTTCTCTTCATTTAGCAACCATAGATTTATTTCTAGGACAGCTTTGCAATATACCAATCAAACGAGTTGTAGCTAAATGTTCATTTTATTCAGATGCTACAGGTCTGGTGAACTAATGAACAAGAGAACTATTTGCCTCATTCACAAATGTAGAATTCTTCTCTCCAAAAAAATAAAATTAAATTAAAAAAAAATCAGGGTCAGGGGGAAGAAAGGAAAAGGAGAAAAAAACCCACTTTTTCAAAAATGGTGTTAAGAGAATCTGTAAGCCAGTTTTTAAAAAATGATCAATCACCTCCTGCAATCTAAAAATGGGAATATAAAGCAATTTTTATAATTCCAGATAGCACTAAAAAGCTTGAAATTGCTTCATTCTTTTCAAAGAAAACATTATTCTAGCTAAACTTTCCACCCAGTTGTCATGGCAACCTTGCCGTTTTCTACCATGTAGAGACAATTAGATATTAACCTGGGCATTTAGAGAAAGACACTTCTAACTTAGAGAAAGACTTGTTGATTTGTGTTTGGCTGAGTGGACCAAGGAATGACTATCATAATTTTTCCCGGAGTTGATATTCTTTGAGCCTTCTGGGCCGTTATCATAGAAAGAAGTAACTCTGATTTTTACAGATAACGTAAACACGGTCAAGAGGAGGAGGATATAAAGGAGATTGTTAACTAGTATGCTACCAAGTGGAAAACTAGGGAAAGCCATTTTTTTTTTGTCTTTTTGACATCAATCTTTAATATAGTGACGGCCATCACTGTAGATCTCTACAAAATGGAAGAGTAATTTGCCTGAGATTTAATTGGAAAAGGAAGTGCCAGGGAACTGTATCTCTGTGCTTTAACAAACAATAGTTATTAAATCTGTCGCCCTAACTCTTTCATTTACTTATATATCTTGTGAGAGGCAGCAAGGAAAGCAATGAGTTGGAAACCACCTGAGAATGCAGAAATTAATCCTTTCTTTATTAGAGTTTTTGTCTAACTGGAACTCTTCCTTTTTCAATTCAGATAATAAAATTTTTTTTCATTATCTTCCTTGCTATTAAAGTTTTTTTTTTTTTTTTTCCTTACCTAATACTGCCAGAGTGCGAGAGGGTTAGGGGTATATGGTTTGGAAGGAAGAGTTATTTTAGATTAAACAGACTCTTCAAATGGATCTGAGGCATTGTTGTCATAGAGCATTTGTTTAACTCAAATACCATGCTATTTCCCTCGTGAACGTAGATGTTTACATAGACTAGAGCTATCGCCAAAACATGTACTGTACAGATGAAGAGCAAGGTAAAATGTGTTTAATAATGTGACTCTAAAATAACAATAATTTTTGTTTGAAAAAAAAAAATTGGGCTTTGCTCTTCAATGTCCTAACCCAAGAAAGCAATGTTTTCTAATTATGCTGTCATTGTTCAAAATATTTAGGGAGTTCTTCTCCTGGAAATTGTTCCTAGAGTCTCCTGTATATGATTTCAATTGTCCTAAGAAAAGCAAATCTGTATTCTTTGAGAGTATTCCAAGTTTGTTCAAAGATGTATATTCAAGTTTGGCAAAACCATTTTTACTTTGGTGTTGCTATTTTTTTTTTCCATTTTTTTTTAAGTGCATGAGGGAGGGGACACGCATGGCTGTATCAGTTTTCTAGGGCTGCCGTGACAAAATAGCACAGACTGGGTGGCTTAAACTATAAAAAAAAAAAAAAAAAAAAAAGTTATTTCCTAACAGTTCTGGAGTCTAGAAGTCCTGTCAAGGTGCTCACTCACAGGGTTAGTTTCTTCTGAGGGCCATATCAGAAAAATCTGTTCCAGGCCTCTGTCTTTGGCTCGTTGATGGCTGTTTTTTTTTTTTCTGTGGGTCTTCCCAGAGTCCTTTGTCTGGCCATGTCTGAATCCAAATCTCCTCCTCTTATCAAGACACCAGTCTCATTGGATTAGCGCTCACTCTAATGACACCATTTTATCTTTATTACTGACTTAAAGACTATGGCTCCAAATGGAGTCACATTCCGAGCTACTGGGATTAGAACTTCTGCCTATAAATTCGGGGTGGGAGGGACACAATTCATTCCATAACAGTGAGTATGGCTTCTTAATAGGATCTGATGGCAATTCCTACAGAGAAGTTTCTGTGAAGAAAAAACACTCCTTGAATGTGACATCAGTTATCTTTTGTTACATAACAACCCATCCCAAGATTTAGTAGCTTTAAAATAATCAGTTTATTATTCTCACAGTTCTGTGGGATGGCTAGATGATTCTTTTGCTAGCTCACCCAGGCTTAATCATATGGTTGAATTCAGAAGTGAAGTCTTCTGGATTGGAAGATACACGGTGGACTCACTGACACATGTGGTGGTCCTAGAGGAAGAATAACAAATTCTCCTTAGAGGAGCTCTCATTCTCCTGTAGGCGAGACCTGCTTTCCTATACACTAGTCTCAGAGCAGTGCTCTAAGAAGTACTGGAAAATCTGTAAGGTGTCTTAAGTCCCAAACTCTGGAACTCAAGTGTTTTCATTCTAGTGAAACAAGGAAGTCATGGAAATGTAATGTACAGCATGGTGACTCTGGTTAATAATACTGTCTTGTATATTTGAAAGTTGCTTAAGACAATTGATCTGAAAAGTTCTTGGGACAAGAAAAAAAAAGCTGTAACTATGTATGGCAATGGATATTAACTAGATTGTGATGATGAGTTCACACTATATACAAATATTGGATCATTCATTATGTTATACGCCTGAAACTAATATAATGTTATATGTCAAGGGCGCCTCAATTAAAAAAAAATGGGTTTTCCTTTGGTGAGCAGTCATAGGCTAACCTAAATTCAAAGTTTTGGGAACATATTTTACCTCTTAATGGGAGGAAATACAAATAAATATGTCTGTATTCAGTCTATCACATATTTATGAATTCCAGCATATTTGTTAAAAAAGACTAGTCTTTCATTTTGTGTCACGATTTTTAATTCTATTAATCTTTTTGAGGGAAACAGTGGCACACACCAATTGAAACAGAATTTTTCTAAATTCCCAATACTTAGCTTTTTAAAACATTTTTATTCCTGCTTTATTTTTAAATCGTACTAATTTTGATTAAGTATTTCATAAATCTTTAATAAAGGCAGTTTGCATTCTTCAAGCACACACTGGCCAGATGATGAAAGAGACTACCTAAGAACTTGCTAAAGAGTAGAAAACAAGAGCTTTTATTTTTTATTTTTATTTTTTTGAAAACAAGAGCTTTTAGATAGAGTAGCCTAGATTATTTCATGTTCCAAGGAACAGAAAAATATCATTACTCAAGTGATAAAGCCTTATTGTAAAGAAACACGAACAAGTAAAGGAACACTGAGAACTCTCGCTGAGGTCCAACCAGGCTACCTAGAATACTATTAGCACATCACAGTAGGTGCCTGATATGGGGCATGGCAACTGCATTCATTTCTTGAGACTTCTATAAGAAATTACTACAAATTTTGGTGGCTTTTAAAGCAACAGATACTTATTCTGTCACAATTCTGGAGGCCAAAATCCAAAGTCCAAGTAAGGCTATACTTCCTCCAGGAAGTCTAGGAGAGAATCTTTCCTTACCTCTTCCAGCCTCTGGCGGCTGCCCCAGAATTCCTGGATTGTGGTTGGGTCACTAGTCTCTACCTCCATTTATCCACTGCCTTCTCCTCCTCTGTGTGTCTGTGTCATGTCCGGATGCCTTTCTCTTACAAAGACATTTATAATGGCATTTAGGATCTACCTACATAATTCAGGGTAATCTGCTCATGTCAAAGTCCTTAATCACATCTACAAAGATTTTTTTTCCCCCAAATAAAATAATTTACCAATTATAGGAATTAGGGCTTGATATCTTTGGGTGGCCATTGTTATATTATCTGCTACAGCAATCACCAACATTAAGCTTCCTCCAGCCTCTTACACTGACCTGTTGTGAAAGACAAATAGAATGTAACAAAGGAAGAAATGTGTGGATATTCACCTCTGCCAGCCCAGCAAAGTTCACTCTCATCTCTAGCCCCAGAACAACAACAGCCCTCCATTCAACCATATTCTGTTTAAGTATGTGTGACTCACTGTCACTGGGGATGCCTATCATTTAGGATTCAGAGGCTCTTCTCAGTTGCAGTGAACAGAAGGTAGGATATGATCCTAACTTGTGTGTGTGTGTGGGTGTGGGTGTGGGTAAATCCCCTCGTGTTAGAACAACTACATTAATTCTCTTGAATCTTGGCTCGGAAAAGGCAGCAAAACTCAGCAGAAAGGAGATCTCAACCTTTATCTGAGTTTTGAAGGAGACACAGAAATGTCCCCTGATGTCTCAATAGATGACAACCAGACCAGAGAAGTCTAACTCTGGACTCTTATCCCAGAGACAATCTAGAAGGGCAGGAATGGCTCCATGGATTCTGGAGACCAACTGATACCATTTTTGATCCACTGAAGTGTTTGGCCCAGCTTTTAACTCTCATAAAAGCACATATGCATGATATTTCACTTATAAGTTGGGGAGGGATAGTAATTGCAAGTGTAACATAAGATAGATTGCACATTTTACAAGAGCAGGAATCTCAAAATGTTTGTAGTTCCAGTGCCTAGAACACAACCAGGTATACCTTAAGTCTTGTAAAAACCTTGCTTTAGGAGGCTTTAGTGGAGACAAGAGTTTTAATAATAGCTTTTCCCTGCAGCACATTCTCTAAAACATGGCTAATGATTTCAGGTTTATGGCTACCAGTAACCACATATAAGCATACTTTCTAAAGGCTGAAGCCATTCCAGTACTTTCTTTCAAACACTTTAAGTAATCTATTTGCAGCAGAGTCATTGCATATAAGTCAGGGGAGATTTGATAAGACAATCTCTAAAGGCTGTGAAATATCCATATGTCCAAGAATCATCTGGATGGTTTGTTTAAAATACTGCTTCCTAAGCCAACCACACCAGAAATTGCAATTCAGTAGAGATATACTACACAGGTGATTCAGACTGAGGTAGTAAAGGAGTGCATTTTGAGAAACACTGTCTTTGGCAACCTTCCAGAACTTCCAACCTTTGATATGCCATGTTCTAGCAAAGCCAACATAGGACAGTATTCATTAGGTGGCATAGGTGAGATGGGATGCCCCGAACAGTGCATTTCTAATTTGTTTCCATTCCTCTAAGTTGGAAGCACCTCTTCTGGCCATAATAAGAAGATACTGTTTATTACAACAAAGTACCTAGATTTGAGCCTTCATCAAAGAAGAAAATTTCTTTGTCTTACAAGAAAAAAAAAATGGAGCTCTATCTTCCTTGATGTTTGGTTCACTCCTAGACATCTGTCATTTCAGGATCCATGTCATATTTTTCAGCTCCACTTTGTAATCCTTTATCAAAGAGCAAGCTGGCAGTTTTTGAAAAGATTTGAGACACACAACCACACAAAAGGACCCAGAGAGAAAACTGCTTTTATTGATGGAAATGAGCTGTCTGTGTGATCTTCATGTTTCCATCTCTATATCTGGAGAGCAGTTCTCCATTATAGACAGTTATGATACTTTAATGAAACTCCATGGTCACATCCCATTTATATCATCTGTCTTTATCCAAGTTAACTATGTCAAAAAATAAAACAAAGTAAATATCAGGGGAAAGTGTTGAATCTATATTTGAACTATTTTTTTTTTTTCTTCATGGGGATTTCAGAGGCTAGGTCATGCTTTAAAAATTTAGAGTAATGGGTTATTTGGTAAGACTGTAATGAACAGAATATCCTCAGGCAAACCAGTAGAAAAAGGCCCATGCTTAGCAAACCCTACCTCTAGCAGACAGCCTCAAGAGCCATAGGAAAAGTGGCTGTCCTGGCTTTTTCTTCTTTGCATTGAGGGTTATCAGTTACCAACCTGTAGATGCTTCCTGAGATGACTATTTCTGGATTTGTCTTTGACAAAGTATCCAGAAACCTGAAAAAATAATACTAATTAAAAATTGCCACTGTGGTCTCAGTACACACATATAAGTGACAACCCTTTAGATAGTTCATATTTCAGAAGATGCATGATTTGAACACAGATGTAAATTATCCTTTTTTTAAAATGTAGTTTTTTAGTCACATTCCTCTCAGCTGTGTCTGATGATTTAGTTATTTTCTTCTAATAAATAATAATTATAATAAAGCACTAGGGAATTTAAATAATATAATTAAATAATTAATACAATTGCTCTAATAGGCATATATCAAACTGTGGTTCTGGAAATAGAGAACAGAACGTATTTTTAATCAAATATACAATATTTACAAAAATTAACCCTATGCTAGCTTCAAAGAAAATCCTCAATGAATTTGAAACTAAAAAGAAATAACAGATTTTTTTTTTTAACAAAACTATAATTATGTTACAAACCATTGGCAAAAAAAAGAATCTGGCATACCCAATGACATGGGAATTAAACAAAATAAGCAAAATATATATTTTAAACAACTCCTGTCTAAATAGAAGTATAGAATGCCTAAAAAATAGTGATTGTATTAAATGTTTGTAACTTATATTAATGATGCAGTTGGAGAAAAATGCTACTAAAAATACTACATTACTAAATAATAATACAGGAGAAGTATTCAACTGAAAGGATAGAAAAAAGGGCAACAGAAAAAAAATCTAAAGAAATTGAACTTTTAAAATTTAATTAAAAATGAATGGCACATATAGGCTATGATTTTTTTTTCAAGGAAAAGGAAAGGTATCATTATAATAAAGAAGGAACAAGATCAGAAATAAGAATAGAGCAAACAGACCTTGGGAAAAAAAGAATTTAAAATAATAATAAATAAATATTTTTCTAAACTTTTTAAAAATATTTCTTTCAAAAATACTTCAAAAACATGAATGAAAAGAAACACTTTTTTTTAGGAAATTGGAAATTATCTAAATTTGAGTAAGAATATGTATAATAGCTAATCAGATAAATTATGGAGAAGAAACATTGAGAAAGTTATCAAAAGGCAATATCAAGAAAGAAGCAGGACTGGAAATTTGCTTAGGTGCTTTCTTTCCAGTCTTCAATGAAGATACTTCTAATGCTATACACCAGAAGGAAACCACTTCTTTTCTTTGTAAAAATAAGTCTTAAAACAATCATTCAAACAAAAAAGAAAAAAAATCACTATACCGTATGAATATTGATACTACTTTAAAAAGGAAATATTACCAAAATGAATTCAGGACTAAATAAATATAATATTACATTCTGATTAAGTAGATTCGATTAAAAAATGCAAGGATGGTTCAATAACAAGAAATCTGTTAAAATATTTTAAGTTTATGAAAAAGTTAGTAGGAGAAAATATGTTTATCTTGATAAAGGCCAAAAGAAAAATAAGAATAAATTCAACTTCTATTTCAAACTTTAAAGCAATTTATAAATCTATGTATAAGTTGAAAGTGTGAGATGTTCCTGACGTGACATAAGTACATTCTGTGTATCCAAAACCAGGGGCCTTGATTAATGGTAAAATGCTCATTACTGCTTTTAAAAAATAATAATAAGATTTGAGAATTTGAAAGAAAACAGGATTACCATTATTAATCTTACTAAAATTATTTTTAATGTCATAGATATTCAAGTTTCACAAAATAATGAGATATGATATAAATATTCGAAAGTGAAAAATATATGTAAATTATATGACTATATGTCTAGTGATCCATATATGCCAACCAAAAACATTTAGATCAGACGAGATCGGGCGCGTTCAGGGTGGTATGGCCGTAGACAGCATTTAGAAATAATAAGTATATCTAAAACGGTGATTGATTAGCATATTAATATACATAACAATGAAAAACAAATTGAAAATTAATGCAATAAAATTTCAATTCACTAAAACAGTCATAAAACATAATATTTTAAGAGCAAGTTTGATAAGCACTGTGTAGGTCTAATATGAAGAACGTGTATCACTTCTTGGCATTTTGGCTAAGATCAAGTGAAGAACATGTTACAACTCCACTGAGGAACCAAAATGTCTTGGATAAATGGGAATGCACACTGTTTTAAAATAGAAGACACACTTTTATAAAAATTAAATTATGACTAAAATCTCAGAAAATCAGGATTTCGAGAAGCTTGAGAACACTTAAAAATAAATAAATAAATAAATAAATAAATAAATAAATAAATAAATAAATAAAATCTATCCAAGGGAAAAAATCTAAAATAATTTGAGAAGGTGAAGAGGCTTTTAGATGGTAAAGCATATTTTTAAACCTAAGTACTAAAAATCAGTTTCATATTGCCATAAAAATAGGCAAAGTAATGGAAGCGAATGGAGGACATGAATAGACTAACATTTATATGAGAACTTATATTTTAAGCATGAGGGGTTAACTGGATTCAGTAAATAGTGTTGGGAAACTGGCTGGCAACTGGAAAAAAAAATCTGGATTGATACCAGATTTCTATATTATAATAAATCAGATAAATCTAAGATTTAAATGTTACATGAAACCCTAAAAAGCCAGAAAAATGTAAGAATGTACTTTTCCTTTAGTTTTAAAGTGAGGAAATCTAACCAAAGAGGAAAAAATATAAAAGCAGTTATACATTAAAATAATTTATTTGGAACATAAAAATACTAAATAACTGGTAAAAAACAAATCAGTCAAAAGATCACAAAATGTGATAAACTTGAGCATGGTTTATCACAAAGAAAATAAGAGAAAGAGTTAATATCTATAATACAAAGAAGCTCTTAAAATAAAAAAAAAGTACATAGATAACAGGCATGAATAGGAGTTACACAAAAAGGGAAATATAAATAAATATTTGATCATTCTCAACTTGTAATCAAAGAAATGCAAATTTAGAGAATAATTATATATCAGTAAGATTGGCAAGATTGAAATTTTCTATAATACCCCAAAATCATGGGAGAATGTGGAAGTGTGCGCTAACATATTCTTGTGATAGGAATATAAATTGGCAATACCCTTGAAGAGAAATTTGGCAATATCTAGCAAAATATTAAGCCTACATACTCATTGAGCCAACAGTTCCACCTCTAAGGTTTTTCTCCCATAGACTTATTGTACCTGTGAACAAAGTTAGAGTCCAATGATTATCACAGCAAAATTATTTTTAACAGCAAGAAAGTTGGAAACCTAAATATATATAGAAACTGGCTACACTATTACATTCATGTGCTGGAATGAAGGAGTGCTATATATTCTAATATAAAAAGCTATTGATAAGTAAATGGAGTAACTATGATTCCATTTGTATAAAAAAAAATACTAGAAGAAAATATACCAACAAAAGAGACCAAAAAACTGAAGTAGAGTTTTTATTTTGCTTTTTAAAAAAATTTTTTTAAAAAGATTATTTATTCATGAGAGACACAGAGAGAGAGGCAAATACATAGGCAGAGGGAGAGGCAGGGTCCTCACAGGGAGCCCGATGTGGGACTCGATCCCGGGATCAGGATCACGCCCCAGGCAGAAGGCAGGTGCTCAACCACTGAGCCACCCAGGCATCCGGAGGTTTTATTTTGGAAATGAAAATGAGTCAGAGTATTAAGGGAGCAAAACTTTATTCTCCCTTTTTATAACCTCTGGCTTGTCGTTTGTCCAACATGTATTAACTTAGTAGTAGCTATAATAATTAATAATAATAATAATAATAATAATAAGTATTTTTAAGCTATGAATAAGGAGGGAGACATGAGCTGGCAGCAAAAATGGCAAGTCATACTCCTTTTGGACTTGATAATGTTATCAAGAAGTATCTCACATGTATTAGCATAAAGGCAGTACTTTTAGTGACTATGAAACCATAATATTCAATATCAAATCTCAACCACTGAGTAACTATATATCGAATAAGGAAGCATATTCTCTGTTTTTATCACAGAGGCATTTGGGCAAAGAAAACTCCTTTGAGGTCTTGTTGCAAAATATAATGGACACAGGCAGGGTATCTAAACAGAGATCCTGGTTTTTATATTCACTGGTTGTGCTTCTACAGATATTTAATCCCTTGGTTTTCCCATCTGTCAGATGAGGATAATAATCTCTAACAAATCAAAGAGAGTCATTAAATGAGACTTCATGTTTAGACAGTGTGCTGGAAAACAAATAGAAGTTTGGTTTGGTTTAGTTTCAGAGGAGATACATCCTGCTTTCATTTCAGATCTTTCTGTACCTCTGTCAGAGTAGATAGTATTAATCAACATGGGTTCTAAGTCAGTTGGGGTGAAAAAGGATGGGTATTCCAGAATTTTCACAGCCCTAAATCTGGGATAGATTTGTATATACTGAAAGAAAGAGAGAGAGAGAGATCTGAATGGTTAGGTTCTCATTTCACCGGCATCACGAGTCAAATGTTGACCCTACACATCTTCCCTTTATTGTCCTATTCTTTCTTGCATCTGTCATTTCCTATTATTTGCTCTTTTACTAGGCTAAGACATTTTCTTTCTCTCTGTTTATTGGAATTTCTGAACATCAATTGTAGGTGTGATCTATTCAATCATTTTCTGAGCAATGAGATATCAAATTCATTAAAACCAGAGACTAAAAAAAAATTAAAAAATTAAAAATAAAAAAAAAACCAGAGACTAACTTGGAAATGAAAGATGAACATAAAATTAACTCTAGAAAACCACTGTTAAATTTTTGCTAATGATAATGCTTTTTGCTTACAGTGGAGATGGGGTTAGCCTTTATGTCACTGATGATTTAACTGTTGTGCTGATATAACACATCCAACTTAACTAGCTTATAGGAATGCAAACTTCTCTACATAAAGCAAAAAAAAAAAAAAAAAATCTTCCAACATCTGGCAGGATTATTCCTTCCAAACCTGATTTTTCATTTCCCATAATTAACCTTCCTGCATATATATATATATATATATATATATATATATATATATATATATATAGTCATCTAATATGCCTTCTTAATTTGCTTTCTTCATTTCTCTCCCAGCATCTTTGTTCATGAAAGGCTGCCTACCACACTCAGACCTTAATGATCTCTTTCTTCTTCCTGTTTCCATGCGACCCTATGTCACTCATCGTGGGTCAATTTACCTTCAACTCAGTGACATTTCATGTCGCCATATTACTTTGACCTTGGAGCGACTTAGTCTCTCTGGATTTCACTTTCCTTATCTTATAAAATTAAGCAGCTGAAGGAATTCAACTGTATTCAACAAGTATTTTTTTCACTAATGACCACTTTATGCAAGCCTGTTTTTTTATGTGCTGGGACCTAACAATTAAAAACAGGGACACTTGCTTTCTCACTTGCAGTTTCATTCCTGAGGGGAAAGAACACAATATTAGCACGGTAAATACATGTGCTATAATGAGTTAAATAGTTAGTGCTATGCAGACAATAGGTAAGGGGAAAGGGGATCATAGTACAGGGTGTAGGTCAGCAGTTGGGTTCCAACTGTACATGAAGACAAACTTCCAACTCTAATGCTCTGAGTTTCTATGTATGTATTTATGTATTTCTCTCAGGAAGATAAGTTCCAGGATAGTGGAAATGCATCATCAGGATCTATTGTTTTATGCTAGGGAATATGGTAAGAATGAATCGGAGTTTAGGTTTTGAAGTCAGAAAGATTTGGATGGTAATTCCAGGTCTGCAACTCACTTATCTTTGGCCAAACAAGTTTTTGAATCTCTCTGAGCCCTGTTCCTTTCTCTATAAAATAATATCTGGTCTATAAGATTGTTGTGAGCATGAAATTAGGACATTCATATGAAGACATCAGCATAATGCCTGACTCACTGTAAGCACCCAACAAGTGGAAGCTATATCATTTATTCTTTATAAGTAGTTGTTACCCAATACTTTTTTTATTGAATTAAAAGGTACTGAATGTGTTCTATACTAAAATGAAAGATATTCTCACATGCAAACGCTCTGGGACCTTTCACTTTCTCAGGAGTCCTTTATCCTTATAGGGCCACATACAATAGGATCTTAGGTATTCAAAAAGTAGTCCTTGGAACAAGAGGCAAAATCTAAGTAAAGATTGTAAATTATATGATATTACTGTATTAATGTTAGTTTTCTAACTTTGGTCATTATATTGTAGCTGTGTAGAAGAATGTCCTTGAATTTAGGACTTTCACACTGAGATAGTTATGGGTAAAGGGGGATAACATCAGCAACTTATTTTCATATTGTTCGGGATGTGCATCTTTGGGTGTGTGTGGGTGTTTCTGTACACATTTGGGTACCTGAGTAAAGGTAGTATGAAAAATCTCACAACTTGTTTGTAAGTCTGATATTATGTCACAATAAAAAGTTACAATTAAAAATATATTTAAGTGGCTAAATGAGGGAATGTGAACATGGATCAATCCAAATATCATCAGGAATCAGAATAAAATCACTTAGACATCTGGTATACTTGGTCCCCTCTCCAGCTCATGTAAGAATTCTTAAAGGACACTAAAACATGGCGTTTTTGTAAGCCAATAATACAGGGAAAGAAATGAGTTTTCAGGTGTCTCATGTTTAGGTGCCATGTCACTGAAATGGAAATCTTGGGTATATGATAAAGATTTTAGCGGGTGTTCAAAAAAACAGTCTCGATGAATGTTGCAAACTGCCCTTATGTAGCATTGCATTCATGTTATGAGGTTATATAGGAAAAATAGAAGTCATGCTGCAAATGATAAAGCAATGTCCTCATATTTTTATGCCTTCAACAGAGGGCAAAGGCATGTGTAAACCTTGTGTGTGCTTTGCCTAATTCAGCTTTATATGTAGTTCGATGTGACTTACCGAAGATTCACAAATACAGCCATTGAACTACACCAAGTATTTCATTATGAGATTTTGTTACAATCTTTAAGGAAAAATAAAAATAAAAAAAAATAAAAGGCTTTTAACCTCCTAGCCACTTACTTTGGTTTTTACCAACTCATTAAAATTTTATAGTCTATTCTAATTAAATGCAGAACTTCTCAATGTGGCAGATATTCTAAGAAACTGTAGAGATGGAGTGATTAAATTTAAAAAAGTCCAAGGAAATACCTGTGCTTTTGTATATTTTCTTAAAATGTTCTATCCAATGAGTTCTCAGTCTGTACATGTATCTGTTTTGATATGTCAAGAGCTCTTGTTTTTCTTTTTTCTTGTTTTCTTAAAAAGTCATCCAATCAGAATCAAATGCATATATATGTATATATATGTATTAATATACACACACATACACGCACACATATTTTTTCTATCTAGAAAGACCCCTTTTCAAAGAAAGAAAAAAAGATATGCCTAAATAGAAGCCCCTTTAATCAGTTACAAGAGTGCTGTACCAATTACTTCCCTACAGGGTGACCTTTTCATCTTTTAATGGCATTTTGGAATAAAATCGCCCTAACACGTTGGGAGTGTTATGTGTGTCACATTTCCAATTCTATTTTTTCTCTTGTTGGCACTGAATAAGGCCTAATGTATTCATGACCTAATTAGAGTAATTTTTGAATAATAATGACCTCCTGGGGGAGACTTTTTTCTTAGTACTATTCAGACACATTAACTAGAACAAGTGTTTCTTAATTTTTAAGTGTTTCTCTGGTTATTGGAAGTATTTTTGCTTCATTTAAAATGGAAATTATGTAACAGGAGTCCCTAGAGGAAATGAGAAGCACTTTGTTTTAGTTTTCATGATGCTTTCTTCTCTTGAAAATGCAGAATTCCTGTTATGTTATTGTTACTGCATTAGTCGGTTCTTTCATTCTCATGGACGGGACTGCATCCTAGAAAGACATATCACAACACTTAGGAAAAAATCTTAACTGATTTAGACAGCCCATTTTTGCAGCTGCAATCTCTGGTTTTCAAAATCAATTGCACAATGACTTTTATTCCAACCATCTCCTCTTTTCCTACCTTATCCTTTTCTTGGATGGAAATAAATTATAAGAGATACAAAAACAAACATATGATACATTTTGGAAACATACGGATTTTTCCCAATTCATGAACTACTAAGCACTTTTATTTTGAGTAAAACTCGCACTGTGTGTCTGTGTGCCCACTTTCCTCCCAGACCAACAGAACTGATGACATGTCTCTCATCTGCATCAGACTGGAAGTTGGTGCTGTCCATTCATCCATCTCTCTACATGGATCTTCCCATTCTCTAATCTCATTTGACTTAGCATTCACTTCCACAGGGTCCCAAAATACCCCTCTAACAATCTGTCATCATTAAAATACCCTATATCACTGAACTCCCCTTCTACCTCTTTACTTTAGTGGAAACTACATCGCTGCTTGAGGATACTTCCGATACTGTCGAATCTGTCTTACATGACGACTTTTTCCTCTGTATTTCCCACCTAAAAGAGACCCTTATGGTTGAATTAAGGTACCTGCTTTTCTTCCCCCCTCTTTCAAAACCCTTAGCTCCTCCACAGCTTCTCATCAGACTATATCATCTGGCACTACTTTTTATTTAAATCGTATAACAACCTTCTATTTTCCAGATTCTAGGAACTGACTCACTTTATTTTGTTAGATAAGCAGTACAAAGCCTATGATAGCACATAAAATTGCTTTATACAAATTAGAAAAGATGTCACCTCTGGGTAAATCTTAAAATATTTCCCCTAAATAAATTACACAGATGGCCTCCTGTGCGTGGACAAAGGGGACATTTTCATATTGCAGTTGTGAATCTTTCCATCCTGTGTTCCCAAGGATGAGCAGTTTGGCAAGCAGGAGCACATACAGAATTTCATTCCTCCCCCTTGGCTGTATGTTCTTGTGTAGGGCAGCATATACATCCATAAGCAAGACCCTAGCAGCATGAGCCTGTTATTTATGGATCTGTTAAGATAAGATAGGAATATTCAAGGTAAATCCTAACCTATTTAAGCAGATACCTCAAAGAATAATTAATTGCTTCCTCAGTGCTTAGTGTAACTATCAGAGATAGAATAGTATCTGCCTAGAACAATTTCATTTAGAGTGGCATTCTTATACTGTTAAAAGCACTGGGGTTAATTTTTCAATTAAAACCATAGCTTTCAATGAAAAAAAAAAAAAGGAAATTCTTTTCCATGAAATTTCCCTGGAATAAGTGGATAGATGTATGTGGAAAAAAATGAAACTCAGCCTGTACTTCATGATATAAAGATTGATTCAGGAAGGATCATAGACCTAAACATAAAAGCCAAAACCATAAAGTTTCTCAAAAGAAAACATAGGAGAATATAGTGAGATCACAGGATATGCAAAGATTTCTCACATAGGACAGAGAAAGCACTAACCATAAAGAAAATGAATATTTGGGCTTCATCGCAATTTAAAACATTTGCTCATCCAATGACACCATTAAAAAAAATAAATAAGCAAACCATAGACTGAGGGAAAAAAAAAAGTTGGCATATCTATATCTAACACAGGGTTAGTATCCAAAATATTTAAAGAATTCCTGCAATTGAAAACTATAGACGTACGCAACCAAATGAAACTAATGAGTCAAAGCCTTGAACGGCACTTCACAAAGAAAGGTATGGATATAATATGTTCTTAAGAAAGCGGTTGCCATCAGTCATCAGAAAAATTAAAACTAAATTCATGAGATACCATTTCCCACTTAATAGAATGGAAAAACTGTTAACGATGAAAAATGTGAAGCAACCAGAATTCCATTGTTGCTGGTGGGTGTATTTAAAATGATATTATCATTTAAGAACACTTTTTGGCGGTTCCTTATAAGATTAAACATTTACATACCCAATGACCCCTTTCTAAAGAAATAAAAAAAATATATCAAAATACATTAATTATAATAACAGTAACTCTGATCAAGAATGTTCACGGCAGCTTTATTCATAATGACCCCAAACTGGAAAAGCCCAAATGTCCATCAAGAACGTGAGTAAATAAATTTTGATATATTCCTACAATGGAAAACTACTCAGCATAAGAAAGAATAAACAGCAACAGATAGATAATTTTCAGAACCATTTGAACAAAAGAAGCCAGACACCAAAGAGTAAGTACTATTGGATTCTATATAAATGAGATCCTAGAACAAGGAAACAACTCTTCAGTGATGGAAAACAGAGCAATGGTTGTCTCTGAATTAGATGAGGGATTGACAGGGAATGAGCACAAAGAAACATTTTCGGTAATAGAAATATTCTACATCTCAATGAGATATGATGTATTCAAGTCTCTGCCTGTATAAAACTCATCAAATTGTCCATTTAAGATCTATATACTTTACTATATATATAAATTACACCTCCATATGAATGAATGAATGAATCAATGAAAATATAGCAAATGTATCTTCACCCAGATACTTAAAGGTCATTTTCTCTCCTGTCACAGGGTTCTAATATTAAATTTTTTATTTTTAAAAATATTTTATTTATTTATTCATGACAGAGAGAGAGAGAAAAAAAGAGGGGGGGAGGCAGAGACACATGCAGAGGGAGAAGCAGGCTCCACACAAACAGCCTGATGTGGGACTTGATCCCCAGACTCTGGGATCATGCCCCTGAGCTGAAGGCAGACCCTCAACTGCTGAGCTACCCGGGTGTCCCAAGGTTCTAATATTTATATCTAGATGCTCATCCACCTTAAGTTACATTAGACCAGTTGACTAATAAGGTTTTTACACCTTCCATCTTATTGGCAAACTGTTTGAAAGATCTAGGTTTGAGCCTTAAGCAAATTCCAACCCCAAGAACTTCTAGCAGGCTCGTGATTTTTGCCTTGAAAAACTGTTTATTTTATATCCTAAAAACAGCACAAAATCACTTTGGCTACAGTCAGCCTAGAGAGGAAAGTGCATGTTGCAGTTCTAGCCTGGAAGTTCTAGAATGTTCACATGTAAGTAATAGGCAGACTTTTGAAAGTTCAAGACTAACGTGGTTCTGTGTGACCCTTAGTTCTGAATTTCTAGTGTATTTCAGCTTCCCAGACACAGATTTTCTTCGAGGCCAGTCTTCATGCTAGGCTTGATCCTGCCTTGAATTCAGAGGTCCCTCCTTGATGGCTCAGAAGAGAATTTAAAATAAATTTGTATAAATAAATCCATTATTATTCAATAAGTACTTGAGTTTCTGGTATGTGAAAGACACTGTACTGAACCCTATAAAAATGCCAATTCTTCTCCTGCCATCGTATTTTCTATCCATCTTGACCTTTCGTGTAAGTACCAAGGCTGTGACATAGAAGTCTTACGAAGAGATAAAGGAATCCTATGACCATTTGAGATATTTTAATTGCTATTGAACTATACAATTCAGTGCTCTTTTCTGTGTGAAATCCAAGTTTTATTAAACTGACTTAATCAATAGCAGTATACTTTCAGAGGGGCTCTAATACAGTCCTGGGGGATGGGAACAATATGCTCCCTTTATCCTTCACAGTGATTTCTGATGACTGAGTGATCAGGGCCGTCTGGCTGTGGCGATCATAACAAATCTACCAAGAGATCTTGCAACATTGGTTATGAATGCACAGAGCAACTACTCATTAGTGTCAGGAATGCCCTAAATGACTTCGTTATTTCCCCCACAGAACTTGGCATTTAGTTCCTACTATGAATCCTATAAAACAGAAATAATTCTTACTACCTCACTCCCATAAAGTAAGTTCATTCTAAAAGGTGATGAAGACAGTTTTCCAGTGCAAGTATTTTTCATTGACCAACCCTATGCAGCTCTTGAATTTGGATAATAATAGTTTCCATATCATATTCAGGTACCAAGGATTTAATTTCACCGGCATCTATTCAGTTTGTTTTTCTGTTCTATGTAGGAAGCTCAGAAAGCAAGGCATATTTTATAAATATATCAAGCTCTTCTCTATCCTGATTTTGGATAGCGAGAGTGTGGATAGCTAGAGGCAAAAGGGTTTGTGGCTTCCTGCTATATTTTAGTTTTACTTTAAGGCATTTCAAAACACAAACCAGCCTCAATATCTCACCAGGTGTATAGCTATAAGGGCCTGAGTATTTATGATGGAGTCTGAAATTGCAATCATCTCTTTAGCTCATAGTTTAATTGCGCTGGAAAATTCACTGTCTTAATAGAGTTATAAGCAGTGCACATGGATTATGAATTTATGTATATGGATTATGGTTTTATGCATTTGAGGAAGAAAAAGGCACAGATGGTTGGGCTCCATAAAATACTTCATTGGTGAATCAAATAAGCACAGGTACAATTTAGGCAGGTGGAAGAGAGAGAAAAGAAAAGGAGAAGAAAAGATGTGCAGATAAATTCATTGGATTCTGATGCTGCGGTAGGAAATTAGTTTTTGAACTTATTTTTCCCCCTTGTTATGTCGTAGAAATAAAGGCATATCTTTCCTCTTCCAATTCTTTCCCAGATGAATTACATGCAAGCCAAGGGTCAGTGAATAAGAACCTCAGTGAAAGTACTTGTAAGCACACATTGAGAACACAGATATTCTTGAAGTTCACTGCAAATGTGTACTATTTCAAGTTCATGAGGCACTTACATTGCCCTAAGACTTTTCTCTTGGCCTAAATGTGTATGATACTGACCTCATGAACTAGAGTAAAAGCCACCTATTAGGAAAAGAGAAAGAAATTTTCACTTTCATAGCTAGGAAGACTGGGGCAAAGAAGCTCAGAATGGTATAAAAGAAACCCACAAACTTTGGTAGAGTCAAACTGTGAATGAACTTTACCATACCCTTGGCTAAAAAGAGAACACTGTCTGAGAACTGATTAAATCCAGCTTATACAAGTTGCCCAGGGTTGTTCTTCATTTATAGAAAGAGCCTGGTCAGAGAAGTAGAGATGCCTACTCTTAAAATATCACTCAAAGTAAAAGGTTCATTAATTACTGAGAAGGGTAGTCTCTTTGTTGCTTGGTTTCCCCTGTGGCAATCTGCATGTTTTGTAATTTGTGAATTGAAAGATTGTGTGATTTTAGGTAAAGGGAACTATTAGGGAAACAGCAGCAGAGTATTAGGCCTAGCCTGAGTTCCTGAGGACTCAGAGGTCAAACTGAAGCCCAAAATTTCATCAGGGTGCTGGGCTGCTGTTGTGGGGGGTCTTAATGCCTCTTGAATTAGTCTTAAAACTATAGCAGGGAGGTTCATGGAGAAAGCCCACTTTCATAGCAACTGGTTCCTTCCTTCACAAGATACATGTCAGTTTTTCTTTGTTTGTTTGTTTTTGGTTTTGTTTTGTTTTGTTTTGTTTTTTTGGTACATGTCAGTTTTATGTGAAAATACATAGCAGAATCTGGCATTCATTTATGTTATCTACACGCGTCCTTTTTGTTTTCACTGTCTGTGGACTCTGGGCTATGCTATAGGTCCCAGAGATATAATAGCAAGAGACGGCCCTTGTGGAACTTGCATCATAGTTGGGGAAACAGAAAATTATCAAGCCAAATAATATAGGTAGAATGCAATTTTAAGTAGAAATCAGTACTAAAAGGAAAATGGAAGCAGGAGAAAGGGTTGTGACAGGTGAAAGGTTTGGCAGGGAAGATCTATTAATGAGTTGACACAGGCAGAGGGAAGTAAGGGGTTGGGCCATATAAAGATCTGGGATAAGAACATTCTGGACAGGAGAAGCAACATGTGCAAGCACCTTAAGATGAGAATAAGCCTGGTGTATTTGAGAACAGTAGCAGGCCATTTTTGTAGGTGTGGATGAATGAAAGGTGCATTAGCAGCAAATGAGTTTGAAGAAGTAAGTAGAAGACAGATGACACAGGGTCTTGTTCATGATATAGATTCCAATAATTTTTTTTTAATTGGGAAAGAATGCCATTATCCAGATGACCAAAAGAGTAAAAACAAGTGACTTCTGGGTTCACTTAAGTATGGATTCTTTGTCAGCAAAAATGGAAAAAAAAGCCAAGATGAGTTAGTGGGTTCCTAAGTAGTTTGAGTAAAAGGCTACATGGCCACTTTGATAGAAGTGAGAGCTGTGAAGATGGCAAGATGTGATAAAAATGCCATGTCATTAGAAAGGCAAGACAACGATGCTTGTTGTAAGATAGGGTATAGTTTGTGAGAGAATAAAGAGGAATCTGTAATGGCTTATAAACTTGGAGCCAATATATGCATCAATGTGGTATAGTAATGCCATTGCTAAGATTGAGGACACAAGGGAGGAGTAAGTTTAACACAGAGGGATATCAAGCGTTCTCTTTTGGACATGGTAATTGTTATAACTTTATAACTCTTGGAGATCCATGCAGAAATGTTGAATAACAAATTGAATATATGTATTTGTAACTAGGAAGATACTGGGACTAGATATATAAGTGATATCATACCATACATGTCTTTAGCTGACTTATCTCACTTAGGGTAATATAATAAAAAAAAAAAACCCTTAATAATAGCAACCATTAAAAAATCATCATGTAAAAAAAAAAAAAAAAATCATCATGTAATGTGATAGAGGTATTAACCTTCTCTACAATGGCAATCATATTATGCTATATAAGCATATCAGATTAATATATTGTACACATTAAATTTGTAAAATATTATATGTCAAATATATTTTAATTAATCAATCAATCAATCCTGGAGGAAAAACAGAAATGAGAAGATAGATAAGGTTTGAGTCTTAACAATATTACAAACTTTAGAGGTCAGGGAAAGAATCCAGCAAAGAAGACCATGAAGGAGCTGCCAATGAAGTAGGAAGGAAACCAGCAAATGTGAAAGTCAGGTAAAAGTTGTATTTCAGTTGTGTCAAATGCTGCTGAGAGGTAGAATAAGATAGGCACAATAATTGACTATTGGATTTAGCAAAGGAGAAATTATTGTTCATTTGACAAAAATGGTTTCCCTGAAATGATCAGGACCAAGTCCTGATTGGAATAGGCTGAAAAAAGAATGGCAGAGGAAGTTTAGACAACAAATATAAATAAATATTTTGAGGTGATTTGTTGAGAGGAGGAACAGAGAAAAGGGCAGAAGCTAGAAGGAAATATTGGGTCAAAGGCGAATTTTATTTTTATATCATGGAAGATATTACTACATGTTAATATGCTGATAGAAATGATCTGCTACAGAGGAGAAAGTTGATGATGTAGGAGAGAAAGAGGACAAGTGCAAAGTAAAATCCATTAGTAGGTGAAAGGAAATGGCCTCTAGAGCACAAGTGCAGGGGTTGGCCTTAGATAGAGTGGCGACAGTTCATCAATTTTAACGGGAGGAAAGGCAGAGTATATTGATCCAAATGCAAGCAGGTTGGTAAATTTGATGGAAGACAAGTGAGGATTATTTTATTCAGAATGCTTCTATTTTCTCAAATAAATATTGAGATCATTGGTTGATAATGAAGTGGGGTTAGATCTTACTGGACATTTCAGGAGAGAGGAAAAGGGCTAAATATTCCTCCTAAAAAATGAAATAGTAAACTGACTTTGGAGAAAGTGTAGACTCTCTGGCAGTCCGTAAGTCCCATTTTAAATATATAGTCAAATGTTAGGGGAGGTCCAGTCATCAGAGTTTGGTGTTTTTCTCACTTATTTACACTGCTCATGTACAGTAACGGAAGAGAAAATCCAGATTTTACTAACTAGCGTTTTGACATGAAGGAAAACCAGGTTTGAGTTGATGGTGTTTGCAAGAGATTACTCTTGTAGTGATGAATCATGCCATCTAAACTTTGTAGAAAAAATAAATGAAAAGGAAGAGAAAAACTGAAAACATGGTGATTAATGGGTCAGCAATTTCACTGGGGCCAAAAAGTTAGAGCAACTGGAATGGAGGCCAGAATGATTGGCTTTAGAGAAAAGGAAGAAGGAACAGAGACTGGATTGATTAAAAGGAGGATTTTTGGAGTTGGTGATAACAATATGCAATAACCACCAAAGGAGTGGTTAACTGAAATTGAGGAAAAGATCACTGGAAGTTGAAAAGAATAAGAAATTGACAAACTATTGGATTATCTACCTATGTGGTCAACAAAGGAATAATTCAAGTCTTTTCAAAGACAGTAAGTAGGTTCTAAAGATTTTTAATGAAAAAGAGATAGCCAGCGGGTCAGTAGATGATTCAAATAAGAAACAATAGTAGATGTTGTGCGATGGCGGCAGACTTCAAAGTTGTTTGAGTTATTGAGAAAGGAAGAAGGAGAAATTGGTATAGCAATGAAGATCATGAAAAAAGCTCACCCCACCTCCAGGACCTGTTTTCAGGGGTGAGGAGAAATTGGTATAGCAATGAAGATCATGAAAAAAGCTCACCCCACCTCCAGGACCTGTTTTCAGGGGTGAGGCTAGACTATGGAAGAGCCGTCCACTGAGAGATCTACAAGGGCATCTGTGACCTCAAGGAAGATGTACATTACAGTTCAGGCAAGTACAAGAAGAGCATGTTGAGGGTAAAGGAGATTTTGCTGATGAGAGACTGGCTACTTTAGAAGACAGTTGAAGGGTCTGGGGACAGAGCTAAAAGATGCAGAAGTTTAGGTCAGATTATGGGTGGTACAGAGTTCCATGAGACTGAGTGCATGCCCTGGTAGATGATTGGGAGGCTTAAACTTCTGGTGGTGATTAGTGTAAGCAGGGATGAGAGCATCATGAGCCTATTGAATGCTGTTGTCTTATTATTATGGGTGGTTAGCTAATCACTGGTTCCTTTCTTCCCAGAATCAGCCTCTAAAGAGTTACTAGTGGTAAAATGCTGGTTTCATAACTAGGCCAATATGGCTTTACCATAATGGGACAGGGTTCACTCAATTTAAAGAGAAGACAAAAGCCTGTAAAAGTGTTTTATAGACTATACCAGACACTGTCATGCGAAGGAGAGGGAAATCTTTAGCAGAAGTAGATGGTCAAAAAATGGTTCCTTCCTTACCCTTTCCTTTGTCTTTCTTTGCCATCACAAATAAATAGAAGTGGAGGCATGACATAAAACTCAGGAAATGGAAATATGGTATATAAGTCACAGAGTCCCTGAATTAATCATACTTTGTTAAAACAGCACAATTTAAAACAGCTTTTCTCAAACTTAACACAGCAAAAGAAGCAACTTGGAAACTTAATACAAATACAAATTTCTGAGGCTCAACCCCAAAAATGCTACCAGTCTGGATCTATAGGGTCACCCTGTATTCTGTGTTGCCCAGGGCAGTATGCTTGTTAGCCTGGGATGGTTATTTACAGCAATCCCTTTCACTCTCAAAAATGTCCAGGTCTGAACAATAAAGTATATAGTCACCCTAGAAATAGGATCTTGGAATCTTCATTTTAAACAAATGTTTCAGGTCATTCTGATTCAAGTGGCCTAATTTCCATGCTCTGAGAAACACCATTTTAAGGAATGGTAGTTTGTTTTATCAATTCTGGGCCTCATATCTTTTCTGAATTAGGTATGATTGCTCCCGCCCCAGCCTAAGCCCCTGTTTAGAATTATCTGCAAGAGCCATGGCTTTATAAGAAAGGTAAACTGATTTATTCAGAATTGACTGATTCCTACTCTGAAGTGACAGCTATTTGCAGTGTATTATGCCATTTTGAGCACTCACAGACACACCACACACACAGTACACACATGTACACGCAGGCTCATGCTGCCTAAAGCTGTTTGCCATGTCCCGAACACTCATTTAAGCACTTTGCATGTATTAACTTAGGTAACCCTAAAACACACACACATCAAATTGGCATGCCTATTATTTCCATTTTGTGAAACAATACAACTTATCTAAGATCACATAGCTAATAAGTGGCAGAAGTGTATTCAAAAACAGACACTCAGATTCCCTAGCCTATGCTCTGGACCCTTATGCAATATTACCTCACAAACTCCTATTCTGGAGAAATGCCAAACTGTTTCTTCCTGCCTAAGATCCTGGTGATAATCCTTCACCAGATTACCCACTTGTCACCTTATGTCTATCCATCTTTCTATGTGTCCCACTGAGTTCTAACCGATGTTTTATTTTGAGTGACATTCGGGATCTTTATTATTTGCTGACGACCCTTGTCTTTTCAAAAATTCACCAAGATCTACCAAAATTACAGGTTTTTGTCACTCTCATATGTGACCAGAGTAAGGGAAAGGGAATTAACATTCATTCACTTACTATCAACTACCTTAATTTTTTTTTACATAATTTTCTTATTCAGTCTTCATAATTCTGAGAGGTGGTTTTTTAATCCCACTTCTTTTTTTCAAATAAAGGGAAAATTGAGTTTAGAGGGATAATTCACTTTTCCTGGGGAAATAGAAAGTAGTAGAACCAAGATTTGAACTCAGGGCTAGCACCTGCAGAGCGAGACTGTACACTGTGCTTTATTTTAACGCCAGGAATGAGTTTATTTTTCTATTTGGTTGGCCCTGGTGCTTTCTCTCCAACATGTGTTAATTATAGCAAAAGGAAGGATCTTATTCTATTCTCCTTGGTGAAGAGAGCCACTGCTTCCCTGAAGTCTAAGACGAAGTAACGATATTAAAGATACCCTTTTCAGCAATCGGGGTGGTATTGCTGTTTAACCGTTTCACAGTCAGTGTGGTAAGAAATTCTAGGTCGTCCTCCTCACTCAAAAAAATTACTTACTTTCTGACAATTACCCATCTATATGTGGGTCTATCCATTAGCAAAGGGGATTTTTGAAGTAGCCAGATGGCTAAGAATTAAATTGGGAAAAAAAAAAAAAAAGAAGAAAGAAACCTCTTCCACTCCTTGGTGGATATCTGTTGGGAGGAGCATGGCGAATGACAACACTAAAAACAATGCTCTGTATAGACCTCTTGCTTATCTATCAGGTTATAAAATACTTATTCAAATAAGGATACATTCATCAGCACCTTCAAAAAAAAAACCCTCAATACTGAGTTATAATAAGAAATATTGTCACAATCAAGACATATAGTATACTAAGGGGAAAAAACGATGAAGGAAAAAAGCTGAACAAAAATGACTATAGCAGCCAAGGACACAAAACAAGGCCCCTGACAGTGATTGACCCTGACATAGCCTGAGTCTCTATAAGATTTTTAGGAAGGCTGAGTAACTGGATATAACTCCTCAAAGCAATGTGACAACCTATACCATCTCGTGTCTATAAAATACCTATTTTTTCATTCCCTAACGCCATGCAGAGTCATATTTTCCTCATTGGGGAAGCCCAGCACAGCAGTGGTTTTTATTCTCAAAAGGAACAAAAAGATTGAGTAGACCAAATATTCTTGTTGTTTGCCAAAAAATGGGACGGTCGTTGAGTTTTACTGTTGGGCAAGACCCCAACGTCCCTACAGGGGATATGCAGTTTGTCAGCATTTCCTTAGACATTTCACCTGTCAGTGCTGAGGCTGCCCTGGTCGAAGGTGAGGGCTTCAGGATGCTGGGAAGCCATGTGTGCTCCCTGCCCGTGCCCATCACAGCACTAGGCACACACTGCACACTCATTCATGGTTTTGACTAACTCCGTGTCTGACAGATGTATTGCTCACATGTTGGAAGTCCAAGGTCTAAAAAATGTTCATGACTGTAAAACATGAAGGATTTGTGTCAGTCTCTCTAGTTTATTGTTGCCTATTTACGGTGAGAAATTGACTTGGTAGATAGATGGATGGAGAGATTGATCGACATACCTAAGTATGTATGGATGTACACAGAAGTATAGATATGTTTTAAATTATATATTTATAAAAAAATTATACATTTATAAAAACTATTAGTATATAATAAAATTAGGTAGGCCCTAACAAATAACATTTAATTAAAATTTGAACTCTATGTGTGTGCATGCATGTGTGTGTGTGTGCGCGCGTGTGTGTGTAATAACTAGAGATTTTATGACCCAATGCAGAAATTTCCTTTCCCATCTTCTTGGACCACCTGAGATTAATTTCCTCAGGTTTAGCCCATGGAAGAAGAAAAAATCTGTTTACTGATCTTGAAATAAGTTTCTTATCCAACATCTAATTTTTTTTTTATCTTGAAAATAGTCGGATGTGGATATATATGAATTCTAAAACATCTATGTTCGTGTACACACATAAATTCTGTTATATGTACCTATATGCAAATTCGGATATATATATGTGGGTATGTATGTTTATAACCCTCAGTTTCCGTTTATGCAAGTTAAAATCCTTCCCTACCTATTTGTATTTTCATGAACACAAACTACATGTGCTGTTCCCTCTGCATGCTACAAGGATTTGAAGGTAAGCGGGCTAGAGTTCTCCATTCAGCATTCAGTCCACACTTGATGTCTTAGTAAAGTTTTGTTGATTGAAGCAAGAGCAGAGGTTAATGGAGTTTTAGTACCATTATATTATACATCCAATGATGGTTTCAAAACCCTACAGAGATTTTTCTCAGGTTTCAACGGCAGTTCCCACTTATTTATATTTGGCACAAGGGAGAAAATAATCATTTCATGACAATTCATGTCACAGTTCTATTTTAAGCACCAGGATGCAATCTAAAGTGATCGTCCTTTTATTGTTGTTTTCAGAATGAGACCGAGGCTGCTTCCCGTTAATCTGTCTATAAAATTTGCAACGATAAGTATGCTCTAAGTTAGATTCCCAGCTTTGCCATTTACCTACGACATGACCTTGGACTTGTTCTGTGACCATTATACATCTCAGATCTCCTACTTAAAAGAGGTAGGAGGACAATAATACATAATTTGTAGGGATGATGCCAGGATTAAGGGAAATGAAGCCTGTGAAATAATTTCACACAATCTGTGACCCTCCCCTGCTCTTTCACAAACTTCCCAGGGCAGATGGAGAAGAGGATTTGTAAGCTTAAGGGTCTCAGGAATCCATTTAGTCCTCTCACTCATCTCACAAATATGAAGTGAAGACTGGGGGGGAAGGGTGGGGAAGCGACTCACCCAGCTGCCAGCTGCAAGGCCATGACAGATGTGCTGCATGGGGACACCTGATTCCCCGATGACAGAGATTCCCAAGCACCAGCTTATGCACAAAATCAAAGTGGCAACCTCAAATTTACTGTAGTTCTTTCTGAATTCCTGAGTTTTCGAATGTGGTGAACTAGGCATGCCTTGGCAGTAATGTGGCTTACAGGATTGAAGGTGGCTTCTGAACTTGTTACTAAGTAGTTCTACAGCCTTCATTTCCCATGGGCACAACAGGTGGCTCCATTCCTAGCCTCGTGGCTAGATCCCTGCCCTTTTTTGCTTCCCTCCTTAAGCACCCCCAGGTAGCCGTACTCAATTCCTCAAGCAGTAATTGAACACCTTTCATATGCCCGATGCAACTCCAGGTTGAGCCTGCTGTGGGTCTCTGAAAAACCAAGGTCTTCTTAGTTGGATCTTCTTAGCTCTACAGGTCTCAGCAAACCAACATATTGTTCTCTCAGACTCTTGTAAGATAAATTCTTTAAAACCTTCCTTCTCTGGTTTTGGGAGCAGAGCATCCTTCTTGTGACCGCGAGCAATAACATATCTTGGAGGAAAACTAGTTTTCAATGATCTTATCCTACAAAAACCCTGAACAGACTCTTGGCAGGTAGAAGAAATAGGGTAAAATGGGAAAAAGGGAAAAATACCACTAAATAATAATTCCATGCCTCACTCCTGTTTGCATAAGAACCTGGCTGTTTTCTTTCCTGTTTCCCAGAAATCACTGAAGTAGAGCATCTAGGGATTGTGCTGCTGACTAATTGCAATGAGCCAGAGTAGAGACCATAACCCAGGGACCGAGTTGATGTCACTTTTAGTTGGAGGACAGGAAAAGTATATCCCAGAGATGTGCTGTTATGTGCTGCTGAGATTAAGGAAACCTCAGGTTCTAAAAATTCATGATGAAAGAAGATTTTTAATGAGGGTCTTTTCGTTTAGTTTCATTAGTGATTGTTTACTCACCCAGTTAATAAGAAGCCAGAACTTCGGTTGCAGAGGAAAATGTAAAAGCAAAAGCATAACAGTATATTATCTAAAATCACCTGGAGGGAAAATATTTTTTTAATCATGGGATCAAAACTGTATTAATTGTGTATATTTTTAATTAAAATCAAACATTTGATAATGTCTTATAACTTCTGCCCATATATAGATACCTGCATACACGTGCTTATTTTAGTTGGTCCCTTATTATTGATGCACAGAGGAAGAACCAATGGTGTGGGAGGCAGGAATCACAGGACCGCTTGTCTTTGCTCTCTCACTGTCCAGCTCTGGGAACCTCTACAGTTCCTCTCCAGTACTCCACATCTCTCAAATAAACACATTATCCTGAAAACCCACTAGCGTTCGGTATATTTCAACTCCACGTGGGTAGCAATGTGCCTATATCGCAATAGATGCCCTTTTATCATGATCAGACTTTTCCCCCTTGCCCAAGTGTAATTGGAAATTGAATGATACAAATTTATTTAGAGTTTCTTCTCTTCTCTCTTCCAGACCACTTTTTTAATATAGAAAACAACCTATAGGTATCTGAAGTTTGCTTGTCCTGGTTGCTTTGTTGTCTGGGGAATGCATTTAGCATCAAAATTAAAAAGTGCTGGAAAAGGATGGATTGATATAAAAATTAAAGGTCATAGAGCTCTGGAAGAGGAGCTAGATTAGGATGGGCAGGGGTGGACCACTAAAACTGAGCAGCTGGAGCTGGAGGCTGGGGTGTGGAGGAAGAGACGGGGGCACATTTGCAAGTTTGATGATTTTGGGAAACTCCTTAGAAGGCTTTGGGAAATTGGATGGGACTTCTCACCCTGAAAAGGATTTCCTATCGATCTTTTGGATTTTCTCTTGTCAACACTTGAAATATCTTAATGATAACTGAAATGCCTTTTTAATGTTTCTTAACTATTATTGGACTTTAGCCTCCTGTTGAAAGGGACATGTGGCAGCACAGGTTCTTAGGGTGTGTTAAAGATGCGATGCATAATGACTAAGTTCTTATTCCCCATATAAATCTTGTTCAGTTCCATAATGACCAGCCAGAAAATTTTTGACTGGACTTTATCCTTTCTTTAATGACATCACACCACACTTCCAGTGACAAATCTGCTCTTAGTCTCTCCTACTTCTCATTTCAGTTTCTTCCATGCCTTTACCATGTGGGGGATTGTATGGGTCTCACTGATGCACTAAAGCTGGAAGATGACAGCTCCAGGATAGAGAATACCACAAAGCTGAATGTATTCCGTTTCACAATAGGGTCTAGGAAATCTGCTGAGGAAGCTATGCAGGTTTCTTGCAACAATAGCTGTAATAATCTTTCCCAGGCATGCACATATTCCTGGCATATGTTTTATTCTATTCAGCCTTTCTTTAAATAAAAGGATCTCAGATGTCACCATGGAGAAGGTGACTTGTACAGAGATAGAATGGGGTCAACTATCCTATAGACTAGGTGTTCTATGTGTCTGTTTTTATAGCACTTTACACTTTCCAATACTCTCATATATTGTTTGTATTTGATCCTCTTTGCAACCCTGTGAAGCAGGCAAGGTAAGAGCTGTGGCCCCAGATGAAGAGTCAAGCTTAGAAAGGTTAAGTTAGTTGCCAAAGCCAAATAACCTCTGTGAAAGAGTCCATAGTAGGACTCTGGACTTTGGATTTGAGTCCATTTCTCTATCAACTGCAAGATGTTCTCTCTGGGTAAGTCTGGCAGAGGTCAGAACCACTGCTTTGTGTTTCATGAGGCTTTGTAGTCAATGGTCACATAGGGTCATTTGATCTCTTTGCTAGGTTTTGTTGTTTTCAAGTTCATAGCCCTTTTATCAAGGGCCAATTCTAGAAAATTCTGAAACAAGGGAAAACGAGAAGCTTCTTTAAGAACTTCCTTACCTGAAATAGATACCACTTAATTGCAGCATATTAGAGGATTTTGTTTATATAGATTGCAACTAATTAATGAATAATAATGATTGCAAATCCCCTAGATTGCAAATGGGGAAAATGAGGCACAGAATATTGCCTGACTCTTTTATTACTCATTTCTTCCTTTTCTATTCTAATCATTTCCATCACATTCTTCAGATTCTTGTGGTCTGTCTTGGGGAGACAGATACACTGATTCAATGGAAAATATGGTGTAGCCAGTTGAGCCTGTGATGAAATTCATTGCTGTTCAAAATGTAGGCCTTGGAGCTATGGTTTGGTTAGAAAATTTGAAGATGTATTAATTTCTTATTTTGAAAAGAAACTAAATAATCTGTTACTTCAGTGACTTCTTAAAAATGATTTATTAGGGAGTAAAACTTCAGTTTGGGAAAACTCAGTTTTAGAATTTTCTTGTCTCTTGTTTGAACTTATTAAGGACTATGAAACAGTAAATTCAATATATGTTTGGTAGAAGGTAATTCTTCTGTAAGTTTGTCAAAAAGTTTCTTACCCACCTATGGCTGATTATTTGTCCTTTTTCTGTACTCTTTATCTCTAATTATTTTTACTTAATTTTTAATTAAATCTATGCTTGCTGAGGTGCATGTTATTCTGCATCCAGAAGCCCAGGAGACAGTATACTCAGGCTCTAGAGTAGCAAGCCATAGGTTAAGAAACAAGAAAATTGAGGTGTCTGTCTTTGAGTCCTAGCCAACCACTATGTTGTTAAGGATTCTCTACCACTAATTTGACAATTCTTATTTCCTTTTTATGAAATAACAATGAGATTCTTCTTGAGGAAGAGTCATAAAGATAAACAATTCAGCCTGCTTTAGGACTGTAAGTTCATGGCAAGGAAGTGATTTAAAAAGATTAGTTTCACAACATTTGAACAAATAAATATCATAAAAATTCCTGTTTAAAGAATAAACTTCTCAAGAGGCAATATATGTTATTTATTTTTCCTCCTTTCTTAGAATATGATGTGTATGGAATTATGATAAGGATTCCAGGAAAATTTTTTCCCAAAAATCCCCCTTGAGTGTTTGAACTGTTAAATATTACAGGGCTGTGCTGCCTCCCTTATCTTGTTATTCATGAATGGTAGTTCTTGTTCTCTTCTGAGAGGCCCAGGGACATCTTCCCCTGTGAAATGCTTCTGCATCCAGAGAAACCCACCTCAAGGTAAAAGTGTGACTTTAGTGGTAGTAAAAGGCTATGCGGCAAAGTAGACAGCAACTGTAGAGTCAGAATACTAATTTATAATTTCAGCTTTAGTCCTTAATTTTGTCACATTGGTCAATTCATGTAATCCCTCAGAACTCAATTTCTTTACCTGCAGTATGAGTTAATAAGGTCTATCTCCCTGTTCTGTTGTGACAGTTAAGCAAGGTTGTATTTGAAAGAACTTTTCACATGGGAGATACTCAGTAAGGATGTATGGAATGAGCTAGAATAGTTGTTGCTGTGACAAGTTCTGTCTAAGGGCTACCAGGGAATTTTCAAAATCATAAAGGTGAATTTCCCAAACTCTATTCTGTCGGATATGATCATTAGTTAATAGGCTTTACATAAAAATAAAGAATTTCATAGTCAAATAAGCTTGATGGTATCCTATGGTAGAGTTACAAAAATGCACATTAGTATGCTAAAGTCATTAAAAATCATGTGATTTTTTTTAAAAGATTTTATTTATTCATGAGAAACAGAGAGAGAGAGAGAGAGAGAGAGAGAGAGAGAGAGAGGCAGAGACACAGGCAAAGGGAGAAGCAGGCTCCATGCAGGGAGCCCGAAGTAGGACTCCATCCCAGGTCTCCAGGATCATGCCCTGGGCTGAAGGCAGTGCTAAACCGCTGAGCAACTCGGGTTGCCCTGATTTTTTAAAAATCCTTTTAATCCAAATTTTTAGCAAACTTCTTTTTTTTTTTTTAAGATTTTATTTATTTATTCATGAGAGAGAGGGGGGTAGTGGGCAGAGGGAGAAGCAGGATCCATGCAGGGAGCCTGATGTGGGACTTGATCCCAGGTCTCCAAGATCACACACTGGGCCGAAGGCAGGTACTAAACCGCTGAGCCACCTGGGAATCCCTGCAAACTTCTTTTTTGATAAACACATTCTCATAGAACATTTACTTCCAGAACATATTTTGGATGATGCTACCACTGAGCCTTAGAACTTTAAGAGGTAATAGAAGTTGAAACACTGCTCCAATTTTCTTATTGTTGAGGATGTTGGAATTCATAAAGTTTTAGGAATTTATCTAGATCTTACCGCTATTTAATGGCAGACTCAAGATCATAATATATCAGTGCTCCTTTCATTGTACTACCTGCTATGGATCTAGATTATCTGTCCCTTGGCTCACCATAAACCACTCATCAAGGGGCTTTAGAACAATGATCTATATCCCTTTTCCTCCATGTAAATCCTCTACCCTTCCTTAATGAGATCCTCAACATTTGAGCCCAATGATCCCTACCCCCACCTTTTCCATTTTCATGTGTAGAGTCTAGGGCGTGCCTGTGCTGAGTAGAGAAATGGCTAATTTAAACACCAGTTCATTCAGTTGAATTCATTTTATCTCAACTGTCAAGTGTCTATTGAGCCCCTAGTAATATAGTAATGCTACATGAGATCCAAAACTGAGAAAGATCTAGTCCGTATGAGATCTTAACCAAAAAGCCATGTTCAGAGGTCTTCAGACAGTTTTAGGAGTGATATGTAGCAAAACTGTTAGGCTTAAGAAATGAATATTTCTTATATATATGTGGATGGAGATTAATATCTATAAATAATGCCATAAAATATCCCCTGTAGCAAAATACACAAAAATGCTACAATTTTAGGCTAAGTATCTTTCCTTACAGTAATTATCACATTCTCCCTCCTTGCTCTGATTCTTTTGTCCTCTATCTTCTCAAAGAGAATTTAGAAACTTCTTGAGATTAGGGGCTCTGTCTAAACACACTATCACATAAAGAGGTTTAAGATATACTTGCTTTTTATATTATGCAGAGTTCAAGTGCATTGTTAAACTCATATTTGCATGGGTAGAAGAGAAAGGAAAGGCTTCAAGCTGAAAACTGGCACCACTCATAAGAAAAATGGATTAATTAAACCCAATGTAGGTGTCTCCTCTTCGAAACACACTTCATGACCCTTTGAATGACAACTCTCAGCACATTCGTTGTTTGGATTAACAATATAAGACTTAGATCTGAATAAATGCCTTGCTGTTATCCAAATGACATTTTTTACTATTTTATTCTAATTTTTATACAAAAATAATTTCTGAAGTAGTATACTTTTCTGATACAGAAGGAAAAGCTGTTTTCATATGACAAATGCACTTACCTTTGCTAAGAAGTTGCCACATGCTGGAACAGTGATTCATTGTTTGAAATGAAAGGAAGTTTTCTAGCACTCAGCTCCTGATACAAGTATGGAATCATAGATCTAGAGCAGGATATACACTCAACTGTTCTACTACACATATAAGCAAACGATTTCATGGGTAATCTCATCATTACTTACTGCAGAAGACTATAATGGCTCCCAATCCTCATCCATCCGATTCCTTAAGTCCTCTCTCCTTAGCCTGCCCATCAATCCGCTAAAAAGCATTTATTTGATTGTCTATGGGGAGGATTTTTCTGGGGGAAAGGTTATTTTTAACCTAAAACCAATGTGTTTCACACTGATGATTAAATGTGTATTTTGTGATTATTGGGACCATCAAAAATGTCTAGTTATTGGGTCATACTGAGACAATTATCCAATAAGTAGGGCAGGTAATGTAAAATAGTAGAAGTCAACTAAGAGAAGGAAGGGAACAGAGAGAGAACTGCTCCAGAAAATATTAGAATTAAGAAAAGTTTGCTCTGAAAATATAAAGAATCCTGCCGATGAATATGAAAAAAGTTGGTAAGACATTGTGCCTCTTAAGAACTAGAACATTTGTAAGTATTCAAATTCTGTATCAGTACCTCTTCTACCTCTTACATTTTTGCTCTAAACTCATCGTCTCTGACATCAAAAATCATAGCTAAGTTTGTTGACCTAAGTATGTGTTTCTTAAAAGCATTTTTCTCATTCTATTATACATTCTTTAAATTCAAACATAAGCCTTATGCTCTTTTGTATTTATGGCAACATTTACTCTATTACTGGTATCCAACAGATCCTTAACAATTTTTTCGTCTTATTTTTCATCTCAACTATTTTTTAAAAAATATTTTATTTAAAAAAATTATTTATTTATTCATGAGAGATACACAGAGAGAGGCAGAGGTATAGGCAGAGTGAGAAGCAAGCTCTCTGAGGGGAGCCTGATGTGGGACTGGATCCCTGGACCCTGAGACAAAGGTGGACACTCAAACACTGAGCCAAAGGTAGACACTCAACCACTGAGCCACCCAGGTTCCCTTCATCTCAACTATTAAACTAAAAACTAAATAAACATTTGACTTAATTTGCTATGGGTTGAATTGTTATATCTCCCTCTACTCCAATTCACCTGTCAAAGTCCTAATCTCCAGTATAGTATTTAGAGGTGGGGCCTGTGGGAGGTAATTGGTTTAGGTGAGGTCATGAGAATGGAGCCCCATTTAATGAGATTAACACCCTTAGAAAAAGAGGAAGAGACACTAGATTTCCCCCTCTCCACCATATAAACATACACCTAAAAGGAAGCCACATACAAATCAGAAAGTATTTCTCACCAGATTGAATCTGCCAGCTTGTCAATCTTATTCTTAGCCTTTAGATTGGTGAGAAATAAGCATTTTTTGTTTGTTTAAGCTAACCATTTTATGATATTGTAGCAACCAGAACTGACTGAAACAGTAATACTGTCCTTAAGTCTTGGATTTCCTATATGAAAGAGCTAGACTTCTTAGCAGCCAGGCTCATTGAAACAACCTACATTCCTTTCTTAGTTATAGTGTTCCCTGAAATGATGATCATTTTGTGTTTTCTACTCTGTTCTATAGAATTCTGGAATTCCTAAGATAGTGTGGCTTGTGCCATTAAATCATATCTATGTTAAATAGTCAAATAATCCTTCATTAGAACCCCAAAATATTATACACAACATTTCGAGGGTGATTATGAATTGTCAAGCTTATGAGTTTTCAAGAGGTACCCTTATGAGATAAGTTTAATTAAGCAAGGCATTCTATTAATCATTTCTAATTACTCATGCAAATCACAGACGCTCTGGCCTGTGGTTTAATAGCCTGATTTGATCCCAAACGCAGCCGATGTCTGTGGCCCAATGGGTATTTCAATGAACGTGTCTTCACTGATCTTGTTACTCTATCTAGATATGATAATTGTCAAAAAAACTACAGCTTGATTTGTTGTAATTGCTGAATTAAAGAGACAGAGGTAAAAGAATGCAGGAAAAGGTTGTGTTGTTACATGTAGCAGCACAGCTCAGCAATGCACACACATATCCCTCTGGCTACATGTGTACCACCCAGGGTATTGATCCAGAGACCTTACACAATTTATTTTATGATAAGAAATATCACATATTTGATAAGAAATATCTTATATCATAAGAAATATCACTCCAAATATGATACTGATGAAAAGATATTATCCTGACTTAAGCCTCATCATTTATTTAAGTAAATAAAACACATAGAAGTATACCAAATTTGTTCAATTTGACCCCAGATTTCTTCTTTATACCAGTGGTTTATAATTTATTTTTTTTTAAATTTTTATTTATTTATGATAGTCACACAGAGAGAGAGAGAGAGAGGCAGAGACACAGGCAGAGGGAGAAGCAGGCTCCATGTACCGGGAGCCCAACGTGGGATTCGATCCAGGGTCTCCCGGATCGTGCCCTGGGCCAAAGGCAGGCGCCAAACCGCTGTGCCACGCAGGGATCCCTGGTTTATAATTTAACTATAATGTTAAAAGATAGAGCCTCTTCACCCATCCTCACTCCAAATTGCTGGAGAAAATACATAATGGCAAAACTACTATGAATTTATTTCCACACAAATTTATAATTTATAAATTTTGAGAACTAGGGAGTGGGACCTACTATTTATTCACTTTAAAGATGATGGTAGAGGGACGCCTGGATGGCTCAGAGGTTAAGCGTCTGCCTTCAGCCCAGGGCATGATCCTGGAATCCCTGGATCGAGTCCCACATTGGGCTCCCTGCATGGAGCCTGCTTCTCTCTTTGCCTATGTCTCTGCTTCTCTCTCTCTGTGTCTCTCATGAGTAAATAAATAAAATCTCAAAAAAAAAATGATGGTTGAGGGGCATCTGAGTGGCTCAGTTGGTTGAACATCTGGCTCTGGCTCTTGGTTTTAGCTCAGGTCATGATCTCCTGTTCAGGAGTTCAAGCCCTGCTCAGCAGGAAGTCTGCTTTCCCCTCTGCACTCCCCCACCCCCAACCCCATTCATGCACTCTCTCTCTCTCTCTCAATTAAGTAAATATTCTTTTACTCTCTTTTTTTTAAAGTGATGATTGGAGAACATAGAGATTCAAAGCTTGCTTTGTAATGACCCCACAACCTCCTAGAATGTTTATCCCATAGTTTGAAATCTTTGTACCCTCTCTGATCTATGGCAAATTTTGGTCTTTTTTTTTTTTTTTAACATTCTTACTCTCATATAGAAATACTGAAACCTCTAGTATACACACACACACACACACACACACACACACACACAAACATACATGTATCTGTCCCTCCTCCTCCCACACAAACCACAACTTCTTCTCAATCTATGAGCCAGTTCAGACAAACCTGAGATGCCAGTCACAACCTCAATCTCCCTTCCTCCACCCCTTTTCTCTTCTGAATGCTCTACTTTATAATCTGTCTCAATGTCTCCTCTGGACACCCTCACCATCAAAATCTGCTGTCACAAAAGTCTTGCTAAATCAATTTGTACTAAAGTATAAAGGACAGGTAAGGTTATATTTGCATTTGAATAGAGATCATTGTGTTTCACTAAAGGGATTAAGCTCTGACCTGGAATTTTAGGCATCAGCAAATATATGATAAGTGTGCCCATTCAAGGAAATTGAGCCTTCCTGGTACCCACAAACTCACACTAACTGTGTAATCACTTATTCACCCATCAGAGAAACCGTGTGACCTAGTGGTTAAGGGCCTAGATTCTGGGGCCAGACTGCTAGATTTTAAATGTGGTCTCAGGCACGTTCTTCCCTGTGTGATTTTTGGCATGTTTTTCCCTGTGCCTCAGCTACTCCATCTATAAAATGGGGATGAGATAATAGGATCTACCTTGTACAGTTGTAGGTTGTGAAAATCCATGTGCATGGGTAGTGCTTAGAAACCTAGGGCCAGGGATCCCTGGGTGGCGCAGCAGTTTGGCGCCTGCCTTTGGCCCAGGGCGCGATCCTGGAGACCCGGGATCGAATCCCACGTCGGGCTCCCGGTGCATGGAGCCTGCTTCTCCCTCTGCCTATGTCTCTGCCTCTCTCTCTCTCTCACTGTGTGCCTATCATAAATAAATAAAATTAAAAAAAAAAAAAAGAAAAAAAAGAAACCTAGGGCCACCTGGGTGGCTCAGTGGTTGAGCATCTGCTTTTGGCTCAGGTCATGATCCTGGGTTCCTGGGGTTGAGTCCCACATTGGGCTCCCCCCGTAGGGAGCCTGCTTCTTCCTCTGCCTATGTCTCTGCCTTTCCTCTCTGTGTCTCTCATGAATAAGTAAATAAAATCTTAAAAAAAAAAAAGAATGAATGAATGAAATAAAGAAAATGCCACATATGTTATTAGGGTTCTGCATGTATTTGATTAAAAAAAATACTAGGAAAGTTGGCTTTGAATCTCTGTGGTATTTCTATCAGCAACAAAGCATAAGTCCCTGAAGATGTCTTAGTTATTGCTGGGGACTAGATTGTGCAGTAGTATCAGCGGTTAGGGTAGATTAGCAAACAAGTTAGAATGATACTCTTTAAAGTAAGCCCTAATTGGAAATACATCCAAGAGGGAAGGGCAAATGTCATGTAAGGGGATAGAGTTTTCCTGAAATATGATTTAAAACAGTATCTTAAATTATAGTCCTTTCTGACCATGAAAAAATACTGCAGAACAATTCAATGGATGTTAATATTAATATTGTACCCTCTAAACTTACAGTTTCTGCCTTCTTGTCTTTTTATTTTCCAATTCTCAACCTGCATCCCTGGCTTATTTCCTTTTTGTACTCATTCCACAAATATTATTTGGACAACAAGAGTAGGAACAAGTTGGTTGGGAATGGATAGTAGATAAAGAGCTCAGTTTCAGACACTTGGGTTGGAGTTGCCAGTTGAACAGCTACTTGAGTATGTCCAGCCAGTGTGGAATTCAAGGATCTGAGCCCAAGAGTGGATGTATGTTCCAAGATAGAAAAGATATTCATCGGAGTGTAAATGGGAATTAAAGATAGGCTGCCCCATTAGAAGAAATGGAGATTGAAGGAAAGGTCAAGGGAAGATGATAGAAAAATGCTAGGGAAAGTAGAAGAGGAAACAATGAAGAAAAGTAAAGTAAGATTTTTTAAAAGTAGGCTAGGACAGGAACCCAGCATGTCTGTTTCATGGAAAGCAAAGAACTGTATTTCTGAAAGAAATGTAAAGGTTGAAGTTTCTTTCTGCTAAGATAAGGACTACACAGTCTTCGGGATTTTCACTGAAGTAGACTTGATGACTTTTGCCAAAATAGTTTCAAGAAAGTGGTGGAAATGAAAGCCAGATTTTAGTGAACTAAGGAGTGGATTGCAGCTTAGGAAGTAGAGAGGGAGAGCTCTGCTGAGAAAGACAGAGAAAAGCAGAGAGCTTGAAAGCCTTAATAGTGCTGGTGAATATGGCATTTAAGGCCTACACTGTTGTGTTTTTATTCTTCTAAGGGTCTGCTTCTTCTCTTTTCTAAGGCTGAAATTCCAGCAGACCGACTCCACTTTACCCGGTCTTAGTTCCATGAACATTTTCCTCCAAGAAAGATTTAAAGAGAGACAAGTAGTATGAAACAATTGCCTGCTCTGTCGAGGCCAGTTTTACCTGTGAATAAGGATGTCCAGGCAAAGAGAGTCAGCAATGTCAAGTCTCAGTCTTAGGAGTAGGATCTGATAGGTCATATGTAGATAGATGTCATCAAAAGAGAATAAATAATTGAGGTGGAAAGAGGAAATGGGTAGCTTAGAGAGTACACAGGAGAGGAAAAACATACAGATCTTTGTAGAAGGCTCCACATTTGGTGGGGATGAGAGGAGAGCCAAGTACAGAGATGGGGCGGGACCAATCCAAGAGACAGGAGGACTAGAATAAGATAAGAGCACAACAGAAGCCTGTAGAGGGGAGTGACTCAAACACACAAGGGATGAAGGACTCACAGAAAACAGCAGCCAGCTCAAGGAGAGATGCATTAGAAAATCCATTTGTTTTTGTGTTTTTTTTTTAAATCTCTCTCTTTCTCTCTCACCTTCTATTACCTCCCTTTTCGCTGGGCTCTGTGTATGTATATATGCATTATATGTGTATATCAACTTTATTGGGATATAATTCAATAGCATAGATCAGAAAGTTCACCATTTAAACTGCATGATTCAGTGGGTTTGAGTATATAGAGAGTGTTGTGCAACCATCATCAGTCTGTTTGTATGTGAGATTGTTGCTGCTGACCTTTGGAAAAGCAATTTTAGAAGAATAAATAGGGGTAGGGCAGTTATCAAAGAATTAAGAAATGGTAAAGGCATAGAGTGGGAAAAATTATTTGCAAAAGATACATTTGATAAAAAGTCATTACTCGAAGTAAACAGAGAATTCTTAGAACTCAACAATAAGAAAACAAACAAACTGAGTTTAAAAAAAAAAATTGGCAAAATATCCAAATAGACACTTCACCAAAGATATGCAGGTGACAATAAGCCAAATGACATGAAAAGAGGCTCAATATCATATGTCATTAAGTAATTGCAGATTAAAGCAACAATTCTACATACCTGTTAGAATGGTTTAATTTAAAAAAATAAGTCAAAACACTGACAACACTAAATACTGGTCTTCATCAGTATGGAGCAACAAGAACTCTTAATTTTTTCCGGTGGGAATGCAAAGTGGTACAGCCACTTTGGAAGACAGTTTGGTAATTTTTTATAAAAATCTTATGGTAAACATACTCTTAACCATCCAACCTAACAATTATGTCCCTTGGTATTTATTCAATTGAGTTGAAAACTTACATCCACACAAAGACCAGCATGTGGTTATTAAGAACAGCTTCATTCATATTGGCCAACACTTTGGAAGCAATCAAGACCCCCTTTCGTGTGTGATGGATGAATAAACTTGGTACACCCAGATGATGGAAAATTACTTAGCCCTAAAAAGAAATGAGCCACCAAGCCATGGAAAGACATGCAGATGCATATGAGTAAGGGAAGGAAGCCAGTCTGAAAAGTCTGCATACTGTGTTCCAACCATATCACGTTCTAGAAAAACTATAGTGATGGAGACATTAAAGAGATCAGGGGTTTCCAGGGGCTAAAAGAGGTGAGAGACGTGAATAGATAGAGCATAGAGGTTTTCAGGGCAATGAAAGTATTCTGTGGTTACCTCTCATTATGCATTTGCCAAACTCAGTGTGACACATCAGGAGAGAACCCTAACTTCAACTGTAGACTTTGGGTGATAATGACATGTCCGTGCAGGTTCATCAGTTGGCGTGGGATGCTGATGGCGTTGATAGGTCCACATCTGAGAGGCAGGGAGTGTCTAGGAAATCTCTGGACCCTCCATTTAATTTTTCTGTAAATCTAAAACAGCTATGGGATTCTCTGAGCTCCTGTTTGTGTTAAAAAGGGAGACCAAGGAAGCCAGGCATACTTCTCATTGTAGAATGTGAGTCTGGAGTTTTCCAAGATGGTGTTTGGTGGAATAAGGCAACCAGAAAATCATGCAGAGGAGAGGGAAGGAAAACACTCCTCCTCTGAGACAGATGTGAGGAAAGAGAGAACTGGTAAAAAGAAACAAATAAATGAACAAGCAAACAAACAAGAAAAACCCAAACACTTGGCTACTTAGAAGTTACGAGAAGGATATGGCTGCAGAGACATTTTGAGGAAAGAGGAAGAAAGCGAGGAAGTTCATACTTTGTGACTTGGATTTCTCAGTAAAGCCAAGCCACAGAGTGCCCTGGGCTAGAGTAAATATTTGATGGAGAGGTTTTTTAACTTCAGAGAGTTTGCTTCTCTAGTTAGCTTACTTGGGTGGGGTGTGGAGGGGGAATAAGTGTAGTGTCTACAATGGTTTCTTTTATTATTACTCCTCTGAAGTTCTTCTATACCTATAGTGACACATGTGGCTACTGAGCCCTTGAAATGGGCCTAGTCCAAGCTAAGGTGTTCTGTAAAAGCTTTGAAATCTAATATGGGCGATTCATGGGCCACCCTGGTATTGGCAAACTAAATTGTGTATGCTGCAACAAAGAATAGATAATCCCAGCAACACTTTTGTAGCTCTCATCAAACATTGACAACGTGACTTCTGAATGGTCAGAAGAGACAGCCAAGCTGGGAGCAAAGTGTGGGATAAAGGTGACAGCAACTACTCGGTAAGAGCCTACACTTGGCTAGGATTGTGCAGTTTACACACATTTAAAAACATACACAAGGGGCACCTGGGTTGCTCAGTAGTTGAGCATCTGCCTTTGGCTCAGGTTGTGATCCTGGAGTCCCAGGATCGAGTCCTGCATCGGGCTCCCTGCATGGAGCCTGCTTCTCCCTCTGCCTGTGTCTCTGCCTCTCTCTCTCTCTCTGTATCTCGTGAATAAATAAATAAAATCTTAAAAGAAACCAACAAAAATACACAGTGAGTGAGTTTCTAAGTTGGGGTCCTGGGACCTCTCTGAAAGCCAATATTTCACCTGTAAAGTGCAGCCTAAATTAACACTAACCAAGTATCTCTAAATCTACAAGGCATCAAGCATCTTAGATATGGGTCGATGTGTGAGCTCGTACTGCGTAAGGTTCAAAACTTCCTAGTTTACCTTCGAAGTGCTTCTCTGAGATCAGTTGTCCAAGTGATGCAATTCATTAGGTGCTCAGCGTGACTCAGTGTCCATCTTCTTTCCAAAAGGCTACACCGTGAAGGTCAACGGTCCCTCTTCTATGTAATTATCTTGAGGACTAAGTAAAGTTGGGGTAGATAGTGCCTAGAATTGTACCCGATTCTCTCCTTGCTCACTTCCCATCTCTGGAGCATGGACAGTGCTCTTCTGTTCTCTCTTCCTCTCTCTCTCTTTTTTTTTTTTTTTCTTTTTTCTTTTTCTTTTTCTCTCTCTCTTTTTTTTTTTTCTTCCTCTCTTTGTGTCTCTACCTTCCTAAATGTTTGGTCTGTCTTTTCTCCCTCAACCCCCACGCTGTTCACTTTCCCTCTCATTCAAGTTCCTCTTTTATGCTTCTCTGTTTCTGTTCTCTCCTCTGGGTATTCCCATTCTCCTCCAATATGACCTTGTATCTGGGCCCGGTTCTTTCCAGCCGTCCTCAAATTTTACTTAGTCGTAGGTGCAAGAGGTGCCTGCAGTATTTCTTATAAACATTTCTGAGCAAAACCAAATGCCAGTTGGAAGCAGGAGAGAAACTTGAATTAAACAAAAGACTTGGCAAACATTTTTTTTTCAGAGTTAATTTAAATTATTTAGGATGTCTTCCAGGGAAAGTGGCATTTTGTCAACATGTTTAAAAATATATATTCAAGGATGTTCTTGTGTATTGGGACTAATATATTCTCTGTATCATGCATTTTTACGGCATTTATTTGAACATTTCCATAGATAATATTTCCATCCGTTCTTTCTTTCACTTAAGAAATTGGGAAAATGCTATTTTAAAAATAGTCGCTTTTAGATTTAATCATACTCCAGACACATCTTGGTTGTTTTGATGGAATTGTGACATTGTATATTACAAAGCCAACCACTTTGTAAATTATCTTCATTTATATTTTACAGTTCTGTGAACTTGATTATTAGTGCAAAGGGTTTACTCCTTTAAAAGCAAAAGTTTCCTGGGTCTACACTCAAACAAAGAAGTGAGATTTTTGCAAATACTTTTTTTAAAGAAAAGTATTTTACAGTCTCTGAGCTGTGAAATATGGGGCTCTCATTAGCTGCACAGAGAGTTCCCTGTTACCGCTCCAGCTGTTGACTATTTACTACGGAAGCTGGTGCTAGTGGTAGGCAGAGAAAAATGCTCATTTAGTTAGAGCTTTCCAGGTGAAGATTTCTTTGAGGTTGATTTGAACATTTGCCTATTATGAGAAAAAGCTATGCATTATTCAGATCATAAAAAAAACTACAAGAATTCCCCCAAATTGTTCAGTGTTTTCTCAAATAAAATGAGTGCTAGTATTTAGAGGAAAATTTCATTACACTAATTAACTTTTAAACATTCATTAGCTAACACATTTTTTTTGCTTTAAATGGTAGATACTAGGAAATCCCAAATCTGATTGTTTACGGATACATTTTAGTACATTAATTCCTGAATATTTCACTGTGGCCAAACGACGTTGTTCCTTCCGGTTGTAGTTATTACATAACCTACTTTTTAAAATCTCCAGATCTTAAGTTATCTTAAAAACAGTTGTCTATACTCCAGTGGCCTCTGGGGACATATATTTTTTTGAATGGTAATATTTTCATAACGAGAGGTGGTAAGCTGTAGTGGTGGAAGCCCCAGCTGTCAGCTCTAAATAAAGCAAACCTAGATTCAAATCCTCACTTGAGCACTTAAGGGCTAAATAACCTTAGCAAGTGGTCCAGCCTTTCTTAGTCTGTTTTGTTTTGTTTTTTTTCCCACTCGTTATCCAAACACGAAGATCCCAGTAGATGGGTTGATTGAGTACTGTTAAGCACCTGGGTCATTAAATAATAACTTTATTCAGAAGTGGCACATCCATGTAAACTGTGTGGGTATTTTTTCTTTTTCACATTTTCTTTCTTTTTTTTTTAATTTGGGCAGGTATTGCTTTCTTAATCGATAAAAATATAGATGATACAATACATTTGCAAAAAGGCAATAGACACTAAGGGATTCTTTTGTAAAGCCAGATAAAATAGTGAAAGGATATCAGGGGAAAGAAGTATCTAGTCTGTGCCTATTCACCGCCATCCTCCTCGCTTTCCAGACTGAAGCCTCTGGAAACAAATTCTGCTATCCTCAGGCAAATTCCTGGGTTTTCCACTTGCATAGCCAAGAAGTGCAAGAGCCATGTTGTGAGATTTTCAATTTGATCGTCTCACACGAGGGTACCAGTGTTTTCAGACTGGAAACAGCATGTTACTACACTTTGGCAATAATGCATTAAATACAGATGGGTTTGTTTTTAGCCAAATATGTATCATACAGCCAACAGCTGTTTAGCTATTGCCAACGGTCTGTTTAGTACACAGAGAATCTGTGAGTTTCTTTTTTGCTCAAGAAAGTCTGGTGGATCGATGTAAAAGCCCCACAAAGGTGTCCAGCCTGCCACAAAACAGGAGACAGAAATTGCCAGCACACTGACAAAGGCTTGCGATATTTTTTCTACCAGATTATAATACCTAATTTGTTACAATCAGTAAGATCAGCAGGATTTTTAATATAGCCAAGTTTTAATATGATTCTAGGTTTTTCAGTGGATAAAGAACACATTATAACCTCAGCAATGATGCAATCAATAAGAGTATGTGATATTTTATGGGGTGCCTGGGTGGCACGGTCCGTTGAGCGTCCAACTTGTGGTTTTGGCTCAGGGCATGATCTCATGGTTGTGAGGTCGAAACTCACATTGGGCTGCAGGCTCAGTGTGGAGTCGGCTTGAGATTCTCTCTCCCTCTGCCCACCCTCTGCCTCCCTCCTGCGCTCTCACTCTCAAATTAAAGAAAAAGAAAAAAGAATATGTGGTATTTTTCATATTTTCTTTAAAAGCATGAAGCACTGGGGTGCCTGGGTGGCTCAGTCAGTTAAGCCTTCAACTCTTGGCTTCAGCTCAGGTCATAATCTCGTGGATTATGGGTCATGAGATGGACTCCATGCCAGGCTCTGTGTTCAGTGGGGAGTCTGCTTGAGAGTCGCTCTTCCTCTGCCTCTGCCCCTCCAGGAGCTGGCATGTGTTTTTTCTCTCTTTCTCTCTCTCAAATACATAAATAAATCTAAAATAAATAAATAAATAAAAGCAAGAAGCACTGAAGAGTGTGCACAGCCTAAGGAACACAGGTCCTCCCTGCCCCCTCCCTCAAGTTGTGGAGAATTCATGGGCATCAAGTATACTATTTCTCATTACCTAGAACTTATTTTAGTCTCTGTTAAAAAGCATCCAGATACTTAACAAAAAGGCCAGTTCTATTACCTGAAAAGCAAAACTAACAACAGGATTCTAGTCTATCAAATTCATGATTGTTATAATAGAGGACTGTCACAATATAAACAAGTAAAACATGATTTATTGTTATTATATTTATAAGGTGTATATGCATGTGTATATATGTATATGTACACATATATATGTATATATAACATATTTTATATATATCCTTCCCTTTATAGGCATTGCTTTGACACTCAAAGCAAATAAAATTATTTACATTTTATATTTTAGGGCTACTGCCACCAGGTGGTAGTAAGGAAACATCACACTATAAGCTTCAATTTGTTTTTTTTTTTAAACCCATGTAACTGTATTTCTACATCTTCATACAGGTAGTTCTTTCATTGAAATGTATAAACCTGAAATATTTTAAGCAGTTGTCAAAAGTGGACTATCTTAAATCAGTTTAAACTCAGAATTAACTTTTATAATACATGAAGAAGTGATCCGGATTTTGTCGGTCCAGAAGTTTATAATTGGGAGGAGCTCTTAAGAATATAAAATTTCCCATACAAAATTATTTATGAAATGGAATATTTATCTAAAATTGGAAGCCAAATAACCACAATTTGTTTAAGGCTTGGAGATCCATCTATGTCTCTTATTTCTGAAATTTCTATAGGAATTTCCCCAAAAAGTTCCTTGAAAAATAACCTATTTGCAATTTTGCCTCCTTACTTCTCTCCACTCACTTGAAAGCACTGAGCAATTCCCAGAACTCATTGGGGTCTGTGTAAGGGAGGAATTAGAAGCTGATTTTTTTTTCATTTTTTTTTCAAGATTTTATTTATTTATTCATGAGAGACACACAGAGAGAGGCAGAGACACAGGCAGAGGGAGAAACAGGCTCCATGCAGGGAGCCCAATGTGGGACTCGATCCCTGGACCCTGGGATCACACCTGGAGCTGAAGGCAGGCGCTCCACGGCTGAGCCACCCAGGTGTCCCAGAAGCTGATGTTTTATTAGCTTTATGAAACATCAATCAAAAGATAAGATTTGGGTATTTTTCAGCGCTGGTTTGCAGCTGTGAGGTTGATCTATAAAATGAGAATGGGCGACTCAGCAATTCTTTACAACTCCAAAATACTATTGTTACTTTCTAGCTAACCCTTACGTATTACTGTAATTACGTATAGTTGTCCCAAATTTTCATGATGTCGAAGGTCCTCTGGTAATTATTCCTTTGTTCCTGAGCTCTGGACATTTCAGTACCTCTTACTGGACAGTGCCCTTATTGATTCCTCCCTTCCTTTTGCTTTCTTGCCGGAAAGGATGCCTTCTGTTTTCAGAACAATGGGTTATCAACTAAATTGCCTGGTTCTTGCCTGAGAACTAAGGAAAGCTTCTGAAAGGACATTGAGTGGGATAAGGGGTATTGAAGAGAGAAGAACGGTTAGAAACCATAGCCCAGAATTTTCTGGAAAATCTAAGTTTGCACTTGTTTCTGATTAATGGTGTTTTTTTCTCCTATCGAAAATCTTAAATGAAGACTATATTTTGTTGGTATTAAGCCACTTATGTGATCCTGGCAAATGTTCTCAACTCTGGTCTATGATATGGTATTCCTTATACATGCATAGACACTTAGAAATGCCCCAGGGGAAGAAAAACTGGAAACAAATTACTTATTTAAACATGGGGTTTTAAAATCATTGATTTTGTTATTAGACCTTTTTTTCCCTCCTGTTCTTCCTTTCTTTGGCTTCTTCCTGTCCCAGTCTACCCTTTGTATAGATGCTCTCTTGGGATTATTCAGTGGGACCCCTCCTGAGATATGTGTATATCTAACACATGAATTTGGAGTAGGTGCTTATCTTTTCAGGACCTCACTGTACACAGAAAGTAGACAATAAAAACCCATCTTATTGACGTCAGTCAGTACAGATTTCTAGAAGGCACAGAGAGGGCCAAAAGTGCCGAACAAAAGCCCAACATATGCTTTTCTACTTACAATTAATATTAAATATTTGAATTTTTGAAGTAGGAATTAATGAGGAAAATAATAAATTTCCAAATTTTTTTCACTTAAAGGCAAGGTTAGCAAATACAATTTGCATGTAAATCAACATTTACCTGACACATGCACTTCTCATGGCTTGAATAAACTGTGACATGAAAAAGATGAAAGACATAGGATGTGTATAAAAATCTTTAAAAGATAATTGGCAGACACTTGCAATTAATATTTATTAAGCAAATAAATGCCCTTTTCTAGTTTTGTGTCGCTGTGATTCCTGCTTCATCTCTGTCTTCTTCCTACTTTCTCATTAAATATGACTTTTCTTTTATGATGGTATTCAGGCCACACTCTGATGGCAGAGGAGGGAGGACGAAAGAGCCTGAGGAAAGAGGCTAGATTTTTTTTGTTCTTTTTGTTTTTATTTGTTTACCTATTTATCTTTGGTAAGATAATTTTTGAAGCTGTAGAAAAGTCTTGGACAAAGCTGAATGCCTGAAAAATTGAAAAGGAGAGAAGAACATGAATTAGAAGATGAGCTAACCATTAGATTGGCTTTGCTGCTACTCACCTCCTACCACCTTTTAAATTATCCCCGTGTTGTTTATTTTCCTATTGTTCCTTAAATTCTAACAGCCCCTCTCTTCGAATGTTGCGCAAAGACTATTATATCAAGAAAGAAATTAGGCCTTAAGTTTCACAAGCCTCTTCAGTGTACTTGAGGTGAAGGAGAAAACCAATTTTAAGGGCACCTTTTTGTTCCGTGGCTTTTTATTAATGGGTGCTATCTGGTTGACCTGATGGATGTTGTCCAATCATAACACTTCAACAACTCACTGAATTGTAAGCTTCAACAAAATCCTACGAGCCCTTGCAAAGTTGCCTTGAAAAAAAAAAAAAAAAACTGTTTTTTTGTTTTGTTTTGTTTTGGTCTCTAACTCATTACCTTTATACATTCTTTTCCCCCCTTTCCTGTTCCATTAGCTGTCTTTTGTCATGATATTACTTTCCATCACTAACCCAAGTCACAGATTTAAAAAAAATGCTCTTTTATTTTTAATAATGACTTTTGATAGATTCTTTTAAGCAGAGTTATTCTAAAATTAAAATCTCACCTCTTCATGAAGTCTCTTCAACTATTACATTGGGAAAGAAGTTCCTATCAACTAAAATTTCAACATGCCAAATACAGATATTACATCTCTCTCATCTCAATCAACATAAAATTAAACATAAATGAAATATAATTTCTACATGTAATAACCCACTGTCAATACAGACAGCACTGTTGCTTATCAACTTTAATTGGCAGACACTTGCAATAAATATTCTAAAACCTTTGTTGTTTCAACAATCATCACAGCATCTGCATCAGTGGTAGATTCCATCTCAAGAAACTACTTTCTTTGCTCATTCATAAGAGGCAACCCCTCTTCCATTGAAGTTTTATCATGGGATTGCAGCAATCCAGTCCAATCTTCAGACTCCACTTGTGTTCTAGTTCTCTTTCTTTTTCTACAACTTCCAGTTATTCCCTCCACTCAAGTCTTGAACTCTCAAAGTCATCCATGAAGGTTGGAATCAACTTCTTCCAAACTCCTCTTAATGTTGATATTTTGACCTCTTTCTACAAATCATTGTTTTTAATGAGATCTAAAATGGTGAATCCTCTCCAGAGAGTTTTCAGTTGAGTTTGACCAAATCAAGAGAGGAATCACTGTCTATGGCACTTACCGACTTAGGAAAGTCTTAAATAATAAGACTTAAAAATTGAAATTACTCCTCCATCCATAGACTACAGAATGGATGTTACATTGAGAACACTAATCTCATTTGATGACTCCATCAGAGCTTTTGGATGATCACGTTGTCAATGAACAGTAATATTTTGGAAGGAATCGTGTTTTCTGAATGGTAAGTATCAATAGTAGGCTTAAAATATTCACTAAACTATATGGTAAACAGATGAGCTGTGCTCTGGATTTTGTTGTTCTATTTATAGAGCATATGCAGAATAGATGTAGCATAATTCTTAAGGGTCAGGATGTCAGAATTGTCAAAATGGTCAGTGAGCACTGGCTTTCACTTCGAGTCATCAGCCGCTTTAGCCCCTAAAAGGAGAATCAGCCTATCCTTTAAAGTTTTGAAGCCAGACATTGACTTCTCTTCTCTAGCTGTGAAAGCTCTAGATGCCATCTTATTCCAATAAAAGGATATTTTGTCTGTATTGAAAATCTGTCATTTAGTGTAGCTACCTTCATGAATTATCTGAGTTAGGTTTTCTGGATAATTTGCTGCAGCTTCTACATCAGCACCTCCTGCCTCACCTTATACTTTTATGTTTGGGAAACAGCCTCTTCCCTTAAACCTCGTGAACCAACCTCTGTTAGCCTTCAACTTTTCTCCTGCAGCTCCCTCACCTCTCTTAGCCTTTGCAGAATTAAAGAGAGTTAGGGCCCTGGTCTGGATTAGGCTTTGATTTAAGGGAATGTTGTTGCTGGTTTGATCTCTCCAGACCACTGAAATTTTCTCAGTATCAGCAATAGGCTGTTGCACTTTCTTATCATTTGTGTGTTCACTGGAGTAGCACTTTAATTTCCTTCAAGAATTTTTCCTTTGCATTCACAACTGGGCTGTTTGGCTCAAGGCCTACCTTTCACCCTATCTCAGCTTTCGACATGCCTTCCTCATGAAGCTTAATCATTTCCAGCTTTTTATCAAAAGCGATGGACATGTAACTCTTTCTCTCACTTGAACACTTAGAGGCTATTGTAGGGTTATTAAGTGACCTAATTTCAGTATTATTGTGTGTCAGGGAATAGGGTGTCCTGAGGAGAGGGACAGAGATGGAGTAATGCTAGTCAGTGGGACAGTCAGAACACACACAGCATCTATTGATTACGTTTTCTATCTTATAATGACGTGATTCCTGATACCACCAAACAATTAGAATAAGTAGCAGCCAAGATCACTGATCACAGATCACCATAACAAATGTAATAATAATTTTAAAAGTTTAAAACATAGTGAGAATTAGTAAAATGTGACACAGAGAAATGAAGTGAGTAAATGCTTTTGGAAAAGTGGCGCCAAAAGACTCGCTCGATGCAGGATTACCACAAACCTTCATTTTTAGAAGATACGGTATCTGCAAAGTGCAGTAAAATGAGGTACGCCTGTATCCAAGAAGGCATCTATGCAACGAAGAGCAAAGTTTTTAAAGATGCACTACTTTATGATTTCATATTTCATATCAATTTTTAAAAAGGCATATGGTACATTTTAAATGAACCGAAATATATTATGAATTGAAACCATTCAGGCTTCTCTGGAGATCCTTGGAAATGCACTGAAATATCATAGAAATAAGGCTGTAAATCCTTGGTCTGCACGTGTAGAAGAAGACTGTTCTAAATGGTTCAAGATGCAGTGTCCACGTGGCACCTGGTGTTTTGAAGTGCCAGCCACGTAAAGAATCTCAACTGTGCTCATTTGATCTAACACAATGGCTTCAATACTTCAAAACAATGACTTCAGTGCTACTTGGAAGTGGTCAGCTGCCATGTGAGTAATTAAATTTCACTCTTCATGTCAGACTGGCTTGTCTCAGACCCACACAAATCCCAAAAGGTCTGTGCTGATCTCATTTGGAAGTACCACCTACTGAGTCTCAGTGTGCTTTAATGAGGTATTTACAAGGGACCCCTACCCCTTCCCAGTCTTAAAGTACACACTTCTTACAAATAGAGTCCATTTCAATTGCCACTGGAATGTTTACCTTTAATATCTCTATAAGGATTAAAATAAACATTCCTGATTAATGTTAACTTACTTTAGGCATTTACTGCAGGCATATCAGACATCCCCATTATGGTTTGTATGTGAACAGTACTTAATGTGGAAATTACTTTTTAAAAAATTGACAAGGAGATGGAATAACTCATTTCAACATTTCCACAGGTCTCACCTTTTGGAAAGCTTATTACTGAATCAGGGAATGTGAAATTATATGTTCAAAACGCTAAGCTGCCAAAAATACAGTGTTGCACTTTAGAATACTAAGAGATTTCACTCACTTTATAAAATATTGCATAATTTATAAAATGTAAATTAAAGTCCATTGAAAATGGCATTGTAAAAGGATGCTATCAAGTAATTCTTAATAGATTTCCCACCATTCCACAGTATCACTGGACACTTGAACAATAAGTGTCACCAGCAGCTGAATCTTAACATTTTCAGCAAACTTTAATTTGTTTCTATTGTATTTCTTTTAAACTCCTGGCTTGCAGTGCATTGGCTTTATTTAGTTTGGGTGTAGATTCATTAACTCAGGTGGTGTGAAAGAGGGCAAGTTAACAAGCCCCATAATTCCAAAAGCCAGTTATGTTTGCCAAGTCTCTTGGTTCCGTATCTTCTAAGAGCTTCTCCATGTGTCTACTTCCATCTGTTCCATTGCCACACCTACTTCAGGCCACCTTCCTCTCTGAAATGAGCTACTGTAACTGAAACCCAATTGGCTTCTCTGCACTTGGTCTTTCTCTCTCCATCTGTTTTCCACACTTTAGACAGAGTGATTATTTAAAAACCAATATGATCATCTTGTTATTCCCCTCTTCAGAACCCTTCACAGTTATCTCCTCTTTACTCTAAGATCCTAACTTCCTATTATTACTGGAGCATGTTATTTTTTTTTAAAGCTTATTCCTTTCATTGTATATACATGTCCCTTAGTCATGTGACTATTACTCTTCTCATCAGTAAGTGGGGTGTATTTCTGTATACCTTGAATCTGAGCAAAATGTGTGAGATCCTTTGAGCAAAGAATGTGGTAGGATGCTGTCGTGGGCCATCTGAGCCTAGACATCAAGAGGCCTTAATGCTTTTGTTTTTACTCTCTTGGGAATCTGCCCAGAAACCACTATGTGAAGAAACCTAGTCTGGCCTGCCTGGAGAAGGGGAGGCCATATGAAGCAGAGACAAGCCTTCCCAGCTGAAGCTCCCTACACCAACCAGCTAACAGCCAGCACCAACTGCTTTGTTAAGAATAGTGTGCATAGTATTCATTTTACCATAACTTAAAAAATGAGGAAACCAAGGGAGGTTACAGGTAACCAGCCCAAGATCAGATATCAAGTGTTAGAGCCAAGATTTTAAATCCAGACACCTTTACCCGCATCACCAATTCGTGCCCTACATATTCATTTTAAATCTCTACATACCACATTGCAACCTGTCTTCCTCTACTTAATTCTCTCTGTGTGACTTTTGTGTATTGATATTTAACCCAACTATATCAAAGTGATCTCAGGGCCTAAGAAACATAATAGTTCACATATCTACAGTTGGTAAGTGATATATCTACATCTTACCAACATGGTACACTTACCAACATGGTTCCCAGACATTTAAGTGCTGAATAATATCTATTATTGCAATGTAGATAGTGAATCTGCATACTTTGAGAATGAATTTAATTTTTCCAAATAGTCAAAAGTCCTTTCAGAACTAAGAAGAGAAAACTTTAATTTCATTTGACCTCAGTAACACAATATACAGGTAAAACAAGAAAACTGCTTTTTTCATGTGTCTCGGGACCTAGATTTGTAAGTCATTCTCCACAGATTTTTGAGAGCAGTATCACCAACAAAGTGTAAGTAAATACACACAAAATGAAATATTCACTTAGAAGTATAAGTTCAGGCATATTTGTGAAAATATCAGGCTTTTTTATAGTCAAACCTCACATACAAATTTATATGAACTTTATATAATTAACTAACAAAAATACAAATGATAACTATGGTTTTTGGTATTTTGTATATTGATAAGTGCATAAGGTGTCCAGGGGTTGGGTGAATCCAGCTGTCATACTACTCAGGAGTCATTCAAAGGTGAAGCATGTTGAAAGTCAAAAGATCTTTACATCTTCAGATTCTAACATTTCCTTTTGAACTTCTGCCCAGAAGGCCCAGACTTCTCCATGAAGGGTAGTTATAATTTGCTATCTGTGAGGTGGTGACCAGTAAAGAGTATTTTTTTTCTTTGTTTATTTTACATGTGAGGGGAGAAATCTTTATATTTCTGAAATGATGTTTCTTTACAGAACAAAACCCAAAGTCCTTGATATGGCATTCAAAGCTTTTGTGATTGATTTCCAGGCTCCTGCCTGAGTATCTTCCTAATATACTTTTTTTTACTTTGATGGTTTTTCTGCCTGGAATGTACATTTCACATTCTGATTCTCCTCAACTTGTATATTCTTTTTTTTAATTAAGGTTTATGTCTTTATTTTAGAGAGAGAGCATGTGCACACATGTGTGTGAAAGTGTGAGTAGGGGAGGGGCAGAGAGAGAGAGAGAGAGAGAATCTTAAGTAGACTCCTCACTGCTCACAGAGCCATTGCGGGGCTCAATCTCAGGATGCTGAAATGATGACCTGAGCCTAAGCCAAGAGTTGGATGCTCAACTGACTAAGCCACCCAGGTGCTTCTCTTCTTTTTGAAAATTGTTGACATCCATCAAATTGTATGATATCCTCCCTAGGAAGCCTATACAGCATCCTTAGTAAAAAAACAAACCTTCTCTTAGGTTTTCCAAGAAAACTGTGTTGTGTGAGGATCTGTGGATCAAAATATAACAGTCTGTCTTAACAGCAGTTAGAGAAAATAATAGGAACTACATCATAGACTTGTTTGAAGAAGTGAGTTATTCTACCTAAAACACTTGAAGACTTGTAGATACATAATAAACATAACCACTATATAAATGTTGGCTATTGTATTTACAGTTGCTAAAAAATAATATATAGGTAGTTGTAGGGATGATTGTATAATTTAATAAGTAGAGTCTGACAATGGCATTGAGCTATGAGTAACTCTTTGTAGATAAGAAGTAAAAAGAAAGAGAGAACGGTATAGAGTGATTGCACGCTAGATTTGTATGTATATTCAGTTGCCTAAAAGCAAGGTCGAAGACAACCAGATTAATGAAGTATATCTAGCCAGGAATATAATGGAGCCACCAAAACTCAGCTGACTTTATAGGATTGTCACCTCAGGTTAAGAAAAAAAAAATTACCCTGAAGGATGGGGAAAAATTAGCTTACCTCCTAGGCCTTCATCTTGTCAGCTAATCAGTTAAATTATCAGATTAGCTGATTAAAATCTCTCTTATCAAATCAAAGTCAATCCAGAAATCAACTTTGTTAAGTAAGAACTGATGATTAAAAAAAGAAAGAAAAAAGAGCCCTCCACCTCCAGCCCCAACATACTGGAGCTATTGCTCAGACTCATGTTGAGGGCGACGTCTGGGTTTCCTCTGTGCAGCAGCATCACCCTCACCACCTCACTGTGACCCCTCTGGGCCACGATCCACAGAGGAGCTGTCAGGTCCTGACTCGGGAGAGGACACGCTTACTCTCACCGGGCCACATAGTATCCATAGAACAGCAAGGAAGGGAATTGAATATGCAAAGTTTATAGTTTCCTTTTTTTTTTTTTTAAGATTTTTTTTTTTTTTTTTTTTTTTTGTTCATGAAAGACACACAGAGAGAGGCAAAGACACAGGCAGAGGGAGAAAGAAACAGGCTCCCTGTGGGAAGCCGCATGGGGGACTCCATCCCAGGACCCTCAGATCACCACCTAAGCCAAAGGCAGATGCTCAACCACTGAGCCACCCAGGTGCCCCTGGAGTTTATACTTTTGGAAAAGATAGAACTTGGACTAGTCTGACCTGGCTAGACCACCTTTCGTTATCAGCTCAGGGCAGGCTCCGATGCACTTGGACATCTAAAGAGAGAAGCCTGGGGTGGAGAGCAGACCAGCCTTGCCCAGGTGAACATAAAGGCATTCTCATATCAGGTTACATTACTGTGGGAACCTGCCTGGGTGTCATTTACTGAGGCAAAAGGGTTCAAAGAAACTCAGAGCTGATCGGTTGTCTTAGGTGCTACTGCAGGACAGCAGGTCCTCCCTGAGCAGGTGGACATTACCTGCACTGGTTGGTTGACTTTTGCTCCTGAAGACAAACAATAATGGGATTACATCCAAGTAGCCCCCTTGAGCAGCTAGGAAGAGTACAGTGGTTCCATCCTGAGAGATGTCAAATTTGAAGTGTTAAAGTCATCTTTCATGCTTATTTTAGAAGAAATTAGATCAAAAATACATACATTTAATGCAATTTTCCATTTCTATCCCCCGCTTTGTTTTTATATTCATGGTTAGTGTTTTATTCTCTGAAGAACAGTTCTAAAATATCACAGTAAGTCAGGTTGAAAGGTAAAGCTTCAAATAGTCTTATAAGGATAAGTTATAACAAATGGAATGACTGTTCGCTCTACAAAATCTTGATCACAGAGCTTATGATCTGCCCACTTGGTGGTAGCACCCAGGTTGTCCAAATAGCCAGTCATCATTTATCTCTTGTCTGCACAGACTTCTCATTAGCTGCCTTCTGCTTTTGTTCTCTGATCTCAGGGTTTATCCCCTTTTTAATTGGTTTAAAAATACATACATTTAATACAATTCTAAACTCCAATTTCTTTTTGTCAAGAGCTAAATGTTATTTTAAAAACATACAAAAATAAAGCCTATTTAAAAAGAAAGAAAGAAAAAGAAGAAAGAAGAAAGAAAGAAAGAAAGAAAGAAAGAAAGAAAGAAAGAAAGAAAAGAAAGAAAAAAGAAAAGGGACCTGGGACAGTCAGAGAGGCTAGAATGGCTGAGGATCTGAGACTTGTAAGTAGAATTTCTTTGGGAGTTTTCATCTGCACTGATATCAAGGTGAAAGAACCACCATCTTCACTTTGGCCGAGGTAAACCCTCTAAATATTTAACTATGAATTATCTGTATAGGAATGTATGTGTGTATGAATTTATGATTAATTTATTTCCCTGGGCAGTTGTACTTTGTAATAAGCCTAAAACCTCAAAATTTAAGGAGAAAATATCTTCCCACCCTATGATCTGTAATAAATTACAGATTCTAAGTGGCGGCTGTGTTTTATCTATTGCCACCCCATAACCATTACCATGCCTTATCCATAGTAGGGCCCAGATAATTATATGAAGGGTACAGTAGGACCATTCTATCCCTTGATCATGCAGACCTTAAGCCGTCCTACACAGACTTTCCATTTCTCAGAGACTGTCGCAGCACTATGCACATGACATACAGTACATTTGGTGGATTTAGTGATTATACCAATGTATTCCAAGAAGAGAGAAGGATTTTTTTTTTTCCAGCAGTATTGAAAGACACTATGTAGGAGAGTAGAGTACTATTACTTACTTTTTGTTATGTAGTCCACAAAATCAGGGTTTTTTTTTTTTTTTTTTTGTCCTAAGGAAAAAAAAAAAAAAAAACATATTCTAATTAAGTTTTAATTCCAGTATAACATACAGTGTTAATTTAGTTTCAGGTATACAATATAGTGATTCAACACTTCCAGACATCACCCAGGGTTCATCACAAGTACGCCCCTTCTTCCCCATCAGCTATTTCCCCTATCCTCCTTCCTACCTCCCCTCTGGCAACCATCAATTGTTCTCTACAGTTAGGAGTCTGTTTCTTGGTTTGTCTCTCTCTCTTTTTTCCTCTGCTTCTTGGTTTTGTTTCTTAAATTCCACATATGAGTAAATCATATGGTATTTCTCTTTCTCTGACTTACTTCACCTAGCAGAATACTGTGTACCTCCATCAATGTTGCAAATGAGATTTGATTCTTTTTTTCTGGCTAAATGATAGTCTATTGCATATATATAAATATATATATATTTATCTATTGCATATATATAAATATATATATATATATTTATATATATGCCACATCTTCTTTATCCATTTATCCATTGATGAATGCTTGGACTGCTTTCATAACTTGGATATTGTTTATAATGTTCCTATAAACATTGAGGTGCAGGGATCCCTGGGTGGCGCAGCGGTTTGGCGCCTGCCTTTGGCCCAGGGCGCGATCCTGGAGACCTGGGATCGAATCCCACGTCGGGCTCCTGGTGCATGGAGCCTGCTTCTCCCTCTGCCTGTGTCTCTGCCTCTCTCTCTATCTATGACTATCATAAATAAATAAAAATTTAAAAAAAACCATTGAGGTGCATATATCCCTTTGAATTGGCATTTTTGCATTCTTTGAGTAATTGCCCAGTAGTGTGATTACTGGATCAGATCATGTGGTAGTTCTATTTTTAATTTTTTTTTAGGAACCTCCATATTGTCTTCAACATTGGTTGCTGCAATTTGCATTCCCACTAATCGTGCAGGAGAGTTCCTTTTTCTCCACATCCTTGCCAACACTTTTTGCTTGTGTTGTTGATTTTAGCCATTCTAGGTGTGAGGTGTGAGGTGACAGCTCATTGTGGTTTTGGTTTGTATTTTCCTGATGATCAATGATGTTGAACGTTTTTCCATGTGTCTGTTGGCCATCTGTATGTCTTCTTTGGAGGAATGTCTTTTCATGTCTTCTGCCCATTTTTTATTGGATCATTTGTTTTTTGGGTGATGAGTTGCATTAGTTTTTCGTGTATTTTGGATACTAACCCTTTATTGGATATGCCATTTGCAAATATCTTCTCCCATTCAGTAGTTTGCCTTTGAGTTTTGTTGATTGCTTCCAATCAACTTGTGCAGAAGCTTTTTATTTTTATGTAGCCCCAATAGTTTATTTTTGTTTTTATATCCCTTGCCTCAGGAGACATATCTAGAAAAATCTTGCTAGGGCTGATGTTACAGAGATTACTGCCTTTGATCTCCTCTAAGATTTTTATGGATTTAGGTCTCATATTTAGGTCTTTAATCCGTTTTGAGTTTATTCTTATGCATTACATAAGAAAGTGGTCCAGTTTCATTCTTTTGCATGTAGCTCTCCACTTTTCCCAACACCATTTGTTGAAGAGACTGCCTTATTCCCATTGCATATTGTTTCCTTTTTTGTCAAAGATTAGTTTGCTATATGATTGCGAGTTTATTTCTGGGTTTTCTATTCTGTTCTATTGATCTATGTGTCCATTTTTGCACCAGTATTGCACTGTTTTGATAACGTCAGCTTTGTAGTGTAACTTGAATCTGGACTTGTGATATTTCCAGTTTTATTTTCCTTTGTTAAGATTGCTTTGGCTATTTGGGGTCTTTTGTAGATACATACAAATTTTAGGATTGTCTGTTCTGGTTCTGTGAAAAATACTGCTGATATTTTGAAAATGATAGCATTAAATCTGTAGATGCTTTGGGTAGTAGACATTTTAACAATATGTGTTCTTCCAATTCATAAGCATGAAATGTTTTTCCATTTCTTTGTGTCTTCTTCAATTTCTTTCATCAATGTTTTACAGTTTTCAGAGTATATGTTTTTTTCACCTCTTTGGCTAAGTCTTTCCCAGGAACTTTATTATTTTTGATGTAATTTTAAATGGAATCATTTTCTTAATTTATTTTCCCGTTGGTTCAGTATTAGTATTTAGAAATGCAATAGATTTCTGTATGTTGATTTTCTATCCTGTGACTTTACTGAATTCATTTTATCAATTCTAGCAACCTTTTGGTGGACTCTTATATTTTACATACTATACATAACACACGTAATATATGTATACATAGATATGATATATATTAAGTATATATCATATATATATATATAATATAAATAGTACTATGTCACCTAGGAAAATATATTAAATCAGGTTTGCCCATAAGTCTTAAACTTTAAGGCAGGATTGTTCATTAATCTGTAAGTCACATCTCATTATTTTCCCCCATTTTTCAGGCTGTCAAAATCTTGAATCCTCCATGAAGGTTTTCCTCTTCTATCATATGTGATTTATAAATGTGATTAGCCTTGTTTCTGTACTTTGGCCTAAAATATTAATTAAATGTACAAAAGGGTGGGCAATATATGAACCCAAGATGCACATTCCTGGAGCTCTTACTCTATGCTGACACAAGGAAGGCAATAAAAAGAATGCATGGCTTATTCTTTTTGGGAAACTGGCAAAGCATGTGCCACTAATTTTATCAGGGACCTATTCTTCCTATTTGAAGCCCTGTATATCACTCTCCTATCTTATCAATTTTGTACACAGCCTGAAGTTTGCAAATAAATAGCTTTACTTTAAACTTAAATTGTCTTTAGCAAACAAGTTTTCTAGAATACATATTTGTCATGAAAACAAACAAAAAGGGCTGGTGTGGAAATAAAAAGATAATTGGATTTAATTGGACATAATCGAATGATATTAATATATTAAACTTGTATAGCACTTGTAAACACAAATCATTTCTTAGAACTTATCTGGAAGGTTCATGTGTACTTTGTTCAGATTTATGAAATTTAGAGCCATCTTTTCTTTATAAGTAATGGGCATTTGTGTATTACTAGTCCCACATCTTCCTTTTCCTTTTTTTTAATGCTATGCTTTTAAGTGTTGATAAACCTTTTCCTCTTACAGAGACAGACTGTTTATCTTTTTAAAAGTTTATTCTTTTCTCCCCTAGATGACACAAGTAATAAGAGCAGCTTTTCTTTGTTTGGGATATATTACATATCAAGCACTTTACATCACTTTTGCTCAGTTAATCCTCCAACAAACTAAACCTCTGAAGTAGGTACTGAGAGCAAGAAAAGTTAGCGAGTTTTCCCAGAATAAGAACCATGTAAATAGTAAAGCTGATTTTCGTTTCAGGCTCAGTTCACCCCATATAGCAGGCTTTTACTATAAATTTCCCATATCCACAGATGCATTCATGTTCACATAAAATTTTTCCAGAATTTTGGAAAAATTACATTGAAAGATCAAATGTAATCCTGTTAGTCACTTGACCCACTAACCTACCAAACTAAGTTTTCTTTTTCAAGTACTGTGCCCTGTGCTTACCACCAACCCCCTGTATTTCTATTCTGGTAAATCTTACCCCATGTCTGCAGCTTTAGCCAGCTACTCTGTAAAATAAACATATGGCCCAAGTACATCTACTAATTTCCATTCTCAGTGCCAATATTCAATACTATTCTACTCTTTCTTTTTTTTTCTTTTTTAAGATTTTATTTATTTATTCATGAGAGACACACAGAGAGAGGCGGAGACATAGGCAGAGGGAGAAGTAGGCTCCCTGCAGGGAGCCCAATGGACTTGATCCCTGGATCCCAGGATCACACCCTGAGCTGAAGGCAGACGCTCAACCGCTCAACCGCTGGCCACCCAAGCATCTCTATGCTGCTCTGGCTGGTTTGTTCCACCCACTTGGATCATTCAAATCTGTAGTAGGCTCGGTGATTATCAAAAATGAAAATCTGATCAAACTCTTCTGTTTAAAATCTTCTATTGCTTCCCATTGACCTTAACAATTTAGGATATGATATTAACCACTTAATTAGTAATATAGGGATATCCCTTTGGCATTTGAACCATGTTTATCTTTGACTCTCTTATCTGACCACACCTATCCCGCAGAGCAAGCACCAGGCAGGGTTAGTCTGCCACCATCTACCTTAAACCATGTTCAAGTCACTTATACCCTCCCCCACCTCTCTTGTTTGCCAACATCAGAAATAGGGGTCCGGGATTTGTTTAAAGGCTCAACAGTTACATCAAGAACTCAGGTTTTATGGTAAATAAGGCAAATGGTCTTCCTTCAAAGTACCTGCAGTGCAGCGGTAGGGCATCCATTCCACAAACAGCTTCTAACTATCAGCTCCTTCAGGGTCAACTTCAGAGGCAGGGAGCTGCCTCAACCTTGGCACATTCTGCCCAGGGAAGCTTGCCTCTAGAGACAGAGCAAGCCTGAGGCTGGAGGTTGACGTTATGGCCCACAGGTCCAGATGTAGAACATTCTGATTGGCCATCCTTTCTTTAAAGCTCACTGCATTTTATTTTTTTTTTTAAGATTTTATTTATTTATTCATGAGAGACAGAGAGAGAGAAAGAGGCAGAGGGAGAAGCAGGCTCCATGCAGGGAGTCCAATGCAGGACTCAATCCCGGGTCTCCAGGATCATACCCTGGACTAAAGGCGGTGCTAAACTGCTGAGCCATCCGGGGATCCCTAAGCTCACTGTATTTTAACTGAGAGTTTGTTGAGGCTCCATTTGAGTCTGGCTTTTTCCTCTTCCCAATCTGGCTTGTTCCAATTTCCTTTCACAAATGTTGATTCCCTATACATTGTCTTAGTTCTGCTTTTGCAGAGCACAACTTCCACTTTTTTCCATCATCCTTAGATGATGTCTCTCCCCTTTACACAGGATGGCTGTAGCAGCTTCTAGAAACATGTCCTAGTATGATACTAGACAAAAGTCCTACGGACGGGTTGTAGCAATCACAGCATCAAGGAAGTACTTTCTCTCATTTTATAATTAACCAATATCTGGTTCATTAAGTTAGCTTAAAGGTCAATATTGGGTCACATGATAAACCCTGGATGTAAGAGAGGCTAAGAGAGTGAATGGATTCATCTTTAAATTTCTGTTCTGATATACTTACTCAAACAGTAGGGAGGAAGGGCCAGGCATCGGGAAAAGAATTTCTCTATGGCAAACTTTCAAGCTTTCATGCTCTGTATCCCTAAAAGGAATTTGAAAAAGGACCTATTTTTTGCACATTATTAATTTCTCATCAAAATCTAGTTTGTTGAAAATTTAAATGATTTTGTAGAGTGTGTGGTATCCAAAATTTTAAAGATGGTGTACTATTCTTTAGATGCCTCCAATGGAATCTGAATGCAACAGGTTTTTTTTTTTTTTTTTTAATGGGAATTCTCAGACGTATACAAAATCAGAATGGTATAATGGACCTCACGTATCATCTAATTTAAAATCAACATTTTGTCATTCTTGCTGCTTATATGCCCTCTTGATATATTTTTTTCTATTTCTTGGAATATTTCAAAGCAAGTCACAGATATCATATCATTTCATGCACAGATATTTAAAAATGTATATCTGATACATAAAAGCCACAACACTATTATGTTACATCCAGCACATTTTACAGTAATCTCTTCACAGTGTCTAATACTCAATATGTACTTAATTTTCCATGCTTGTTTAAAAATTATTATTTTTGTTTGTTTGAATCAGTCCACACATTGTCTTTAGTTGATTGCTTTTGACTCTTTCAAAATCTATAACATTTTCTTTTTTTAAAATTTTTTTATTGGAGTTCAATTTGCACATTTTCTTTTTAAACATTTTTAGTATTTATTTTTTATTTAGTGATTTTATTTTTAAATTTTCCAGGCCACTTATTTATTGAGGAAATAGTAACTTTTGTCTTATAGAAGTTCCCATATTCTGGGTACAATGCATCTTCATGGTATTGTTTAACATGTTCCTCTGTGGTTTCCTATAAAGAAGACCTGTTCCTTATCAATTATCTGGTTAGTCTGAAAAGTAGCAAGACTTGATCTTTTCCTTTAATCACTTTTCAGAATAATGAGACACTGCCCTATCAACCTTCAAGGGTTATGAATGAGACTTTTTTTAAAATCATTATGGACTTCTGGACTTTTTAATATGTATTTCAATCTCTTTCAGTCATTCCTACTACTATTCCTACTACTATTACTATTATTATTATTACCAATGCTCAGAATTTCTTATTTTTTGGTCATGGAAGCCTCTGTAAGCGTGCTTTTGTGTTGTTTTGATATGATCCTAGCAGTCTTTTTTTTTTTTTTTTTTTTTTTGATCCTAGTAGTCTTTGACATTGTCTTCTGACAGTCATGGCAAGGCTCATATTACAAATGTCCTGCTCCAGATATGAAATTGGTCATTGTTCTGAAAGACCAGTTTTTTGGTTCTTGGTTTGTTTTGCTTTTTAGTCAAAATGCAAATGATAATTTAGAAATGGCAATCCAGATACGCCATTGAGTTTTGATAGTCGGCATTACTCTAAAAAGGGTAAAAAATAACTAAACAAACCTTTAACAACCATTTGACATTATTTCTTTTACTCTTTGAAATTTAATTCTCATTCCACATCTCCTGCAGTTTTATTTTAATGCAATGTTTTTTTTTTACATTTGAAAGTATGCTATTGATCATCCTATCATAACTCTCTGCAACAAAAAGTATTGCATAAATTAAAATGTGAATTTTTTCCTTGTCCCATGCAGTCATATGTCTGTAAGTCTTAAAAGCTTTAGTATACTACATAAAGTTTTCACAAAAGTTAGCAAAAATGTTTCTTGTAAAGATCTACATAAATATTTAACACATATAGAACACCTCTCATATAAGATTTTTTTCTTAAAAATGTAAGGTAAATCTGTGAGAAGTAAAGGTGGAACCTTTTCCTACCTTTTCTTGAAATCATGCAAAATATGAAGCCGAGGCAGAGAACTATGCAGGGCGAATGAAGGTGTTTCCCTAGGCCTTTCTCTTAACGGAATAATAAAAAGGTAGAGGGGGAGCCTTTCATAACAGATTAATATTATACAGCATACTGCTCACATATTTTCAATGTTATAATTGTAAAACGGGTAGATTAGGCACAGAGGAGTCTTTCTCTTAGTGCTCTATTTATCTGGATGAAATAATGTACCATCACCTTTCTTAGCTGTGCTTCATTAGCTTCTTTATACCTTAAAACTCTTCGTCAGACCCCAAGCTTTCTTTGACAGTAATCAGGGGTGGCAAAAATGAGATCATAAGAGGAAGCTATGTCTTCACTCCTCTGTTGTTACACCCTTTGATATATTTGATTTTAGAACATCCCAGCATTGACCAAATTACCCTGCTTCTAATTTACCACAACATTCTGCAGATTTCATGTTGTCCCTTTGTTTGAATCAAGGATTCAGATTTTGAATCCTGGGGCAATATCACATAGTAAGACTCTGGATGAGGAGGAGGTAGGTGTTTCTTCTTAAACTGGGGAAAAAGTAATTATCAACAAAGTAGTGGGGAAAATATTGGCATGTGAATTAAATACTACAAGAAATTTGAGGATCAGAAGAATGAATTCCTTAAAATCATTTGTGCTTGCATACCTCTCTGTAGTTTTTGTGTCCCTCCAGAGGTATCTCACTTGGAAGACTGCTGTGCTAAGTATATATCCAGTGGTGGGATTGAAGTTTCCTTGGTTCAATACCCATAATCATACTAAAGCCTGTTACATTGCTCTTTAGTTAGGCTTAACCATTTTACACAGTCCCACCAATAAAATCCTATTTCCTTTCAATCTTGGCAACACTTGTTATAATCCAACTTTTATTTTATTTTATTTTATCTTATTCTTGCCAATGAGGAAAGTGTAAATTGGTATCTCAAGGCAGTTTTAACTTGTATTTTTCTGCTTATTTGTATTCAGGTTATGCATATGGCTTTTTCCTTCTGAAAATTTTATTTTTTCAATCTCCTGCCTATTTTCTATGGAGTTCTTTGCCTTGGTCTCATGGACTTAGAATTTCTTACATGTACTTGGTATTAATCTATTTATTTATATTTATTTATTTATTTAATATTTTATTTGTTTATTCATGAGAGACAGAGAGAGAGGCAGAGTCATAGGCAGAGGGAGAAGCAGGCTCCTCACAGGGAGCCCGATGTGGAACTCGATCCCGGAACCCTGGGATCTCACCCTGAGCTAAGGACCTACCCTCAACTACTGAACCACCCAGGGGTCCTGATATTAAGGATATTTTAGGATTTAAAATATCTTCTCGAATGTCATCTAAAAGTACATCACCTTTCAGTTTTATCAGTAATAGCCCACAGTGAACCTAAATACTTAATTTTCAGTATACATTAAGCCAATGATTATTTTATTTGCCTTATCATTTGTGCTTCATGCATCTTGTTTGAAACTTATGTTCCCACTTGCAAGGTAATCTATATAGTCCCTTAATTTCTTGTATTAGCATTATTTTTTAACTTTTCACATGTAGATTGTAAATCTGTTTGGATTTCATCTTTCTGTGTAAGTGAAAGGTAGACATTCAACTTCATTGTTCTCCATTTAATGAACCTATTTTACCCCAATATCTTTTATGTATTTACTCTTTTATAGATTCATATTACTATATTATCATGTATATAGTTCCTGTATATGTGTAGATCTGTTTAGAAGCTCTTATTCTGCATCATTTGGCCTATTTAGTTTATTTCTGTGGCAATTTCATGGTGTTTTTATTACTATGCCTTTATAATGTGTCTTGATGCTTTTCAGGTTTTCTGTGCTCTATTGCTTGAAAGTGGATTTAGTGATCTATGACTTTTATTTGTTCGTATATATATTTTAGAATAAATTTGTCAAATTTCTTTAAAATACTCCTGCTGGCATGCCAGTATTTTTCTTTTTGATATGCCAGTATTTTTTGAGGGTGGATTATATTTAATTTCTAGATTAATGTATGGATAATACACATCTTTACCAAGTTATCTCATCCATGAATGAGGTGTCAATCATTGTTTGAGTTTACTCTTATAATGGAGTTTAAATTTTTTTCTCTATGAAGATTTTATATACTTTTGAGAAAGATAATTTCTAGATACTTTCTATCTTCTTGTTATTATGAATAGCACTTAATTTCTATTATATCTTTAAGTTGGCTATTTCTGGTGTTAGATGAATATATTGGTTTGTGCAGAATAGATGAATGCTTTTAGTTTGTGCAAGTTGATCTTGTAAGTATGTCAGAAGTTTATTTTGAATTTTAATGGTTTATATGAAAAGTCTATTGATATTTTTTAATGTAAATGATCGTACCATCTGCAAATGGTGACAGTTTTTATCTAGTTTTTTTCAATTCTTGTAACTCTTCTTTTTCATGTACTTTTACATCAGCAAAAACCACTAGTACTACAATGAGTGGCAAAAGTAATGCACATTTTTGTCCTTTTTTTCAGATTTGTAAGGGAGTGCTTTTTTATAGGATGCCTACAATAGATTTGGTATAAAATCCTGATATAAAGTTCCAGAAGTGCCTTACTATTCCAAGTATTCTGAGAGATATTTTGTTTACCTGTTAGTTTTGCTTTGTGAATACTTATATACATAGTCATGTATATAAATAAACTTTATCAAAAGTTTATTTTTCTACATCTAGAAAAATAGATGACTTTTTTCCTTTCCCTCTGTAGGTCACTAATGGGTTGCCTTTTGTTGATAGATTTTTCTGACTTTAAATAATCCTTTGACTTAGTAAATTTATTTTTTTTAGTAGTGTCTTGGATTTGGTTATATAATTTTTATTATGATTGTCTCATGTATGTTTCATAAAAGAAAATATTAATGTCTTTGTACTATCCTTAGCTAGTTATCTTTAGAATGGCAGGATTTTTTGTTTTTGTTTTTTCTATTAAAAATTTGCATAAGATAGGAATTATCTTTAAAATTTTGATTTTCCTGCAAAAATCTTTGGCCCTGGGACTTGTGCAAGATGCCTTAAATCACCATTTTAATTTTTTGAGTGGTTATTGACCAGTTTCTTAATTTTTGTGCCAAGTTTGGCAATTGTTTCAATTACTTTAGCTGTGTAACAGATTATCTCAAGACTTAGTGGTGAAAACAAAAATGTTTTATCCTCACAGATTCCTAGGGTCAGGAATTCAGACAGAACTATAGTGGGATGGCTTGTTGCTCAGTGGTGATATCCCTCAGCTGGAAGAATTGTAGATTAGGGCAGAAATCACTTGAAGGCTCATTTATTCATATACCTGACTATTGATGTCAACTATCCGCTAAGACCCCCATTCCTTTCCATGTGGGCCTCTCATTCTGGTCTAATTGTGTTGTCTTCCCATGGCAGCTAATTTGGACTTTGAGTTTGGCAACTGGCTTTCCCCAGGTAAGGGAAACAAATCGCATGGAGAGTCATGTAACTACTCAGCCATACTGTACTGGTCAGAGTAGCCTCACACGTACCTGGATTCAAAGGGAGGAGAAATGGACCTCATCTCTGATAAAGGAGTGGGAAAATTCTAGAAGCACATGTAGATGTTTATGAAAAACAAAATCTCCCACAGTCATTTGTATGTTTTTTTTCAGGTGGATTTCTCATCTGTTTCCTTATGTATTAGTGAATAGTTGGTTGTGATATTCTTTCTGTGAGTTGCTGTTTTGTCTTTAATTTCCTTTTCTTCTAATAAATCTTATCAGAGGGTTGTCTGGTCTTAACAGAGCTGGCTTTATTTTTAAATTTTCTTTATTTTTTTTAAACCTGGCTTTAGATTTGAGCAGTATTTATTATTGTATTCTGTTTTTCTTGATGTTTGCCTTTGTCTTTAATAATTATCTCCTATTTCAATTTGGTCTGTTCTTCTTTTCCAGTGAATCAAGCAGAATCATGGCTCATTTTATTTCAATCTTTATTTTTCTTCTTTTCTGCTGTTTTTAAAACTATACATTTTCCTCAAGTTCCGCTTTAGTTGTGCCCTGCCAGCTGTCATATGTGGTGATATCACTGTAGCTCAATCCAAAGTATTTCATACTGATGATTTCCGTGTTAGCCTGAGGGTAATTTAAGAACAAGCATTTTAGTCTCAAGACATATAGGGGATATCTTTGGCTTATTTTTATTTTGACTTTTCTAATCTTCTTTGCAATATGGTTAGAGAACATAGTTGGATGTTGATTCCGTAGAATTGATTGAGCCTTGATCTCTGAACTGGTACAAATTTAGTTTTTGTGAGTATTCTATGTAAGTTGAAAAAGAATCTGCTTCTGCTATCTGATTTTTTACCCTAATGAGGCTTTAGCAGCTGCTAGTTCTGACCAGTGATCCCAGGGCCAATGCACAGTTGTCAGGAAAGGATCTAGCCTTCAAAGGGAAAGAAGAGGCCGGCCTCGGCATCCCAGCATGTCCCCAGTCCAGGGCACTCTTTTACTCACAGGCGAGAAAAATATCTTTCTCTTTATCAGGGGTATCTTTCACCCATAAGCCCATTTCTCATTTCAGGGCATCTTCAGGGTTGGCTTCTGGGAAGGGAGCGAGTAGCCTCTGTTAATTCTCCAGCTTATCAGTGTCCATAGCTGCATCAATTAAACTGGGTGGTTTTCCTTGGAGTGAAGAATCTCAAGCTATAAACTATGCACACATTAGGACTTCCAAATGCTTTCCCCAAAGGAAGAAAGGCAGATATACATGTTTGATGCTATGAACTCTGCAAATAATAAGGGAAAGAAAGGGTGGGATTAATGGTTTGAGAAAGGCCTGGAAATAGGAGTGAGACAGGCCTGTTGCTTTACATGTAACTTAATATGGAAGCTGGGTTGATAATTGCTATCAGCCTTTAATTCTGAACTGAGGAATGCACTCTTCACTTCATAAGAATAAAGAATTTGGGCAGCCCGGGTGGCTCAGTGGTTTAGCGATGCCTTCAGCCCAGGGCCTGATCCTGGGGACCCAGGATCAAGTCCCAGGTCGGGCTCCCTGCATGGAGCCTGCTTCTCCCTCTGCCTGTGTCTCTGCCTCTCTCTCTCTGTGTTTCTCATGAATAAATAAATAAAATCTTTAAAAGAAAATAAAGAAAGAATTTTAAGGGTCTCCAATCAGTGATTAAACACTAAACGGCGATGGAAGAAATTCAAGCTGAAGTTTAGTAGGGGAGAGCCAAGGAGCCCAATTAAGGGGCGCTTCCAGAATTTAGCTAAATGTTAATAGGGACTTGAAATGGCAACCAAAGGAGACAGTAAGGACCAAGACGAACTTTCTCATAAAAGAATAAACATGACATGGAGACTGGGTAAGCAGAGGGACAGGAGAGCCAAGTCATAGGGGTCAAACAAAACTGACCAAAATTCCAACCAGTGTATAAGGCAAGGCAATGAGATGTTCATATTCAGAAGTGTGTTTGAGTTGTGACCACAAAACCAGAGGCAGATGTTCAGAAGGAGCCCGGAGAAGCAGAGGTGAGACCACACCGACAGCTCTTCATGTCCTTACAACCACCTTCTGCTATTCTGCTAGAGTGAAACAAGTTTCCCTGGGGGTCCATTTCCTGCAGCCCATCTTTCCAAATCTAACAGTCTTCTCAGACATGTATTTTCATGTAAATGAAGCCCAATAATACTGAGTTGACTCTGTCCTTCCAGTTTTCCATTCTACACTGGATTTCTGGGCAGAAGATGGCCTACTCCATGTTTCAAGGACTCCTGCGATCTCATTTTCTCTGTGTTCCCACTACTGTACACTGCCAAGTTGCAATTCAGTCGGTTGGAAATACTGGCTGGTTAACTCTCTGTAGACTGAAATTTAATTCTTTCATCCTGAGTGAGAGTGGATCTAGACTAAGTTTGTCCTCACATTTTATATCCTTCTTCCTTTGTGTCTTCTAAATGCTGAACCTCACCTCCCTTTCCTCCCCTGAATTTCCAAAAAAAATGTTTTGATTTCTTCCACTGTAGAAGGTATATAAAAGGGATGTGCTGTGTATCCCCCCTGCTTGATATGCAGGATCCTAACCTATTTCAGATGCAGGATCTTTGTGCATTAAAACCCCAAGGAGAGGAGGGCAGACTCCTTCCCCCTCTGCCCCTCCCCTGGGCTGTCTCTCAGCTTTCTCCAGAAGAACCTGTCTCCAGCAGCCCATTTCCTCTGTGACAGCTCTCAGGCCTCCCAGCTGTGTCTGTCCTTGGCTGTCTTCCTCTGCCTGCAGCCTGCAGGATGCTTCAGCAACTCCAGCCCAAGGGCTTACATTTCTGCTCAGACAGTAGGTTAGAAGGGTTTGGGTTTTTTCTTCTCCTTCTCTCTTATTTTGTTTTGTTTGTGTTTTTTTGTTGTTATTATTCAATTTACACATTCTAGAACTGTCATGCTGGACCACCCCCACAACCTCTGTCAGAGCCCCCCCACACACATGAAGACAGTCAGAGCAAACAAGAAACAAACAATATATGAAGAGAAATTTCAAAGTGTATTCAGAGAAACGTGTTACTTCAAAGGCAGTAGCGAGGTCCCCCTGGAGCTCATTACTGTAGTTGGTGAGATAAGGCAGGGGGGAGCTGCTCAGTTCGCTCCCAGGGGATGGAGAGAACGGGAAAGGAAAAAAAAATAAAAGTAAAAAGCCCACAAGAAGTGCAGTTTAGCTGTTTTTTTAAACTATCAACTCTGTATATCCGTCAGAAATGATGAAATAAACTTTGCCCCTTCTGTGGTCCCCAGAAGCTGTTCGTAGCCCACTGACACCTTGGAAACCATGAGCTCTTTGGGAGGGGAAGTCTTTTCTGCTCTGAAACTCTGTTCTTCAGCTGCAGGAAAAAGGGGAGAGTGGCAGCTGAATAGCAGCAGTTGAGGTGACAGAGCAGAAGAGAGGGGAGGAGTCCCCAGCACCCTTCAGACTGGTCCTGTACTTCAGAATGGAAAGCAACCATGGGCCCCCATGCAAACCCCAGGATGAGCCCCTTTCACTTCTGGGGAGCTGGGTTTGTTTTCAGTCGCAGAAGTTATGGGCGTGAGGATACATTTCCAGCAAAAGTAACCAGGAAGGGGAAATCTGTTCCAGTAATAATAGATTTGTTTTCTCATATTATACATGGTACATACCTCTTCTCTAAGCTAATGAGCTCTTTCTGTTGTCCCAACAAGCTTGTTTTGCTCATTAGATCATGACATTTAAGGTCAAGGAAAAGGATTTTTGTATTTCGGTTACATTTTGTTTGTTTTTCCATCTCTGAACTCCTCATGGAGTCCAAAAAATAAAATATGGCAAATAAAATTGCTTTTGAACTTGGAGTACCTTATTGCCATCTTTTTTTCTCAAGTTTATCTTTCAATATATACGTGGTGAAATCCAGCCCTTTTGGTGTACAGTTCTATGTGTTTTGACAAATGCAGAGTTGTATGGCACCACAATCAAAATACAGAATGGTTCCTTTGCTTTCACCCCCCCACAACCCCCAAAACCCACAAGTACTTGTACATGTCCTTTGTAGTTAACACTTCCCTACACTTTGCCCCCGGCAATGACTAACCTGGTCTCAGTCCCTATAGTTTGCCTTTGCAAGAATGCCACAGAGATGGAATCAAAGTCTGTGGTCTTTGAGTCTGGCTTCTTTAATTTTGCACAATGCATTTGAGATCCATCCATGTTATAGCATGTAGCAGGACTGTGTTAATTTTTATTACTGAGTCTTCCATTATATGGATATACTACTGTTTGTTTATGCATTCCCCAAGAGAAGGACATTTGGGGATGTTTCCTGTTTTGGGGAGTTACAGATGAGGTGCTCTAAACATCAGGGTAAAACTTTTTGTGTGAACATAGGTTTTCCTTTCGCTTGGATACATACCTTGGGGAGGCCCACATACATTTTTGTTGAGTGAATTAATGAAGTTATTAGTCGATATGATTTTTTTATAAGCCATTCTCAGTTTCTTTCAGTACACCATCAATGTAAAAAAAGCTGATATTTCCAACACCTTTTTTGCACCTTTTTTGCATATAAATCTAGTTTCTAGCATCATTAATATAGTATTTTTACCTGAAACCTCACTTCAAATGTGAGCATGATTTGATGAGGGGTTTAATTTTTATTTACCGAACCTCAAGGACATAGCGTTCTTAATCCCTTGTCTTGTTCATTTGGGCCTAGCAGGTCTGATTTCCGAATGGTAAAAAGGTGAGGAACAGACAAGCTTCAGTGTATTTCACCTCCAAAGTTTCTTTCTAGCATGTGGCTAGGTAATGCTGTCAATTTATAAATCCTGGAGTCATCTTATACCACACTGCATTCATTAACAAGGCAAGAATAGCCTATAAATCTCTTGCCCCTATGTATACAAAGAGAATAAAGGATTATTTGGGCATATTATACAAAAAAGGATATCACTGAGCTATTGCTATGATCAGCTCTAAATCAGATACCATTGTGAATGAGTTCAAGTCCCCTCTGAATCATGTACGTAGCGCTGCACTAAGCAACGATGACTAAAAATAATTGCTAATTTTTATTCTTTTGAAACAGTTTTTTCACCAAGCAGTCCCATAAAGATGTATTTTATTGCTGTGTGAGTGCATCAAAACACTTTATATTGAATATAATTTAGAACATATTAATTTGAAGTGGAACATACACTATAAATTAAATCTTACACTGGTCTCTTCTTCTGAGTAATCTCAATTCCCTTTTTATCATGTTGAGACAAGCCAAACTTTAAAATGTACCATCAAATTATCCTCAGTGATAATAGTCTTCATTTGTGTCCATCATGATTGTGATCATCATGAAATCAAATGAGCTATGAGAAGCAGCCTAATGTTAATACTCATATAAAGAACAAATTTTAGGAATTTTACCACCATTACCTTCAAATAGCTCAGTTGCACTTATCTATTTTTAGGTTATAGACCCCTTTGAAAATCTGATGAAAATTATTTTCAGAAAAAAAAAATACACTTACACATGTGCAAACAAAATTTTATTTATGGTTTCAGGAAGGCAATAGAGTAAGTGAAATCTGCGTATAAGGTTCTTAATGATACATGTTCAGGTTGTGAACTCACAAAATAAATAAATAAATAAAATAAAAACTTTTCTTGCGTACACGTTTGACTTGTAGGAAGAGGTTATACTTAAGAGTAGATGGATGGGCCTAGGAGAGAGGATTTTATTCTAGCATTTGACCAGAAGGATTCATTTATATTATGTGTAGTATTGGAGTAGTAGTAGTAATAATAATAATAATAATAATAATAATAATAATAATAATAATAAATTGTTCAGGAAAGCAGTAGAAATGCAAGCCCCATGGGAAGTATAAGTCTAGTAGTACTCTTTTTCCCTGTGCCTACCACAGTGCCCATAGAAGAGGCTCAATAAATATTTGAGAAAAGAAGTAAAAAAAGAAGAAAGGAAAGAAAGGAGGGTTGGAAGGGAAGGAGGGAGGAAGGGAGAGAAAAAGGAAGAAAGAGATCATGCAGGCAGGGCATGTATGGTAGAAGGGAAAGAGGTAACTACAATAACATACTCCAAAAGAGGCCAGGGCATGGATTATGATTCTTGATATAAATATAGAAAGAACATTCCAATGAATGCTAAAAAGATAAAAAGGTTTCCTGAACACAGCAAGCTGATGTTGAATACAAATCTAGCCTTGAGGTCAATGTCACCATATGGGCAAATGGTATGCCTGCTGCTGCTGTCAACAGTGGTTTGGGAGGTGGAGGGCAGCTCGTTCTTTTCCACCCTGGTTCTAGTTGTAGATCAGGCTTGGTCTAGTCAGAAGTACACTTTTGATATTGGCTTCTTCTTCCACAGAGCAGCTTTCACCAATTTCTCAATAGCTTTGTGTATCTTGGTAGGTTGCCATTTCCCTCGTACTTAACCTGAGCTCACATCAATGAACATGGAGGAAAAGAATTAATGTGGAGAACTCTGCCTCAGTTGTCCCCTTTATGTCTTCCTACCCCATATCAAACTCCACACACCTAGATCCCTCCATTTCAGTTCTTTGGGAAAGAGTGTATATTAACTACAGAGAACTAGGCTGAGTATCAATCTTGGTTCTGTCACTAACTGGACCACCCTAAGTAAAGCTCTTAACTTCTTTGAGACTTTTAGGAATTTTAGGATTGTGGAAGTGGCTCTACATGAGTCTAATGGGTATATTAGTTCAGAAATTATAAGGCCTAGGGGCACCTGGGTGGTTCAGTGGTTGAGCATCTGCCTTTGGCTCAGAGCATGACCCCAGGGTCCTGGGATCAAGTTCCACATCAGGCTCCCTACAGGGAGCCTGCTTCTCCCTCTGCCTATGCCTTTGCCTCTCTCTCTCTCTCTCTCTCTCTCTCTCTCTCTCTCTCTCTGTGTGTGTCTGTCATGAATAAATAAATAAAATCTTTGAAGAAAAAGAAATTGTGAGGGCTCTTCATGTGAGTATACAGTCATAAACTTTTACCCTTGGCTAGAGCCAAAAGGAAGGGAGATGGATAAGAGAAGCAGTGGAGAAGAGAAAGACAAGGTAGCAAGTTACGGGAAGGTGACGGGTACGTGGCAGAGTCAGAGTCCAGGACCTCTACTAGAAGAGGGAAATTCAGACTCAAATACCAGTGTCTCTAGTCCAGATGAAACATCATTCATGCTGCCCACTCCAGTTTTGCTCTAGGAAATATATCAATATGAGAATATGGCTTCATAACCTGCACTATTGGCAACCTTTTCTTTCCATTCTCTCTCTCTCTCTTTCTCTCCTCTGTCTCCTTTTTAAAGTTTTTCCCTCTTATTTTAAATATCCTTAAGTCCCTGATTGTTCTTTAGGTAGAAGGAGGAACTACTTCATATTTTTCTAATATATATAATCCATGTTCTTATTTGCTCCATAAGGCCCTATTTACTTGGAATACTTTTATGTTCTAATCTTTGGAATATAAATTTAGGCATCGGTATGCTACAAAGAAATCCCCCTGGTGGCTTAATGCCTTTCAACTGTATGTATTTATGCTCCTGCATCCATTTAGGTTCCAGCAAAACATACATTTATAAAGTGCTTTTCTGTTTACATGGTATTTTCATGTGAATTTTCACATCAGGGCATCATAGAAGTAGGTTCAGAAAGTGTTAGTGGCTTGACCAAGGTCAAAAGACAGTAAGATGTCAAATTAAAATGTATGTTAGGTAGCCCCATTGCCACATACAAACTAATTTTGTACCTTTGATAAGTTAAAAACAAAAACAATGTTACCTATATATGTGAACTAATTATATATGTATATGTATGTATAATTATATATAAAATCTCATATATGTATCTCTGTAAGCATTTTCCTATTTTTCAACATTTCATTAGTTCCCTCTTCATGAGTTTGATTAGCAGTTTTAATTTAATAAACAGAAAAACTTGGACATGGTGAAATGTTCAGTGAACTGAATATTTCTGTATCTTGGAAAAATCTTTGGAATACGAAGGGCCAAATTCCTTAAGCATACAATTCTGGAGCTAGTAACCTCTCAAAAAAAAAAATCTCACATATCAGTAACTTTCTTTCATATCATAAACAGAAAAGTGTTTATATAATTGATTTGCTGCTGTTTTGTTTTGATATGGCAAATTAAGTGGCACATCACAAAGAAAGCGTGAGTACTCATCACCTCCTTCAAGCAGGTACTGTTCTAGGACCAGGACACACACTATCTTTATGAAAACACAAAATGTCACAGGCTTGAAATGAAACAGCCTCCTCTTACTTACAAATATATATGAACTAGATTCAGAAATAGTTTTCTTTGTGTTTAGTAAAGCACGTCCAATCATCTTCAATGATGCTGTGTATAGAAGTGCTAGTAGCTTGTTTCTACATCTTTTATTTAAGTATCAGACCTACAACTGAGATGCTCAGAAATACAAACTCTCACTAAATGAGAGATCTTCACTGGCCACATACCTCTCTATAAGGGAACACTTTGCCTCTGTAGTACATGGGTCCAGCTGCAGGGCCCTCTTGCCTTTGTCACAGAAGCTCACACTGGGGACCACCAACGCTGGAATCTAGTTTCTTCTCTAGGGTAATATGCATCTGGAGGAAGACAAAAAGGGGGGAAAAAACTCTAGGGAAGACTAGTCACAAGATTGAGGGAGAATATGATTGTCTAAAGTGAGAATAAACCTGCCCTTAGACACTTCGCTGGGAACAACAGCTGACGTGAAGGAAACTCCCCTCCAGCTCTGGGAGCCCAGCCAGAAACCTCAACACCCAAAAGATGGAGCAGGTTGGGTGGGCCAAGGCTGTTAGAATTGCAAAAGGGATTTTCCTTCACTTGGATGCCCGAGTCACCTGTCTTACAAAACTTTGTCGATGGTGCCATCCTCCAACAGGACTCTACCTGTGTTTGTTCTGCAGATGGCCTGTAGGATAGCCTTTCCTCCAGCGGACCTGGGGTCTTTTAAATGTCCCCTGCCTGATTAGATGTCACTGAGTCCCCTTCCTCTCTAGGGGCTCAGACCTATTGGGAATTAGTAACTGCCCCACCTGACCAACCTGTACAAACATGGCTTGACTCTAGTTCCTGCCTTACTGTTCATCATGCTTGTGAAATTGAACAGTCCCTTGGCCTGACCACATCGAGATTTTCTTTTTCTGCCGCTTTCTCTTACCCTTTGCCGGCTACAGTGACATATCCCATCCCCTTGCTGCCCCCATCCCAGCTCTGCCGATCCCATCTCAGTATATCCTTCCTTCAGCACCCATATCATTAGTCCTTCCCTGGGTTTCCAGAACTCTTGCCTTTTCCACTCTATATAACATGTATTTTTCCCCCCTCCTACACCTATTATTTTCTTCCCTCTAAAAATCCTTCATGCTACTGTTTCTTCCCTCTTAAGACTCCTATTCCTAAACCTCTAATCTGAGCTTCTTTCTTTCCTCCCTAATTTTGGGGACTCCAAACTAGTTATTTATGTTTCTTATTCTACCCTGAACAAGAATCACTGAGCACCCCCCACAAAATGACATCCATCTCTCTCATTTCCACCCACAGTCCTCATCCTTACTGGGCCTTGAAGCTATCTAAATGGAATAGAAGTGGAGATGTCCTCAATTCTAGTCAAGGAGTAAGAAGAGAGGAGAATCTTCCACTCAAGTTAGCTAAAGAACAGGGGAATGAGGAACATAGGAAAATATGGTATTGGGTCTTTCCTGTGAAGATATTATCAAATGTGGAATTCACTCACTCATTCATTTCTTTCAGTAGATGTTTTTTGTTTTGTTTTGTTTTGTTTTGTTTTTTTGAGTACCTAGTTTACACCAAGTCTTATATCAGGTCCTAGATGCTAGAGCATGAGGCATTCATGTGTGCCAAGCAATGCGCTACTTTGCAACCACATTCTCATTTAAGCCTCAAAATAACCCAAAGGAGTAGGTATGATTGTTATCCTCACATTAAAGAGGTATGGTCATTGAAGTTAAATAGCTTGCTGAAGTTCACACAGCTAATAAAGTAACTCCACTATATTCTTTATCTTCTCAATTAGGATTAAGTATATTGTGAATTAAGGATTGAGCATGCTGTGTATTATGGCAATGATTAAGTGCCATTAGGAGATTGTTATTTCTAAGGGAGGGCAGATAGACTTCCAAACAGCCAATATGCAAACTGCCTGATGGTAAATTAGAAATCCACTCTAGCCTACTTGTCTTAGGGATATTGTTGTTAATTTAGATGTCACAGACCCATTTTTATTTAAATATTGTATTTGAAACCCAGAGTTGTGTGTGTGTGTGTGTGTGTGTGTGTGTGTGTGTGGTGTGGTGTGTGTACGCCACATGCAATTTTTTTTAGATAAGAGCAATTACACCCCCAAATTGAAAGAGTTCTAAAAGGGGCTACCGTGGAAAGTGTCAAATTAAAAATAGAAGAAGTGGGTTAGGTAGAGAAAACAAGCCGGTTGTAAAATATGTCCATCTTAAATGTTCTAATTTGTGTAGCCACGGAGTGATCTTTTCAGTTGCTCATCCTACGGCAACGTACAGCGGTGAGAAATAGCCTCATCCCACAGACAGGCACAAACAGCATGAAAATCCCTAGAATGCATCTGGGGGATCGGCCACGTCTACTTTTCCATCCTCCAGTCAGCGACACCTGGCTGCTTCTTTGGACAAATGAAAGGGGATACTTTCAAAGACACTCTCAAGCTGCAGGACAGAAATTCTAAATGAATTCAGTTAACCAGAGAGCCTTCAACTGTATTCTGGCTCCCCCTAGCCGCCCGGAAGCAGATTCTCATCACCTAAGCAGTTGAGCTGGATGCTTCCCTCAGAACCCTGTGGGGAAGAGCAAAGATTTGATCTCCTCTCTGTCTCTCTTGTTTGCTCTTCTGAATCCACCGTTGTTATTGCATTCAGCTGCAGAGACCGGGTGCAAATAAAGCAGCCATGGTCAGAAGAGGGTACTCAAGGTAGAGAATGAAAAGGCAAATGTTACTGTGGGGATTGTTTTTTGGGGATGCTTTATGAATGTCTTACAAAGATAACATCAATTCCCCTTGTCAATATCTTTATTGGTTTTTACCCCAAAGGGACTGGGCTGAGTGTGCTTACTTATTAAAGCACCTGGGCCTCCCATCTAACCTCTGTTATTTTTACATGTAATGTCAATTCATCCTTATGTAACCCGGCAGGCAGAGGGGATGGGGGGGCAGTCTGGTGGGAGGCACATCAGACACAGCAAAAGCAGCCACCTGGCAGCCGTGGAGAGAGAGGTCCCAAAGGCCTTCCCATACATCGAGAGCTCCGCCAAGCAAGAGAAGCTTTAGGAATGGGAAAATTAGAGATGCTTTTGCTTTCTTTCCCTTACCAAAGCCTACTGTTACTGTTTCTGTTGAAAGACAACAGAAGACATCCCCAAGCGGCTCCTAGCACCGTCAGAGCTCTGCCTTCGGGGCGCTGACATTTCAGTGTGTTTCTTCCTCTCTTGTAGTCTACCATTGCACGGAGGGAATTAGAAAGTGCCAAACAGATGTAGTATAATGTACTGGTTAAAGCGATCGTACTCTTACCCGTGGTGCACCGCTGAATAGGTGGAATGAAGTCACTGATTGTTTCTTTGAATAAAATTCAATGGAGTCTTGGAGTCTGCAGATATCAATTTGGCACCTGGTAAGTGCAAGGCAGTATTCAGGGAATCCGGACATCCAAAGTCATTCAGTTGACTTCTTTGCCCTTAAGGATGTCCATGGCTATTAGAGGGAGACAGGCTCCTACACACCAAGGGGATAGTGGGGTAGAGTGGGGCATGGCAGGTAGGGTAAACAAGGTGCTATGGAGGTATTGGGTGAGAAGCAAACCTTTTGCTGGTGATGGAGACTGGCTCCAAGGAGAGGTGCCAGGGACAACTTGAGAGGCTCAAGAACATTTGAGCAAGAAGCTGGCAAAATGGACAAGGTCTTGAGAGGCTCACAAAAGAGACCATAGAACATGATGAGAAGAGCAAACTTTATGAAGAGGGAAGTAAAGGTGAGAAAGTTAATAGAGCCCTGAGTGGTCTTCCATGGCTCCAGGAGAGCTGCATGGACGGGGAGCTCCAGAAGGGCCGGTGGGAGATAGGGGTGGAGGTGTGTGACCTAATTGTGAAAGGCCTGAACGCCATGTGAAGGAGTTTCCATGTTTTGTGAAGTCATTGAATTCCACACAGGCGTGTCTGAGTGAAGAACGGCCATCACTAGATTGATGTTGCAGGGAAAGTAGGAAGCCTCTGGAGACCGGAGGAAAGGGGAATGGACTGCAAACAGCTCGGGAGGATGGATGATGCAGCAGTTCCCCCGCCTGAAAGGGAGGAATGGGTCTGAACTAAGGCAGTGGTGCTAGGACCTGGGAGGGAGCCGCCGGGCTGTTCAGGCTGGGAGTGTTCCAACAGCCTGGATTATCCTTGGGCTGCCCCAGAGGTGGGTTTTACCCACACTGTGCTGCACTGTATTTAATAGTTGATACCTGCCCCCCTCTCTGGTTTTATGCTAGCTTTCTTTCAGCAAAGCTCCACATAAATCCAGTTTTCTATTAGTTTCTACTCCTAGCACACTCATAATCCTCTTTCCTACTCTTAACATAACTCTATTTTATGCCGAATGATATAGTTACCCACAGCAAACTGGCTCATTTTCTAGATTCAGAAATGTTAAACAAATAAACCAAAAAACCAAAAATAAAAATAAATAAATGAAAAAATACAGAATAAAGTTCCCCAAGTGACCAGTGTTAGAATGAAAAATAGACACAGGTGTTCTGAGACTCAGCACTTAACCCTCAACTACTTTTGCCTCCCAGGACTCTCAACCTACTAATGTCACACATGAGTTAACAATATGCAAAACCTCTCTGTCCTTCTACGTTGTATAAAGTACTTTCGTGCTATAGTGCAAGCAACATTTAGATAATTAATGCATGTCTGCTGTCATAATGCAGTGATTTTGCCAGAATATATGTGGGAGAATGTAGATGGATTAAACACATTTATATCTCCAGAAAAATTGAGAGGCCTATGTCAAAATAAAACATCACTGTGAATAGTTTACCTTTTTTTTAAATTTTTTCTCTAATTATTAGACACATTTCAAGCTGAGCTATATGTCTGAATTTGAGACAGATTAGGGTTATTTATTTTTACCTAATTCCAATTAGAATACACGAGATTGTCATTTCTAAAATAAATATGATTCTGTACCAACATTACCATAGATTTAAAATTACACAAAATACTTTCTTCCGGGCCCACTTAAATAGTGCAGTAAGTGAAAATGAGTTTAGGAGTCCAAAGAGTATTTTTGGATGTCAGTGTCTGATTGCAGCAGCCCTTCTCTAGGAAGCAGCAAGGTCACTCCACCACCAGAGAGACTGGGAAGCTGCTCTCCGTGGCCACTGTTCCCATCTTTCATTTTGGAACATGCAGAAAGAGAGCAGTTCTCATGGGAAAGACTTAATGCTTTCTAAGGCCTCTTTCTGCTCTGGGATTCCAGGTGGCTCCTGCAGGATCCTGGACTGAGACCAGTAATGCCACCTGGGGCAGGTGAAAAGCCCTGACCTGATGTGTTCACAAAAACACAGAAGGGGAAGGTTAGCAGCAGGGCTGCTGAGAGAAGTAAAATGGAGGCATTGTTACTCAGCTTTTTGTGAGCAATATTGTTTTATGAAACCTCTACCACTTTAAAGATTGCTTCCGTGGGTTAGAGAAATGCTGCCTCTTTGCCCATTTTGGTCTGGGTAATTGCTCTCAGATCATCTGAGGAGCACCCTTCCCAGGGAGGCACCCACTCTGCTATAGGAGTTCTCTTTCTTCCGCGTTCTGGGTAGAGTCCAGGAGACCTAGTCTAACCCCACCAATTCCTTCTTAAGGTGAGAGAGGTACAGGTCCAGCATGGATATAAGGTCCAAGTCCCTAATCAACAAAGAAGGCTCAGCTGAAGTGGAATATAGGCACAGGGTAGGACAGAGGGAAAGCTGTGTCATGCTTTCTTTCCAGTTTTCCCAACTCTAGAAGCTACTTTTTGATTTCTTCAGAATAGCAGCAGCAAATTACCATAATGACATTATGCAGACACCTTTGCAGTTGTTTTTCTTTCAAAGGTCATTGTGACTGAGGAATGTAGAGAAACTCTACATTCTGTAGACAATGTAGTGGATTAGGAAAAATACACCGACATTGACATAGTTTATGGATCAGAGGAATATATTCTTTCCTTCTGGAATGAATAGTTTGTGTGTGTGTGTGGGGGGTGGTTAAAGAGAAAAAGGGGATGTAGATGATGGACTCTAGTAGTTATGGAGGTGATGTAGCTGCTAACAGGATAACTCCCACAGCAGCACCTCCGTCTCTCAGGGGTGGCAGCGAACGAAGCCAGGTTAGTTACCTGTAAAATCTGGGTGTGATCAGAATAACATTTCAGTGAAATTAAACTTGGGACAGCTCCTAGATAATAGATACATGGATGTGTGAGAAAAGACCTTGATCATAGGGCCTGATCTGTGGTACGTGCAAAATCCTTATCGCTGGTGGAGAACACCAGGGACAAGCACCCGAATTGCCTTCAGTCTATTACACACATACCAATTGCTATAATATTGAAGAAAATATTCATAAATCCCGTTTCCTTTCAGTGCTTTATGCTTCATCGCCTTTTCTCCATTTGTGGTTTATAGATGGAATGAAGAAAAAAATGTAGAAGGCAAATGCCATGAACTGAGGATGTTTCCTAGAGACAGAATGGCAGAGTGGTCAAGAGGCAGGTCTTTCACATCAGGCAATGGAGTTAATTCCTGGCTCAGCCTTTTCTTAGCTGTGTGACCTCAGTAAAATTTCTTAATTCCTTTTAGCTTCATCTATAGAATAGCAATGTTTTAAATGATGACGGAGAAAGAATAGAAACAAGTTCAATTGCCATGAAGAGGGTGAGAGTCAACCTAAATAGTTCGGTGCGAGTTCGCTGAGGATGGGATGATGGGATTTAGAATAATCAGAATTGGATACATCTTTATGTAAATCATGTTAGTAGATATTATATATAGGCGAAAGCAGGACAAAAGTTTTAATAAATTTCATTATTGATATAGTTTAAATCCTTGACATTAACTTTCATGCTTATTTTCGGTTTGTCCCAGAATACTAAAGAGCCAGAAATAGAAATATGTATAATGCAGCAAAAGATTAGGAGTTTGTCATCTGATCCTTTGGGGGACTTAATGAAAAAAAAATACACATATAAATAATATGAGGGAATTAGAACAAAGGAATAATTCCATTAAGTCAATTAGAGGAACTTGAGGGAAAAAATCAGTATGAAGAAAACACAGCAGGTGGAATAAAGGGTGGGGAAAGTTTCCCAAGACTAGTTTTCTTTTTTCATAACTGGCCAACCACATGCTTTTTCCCTGTGGTTTCATCCTTTAATTTTTGGAGAAAAAGTTATGAAGACATTTTTAGGTAAAGACGTATAATCTAGCGAATGCATGTCAACCTCGATAGGTAAATTTCATAGGTTGCTAGTAGAGAAAGTGAAGGTCAGTGACAAGAACACAGGTCAAGTCCTGGCTTTGCCTATCCCGTAATTCTTCAGTGAAGATGATTTTCCATTTATATTCTGGAAATGGACCAAAAAACTGTAAAAGACAGATAAGGGATGAGAATGTTTCCTAGACACAATATATTACACATGATTGACTTGTGGATCAAATGAGATACATTGTAAAAAAAAATGTAAATTATAAAGTGTCATTTAAGCATAAGTCCACCCTTATTATACTTAGAGTTTCCTACAGTATTTAAATGTATTAATCTTATTCATCTGTTTGTTCCCGTATTTTCAGTTACACAAATTCCTGATCTGCCAATGTGGATGCTGGCTGAGAACAGAATTAGTGTAGTTGCATTGTCCCTTAGGTTAACAATATTCATGTAGGCAAAAAGAGTCCATTTATGTAGATGATATAAGCCAAATTCTGCCTTTCACAGCATTTCTGTAGACTTTCTTTGATAAAAATTTATAATTACATCTCAACAGCTCAACTGATAAAATCTTCATTGTTGGTTGTTTCTTTTTTCTTCCAAGTCAAAAAATTACATCTACTTATAAGCAATGGACTTTTTGGATAAATAATTAATGGTTATTTAACAAGAGTTTAGAACTCTCCTGCCGTTGTTTTGATTACATTAAGTTCACAAGGTGACTTTTTCAGGAAATGTGAATGGCATTTACCCGAGGTAGCAGTGATTGATTTTTGTCTTTTTTTAGAAGAGCTTTTGTTTCATTATCATGAAGTAAAAAATGGAGCCTGAAGAAAATCAAAACTAATCTAATTTCAGAATACCTGAATCTTTGATTAAACTATCCTAGGGATACTAGGTCCATTTAGTACTTACATAATATTATTTATTTATGATTTTGATTTATGTGGAACTTCCAGTGGGAGCTCTCCTGTGAAAACCATCTTTACAGGGATGGTATTCATAAGCCAGCAATGAACTGCCTGCTTTTTACACTTTAGTCTTGGGTTCCTATACCTTTATCCTATCAGAGAAGACTTAAAATCAAAGGCTTGATCATGGGCAGTGGTTGAAGATCCAATGACACTTTTATGCAAGTGACAGGGTTAGTTTCAGTGCCTGACCAAATTCCAATTTTGGTGCCTTCTTCTTCATATCCCTGAAGTTCCTTGGAGAAGACTTTCTGAGTTAAATTGTCATTCTTGCTTAGCTGCAACTGTTGAAAGCAGCTGCCTCATTATGCTCTCCACGTGGTAAAATTTCCGTTGAAAACAGAATTACAACGTCAGAAGGGGGCAAAGAACAAAACAATGACAACAATGAGAGAGGCAGTAGGGATGCAATTAGAGTGTGTGGTAGTGAGTCTTTTAATTCTGATGTTCGGTATACACTTGGAAGGCAATAATGATCCTGGTTATTCTTAGAAAATCTTATTTTCCTCTCCCTTGTGGATGTTACCCAAGACTACATGAGGCAGTATGACTCTTAGCTGTGGGTAAGAAGGATCCCTCCATGAACCTTATGCTTTAGAGCCCCCCCCACCCCAATGAACTATACCCCTCCTCAGCGGGTGAGGATTCTTTGGGGCTCAAAGAAATAAACCCACCCAGGGACTGCATCATCCAATTTGGTCTATGATAAAGGTTCCAGGGGACTCCAAAATTCCCTTCCCAAGTAGCCCTGTGTCTGCTTTCAGGGTCTATAAGGAACTCTTCTCTGAATGTCCTCTGGGGCCACATTATACTGCTAATATGCACATGTCTAGGGGAGGAAGATAGCCTACTTGCTGCCTGTGCCTGGATGTGTAGCCTGGGGGAGTCAAAAAGAATGAGATATCTCCTTATGATGCTAAGCTAAAAGTGGGAAGAAATGAGAAGCTCATGGGTTAGGTGTCAGGGTCGGGGCCAAGACTCCTTGTGACACCATAATCTGGCACAGCATTCCAAGCAGTCTTAAAATTTTAAATTTTAACCTGGCCTTATGAGTCGTTATGAAAATCTATTGTCAAAGTGGGAGGATAAACTATATTTCATTATCAATTTGTTATCTTGATTTATAATCGCCAACTATTTAGGTATATGGCATACAGGCCCTCTATTTTTATTTTTATTTTTGCCCCAGGCTCTAGAAACAAAGGCTGACTTGCCTTCTGGTCACATTTTCTCCTAACACTTTCTTCTCTTTCGGTTGAAAATAATGTAGGCACTGCAACGCTATTAAAATTTCATCATTTTATTCTAGTGACAACCTGAAGCGGAAAAAAAAAAAAAAGTTGTTCAGGTTACTTCCTGGCCAAAGTACTGCGTTCAAAGTTTTACTAATCTTCCTCAGCAATACTAAAACTCAAAATGCGGTCCCTGCTTTGTGAGCTAAGATATTCTACGTAAGATTCTACCTGTACTTTCCTCCCTGCCCTCACTACATCCCTATTCCAAGCTTATCATAGGAATCCATTGACAGCATGCCTGTGAAATATTCAGGAAACAGTAAAAACCAGACAGTTGTAATGTGTCCTTCTTATTTTCATCTCTTGGTATCATCTCCCATCCTCAGCAACTTCCCTAAACCATCGCCAAATAGTCTACAAGTCAGCCCATTCTCTACCCTGCTATAAAGTAAAACTTTTGTATATATAGTCCCTTCTTCCTTTCCTACCTCAAATCCACCTTCCCCATAGCAAACCAAAGAAGCTGCCCCTGAGATTATCCAAGAGAAAGTAAGACTAATTAGCTAATGTGTACTGGGCTCTTATAAACAGACATCGGCTGTGCGCTACCATGATATAGGTATGGAAATTGTTTCCATATTTCTGATGAAGAAGTTGAGGTTTATATAGTTTAAGTTATGTATCAAAGCTGATAAGATGCAGAGTGGGTTTCAAACCCATGAGTTCTAACTCTGAAGTCTACTCATTTAATCACTTTGCAATACTGCCTCTGAAACTTTGGATTGCTTCTCCTTCCAATCAACAAAATCACCTTCAGTGGCCTCTTTCTGCCATTTTTAAAAGCTATTATTGGCCCCAGGAGAACCTGAAGCCTTGCAAATGCTAAAGCAGCCATCAAGCTTCATTACTATTATTTTCTCCTTTACAGACTAAATTAAAACATACTGGCCTCTAGTTCACTATGCATCGGATGGTCAGTGTTTTGACCAAAAAATACAATTATGGTGGATTAGGCTTGGGTATCACAGAGTATGTCTGATTGCTTTACTTAATCTCCAGATTTTGGACTAAGAAAAGCCAATATTCAAAAACATAAGTAGCCCCATAAGCGTTCAGCATCTCGTTTCTTTTCCTCACAAGTCTGAGTGTGGAAATTTATAATATGATGTAATTCTGTTCTAATACTGGTATGTAAGTTTAGATATGCACACCTTTTCTATAATAGGGGTTAGTTGAAGTTCATCCATTGATTTTTGGGACCATGAAGACAAGTGTAGTAGTGTTTGAAAAAACACTTTGTATTTTCATAGTGTTTTAGAGCTTTCTTAAGACATACCCATATTTAATAAACTAGGGATATTATAGAGAAATCTCACTATTTGATACCTTCCAGGACTTGCATTTTTAAAATGCTTTACTTCAAAATCAAATGAATCAATAAACACCTTGAAATGCCTAATTGAAGTAGATGCATATCTTCCACCCAAATCAAGTCGACCGTAAGGATTCAAAAAAGTTGTCCTTGCTGTCCTAGCTGATTTCCTAAATGCAGTCACCCCAGTCACCCTGAATGAGTCATCTCATTCACCAACTCCATCCCACCATTTTCACTTACTATAGCACATTGGCTTGAGCTCCTAAGAAACAACAGCTACACACAGCACGACAAGGCAGGAGCTCATCTCCCAACCCTCTGTAACTTCTATTATATGTTGATAACAGCTTCATTTGTCACATGCCCACTGAAAGGAACTCATTCCTTGTTCTCAGATTGGGTGGGATGAAAGCCAAGAGCTTCCAATGCTCTCAATGGATGTTAAGATAGAATATAAATCGGCAGCTTCCAATGGCAGATAGGAAATGCCAGAGTGTAAATCCCCAAAGGGACCAATACAACTTTCATCTAAAGCAGAAAATGATTTTTTTTTTAGTCTCAGGACTGAATCCACCCTGTTTGGCTCATCTGGTTTATAGCATAAAAGGCATAAAAACTCACTGGTAATTGTAAGTCAGTAACAGAGCAGTAAACATTTTCACGCTGAGGAAAGGGGCATCAACATTCAGTCAAACCTAGGATTTTTGAATCTCAGGACACCATGAGCAGTGTCAGAGGGAAAGGCCATCTTCAATGGTGCTGATGCTGGGGGACTGCTAGGGGCTGGATATGGGCATCTATTTTGTAACAGTGCAAGTTCCTCCTGGTGATTTGTCAGTCTGCCAAGATGCTGTTAACTACTATGTCCCTGAGTTTCCCCATTCTGTCCTTGTCCATGTTTCCTCTGAGTGGGAATCATGTCTTTGTGCTAAAGTTGCAAACCAAGCATAAATTAAGGGCCAAAGAAAGATAAGTATGCCCAGAGACCAAGGGGTAGGTTACTTCTGAGTCTAGTCCTGACTGGCAGATATGCAGTTTACCTGTAAGAATGATTAGACGCAGTAAAGGTGAAGATGAGTATCTTGATCACCTCCAGGCCTAGCAAAATGCCACCTCCAGGCTGGCACACAATAAGGTCAATGTGCATTTGAATAAATAGAAGAATGTAAAACTGATGAAATGATTAAATACACAAAGAGACCCAGTGATATCCACCTTCTGCGTTAGATTGAGACATGGTTTCTTGTAGCACGAGAAAATCTGCTCTGTGCAAGACATTGAAATGCTTTTATCAGGAATGATGATCAACCAACTACCAAATTTTCAAAAATAATCTAAACCTGTAATGTCAGGACAAGGGAAAAGCAGGATTTGATTTATAAAACTTCAATGCACATACAACATTTTAGAAACATGTCTATTATATAACACAAGCTTTTAAAATTAAGATTGTAAAAACAAATTCACCATGAAATGATGTTTAAATGCTTTTTTTGTTGTTGTTGTTTTCTTTCAGGTAAGTGAAAATATCTTCTGAAGTGTTCTGCAGAAACTGTGCAGGTGGCAGCGTTCTCTTAGAAGAAAAGGAAGGCAGGGATCCTTGAAATGGTAATATTTCAGCTGTTCTATACACACAGGGAAGTGTCTCACATGGCCAATAAGGCTGTTGTTTTCTCTTGTGTGGTTACACCTGTTTATTTCACTATAACTTGATGTGGCTTAAACCTCAAGGTCTAGAAGAATTGTATGTTTTTCTGTATTTGCATCTGAGAGCCATTCATATCCTAATCTAAAGCTTCTGCAGCCCCACCCTCAGCAGAAAGCTCATTATAAATGAAATGCTTCAAATTGAAATGTCATTCTAAACCAATCTGACAATAGCAGATACACAATTTAGTCTAAATAGTGCATGAAATATATATATATGTAAATGTATATTTGTGACTGTTTTTATTAGTCTCTTCCTCTTAAAATGAAGTGCTTTATTTTTTATGTTTATGGCAGCATTATCTGTTTAAAATATACGGTGGCCTGTTACATTTGCAGTCTAAATGAGATGACAGTTGAAATGTACTACGGATTTAGTGTGATATCATCCAGGTTACCAAACTAGTTCCTTGAGAACTGGAGACTGACAAAAAAAAAAAAAAAAATTGATTTAAAAAATTTCAATGCATCTACAACTCCAATTTATAGTATAAGGTCTGAAAACACTTCACATGAGAGAAGAGACAAGGGAAGTAGCAACATCTAAATATGAAGTGCGAGGTTTATAAGATTATGTTATTACAGAAGATTTTAGAAGCATAATTTGCTGAATTTGCCCAATTGGTTCAAGGAGTCAATTTATATTGCCAAACTAAGACATTCTTTCTGTTTTCAATAGTGAAATCCACTTTGATGAGTTGTTAGTATTTCAGAATTCCCTCCAGAATTTTATTCTTAAAATTACCTTTCTTTTTCTATCTAAAATAAATCACTCATTTGCTAAGTATTTACGGCTGGCTTCTTAGGAAACATTAAAATATTTCTTAAAGCTTCCTGTGGAGTTAGCAATACAAGGCTTAGTAATTTTTAATATTCTAATACATGACCAAGTTTCTACATGCTGATGAGAACATAAATATGTATAATGAAATGTAAGTCTCCTACTACCGAAAGTGTATTTACCAAGTGTTGATAATAAGATAAAGATAATTCAAAGCTAATAAGAAATGGACCCTGCTCTCAAGAGTTCAGTATTTTAGCAAGAGGCAAGATATAAAAGCTTCAAAATGGAAGAGTTTTTAAAGTGTTATTTTTTTACATGGGGAATATATGCAAGAAATTAAAGACTTAAACCATCATTCAAATTTGAGAAACTAATTTTTTAAAATTACAATCCAAAGTGGAGAATATATAATTTAGTAAATTATTTAGTTATTTTGGTTTTTTTTTTTTTTGGCAAACTGGGTAACATGAGCCCCAGCTACTAAAGATATTCTTCCTATGGTGTGGTGTGAACAGAGCCCAGCAGTGTGAAACCAAGACCCTCTCTACCTGTACTCGCCTCCCTCTATCTTAAGGAGTGTCTGGTAACTTTTATGGATATGAGCTGATAGAGACGTCAGTGAATTAATCCGAGGGATTTTTCTTCCTCATGCTTGTCCCTGGAGCTTGGCCCACCTTAGTGGGAGGATGGAAGGGAAAATGATGGTGAACATCCAATGATGCTGAAGAGGAGAGGAGTCAGAAAACCTGGCTCATCAGGAGCTTTTTATCTCTATTTGAAATTTCTTTCCACTTTCCAACCCTGATTTATAGTCCAAAGATGCCTCAAGATTTGTCTCTCATGTTCTCAGTCTATGAGCATCACCTACTCTCTATGTTTCTCTCTGTTACACAGAGGCAAAGGAGTATCTTTTGATAACTTAGAATTCTGATGAGAAACCACCTAATATATGAGAAGCACATTTAAGCTCCTAAGTTAATTTAATTAAGCATTTATTTATACCCTGTCTCATCTTCCAAAGTATTCAAGGGGTGCAAATGGTGTGCTAAATAGTGATCCTGCCTTTTTCCCATTGCGATTGAAACATTGAACATAGTGCCAATACCATAGCTTTAGTTGATTTGAAGAACTTCTGCTCTGACCATGGTGATCAGTTATGTAATCCAGTAAAATTTATTAGATTCAAAAATTTTTTTCGAACACTTGCACAGCCATGCGCATGATATGTTGAACAGAAAGATAAGATAGTAAAAAATAGCTCTTGCCTTCAAGGTCTTTATAGCTTATGACTCTTTACTGACTTCATCCGCTTGATGTCTGGGGGTTCCAACTTTAGTCACTTAACGGATAACCACAGCTATCACTTAGTCATATAACTGATAACTACATTTCATGCCTCTTTCACAGAATAAAAAATAAAGGTCACTTCTTTAGCACGGGAGTCTTTCCTCTGAAGGTCAGGTGGAACTGGATTTGATTGAACTGAAGAGACTTTTATGTTATCATTGTAGCTGTATACAGTATTTTAGCTTCTTCACTAGCTTGGATAATCAGGATGTGACAATTACAGTACTTGTTTCATGAGGTATGATAATCATGTCATGACATTTGTATGCCTCATTCATTGTTATGATTTGAACAGCTCTATGCCAAACACATGTATACAGAGTTTTTATACTGTGTCATGGAATTATGAAAACAAGATAGAGTGACACAATTATATGTAGAGTTTGAAATGTTACAGTCATATATTGATTATTATCATGACATCTACAAAAGACTGTGTAATTATACTATTACAAAATCAAGAAAGTCATTTCTTGGGTGAACATTGGGTCATTAACATTGAGTGACAGTTGACATGGATTAGACACTGAGTTTTCCAATGGAGAAAAATTTAAAAAAAAGTTTCTTCAATTGAGTATGTGTATTGGAGAACTGTGTGATCTTGCTTTTCCTTTGTTACCCAAATTCCTGATTTCCTAGTATACTCCTTCATTTATTTTCTGTTTAAGGTTTGTCTGATAGTCTTATTTCAGGCACTTCTTACACTGAAAGTGGGATTGCTATTAGAGCTTACCACATGTAGTCATGATTCTAAAATTAGGAAAGCATTGCTTCAAGACTGCATGGAATTCCACAGAAGTTGTGGCAATATACTTCATGTATCTGAAACTGGGCATTTTAAATATGACACATACTAATTTAGGAATTCACAGCACCGATATATGAACATTTTCTAGTCTTCAATTTATGCCCCTGAAAGCAATAGCCTCCTTCTCAAAGAAAAAAAAAAACAATAACCTCTTCTGGAAAGTGAAGGAAAAGCAAAACCAAGTTGATATAGTTTAAAGGCTGTGTGCAGCATCTACTTCAGATACAATTTTCAAAGAATGAATTTTAATGCACACAGCCCTATTAGCACAGGATCAGATTCCTAACAAATTGATTGGACATGCAAAAAGAGTCTGTGTCCTAGATTTAAAGTCATTACACAGTCTTAAACACAGCTGTGCAGCAAGCTTTTCATTCTAGATGGACAAGAACAAATTGAATGATTCTGAAGGTGATTGGCTGTTAGATTTCTTACAGTACAATTTTCAATAATGACAAATTTAATGAAATCACTATTGTATTATTTAGCAAGATAATGTGTGTCCTATTTTGTATGACCATCAATGACACTTAAGTGTGCACAAGAGTATGAATGCAAAGATATTTAAATAGATCCGGAAGCACCCATAATTCTTTGGTTGAAAGGAAGTATATGCACCCAGTTCTGCCATTATCCTTAGCCAACCAAGGGTGAAAATAATCCTGCACTTTGCTTTGTAACCTTACCCAATTTTCTTCCTATCATTCCTGCATTCTGGCTTGCTGTCTCTAATCTTTTGCTTTCTTAGAAATGCCCATTTCAGTTGAATATATGATACATTTCTATTTTAAGTTTAAATGTTTTCCTTCCTGTATCCAGGAATATATGCTCACATAAACATTACACATTCAAGAATATTGGATATGTAAAATACCAAGCATGTGTCATTGCTTCACATAGACTATGCAGATGTCAAGGAGGAAAACATAGTACTTCAATTCATGCAAGGGTTGGGACAGAAAAATATGCACGGTTTGTCAAGTGAAAATCTAAGCAATAATAGGATATTAGAAAAAATTGGTCGTAGAAGTGAAGAGACATAATTTCCTGTGAAATTCAGTCCTCGCACTCTTGTGTCTTTACAGGAAAACTGCATTATAAACTATTCAATTTTGTTGTATAGCTTTATATTTTTTACTTATGATTTATGTGGAATATAAATAAGAAATGTGTGTGGGATATATATATAAAATCTGTGTGCTTAGAAATGATCAAATTGCCAATCATCTTGTGAAATTAGCCAAGCAGTCTGTGTTCTTAGGGAAATCTGCACAAATCCCTGAGTAAAAGAGTTTGGGAGGTGAAGGTTATCCCTGCAATAGTAGAAAGTTTTCTTGATTGAACCAAAGAATTAGGTAAACAAAGTGGAAAAACAGAAACACCTGTTTTACAGTTTGTTGTAATTGTACCAGGGGAGTATACATCCTTTCCCTTTTTAGTAAGAGGATTTTATTCTGAGTAATGAATACTATTAGTTAATAAATAACTCCAGCTTTACGCCTTGAGAATAGCCTCAGGGCAATTGTAATAGCAAGCAGTTAGAAAAGGCTCCAGCATTCCTTCAGAGGGCCATACTGAGAGCTTACTAGCAGAAACAGACCCTTAGAAGTTGCTATACATCTAAGTCAACACCAGATAGCTTGTTTACAAAATATGGTAGGAAGTTAAGAGCTTTCGCTCTTAGAGGATTGTGTAGAATGAATCTGAAGATTAGCAGATGTTTATTGGTTTTATGTCATTAGGAATTATCTATAAAATGTTATGGGTAATATAAATGTGGTCAAGAAAATTACAGAGTAGGTGTTGAACTTCTTGCAAAGTGAATTAAAATTTAAGATGTATTAACATGATCAAGAAGAAAAACAATTTAGTCTACTTCAATAAACATTTATTGAGCTCCTAATATATGCAACTACTCTCTCGGGATGTAAAGATGAGTATGGTCCTTGTCTTTGAGGAACTTATGTTCTGGGAAGGTTTCACAAACAGGTAAACAAGGTTAATTTTAGTGTTTGATAAAGTGCAGCCACAGCAGAGGACAGAGACTCAATGCGAGCACCGTGGAGGAGAGGTCTTGGACAAGCCTATATGGCTGGGAAGGCTTCTTGGCTGTTGGAAACAGTCCTGAGGTTCATCAGGCAGGGAAAGCAGGAAAAGATGTTTTCAGCAGAGAAAAGAACATTATCTGCATGAATTTAATTGTCCAATTATGTTATATGTCATAAATAAAATCCAAAAAAAAAAAAATGACTGGGATATCCTACCCCGTTGTTGTTATTTTTTTTCTTTTGTCTTGTTTTCTTTCTTTCTTTCTTTCTTTCTTTCTTTCTTTCTTTCTTTCTTTCTTTCTTTCTTCTTTCTTTCTTTCTTTCTTTCTTTCTTTCTTTCTTTCTTTCTTTCTCTCTCTCTTTCTTTTTTTAACACTCCTGCTTCTCTTATTGTCCTTGACCTTCAGTATTCCTTTTGGGCTTTAGAAAAAGAGAACAATGGAAATGAGGTAGAAAATTAAAGAGTGACTTGCTAGTTCTTAGTTGCAGTATTCACCCTTGTAGTATTCGCTTTCCTTATCCATTCAGAAATAATAGGGATAATACAAAAGCTGTTGCCTCAAATTGTCTGTGTCCATATAAATTAACCCTCCCCAACACACACACACACACACACACACACACACACACACACAAGCTTTCAAAAGGCAGGAAAGTCTATGCTTAAATCTCCTAAATCTTTCCCTCCCTTTTGCTGATTTCATTTTAACCTCAGGAAGAAAACCATAATAACATTAATAATTTTTGCTGTTTAATGACATATGTGTGTGCTGAGCACAGTGCCATACACTTTCCGTGGAATGGGGTCTATAATCCTTACAATAGCCTAAGAATCATATACTACTTTCCTTGTTTACCTGGGAAAAGAGAGGCACAGAGAGGTTACAATTCCTCTGAATTTTTCACCTAATATGTTGTGTAGTCAGTGTTTGAGCCCATGCAATAGGATTCAGGGATCATACTCAAACTTACTCTATACCCTTGTCTGATATCCATACCAAAAATATTTAATATAGCTACTGTATAAGACATTCTGGGATTTTTTTGTGACTTATGGAATTTTATAGAATTTAGTGTGTATCATTATTTCATGTTGATCTTCAATACAGTTCTATTAGATGGACCAGTTCTATTACATAGCAAAAACCTCATAGTGAGAAAACCAAAATGCCAATGTTTTGAGTTGATCAGTGTTATACACTTAAGAAATGACAAGCCTCAAACCTGAATTTTTCAATCCTAGGTTACACTTCTTCTTTTTAGACCAGTAAAATGGATAACGCTGGGACTATCCTTAACTACCAAGGTATATAAAATATGTTGTCTACCCTATAACAGATGTTTGATTAATGGTATGCCATTATTATTATCACTGGACATAATCTGTGCTCAATAATTATTTGATTGTATATAATACTCTATTCAGGAATTCAAAGTACTTTTATTTTACGATAGGTATGGTTTATTGTTAGAAGCCACAGTTTACTTTTGGAAAAGTACTCCTTTACCGTTTGGAAAGATACTCCTTTCCTTTTTCTTTGAGTAAGACCTTTAACTTCTTGGAATCTCAGTATTCTCACGTGAGATGAGAATGACAACCTTGGTGGTGGTTTATGACTATTGGGAAACTTGAATGAAATAAGGTGAAAAAGAAATTATGCAGCACGGTGCATGGCTTCTGGTAGACTTTTGGTGTAGATTCATGACTTTTCTTCTTACCTTCTTAATACCATACTCTGTTCCTTGATCCTGCTAACCAAACCATAACACAGGCCCTATAATCACAGCAGTGGCTAAATGAGTACCACCTCAAGGTAGAGTCATATAGTCTGTAGGGCAAGAGGAGACTTTCACAATAATTAAGGATTAAAGATATGGAGCCAGGCTTTTGGTTACCCTCTGCTTAGACTCCATACTCTAGTCATAGCCAATGACTCATCTTTCACCCCTCTTTCAAGTCGCTAAAGTACTGAATTATGATGTTCCCTCTTCTCAAAATAAATGCTTCATTTTTTTATCTTTCTAGTGATTTCCTTCTCATTATTAAGAGTCTTCTTAAATGCTGTCTACTTTGAGAAAGCATTGCCAAATACACACACAACACACACACCCACACACAAACACACGCACACAATCATATGCATCACTCAGTTTTACAGCTACTTGAACTTAACCACATTTGAGGGCAATCATTCTAAAATGCATGACTTCACCGGAAAATTCCAAGCATCATTAACATTATTTAGCCCTTTCTTCATGTTCCAGGGCAATTGTTATGGCCCAGGATTTTTGGACAGTGTGGTAAAAGGTTGTCAGCCATCACCTCTGTTCATACTTTACCTGTTTCAGACAGCTTCTGACCTTTTCTGGTTTGCTTCTACTAATCTATCAGAGGCTGAGAAGACAGATAACTGAGCTTTAAAAGAATTGCATATTTAAAAAGTCAATAAAGTTCCACATGAATCCCTAAGAGCCTTAATGCAGGGCTTTGAGGTAGATATTTCTGGCTTCTCCAAAGCCTTTATCAGAGACTTCTGACAAGCTGGACCTTCTGGATAAGTGGGGAGTTACTGTATTTTAATTCCTTAATGTCTACTTTATGGAAACACACAATAAAAAATGTAGATATAAACAGAATTTAAAATAGAAAATAAGTGCAAACTCACCTAGGCTATTTAAAATATAATTTAATATAAAAACACTCAGTTTGTATCCATCTTTTCCATTATGAAGTTAAGAGGTAAAGGGCCCAGCAGATAAGAATAATAAACAAATTGCTAGATTATCCTCTGCTTACACTTCAAATAAACCAGCTAATTGTTTATTTATTTACCTAGCAGTTGCCGCCTTGATTATAGGCCATTAGTGACCATTAATAAATGAAATTGTGTTTTCATTTCCCAAAGCAATTTTGAATTCCATAAATCTTGCATTTCTCATTAAAGTTTCACATAGGCTTGATCAACAACGATGATCAGGACCTACCGTGCATCTTTAAAAATAGTGTGGAACAAAAACAATAAAAGAATGAACTTAAAAACAAAAGATTTCATTTACTTATTTAAGAGAGAGAGAAAGAGGGAGAGAGAGCAACGAGAATGACAGAAGGACAAGAGGGAGAATCCCAAGCAGACTCAATGCTGAGTGCAGAGCCCAGCATAGAGCTTGATCCCAGGACCCTGAAATCATGACCTGAGCCAAAACCAAGAGTCAGCGACCCAACTGACTGAGGCACCCAGGTGCCCCAGATGTTTTTTTATCGGTTTTCCCTGATGGCAATATATTTATCTTTTTTATATTTAACTCCATATACTGCATTATTAGTTTCAGAGGCAGCATTCAGTGATTCATCAGTCTTTTATAACACTCAGTGCTCATACATCATGTACCCTCCTTAATGTCCATCACCCACCCTTTTCTCACCAGCAACCCTCAGTTTGCTTCCTATGATTAAGAGTCTCTTATGGTTTGTCAGTCTCTCGGATTTCATCTTGTTTTATTTTTTCCTCTCTTCCCCTATGCTCCTCTATTTTGTTTCTTAAATTCCACATATAAATGAAATCATGTGATAATTGTCTTTCTCCATTTGACTTATTTTGCTTAGCATCATACCCTCCAGTTCTATCCACATCATTGCAAATGGCAAGATTTTATTTTTTATGGCTGAGTAATATTCCATTATATATGTATACTACATCTTCTTTATCCATTCATCTGTCAATGGACATTTGGGTTCTTTCCATAGTTTGGCTGTCATGGATATTGGTGCTATAAACATTGGGGTGCAGGTGCTCCCTTGGATCACTAAATTTGTATCTTTGTGGTAGGTACCTAGGAGTGCAATTGCTGGTCGTAGGGTAGCTCTATTTTCAACTTTCTGAGGAACGTCTATACTGTTTTCCATAGTGGCTGAACTAGTTCACATTCCTACTAACAGTATAAAAGGTCCCCCTTTCTCCATATCCTCACCAACATCTGTTCTTTTCTGATTTATTAATTTTAGCCATTCTGACCAGTTTGAAGTGGTAGCTCATTGTGGGTTTGATTTTATTTCCCTGATGCCAAGTGATGTTGAGGGTTTTTCCACATGTCTGTTGGCCATTTGTATGTCTTCTTTGAAGAAATGTCTGTTCATATTTCTGCCCATTTCTTGGTAGGATTATTTGTTCTTTGGGTGTTGAGTTTGATAAGTTCTTTATAGATTTTGGATACTAGCCCTTTTTTTGATAAGACATTTGCAATTATGTGATAGGATACCTTAATTGATATTCTGAGTCTTAATTCTATCTCCTGTTGAAAACAGAACTAGTAATGTATTGTTTTAGTTATCTTGAGAACTAACTAAAGACATTGTAAGCAAAGTGCTGGGCATATATAGATGCCCATTTGTTATGATTTCTTTTACTTTCTCCATTAAAACATATCTTCTTGGGATGCCTCCGTGGCTCAGTGGTTTAGCACCTGCCTTTGGCCCAGGGCCTGATCCTGGAGTCCCAGGATCAAGTCTCGCATCGGGCTCCCTGCATGGAGCCTGCTTCTCCCTCCCTCTGCCTGTGTCTCTGCCTCTCTCTTTCTGTGTCTCTCATGAATAAATAAATAAAATCTTTAAAAGAAACATATATTCTTCTCATAAAAATTCTAACATTTGTAAAAGAAGACAAGGCATTAAACTATTTTGTGAAGTCCAATGCCCTGATGAATTCAGAAAATCCACATTTTAGAAATATGTTGAGCTTGTAGTAAAAGTAAAGTAAAGTAAAGTAAAATATACTTCAGTAAATGAATATCTTAGATTTGGAAAGACAATTTACTATAAGTTATTTGGATCAATGCTAATTGACTTTGTGCCAAGTATGTATCAGGTGACAAAACTATTTTTACTGTTCATAGTAATTTACAGAAATATAATATGTGAAATGAAAATAGAACTCTAGTGGGAGTCAGAAGGCCTTGGTTCTAGCCATAGGCCATATCACTAACTGTGTGATGTTAAACAAATTACTCAGGTCTTTATTTCATATGTAACTTGCAAAAGTTGAAATAAATAATATCTAAGGCCTTTTTTAGACATTAGGAGATGAAATTCCCAAGCTGTATTCTACAGGACATAAGTTAGATGAGATATTAGAATTTGTTTTTCAAAAAGTTAATGCTCCAACAAATCCAAGGAACACTGTACAGTATCACCTTCCTTAGATAATTCACAATCCATAGTGATATATTAAAGGCTCTGAAATGTCCTGTACTAAAGTCATTCTGATTAACAACTCTAGAAATAATTAGAGTTATCATTAATTCATTAAGGTCAGCATTCCCTGATCTATTTGAGCCATAGAACTTCTTTTGGGGGATGGCAGGATTATGGGTAAGAACTGCAAAAAAACGTAATCTTTCAGAGAGTAGTTATCAGTAGGACAGATAGCCTACTATTTAAAGAATATTGACTTTTATAATTTTCCCGAGTTTTCTTTTTGTTTTTTAAAGATTTTACTTATTCATGAAAGACACACAGAGAGAGAAAGGCAGAGACTCTCATAGGCAGAGAAAGAAGCAGGCTCCAGGCAGGAAGCCTGATGTGAGACTTGATCCTGAGGCTGTAGGATCACGCCCTGAGCCAGGGGCAGGCCCTCAACCGCTGAGCCACCCAGACATCCTTTTCCCGAGTTTTCTAAAAGCAAAACCGCACTTTGAAATATAATGAAAATATAAGCTTGTTTATGTAGAAAAATTCACCCAAGTGGGCTTAACTATATGCACATGTGTAGATTTGGGCTTCCATTTCTCCTAGTCTCCTACTCCACAGTCAAGAGAATTCTGAAATTATTTGGAAGGATGAGTAAGTACTTCTTAAATCCGACACAATCTGCTTCAAAGAATTTCTTCATTTACAGTAGTGGATAACTTGGATAATGGAGCAGACTTTGGCTGAGGACATTTAGCCTTGAGTCATGTCTGTCCTTTGATCCTTTGTAATCTTCGGCAAGTTGCTTCTTGGAGTGTATATTCCCTCATCTATAAAATGGAGATATAATTACCTATCTCACAGATTCATTGTGGGTGTTAATTGAGTATGGAATTTAAAAAAATAAACTTATAAAAGCATAAATGGAAATGGAAAAAGTTATTAATATAGTCTGTGTTCAATATATCTCTAAAAATACTAAATATATTTTGTAGAGTAACAAGCCTGAGAAAACAAGAATTGCCAGAGAATTATAGGACTGGAAGGACAACAGTCGATTATCCCCATGGCTTAAGTTTTCAACTAAAATATGGAGGCACAGGGACGCCCGGGTGGTTCAGTGGTTGAGCATCTGCCTTTGGCTCAGGGTGTGGTCCCGCGATCCTGGGATCGAGTCCCACATTGGGCTCCTGCATGGAACCTGCTTCTCCCTCTGCCTCTGTCTCTGTCTCTGCCTCTCTCTCTCTCTCTCTCTCTGTCTCTTTCTCTATGAGTGTTTCTCATGAATAAATAAATAATATTTTTTTAAAAAAGTATGGAGACACAGAGAAACTGAGTGTCCTCATGCCACCCAGCTGAGAGAGAACCATTGCTCTGGCTGATTCCTCTGAGTTCCTTTCTTCCCAGTACAAACATATTAGCTCAGTATACCTTCCCTTTCATTATGCTCATATTGAGTCAAATAATTCAACTCTTAAAAAAAATCTGTATTCTAAGAAAGTCAAACCAATTATTGCTCTTGAAATTTACTGCTTTATTTTATTTTAAAATTTAGTTTTCTTGTCTTTGCTATTAAATAATTTTTTCTCATTTATATCATTTCCTTTAGAAAAAAAAAATATTGACCAGCTCTTTCTTTTATTTTCTGTTATTTCTCTACTCTTTTTGGTGCTAAGCTATGATTTTATACTCTGCACATGTTTATTTATTACATTTTTTTTTCAATTTATGATAAAGCCAGAATGTGATGGCCTCTGAAACTAGAATCTATCTGGGCTATTTATCAGCTGTGCATATTGTGTTTTCCTAATCTAGTTTGCTCTTTGGAATATAAGATGAACAACTTGTAGCCAGTAGATAATTTGGTTATAAATAAGTCACATAGAATTTCCATTTTGTAACTATAATTCAAAGAATGCACTGATAATGTCTCAGGATTATTCTGGACCACTACAAAGAATAGAAGATGTTGCAATGAACATAAATTGAATCTCAAAAGAGTTGGGGTGATTTTAGGATATTTACCTGATGGTGAGGCTGTGATATTGAAATATGTTAGTATCAGAAATTCTTTCTTCTAGAATCTAAATAAAAAGTCTTCTTGATTTTTTGAAATATTTTTATTTCCATGGAAATTTGGAATCAGAAGGGTTCTCCCATCTTTTTTTTTTTTTTTTGACCTATTTAAAGTGGATTTGAAGATGAATCCTTCCATTTCTCTTACCCAGCAAAAATTAACCAAATTACAGCTCTCCTTTTCCCGTGTGGAAATATGAGCATCATATAATGCTATTCTGAGAAATACACAGTATTTTAGCAAATAGTTTTTTAGAAATAGGTGGGATATCCCCATTAAAGTGATCTATTTTATTTAGACTTTAATAGGTTTCAAAGACTTGGAAGGGTAACATATTAATAGAAAGAAACACTGTACTAAATATTGCTAGATCCATTTTCTGATTGCTTCTTCAGCGCTAACCTAGCTATACAGTTTAAGCAAGGCAACTAATCTCTTTCAATTTCACATTTATAATGTACAAAATGAGGCATTATCACTTGCTTGAAGCACTCTGGTAGGCTATACGTGTATGTGGGGTCCATACTAAGACCTAATTCTATGACTTTCTAAGTCATGACAGAGACAATGAGTCACTTCAAGAGAATGTAAATAAAATCATTTCTGTCTTCAAATTATTGCTAACCCACCCTTGAGCAAAAAGAAAAATTCTTATTTCAAGAAAGAAGTAATACTATTTTACTGAATTTTCAGATGTGGAAAAAATAACCACTGATATTCATGTTCTCTTCTGAAGGTAATTACTTTCATCAAAGGGGAAGTCCTAGACCTTATCACCTACCTTAGATTGAATTACCTGGGAAACAGACTATGAGACAGTAAATTGTTTGCAGGAGTTTTATTGGACAGCATCATCTCTGAGGGATGAGGAAAATAGGATTGGGCAGAGGGAGAAGCTAAATTATAAAGTAGTTCAGCCCATTCTGTAGGGAGCTCAGGAGCTGAGAGGGCACTTCAAGCTTATCCCAACTGAGGCAAAAGGTAGAAAAGGCCCACTGTAACCAAATTCTACCAAGTGACCTGTTGCTGTCTTTGAGGCACGGTGACATCTCACCAACTCAGCATTGGTGTCTCTGGCTGGTAGTCTGGACATTCGGCAGTAACAATATCTGGATCTGACTTGGTGAGTGATCCAGATATTGGACTTGGACTCCTAGATAACCTCCATTTCTGCCACCATGGCAACTCCATTCATGTATGCATTGTGATGATGACAGAGGGTAGCAGATGTCAAATGACGGCCTTAATCTCTCTGTTTGATTTTTATTGGTGCCTCTTCCTTGGTAATTGCCCTTCAGGTAGTGTCAATATGTGTTTCAAAGCTCTTAAATTTCATCAACTTCCAGAAGCCCATCCTCAAGCTTCTTTTCTATATACCCTTTAACACAGTCTCTCATTAATTTTCCTTGTGGGTCCTTGGACAACCAGCTAAGGCATTCCCTGGTGTCTTTGTATCCCAATGTATTTTCATCTCAGGATAGGTATAGTTTGCAAAAAATACATATGATCAAGCATACCACTCACATCTCTGCCCAGTGAGAGAATTTTCCCTCAGCACTTGAATGGGACCGTAAGGGAGCAGCAGTCCCTCTTTAGCTTCTTTACGTGTATTGCAGTGTCCTCTCCATGAGCCAAACTGAGGCCTTTTCCTTCTCTGTCAGCTGGTTATAAGACTCTCCTTCTGCCCCATCCCCCACAGATCAGATTTATCCATAGGTATAAACTGAGGAAGAAGTGCTGACGCAACATATTAGATGGCGTGAGGCCTGAACTCCCTGTTCATGCAGCCTCTTTGTACTCCTGGCCTTGTTTATGTCTGATCCTAGATTTCTCACATCTAGCTTATGATGAGGTACCTCTGTCTTATGACCTAGTGGTTCAGACAGACCTCAACTTACCATGGCATTGTGGTCATTTGATTTTTCTAGCAGATTAGAAGTTCTTTTTTCACATGGTGTGTAATTCTTTGCAGTAGACATCGTGGGTTTGCTTTACAACCCTAGGTGTCTATTTTCTACTCCTATTGGGCTTGTCATAACTGCAGAAGCTCTTTTCTCATGACCAATCCCTGTGATAGCATAGAGTCTGTGAGTCACATGGTCCAAGTGGCAGAGCCGCAAGGACTATAGCCTAGACCTGCTACAGAGCTCTTTCTTACTCCAGGCTCCTCTCGTAGCTGTCAGCTTTCCATATCATTCAGTAAATGGGACAGAACAAACTTTTCAAGTGTAAAATATTCTTCTGCCTGAAACCAAAGAGGCTTAGCTGGCATTATGCCTCATGGCAAGGGATTTAAGATGCTAAAATGTCTCTTTTCCTTTGGAGGGCATGTCCTGGCATGGTCAACATGATAGGACCCCTAAAAAGTCACTGATACGGCACTTTCCTGAAATTTTGTAGCTCACGTGTTTTGCCAAATCTTCTTAACAATTTTTGTTTATTGAGAGTCCATTTTAAATAATGTTCTCAAAATAGGGGACAAATGTGATCCATGAAATGTCTCAACAATCCAAATCCTTTTGGAGTATATTATGATGAAGGGTATAAGATTTAACCAGCCCTTTGGAAGGTTATAATACTCTATTTTTTCCTAAGTGAATGTGAACTACTTCTGGTTCTCCTTCCTGGTAGAGATGAAAAAGAACACATATACTAGGCCAATGTCTATGTATCATGTACCTGAGACTATATTAATGCGTTCTAATGAAGATACCACATCTGGCCCAATAGCTGCAATTGGGTATCACTAGGTTGTTTTGATGATTCACTGTCATACTTCAGAATCCTTCTGGTTTGGGGGGTGGGGACTGGGAAATAAATGAAGATATGATGGCAGCCATCACCTCTCTGTACTTTTGGAGGGGCTCTAAGTCTACCATTCTTCCATGAATGGCACGCCCCCACTATTATAGCTCCTAACTTTAGGTCAGGAACCTATATGGAGATGTTGTCAGCTACCAAGTATGTACATTTCAAACATGCAGTGAGTGAACCCAACACAGGTTGACCTGGATCAGAACTCTCATTGATATCTAGCTCACATGTGGCCTCCATTCTACTGTGAGGACCACTATGAAATATTACGTCAATGGGTAGTATTGCCAACTTGAATCTTTGTCCAAAAAGCCTTAAAATCTCTGTGTATCCTCATTTCCTAAGGCTATGATTATTTAAATTAATGACTATGAGCCATAGATAGGACCAAGGCTGCAGGATCCTTCCAACCTCTTCTTTTTTAGTCAGAGAGCTCCAGGTCTGAGAACGAGGTAAAATCTGAAATTTGGACTTGAGATAGGGACTTTTATTTAAGCATTTGCTCTCAGACTCTTGATCATAGATCCTTGGTTTGTTTTTTGGGTTTTGCTTTTTGGCTGTATAAATTTATTGACTACCCATTTATGTTGATCATGGAAAAATTATATTCTATTAACTATTTTCATAACTTTCTATGAGTTAGTCCCACTTGCCTCCCATGCCATCATCTCCTGGTTTGGCTGCTACTCTGACAATGGCATTCATTACAAAAATTGCACATACTACTTTGCTCCTAATGCTTAAGTACTTCTATATGCCTCTATTATTCTGGAATCCAAACATCTTTATTGCTGTTGGAATGATGAGTTCTTTAATATCATCTTTCACTATCAGCCTGGCCTTCAGAAAATGACCACCACTGTGATTATTGGGTCTAGCGCCTTTCTTACCAAAAAACTCCATATTACTTTAGTTAAAGAAACTATCTTCCATGGAATAGAGGCATCTGGTAGACTTTATGACTTCTGGTAGGATATCCACTCTAGTACTATGCCCATTTCTCTGAGCCTTTCCATCATTTTCTGTGAAAGATTTAACACTGCTACTCAGTTGTTATGGGCCATCACTTTATTCAGGCTTCCAGAGTTGTCCTGAGAGCATTATCTCCCAGTGTCCTTTCTAGAGTGTTAAGTCTTGTATCATGGGAGAATACTGATGTATTAATAAACTCTTTCTTATATAACTTCATATTTCTTTGCTATTGATCTGTTTCCTTAGGATCCAGTTCCATATATATTATTTCATAGGATCCAGGCCCATATATACAAGCCCAGCTCTTGGCAGTTCATGTTAGTTAGATCCTGAAGCTCCTTCATAGTATTATCTCTTTGTTTCCTTTAATAGGTTCAATACTTCTCTGGCCAGGTTATATTAAAACTTGATCATAGTTACTTGGCTAATATCTAGAAGGAGAAGTGATGCTGAGTCTCAGAAGGCTCGTTGTCTTGCGATATAGACTCCTCTGTGTTATCTTCAAAGAACGAGCACTACCTTTTCGCAGGTAAAAAGAAGGATTCTTTTGCAGTCTGAGAGTGCTTAGGGGATCCTGCAGGTTCATAATATTTGAGACTTCAACGCAGATTTCCCCATTCTCAGTTTCTGGGTCCCACTTTTGATCTTGGTAATCAACTTGCTAGGGTTGGAAATTTGACTCTCTGTGGAGCTCTACTCTTATAATTTAAGTCCTGGGTCTGATCTTCAGGGGGTTTTGCCCTCTGCCTGTTAGAGAAGAGAGTCTACATGTTGTCAAGAAAGTCTTCTGGAACTTACACTTTGCCTATGCTGGTGATTAATCACCTTTAGCCTTTTTTTTTTTTGTCTTTATTCAAGGCATTAATGTTCCCCAGCAATAGTTAGCAGATTCTGCAGCCATTATTATTTCCCCCAGACTTCTTGAACATTTGAGATATCGCATCTGCACTGATACAAGTTATGATAATTATGCTACAACCCCATTTCTGGAGCTATCAGTACTCCACCTGTCACTAGAGATGCCAGCAGCAAGCTGGTAAGTAATATAGCTCAGTATACTATTTTAAAGTCATCCATAGGCTCATTTCTGGTATCAACACTCTTAGATCGGCTTCTTGAGAAAGAGACTCTGGGACAGAGAATCACTTACAGGGGTTTTGGGGAGCACTCTTAGAAGCATCACCTGTGAGGAGTAGGGACACAGGATTGGGCAGATGATAAAGTTGAATGGCAAAGCAGTTACAACAAGGGCCTCAGGCAATACTATAGAGAGCTCTGGAGCCAGGAGAACCCCCACATCCCAACTGAAGCAAGAGGACCAGGCCTTTGTATCACCACATTGATAAGATATTGGATGCAGGTTGTCACCAGAAAAAGAATGTGACCTTAGATGAAGCACGTTAGCTAACTGCAGTTATTGGCAAGGGACCCAGCTACGAGCCATGGGCAGCCAAAACTCCAGACAACCGGGTAATGAGAGACGGAAGGGTCATGTAGAAAATGTATTGCAGTGTCCCTTACATCATACCCTATGTGTTACTTTATGTATTTTTATCTGCTATGAATGTATTTTTATATATGTTTCATAATACCTAATTAGTAACCAAGCCAAGGAACTACTAAAAATAGACACATTTCTAAATAAAACCACTCATTCTGCCCTGCCCAACACATATGTGTGTACTTTTTTTTTTTAACCTATTACAGCTTTTCAGTCATTTCCCTAGCGTTTTGACATTACCCAAATAACAGTCTCCAGGAATTAAACAGCGTGGCTCAAAGAGAATGAATGTAGTTGTGCACTGTAGGAATTTTGCTGGCTTGCAGCTCCCTGATGGTTCAGAAGTGCTTTAGTGCACTACTGCGCTACAAAATATTGACTCTAAAACACCTCTGTCCTGGAATAGATCCACCCAGGAAAAAGCTTTTGAATTTGTTCTTCCTTAACAACTGAACAGATGTTATACTATTAAGAGTTTTTGTTTTGTTGATTGTGTTTGTTGGGGTGCATTCAAGTAGGTGATGCATAGGAGTAATATTTAAGGAGAAAATAAAATACTTTCAGAATGAAGGAAAATTCGATAGAAAAAGCATTTCTCTAATGTTCAATTGGTAAAAGTATGAAACTATTGTAAGGAATATTTGTAGGAATCCTGGGGTGCCTGGATGACTCAGTTGATTAAGCAGCTCTTGTTTCTAGCTCAGGTCATGATTTCAAGGTCCTGGGATTGAGCTCTGTGTTGGGCTTTGCACTGAGTGTGGAGTCTGCTTGAAGATTCTCTCTCTCTCCCTGTGCCTTTGCTCCTTCCCTACTCACACACTCGCTCTCTCTCAAATAAATAAATGAATCTTAAAAAAAAAAAGAAATGTTTGTAGGAAACCTGCTTTATCACATAACATTATGTGGAAATGGAAATGGTATCACGTTAATCAGCAATTTTTAGATTCTAGTCAAAATTTCCTTCTTCTCATATGGACCAGGTAACACAAACAAACAAATCCCCACATACTCAATTCTAAGGGTTTAGTCTGAAATGGACAGTGAGTTCTCTTTTCTGATGTCTCTACATTTTTGTGCATAATTTATTAAAGTTATTAACAGAAAATATGGGTCAACTTTTCTAATTGGAGTCCCCTTGCTCTAATCTCCCTTACCACTCAACAATTAATTGAACAAACCAGGTCCAAGCCTTCAGTATTTGTTCATTTGCTATAGATTACCATCTAAATCCTCAGAGCTAAAATGAAGGAGCCTAAAAGTCACACTCAGAACTTGGTGTTTGCCTCTGGTCCATGTTCCCTCTAGACTTTTTCTTCCTTCACTATGCTAGATGACTATTCCTCATAAACAGTATATCATGACTCTTGAATACGTGTAAAGAATGTTCTGCTGTTATAATCAAATACTATAACATACGTAATATGAAATTTTCAAATATAATGAGTTATTGTTCTGCAAAATTATGTTTTTACACTTTTTATCTGTCATTCTGAAGTTAACATTGGTGTGAAAATTATCCAGTGCCATGTGTGATTTATTATATACACATTAAATGACCGAGGAACTGAATGATATTCTAAACATTTAGGGTTTGCAGACCTTCCCCTCTCCTCTCCTCTCCACACTATGCTGTTTGGCCGAAGTCCACTCTCCTCCTTGATATCTATTCACATGCTATTTTTTTCATCCCTTGTCTCCCTACTTTCCCCTCATTCATGCTGACTTATCTAAGAACAAGGTCCTTAACAATGACTTCTTGTCCTGTCCTCCACGATGAGGTATCCTGGAATCTGGAGGCTTGAGCTAATTCAGTCTTCTAATTTGCCAACTGTAAATAAGAGCCTAGAGATCCTGTCATTCCCTTGCAGGAGTAGAAGGAGCAGTGTGAGGGAGAGTGGTGCAGAGAAAGGATAGCGTGATGGGAATGATTCCCAAATTAGAAATAGTAAGGTCATGCTTTTATGTACCCTTTTACTCCAAAAACACAGCATTATCAGACAGATATGACACAAATAACATACTTGCGCCTAAAAATTAGATAAATATTTCTGGAGGGAAAATTCAGAAAGTAAAGCAGTATAACAGATGAAGTTCCTGAGCACAGGTAGAGTGTATCTAAGAGAGCTTCACCTGAGGTTAGGGAGTCATATCTTGACACAGGGTTGGGCTCCTGGACTTGCCAAAGAAGGAAGTAGGAGCTAACTATTGCATGAAGACACGAAGACATGGTTCATCTAAAACTGCTTGCGCAGGGGGCCAAGAGAACATAGGAAATCTCTCAACACCTAAATGAGGGTCTTTACCAAAGAAGTGCAAAAATCATACTGAAACTTGAGAAACATTTTCTTTAAAACGATGAAAAGAATGAAGCTACACACTATTTGCCACTTTTATTCAGCATGGTTCCAGAGGTTAGTTAGACAGTAAGGCGAGAAAAAAAAAAATAGAAGCTCTAAAAATTGCAGGGTTAATTTAATACAACAAAACAAAAAACTCTGACATTTTGCGTGCACCTATATGGAAAAAAATAGAATTGGTAAGAAAGTTCAGTAAGTGTCCTAAATAGAAAAATCAATATAAAAAAATCAACAGCATTCCTGTACAGACACAGAAAATGCAATGATTTTTAAGGCAATATTTATAATAAGTGTAAAATATAAATTACCTGGAGAAAAAAATCAGACAAAGGTTGTGTAAACCGTTATGGAAAAAAATTTTAATTTAAAAAAAAATCCTAAATACTTGTTGAAAGGCAGGAGAGAAGCATAAATAAATGGAGCTGTACAGTGTATCCATTAATAGAAAGACTGAATAATATAAATATGATGAACTAAGATCAATACAATCCCTATCAAATCCCGAGGTTTTTACAATATTTAAAAATATATATATTTCTAAAATGTATTTTAAAGTCCAGGGATCCCTGGGTGGCGCAGCGGTTTGGCGCCTGCCTTTGGCCCAGGGCGCGATCCTGGAGACCCGGGATCGAATCCCACATCAGGCTCCTGGTGCTTGGAGCCTGCTTCTCCCTCCGCCTGTGTCTCTGCCTCTCTCTCTCTCTCTCTCTGTGACTATCATAAATAAATAAAAATTAAAAAAAAAAATTTAAAAAAAAAAAAAAAAAAAATAAAGTCCAAAGGTCCAAGAATCACTGATACAATTTTGAAAAAGAGTAAAATGACATTTTGGGGGAGAGAGTTTGCTTTTCCAAATGTCAAGGTTTATTATAAAGTTGTAGTTATTACGATAGAGTGGCAATGCCTCAGTGGTACACAAATAGGTGACTGGATTAGTATTTTTAAGACATACTCAACTGTATGTAGAAATTTAGTAGATAAGGTGGTATTTAGTAGATTAGGTAGCAATCAGAGAAGTAATGAGGATTTTAATAAATGGTGTGGAAACAACTGGCTACATAGAAAATGGTAAAATTAGACCTTTCTGTATCATACAGTAAAATAAATTCCAGATGGTTAAAGGACAAGATCTAAAAGGCTGTATTTAAAAGCTTTTAGAAAAAAAATGTGTATTTTTATTCTGATATAGGAAAAGATTTCTGAAACGGGACACACCAATTCCAAACCATAAAGATATTTTTTATTACATTTTATTATCCTCAGTTTAGAAATACCATTCACAAAGTTAAATTACAAGTCACAACCTTCGAGATTTTTATAGTTGCGCATAATTTACAAAAGATTGATTGCCAGAGTATATAAACAAATCAGACAAATTAGAAAACAAACAAAAGAATGCTAAATGAATCCAACTAAAAATGAGCAACTGTTATAATTAGACAGTGTTGGGGCAAGAAGCTGGAATGTTTAATAAACATGAGAAGTTGGTCAAACTTAAACATAATCAGAGAAATTCAAGGTAAATATTGAGATATGTATCATTTCGTATCCATCATATTAGAAAAATCACTTAAAAGTCTAATACTACTGAGTCTTGATGAGGATGTAAAGAAGCAGAAACAATATATTGCAGAGAGGAGGGTTTTTGGTTACAGTCACCTTGGATCTTGATTTGACAAGATCTGAAACTATGGAAGTTAGCTTCTCCTATCAAACAGAGGAATTTATTTCTAGTTAGAGCTGTATAGGTAGAGCAACACTCTCAGGTGTGCTCAAGGAAACGTGTAGATCGTGTTCATTTCAAACATTGCTTACTTTAGCAGAGATTTGAGCCTGATAAAAATATCCACCAGAAAGGGAGTGGATAAATCAGTTGTGTCACAAGAATGCAATGGAATCCTGTGCATCTGTTAAAATAAGTGAACTAGATAAACATTTATCAACATAGGGAAAAAAGAAATGAAGGTGGTCATATTAGTGTGCCAGGATGATCATATCAAAGTGCCGGAGTTCAGGTGACTTAACAACAGACATTTACTTTCCCACAGTTGTGGAGGAAGTCCAGGATCAAAGTGTTGGCAGGTTTGGTTTCTTCTGAGGCCTCCCTCCTTGGCTTACAGAAGGCCACTTTCTCTGTGTCCTCATCTGATTTTTTTCTCAGTTTACTTCCCTGGTACTTCCCTTTTCTTACAGGATCATCAGTCAGATTGGATTAAGGCACATCATAATAGTCTCTTGATTTTAATCACCTCTAAGTGCCCTGTCTTCAAGCATAGTCACATTCGAAGGTCCTGGGAATTAGCTTCCACATAGGACTTGGGGTGAGACTGGAGGGTACAATTTAGCTCATAACAGGAGTAGTATCACTTATAAAATTAAAAACGTGAAAAAATCAGCTACAGGTTACTTACTAGTAAAAGCACTTTACCAATAGTAAAACTTTCCTGCCTTAGGATGGAGGAGAAGAAATACCACCTGTACCCGTAACATTTTCTTTCTTCAAAGAAAAAAAGATCAGGAGCTAATGTGGCAAAACATTAAGATAAGTAAAACCACACGAAACCTGATGTATTTCTAATGCTATTATCTGTGTTTTTGTAGCTTTAATTTTTTTCATTAAGAAACTAAAAGTGACCAGTGAGATCCCCAGATTAAAATAATGGAGTTATGGCTGAAAGGAGAAAGGGGGAAAAAAATCCAGTTAGACCCCTCACTGACTTCCTGATGCTACTCTCCAGTGCCTGTGTGCAGTTCCAGACATCAGTAAAGCAATTTTGCAGTGAGGGTCTGCAGGCAGCCTCTTGGGGACAAGTGGCAACATTTCTTCACTTTCTCCCATCTTGAATCCCCATCTTCCAACGAAAGTGGGATGGTGATTTGAACAAGATCTTAATCTAGTGAACTTCTGTGTGTTCTGAACCTTATAAAACAGAAAAAAAAATACATTAAAATTTTCTTATTTTTAATGAGAAATAAAAATATTTCCTATCCCCCCCCCTTTTTTTTAAAGGAGGTGTAGACATGTCGATACATAAGATTTAAACTCTAATGTGATGGAAAGTTGCTCCAAGTTTAAAAGTTGAAATCGGTGTTTTTGTATTATGGTCAGGTGAGGGAGGACATTGAAAACCAGGAAGGCATGTTGTGTCTATCGGTAAACAAGATTGAAAGTGTTGCACGTGGAAAGAGGGACAAAAAGGGAAGACTGGAGACATTGAAGTTAAACGATCCACTTGGCAAGTATTGCCAGTTTCTCTGTTTATATGAACCTGTACCTGGGAAAACAGACGCTGTGTGCAAATGTATTTTATGTCCAGCACAGTTACATAAGCAAATATCTTCTAGGGGAACCTGACTCAGGGCTGACCTGAACCCTTGACAAACTGTGCCCTCTGGCCGGCTACCACAGAGAGTACTCTTCAAGGTCATCCTGGGCCCGTCCTGAGCCCTGGGGAAAACCCCAGGCCGGCACAGTTAATTACACTAACAGCCAAGGAAATTATATTGGCCCACTGTGGCCTAGTAAGATGAATATTTCTCTTCCTTAGTCACAGGGGGACGTTAATGGTATTTTTATTAACTTGTGACCTGTTGAGTGCTATTAGAATATAGATTGTGTGCATAAACCAGGTCGGATATTACAGATGCGATTATGGAACAATTACGTGGCTCCTAATCAGTGTTGGCAAAGAGAATTTGCAAGACCTGAAACTGCTTTTTGGAGTTCTACAAGAAGAAACACTTGGGGTCAGAGTTTATATTGTCTCTTTGTGTCTTCTTGAAATTGCAATTTGTCATTTTGATGATGAGACTGCAAACAAAGGCAGACTTTAAAAGAAGAAAACTAGAAAGGATAGACAGTAATTAGAGTAATCTTAGATTTTGGAAGCTCAAGGTTGCAGACTTTCTTTGCTGAAATCGTTTTCATTGAAAAATACGTGCAGTTTGCTAGCAACTCTATTTGTGCAGGTATTCCCTGATAATCGTGACCAGATTGTATTCCGATCTATTATTTTAGTGATGTGAAAATTCACTTCTGTAGTTTTGTGCCATGTGATGAAACACAGTGTTAAGTACCTTAGTCATCCTCTTTAGAGTCACATATTAATGGTGATGCCATCAAGGTTGCCAAAATGTCTTCAGAGTCGATATCTAAGGATGCTGATTTATATTCCGCAAAGTGCATTATTTATTCTGCAAAGTGCATTATTTATTCTGCAAAGTGCATTATTTATAATCACAAACCTCCCCCCCCCCTTCATTGGAGCAGAGTTTATGCAACCCCTTTTAAACTGCTGCCTCTGCATGTGGAGTGAGATCAGAAGGGACAAATGGTACCATTAACACGGTAAATTACAGTATTAACTGACTGGACTGGAAGTAGAAAATACTATATCTAAAATCTCACCATCGTAATTTAGAAGTCATAAGTGGTTTCGATAAAAAGAAAAAAAATAATAATAATAATCTGCCCTTCCAGGTTCTTAGCTCAACTAAATGTTTGAACTCTCTGAGCTAGAGTCAGTTCTACGTGAACTTTCGACAGTCTGCTTTCAACAGGACTATTCAGGAGCAGAGAGAAAGGAGGCATTGAAAGCAGAATGGGATTGCAGTCGAGTCCCTGGGGTTCTGGGCAAGGAGAACTCACAATGCATACAATTGATCTTCTGTCCCAGGAATGACACTTCCCCTGATCTCTCCATGATCACCATTGTAACCTTTCCTCTTCTGTACACTGCATTTGAAACAGCATCATCTCAGAGATAAAGCCACTTATTTGGAGTAGTTTGCATTAGAAATGAAGCTATATTCTTTTAGTAGTATCTTGCCGGGTTAACTTTTTCAAGTTTTTACAATAAAATATTGATTTTAGTTTCAGGAAAGTTTATTTTCATGACAGCATAAAATACAACACAAAAATATGGAATAATGTCGGGTAATAATGCACATACATTTTGCAGTTAAGTGTATGGGCGACCTCATGGGCTTTTGAATCAGAAGCCAGGTTACAGTTCTAACTTTGCTACCTATTAACAACACGGGGTGCATTATTTAACCTTTCTGAGGCTCAGTAAAAAGTATCCTTCTCCTAGAAAATTATCCTGAACATTAAATAAACGATACCTGACATAGAACCCACCTGACATAGTTTCTAGGACACAGGATACCCTCAACTGTGTAAATATTCTTTCCCTTCCCTCTTGCTAAACTTTAAAGCTTTAGGTGCATAGGATGGCACATTTTAAGTGACTACTGCAGGTTAGAATGAGGTCAAATGGATTTCGGCAGGATTTTTCAGATGCAGTAGAAAAACACATTTGCAGGTTAGAAACAATAATTCAAGTTTAACTCTTTAACACCATCTTTTTCTAGCTGATTATTTTCTCCTTTCTCTAATTTCACCACAGAAAGTTATTCCCATCTCTTGAACTTTTCTTATAATAGGGACAGAGATAGTGCAGGTGCCTGACTGCACTATTTTTAAAAAAATCCTAATATTTGAATAAATATTTTCTTGACTGCTCTGGCTTCACTTCCTTTACTTCACTTTGGTGCCTACTATCAAGCAAAATGCATGGTCATAAAGAAGAGGCCAGCCTGGGTGGCTGAGTCAGTTAAAGTTCTGACTTTTGATTTCAGCTCAGATCATGATCTCAGGGTCATCAGATCGAGTCCTTTGTTGGGCTCCACGCTAAGCATGGAGCCTGCTTGGGAATCACTTCCCACTTGCTCCCTTACTCTCTCTCTCAAAAGAAGAAGGAAAAGGAGAAGAAGGAGAAGGTGAAGAAGAAGAGGAGGAGGAGGAGGAGGAGGAGGAGGAGGAGGAGAGGAGAGGAAGAAGAAGAAGAAGAAGAAGAAGAAGAAGAAGAAGAAGAAGAAGAAGAAGAAGAAAAGAAAAAGAAAAAAAAGAAAAAGAAAGAAAAGAAAAAGAAAAAGAAAAAGAAAAAAAAAGAAGAAAGAAAGAAAGAAGAAGAAGCCGCTGCCAGAGGACATACAGCCCTCTAATATACAGATTCCAGGAAGCCCTAGAAGAGGGAAGTAAATTTTATACCAAAATTGTGGCATGAATAGGAACAGTCATCTCATAATTATTTTAGAGTCTCTATTAACATAGTTAAGTAGGATATGATACCATTTACAGACACAATTTACTCTCTCATGCTTATTTTTATTTACCCAGCTTGTCTACAGCCCTGCAGGAAGCCTCTTAAAACAAAACAGTCAATTAATTCCCTCAGTATTGGGAAGGTGAAAATGAGGAGGGCTCGCACATCTCTGGTAGGTTTTCTTCATCAAACTGGGAAGGGATACAAATGAGATTAAAGAATTAGCAAGGATGTGATTGGGCAAAGAATCCAATTTGTTTCAGCTTTCATAGGGCAGATCTTTCTTCAGGGGTTGTGTTTTGTGCGTTATGTTTATATTATGTTAGCAAAATATCAAACATACCAAAATTCTAAGTATATCAATGTGTTCTATGACTTGGGGTTTGTCTATGCCTTTACTCCCTTCTGTCAGTGTGGACATCTGCATTGAAATGCACATTGTATTGAATTGAACATATCACGAGCTGGCTAGTGATTCGTAGTAAGGGACCCTTCTGATTCAGCAAAAATCGCTTTCCCATTCCAGAAAAAAATAGGTTAGTGCCATAGCACTTTAATCATACCCTGGATGTCAAGCCTGTTGTATTAATGGTTTTTGCATTTAAATAGTCAAAGTGGATTCAATATAGGGAAAATGAGTAGCAGCTAACCCAGAAGAATGGCATCTTCTATCCACAATGAAGGTGTGACATTCCCTGGAGTGAAAACTTGCTGCAAGTTTGTCCTTTCAGTCTTGAAGGACCTGCCTTTGAGGGAGTTATCCATTGTAACAAGAAGAAACTTAATTCCTTTTTGTGACTGTTAGTCTTTGGTTTCTGCTGAAAATTCAGATACACTGATGCACGTAAAGGGCAATCTATTTGGACTCATCTCTCAGACCCTGTCCACCAAAAATCAGCTCAAGGGTGACAGTTCATTAGCATCGATTCCAAATAGTCTGCAAATAACAAATCAGAGCCAAGGCTAAAGAAAAATAATGAATCTGTAGTTCAATTTAAAGCTCTAATATTTCATTGTGATTCAAACTGCTCCTATGTCTGTCAAATTTTATTAAAATTTTTAGTTTTATTCCTTTTACCTTTACTTATTAAATACGTTTACCCCTTGATCATTATCATGTGAATGCAGTTATACTTGACATATAAAACAAGGCCTGACTGGACTTCAGGGCTCTGACTCATCAACTATCCAGCAAGGCTTATGTAGATTGTTTTAATAACCAAATTAATAACCATTATGTTTATCTGTAATGAAAATGACAATAGCATAACATGACAGCACATAGTTTAACGAAGCAAATGTTTGGAATGTTTGCCATCAGACTATTGGTTTCTTTGTCCCTGTTTGAGACCCCCACCTCAGAGAAAGACATAACAAAAACAAAAACTTGCTGAAATAGCTAGGAAAACTAATTCGATGCATGATGTTCATGCTGTTACAAATTACCCCATAAGAAAATGTATGTGAGAGAGAGCAGAAGGTAATTCTACATTTCTTATTCATCCTATCCGTCTTCCCGAGTGATTTCTGGTTCTCATAAGGTTGAAGTGCCAGATGTTTGGCCACACCACACTATCCTAAATGAGATAGAGACCTTTAAACATCTTGAAGGCTTCACTTCCGGTTTACATCTGCATCATCTGTACCTGTCTGTATCCCATTTCCCACTTTTTTTTTTTTTTTAACTTGGCAAACCTTTTTGTTAAAGTATAAAAATAGGAAAGTGTACAAATCACAAGTGGACACCGTGATGAATTTTCACAAGAGTATCCCCATGTGACTACCACTCAGACCAAGACAAATTACTCACAGCATTTCAGGAACCTTTGCTTGACCTTCAAATTATCACCACTCATCCTCCCCACAAACTACTACTATTCTGGTTTCTGACACACTAGATTAGTTTGGCCCGTTTTTTATCTTTATTTGACTAGAATAATATGTAGTGTGTTCTTTTGTGTCCAGCTTCTTTTGGTTAGTGTTGTGTGTAGTGGCAGTTCATTCACATCCATTGCTCTATAGTATTCCATTGTGGAGTATACCACAACCTATTTATCCGTTTTCTTATTTTTGCCCAATTGTGTTACATGAAAACAATGAAACATAAGTGCTGTGAACACTCTAATATCATGTTTTCACTTTAGGTATAGATTTGGAGGGGGCACATACCAAGGAGAGATGTTGTTGGGTATAAGTATATTCGGATTTATTAGGTAACCAGTTTTCAGAATGGTGTTACCAACTTATACCTCCACAGTCAATGTTTGAAAATTCTAGTTTCTCACCCAAAATTGGCACAAATCATTTGCAGGCCATTTTTTCCTTTCTTCTTAATAAATAAAAGCAAATGCAAGTTCACCTGGCTGGTTCATTCCATTAAGCATCCGTCTCCTGATTTCAGCTCACGCCCTGAACTCAGGGCCATGGGATCGAGTGTGGAGTCTAGCATTGGGCTCTTCCCTTAGTGCAAAGTCAGCTTGGGAATGTCTCTCTCCCACTCCCTTTTTCCTCCCCACACTCACTGTGTCTCTCTCACTCTCTAAAATAAGTAAGTAAATAAACAGATCTTTAAAAAATGTCGATTTGTTCAGTTTCCACTATAACATAGTAGTTCCACAGATTACTATATAGAAACACCTACTGTCTCTCAGCAGCATGGTCCCTTCATTTCATGCTGTTGATATTTCATAATCTCCAACTTTTTCTCCTCACTTACTGTGTTTTCCCCTCTAATCCAAATAACTACACATTTTCACCCAATTTTTATTTCTAACATGCATTTCTCAACATACTAATCTCTTCTTCAAAATCCTTAAGGTTTCCAGTTATCTTCAAATAATAACGCTATGATATTACCAACTCCGTCCCACACAACTCATTGCCCTATTTCAGTCAAATGCAACCACCTCACAAGCGTGCCAAAAACTTTCCCATAGCCAATTGTATGTACTATCAATCTTTTTATCGAGTCCTTTCCTTTCCCCAATTCCCATTTTACCTCAAATGCCACTTCTTTCAGAAAATAGACGTGCTTTCTTTCCTTCATGTAATCCTTCTGGCATTGTGTCCTGATGCCACTTATTTCACCCTCTTTCAAGTTATCTTTCTTTAATTATTAAGTTCTGAGGCTGTCCTATTAGATTGTAGGTAGCTTCATTCCTGGAAGAAAGAGGCAAAACTTAGCACAATGCTTTGCATTTAGAAGAAGCCTGCTAATATTTGTATAATTGAAATGAGCATGCAAAGTGTATATATATATATATTTTTTTTTAACTGAAATTCACGGATTGTTGGAACATACATTAATTTGGTTGAAGAGTGCCAGATTTTTCTGAGCCAAATAATGACAGCAGTCTCTGGGTGTGAGAGATGAAACAAAGTTCGCCAAAGAATCTGTTCAAAATCTGTTTAAGCAACACAATCCACTCTGTCCCAGATTGCTGCTGCCTTTTGCACCTAAGGGATTCATATTTTCTATGTAGGTTGGTTTCTGCAAGGAGGGAGAAGGATTTGGATCAATTTACCAATTTGTATTCAACTAAAATAATACTGATTTATGTTGGATTATCTTGAAAATTCCCTTGGCACAAATAGTCTTCATCAGACAATGTCAACCAAATGACTATTACTATACTTAGGAGCCTTATAGTTTTAGGGAGAAAGTGCAGTGTGATTGGTCAGACTCTGAGGCATTGTTAGGGGCAGTGTGGTGTAGTAGGAGTAGGAGTTTAAGAATCTGATAGACATGGATTGAAATATTAATTATGCCTCATATGAGCAGTTTAAACTAATTACTTCATCTTTCTAACTCTCAGTTTTATCACCTACAAAATGGGGGTAATAGTACATAATTGTCAAAAGTGATGTGAGAATAAAATAAGATCATATGCCCAAAGTAGTTAACAAATCCATGAGAGAGACTCATGGATTCCAGAGACTCTTCCCTAACCTTCCAAATGTGTTAGCCCCCCCTATATTCTGCTTTCATGTATTTTTACTGTATTTTTTTTTTGTATTTTTACTTCAATACCTTTATTGTAGTTAGTTTATACAGTCGTTGTTGTAATCGTTTGTTCTCCATAAGTGTGAGAGTGCTCTCGTGGTAAACAACCATCCGCTATATTTTCATATAAATCAACCATCCGCTATATTTTGCATATTTTCATATGCATATACCATAATGCATGACACACAGCTCATGATCCAAAAATATTTATCAAAAATGAATATATTAGCAAGTGAATGGCGCTTTACTTTCTTTCACCTGTATACACCATGAGAATATAAGGTAGCATGGCTGAGTCTTTCTTTTTTAAAACACAAAACAAAATTTATATATTCTAATGAGTTCTACCCTTTCAAGGAAGTTATGTTTGGAAGCTCTATACATATTTCTATGGTTTTGAAATAGCTCAAACAATTGGTAAACAGTCTCTTAGGGTCATACCATAGCACCACAATCCCCATTAAACCCATACCGTCAAAAGTGGTAAATCTTTCTTCTAGGAGTTTCCTTTTTGAGAACAGTTAAGTATCATTTGAAATCGACTGTGATAAATTATAGAGTTTGTTTTGTTTTTCATCGGAAACAAAGTTTGATGAAGCATTAATAAAACTGCTTTTCTTCTGTGACCATAAACTTAAAGACTCATTCCAAAAAATCACTTTCACAGATGAGGAAGGAAAGACTCTGTGATTTCTCAAAATGTATGTTGAGAAGGGAAATGTTCATTAAAATGAGTATTCGGTTTATTTGTGAAATATGCACACACACAGATAAATACACAGTTAGTCAAGCACACACACAAACAGACACACACAACAACAATACTTCTGCCTCCTCTGAAAATTACATTTCTTTAAAGTCATGCCTGATATAAATTCCATTTAAAACTCATTTCCCACAGGTTCTTCTAAGGAGTATGACGAGAATAGTAAACATCTCCCACTGAATAAGGCACAATACACATTTAATAACATTATAGTTAGCATCGCCCACCCTCCTGCTGGTCCTATGTAGCTTCCCGAAGAAGTGAATTTTCCACAATATTGTTATTATAGGGATTTTATGTTAGAAATGATCTAAACAGCCTTTAGCCTCAAATTAATTCTGTTTAAGCATATAATAAGAAAAAGGAAATACTAGGGAAAATCATCTAACCAATACCAATATAAATATAATTTTTATAGTCTCTAACAGTGAATTCCTGTGATACTGTGTTATTAGGATTATAATTTATATTTTGAAGATGGCTGCCATAAATTGAAAGTCAAAGAAATGTCAACAGTATATCTGGAATCTCTTGAGTATTTTTTGTTTTGTATGTCGATTAGGAACATTTCTGTGGTACAAATGCACTATGTTCTCAGTTCAGTTACTTCACTGACTACAAAGGTACCAACTCTGAACAAAACAAAGTGTGCTAAAAGGGTGAGATCAAAGACAAAGAAAGTGGAAGAAAGAAGCTGGCAATTGGGGCTAATGGGAGAATTGTGTGCAGCCTGACATAAAGTTCTTTATTCTTCTCAAATAAGCCTATTTACTTGATAAAGACATTGTCAACACCTGGGACTATTGGGTTTTATTTGAAAAGTGACTTCCAAGTAATTGAGTGTCCCACCCAGTTGAACGTCTTGGCAACTGGAGTTAGGGTGAGGGCTGAACTATTACTTGTGATAGTCAATCCTCAAAAGAAGAAATCACTGAAAAAGGTAATTTGTGCATTTGAGCAGTTAACCGCGATCCTTGAAAGAACCATAAGTTTCGCCTATGCTTCCTCCACCAGGTGAAGTCTGGAGAAAAAATTGCATTCTACTTGGTTTTCTTTCTTTTTTGTTTACCTGAACTTATTTATTTAACTTTTTTTTTAAGAGACTGCATTGGCTGAGACATTTGAAATACAAAATGGTAATTAAGAGTTTTTGAGGCAGCTCCAGCTGGCTTTGGAATAGCTCCCAATAGGTAGGCTGACATTTCCACCCTCTAAGAATCCCTGCTTGGATGCAGTTTAGAGCAGCCAACCTTGATTCCACCCACCATTTGATTAAACAACAGAGAAACTGCAAATAGGAAAAGTCACTTCTCTGGGGCCAGCTTAAAGTGACAGAAAATGCAAGAAAAGAGAGTGATGGAAAAGGAGATTATGAGTTAGTATCAAATGTCACTCTTCAAAGTGAGCATCTAATTGGTCAATGAGCCTTCTAAATGTAGACATAGCATCAGCAACTCCATAGCAGAGTATCTTCTGGACTATTTGAAACAGTTTAATTTTCATTTAGAATCACACCCAGCTCAGGATTGAGATAAACAGCTACTGTCTGTCAAGCTTTGGGTAGGACAGTTTACATGGTGACTGCAAGCCTGTGAGGTTGATGTGGCAAGATGACAAAAATCTATGTAAGACATAGTTCCTGTCCCCAAGGAGCTTATAGGTATTTAAGGAGACAAAAGTTGTTCTCCTGGAGCAACCAGGTAAAAATGCCAGGTGATGTATGATTAAATATCAAAACATATAATATGTATCAAAATAAGTACACATACACAAACACACATGCCATCGCATATCAGTGTTGGGAAATGAGAGGAATTGGATCATAATCAGGGGAGAAATATTTTGTTAATTTTGCCATTAGTCAGCAAAGTGTAGGACAAATAGCAACTTCCAGAATCTGTTTTTTTTTTTTTTTTTTCTATGTGGTGATTGGTTGGCTTGTTCTGTGAGTCATCAGGTCCATTTCAGGTCTTCTACTTTATGTTAACAGGCATGTGAACCATTACATTTGGGGTTGAGAGGTTGTTAGTGAATTTGAAGAGGTCATTGGGAAAGTGTGTAGATTGTATGGGGTAAAGGAGAGTGATCTCTACTGGGTATTTACCTTGGATTAGGCATCAAGAGTCCTGAGATTTATCTCCAGTTTTCCATCAAGATGGTCTAATGACGATAGAATATCATTTTCCCTGTCTGGATTTCAGTTTCCCATTTGAAAAGTGTGGGTGTTCGTTGGACTAGGCAATCTCTTACATGTGTTCCATTTTCCAGGAGGCTTTGACTATGCATCAGTTCCCATTTATGGCATCTGCACACCCTCCAATACAGAGGAAGACTCTAGCAGTGACTGCTGTTCACTAGATTTGACCAGGATAACACCAGTTTCAGGGACCTTTATCGCACAGGAGGTTTTTCAGGCATCAAGAGCCAGTCTTGTCCATTCCTCGTTACCTAGTGATTTATCACCTGTCCTCTATTTCCCATTGCCAACACTTATCTTTCCTTCTTGTTATTTCTCTATAATTAATCTCATCTCCGTTAGACCTATTTTTCTTACATACTATTTTTTACCTCTAAAATATTCCCAAGGGACTAAATGATATACAAAAATATTTTAAAATATTAATTAGAAGGCTCTATAATGATAGTAACTTCTTTTTCATCTTTTTTTTTTCATTTTAGAAAATATCTTAATGTGCATTGCTGAATGCTGTACATTAGATGTAAACTACTAGAAAAATATTCCCCATACCCATGAACAACCTTTCTAACTGTGCCAAGCAAAGGTCAATATTTAAAAATACTACATGGTATTTAATTAACTTGTATTTGAAATTGGCACATTCCATAAAAACTTGGCTATCTTGGAACAGATGCTTAGGGAGGTTTGTGCTAGTTATATTGCATACTTATGAAGGCTAAGGTGACTGAAAACTTTGCCTTTACATTTAATATCCTTCCTTTGTTACATGATAATTATACTCTAATTATGTAGAAAATTAAGTTTGGTCTTACTGTTCTTTCCATTGTGGAGAGGAACTTAACCATTTTAGGTTAAACTATAACTTTTATGTTGGCAGTTCCCAAATCCTCATTTTAATCCTTGGGTCTTCCCTTCTCCAGAAGATGTAATTACTGAGAAGCTTCTCTAGTTTTTAAATCTTAACATGCCTTAAACCATTTTTTCACATTTTAAGAAATTAATCAGGTACTGATTGCACAATATTTTTTTAAAAAGGATTTGAGATGGTTTTCAGAAACATATGCAATACCATTGTAGTTGCCTTTGGGAGCATAAATTGGTCAACCTGAAAGGAAAGTAATTTGGTAATATCTATCAAAACAGCAAAACCAGCAAGTGTACATGTCTATCAGTCATAAATACCACTTCTAGGAATCTGTTCTATGACTATATTTGCACACATGCTAAATGATGTAGGAATAAATGCACTCATTGTGGTATTGTTTATAATTGACATTGTTTTGTTTATAATTACAAACATTGAAAACATACATTAGAAGGGGATTGGTTATACTTTTTTTTCATTAAAAATGAAGTTCTGAGGCACCTGAGTGGCTCAATGGTTGAACATCTGCCTTTGGCTCAGGTCGTGATCCTGGGGTCCTGGGATCGAGTCCCGCATCAGGCTCCCCACAGGGAGCCTGCTTCTCCCTTTGCCTATGTTTCTGCCTCCCTCTCTGTGTCTATCATGAATAAATAAATAAAATCTTTAGAAAACAATGAAGTTATCAGTCAGCCATAGGAAATATTGAATAAGCCATATACTGATATGGAATAGCCTTCTACATAGATTAAGTGAATATATAATCATATATAATCGGTAGTTTTGGAGAAGGTGAAAATGGCTACCTGATTAGGTAGATATATCATAAATAATTTTAAGATATAAGAGTTTACCTTTATGTATCCTGAGATATCATAAATCTCTGTAAGCATACACAGGAGAATTATTATATTGGTTGATTCCAAAAAGGGGGCCTGGATGGCTGCAAGACAGAGATGAGAGGGAGACTTTTTACTATACACCCTCTGAACCTGTTAGATTTTGAACCATGAAGATACAGCATCTCTTCAAAACTAACATGAAAAAATAAATGAATTACCTATGATACAATGGAAATAAAATAAGGAAAAAATTGGGACAAAAGAAAATAAGTCAATAAAAAATATTAAGATAAAAGCAGTGGAAAAAAAAAAGATAAAAGCAGTGGAAAGGCCAATACACAAAATGTCTACCTTTTTTCTTATTTTTGCTTTATTATCTCTTAGGAAGGTTAGATATTTTTATTTTGATGTCTTGTGCAATCCATAGTTTCTGTTAAAGAGAAAGAACAAGTAAGGTTTAGACATACAAGTCCTCTTATAAATGAGCCCTCAAAAAATCCCTCAAACTCTCAAAAAATGCCTACAATTCTAAATTTCACAAGGCTGATTCTAATAAAGCCTCTCAAAGTAGTCCAAAAGCATAACGCCTACGTTCAATTCAATAAAAACAAATCTTTGAGATGCAGACAGTAGGATACAGACTCACAAATCTGTAATAGTCTTGATTAGCCCAAGGAGAAATCTGGAAATGTTTTTGAAACTGTGGATTGACACCCATTAGTGAGTCATAAAGTCAATTTAGTGAGTCACAACCAGCATTAAAAAAAAAAAAGAAAGAAAGAAAGAAACAGGAGAGAATACAATATAAGAGAATATCAGTTTTTATGGCATTTAATAAGGGTTATTTTCATGAAATGTGTGTACGTACATGTGCACATACATGATCGTTTCATATGGTTATTTTTCATTGTGAGCTACAAAATCATTTGAAAGTGACTGAATTCTCAGAAGGAAGTGTAGATGGTGTATTTTCCAGGCTTTTATATATAGAAGGAATAGAGAATTTGAGGTTAGGTATGCCAATAATAGCTGACATTTATTAAACACACATTATCTTAATCAGGCCTTATGTTATGCATTTTATATGCAATATCTGATTTAATTTTTACAACAGTATGATGGAATAAGAAACTATTAATGATAACAGCTATTTTCCAGTTAGACAACTCAGGATAATTCAAGCTCAGTAACTTGCTAAAGATCTTACAGTTTACACTTGCAAAGGTAAAAACTCAAGCCTCGGTAAACTGACTTCTGAACCTGTGTTTTTACCTATTATACTCCAAAATTTTTAGCTCAAACATATTCTGAACGTTGGGATAAGGACCAGTTTATAAGCTTTAACTGTTGCCTACCCTACTGATTTCTGCCCTGCAATGCTCAGATCTCCCCTTCCAACACAATTCAGAACTCTCAGGTAATGTTTAAGCTACCAGAACATCCTTTTCTCAAGCCTCTCTCTTTTTAATCTAGCCCAGTTTGACAACAGAGTGTCTTCCTCTAGAGTCATTGTAATGTTGTCATTCTGTGGTAATAGCATTGAACTGCCTCCTTTATCAAATCAAAGTGCCATGGGAAAGTTACTTAATTTCCCTGAATGCAGTCTGCTCATCTATAAATAAGGATACCACTATATCACAGTGGTGAAATGGTCAAAAGAGATAATATATGCAAAACACCACACTACCCAGGAGGTGGTATTGACCCAGTAAACAGGAACTGGTTTTACACAGAATCAAATAGAATGTATATTTAATAATAGTTTATTCAACAAGTATTTTGAATACCCATTATGAGTGATTTATTAGCAGAATTAAGCTTCAAGGCAAGCCCTCTACTAATTTCTCCTTCTTTTTACCTCTTTTGGTTTTCATTGCCAAATCTATGAGTTGACCCCCAAATCTGTCATTCTTGACTTTGACCTTTGACAAGTCTAATTCCTCCAGTTTGGCATGTTCTCTTCACTGTGGCATGCTCAACCTTCACAAAAACTTCGTAGTTAATAACAATTTCTCCAATAATTTTAGTAATTCTACTGCATCTGGACTTAGGTCTCATTATATACCCATATGCATGAAAAATATTTTATATGGTATAAAATCAGCCTAAAGTGTGTCCAGGTCTTATGGTAGATTTGAAGTTCCCTGATAAATGGTTATGTTAATTAGTTAGTTATACCTTTTATGAGATTCTATCCAATTTTGTGAACATTAGAGCTATCCCTCCTAATCTTAAGCCCTTTGGTATTTTTCTAGTGTTCCTTCTTGAGAAGGATATAACTGGTATCATAAAAATCCCATATATCTTAACGGCCACCAACAAAGACTCTGTATTCTTCCTTGAACTCCTTTCTCTCTTTACCATCCTAAAAATCATGCTCATGTCCCCTTCTTCAGCAAGGTAATGATGTATAAAATGGCATGGCATTTTCATCGATTGTGTTGATATTATCGATTGCATGGTCTTATTTCATTATTAGGTATTTTGTGATTATTTTAAGAAGCCGTGTCAACAGGTAGTATGGGTAGCATGAATCTCAAGTGTTTTAGTAATATTATCTTGGCTCAGAAATAATATCATGTTTATTGACTATCTCTCTAAGCAATAGAAGCTCTTTATTGAATACTAAGTACTATCAATGTTGCATTTCATGTTTATAGGATTAAAAAGGTTATATGCAAAATAAATCTGGCAATATCAGCTTGGTTAGGTCCCATTCCATAAACCTCAGCTCATGTAAAGCTACAAGATTGATTTCTCAATATTCAATTTCTTAGTGGAGCAAATAGTCAAGACACACATTAGACTCTGCTCTTTTTTAAAAAGGCATCAGCATTTGCCCCTTCATGCATAATGATATTGGTAGGATCCTCAATTTGCTTTGGATTTTTCCCCATCTTTTCCCTGTCCTGCATGATCTCCAAAGTCAGTGAGAGTTTAGTGCATGGAAGAGTCACAGTGGTCTAGAACAGAACACAAATGTATTTGATTTAAAAAAAAAAAAAAGAAGTCCAAGGCACTTTATAAAATATGAGGCTTAATTTTACCACCTTCTCTCAGGCAACACTCCCATTGAGATCGGTGGGAGGCTGGCTCAATTGGAGAGAGTAAAATCCAATGTAACCAGCATCTAGAAATAACTTTACCTGTAATCCCTGCACTAACACTGAAATCTAGCTACTTCTGACTTGGACGAAGACACATACCAATACGGCACAACAGGTGAAGGGAAAAACAAAACAAAACAAAACAAAACACAATACTATTTTCAGTGGTTTTCTGGTATGTTTTGTACTTTGGGCTATAAAGTGCCCAGAGAGGTTTGTTCTGTCTCCACACAGTATAAAATCAGAAATAAACACGTCAGAATGCAATTTGCTAAAGGCAAAATGCACTGTTAGAACACATTATTCTAGTATTATCATTTATATGTAGCTTATATGTAATACCTTCAGCTATTTTAGATACAGCTTATTTGCACATTTAAGTTCAAAAGCAATCATTGTTCTCTGTTAAAGATTAAGAAACTGGGCATTTTGGGCATTAACTACTGATGACTTCACTATTTTTGTATATTTGTATTTATATATATATACATGTATATTTGTATTTATATTTTAAAGGGGCTGTGGCCTAACAGTGAGAGAACACCCCAGCAGGCAGGAAGGATCCAGTGATCACAGCTGTCTTGTCGCTCCTCTAGGGGTTTCACCTCTGTCTGTTTCAGCCTCTGCTTCATCAGCTGCCAGGGAAGGAGAAGGAGGGGAGGGGATGTTATCCAGCTGAGATGGCAGCTGCCACCACCTCGCCTGTGCCCTCCAGCTTTCTCATCACAAGGTGGAAAATTTTCAAGGAGAAGTTTACTAGAAAAGTAAAAGGAAAACAAAACAAAGCCTCCAGTGAAAGAAACAAACATAACAAAGCAGCTACATTTCCAGAGAATGGCTCTTTTAAGTCTTGAAATCTGTCCCCAGTCTGGCACTGCTGGCAGTGATCTGGGTGCTGCAACCTCCACTGGCTTAGGCACCAAAGCTTCTATCTGACCAAGTTAGATGGCCCTTAGCTTTGAATCCATTTGTTTTGGCCTCAGTATTTAGTCTGGAATTATTTTCGGCACCTTCCTTATTTTATGCTCCCTGCCCCCTACTCCTACACAGGGACTTGGACTGTTCTCCCCTAACACAGAGAATCATTGCTCTACTTAAATTTGTTTTCACGTTCTATTTAGACTTCCACACTTTTCTGGGTCCTGGCCCAGAAAGGGGAGAGAGTGGCCCCGTCTAGCCTACAGTGTGTTCTTTCTAGGCCCTGGAACTGAGTGTGGCACCAACCTTTATTTTGCCAGATAATCTCAAAGAGTCTAAAATCCCTGTTCTGTTTTTGACCCATTTAGGATTTCCTGTCCAGTTCTTCTTTTTTTTTAATATAAGTTTATTTTTTATTGGTGTTCAATTTGCCAACATATAGAATAACACCCAGTGCTTATCCCGTCAAGTGCCCCCGTCAGTGCCCGTCACCCAGTCACCCCCACCCCCCGCCCACCTCCCCTTCCACCACCCCTAGTTCGTTTCCCAGAGTTAGGAGACTCTCATGTTCTGTCTCCCTTTCTGATATTTCCCACTCATTTTTTCTCCTTTCCCTTTTATTCCCTGTCACTATTTTTTATATTCCCCAAATGAATGAGACCATATAATGTCTGTCCTTCTCCAATTGACTTATTTACTTACTTCACTCAGCATAATACCCTCCAGTTCCATCCACGTCGAAGCAATTGGTGGGTATTTGTCGTTTCTAATGGCTGAGGAATATTCCATTGTATACATAAACCACATCTTCTTTATCCATTCATCTTTCGATGGACACCGAGGCTCCTTCCACAGTTTGGCTATTGTCTGTCCAGTTCTTCTGAAGCAAATTAATAATCCAGTAGGCAAACTCGGTTAGATTATATCTTAGATTGGCCTTCTTCATCTGGACTTGTTAGCAGTCACCCGGACTTGTCAGAAATCACATTCCCAGCTTCTACAATAGCTTCTCCCTGTATCAGATTTTGTACCAAATGTTGGACCATCAATGAAGGTCTTTATTCTCGCCTGAGAAAAGCTTCTAACTGTGACCATTTCTGCATGTTCTCTCAGGTGACCCATTTATGCCTGTCTACTATATTTGACTTACCATAATTCCATAATTCATAGCTTTGAAAAAATAATGAAAATTCTCCCCCTCAAAATCATTTTCTCTTTTCAGATTTAATTGTAACCTGGTGGGACATGAGATTTAGAAAGTAGAACACTCGGGACACCTGGGTGGCTCAGCGGTTAAGCCTCTGCCTTTGGCTCAGGGTGTGATCCTGAGGACCTGGGATCAAGTCCCTCATTGGGCTCCCTGCATGGAGCCTGCTTCTCTCTCTACCTGTGTCTCTGCCCCTCTCTCTGTGTGTGTCTCTCATGATTAAATAAATAAAATTTTTAAAAAAAGTAGAACACTCAACGCAAGTGCAAACTCGTTAAGATTTCATAACAGAATTAGTTACAGACAGAGACAAATTTTAATTTAGGATAGAATTTCACCTTTAGTATATGGATCCTTCATCTGTAAGACTGATTCATTGTTTTACTTCTAGAATGAGTCCTTGTCTCAACTCCTTATTTTTGTCCACATATAAAGTTGGGCAGAAGTTAGACTTGCCCTGGGAATGATATTTGAATTAATCCAGTTCTTCATAATCTATATCCAATCACTCATGAATTTTTTATTATCATGTTGACATCATCATCATCATCATCATCATCATTATCATTATTCTTCTTAAAGTCTTTCTTTATTGGGATGCCTGGGTGGCTCAGTTGGTTAAGTGTCTGCCTTCGGCTCAGGTCATGATCTCAGGGTCCTAGGATTGTCCCCTCATGGGGCTCCCTGCTTGGCAGAAGTCTGCTTCACCCCATCTCCCTCTCCTTCTCCCTCCCACTTGTGTCCTCTCTCTCTCTCTCAACTAAATACATAAAAATCTTTAAAAAATTCTTCCTTTTTCAATCCTTTTAACTTCAGTCCACCTACCATGACATCATTCCTAGTGTTCCTGGATGCTGCCTGGACATTTGTCCTGACTTCACTTTATCCCTCATTTTATTCCTTACAAGTCTCTAGTGAAAGCTTTAAAATCACCATTTTTGTATTGTTTCTTTAGTTATCTCCATACCATAAAGAATTGTTTCCCAATTATTATTACTCAATTTCACCTTCTATTCCTTGCTTTCATTATGTTTCTCAATATACAACATAATGTCCACATATTGGTGTCTGTGACTACACACAACCTCAAACCAAATACCTTTCCAATTTTATTTCCTAGGTTTCTTTCATCAGATACCTTCTATATTTCTTTCCACAATCACCATTCCTCATTCATACTATGAATTTTTCTACTTTTGCTACCACTTTTCCTCCTAAGATAAATGTCATCCCCATTCTCAGCATACATAAATCCTACCCCAGCTAAAAGTAAACTCTTTATCTTCAGATGGTAAGGATAAAGACTTGTTTTACTCTTTGTATTCCAAATGCTTACCAGAGCGTATACATATGACAGATTTTCAGAATGAGAGTAAAAGAACGCATGAACAAACAAATTCATATGAGTATTATGCTGGTTCCTTAACTGATCCCTGAAAATACCACTTTTGTCCCTCGATCTTTTCTCAGTTTCTCATTTTACTCCCTAAAAGCGGAACCTCCCTTTTCCTCTGTTAACCTTAAAGGTTAACTCAAGACCCATTACTTTATAAAGCTTTTCCTCACTGTGGGTCATCATAGTCCTTCCCTGCTTTGTCAAACTGACTGAGCCATATCACACAGTCTGGCCCTTGATTATGTACTGCCTTTTATGGTTCTTTAACTGTTTCCAAGTACGTAAATCTCATCTTCCCAAATTGACAACTCTATGCCTTCTCAAGGGCAAAGACTGTGTCTCCTGTATGCCACACAAATCTATCACAGTACTAGGGCTTCAGAGGCAAACAGTTGTTGAGATGACCCTCCAGCTGAATGAAGTCAACCTTCACAACTTTTAAAAATAGAATGTTGACCTTGCCAACTGAGAGCGTGGTAGCCAAGGCATATGGATCCTCCTCTCCTCAGCAAGAGAAGAGCAGCACTTCAGGCTCTAGTGAGAGTGTGTCCTTGAAGTGACTGCTGTTTGCCACATTCCAAAACTCAACTATAGTTGAGTGATATCATACTCAGAGAAGAAAGTCTAAGGAAACTGTTCCCTGCTTTGGACTTTATGCTAGCTATATCAAATCACTTGGAGAACCTTTTAAATGCAAATTCCATGCCTGTATTGGCTCATGAGCAAGTTTCTCACCATGACCTCTGATTCCTGGACACCAGACTTTCCTGAATTACTTCTTAAATGGACTTCCCTAGGTTTTTATTGCTGGACCAGTAATGGCACAGTTGTATGATGGTCAAGAGTGTTGCCTCTGGATACCCACCACCTTTCAGCTTTCATTTCCTTCACTTAATAACTGTATTCCTTTGGTCGAATTACCAAACTATTAAGCTAGTGTGTGTGAAGGGGATATTGAGAGCCTCTTTGTTTTGTAGATACAATTTAGAAAAACACTTAACACTGCCTGGCTCGTGGTGAGACTTAAATACATATTCGCTACTTTGATTCCCTAAAATGGGCAAATGGCTATTTTAGGTAGTCAGAATAGCTTAATATATATTTAATATGGGCTGTGCCCCTGCATATTCTGTAGAATGATTGCTGAAATTATTACAGGATAATTTTTCAAAGACAAAGAAGGGCCTTCTTAAAATTTTATCAAAATAATGTTTCCATCTCTAGAAAATATAGTGGTAGAATATCAAATTGTAGTAGAGCACGAAAAATATGATAGGCTGTGCTTTACCAGATGGTAAGAATTGCATAACTTGATTTTTTTCACTTTTTATTTGATTACTTGAAAATTCAGAATTTAATTCATGATTGCTCACTTTATCCACATTTACTGGACAGGTTGATATATTTAACTTCTTATCCACCTACATGGATTTATGGTTTTATTATTTTTAATATAACAATCTTACTGTTTTCAAGCTTTTTAAAAAAGAAATAGGCTGAAATTAACAAAAAGGAAATAGTTGTTGAATCTTTTCAGCTTATCAGAAACTGCTCATTTAATTAATTTTTCACATTTATTTTTGAAAAAGTGATCAGCGGTTACAGATCCATGTGATTACACAAAATTAAAGTAATACAATAAAATAAGTTCCTCTCCATCCCTGTCCTACTTGCCCAGTTGTTCTTACCCAATCACATACAATTTCTATTAGTTTGTGTATATATGTACAATTTTAAATGATCTTTACGTATACAAAATAAACATGAATGCATATTATTTTATTTGATAAATTTGCATATTTGATAAATGCATGTTTATTTATTTGATAAATTTTACATAAAAAATAGAATATTCTACTCTTCTGTATAATAATTTCCATTTTGCTTTTTTATCTAAAAGATTTTCTAGAGATCAATGCATGTAAGGCTATAGCCTTCATCTTTACAGCTACATATTACTTATTATTTCATATAGCTATATGGATTTCCATAGTTTACTTGGCCAGTCCATTTAGGTTGTTAACAGTTTTGTGTTATTTTGAACAAAAATATAGTGAATAATCTCATAGATAAGCATTTTTGTATCACATGAATATAGGATAAATCCTCTCAATTAGGATTGCTGTATCAAAGAATATATTCTTCTATAATTTTGATAAGTACTATCAAGGAGTCCTCAATGGAAGAACATACAAGAATGTATGAGAATGTCTATTTACATAGCCCCACCAAGGTACCACTATTAAACTTTTGGATTTTGCCAATTTGAGAGTCTTCTTAAAAAGTGAGGTTTGGCATCTTTTTATATTTAAATGTGATTTATACTTCCTTTTTTTATGTGTATGTGGCCTTTGCCCATTTTTCTCTTGGGTTGTGAGCTTTTTTTTGACATTGTCTTGGGGCCTTTTATTATTAGAGAGCTTAACCTTTTGTGATGAATTTCAGTTATTTTTTTTCCTCTGGTTTGTCATTTGTCTTTGGAGAAATGTTTATTTTAAAAAGTTTTGAAAGTTTGGTTTTCTTGGCTACCATACACGTAGGAATTGTTCAAATAAATTTAGTTAAAGGCAGTATATTCGGTAGCAGCAAATGTTTATGTAAGTTGTGTGAAGCCTCAGGGTTCGACAAGGCATGTCTATGGAGCTTCTTGAAATAAGTATGATAATGGCTTAAATGTCAAACACATATGCATTCCATCTCCATCAGGCCTTGCCACAAAGCTATATATCTTAGTGGTGGAATATCAAGACATAAAGATGTATAGATATTTACATTAGTTGAAAAACCATCAATCTTGTAAATAAACCTCTGAACTACTGGAAGAAGGATTTCAGATTTGTTTCATTTCAAATCCTCTACTTCTGTATTTGAATATTCCTCTAGAACAGGAGTGAGCTTGCTTGCTTGCTTGCTTGCTTGCTTGCTTGCTTTCCTTCTTTCTTCTTTCTTTCTTTTTTTTTTTTATTTGAGCTTTTTTATTCCGTAATGGGAAATCTATGCAGAGCCCTAAAGGGGAGCTAAAGGGATTCAAAGCAGGATATAAGGCAACAGTAGGCTCTAACTTCTCTGCTTCCCCCTTATGCATACTCTTTCTCTTTTCCCTCATCTTCCCATGCCTAGCAGCAACTGACTCACTCAGAAGGACCCTAGGATGCCACTGATGCAGTTTCAAAGTCAAGGCTCAATCTATCTCATAATCCTAATAAAAATAATGTAATGACAACTGTTTTTTTTTAAGTATCAAGAACTTTTTTTGCTTGCAAATCCATAAGCCTGTCTATTCTTGCTTAATGGAAGTATAACCTAAATCACACATTCTCTATAATTATCTTTTTTTTTTCCAGGAATGTAAATGATATCTTTATAGTAATCAGATTCATAGCATTTCTGGAGGTTTAGTGGTCAGAAGAATCTCTAAGACCACCATGTAAAGATCCCATCAAATGGGGACGCCTGGGTGACTCTGTGCTTGAGTGTCTGCCTTTGGTTCAGAGTATGGTCCCGTGATCTTGGGATTGAGTCCCACATCGGACTCTCTGCACGGAGCCTACTTCTCCCTCCTCTGCCTATGTCTCTGCCTCTCTCTGTGTCTCTCATGAATAAATAAATAAAATCTTAAAAAAAAAAAAAAGATCCCACCAAATGGAGGAACAGTCACATAGTCTAATCATATAGAATTAGTTGCCCCACAAGTAGCTGTTTCCATTTTGCCCACATTCTTATTGTTGGAAAGTTTCTTTTCATATTGAATTCTTGTTCCTTCCGCTCATTAATATACCGTTGGTTCTCTGCAGCTACACATGATAAGATCTAACTTTATTCAATAAAGACAAATATTTAAAGACAGTTATCATATCCCCTTTTCTATCCTATTCTCCAACTTTCTGTTCCCTAAAATTAAGTTGTGTTGTTACTTCCCCTATATTTCAAATTGGGAAGACTCTCACATTCTTGGTTACTGGCTCACTTCAAGGTCCTTTACAAAGCAGCAGTGCCTGGGGTGCCTGGGTTGTTCAGTCAGTTAATCCTCCAACTCTTGGTTTTGGCTCAGGCCATGATCTTCAGTCATAAGGGCAAGCCAAGCCCCCTGTTGGAGTCTGCATTCAGCATGCAGTCAGCTTGAGATTGCCTCCCTCTGCCCCTCCCCCTGCTTGTCGTGTGTGTGTGTGTGTGTGTGTGTGTGTGTGTGTGTGTGTGTGTGTGTGTGTCTCTCTCTCTCTCTCTCTCTCTCTCTCTTTAAAATAAAAATTAAAAAGAACATGAAAAAGAAGCAGTGCCTAAGGAACACAATTCTGTATGTGGGGACTAGCCAGTGCAGAGATCATGTGGTCTAGATAGTACTTTTTTTGTTCTTTGCTGTTTCATCCTTTCTGAATCTTTAATTTGCCTTGAAATCTGAATCCTCTAAATTTATCAAAGAGCAGTATGTATGTGCTTATGTATACATAAAGTTTAGTCCATATGGCCTTAAGGCTTCCCAGCCTTTGAAACTAGAAGGGCACCTAGTGATCATTTTGTCCAACTGGTTCACTTTACAGATGGAGGAAAAGGTTGAGAGGACATATATAGTAGTAGAGCTTCCTGAAAAGTTCAGATCTTCCTTAATGGCTACATAATGGAGCTTTCAGAAGACCTACAGCCATGTGTTTTAACAGTATCTGTAATAGGCCAGTCATCCAATGCCATATGCGGTAGGTAGAATAATGACCTCCTAAAGGTGTCTACGTCCTGAATTTTAGAATTTGTCAATATGTTACTTTACATGGCAAAAGGGACTTTACAGATGTAAGTGAAGTTCAAAATTTTGAGACAGATCGCTTATCCTAGATTATCCAGGTGTGCCCAGTCTAACCACATGAGTCACTAAAAGGGGAGAACCTTTCCTGGCTGCAGTCAGAGAACAAAAGGAGAAGCATCAGAGTTCTACAACATTGTTTGCTCTGAAGGTGCAGCAAGGGGACCAGGAGCCAAGGAATGAGGACTAACATCTAGAGGTTAAAAAAAAGGCAAGGAAATAGATTTTCCCTGGAGTTCCCATTAAGGTATGCAGCCCTATGAACAACTTATCTTAACCCAGTCAGACCCATGTTAAACTTCTGACTTACAGAACCCCAAGGTAATAAATGCTTGTTGCACTAAGCCACCAAGTTTGCAATAATTCGTTACAGCAATAATAGAAAACTAATATACCAGAAAAGCCCAAATACTAAGCCAAATGCATTCACAGTTTTTTAAGCCCCAAGCATTAAAGACACGCAGTATGTGCAAAGTATTATGAAGCTAAATTTGCTTTGTTTGATAGCCATATTCTCATAACGAGCTAGGCCTTTTTAGAAATTGCATTAATAACTCAGGGTACCATTTAGTCATTATTGCTTCACTGTGTTAGCCGTTATCCTTTTGATGAGAGCCTAAATCTCCTGAGTCACAGGGAATGGCTCCTGTACTGGGAAAAGTACCAGTGTAGATGAATCTTTCATATTATCATTTTTAGAAGCATGTTTGTAGGGTATTTGGGAGCTCTGTCCTGTTTTACACCTGGGTTCACATGGCATTCACTTCCATAATGAAGGCCAACTTATACTAAGTAAATATGTTTCTACACCAAGTTAGAATTCTGTTAATTTAGTAAATGCTTGGAGAGAGCATGATTTTTTTCTGAGAAGTTGAGAACAATGAAGACTGCTTTGGGGCCTTTTGTTAAACACTTGGCTTCAGAAATGCACTGCCACCTGAGTACTCACTCCTCCATGAGCAGGGATGTGGTTATATTTCATGACCTTGAGGTACCTTTCAAAGAAGAAAATACTTCTTAGCACATATTGCATAATTATTTTCTACTAGGTAATGGGCTGGTCTCATCCTTCCACATTCTTTAGAACATGGTGGGAATTCAGCAAAGTTTATTGAATGGATAGATGAATGAATTAGTAAATTCCTAAAGCACAGAAAGAAACAATCAAAAAAAAAAACACAAACTTGTGCTTAGATCTTCACAACAGCATCTGGGAAAGTTGGGGTTTAAGTGGAGTCATTATGAAGATCAAATCAAACTAAAGGAGAACTAAAGCAACACCCCCTCAAACTTTATGTAATACATATTTTTTTTTGCGTGTAGTTTTTAATACCTAAATTTTACCCTGTCTTCTCAAGTCCTGTAAACACACATGCATGTGCATACACACATAGCAATCTGTTTTAAAGTGCCGTGTATTCCTCTGTAAGATGGCCAGTTCTTTGTATTGTATGTATTCTGTTCAGAATACATAAATAAGAAGTTTCCTACAACAAGACAGAGAAAATCTGTGCTATAGAATGGATAGGATTTAGCATTGACTTTGGAGTAGTCCTTGACACAATGCTGAAACATTAAGCTGCTGTAAATTTTGTGTGACAGGTAAGCTTTGGAAATGTTAAAGAAAAAAGTCCCTGGACTGAACTTCCTTAATGCTACGGTTTTCAAAATGTTTATTTCTTTGACTGATTTCTATTAGCAGAAAACTCTTCTTTTTAGACAGTCTATTCAGATTATATTCTATATAACCTACTTATATAAAATGGATAAAAGAGGAGGAACTGCTTTGAATGAAGTGCAGATGAGGGACACAGGCCTCCCATGCTCAATTCCAATGCCCAAGTCACCCCTACTGAAGTCTGAGTCCTATGAAAATTCTAATGTAAAACTGCTATACTAAGAATTTCATTCTTTTGCAAAGTTCTTCCAACTGCAGTGAATAGTTAGAAAGTATTGGGCAGAATTTGCTATAGCCTGGCTTTTATAATTAGAATTGTATAAATGTACATATATTGTACTAGGATTGATGTTTGATATTTCTAATGTTTATTTTATTAAAATATATACATTGTTTTTTTTTTTTTTCTGGGCATCCCAGGAATCAAAGTAAGATTGGCTGCTCACAAGTAGCTGCATTCTAGTACACACGGAGAGTTTTAGAATTGAGTTCTCTTCTTTATGTAGTATGTCTAATGCTTGGAACGGGTGAGCACACAGGAGAAGGGATCCTATCAGTTTGTCTCATAAGCAGGAAGTTCTCATTGCCGATTTGTTGGATGGATGGTTGAAGTTAGACTCATTTTCATTGTAGAATGAAAAACATCAAGAATCAAGGTCCATAGTGAGTAAATGTCTTTTTAAGAAATTATAATTAACATGGTTTTCCACCCCCTTCATTATTTGTTCAATATTGCAATAAAATGATAGGGTTTAAGGTAGATTTTTAGCTATAGCTTTTAGGGATATTGGCTGAATACTAAAAATATGAGACAGCTTTTAGGTAATTTCAAATACTATTTATTGAGCAGTTCCTAAATGTCAAAGAACCATGCAAAGGCTTATTAGGCATTGTATCATTTGGGCGTCACAATAACCTTCATAGGAATCATAATCATCATTCCTATTTAGAAAAAAGACTAAGAAGTTAAGTAACATATCCAAAGTCACCAAGTTTATAAATGTTGAGGCTGGGATTTGAGGTCAATTCTTCTTGGCTCTGGAACCTTATGTTCTACAGCTTCCCTGCTGAGTTAATGCATAATTTGTAAAGAATTCAGTGTTCTATTTTGACTTGAGCCTGCTTGGAATTACAATTATGCCAAACAACAGTGAAAGCAAACTCCAGTCAGCTCAAAGAATTCATCTAGTCCTTTGTTACAATGCAAACTTTTTCTGCATTTTTCCAACCATGGGGAAAGACCTACATCTTGGTAAGCCAATTGCTCTTACCTTTTCTCTCTCTGACATTACACATTCTTTCTAGAACCCAGAACTATTTCCACTGGATTTTTTTTTAATTTTTATTTATTTCTTTTTTTTTAAATTTTTATTTATTTATGATAGTCACAGAGAGAGAGAGAGAGAGGCAGAGACACAGGCAGAGGGAGAAGCAGGCTCCATGCATCAGGAGCCCGATGTGGGATTCGATCCCGGGTCTCCAGGATCGCGCCCTGGGCCAAAGGCAGGCGCCCAACCGCTGCGCCACCCAGGGATCCCCTTTCCACTGGATTTTAATGCAAATTCTGATACTTCTTTATGACCTCAAAATTAGACTACTTAACAAAGGAGATGGTTTGAAAACCTAGTTCTATCACTTGGGTTCACTTCCACTTATTTAATCCCATCGCAGGTAGGAAATCTATGACATGTTTTTAGCAGTCTTCCTGCTGTTTCCATGATGAAACTGCCCCCAAATTGTGCAGAAACACAGAAAACTCTGTAACTACTGTTGCAGCAGGACTATGATGGCAGTGGAGCGCACTTGCAGGAGACGGTTGTGTGTGCAGAAGAGAAATGGCAGCACTACAAAAGAGGTCCCTAAAGTGGCAGCTGCCTGTTGTGCTCTCTGATGCCTGCATCGAAGGTCAGGGGAACATTATTTAAACAAGCGAACTCAGGAGACTAGTACATTCCCACTGCCTTACATCATTGTGGAAGTAAACTGTGCCCGCTGGAGCCAAACAAAGCCAGATAAAGCCTTTCAGATTTCATGTTGATACTTAATACCGTGAAATTGGGGCAAAGTTTATCAAGCTAATCGAATAATGAGAACGGTGCCGTTCACATTATTTAAAACTATCACACTCACAGAGCCATCAAACAAAGGAAAGAGAAACCGTACATGTGTACAAGCTAATCCCAGTAAGCATGGCCTTCTTATTTTTCCCTCCTCTTCACCTCTGCAAGAGTCACCACATTTCTCTCCTCTGCCTTCATGTATTGAAGAAAGCGTGGGTGGTGAGCAATCTGTTGTGGTGCCCAAGGACTGAAGCTCCATCAGATCGGACCATGAGAGTAGTGGGAAGAGGCCACAATTGGAGATGTGGCAGGAGCATTTCATAGGCCGTTTGAAGTCTCGAGCTTTTATTGTCCTTTGCAAAAAGAATGAAAGGTTTCATCTCTGCAGGCATCTTGAGCTGTTCTCACATAAAATCTAAATCCAAGTTTGAAGGCAAACTCTCCTTGTCTCTCTCCTGCCCCAACCTATCCTCCGTTTTATTTTGCCACGCTTTATAAAATCTCTTGTTCATCTTGTTTTATAGACTTCCTCCTAACCACAGACATTGAACCAAACAAGTATTTCCAGTGCTTCACCAATTCAGTCGCCTGGCCTGGCTCTGAGCAGCACAAACACTGCTTGTAGCTATTGTAAGCTTCCTGGATCCCTGGCTTCTCACTCATGCCAGGATGAAGAGACAGGGTAGAAAGAGCTCCTTTTAAATAAAAATTATTTATTTGAGATGGAGAAAGACAAAGCATGAGCAGGGGCAGGGGCAGGGGCAGACAGAGAAGGAGAACAACCTCCAAGCAGACTCACTGAGTGTGGAGTCTGATGTGGGGATGGATCCCAGGACCCTGAGATCATGACCTGAACTGAAATCAAGAGTCAGACACTTAAGCAACTGAGCCACTCAGGTACCCCAGAAAGGTTCCTTTAACTGAGAAACCCGCCAGGCTAAAAATAAAGCAACTAATATGTACTGACATTCTCCACGGAGATCTGCAACAGGCTGATGATGGGCAGCCTGTTTTCATGTTATTTTCTTTTAACTTTGTGTTTTCCAATCCCTGAAATTGTTGCACCTTTTGAAAATTAGTCTATACTCTGTCCTTGCTAGGGCCAAGCAGACGTGTTGCTTGAGGCCCTGGAGTTATATGGAATCACATTTTCAACATGTTTTTAAAAAGAAAATGAAACAGAAGACAAAGGAGAGATAAACTCTCTTAAGATACAATGCATGCTTTGGTTCTTTAGAAAAATCACTTTAGCAATGATTAGGACAGAAATTACTAGAATAACATGAATAGCAAGCAAGAGGCACTTACCTATTTTGGTATTCATGAAAACAAAACAGAACAAAACAAAACAAAAAACATCATGGAAACACCTGTCCTGGCATATCCTTTTAAGAAGCCTCATTTTAAATGTAGCTTTATAAGTAACTATGAAATTCCTCACAGAATCAATTCTTTAATAATTATTAAGATGTGGACATTGGCATAGAGACTCTATAGAAAACAGCTGAGTTTTTGAAGCAGACCATCTTAAATCACAAAAAGAAGAGGCCAAGAAAATAGAACCATGGCAAGAATTGAAAAGAGCCCACTTTTTGTTCTTTGCCAGAGATATCCAGAGAGTAAAAAAAGAAAACAAAAACAACCCCCTCATAAAAACCAAAAAAAAAAGAAAAAAAAAGAAAAAAACCCCCAAAAAACAAACAAAAAAAGCAAAACATTAACAAACAATAAAGTAAGTAGAACAAACAAAAACACTAGAAGAGGCAAAGATAATGGACAAAGATAGTGGATCCTTCTTCTACTACTTTTGCTTGTTCCAACACTAAAATAACATCAGATAGCTGGTAGAAGGAGACAGCTCTACTGAGACATGGTGATGTAACAAAGGTAGTTTGTTGCTTTGACTGGATGCACTTACAGTGTTGGATTGGTGAAGTGTCTTTTTAAATTATTTTAATTTAATAATCATTTAATTTATAATTAGTTAAGATCATTCTTATACTCTTTTCAGTTTCCTGAATCTTTCAGATTTGGGGACCTACCTGTTTTTGAAGGGAAGAAAAGGATTATGTGAAGAGAATAATGATGACCCAGTCTTTCCCTCTGCAGAGAAAAGTCCAGGTTCCCTGCAATATGATATTAAGGGACAGCTTGTTGGCAAAAAGAGGAATTAGACACTGGTGCAGGTGACTGATGAAGGCAATCATGGGACCTTTCTCCATGGAGTTCGTTACCAATAGGAACAAGAAGAAAACTGCTAGGACACCCGATGATGTCAGCTCCCTGCTGACTAGAGCACCTTTGACTCTCAGGCCGGGTGCTGGTCAGGTGTTCTCTTGGTGGGGTGGACTGACCAGAGGTCCCTCCTCTTGTGTACTGATTGAACATCCGATTGAAGATCTTCAAAGAGAAAATATTTCTGGAACTATCATGTGTCCTTTATAGTTCTATTTTTGCTTTTCTTCAGTAAAGGAGAGTGAATTTCTGGGCCACCATTATTTACCTGGTAACTTTGCATATCTTTGCTAAAGGGGAGCTGGGAAAGGCTGGCTTTCTGAAGGGCTTTCAATCAACCATTGAATGGATGCATTCTGCTACTGTGTATCCCCTCTAGCACTTGGCTTTTAATTTTTACATCTGAATTATGAAATGATACCTCTACCAGCTACTGCCAGGAGCTGGGAGCATTAATATCAATGTCCAGAAAGGTTGGAAGCACAGCCACAAGATGGTTTATAGATGAGAATTATCAGAAATAGTATCAGAGTAAATAAATCCACTATCCAATGTGCCTACCTTTTCACCCCAAATTTTGAAAGGGGTTATTTTTTAAAGGAGAAAAAATCAACATATGATCTGAGCCTACTAAGTCTAACATAGAAATGTTTCCCTCTTCTCTTCCCACCCACATTCATCTCTCATTATAAACATGGTGATTGGCCCGGGGCTGACCGCAGCAAGGTGTGTCTTGGAGCAGCAACTGATAAAAAATATAGAGGAAAGAGGGAGGGAAGGGCAGATTTGGACAGTAAGTGAATTCCCTTGCAGTTTTGTACTCCGTTATAACCACATCAATGTACAGAAGGCAAACTGATGCCTGTGATGTTTGGGAACCATCTGCTGAGCCTAAGGCAAATTTCACATTAAAACCCAATTTCAGTTGTGACCTAAAAATGAGGAGAAACGCTATGGTTCTGAGTGAATTCCACTTTGAAAGTCTCATCTCTACTCCTAGCACTGTGAAGTGAAACTCATAAGGTGAGAACCTAAATGAAACAAAGGCCTTGGGAAGCGAACACTGGCTCCTAGTCCCCTGTTGCCGCTCCAGGATTTACACAGCTGTGGTCATGTCCACAAACCAGGCTCAAGTGCTGATGTGAGGAGTGATTATTTTCTTTCAGGAGCAAAGGTTAGGAATCTTCATGCAATTATGGGAAATCCAAGAATACTCCCCCCACCCCGAAAAAACAAAAACAAACACCAAGAAATGAGGGCCAATGTGCACTTGGTTCTAAATTCTCTTTTAATCCTTATTTTTCTTTAGGCCACCTCTCTTCTCCTTTCTGGACAAAATAAAGGTAGATTGCAATGTTCCTGACTTGGAAGCATTTTATCATGTCAAGGAGATAAACACAAAGCAATGAAAACTATATAAACATACTGTAACATTATAGCTTGAATTGGTGCTTAGATGTAAACATGCAAAAGTCTTGTAAACAGGTTGAATCAGGAATACCTTCCTAGAGAAGATGGGCATTTTGATGTTGTTGTTTTCTTTGTGGGGGAGGGGCAAAGGGAGAGGGAAACAGAGAATCTTAAGCAGGCTCCGTGCCCAGTGCAGAGCCTGATGCAGGGCTTGATCTCACAACCCTGAGATCATGACCTGAGCCAAAATCAAAGAGCAAGACACTTAGCTTCCTGAGCCACCCAGGCACCCCAAGAAAGTGAGCATCTTAAAGAAAGCAATGGACATGATTTAATGACACATAATGGGATACTTGATTGTCATGTGTGAATCTACCATCCTTACCAAAACTTCTTGACACTTGGACACTTGATCACGGATCAAGAAGGTTACAGAGCCCTAGCTCAGTCTCCTTCACCTAGATTGCAGACCAGCAGCAGCAGCAGCAAAATCAGGTGGTTGAAATGATTGTAGATCTTCCTGTTAGTAGCTCATTGCAATCTACTTTAGTACCTGCAGGAAGAAGCTTGCCAGATCCGCCTGTAAATCATCACTTTCCAAACTTGACTGACTGCGAATCATGGGGGAATCATGTTAAAAAGCAGCTTCTAATTCAATAAATTTGGGGTAGCAGCTGAGCATCTGTATTTCCAATAAGCTGCCAGGTGATACTGATACTGCTGGTCTATAGACCACACTTTGAAAAGCAAAAGTATAGAACAGTGAACCCTTTTTGATAGCTCTGAAAATTTCCACATCAAAGTGAGGTGTGTTCTGTGTGTTTGTGTGCACACGCATGTGTATATGCATGTGTTAAGCGGGTGACGGTGATGGGAGTATTAAAACTGTTGAGCCAGATGTCTTCTGAAAATATGATCTGGCTTGGGAGCACTGTACATAGAGTCTATAGCATTTGGCATCCCACTTCCCCTATTAAACAATGTCATTTCATTTTGGTCAAAGCCTAGAAGTCTTCTATAGGGGTATCTGTGACACTTTCATTATTATTTCCCCCTAAAATCTCAGTAGAGAAAAGCTGGGATTGCATTATTAGATGAATTATGACTAAGAATTCTATTTCCTCTTCTGTAGCAATAAAAATGTGTTGAAAACCCCTTCAGAATTCACTGCTGTGTGTTTGGTGTGGTTTCCACAAAGTTACTTCAGGGTCTTTCACAAATCTATATAGGCCTAATCGCAAGGGATTCTATTTTAACAGCTCTTTCAGTCTGGCTGCTAAGCTTTTATAGTTTATTTCACAGTATAGCATTTTTGTTGCTTTTCTACTGGTTCAGCATTCCGAGGTCAAACAAGACTTTTTGAACACCTATTTTGTGCAAAAAAGCTCCTAGGGACTAGAAAGATGCGTAAAACCTCGTCAGGCAACCCCAGGTTCACATTCCAGCTCAATCATGTACAAACCACGTGAGTTTGGACGCATTAATAGAGCCTAAGCCTCAATGGCCTCATCTTTAAAGTGGGGATAATAATGCTGATTTTGAATGGAGGTTGCATTAAATAGGAGATGGAGATTAAATAAAGAGCACGCTTGTGATGAGCACAGAGTAATGTCCAGAACTGTTGACTTCCAGTATTGTACACCTGAAACTAATATAACTGTTAACTAATTGGATTTAAGAACTTCAAAAAAGAAAAAAATAATGATGCCTATTTATTTATAAGAATCACACATGATAATTTATATAAAGTCTTTAGCATGGGATCTGTAAGAACTAAAAAACAAAAATAGTGGTAGTGACAATGATGTTATGTACCCACACTGAAGAATATCAAAAACCTAGCACTAGATCCTGAATTCTATGTGTTCTCATTGTATAAAACATATTCTGAGATGTAAATAATCTGCTTGAGTGTATGTGTGTGTGTTTTCTATGGTCTATAGAAACTGAGTCATCGGGTTACAACTTTGGTTAATATGCAGAATAATTTACTTCAGAAGAAAAAAGGATGGGAAAGAATCAGGCTTAGATTTAGGAAATAATGTGCTTAAAGGAGCTTCTGGAAACTTGGAACACAAATTACCGTAGTCTTATGTCATTCTTTTTTTTTTTTTCATTCTATAACCAGACCAAAAAAAATAATGTTGATATTCAAGTAGTAAATATTTATTTTGGTCTTATTAACTTAAACTAATTAAAGGAAAGCAAATTCCCAAGGTGAGGTGTGAAACCCGGTGAACCAGCCTAAAAGAACAGGGACCGTGTTGTTTGTTCAGCCTTATTATCCCTAACATCTAGCATATGGCGCCAGAACCGTATTTATTGAAATGAGTTAAACTAGATTTTTTGCTCATGGTTAAAACATTTATTTTATGTGCGTGTGTGGAGGAGAGAGGGTGTGCCTGTATTTCTCCATATAACCTTCAAAATGATTTAAAACTTGAATAAATCTTAAGACCCAGTTGAGAAAGCTTACTTGGGCTTTATGACATACCAGCATGTTTTCCAAGGGAGAGATGGATTAAAATGGGGCAAATGAGTGGACCAGGGCTGTTTGAAACTGCTTTTTATGATTACAGCATGAAAGAACATTTGTGCACTAAATGAGCACGGTCAGAAACTGCTTATGAGACAAAAGCAATAATATAGTCTTCTAGAAATGCTCCTCCACTGGATGGGTGCACTGGGACAAACTAGTTCACCTTTGCAGCCTTCACTTTTTCTACATATTAAATGAGAGGATTGTACTAAAATATATACAATTTGGGGCACCAGGGTGACTCGGTTGAGCATCTGATTCTTGATTTTGGCTCAGGTCATGATCTCAGAGTCATGAGATGGAGCCCTGATTTGGGCTCCACATCGAGTGGGAAGTCTGCTTGAGATTCTCGCTTCCCCTCTCCCTCTCCCTCCACAACAAATAATGAAATAAAGTATATGCAATTTAATTCTATCTCTACCATTATCTCCTATCGAGCAAGGCAATTTGATGTTTAAAATTTATGTCCTTAATATCAGAACATGAGAGACCCGAACTCTGGGAAACGAACCAGGGGTGGTGGAAGGGGAGGTGGGCAGGGGGTGGGGGTGACTGGGTGACGGGCACTGAGGGGGGCACTTGACGGGATGAGCACTGGGTGTTATTCTATATGTTGGCAAATTGAACACCAATAAAAAATAAATTTATAAAAATTAAAAAATAAAATTTCTGTCCTTGAACTATTTTTTTGAACCTTCAATGTAATACCTGTTAAAGATAGTTAAGGACACGTGTGGATACTATTATTTTTTTTTTAAATTTTGCAGAGGAGGAAACACAAATAGATAAGGTAAATTGTCCAAGATCATATATGTATAAAGAGATGAAGTCAAACTTTGAAAGCTTTAGACACTATGCTTTGAATCTGTGTGCAGGGTTACCTTCTAAGTTTTTCATGGTGATGAGTAGACAAGCCAAGACATGAAAACATGCTTTAATCCAATGTGTTCCACAGATGCCAAGTAGATCTGTTTGGTCTCCATGCAATAGAGGTGTTAGGACATAAGAAGCAACGGTAGAGTGATGCCAAAGAGAATGATGACAACTACTGGAGTGAGAACATGATGGAAAGAGTCAAAGTTTATCATGAGGCAGAACTGAGATCTAAATACTAGCTTTGCTCCTTCCCAGATGTTGGGTCTTGCAATGGTCATTTAACTGCATCTCACTTCTTATTCTGTAAGATAATCAGAATATTATAAACTTCTCAGGATTCTCACGAGGGTTAAATGAGATTTTAGACATGTAGTGTCTAGTGCCTCTACACTGGGGACAGAGAGAGGTCATGGGAGAATCATGAAAATTCATGAGGGTAGAAATTAGATGTTCGAAATAGTTATTACCACAGTATCTTGGAACACATTTGTTGTTGTTATTCTTTGGATGCGTGACCTAAGAGAGCTCCCTCTCCCCATCTTTATTATAAATCTCTTGAAGACAAAGGCAGGTCTTTCATGGTCTGTACCCCACAAGAGCCAGGTGGTACCAGGTGCGAGGGAGCAAGAACTTCATGAATGCTTCGTGAGTGATATTTGGAGGGTATCCTCATAGCTCTGTGTATCAGAATAGAATGGAGAGAGTGGGAAAAGGGAGATTAGCTGGGAGGCTGCTGGGAACGAAAGAAACATTTCCATTTTAAACCTACCAAGTCAGCAGTTCGCAGTGTGTATTGATCTGCTTTTTAAAAAAGAATATTAACTTCCCTTTTAAAATGTGGGTGAAAGACTAAACAAATTGGGCCTTGGATTTATTTACTAAGATGCAGTCCCTGATTATTCTTCCCTTTAAATCATCCTACTGCCATACTGCAGGCCCTCCAAACATTAATATTAATGTTGCCTTGCTTCTGGTAGAGGCTGGCAAATGTGGCATTTCATAATTCAGAGGTAGAAGTGAAAAGGTTCTCTGACAACTTCAACTCCAGTGTCTGCACTGTGCCAAGAGAAGGAAAGGAAAATTGGAATATACAACAAGGATTTGAAAATTAATGTTTTTAAGATGATTAATCTCCTGTGAGAATGTTCTAGATTTCTACCTGTCAAAAGGATGCTCAATGCTCAGTTTCAGTTCCGATCACACTTGTGTTACGTGTGGACTTACCAGTTTTGGTTGAATGTATCCTTTTGTTCATTCATTCAACAAATATTTATTGAGTGCCTGGTATTTACCAAACTGATGATAGTCATGAACCCCTGTCCTCGGGGACAATTTGGAATCTGTTTCTCGAAGTCCCATAGAAACCAGCAATACAAGGTCAAACTGTAATTAATTCATCCAACTAATGATCGTTGAGCATCGACATATATCAGTTACCATGCTGAGTGCCGGAATTATCTGCCAATGAACGACACTGGATCTGTCTGAGGGACCTATCAGTCTCATGGAGTCTCATGGAGACTCATGGAGATACACAGAAAAACAGAGAGGGTGACAAAGAGTGTACTGGAGAGGATCAGCAGTTAGCTAGGGCAATGGAAGGGAAGAGTGGGAAAGGGAAGGGCTGATGGGAGAGGAAAGAGAGTGTGGAGCCAACAGAATGAAGATAGAAATGATTGTAGGAGTCTGAGAGTGGAATGTGAAAGCCAAAGACAAATGATGCAGGAGGTTGGAAAGATGAGCAAGATTCTGGAATGTGCAAACCTGGTATGCCACATCAAGAGATTTGGTCTTGATCCCTAACTGCACGATGAGGTCCTCCTTGAGTGCAAATGGAGGGGTCAAGCTCATCCTGCTTTCTTTCTGTACCCTCAGTGCCCAGTGGAGACTAAATAAGTACTCAGGGAGGGAATGGATAAGCTGGCTTGGGAGGGAGTGGGATGGTGAGGACCTGAGCTGGTTTTTCATTCAGAAAAAGTACTCTGTCTGGCTCATAGGGAACAAGGCTGGGGCCAGTGAGCTTGTTAGTGGACCAGGGCATTAATCCCAACAAGAAAATATGGTGGTGTGAGCTAGGATGCTGGCAGTGAGAATGGGATTTTCTGCCAGTTGGGAAGAGGAAAACTTTTTTTGTAAGCTTCTGTGTAGTTCTCATATTTTTAGATTTTTTTAGTTTTGATTTTTGTTTGCTTGTTGGTTGGTTGGTCTTTTGTATTTCTTTTTTTTTTTTCTCCTTTCTCCACAAAGAGCTCCCCCACCTCCAAAATGTACTTGCTCGGTCCCAATATTGATGCCAGGCACCCAGTGTACAAGTTGAGTTTTAGTAATTGAGCATTATCTTGAAGTGTTTACTATTCAATTCCACAGACATTCCCCTCTTAATGTATCTCGTTTAGGTAATCACTATTAGCTCGATATTGAGTGTGTTTCAGAAGTACTTGCTAACACTACGATCTTTAAGTCCCAAATCTATATGAGCAAAACTCTTCATTAGGCCCTGCTTTTCTCCGATATGGTCTGTTTCCTAGCTGCAGAACCAATTGAGTGGCAGGACACCTCCCTACATTCCTAATGTCCTGCCTCTGTCTGCTTTTGTTGACTTATTTCCCATCAATAAAATCAGGATTCTTGATACTCTCAAGTAACGACAGGGGAGTTTCAAACCCCTTGCAATGGGAAGTATTTCCAAGCTGACAAACGATTTCAACATCTCAGATCACCATGAAGTTTCCTATGTGAACCTATTACAAAATGTTCCTAGGGGCACCTGCGTGGCTCAGTAGGTTAAGCTTCTGCCTTAGGCTCAGGTCATGATCTCAGGGTCCTGAGATGGAGCCCTACTTCTGGCTTCCTGCTCAGAGGGGAGTCTGCTTCTCCCTCTCCCTCTCCCTCTTCTCTGCCCCTCCTTGTGCTCTGTGTCTCCCTCCCTCACTCTCATTCTCACTCTCGCTCTTTCTCTCCAATAATTAAAAAAAAAAAATTTCTTGGAGGCAGTTGAAGCAAACTATTAGTGCCATAAAGGGGGAAAAATTCTATAGGGGCTTAAAGGAGAGTCTTAAAGTATCTCCCTCAAATAACTTTTAATCTCTCCCCAAAATGAAATGTTTATGCAGATGTGTCTCTAATGAGAGCATGGTAATTCAGGCTATGAGCTTATAAGCGTTCTTTAGCATGGAGAGAGGTCTTAAGACACCACAAAGTAGTGTTTCTTTCTTCCTTCGGCAGTTGCTCTAGAGGTCTGACCAATTCCCTCTCCCCCTGTCATCGGATGGCTTCCCAAGATGAAAGGCCAGGTCTGTGTCTGGGTTATAGGCAGGAGGAGGGCGGAAGAGATGGGAAAGACCGAGGATGAGAGCAGGACCAGTGAGCAGTGCCACTCAGCCTATTGAGATGCCATCCACCTTGTCACTGGGTGGCAGAGGCCAACAATTTGCACCACATGATTAGTACAAGAAAGCAAATTAAGCAGTTATTAAAGGGAGGCAATGAATTGGTACCTGGCAGTAGGCTGTGAGAAGATCTGTCAGTCTTCCTTATTAATTGAAAAAAATGCCTTCAGGGAAGCCCTTTCCAAGCATGTTTACTTAGTTACACTGAAGGCCCAGTGTCTTAGCAAACAACCTATCATTATTATTAGTGGTAACTTAATAATAAGATTAATAGCAAATATTATTTTCTCTGGAATGGTAAATCTTGGAAGGTATTATTATTATTACTGTTATTGCTATTAGTGGGAGAAATGTGTCTCTCTCAGGCTAGGCTCTAATTACCATTTTTATGAGTACTATATATTCTTATACATAGGCAAACAGGTTTGTTTATGAAGGGCCTTTCTCCCTCCCTGCATCACTACTCCAAAGCTTAACCGTTTATGAGGCAAGCACACCAGACTGAGAAGAAGGTGACACATGTCATCAGTGGAGTTTTACATTCTCAAATAATGAGCAAGGTAGCTGCAATGTCACTGAATGCTCAGTAGCACGTAAGCATGGACTTTGAGTTTTCTTTCATGGATTTCATCCAAGCATAAGCTGGACAGTGATTAGCTGTATAGTGGCAGGCATGTCAGTGTCAGGTAAGAAAATGGACTGTCCTGTGTGGTTCCTTCTAGTCCTGAAAAGTCAACAATTCTGTTGGATGATGCCACATGAAGGATGCCCAAACGATCAAGAGAAACAGGTGCCACTTCTGGAAAAATGGCACTGCTGGATTCCAGCCTCAAATAATTATAAGGAGAACTTCTTTTACTGAACTTTGTAACCCTTGATCAGTGAGGGCAGTATCAGGAGCACTTTATCAAGCCTAATGTTTAGGTTAATGAAAGTTAAGGATTATTTTCTTGCTCCTTAGGACATTCTGGGAATATTCCAGGTAGAATATAGACATGAGATATGCCCATTAGTCAACTAAGAGTAACTCCTAGCAGCTGAGGTCCAGAGTGGACTGAAAAGTCAGGGTTATTCCTTGTGTCTGTCTTTTTATATCCTCTCCTTTTTCTCTTTTATGCGCATGCAGATGTCTTTCTTTTCTATGCTTTTCTCCCTATTTGTTCCCAAGGGAGAGTCTCTTGACCCCCTAATTTGTACACCACTTCCTTTGTTGCCCTTTGTCAATAGAAGGAAGCATCTACAAAGCCATTGCTTCTCACTTTTATTTCAACATTAGTGTGTCTGTGAATCGCTGGGGGTTTTGCTAAAATGCAGGTTCTAATGCAATACATCTTGAGTGGGACTTGACATTGTGAATTTCTAGCAAACCCTTAGGTGATGGAGATGTATCAGTGGAGCGCGTTTGGAGTAGGAATGCTCTAAACCAGCCTACTTGTATTGTTTACTTTGTCCTTTCTAAAAAGTGACTAAGGAATAACATAATCTTTTTCCTCTCTCTCCTGGCCTCCACCAGAAGTGGAGTAAGAGGAGCAGCTACATGGGTGAGGATAAATGATGCACAACGGACCAAGGCAACAGTGAACCAGGGCACCGTCTCTCCTCTCTTGCCCAAGAGGTTCACTGACTTGCATTGTCCAGAGGCAGAGAACAATTCAGAACAATTTGGTCCAGTAACCAAAACTGCTGGTGAAAGTAGATTAAAGCTCTAAAGACTTTAGGTCCTATAAAGCCACATCCCTAAAAAGCTATATTGCTAAAAGATCTCAAAGCATATGTTTGCTTATGTAATTAAGAAGCAATCCAATCCTTTGTAAAACCCCTACTACCAGCTTATAGGAACTTTGACAGTGATTGGTATGTTCTGCCCTATAATTTTATTTTTATATCATCTTAAAGTTCTTCTTTGGAAAGCACAGTAAAGAACTATGCAAAAATGAAGGAATAACGATGGAAAGAGAGGAGAAAAATTGTGCCAGTTTGATTTAAATGACCACTCTCAGTGTTGAGAAGGAGGGGTGAGGGGTACAGTGTTAGACTCCAGAAACTCAGGGATGGCAGTTCTATGATTTATAGTGAAAAACTATGAAGGGGTAGCTCGGGAAAAAGAAGATGGAAATAAGGAACATGGAAGGTTGAAGAAAGTTCAGAGAGGTAGAATTAGAAGCATATTCTAAGGGGATGATGGGGAAAGGAGCAATCCAAAGCAGAGTACCAGGTGCTTTGCCTGATGGTGGTCAATTTGATTGACTCATTTCTGGCTAAAGAAATGATTTTCTATTTTGAGTGGTATCTTTCTACGCTTGAAATTATGTTTGGGTAAAATATGTTGAGGGCGAGAACTTCATCTTATATTTATTTCTGAGTCTTTCTCTCTGACTTTAAGAGACAGAGCCTACTATGGAACTAGAGCCTAGTGTGGTACTTAACATGTAAGTAAATGCTGAATCAATGTTTCTTCAATGTAAGGAGGGATAAATGAAGGTTAGATATCATTAATATTCTTAGCTGTGATCAAATCTCAATGTATCGAGTATTATTTAAAAGAGATTTTGAGCTGGTACTTACTGGTATTTAGATAGATGATAGATAAATAGATAAATAGATGATAGATAGAATTACTCTATATAATGCAAGATAAATTAATCTATACCTTGACTTAATAAGAGTGATGTGGTTTAAAGAAAACATATTCATATTTTCATATTAAATGTTCCTACACAGACAGCAACAACAATGATGAAACGGTCAGCAGGAAGCTTTGGGAGGTGATGGGCATTTTATTACCTTAATTGTGGTTATGGTTTCACAGGTATATGCATATCTCCAAACTCCTCACATTGTATACATTAAATACACATGATTTTTTTCATATATCAACTATACTTCAATAAAGCTTTAAAAAATGATAATAAGAAGGGACATGTCTGAAGAATTTAAACCAGGAAAATGAAGAGTACCTGTCTTTCCCCCACCAAAAGAAACTCCCCAAAACTAATCCCTTTAATAGCAGTACTTTATGAATGACCACACCATTGAGGTAGTAAAAAAAAGACGATTCTTATGTTCCTATGGAAATAGCAAGGAAGGGGGCAACATTTGGCTGTCAACTTCTCCATTTTCAAAGAAGATGAAACTGTAGTTGTCTACTATTCAGCCCTTCAAAGACCATTTGACATTCTAAGATCCTGACATAGGATTGTGGGACAGGAAAATTTCATGAACATTGTTTGAATAAAGGTGGAGAAATCAGTCCAGAAAGCAAAGATTCTTGCTGTTTCTCTCCTGTCCATCCTCCCATCCCAAATAAGAACAAGGAGGCACCAAAGGCACCACTCAATGAAGAACAGGTGGACAAAGCTCATCAGTGTATCCCTATTTACTGGGAACCCTCATATTGCCCCCCTTGCATTTCAGCCACAAAAATACAATGCACTTCTGCATAAACCTGTAATGGAGATCAATCATTATCAACCAAATAACAGCTGTGAGAGGGACTGAGGGAGGGGGCTGAGGGAGATATTCCAGATCTCCCTTGACACATTAAATTTAGGTTTTTATCCTGAAAGAAGTTGTAGGTGCTTTTCTTTATGACCAAAATAATCTTTGTAGTATTCCACGTGCTATTATCTTTATCTAAGTTTCTATCTGTTCATATTCCTTTGCATCTCATACTAAGAAAACTTATTGAATACCATTTTAATAATCCCTCCAACAACCTCGTTTTTCTAATCTGTCCAATTAGGAAGGTACATAAAGATATTTTTGAGAAGAAAGCCCAGATCTTCCTGACTGCCGCCCTTCCTACATCAACGTTAGAGCAGTATAGGTCATCAACACAGTGCCCCCTCTGAGGTGGCTTTGAGTGAGGTCTCAGCAAACACATTGCACAAGGGAATGGGGTTAATTGCCAAACTCGATGCTTGCACACAGAGACAGACAAGCGTGCCTTGCCAGCTTACAAATACATGAAAATCAGATTACCAGCTAAACAGTTAGATGTGGCTTGGGTTTGTATCCTCCTTTTCTAATGCACACCCACAGATGGAAGGGTTAAAGATGTGACAGTTGGCTCACACTGAACATATCCTCTTTGATTCTGTAAAATTTGTTGTTTATTTCATTTTCTTTGTTTGCAGGCTTGGGAAATTAGTCATTTTCTCAGAGAAAATCAGATAATGAACATAAATCATTTAATCTCTATTTCATTCATTTTAACCATCTCAAGGTTCTCACTTCCGAAAGTTCTTATCGCCCACTGACTGAGGAAAGAATAGATAGCTACATTCTTCTTGCAGATAGACAGTTATTCACATAATTTAAAACCCTACCAGGCAACTAATTATACATCATCTCCCCCTTGATGCTTTCTACCAAGAAGGCAGAGACACAGGATGTTTCAGATAATATGGTGAAAGGGACCAGAGTCCTACACTGAGGGCTGTGTCCTGCTTTCTTTACTTATAAAGGAAAAAAAAGTGTTTTTATCAGAGATTTTACCTAGTAAATGGGCAGTATATATGAACGGAAGGGATAAATAATATATTCATTTCTCCTTAAAACACAGTTCTAACAAAGTGGCAAAAAGCATAAAATAGTAGGAATGTACATCAACTACCTGAAAAATTGTAATTTAGATTACCATGGCATCTACTAAAGTCACATAACCTCTTTAGGCCAAATATTAAGTCTTTTTCATTAGTAGGGTGGAGAAAATAATTCTGTTCTCCAAGTTTGGTGTTTTGTTTTGTTTTGTTTTGTTTTGTTTTGTTTTGTTTTTTGAGGCAGGGGGAATTAAATGAAATTAGCTCAGTGAATTGAATGTAGCAAGTACTTGCTAAATCCTTAATCATTGTTTTATTTTTGTAAAGTTTTGAACGAAAAATGGATTTAACCTTTCATTACCAAGTATTTGTGTTGTTGTTTTTTTGTTTTGTTTTGTTTTTTAAGATTGTATTTATTTATTCATGAGATACAGAGAGAGAGAGAGAGAGAGGCAGAGACACAGGCAGAGGGAGAAGCAAGCTCCACGCAGGGATCTGATGTGAGACTCCATCCCAGGACTCCAGGATCACGTCCTGAGCTGAAGGCAGACGCTTAACCACTGAGCCACCCAGGTGTCCCTGTTGTTTTTTAATTGAGGCTTGATGTTTGGGGCTATTTTCATACTAGACATACTATACTAGTCAAGTAATAATTAAATTGCCTCCTATTTTTAACTATTTGAAGACAGAGCTACAAATTACAGCTTCCGATGTTTGTGATAATGAGTATTAACAGAGTTCATATTCCAGTTCAAAATAAAGAGGATGATATTTTAATTAAAACATGTTAAACTATGTAGTCTCATCTTAGATGAACATGAACTTATTAGTAAAATGTGTGTGTGTGTGTGTGTGTGTGTGTGTGTGTGTGTGTGTGTTTTAGAGTCCCTGGTCAAGAACACATGTCTGCAAAGTCATTTTATAACTAAAGCTCTATGATCCTGTATTTGAAGATTCCTTGCTGCTATGTAGAGCCAAGCTAAAGATACATGATGTAATTTCAAGAACTTTGGAGGGTTTTTATATCCCGTCCAAAATCCTATCAATTGAAAGACATCTGGATTTTAGCTATGATTTCAGAAATAGGATCACAATTAATGCAAGAATAATAGGAGAAGTGATATTTTAATCGGCTATTCAGTTAACATTTATTGTAGGTCAACTATGTGCATCCATTAACATGTACTAGAAGTGAAATATTTGAGGTAGGGCAGAAAAATATGAGGGGAAAGATCTTTGGGCAGTGCATGCCTGAGTGATAAAGGACAATGAAGAAAGACAGAAAATGAGAATGGCAAACTGAACCAATTTCCTTGCAAGTGACCAAGTTTCAAGACCTAGAGATCATAATCAGGGATTTAAGAGTCGAAATTTGTACCTGGGGCTGATTTTGTCAAAATGTCTTTTTCTAATCTGTGTAGATAGGACGTTTTAAGAAGAGTCCTCATCTGCTTTTCAAAACACTACAAGCTGCTTCAACATAACCAGGCCACCTAGGTGCAGCAGAGTTCCTGTAACCAGTTGATGGGACAGGGTGATGTGACTGACTCCAGCCATCTTCTCTACTTCAAAAATGCAAAAGGTCTAGAGATAATGCAGCTCTGTAGCACTGGGAATATAAGCAAAGAGGAAAGTAGCCCCTAATTCTTGTCTCTGTTCACAACAGGAGCTATGAGTAGATTGATGGAACACAGAGTTTATTCTTTCACTTGTCACTGATGGCAGGGACAGCTCTTCTTGTGTCTTAGGTGCCTACCATAGGAGGAAAAGGTGAGCCTCAAACCCCAACTCCTATGCAGTGGAGCTATCAGCAGGGCTGGTGCACAAGATGATGGATCAAGAGTTTTAAATCTAGTCAAAATATGTTCTTGAAAGTGTCCAGACACATAGATAACCTGTGTTTGAGAGCAAAAGCTTCCATACACCTATCTATCTATTATGCTTTTTGTAGGTTCTCAAGGACAGGTTTGTGTGTTTCTGGTTTTTGCTTTTAAAAAATCAATCCTTCCTTCCTTCCAGCTATTGAGTGCTTTATTTCCAAGCATACAGAAAACACTTCAAAGCTCTGTGCATGGACTTAAATATGGGTGATGGAGGCAAGAATAAGAATGCAAGCCCGCCTTTCAGCACTTCTCTGCTTTCACCGTTCCCTGGGAGAAATACACGTGCATCAGCATACGATTAGACCAATGTGAAGCACTCCAATAAGCTGTGTGCAAAGTACAGAGGAGGAGAGGAGTATTACATCTACCAGAGGGGGCCAGTGGTCAGGAACTATGTCAGAGAGGAGGTGTTCTCTGAAAAGAGGCTGAGCAGAAATTCTAAGGAAGATGAAGAGAGGTGGCAAAGGTAGAGGATCTAGATGCATGGAGTATTTGCAGAACTTCTAGTAATCTGATGTGTTTCCACTGTCTGCTGGTTATACTGAGACTTCCGAAGGCCAATTCTATAAAAGAGGTGGAGATCTGGTTAGGAAAGACTCTGTATACAGTGTTGTCTAATTGTGTCATCCAAATGATAAAGTCAGACAGGTACAGGCTGAGATGTGTCTCCCTCAACTTCTACGTTGAAGCCTTAACCCCCAGTACCTCAGAATGTGACTGTAATTGGGGTGAATGAATGGAAATGAGGTGAATAAGTAGAAATGAGGTGAATAAGTGGAAATGAGGCTGTTAGGGTGCGTCCTAATCCAATCCAGCTGGTAATCTTATGAGAAAAGGAAGTCAGAACACCCAAGGAGAAATGTGTGTGCACAAAAGAAAGACCATACGAAGACACAAGGAGAAGGCAATGGGCTGCAAGTCCAGGATAGAGGCCATAGAAGAAATCAGACCTTTGTCCTAGACTTGTATCCTCCAGGACTTGAGGAAGTGACTCTGTTAAGTCACCCAGTCTGTGTGTGACTATAGTTTGGCTATTACAGCCCTAGAGAATTCATAAAGGGCCTTCATCAGCAAGACAGGCATTTTCAAAAAGAGGATCGGTGTGTTCAAATAGAGCCTATAGAAGTCTAAATATGTTGCTCCTGCAATCCTTTAATTATCTTAATAATCTGAAGTTGTTTTGTTTAACAATGTCTCTTTGGGACTGGCACAAGAAACTTATTTTTCTACTTTAACCAAGAAATCAAGGGGTCCAGAAACTGACACCCAGCATACTCAAACCAGTTAGAGCCACATTTATTCATTAGATCACGCAATATTCCCAAAGGGGGAGAGATGTGATTTTCCTCTGGTAAGAGGAATAGAACTATCAAATCTGTAATAAATAGAAATCCTTTTACCTTTCACACATTTTCATAATTTCCCCTGCTGCTTCAGCTAATTAATTATCAATGCTATTTGTGTTTAGACAAGAGGGTTTGTCTCCTTCACAGCCCATCTGCTTCCTGGTAACCTTGCTGTGAAGTCATTGCAAAGCAGAGTTGCTGATAAAGCTATCATCTCCATGGCAACCTGCTGCTATGTCACAAACACAGGAGTGTGACCTCACTGAAGTTAAAAGGAGAAATCAAACTGGTGTCTGTTGTGTGAAGCGATAAGAGGTTTTAATCAGACACACAGTTAGTTATTTATTTATTTTCCAGAAATGCGGGAGAGAAGGATCCTTCTAGAGGAATGTACCTGCAATAACCTTGCTGCCAATTACTAATATTAAATAAGTGCTTTAATAGTAGGAGCACAATATAAATGCGCAGCTGCTTATACTTGGGTGGAATGTTCTACCTAAATATGATACTGATTCATAGAGGTCTTTTCTGGTCCCTAAAATACAGATTTCTTCTTTCTCCAGTTGCCTTAGCACTTATTTCTGTCAGGTTCTTAATAATGGCAACAACTAACATTTACTGTTTACAACTTGCCTGATCCAACAACCCATGAGATAGGGGCCACTGTCTCCATTTTATACATGATGGACCTGAGGTTGGCAAGGTGGAGGGATCTGTCCAAGGGCCTACACCCAGGTGGAGTGGATATAGGTGTGGAGCCCCGAACTATGCCTGCTAAGTCAGGCTCTTCCCCACTGTGCTGGATGCGTGGCAGGACTTTTACCCAAAGCGACTCAAGGATTATCTGATGGTGCTTTGATCATTTTGACTAAAAGTCATAAGCTTTTCAAGTGAAAGTCTGTGTCCATCCCCCTTTCTCTAGCATGTGGAAATGACTGTGGTAGTGCCAAGGAGTGGCTACTTGGGCTCTCCATCAGAATGTTTCCCAACAGGACACCCCAAATGCCAAACAAGGGCACTTGTTTTCAGAAATCTGCAAGATTAAAACCTCAGTTCTAACCAGATGGCCTCTTGAAATCCCTTCCTATTTAGACAATCTGGAGCCTGCAACAGAAAAAGCAAGACAAATAACAAAAGACCAGCAGCAGAAAAGTATAGATGTGGTTTTAAGGACCAGTTTTGTGATTCCCTTTACTTCCTTGATATAGGAATTTACAAGGAGTCAGAGTTCCTTAAAAAATCAACTCGAACTTTTTCCTTATGGAAAAATAGTACTTCATCTGTTTTGCTAACTGGGGCTAACTGAGTATAAATTAAATTAAGTATGGGCCTAATTCAGTGATTTTTATTGTGTTAACCTCCATGGCTCTAAACAGGTTAGTTTCTCTAACATCCAACTAATGAGACCTTTATTTATCCTGCAAACGTCCTATGGCTGTTTTGTTATACCAGAGATGACACTCCTTGTATGATTTTTACCAAGTTGAGAAAGTAAGCAGCTTCTTCCTTGCTTACTGCATCCATTTGTAGCACAGCCCGTATCCTGAAAGGGAATTATGACATGTATCCACCGAGTGTATCTCCTAAGAGAAAGAGCTAACACACTAGTGAGAAGGTGAATCCTGAAATCGACCCACAGGAACTGTTTCCATAAGTTCTGATCAGCCTGTTATTTTCTTCCTTGGATGGCTGGTTAACTAGGTCCTCAGTTGTGTAACGTAGGCAGTAAATATCGTAACCTCGAAGTGCTGCATCTCTCCAGCTGTCAGAGAGCTAAAGCAACAACATTCGTCGGGCATTTTGCGTGTGTGCATGTACTAAACATGGGTAAGGAGAAACCAGGAGAAGAGTGTGGACAGCCAGTACATTGTAATTTCTTACAATATTATGGGAGATAAGCAGGATCCACAGAATCCTAACAGCGCAAAGGGGCACAGAGTCAAAGTTTATGCCAACTGGTATTTTTTGGTGTTGATAGAAGTGCCAGGTGTAGTAATAAAAGACATCAAGCAAACCCTGTATTAGGTAGCAATTTTTAAACAGATGATTGGTGGTGGGGGGGGGGGTTGCTGGGTGGCTCAGTTTGTTGAGCATCCAATTCTTTTTTGTTGTTGTTGTTGTTGAAGCATCCAATTCTTGCTTTTAGCTAAGAATCTTGGGGTCCTGGGACATAGCCATGGTCGGTGGAGAGTCTGCTTGAGATTCTCTCTCTCTCTCTCTCTCTCATCTCTCTGCCCCTCCCCCATGCTCTTACTCTCTCTCAAATGAATAAATGAATCTTTTTAAAAAATAAACATGATTGGAAAGAACAAATATTTAAAAATAACATGTTCTGAGCATTTAGTACAGATGACCACACTAAGCATGTTACATTCTTCTATAATTTAATCCCTTTGACAAACCTAGGACATAGGCTGTACAGTTTACCCATGAGAGGATTGAGGTTTGAGGGGTTAGGTGACTTGTGCAGACCAGTAGGCAACAAACTGGTGAATTTCAGAACCTGTGTATTTCAAAACCTACAAGTTTATGACAAATTTATGTCTCCTGGAAAGATCCAATAGGAAAATGGCAAAGATGCGGCCCAGAGATGAGTATAAGTAGCATCTTATAGAGGATGCTTCAAATCCCTTTAGTGCATCCTCCCCATTTGGATTGACCTAGACGTAGTAGGATGGACTGACCACTACAGCTTTCCCATGATTCTTTCTTTCTCCCTTGTAACACTAGAGAAAGATGCCAGCACAGGTTGCTTGGAAGTATTATCTCTCTTGGAATCTTTCACCTTTGACACATTTGCCTTTTAGGAATTAACTGAGCCGTATAGAAAAACTCAGCAGGATTACTATATTGATAGAATTGATAGATTTTTATTTTTTACCTACATACTTGGGTACTTAAGGCTGCAGATATTTATAAGCTGTTGTTTAGACAGCTTTGCTATTATATAACATTTATCGATCTCCAACACTCATGTTTTCTGATATAAAAAATTCACTCAGTCTACTTGCTTGTACTATTGTGTTCTCACTTATCTCTGGCAACATTAAAGAAGGAAGTAAAAAAAAAAAAAAAAAAGACAGGAGATTTCAATCAGGTATCCCTGTAGCAGAGTAAGTTAGATTTGGAAAAATGGGAGTAGAAATTACTGGTTAGCCTTAAAGTTTAGATTATAAATTAGAGGCAACTGGAGGTTCCCAAACATTACTTATCAAGGATATTATATGAGCTAAAAGAAGTAGTGTTTAGCTTTCCTTTAACTGCAAGAACTCATAAATAGTTTCTAAGAGAAAAAAAGGAGAAATGGATTGAAATATATATATATATATATATATATATATATATATATACACACACAGTATTATGTAATTTGGTCTTTTTCACATAACACTGAAACTAAGACATTAAGTATACATTATAAATAAATTTGTTTCATTCATTTTAATCATAGCATAGTGATTTATTCGCTTTATTTTTATGGATATAGATTGTTTCTAGGTTTTGTTTTGCTTTGTTGATATGGTTTGTTTTGTTTTGCTACTGTAAACAATATTACAATGGACCTCTATATACATATATTTTGCCAAATTTGTGAATACCTCTGGAGAATAAATATCTAGAAGTCCAACTGTCAGGTCAAAGGATAGATATTTTCAAAAGCTATACAAAGTATATCAATTTAAACCTTCACCGAGATGTACTTAGTGTTTCAATATATTTCTCTTCAATATTTTAAATTCAAGGTTTTAAATTTTTACCGTTTTGATGCATAAGAAAAGCCAAGCATTTAGGTTAAATTTCTTTAATTGTGAGTGAGTGTTAACACTTTTTTATGTTATTTGAGCATCGGTGTTTTATGTTTCTGTGCATTGTTTGTTCGTGTCATTTTCTCATTTTCCTGTCAAATAGTTTGAAGATTTTATCTCTACAATTGTGTTAATGTCAAAATATTAGTCCTGAGAATATCATATAGGTTAGATGTAGTTTTCCCAATTATCATTTGTCCTTTGACTTGGGTTAAGCCAGTTTGGGGAGTGGGTAGCAGTTTAAAATTTTTATAGAAATTTATCATGTTTAAAACTTTTTTTGGTTTTAATTTTCAACCTCAGGAATTTAAGGCAAAAAAAATCACATATTTTCCTTTTGTCCTTATGTAATATCATTCTTCTTCTGTTTATATATTTATTAATCCTTCTATTTGGGATTTATTTTCATGTGAAATATAAGAAGGTGATCTAACTTTTTTTAAAAAAATTTTTTTAATTTTTATTTATTTATGATAGTAACAGAGAGAGAGAGAGAGAGAGAGGCAGAGGCACAGGCAGAGGGAGAAGCAGGCTCCATGCACCGGGAGCCCGATGTGGGATTCGATCCCAGGTCTCTAGGATCGCGCCCTAGGCCAAAGGCAGGCGCCAAACCTCTGTGCCACCCAGGGATCCCAACTTTCTTTTTTTTTTTAGACACTACCCAGTTGTTCCAACAACATTACTATATAATTTACCTTTTGTTCTCCTTTATCATGTACTAAAACCATAGGAACTTATCTCTGTATATAATTTCTCTTTGCGTTGTTCTTCTGATAATCTGGGCCTGTACAAACTATTTTAAATATTATAGCTTAATACGTTTTATTATTTAGTACTGTCAGTTTCCCTTCATTGTTATTTTTCATAGTTATCCTAACATTTCTAGATGTTTTCATTTTCCATAGAAAATCTGAGATCATCTTGGTACTTGGTTTGGTGCTAATTTTATAGATTAATTCAGTGGGAGATGCTAACATTTCAATGTTCAATCTTTACATAATTATATATTTCCATTTATTCATCTTTAATTGTGTGAGGTAATTAAATACTCTTTTTAATATATTCTTTTCCTATTGTCTTCAGAACATCTTAGAGAAAACTATGTTGTTCACCGAATGTCTAACATGTTTGCTTTTCATTACTCATTCCATCTTCCTGATATCCATGTTTTATCTTCTCATTTAACCTTGGAAATTTCAAAACTTCCAGGGGTGAATTAATTCTTCCTAATTCTGGAGACTAGCCTTTTAGCTGTGGAAAGTGAATGGCACCATATTTGAATAATGGCTAATATTATAAACAGCGTAGAGCAGCTGCCTCTTATTGCTTTTTACTAGTGTACAATCATTACTAGTGCAGGATTGAGTGATTTGGGTGAAGTTTACTTAAGGATCACTGTCATTATATATTTATGAATAACTGCAAACACTATTTAGGATAAGCCATTCCCTGAGAATTGACATGCCACATCAGGGACTGGATGATGGAATTCCTGGGCCTGTGTTTATGGCACTAACAATCTGTTTCATAAGCCAGCTTGTGCAAGCTAATCATCACAGTCACTAACCATTCTATTCTCATTTTAATAAAAATTGCAAAGAGAGGAAAGAATAATAAGAGAAAAAAAGTGATGGATGTACTATGTAGGCTATCTGTAAACAAATAAAACCCATTTAGCCTTGTTTGGAGGAACAGAAAAAAACCTCTAGTAGTAGCAGCAAGACATTGCCATTTATACTCATATGGTCCCCTGTTTTCTAGCCCTTTTTTTTCCCAGAAGAGGCGAAAAGGGTATCCCTGCACAGAATAACCAAATCCTCTATTTTTGCAGTGGAGTGGTGTTGTGTTTGAAGGAGGAGGGTGGGGTGTTGATATGGGAGAGCTTGGTTCTTATCCCATTTAACCGAAGAATGAATCTCCGGGACAATGGAGAGTGAGTAAAGCGACAGAAGTTTATTAAGCAAAGATAAATACAGAGAAAGCTCTCAGAAGTGAGAGGGGTCCCGACAAGGTAGCCTCTGAGGGCCGGTTGTGGCAGTCTTTTATTGAGAGCTGACTGGGAAGCTTGTGGCCTTGAGATTCTTGTGCTGTCCTGGTTTGAGTTAGGACTGGTGATAACATCTTTAATGGCTTACTTCTTCTTTAGGGTCTGGTTATTCTTTTTTGGTCATAGATGACTGTCATAAAAAGATACCCTCCTCGCCCACACCTAGGGCAGGGTGGTCTGGCTTGCTCCCTTATCTCTGGTTTCCTCACATCTTAGCATTTTAGGGGTTTTTGTGAGCCTGCTTCCATGACTCCCTAAATAGCCCCGCCTAGCCCCTTTGGTCCCTAACTCATAATCACTGTAGCCTTCTGAAGCTATACAAATAGTCTAGTGTTCTTTTCCATTACTAGACTGTTTATCTTGTCAGGTAACAATTTTAGTTACAGTGGAAGGTACTCTGATTTTGTGGGGCACAAAGAGAAACAAAGGACTAACTTAAAACTATTGTCATTGGCCAGGCCAGATAGCTTTCTAAGGGTCGGAAACCAACAATCTATCTGGTCTCCTGACCCCATCTTACTCTTCCTCAATCTTATCTTCTCTTCCTGTGCCTTTTCCCTGCTATCAAGTTCAACTTTGCCAACCTGGGCGTGTTACAGTGTTGTAATTTATAAGAAATATATATTTGGTCATTATGACCAAATATGTATTTCTCTTACATATATGATCCTTTCCAAGGTTCCTAGCCCACAGCTCCTAAAATCCTTGGAATTTCCTGTGATCAGGGCACTAAAGGTATTTTTGATATGTTAATGAAGGTGGCTTTTGGGCCCACTTAAGTGCTAAGGCTGGTTGCCAGGAGGACCGATAGCATTTAAAGGGTCTGAGATGGGCTGGAGGTTGAATTAGCCAATGGCCAATGACTTGTCAGTTTTGACTCTACAATGAAACCTCCATAAAGCCCCAAGTACTGGGCATGGAGAACTTCTGGGTATGGTGAACTTGGGAGATTACAGAGGGGCTTGGCCTTTTCCTGTTACCTAGGTATCTCTTCTGACTATTCAATTCATATCCTTTATCCTGTGCTTTAATAAGCTGATAAACCCAAGTAGTTTCCTGAGTTATATAAGCCACTCTAGCAAATTAAAAGAGTCTAAGGAGGAGGTTGTTGGAACCTCAGGTCTATAGCCACTTGGTCAGAGGCACAGTTAACAATCTGGGACTTGCAACTGGCATCTGTAGTTGAGGTAGGGAGCTGAACCCTTAACATTTGGAATCTAATGCTATGTCCAACTAGATAGTGTCAGATTTGAGTTGAATTCTGGGACACCAGAAGGGTGTCCAAGAATTGCTTGGTGTTGTTTGAGGAGTGAGGGCACATATTTGGATTGGATCTGAGAACCCTTAAAAGACAGGCCAATACGCCTGCCTTTGGCCCAGGGCGCGATCCTGGAGACCCTGGATCGAATCCCACATCTGGCTCCCGGTGCGTGGAGCCTGCTTCTTCCTCTGCCTGTGTTTCTGCCTCTCTCTCTCTCTGTGACTATCATAAATAAATAAAAAAAATTTTAAAAAATATTAAAAAAAAAAAAAGACAGGCCAATAAGTGGGTTTAGTCACAGAACAAGGTGAAAGGAATTCTTCTTGGATATTTACTGGGAGTCTGATGTGTCTTAAATATATTTCCACTAAACAAAGCCAGAGGGGGTTAAAAGTCTGGTGACTTTTATTATCTGAAACGTTATGCTGTTATATTGCCTACTAAATGGTTCTGTTGGTGTTGTTTAGGAAGCAGGGATTGGGAAGCCTGAAGAGATAAGTATCAATGGATATGTCCCATCCAGACCTTCCTTATTTTGCTAATTTTGGATCACCACAATGTTAGGGTCGGAGGAAGGTGTGGGGCCAAGGACACTGATAAGATTTTCTGCTTAATAACACTACATGAGAACAATGGCATTCTAAACCAGAGTGTTTGCGGGCTTTCTGGTGCTCAGTGTGGTAAGGAATCATTTCTTAAATGATGGCTATGTGGTTGTCAGATGCTAGTTAGCAGGAATGGGAATCTCTCATGGAATTTGTATGGGAATGAAGAACAGACATGCATTTAATTAAAAATGGGAGAAAATACAGATCTATCAAAGGGCCCAGGATGAATTATCAGAATGATTTGAGAGTTTCCAGTTCTCTCTGTTGGACATATGGGCAGATATTATCAAATTTTATCAAAGAATGCTTCTGGAGAACTTACAGCTGTCTTTCCTCTCACCTGGCAGAGCTGTGAGTCTGCCTTCTCAGAATTTTGTAGGACCTAAGACTGTCCTTCAGGTGTCTAAATCTATTTCAATGAAGAAATAGTGCAGAAATAAACAATCAGAACAATAGCTTCTGATTGCCCCCAGTACTGTCTCAGCTAAGTCCCATGATGATATTCTACAGAAATGAAACATTCAAAGAAAGTTAGGTTTAGCAGTCCAGAGCAGAATTTAGAATGACAATAAAGCTATTACATTACTTTTTAATTCTCCACACAGACTGACTCTAGACAAATATGCTTCATCTCTTTCCTTTCTCACATGAAAGGTGATTGGTAAGTAAATCTAATCATGTTCCTAAGGTCCCATCCATGATTTTCTTGGCTCTTAGTATAATGGAACTTCTTCTTCTTCTTCATTTTTTTTTTTTTTTAAATAATGGAACTTCTTAACTGGGCCAAAGGAGTCTTGCATTGTCAAGTCTCATCAGTACCTGCAATCTTATCTCCTACAGGCTCTTTTTTACTTTTTAGTATCCAGCCAAACTTGCCTTCTTTAGCTTCATAAATCCATGCTACTTCTTGTCATCACAAGGCATTTTCATGTGACATGTCCTTTACCTTTCTTTCTTTTGCTTTTTACTCTAAAACACCATTTAGATCTTGGGCTAAGCACTGATTTTTGGAGAAGGTCCCTGAATGTGGCTGAACAAGTCAAATAACATCTGAAGCACCAAATAGTTTTCTATGGTGGCACTTCTCACTGTTCCATTTCCCCATTTATTTGTATGATTTGATCCTTGTCTACTTACCCCTAGACTCTAAACAAACTTGAGAAAATATGGTGTGTTAGTCACTGTTGTATCCTAAGTGTCTATGATGGATGATAGAAAGTAGTAGGTGTCTCCAAAAAGGTGTCAAATGAACATTTACTTTAAACTCATGTCTGTATCTCCATCAAAAATGCTTAAGGTATTTAGGAAAAAGAAAAAAAAAAAAACTCCTGCATAAATGTTTCACTGGCTTGGCTACAGAGATAACATAGTATGTGGGTGTTCCCTGTTGCCCTTCATGTACACATCCCCTGTGCTGAATGAGAGATGCTGAATTCAAGAGTGGTGACTTTGCACAAAATGAAGCAATATAATCTAACAATTGCTTAGATAACACTTGAAAATCATCAAGAAAAGAGCAACAATATAAACTTATCAAAGAATCACAGAATGTTAAATCTGGAAGGAATGTTCGGTATTATTTAAGAATAGTCTGCCTCTTTTAAGGAGAAAGCAGAAGCCTAGCAGTGGAGAATTAGGACAAGAATCAAAGTTTCTTTACATGTAATGCATACTTTCTTTGTCACGCCACTCTGTGACAAAAAATAGTCACTCTGTGAGATACTTAATCTTTAAAAAAGAAATTGGGGGAAAAAGTCAATGGAATTCATACTCTGTAAAAAGATAATCTGTAGCCCTGTTTTTCTCTTGCCATACAAATGCAAAAAATAATAATAATAACTGAATATTATCTCTGAAACATATTATGTGGAGAATGACAGTATGGCAGTCACCCAAAAAAGCTTTTACTGTTTCTGGAGTATTTGTTTGGATACATTAAAACTATTTTTTTTTTATATAAAAGGCAGTTCCTCTTCCTGCTGCCTTTAAATGAGAGAGGATGAATGACAGGGATGGAAATTATAAATCAGGACCCCATTCAGAAGCCAGCCAGTTACATAGTCAGGGATTCCCTGGGCCTTATGGAAAGTTTCAGTTTTGCAGCAAGCCAGTTTCAGGAGCTGATTTCTGCCAAGGTTTTCAGCATACACATCTAGATATAGTTCTTGAAGCTATAATGACCTGATGTCCCAAACTTTAAAGCTGTATTGTTTCCATAATAAAGCCCAAAATATTAACATTGAACTTGATTATAGAATAAAGTCCCTCCTAGAACACCAAAAATAATTTTAAATACATATGTAAACAATATAAAGAGAGAGAAAGAGAAGAAAAAAAATCAACCACCTAAATCTTCTATAAGAATAAGGCAACGGCTGATAAAGTCACTGTGTTACGTATACAATATGGATGATTTGGGTTAAATGGACCCAAAGTCACTGTGTTACGTATACAATATGGATGATTTGGGTTAAATGGACCCAAATCACACACACATGCAAACACACATCTTTGAGAAAGACTAGAAGGAAAAACAGTAGCATGATTCTTGTGGATGTTCTTTCTATCTCTGTATTCTCCAAATTTATTTCTTATTATTTATAATTAAAATTACTTTTTTCAATGTCATTTAACATGGCAAAATAAACTAGAATAAAATCTCTTTCCCATATCAAACTTTCCATTGCCAATCTACTAATCCAGGTTTGACAAATTTGTTCTTAGCTAAACCCCAATTCAACCAGGGAAGTTACAGTAAGATATTTCAGGGATAATGCCCAGAAAAAAATATTCAAAAAGCAAAGTATGTTTGTCATAAATTACTCTTAACCAGAGGTGGATTTATTGTTAGAGTAAGGGTGCATAAGCTCCTCATTTTCATGAGCTTCTTCCTACCCCCTGGAAGGGATGTTAGTAATGTTGTATTCCTAATATAGAATTAATTTTCCAAAGGAGCCTCTTCCCCCCCTCCATGTATAAGTGTTATGTTCCACAAAATTGCATTCTGATCCTGCTTTTAATCAAGGAAAGAAATATAGGAAACTCCATCCGGTAATTCCTTTTAGCCATTAACATGATCTCAGTGAATGAATGTCCTCTGTCTCATACTTTTGACACATTCAGTTTTGAATATCTTGAACAAAGTCAATATCTGAGTGTTCTCTTAGGTTATCTGTTAAGCACCATCCACATCTGGTCCAACCAGGGATGGATTAGGCGGTAATGAATTGATTTAGCCATAAAAATATCTTTCTTGGACTTTCACTTATTTCTCCCAAGTAGTTGATATGTTTATGTCTCATTTTTTAAGGTAAAATGTATTAATTCTTGCTTATGTTTACCTACAAAGGTATGTTCTCTTTCCATATCTATGGCTTCTGGCTTTAAACAATCATCTGCTCAATTTACCAATGCTGCCCTCAATGATAATAAATCTGAGGACAATATCTCAGTATGAAAGGGAGTGGGTAACCTCTCTACCCTCATGTTTCATAATGGCTTTCCAGAAGACAAAATAAAAAAAAATCAATTTCTGACTCCTAATGGGAGGTCCTTTTATCTTTCTCTTGTCCTCATTCTCTGTTTCTTTTGTCAAAGCTTAAGAGGGGTAGCAGCAGATGAGGAGAAGTTCTGTATTACATTGAATCTCTGGCTCTGTCTTAGGTCAACTTCAAAGGTGCCATATCTCTAGGGAAACATGAAAAGAATTCTCTATTTATAAAAAGAGAGAGAGAGAGAGAGAGAGAGAGAGAGACCTTTACAAAGGCAGCCTTTAGAGGAGATGGCAAATGGTCCTTGGAAGAGTCTCCAAAGGTTAATTCTTAAATTGAACTTGACATCGACTTGACACTGAAAGATGAAAATGGAGCTAGTGAGACACTTTCTTGCCAGGGAGATGCCACTGCCTTGGCACAGTTTCTAATGAGAGGCCACATATAAAGCAGAAATTTCTGTCTATACTAACTGGCAAGACAAAATGGTTCATGTAGCAACGTGGCCAGTGGAAGCCATTCTCCCAAGGGAGCCAGACCTCTCTCTCCAAGGGGCTAGAAATTAGTAGGATGCGTTTTTTGAATACATTCTTCCTTTATTGTTATTCCCTAAATTCAAAGAGAAAGGACTTGAAGTTCTTTATTATTCTGAATCTTCCTATACTTTCCTGCCAGGCATAGTAATTCTGCAATAATAGCTCAACATAAATGGATCTAACAACAAAGCTACTCTCTGATAAAGATATGTATTAGATCTTGAATACTTATTATGTGTCTCTGGTCCTGTTTCTGTGGAGATTTTATATATATATATATATATATATATATATATATATATATATAATTTCCATTTACTTTTTACACTAACTCCATGAGGCAATTATTGTCCTTTCCAATGTTTCCAGCTGAAAAAACTGAAGCTTAGGGAAGTTATGCAACTTATTTAAGATTTATTTAGAAAGTGGTAGATCTGGGATCAAAATATGACCCAAGCACATGTCCCATGATGCAAGTGAGATCTGTTTTCTTTGCCATCAGATACTACCAATTTTCAGAGTATGACTATTGGTAGAGAAAATATGTCATATTATGTCCATACTACACTCACAGAAATCATTTAACAGAAGTAAACCATGACAGTCATGCAAGACTGTATGAGAACCATGCTGGATAACTGGACACTCCAAATATTATTGCAGTGTTAGCACACAGAAAGATCGAGGTTCGTAATTAGAGCGCTCCTATGCAAAGAAGCCATCTTCTCATTGCAACCAATATCTACCTTTGCTATCGAGAATTTCTGTTATTGCTAATGGAAGTAATTTATAGGGCTTCTGTAAGAAAAGGAGAGGGAAGGAGAGAGATGGGATATTCTATCTAGATTCAAAACCAGAGTGGAAAACAAAACAAAATCAGAGTGGACTGTGGCAGGAATTGACCTGAAGGCATTGTACCAGTTAGTGACAATAAGTAAGAGTGACTAGGGACAAAGTTAAAGCCCACTAGGTTGCATTTTACATGCTGTGTGGGGAACCTAAGAAAGACAGGTATGAGCAAATTATGGCTGGCTCAGCAGGTTCTCAGAAGATGGTAGATTCAGAAAACTTTCAGACTTGCAGTTATGCCTTGAGCTGTATCTAATGAACACTGCATTTGCAGTCTTTGGGCTGAGCAGATAAAAAAACTGTGGGTGTTAGATATGGGCTCAGTATTTGCTTTCATGCCTCATTGCATAGCTCTTAACCTGTTGCAGATCATGTTTGAAAATGAAGGACAAAAGTGTAACAGCAGCTTCCTAACAGATGAGAATATTTGTTTCTGTATGCATTTTCAACTCCAAGTTCATTTCTCTGACAAATTCCCTAAAATGCAGTAAATAATTTACAGTGTTAGTACCACAGCAACAGCAGGTCTGTGTGGGCTGGTTGTCGATTTGTATCTAAAATAAATGGCATCTTTCAGAATGAAGGATGGGTGCGGCAAGATGTGTGATTCCACGTGCTCAATGTTATCAGGCTGTGTTTCTGTGCCAGCGTGTCTGTGCAGGCACACCTGACTGTGCCTACAGCTAGCACAATATGTGTCCGTGCCTGGTCTCTTCATGAAATCACTTAAAAAGAGTGCATGCAATGTAACCTTATTCACCACACAAACCTACTCACATCTCACAGAAAGGTAGGAAAGACTTATTCCAGGATAGCATTTCTAGAATATAAATCCTCTGTTCTATCCCTTCCAGAGAATAAGCCGGCTGTTTGTCTTCTTTTGTTCTTGTTTGATGTTGCTGTTTTTGTTGGGGGGAGAGGGGGCGGTGTACAGGCATTGCCTAAACATAACTGGGGAGGGAATTGGAAGTTATAGCTACTTCTTAAACAGCAATTTTTAAAAATTCTCGTTTCAGTTCTATTTTTTGCCTCCCTTCTTGTGGATCCCAAATACTGAGTCCTTGAAGCAAGGGGGCTTTGTTTCTACGGGACAAGTTTGGGGTCACTTAGATTTCTGCTCTTTTAGTTAGAATTTGGCTTTCTCAGCTCAGTTTGTATCAATTACCGCTAGACATTCTGCTTTACAGTTTCCAAAGTTTTGCCAAACTCATTGCCTCTTTTATATTTTGTGACCTTTATGTCTTTATTTGTCATTTTTAAAAATATTGTATTTATTTATTCGAGAGAGAGAAAGAGAGCATGCGAGGATGTGTAAAAGCCAGCTGGGGGAGGTGATGGTGGGCAGAGGACAAGCAGATTCCCCTCTGGGCAGGGATCCTGACATGGGGTTCCCAATCCCAGGACTCTGAGATCATGACCTGAGCCCAAGTCAGTTGCTTTACCAACTAAGCCACCAGGTGCCCCACCTTCATGCCTTTAAAGTATATTTTTTTCTCATTGTATCATTTTAGTGAAGTTTTGGACATAGCAGAGGTAATTTTGTGTTCAACTCGCCATATTTAACAATCAGGAGTGTGCTTTATTCTTTAGCTTGTATTCCTTAAATCTTATTTTTTTAGAAAGACCCTCCTATTGCACTATAATAAAAAGTGCCCTAAATTTTGGTGATACAGAGAGAGATAGATTATACAAGTTTTTAAAAATGCATTTAATTCCTCACTGGCCAGCTAGGTATAGCCACTGAAAAGCTGCTGATGAAATAGAAACTGCTGGTTACCTTACCCTTCGATAGACCAAAATTTCTGGAGCTGCATCTGGGACTAGGAATTATCTTTAATCTCAAAAATATATGCATCCTTTGTTACTAGGCTAAGAAATGTAGTAGCTCATTTTAAAAATGATTGTTCTCATTCAATTTGCTACCCAGGTCTTCAACTGAAAGAAAGTATTGATGTCATTGCTTTGATCCTAAGGATAGTTTAATTGTATAGTATGCCTAGATCTTTTGCTTGTTATATAAGGAACACTTGTTGGTAAATTTAAAGAAGTACAGCTGACTCCCCAAAAATTAAAGTTGTAGAAATAATGTAAACCAAATTAGACATAGTAGAGTTTGTGATAGACACTGACTCAAGGATAATATCTTACGGGAGGACTGAAAACTGCAAAAAAATTGATCTGAGAAAAATTAGACATATGAGAAACAAATGGGACAAAATATAACTGAGGGCAGCTAAAACTGCATATGGTAATATCTCTTACTGACTAAAAATTGATAGAAAAATAAAATATGCTTGACAAAATTTAGATCTGCAAAGATGACAAAAAATTGGATTTGGTAGAATTAATAAACACACGTCCAACACAAAAACAATACATGTAAAATGCAGAAACTATAATTGATGAAATTCAATATGAACCAAAGACCTTGATCTTTCAATTATTCATTGTACAATTTACACAGAAAAACATTGATCACAATAAACACAATCTTAACAAAGTGAAAATGAGAATGAAAAAAGATGGAAAAGTTTTAAAGGCATCATATAAAATATTGATCAAAAAACATAATTGGTAAATGGAGTTTTGTTCAGAAAATACTATCTCTATAAAAAGTCAAGTGTTCATAGAGTCTCGATTTGAAATGTTTGTTTGTATAACAAGGTTTTAAATGTCCTTCTTATCAAAATCTCACTTGTCCTTAACACATTCTTAAGCTTGCATTCATGGCTAGAATAGTTTTTTCTGTAAATAATGTGGTATAGAGGCACAAGTAGAAAAATATAAGAGTATGTGGTCAAATTCAGTGCCTGGCATTGAAGCTCACCATAGGCAAGACATCGTGCCAGGTCCAGCCAAGATCCTGGCTCTCTCAGCAAATCTGACTCCGTTTGAGAGAGATATGGCTGAGATAATGTTTGACATACAAGAGGACTTCAGTAGTGTTTGGTGAATTATGTTTTACTGAATTATCTCGAAAGAGTATGTTCAGTACTTGAGCACAGTTTGTTTGTGGCCAAGATCATTGTTCTCTGTTTCTTGACATGTTTATTCCCAGTTCTAATTACTTCTACCCTCAGCCTATGCTGACGTTCCTTCCCCTGTGATCTGACCCATGGATATCTCCTGATTCCCAGCAGAACCCTAGACCAGATGAAGTCTGTCCCCTTTAAGTCCCTTGTTTAACTTGTTCAACAAATATGCATCAAGGCTTGTGTTACTTTTTATCTTTTTTTTTTTTTTCCATCCATCAGCCATTGTATAGTATCCAACTTTGTGCTAGATTCTAGACAGGCTAACAGTTGCATGCAAATATATGATGAGATAAATCCTAAATCTATAAGTAAATATAAATAAAATAAAAGCAGTTTCATAGTCCTAAAGGGAAATTAAGAGGTGAATATCGTCAGAGCAAATCACAGTGAGATGTGTTGTCTATGCTCAAGAGTGAAATGGCCTGCACGAAGTCCATGTTGGGCAGTGAAACCAAGTTTCTTGGGCCAGCTTTCAACTTGGCTTCACTTTTTGTTTGAGATACAATCCCAAGACACAAAGGACACCTGTGTGCAAAAGCAATATAAACATATTCTATGCCAAATATCAGTTATTTGAATGCTGTCATTGTGGATTATACTCATTGCTCTGTCCTTCCATTCATGTGAATCTTTAAAGATTGGGCTCTTTTTAAAATGTCTTTAATCTTGGTGTAAATAGGTACATATTATGGAAAGAGAAGGCATTCCTAATATGGATATTTATGACTGCTTTGTAAAGAAGTGTGGTTTAAAAAAAAATAGTTGTTTGTGAGAATGTTTCCACTGTGCTGTTAGCAGAAGGAAGTTAAAAAAAAAAACTGCAATATTTTTAAACAGTCGGTTCACAGTTCAAGAATAATACAATACATAAAATAAATTAAAAAGCACTAAATTCTATCAGATAGAGATACTTATAAGAAAACAGAACTTATGACTTAAAAGAGCATGAGAAATCATTTAGAATAATTTTCCTATGTTAAAATGAACAATTTGAGACCCAAATAGGCAAGAGGGCTTACTCAAGCCTAGGAAGCTAATGAATAGTTGTATATTTTCTGGGACAAATATGTTGTACATAATAATCATTTTCACCTAAAATAAATGTCATTGGTAATTTACCTTCTGTTACCTATAGCAACGCAAAGTATATAGTTGATGAATCATCTCGGGAGCGGGATGAATTAGGAAGACAAAGGAAGGCAGGCAATCAAATTGAATGAGCGTACAATATATGCTAGGCACTTCCATGTCTTCGGAGCCACTGGAAGGACTTTTGCTTTACAAACAACTTTGGAAGCTAGAGTTCGTATCTCTTTAAACAAAGAGACATTCAAAGATAGTAAAGTCCCCCAACCTTCCCCAGGGAATATTTGCTTACTTTCAAGGGGGAAAAATCAAATCAAATCAAAACAAAATAAAAAAAAAAACAAACAAAACCTAGTATTTCTCTCCACAGGGAAGATGGGCAGGTTTGCCAACATCCCCTTCTAAGATTAGCAATTTCCTGAACTCAGTGTTTCTAGGCTGTGAAACCGCCCTGAGTGTGCAACACCTGCCTGGGATCATTCCACATATTCCCCAGGGAACGTGGTGGGGCAAGGGAAACTGATGTGAACATACTGTGTCATGAGTAAGAAATTGTCCGAATTCATGTTGGTTCATTGTTTTCTTACCAAACAAATTTATGGAAATGTAGTGAGCAAATTTTAGGAGCTGCTTGACCACTTGACACACACTACTCTAAACCATAAATCTGCCTGCCAAATTTGAGTATAAAGATCCCATTTATTACTTGACAAAGTCTGCTCACACAGACAAATGATTTAATTGTCAAAAAAACATAGGGCATTTCTTAGACCCATTGGTTATAGCTTAGAATCCATGATACTCATTAAAAGCCAAGGGAGACAAAATAACAAGCATTAATGAGATACACTAACAAGAGAACAGCAGTTATTTGCTAATTTAATTTAGTTAATTTGCAATTTAGTTAATTTCTAAAAAGCTCTAATTTTCTTTGTGATTTGGTGTCATTTGTTATCATATAAGAAATTATTTCTTAAGCATTTCTCTTATGCTCCCAATCAGGAAGGTGGCTACCATTTCTAATCAAGTGCCCACTTTTTGCCAACTTTGTTTTTTTATGCTACCACTTTCTAGCATTCTTCACACACACACACACACACACACACACACACACACACATTCCACTTCTATTTATATTTTCAATTATTGGTAAAGTGTAGTTGTCTCTACTACATGACCCAGCTGACAGCTAGCTAAGATTAATATATTAAAAATTATTTAATCTTTCCTCATTAACAAAATAATTCCATTTTCATAATTGTTATAGTTGTCTTGGTGAATTCCTTTTTACTGAATGGAATCTTCCAGCATTACAGCCTCTAAATCTGAAAATATAAATAATAGAAGCATTGTCACATTAACATGGTCCCCAACTAACCTGTGAAATGATGAATACATATGCTGCTCAGAGTAAGCCTTGGCCCTTTTGGCTGCCAGCTCACATGGTTCTATTGAGCGCTGTCTGTTCCTCTCCATGAGTATGTGTCTACTCTGCCCAAATCTGTCACTCCCCTGCTGCTGCCTGGATCTGATGAGTATGTGCCCCCCACTTGCCTGACCTGTCCTTGGTCAGCTGTACCCTCTGGAGCAATGGTTTTTGAGGAGAATGGAGAGAAAAGACATATGTTTAAACAGCTGAGTGAAATGCATTTCTCCAGTCTTTTCAGTAACAACTTTGATAAAAGTAAGATGAATATGAGGGGCAGGGAGAACTGTTTATGTGTGAACAAGATTCTGTGGTTAATTTTTGTCTCATTGATAAAGTCTCTGACATGAATCAGAGCATGGCAAACTGAAGCACTCTATTTCTACTCTGTGTCAAGATAAGCAACTAGTTTTTCATTGTGGTGAAATTAAAACAAAACAAAAAGTCAAGACCTGGGCAATGAAACAGCCAGTTACTCTTTCTTTGTACTCCGTTTATGCCTTTATGCCAAGGGGAAGCAAATTAAAGATATTAGGTCCTTGATGTCCACGGTATCCTTGCAAGGGATGACAATGGGAATTATTTATTTGTTTGTTTCTTTGTTTGCTTATTTATTTACTGTTTATTTATTTATTGTGTGTGTGTGTGAGAGAGAGAGCCCTCACGTGACAGGGGCAGAGGGTGAGGGAGAAAGAGAATCTTAAGTAGACCCCACACCTAGCACAGAGCTTGATGTGGGGCTTGATTTCATGACCCTGAGATCATGACCTGAGCCAAAATTAAGAGTTGAACACCTAACCAACTGAGCCACCCAGATGCCCTGGAAACTAATTATTTTATAGATTTTGTTGGGGAGGAAAATTGTTCTCTATCCTTTAAGTTTCTCTGGCTGGTCTAAGAATTAAATTGACATGGGACAGACTAATTGGAGAAAATAAAACTTAATTTCTTGTCCAAAATGAGGTGTATTGTCATCTTGAACTAAGAAAAGGGTAAAAATAAGGGACTTCAAAGGGAAGGGAAGCAATTCACAGGAAGATGAAAAAGACAGTCAATGTTTGGTAAACAAGTGTTTGCTGAGCCATACAGAAACAATGGCATATAAGGAAGAATTTTAATAAACAGACTTTGCTAAAGTTCCTCCCTGTGTACCCTAACTAGTTCAAATTATACTATAGTTATCTATGGGATTAACTCCTTCCTGGATGGAACAGGTCATCTATCTAAATTATTTTAGGCAGTTAAAAGGAAAGTCAAGGTTTCTTCCTCACTCTTTTGGGACTGGATTGAGTGAATAGCTCAAAATAATCTATATGCCAAAATAATCTATAATTATAGATTATAGGTAGGTAAGTGATAAAATATTTCAAAATAATCTATATACCAAAATAATAATAATAATAATAATAATAATAATAATAATAATAATAAATCTATATACCAAAGGTGCACATCTTGGGACAACTTGTTCTGAACCCCTACAATATTGAGAGAAGTTAAAACACTTCTCTGTAGCTTAATTCAATGGTAGTGGAGCCCCGAACCTCAATTTAATTTTACAATTTTTCATAGGTTTAGGTCAAGTCTTCTAGAAAATCCACTTCAGGAAGGGAGCATAACATTCAGCACCCTTTGAGGCATTGGTGTTTTTTTTGGTGTTTTGCAATCCTTTCTTGTTTTCACCAAGATTTCCAAAGAGGTATGGCAAGTTTTAAGCAAACAAACAAAGCAAAACAAAAAAGTACTCACTAGAATAAATGCTATTGTCAGTGCCTGATATTTTCAAGGTTTTAGAAATATCACAAAAAATATCCTTTCCAAACCTATCAGTTTCTTGTTTGATAAAGTGGAAAGTGCCCTGCAGTGCCTATTAGAACTATCAAGCTTGTCAATCACCCCACCAAATTCTGTGAATCCTCTTCTGAAACCTTCCTTGGAATGCAGTTCCCTGTCAGGATCAGGGGAGAGAAGAGGCAAGGAAATTGGACATAAAGCTGTAAATAAAACTAAGAATCATGCTACGTGATTTTACAATTGTGGAAGTGAATTTTAATTTTACTTCATAGAGTTCCAGAAATAGGTGCACAGTACAGCAGGATACATCAAGTAAATCTCAAAGAGCATATCAGTGGATACAACAGTTGACGTTAAGCAATATGCCAAAAATAAATTTTAAAAAATCATCTTTCCCTTCCAAAGATAAAATGGTCAGAAGAATTGAAGAATTGAAGTGGAAAAACAACAACAAACAAACAAACAAACAAACAAACAAAAACTTGAGCCAAAAATACTAAAGGAAGTCTTAGTTCTAGTATTGCTATCTACTATGCTTTGATGTAGTCTGGGCATGTATACTAGAACTCCTTCTGGGTCAAACACACACACACACACACACACACACACACACACATACACACACAGTATATATATAAAATTCTGTCCTTGCCAAGTTCATCCAAAAAGTACATGGAAAAACATCTGGTTATGAGCACATGAAACCTTCTTAGGTTGGCGCATTCATCAAGCCCTGCATCAGGGCTAGCAGAGAAGTCAGCAGCAAGACCTCAGGTAATGAGAACTGGAGAGTAGAAAACCCTTGGCACCAAGGGCTCAATAATTAATCAAAGCAAAAAATTCTGAAGAAGGCTATAGCCATAGCAGAACACAGAAGAAGCATTTATGGAGCTAGGTTAAATGTAAGACAGAAGGGAAAGAGGAAAGAAGATCAGAAGCCATATTGTCTGTGAATGAGAATGTCAGATGGCTAAATATTTGACTTTTCAAGGGTCCTGAGAGTTCAGTGGAGCAGAAATTCATGCTACACATGAACTATGTTAACCTTCTCTTCTCTTCAATACACATATAGAGAGAGCTTAGGTGTGTGATGTGGTGGGGATTTAATGCTCCACGCTCCCAAGGCCTAGATGCTTTAATGAGAGCTGGCGTGACAGCCCAGCCAAGAGCCAGCCTAAGGTGGGCTTTTTATCACTTACCTCCTGTCACCTAGTGATTCTTGGTTTTCTATGTAACCATACAAACAAGGCACAGGTGTATTTATATTGCAATTGTATATTACTCATTTATTAATAATTATTGAGCAACTATTATGTGTGAAACCAAGGCCAGCATTGTATAGACAAGAGACATCAGAGTCTCAGCTCCTAAAGAAGACATATATTAGATTGAGTTTAATGCCATGAGAGAATTGGACACAGAGTGACATGGAAATTCAGAAGAAGGCAAAATCAATTCTTGTTCGGGAGAAACCAAAAAAAGTCTCAAGGGAGGATGTGGCATTGAAGTTGAAGCTCAAAGAATGTTTGGAATTCTCTAAGGAAGCTCTGATAACCTCAACAAAACACAACAGAAAAAAAGAGGAGTTAAGCATGGTTGTGTTGTCTTCAGTCATGTGAGGCTGTTCTCCTCTAATTTATCTATTCCGTAGAGCCACATTTATTCTCCACAGCATTGTAAAATAATCCGAAGCCACAGAGCAACTAACAGTGCATGAAGTGAATGTTTCAACAGAGAATGACTGCTGGGAAAAGCAAATGGGAAAACTGGGGAGCACTTCTATTTATTTTGTTAGAGTGTTTTTTGGCAAACTCTGAGTTTGTCACTGAGCAGGCAAAGAAGCGGAAGACCCCTTTTGATGGACGCGTAGTTACTTAAATGGCCCCAAACCCCTTGAACCATCTTTGGGGGAGCTATCCTGAAGTGCAATTCTTCACAGATGACATAAAATAATAATCTGTCCTCTAGAAGAGCTTGCATCTCGAGGGAACACATCTATGTATATCTATCTATCTACTGATAGATCTAGATCTAGATCAAGAGTTCCAGAAATAGAGCTGGATCTAGATCTAGATAGATAAATAGATATCTGTATATATAGATAGATAGATCTAGATCTAGATATCTAAATATATCTAGATATAGATATAAATAGTCATTTGTTTGTATGTATATTCACATATAAATTGACACCAAATATATTCAACTGGTGGATATCACTTTATAGTTTGTAAAGGGTTTTCACAACATCTTATTCAAGTCTTGTAATAGTTCTATGAAATGGACTGGGCAAATATTCCCACCATCTTTATTTTACATAAGGTCAGGCGGCTAGAAATGTGACCACTCCAAATATATTCATATTGGTTTGGGGTGTTTTTAGCAATAACCAGTAGGAGTTATCCAGCTTGCATTTCATTTCAGCATATATTTCCAACCATGTGATCTAACCATTTCAAAGTGTCTTGTCTTTGACCAGATCTTGGCCTGGCTGATGTGTACAATAAGATCTACTTTCTGATTAGGCAGTGGTTGCTTTTCAGGTTTTTATTCTCGAAAGTCTTAATAATGCTTCACACCCAGATATGCTTTCTAGAGGTGGTGAATGAATTCTTCAATGGTAACATGATCTACATAGCCCAAAGTCTTCCTTTCCAACTTTTTATCCCCGCCCAGTCAAGGCTGTAGAAGAAACAATTTGAGATGTCCATAGGAGGGTTTTGGAAGATATTGCACACATACATTAGAGTGTTGGCTGTTTTCTATATGTGTGCCCAGACCATACTTTAACCTGCTAATATGTATTCCAATTATCTTTAGCATGTAGCCTGAGAAAGAAATCAAACCAGAGTGTCTTCACCGCCAATTCCATCAAAGTCCCCTTGAAGTTATTGGTGACAGTTGTGCATCCTTGGTCTTGGATTCTCAAAACCCATGCAGAATGTGTAACCACATGTACTTTCAGGGCCTACTGACTTACAGTAGCCAACACACATGTTCAACAGAACCTCTGGCTCTGTATCGTGAAAATCTATCTGTTGGGGTATATCTAAATTGCCACAGGCATGTTATGATGCTCTCTGACGTGGCTTTTCTTCTCTAGTTGTGAAGAGACAGACAGATGTGCCTTTTTTTTTTTTTTTTTTTTTTACCCCCATGGCTGCCTCCATTTCTTCCAGAGGCCCAGGGAAGTTCCAAAGGCCTTTGAGGACTTGCGGAGGTTCTGGGGTGAAAGCTTAGTGAGTGCTTTTCCTTTCATGAACTAATCAGAGGGTAAAGGGCTGGCATGGGTCTCTCTCCCTGTGCTGGGTGCCTGTGGGGATTTATTTTGGCAGTAGGATCACCCAGTGGGCAGTTCGGCCAGTCATTTTTCTTGGGCTATTGAATGGGTTGGTAGCTGCAAAAGTGCAACCCATGAGAGTAACAATTTCTGAAGAGGAAAAGAAAAATGTGTTTCTCAGGAACCTTGAAAAAGATTTTGAATCCTATCCCAATCCTAGAAAAAAGCCCTCCCACTTTCAACACATGCTGTGAAAATTTAGTAGAAGTTAGGGTCACAGGAATTATTTGAATGGTTATACAAAACTTCTCTAAGAAAACATTTAAAAGTTGCAGAGAGGAGTTTACTTCCTGCTAAGAATGATAAACCTACTCTCCAATTACGAAAATCACACATCTCTACCCTATCACAAAGGATTAGTCTCAAACTGGAGAAGGATTAAAAAACAATAACAACAATAACAAAAACAAAACATTTTTCTCTCCATCAGTCAGCCTCTTCCACATATTTATTTATTTATTTTTTCCTAACTCAAGATCAAATTTTGAACCTGGGGTATGCCTTCTGAGGTAATGGAGCCTCCCTACAGGGTGCAATTGGGGACCCATCTCACTGCCCTGCTGTCTTCCATTTTTCTTTCCTGGTCATCTCTAGACTATGAATTACACATCAGAGATCATTTATCATAATAAAATTTTCTTTAGGGCAGCTTATCTTTTACCCCTTTCCCTTAAAATTCTATGGTTGATTGTGCTTCTGATGGAAAATATTCAAGCTGTTAGCTTTTCAAAAGATGAATTTAAGAGATTAAATTAGAAAGAGGAGGAAGGAAGATACAGTGTAATTGATAATTAGGTGAACTTCACTCTAGCTTCCTCAGGATAACTCTCCGGGCTTTGAGGTAGATTTTGGAGAGTAATGAGTTTTTATCCGAAACCCACTTTGTAGCCAGTCGGAGGCCTGTTCTCTCCTCTCAGTGTGAGGTGTCTTTGGTAAAAGGCTTAGCAGTGGTAATGGGCCAACCATTCACCCCTACTCCCCACACCGCTGCTGTCTGCTGACCCAGGCCATGCACTGCCATTGAATAATGAGGCACAGATCAAATAGAATCTGGTCTCATCAACCCACATAAAGCCAAGAATGGGAATATTTTCACAAATTATTCACGGACATCACCTGAATTGCTGTCAGCTAACTGGATAAATTAGGGGAAGGAGAAGGATAATGTCCCCTCCCTTCAATTATTCAGGTGGTCTCTTCTCGTCTTAACTCCTTTCACAGAGATAGAGCCTAAAATCCTATATAACCTTAATTAAATGTACGATAATACTTTGGCTTATTTTGAATGCAGAGCAGGGATCCTCTTGATTATATCATTACACAATCAGGCCACATCTCCTGTGGCCAAATACAGTGAGTGAGAGATGACAACCTTAAAGACCTTGGAGCCATATAAGGAAAGATCTTAAGTGTGTTTTACCATTTTGCCCATGATTTTCCTTGAATCACAACGACATCCATGACTACATAGATTTCAACAATGACGTGACCTGCTATTTAGCCAGTATTTTAAAAGCATAGGTTCTGTAGCTAGATCATTTGGCCTCAAAAGCTGCCCTGACCATTTTTGGCTAAGTAATAACAAGTTACTTTACCTCCTAGAGCTTCAGTTCTCTCATTTGCAAAATGAACATAATAATAATAATAATACTTCCTTAGGTTGGTTAATGTGAGATGGAATGAAATAGGACTGAAGTGGCCAGATCTGGTTCACTCGCTAGATTTTGCTGTCAATATGGTTTTTAATTAAAGAGTCATGCATGGCCTTGTGTTCTGTTGCCAAGTACTTGATTGAAAATTTCACAGCACAAACTTACTGATACTAAAAGTGTCATTCCTCGTTAAGGCAGAGTGATTTTTTTTTTTTATTCCAAGGGTGCATCACAGGAAGAGGGCATCATGTGCTTTTGCTATTAATATAAACATCAGTTATATAGTTTTCAATTCAAGACTGGGATGTGTCTCTATGTAGCAGTTCTGGGGAAACTTTCAGCTAGGAAACACTAGGACCACTGAGCTCTTGAGCAGAAGATAGGGAAAACTGCTCACATTAATGCACTCTTTAGTGGCTCTCTTGTACTACGCTAATAGTATCTTCTAAGTCCCAGTACTCTTAGGATTCATAATCATTAGTACTGAATCCCTTACTCTGAGCCATACTGAAATCGAATTCCTTCCCTACTTCTGCTCATCCTCATCTCTTGAGATCCAGTATTTACTTTCATATCCCCACTTCCCCCCATCTCTCAGACTTCCACAGATAGGAACAACTCTTTTTTTTCCCCCAAATGCTCTATAAAATCTCTTTGTAGAGTCACTATCTTAAACACAATTCATACACTAATTATTCACATCTGGCCTAAACCCTGGAACACCTTGCTGCAATATTTTTCTATGTGAACATTATTTATTTTGAGTTTGCCCTGACACCTTTACGCATATAATACTTAACGTTGTTATAGAGACTTTGTGGAAGTCTCTTTGTGCCACGCCTACCTCAGGTCAACTGAAATGAAGTGCTTGCTTCTTGTTCATTCATGTTCTTATAGGGCAAATCATTGTTTGCTTGCCTGCTTATTTGTGGGAGAGTGGCTTCTCTTTCAGCTTGGTTCCTCTAAGTGTCCCAACGTTAATACTTGTATCAGTTATGAGAAAGTAGGCTATCCTATATTAACAAATGACTCCCTCAATCCTAATTTGATAGAGTAATGAATGTACTACTTCAACTCACTCAGCATGTCTAACGTGAGTTTGTGGTGATTCTGTTCCACATCACCCTCGCCTTAGGACTTTGGCTGATGGAAGAGCCTCTCTCTGGAACATTGCCAACTCTTGGTTGAGAAAACCAAATCATGTGGCCATGTTTCCTTTAACAAGAGGGGGGTGTACAATCCCCTCACAAAGCAGGGGCATTGTAGACAGGTCACCAAAGATGAATGAGCAGTAATACGAGTTGCCACTGTACTGAAGCAGGTTGCTGTAACTATAGGAAAGACTCTCCCGCAGACTTGAAATTCTATACATTCCTAACACTGGAAGCTCAAATTCTGGCTTTCTGGATTTCCAAATGACACAAAAAATGGCAAAATCCAGTGATACATAAATTATAGTTTTTAAGTTAATAGTGAAGTAAGCTTACACTTTATTTTTAAAAGAATCTTTATTTTAGAATTTCCTTGAAAAAGGATAGTCACTATTAGAGGAAAATTATACACAATTATCCCTCATTTTACCTTCTGCTTCATCCAACTACAAAAGATTAGAAAAAGCAAATCAAGGTCATTCTCCAAATTGTGGATCTTTTTGATATTATATGAAAAACGGATGTAAATACACCATCAAAAGCTGAGCTTGGTAATAAAGAGAAAGCACATATCCAATGAATTTATTCAGATCAGATGAGTCTGGTGAAAGCTTTAAATAAATAACTGATAAGAAGGAAATACCTTGTAATAAAGAAGCTAAAACAATGAGAGTAAAATCGCATGTGAACCCATGGGAAATATAATGGTATAGTAGGAGAGCCGACAACAAAATTAAACTAATAAATGAGAAGTACATAGTATATCAATTCAGTAACTGCACTGAATGTACTACTTTACTTTCGCAATAAAGTGGCTTATGTGTTATCATTTTTTTAATAAATAGGAATAAATATTGAGTTTTTTAAGAGCCAGAGCATTTTCAAATTTTTTTGAAGAAATGAGAATGTAACTGACTTTTCAGGGACCATAGAATATTTGTTTATTTTAGGTTTTATAGAAACGAAGGTGCTCCCAGCCTAGATACTGGCTTAGTTTCTGTGAACTGCAAGAACACTGAATAATTTGGGCCTTGGTGAGACAAGACTGTATTCCAGTGACAAAGAAAAATAATCAATTTCTATCTCTAAACCTCTTTAGACATTCAAAGACTTTGTTATTATGTCATATTTTTAGTTTAGTATGCATGAGAGATTAGTACTTAGTGTATAATTTGCCATTGCAAATAAAATACGATATAATAAATAGTTCACAAATTGCGTAAGTCAATGGCAAATGGTTTACATAAGGAATCACAAGTCTCTGAGTTCAAATAGTAGACAAGGGAAGTAGGAAAATCATCAAAATAGATGATGGGATGTGTGAATTCACTTGCATTTGTGCTTTACCCTTGCCCAGCAAGGTGAAATGCCACCTCTAATTAATTATCCATCAAATATTCTTAGGAGCAAGTTGCTATGACAGATGTTTCTAAAACTCTATTTTGCATAGGGGGAAAATGAAGAAGTAAGTTAGGAAGAAGTTAAGATATAAAAAGAGGTTGACTAACAAAAAGTCTATAAAGCTCATCTCTTTAACTCTGGCATAATCCACGCAGCAGTCAAAATTCACCTCCTTTAAACATAAACCAAGCGTGACTTGTAAAGTCTACCCTTACTTATCTACAGTCTCCAAACTGAATCATCTTAATAATGCAATTGGTGATGGAGGATTAACACCCTAAATCTCTTGAAGTTGGTGAGCTGTCATGTGGCAAAAGGCTAATTAGAAGGGCCTTGATAGACTTCAGAGGGAAATATGGCCACACTTATAATACCTCTGTGGCAGATCTTGAGTTCCAAGTACCTTAGAGATATTCTGAAATGTTTTGCCATTTGGGAAATTAAAATTTACAGTGACAAAATTGCATATGTTAAAAAAAAAAAGCAAAACAAAACCAAAAGAATGACTTCAATTAATGGGTCAGCCTAGGGAAATGGATTTTTTATTTGTTAAGAACCAAGGGACTGAAAAAAGATCCATCAATATACAGTACCAGGTAATTCTAATTAACTACTGTAAGCAAAGAGTTTGTTTCACTTAGTTTAGGAGCCACATGGGAAAATAGCACTTCCTTCTTAATGCATAGGCATTATCTAACATTCTGCGAAGGAGAGAATCTTGTCTTCCCTGGAAATCTTTGGTTGTTCTTCTCCAGCTAATATTTTCATTTATCAGTATTTGAGTAGGTATTTTCATTTTCAAAGTACTTTATAATCTTAGATTTCATTAAAAAAAACTTTCTTGATCATTATCACTTAAAAAGCATGAAAAACATAAAAGGGGAAAAAAATATAGAAGGAAGCCAGAACTTGGGAGGGTAAAGGAGTTGGCATGAGATCAATTTGGAGCTTCACATTGTGTGGGAATGAAAAAAAAAAAAAAAAAAAACCTGTATGACCTGATGGTCAGTTTCATCTACCTCCTTTGTATCTTTTGCCAGCTTTGGGTCTTTTTATTGAATTGGCAATTAATTGAAAGCTAAGTTTTAAAAATCTAATAAATTAATCATTTAATTAAGTTTAAAAACTGTCCTCTAGGGGATCCTTGGGTGGCTCAGCAGTTTAGTTCCTGCCTTCGGCCCAGGGCGTGATCCTGGAGACCCAGGATCAAGTCCCACATCAAGCTCCCTGAATGGAGCCTGCTTCTCCCTCTGCCTGTGTCTCTGCCTCTCTCTCTCTGTCTGTGTGTGTGTGTGTGTGTGTGTGTGTGTGTGTGTCTCATGAATAAATAAAATCTGTAAAAAAATAAAAATAAATAAAAACTACCCTCTACATTTCATTCCTAGACATATTTTACATACCCCAAAAGAAGACTGTTAGCATCTGTTTTGTAAGCTTCACTTAACATACCAAATATTTTACCATTTGTCTAAATACTGATTCATTTATTGGCTAAGTCACTTTTCGTTGTGTTAACAGGCTGTAATTTATTGAACTCTTAATTAGTGTGAAATAGTCAGTTTCTAGTTTATTTTTCTTTTCAGTATTATCAATAACACAGCATCGGCCATCTTTATTTGCATGCTAAATTACTTCCTTAAAATACATTCTAGGAGTGAAATTATTGAGTTAGAATATATGACTGTCCCTGTAGCCCCTGTAGCATTTTGCTACATATTTTGATTTTTTTAATATAAGAATTGACCAATTTATAATGCCAATGACAACGAATTAGTGTATCATCATCACCAAAACCTTTCTAACAATGGGAGTTCTGTCAAAAACATGACACTTCCTTAAATGAAATGTAATGTTTCAAGTTCACTTAAATTTCCATTTCTCTGGCAATTAAAGAGTGATAGTGATAGTAAAGCTAATTAAAGTCACTGGAATCATTAGAGTTGTATGGGTCATCATTCAGTTTTGATTCTTAAAGTTTAAATTCTAGTTATAGATGGATGGGTATAAAATTTAGTTTCAGGAAATCCACAAATAAAACTTGTTATACAGTGACATATCACTAAATAAAATTATTTATAAGGTTGAACTGCCTCAGTCTCATATAAAAAGTACCAAAAGAACCTTGTTAAAAGAATGATCTCATTTTAAAGAGGCTTGAAATGAATCCATTATAACAAGGCATAGACCTCGAGGGCATGACTGCAGTATTTTAAATTTTATTTGCCTTTGATTGAAAACTTGATTTATTAATAGCATTTCACTGATTAATTTATCCACGTACATGGGGTAATTCATTTTCATTTTTCTTTCCAAAAGGCCACTGGAATAAAAGCTTGTTTATTTGTTTGATTTTTCCCTAGTTTCAGAAACTATTATTGGTCTTTATATAAGAAATTAAAGAAAAAAAATTAAATACTAGGTTAACTCTGTTACAGGCACTTCAGGCAGAGCATGAAACGAAGAGTTGGGTCACTTATTTTCTACCAGTGATGTTTCACAGTTTTAAGGGGACCGTTAGATCATTAATGAGACCGAGGATTGAATCCCCTCTGAAGTATTTTTGCTCAGTGATCACAGAACCCATGCAGAAACATCTCTGTTAAGTAGAGCTCACTGTCCTTTGGTAGTTTTACCTATTTATTCTTTGCACATTCAACTTCCCTTCATCTATCCAATCACTCTCATTTAAAAAAAATAAATGATAGTCAGAAATGTGCATTACCACACCACAGATATGTATTCATATTAACATGGTTTTTTTTTTTTTGGTAATATCTGACCCCTAATGCCTAATCAGTTGAATCTATGTGATATTGCTTTTTGTCTTTGACAGCATAGGTTACAAATTAAAACGTGCTTTCTCATGACAAATTCTCATTTATCGAAGACACCCATGCTGTCTCCCATGAACCTCATCACCTGTAAGGTGAAATATTACCATACCATACTGCCTCATCTGACATTTTTTCAGATTTCTTTTCCACCCTGATTTCACATCAGTTTGCTAATTTTCCTTTTAAGTAATATATAATATAATAATAGCAGGTTTACTAATTGCAAACTATGTGGAGTGTTAAATGCTTTCCTATGCTAAATATTTTATATACATTTTACAGACTAAGAAACGAGGTATAAGGATTTAAAACACACAATATTACAGAACCAGAAATTGACGGGTGTGGGATTCTGGCCTGGGTCTATCTAGTTTCAAAGCTCAAGTGTTTACTGTCTATTTTGAAAATTTGGGATCTGGTGTTAGCGTTGCAGAGTAAAGTGAGGCAACGAATTCATTCTTGGTCCTACTATTGTATTGTGCCATCCGAAATTTCCTTCAGAATTTTTTACAGTTCCATTATTTGTAGGTTCATGTTAGGCTTACTATTGCCTGAATTTGCCAAATCCTATTTGTTTGGTGTTATTTTCTACATTTTTTTCCATTAAACTAAATTATCTACACTTGGTATCTAATATAAAGGAAAGATTTCTCCTTTATCTCATTTTATATATGAGGGTATCTAGGATTAATACAATTAGAGACACCCAGAGCATTTCACTAAGCTTGGAATCAGATGCAAAAATCTCAGGACACTCCTGTCACGGAGGGTATGAGCAGTTTTAAATATGTTCTCCAATAAATTGAAATTCTTGGCTAAAATCAAAGGATGAATAAATAAATATGCATTTTCCCTTATCAGCAATTGAAACTGATTAGTTGACTACTTTCTTAAATACTGTGATGATGGGTATTGAAAAATAGAGTATTAAACAGAGGATTTTATAGTATAAAAGTACAAATCAAAATTTTAAGATGATGCTTTATGTATATTAAGGAAGATCTGGTGTTTATAAATGGTCTAAGTTTTATTAATTGTTCAAAATTTTGCTTTGTGTACTTGGGTCTTCCCTTCACCTTACATTTTTTCTAAATCATTTGATAGCAATAGTAATGTAATGTTTCTCATGTGCAACTCCTTCACAAGTTGGGAGAATAAATGAAACAGTTTGTCATATACCAGCATAAACACCAGTGTCAGTACTAGTTCAGTAATACTACAAGAAGTAGTAATAGTAGTGAGTATCTTGTGACTCCATTGGTAATTCACAGCAGTTCTGGTTCATACCTTTCAAGAGTCCCGAAGCAGAAGATCCTGTCACTGCATTTACCATCTTGTCATCTCTCCCTTAACCTTTGGGCCAAAGCATTTTTTTAAAACCACAGCACCTTAATTCTATATGTAAATGAGTTTATATTGCCTTGTTTTTATGTCTATTTGTATTTATTTTGTAAAATTTTTGCTGAGAGTGAGAAGGGTATGAGCTGGATTTGAGGTAAACAAAAGCTATGAAAAAATTTTTTAAATGCACTAGGGTATGTCAATCAGGGTTGTATAGTATAATTGGGAATTAACAAGGGATTACAGTTTATACTAAAAGCCAAAATACACAGTGGCACACATCTGTATGGCTACATAGTTTTCTCTAGCAGGATTTAGCAGTCCTGGTGTAGAAATTGATATGTTTTTGTGGAATTGGTATATAAAAAATAATTTACATAGAAGTAAAAACTGGGGGGCGAGGCATATACAATGCGCTAAAGGAATGAATCCAGGTAGTAGAAGGGATTGAAATTTAGAGAAAGCCGACAGCAAGAAAATTGAGGTGTCAAAAGATAAGGAGTCTCAGTGAGATCAAATAGTAGATTTAGAGAGGCTAAGGGAAAGACTGGGGAGGAAGGGGTAAAGAACAGAAGCATGTGATTGGAGCAAGACAGTGAGATGTGTAGCTTTGAAGTGGAGTAAGAGAATGGATGGAGATCATGAGAAAGCCCAGAGTAAAGCCCTGAGAGTATTTTGTTAAGAGGACTGGAAGACACTAAAAGACCACAGAGGTCATGCATGCAATTGAACAAAATGGGAAGTAGAGTGTTGCCTGAGTAGGGAATGACATGCTCTAAATTAGAAGGCAGGGGAATGAAAGGATTTGGGGATGGCCAGAAAACAGAAGACACATATATTAACTTAATGGGAACAGACAGCTTTTATAAATAAATTTTGTACAATCCTATCCTCCTCATCTTCCTTCCTCCTCCTCCTTTCTCTTTTCTTCTGAATCTTTTGATTGTAAATTGTATGAAAAAATAGCACTTCTGATTTTGAGGCTAGATAAGGCTCATGAATTTACAACACAGCTTCCTAAACAAAGGCAAGGCAGATTAAAATACAGGGCTGAGTATTGCTATTATTGCTCAAAAAATGACATTGTGTGATTGGTTATTCAATTGTATACAGTCCCCAAAGTCACTTTGTACAGAGATTACTTAATGGAAAAATGATTCCCACTTTCAAAGAATAGCTTATCAATTACCTTTCTTCCCATTTGGTCAATATAGTAGAGTTCAAGAATCGTAATTTTATTATCTTATGAAGAAAATTATTATAATTTCTAATATGCTAATCTAATAAGCTCTTCCCATGATGTTTCTGAATGAATATAAATTTATCAAGTGGCAACTGATATTTGTTCTCCATGGACACAGAAAAGAACAACATTTAGAGAATTCTCCAGATACCCTTTCTTGTTTTATTCTCATATCTATACATTTGTATGTCTATACGGCAACCTATAATTTATAAAATATAATTATATTTATGTATAACCAAATATAATATAAATAGCAATTACATGGAATATAGAATATATCTGTTATACAAAATGCCTATAATATATATACAATTGATGTAAATTTGCCTGGGTTTAGTCTACTAGCATTATTGTATCTTCCCAGAATCACAAAATCTGCCAATGTACCATTAGATTTTATTTTAGATATTATTTTCTTGAAGTTTCATATGATTAATTTTGTTCTGTCCTTTAGTTTTCTTCAGGATTAGCATAACACATTTATTTCCTTAGAAACAGAATAAGCTATAGAAATGTTCAAATCAACACCCTCCCACCCACATACATGCGTATATACATACATGTGTACATATATCCATACATACATGCTGCATATAAAATTTGGGGTTCCAGTTCACCACTGGAGGCCCATAAGAATGGCTCTCTGAAATATGAATTGGCATTTCAATTTGGCCCAGTTTCACCCTAAAGTTAACAATTATGTGCTCACATTTCAGAAAGGTTTAGGGGACTGCTGAAGATGGAGTCTGATAAGCAAATTTTAGTATGGCTCTGCTTGCTGTCTCATTTTTCTTTTTCTCTTTCCATTTTAAATAATGAAGGAGATAAGGCTGGAAAGGTCAAATGCTTTAGGTTTTGTCAGACAGTTTGGGATTTCTCCAGTGAAGAATACATCCCAATTCCCTGGAATGTCAAATCAGCAGCTGAGTCGGTCACTAGAACCAGGACAGATGGGACCCCCCAAGAGGGTTGGCCCACTTCCCTTCTTAGCTCAGACAATTAAAACTTGAAATCATAGATTTCTTCGACCTCACATTTGTTTAAAAACAAAACAAAACAAAAAACCCCACAACTATTCTTTTTCACCTTCAAGAGAGAGTTCAAGCCAAAGATTTGAAAACTATTCCTCTAGAGAAAGATCAGGAAGGGAAGCAGATGAAGCAGAGGTAGAACATTATATTTTTATACAGGTTACTTAATTTAGAAATGTAAGCGTCCATTGTGTAGAAGATTGCACGTGGAAAAAAGAAATTGTGTGTTGTTGATCAATAATTCCATTACTCCTATTGGGGTCTAATGATTGTCCTGAAAAATGTGACTTGGATGCCTTAAGCTAATACCCTGACTTGCTATAGGATTTTTTTTTTTTTTTTTGCATTGAAAAGCTTCACAAGCCTTAGTGTTTTTTTCTTCTATAAAATGTGGAGATAGATGGGAGCATAACATGATTTTAGAAATAGCTTATTAAGACAGGGTTCTCGTCTAATTGGCATATGACAGTGTCCAGCATCATACTTGATACCTAATAGGTTCCCAGTAAGTGCTTATTAAACAAAGGAATGGATGAATAGTTGATTTTTGGTTAGAAGTCTCCAGTTTTGCCATAGACAAGCCAAATGGTTTTGTGGAAAGTATTTAATTCCTTTTGTGTAGCTTCTTCTTCTTAGAGTTTCTGTGGATATTAGGAAGATTAATAAGGTATTGACCCAAATAATGTTATTAATTCACTTAAGAACAGAGTATTTTAATCGTGTTAATATTATTTGTGTGAATTACAATTATTGGTTATTTTTAGAGTTCTGACTGTCATTGCTATCTCCAATTTCAACCAAGACATCTCTACACAGAATTTTTTGAAAAACGTTCTAATAATAGTATCATTTGTAGCACTGTTGCTGTTGTATTATGACATAAAGTCATGATATACATATATTTCTATCAAAATAAAAATTATTTAAGTTCCAAGTTTGTGTTAAATACCTATAGCATTTTAATTACTGTTTGAATCACTGTGGATATAACAATAAACCATAGACAAATCTCTGAATTTACATTCTAGTTGGGATGGCGGTGTGTAAAAAGATAAGGAAGCGAAAAAAAAGAAAAATATAAAAAATTCTTAGAAAAGATATATAGGGTAAATGTGACAGAAAGTGAATGAAGGGGTGAGTGATTTTAGATTGGGTGTTCAGAAAGAACTTTCAGAAGAGATGGTATTTGAGCTGAGCCTGGAGGTATGTGAAGGAACCAGGGCAAACATCCTAATAGAAAATGAGTCTGGAAGGATATAAGGACAACCATAAATTTATTATCACCGAACACAGACAACAGATGTATAATAATATATTTATATTCAAATTGATGCACAAAGGAAAAGCTAATGACTTTTTCCTGTGTCCTTTTGCAAAGCTGTTATTTCCTTTAGTACCAGAAGAAGGAAAAAAAAACTAAAATAAAATCTGAGTTTCAACATTTGTTTCCAGGGACACTTGGGCGGTTCAGTGGTTGAGTGTCTGCCTTTGGCTTAGGGCGTGATCTCCAGATCTGGGGATCAAGTCCCGGGATCAAGTCCCTATAGGGGACTTGCTTCTCCCTCTGCCTCTCTCTCTCTGTGTCTCTCATGAATAAATAAATAAAATCTTTTAAAAAATAAAAATTAAAAAAAATCAAAAATTTCTTTCCAATACATTGTTCCAGTCTAGTTCTTGGATGTGCTGGGGCCTCAATAGGTCACTCCCACTGGGCAGTGGTAAGTAGTCCAACCGCATATAAGCATGTGAACATATTTGACTTTATAATTAGAAAGTGTTCTGAGAGAGGATTGAGTGCTGCTTGTCTTTCGTGTTCTTTGTCTCAAAGTAAAAGGAAGGTGAGGCTGTAGCAGGAGGTGTTAAGAATGGGAAAGTGGACTGTGAATACCTTAGTATATCCTAAAGATGAAAACATGTTGTTATATATGGTTGATTGTCTTAAAATACTGTTAGGGGTAAAAATAAATGCGTTTCCCACAAAAGAAAGCGAAATGCAGTTTGGATTCAAATATATCATTAAATGCTAGCTCAAATATTAAGAAGAAAATATAAATTTACATCTTTTATCATGGAAATTTCAAAACATAAAATTGGAAAGAAAAAAGAGAGTGATGAGCTTGTAGGTGCCCACCAACTACTTCAACATTCATCAGACCTTCTCCTATGTCCTTTTACTTAACCCTCACTCCAGTTTTTATCAGAATAATGGGAAGCATATGATAGATTGACAATATTTCACACATATACTCCATTATGCTTCAACATGCTTTAACACACAAGGTCATACTTTTAAAAATATCACCACAATGACATTATCACACCTAACAAACATAAAGACATTTTGTTTATGACGTTTCATAATCAAACCATATTCAACTCCCTGATCACCTTAGGTGTGTCTTTTTGTAGCCGGTTTCTTCAAACCAGCATCCAAAAAATAAAACAACAACAACAACAACAACAACAAAAAAAAAAAACCCACACACGGTCCACACCTTGAATTCGGGTGTAAGTCTCTTAAATCTCAAGTCTATAATAGCCCCTCTTCTCTAAATTTTCATTTGTTTGGGAAATTGGGCTATTTGTCTTGTGAAATAGCCTATACTCTGGATTTGTTTGATTGTTTCGTTATGCTATTGTTTAAATTGTTTCTCTGTTCTACATATTTCCCCTCATTAGAGCTTGATTAGACTCAGAATCAATGATTTTTTTTCCAAGAATATTCGGTAGCAGTGATTAGTGTATCTGTATCACATGTGAAAGCAGGCACTAAATAGTTGGTCATCACAATTTTACTAATGTTAAGGTCAGTCGAGGAGTTAACATACTGCTGGCCTGGCCTGGCCTGACCCCATCTATTATAAGGGTTCACATCAATATTATACCTAATAGTCTTAGTATCTGTTGATGAGCATTGTCTACGCCATTATTTCATTAGAGGTTGTAAGGTAGTTTTTTTCAACATATGATTCTATTTTCCATCTAGAATTTTCCTATAAAGAGAATTTTGGGGGCACCTGAATGGCTCAGTTGGTTAAGCTTATGCCTTTTTGGCTCAGGCCATCATCTCAGGGTCTTGGGATCATGCCCCGTGTAGGACTCACTGTTTAGCAAGGAGGCTGTTTCCCCATCTTCCTCTCCTTATCCAACCACTTGCGCTCTCTCTCTCTCAAATAAATAAACAAAATCTTAAAAGAAGAAGAAGAAATTTTCCTCATCCATTATATGGTTACTATGAATTGTTCTATAGTATTTTAAACTATTGTTCAGGGATTGAGACAACCAGATGAGCAATACAGTAGATACAGAGTAGTGATCTATTTATTTTAAGATGCAATCTCTGGCTGAGAACTTAAGGAGGCTTTACAGAGAAGCTGGTGTTTGAATTGACTTTCTTTCTTTCATTCATTTGTTCTTCTCTCTTTCTCTGCCCCCCATCCCCCCCTTTTCTGTCTTCCTCCCTTCCTCTCTCACCAGTATTTAGAATGGTCAGATTTTTTTTGTGATGATGGTGGTGGTTTTTAAATTTTGGCATTTCTTATGTTTGTATAGGGGATACCTTTTTTTTTTTTTTTTTTTTTTTGCTTCTCCGGTAGCTAATGATGTTAAGCATCATTTCATGTGCCATTAGCCATTCATATCTTTTTAAATCTTTTATTTCATTTTCTTGTTGAATTGTTTGCCTTCTTATAATTATATTCAAAAAGTTACTATATTCTAGGTACAAGCTCTTTGATATATATGAATATATCCTACCAATCTGTGGCTTGCCTTTTGTTACTTAATGGTGTCTTTGGAGATCAGAAGCCTTTAAAGTTGAAATTTATTATTTTCTTGTATGGCTCATGCTCTTTTGCCTACCCCACAGTCACAAAATTTTTCTCCTAGGAATTTTATAGCTTTAGGTTTTTCACTGAAGACTGTAATCCACTTTCAGATAATTTTTGTGTATGGTGTGAATTAAGAGTAGATATTCACATTTTTTTCTGTACAGGTATTTGTTTATTGGAAAGTCTTTTCTTTTCTCATTGAATTACCTGGCATCTTTGTAAAAAATCTATTCACACATTTGTCTGTTTCTGAACTATCTCTTCTGTTCCATTGATCTATGTTTATCTTTTTTTTCTATTTTTTTTAAGATTTTATTTATTTATTCATGAAATACATACAGAGAGAGAGGCAGAGACACAGGCAGAGGGAGAAGCAGGCTCCATGCAGGGAGCTCGATGTGGGACTCAATCCCGGGACTTCAGGCTCACACCCTGGGCTGAAGGCAGATGCTCACACCCTGGGCTGAAGGCAGATCCCCACCCAGGGATCCCTCTGTCTATCTTTTTGAAAAAGGCCAAATTATCTTGATTACTATATTTTTATATTTTATAGTAAGTCTTAAAATAAGGTGGAGTAAATCTTTCTACCTTTGTTCTTCTTTTCAAAAATGGCTTTGAGGGATGCCTGGGTGGCTCAGCAGTTGAGTGTCTGCCTTTGTCCCAGGATGTAATCCTGGGGTCCCTGGATCGAGTCCCACATTGGGCTCCCTGCATGGAGCCTGCTTCTCCCTTTGCCTGTGTCTCTGCCTCTCTCTCTCTGTCTCTCATGAATAAATAAATAAAATCTTAAAAAAAAAACTGGCTTTGATTATTCTAGATTATTTGCATTTCTAGATTTTAAAATCAGCTTATCTGTTTATACAAAAAAAATGAAGAAGAAGAAGAGCAAGCCTCCTGGAATCTTGATAAGAATTATGCTGAATCCATACAAAAATTGCTATATTTAATAATAATATTGACTCTGGTCAATTAGTTATTAGCAAGGGCACTATGTTAATTAAATGGGAGAAAGAAAGTATTTTTAGCCAATGGTTCTGGGACAACTATATACACACATTAGAGGAAGGGGGAGAATGACTTCTATATCTACCTCATTCCATGCCCCCAAATTAATTTGAAATGATAATACTTTTAGACATGAAACCAAGAACTGTAAAGCTCTTGAATAAAAGTAAATAAATGCGTTACCTTTTAGAAAGTAAAGATTTCTTGCATACAACCCACAAAGTACAAACTATAATAGAGAAAAAATCTTGATAAATTAGAGATCATCAAAATTAAAAAACATCGGCTCATCAAAAGACATCATTAAGAAAATGAATAAGCAAGCCACAGCCTAGAAGAAAATATTCAAAATGCATTTCACACAAATAAATTATATCAAGAATACAGAAAGGATTCCTAAAAATCAATAATAAAAAGACAAACAATCTAATTAAAAATGAGCAAAAGTATTGAATAGACAATTTACAAAGGAAGATATATGAATGACCAGTAAGCATGTGGATAGGTGCTTAACATCATTAGTCATCCTGGAAATGCAAATTGAAAACTCAATGAAGAATGCAAATTGAAACTCCAATGAGATACCATTTCACACCTGCTTAGAATAGTTGAAATCATAGAAATATAAGACACTATAAAATGACACTGAGGATGTGGAGCAACTTTACTATTTGCTGGGAATGTGTAAAATGGGACAAACATTTCTTGAGAACCGTTTGGGTATGTCTTATAAAGTGAAATATAGCTCTATCCTCGAGTGCCACTTTAATTCTTATCTCTGCCTCCTATTGGTAAGAGAGACAGCCCAGGGCCTTGACATTGTTCAGGGCTCCGCATACACCTGGCTGTGTCTTTTACTACCAGGAGCTGATTAATGTGCCTCTCTTTATTACACAGTTCTGGGCCTCAGTTAAGATTGGGGAGTGGGAGACATTAGTACCCATCTAGACAACTATGGTAAAATATGCTCAGCTTCTACCTAATTGAGCCTCCTGGGACAGAGAAGTTTCTCAATATGTGATGTAGACTGAATCCTAGGTCTTTTTTTTTTTTTTTTACCTTTAGTTCAGAATAACTCTCATTCTTTCTTTATTTAACACTTTTCCATGAGGCTGAGGACTAAGCAGTTGACCGCTGTAGGCAGCAGAAGGCCTGAAACAAGTTGAAGAAAACAGAAGTTGAAAAAGGAGAATGATGAGAGAAAGGAATAAGGGCTAAAAGAAAGAGAGGACAATGTTGTCCTGATAGGCTTGAGTTCATGCATTTTAAATAATTAAAGAATAAAATAAAAGGAAAAAAATACCCACCTCGGTTTAATTAGTGCATGACCTAATTTATGCGATAGTGTGAGCTGTGTAGTTGAGTACAGGGCACTTTCCTATTGAATTCCCATTTCTGCAATTGTGCCACTTACTTTTTTTTTTTTTTAATATCATGATTTCCACTGGTTCCTGTTAAGCTTCATTTTGTTGATTTCTGATTACTTCTTCAATTTAACAATGTCATTTTGAATTCTAATACCATCCTCCAGAGCGCTGCCCTCCCTGAACCTTCCTAGGTTTCATTTGCAAGTTTGGGAATAAACTCTATTACCATTTCATGGTTGAAAATATTAAATATGCAGTTTGAAATGCATAATAAAATTCCCTAAACTATTTCAAGGCTTCACAAACATTAAGAATGATCAAATCCATGGTGTCCTCATGATTTAAGGCTTAGAATTTTTATTTTGCTCTAAAACATCAGCCCCTGATATTATATAAATTGTTATTTACACACAGCTAGAAGGAATTTTGGAATTCAGTGTCATTCCAGTCTAAAACTCACATCAGGGAGCCAGCATCACTTGCTAATTAGGGAATATGAGTAGAGCTATACCTCCAAATCAAATTTACACAGAGATGTTTGTTAAATAACAAATCAAAACTGCCAAGCTAAAGATTTTACCTTATTGCAACATGTAAACAGTTTTTTATGAATTATGCTCTATTTGAAATATGTGAAACATTTTAATTCACATCTGATGTTTAAAATATTTTCTCAGTAAGGAACAGGTGTCCATTGCACTTAATCTAGCAGCTCCATTTGTTAAATCTGACAAAAGTTTTAAATAAAAAGAAAGATTGTCTCATTCACCTCAAATTTTATAATGATATGCTGAGAGTCTTCTCCCAGTCTTGCTTCATCTGCTATTAAGACACATAATGCTTTCCCACTCTTCTCCTCCAGTATAATTTGGAGTCTTTTCAAGGGCTGCTTTGCCACATGAAGCTCCACTGTCTCCTGGTGGAAAAAGCAAGTTATGAGACGCCAGGATTCCTGGTTATTTTCAGTTGGCTGAAAACTGAATGCATAACTTGTTCACATTGAAATCCCTGAACACCCTTGTAAAAAATCATTTGTGCTAAACATTTTCTAAATTTTCTTCTCATGAACTGGGATCCTTGATTCATTAATCATCATCCTGCTTCTCAAAAATGCAATGAAGTATTACTTCTTAATACACAAAGCACTACTAGAATATTACTCATTGCCAGTAAAGAAGATACATACAGGGTCTGACACTCTTCCTGATGATGATGATGATGATGATGATGATGATGATGATGGTGATTATGATGATGGTGATGGTGATGATGATGATGATTTAATTGCTAAGATTTATTGAATGTTATATGCTTGGTACTACTCTAAGTGCCATGCATATTCATGTAATCTCACACTAAATCTTATTTACAGAACAGTAAGCTGAGCAGAGAGAGGTGAAGTATCTAAGTAAGTAGGTAATAGAATTGAGCACTAAACCTCACCATCTGAAGCTGGCGTTCATGTACCTACCATTACACAACTTGCCTCCGGGTGATATGAACTGTGGGTCCTAAACTGGGGAAGGCACTTTCTGGTATCTGAAGTTGAGAGAACATGGAGCCAAGTTATGGAGCCAAGTTAAGTAAAAATCTTTCATATCACTTGAGTCTAAAAGTTGTAGGCACCACAAATTGGCATTTGTGAGGGAAGTTAGGTGGATTGGAGGAAGGACAGACTGGAAGTATGTAGGAAGGACCTTTTATACCTATTTCCTTATGAGGCATACAATCATCAAGTGGCAAAATGGAAGTAAATATGAAGTTAGATTTCATGATTCCAGTAAATTACATCTGGATTTTGTAAATACCTATATGATCTCTTAGCTACAGTTGAAGAGTGCATAAAATGAGAGAAAGTGAAAGAAAAGTAGATGCTCTTTATATAAATGTAGGAGCATGGACTCTTCTGTTATTTTTGTTAAATATAATTTTAATTACCTTATGATATTCCATTGAACGGATATACCATAACTAAGCAATTGTCTTTTTGTAGGATGTTTAGGTCCTTCTAATTTTTCACTATTATAAATAATGGGGATAATGAACATCTTTGTATATGGATATTAATCCCTAGGTCCTTTGTTTGAATCCATAGAAATGGATTTGCTTGATAAAAGTTTATAGTACTTCCTAAGGCTCTTGATAAATTTTATAAGATGCACTTTGTTTTCCTACTGGAAATAAAATAGCTGCAATGAGTAAAGCATTAGTTAGCAGGCTGGGTTCAGGAGTCCTATGATGCCTTTCAGATGTTACTGAGCATAAGAAAGTTATCTCCCACTGTCCTTTCAAAGTGAGATACAATGACTAGGTTCCTTATATTTTTGCCAGGAAAGATTACCTGGGGAAATACAATACAAAACCTTAAACAAACATCTGAGAAACCTATTATTCCTGTCTAGCCACTGCCATTGTATCTTCTCATAGATAGTTGGATATAATAATTACTTATGCTCTTTCTTCAGGTATCTATTTGAAATTTGTCCAAGAATTGCACAGCTTCTGGGTAAATATAAAAAGTAATTTGTGTCAATACTGCCCAAAATTCCTTTTGACCCTTATAGGAGCTTCAGCTATTGAAAATAATATTGTATTACATGACGTCAGTTTTTATAATTGTATAAAGTTATATCACTTTATAGGTTAGACATAAATGAGTTAGGTTAATATAAATCTTATTTATTTATAATTTATTATAACAATAGATTTTGAAAGTATTTTATAAGTTAAAAATAATTTTTTTAAAAAGTTTGTTTTATTTTTTATTTTTATTTATTTATTTTTTTTAGTTTGATTGTTTTATAACCCTTCTTCTATTGATATGTGGGACTGAGTTTTCCATGACTAAGAGACTTCCCCAAAGGGCACCAAGTTCTATCAGACTTCAGCATTTGGTTTGACTGATTTTTAAACCTACTCATTTACCTCAGAATCTTCCTTATTTTATGACTACATGTGAGTAGCTAAATTAAATTTCATACTCCAAAGGGAAGTACAGTGTTTCTTGAACCTAAGAAACCCTTTTAAGAGAGATGATAGTTAAGTTTCTTTGAGTCATCTTTATGTTGTTGCAAAGAAGGAAGTTAAGCTTGCCGTAAGAGCCAAAACAAGTCTTCCTTTCCAAATTTAAATACAGCGCTGGCATAAAAATGAGTTCAGAGACCAAAGAGAAGTCACATTATTAGATATAGAATTGAACTTTCAGGGTTTATAAAGTAGGGCACCTTGGTTTTATGGAACTTGAAAATAAACATATATGAAAAGTTGAGAATAACAAATATTGGTAAAATGATATTTGCAAAGTAGATCTATTAGTTGTTTTAAATAGGGAAGGATGCCTCAGTTACTAACACCATAAAAGTCTATATTGAAGATGTTATGAACTGAATGTCCTCAAAAAGTTCCCATGCTGAAGCCCTTACCCCAGGGTGCATGTGTTTTGGAAATGGTATCCCTAAAAAAATGTATTAAGGTCATGAAGTCATGAGGATGAGGTCCCAATCAGTTAGGGTTAGTGTCCTTATAGGAAGAGACACCAGAAAGTTTACACTCTCTTCTGTTTTATAAATGTTCTGATGCATTGCAAAGCCATGGTCCAAAGAAAGTACATTTATTTAGTAAAAGTTAAATAGCAAGTAAATAGCAAAGCCAGAACCAGATCCAATCATTCTGAAACCAAGTCCAGTTTCTTCCCATTAACCAAAAAGTGCTTAATAAGTACTCACCAAGTTGGATTGAACTGAATGGATTCAACTGATGTACTTACGGTAAAAGAGAAATCACAGACGTCCAAAAGCACAGCCATGTGTTGCCAGTACAGTACTATAAAGACACTGTACAGATAAAGAATATTCCTGAGAAACCATTATATTAAACCTTTCTTTCCTTAAATTACTGCTCATCTTTTTGGTATTTTTTTCTATATAGAGTTTTAATCTTGTTTTCCCATCAATGGAAACACAATATTATCTTTATTTTTCTTCCAGCTTGATTTACTTAAACAAACCTACTCTGCAGTTGGTGACCCCTAAAAGTATTAATATAAAATGGGAGACTCTCCAGAAATCAACGACATGTAGGCAACATTGCTTTTTTGTTCATTTTTCTTAAATGAATATAATTTGAGCATTGTCCTTAGCTAATCACATGAGACTAAACTCCCCTTTTCCCCAGCTTCCCAAAACTTAGAGATAGTAACACCCCCCCAAAAGTCCCTTTAACCCAAAGGATAAATATGTTTATTTTGCCTCATATAAATTCATAGCCATTTCTTCTCAGCACTCTTACTATATTTCTCAGTAAACACGGAAGAGAGAGGGTTATATTTGTTTTCTCAGAACTGGCTATGGCAAAGGAAAAGAAAAATTAAAGTTTATTTTGTACCCTTTCTTTGTGTGCTCCTAGCCCACTAGCCCACAATTTTACAAATCACAGACCATTAGTTGTCTCAGTTATGGAACTCTAAATGGTTTTTCTGTGCGTGTGTACTACAACTGATATATTGAAATAACCCCCAATCTAGGACTTCCTCTCCCTCTCTTCTTCTCTGCTGAGAGAACACCCATATATTGCTATCAATTCTGTCCTCAAATTATAGCTTGGAATATGGATAATCTTGATGAATAGTCATGCTAAGTCTGGTGGGTATCTTTGCAATAGTTCATTCAGAACTATTCACAGTGGTAGGCATTGTCCTGCCTTTCAACCTGCCTTTCCAAGAAATTAAGACTGAAATGATTATTTGGCTATATGGGCCTGCCACAATTTAAGGGAGGTGCCTAGGTCTCAGGGTCATGAGCTCAAGTCCCGCATTGGGCATGGAGCCTGCTAAAAAACAAAACAGAAGCAAGAAACAACAACAACAAACCAGGTCTACTTAGGAAACCTACTCACCTCTGGTATCTAATCTGCCTGCTAACAATGATCTGTTGAAGTGTCCTACCAGTGGTATAACTTTTTAGTCCTTGAGCAACACTTGCAGCATTCTGTATGAATCTCCATATAGAATATTTTTTTACGGTCTATCCTATAAACATTTTACTTTGTGGTTGGACACTAATACTATCTTAGATGTTTTCATCTTTTCTTCTAGCATCTTTATGATAAGCTTTGTTTTCATGGTTTTGCTTTTGAAGGAATGAGGAAAGAAAGTGAGATCACTTTCATAATGAAGTAATTTCTTTTTTTTTTTTTAAAGGTTTTTTTTTTAAAAATTTTTTTTTAATTTTTATTTATTTATGATAGTCACAGAGAGAGAGAGAGAGAGGCAGAGACATAGGCAGAGGGAGAAGCAGGCTCCATGCACCGGGAGCCTGATGTGGGATTCGATCCCGGGTCTCCAGGATCGCGCCCTGGGCCAAAGACAAGCGCCAAACCGCTGCGCCACCCAGGGATCCCAGTAATTTCTTTTTTTAAGACTTTGAGGGGAGCAATTAAGGGGGGTACAATAAAGATGTTGGGCAGTCAGCTAGGTTTACTCACTGACCATGCAATTTACTACTAGTGATCAGTTTATGTCACAGTTCTATTATCCAGCAATATTAAAACATTTTATACATCAGAGAATTTCAAGTTCATTTGTGAATTGCCAGAACTGCAAATGTTAAACTCCTAAATGCCTAAAGTTTATTGGTTTTGAGCAGGTTTCAAATATATCTGGTATTTACCTGAAATGACCACATCTAACCTTTTCTCTATTACCTTCTTAGTGTCTCTAAGGCAAGTAACTCCAGGCTTATGTTCTACTCGTGCCATTTATGACCTAGAACAACAGGAGGAAAATTCTCCCCTCTCAGCAATAGCTGTTCTTCCTTGTTCTGGGGTTCTTAAAGCAAAAACAAAAGCAAAAACCAGGAAGGAAAAAAAGCAAAAAAAAAAAAAAAAAAAAAAGGAAAAAAAGGAAAAAAACCTACCGTGGGGAAGCCTGAAGCTGCAACACAAATAATGATTATTCCTGTCAAGGTTTAGCTGTGGTTGCTAAGTTACTGGCCTGTTCTGAAAAACCTTGAAGTATGGGACACATTAGGAGCTCGTTAGGTCCTGGTGACTTGCAGTAAATGTACAATTTGTCTCTGTGCTAAACACACTTCAAAAATAACAATAAAGTAACGCACATGACTTAAATTTGTGAGACCTTTTTTTTTTCTTATTTCATTTCTCCTCCTCCTCACCCAACATCTTATACTCTAGTGTTCTTACAAAAGCAACATTATTGGAAAAAATAAACAGAAGGATTTTGCAATGGATGGGAGCAAGATATATTAGCTTAAAGCCTTTGGCATTTAATGAAGGTGTTCACAGAAAGAATCTTATAAAGGGTTGAGAAAAACTAAACATAGATTCCATAATAACTGTTTACAATACAGGCTGCAAGGCCATCAGCTCACTTTGGTAGAGTGCCTATAGTGGGTCTATACCAGGCTGCAAATCCTCTTCAAAAAAGTTGTCTATGATCACTGACTCCAATTCTAACTATCCCCTTTCTTCTTTTTAATTTTAATTATGTTATCTTTGGTTCATTCAGAAGACTATATGCAACACATCTTACATTATGAAGCAGAATAATCCAACTTAAGAAATATAACATTGCCCATTTTGTTTCATATGCCCCTGTGTTCCTTTATATCCCATTCCATTGCCTTCCCTAGAGAAAAAGTTACTATTTTAAATTTTGTGTATGTCTCTCATTTTTTAATTATTGTTTTAAGATTATTTATTTATTCATGACAGACACACAGAGAGAGGCAGAGACACAGGTAGAGGGAGAAGGAGGCTCCCTGAGGGGAGCTGATGTGGACTCGATCCCAGGACCCCGGGATTATGACCTGAACCAAAGGCAGATGCTCAACCACTGAGCCACCCAGGTGCCCCTCATTTTAACAGCTTTATCCAAATAGTTTTCCACAAACAACATGTCATCATCTCCCTTGAAATATTGGTCAGACTCTTGTATTTATTGCTTCACTGACACTGCTGTTGGCCTGGTCACCAGACATCTTTATATTGCCAAATTCAAAAGAAAGCCCCCAATCATCATTATCTTGATCTATCAAGAGTTCTTGACATGCATCATTATTCCCTCTCTTTTGAATATTTGTTTTGATTTCTCAGAAAGCACCATGTATGGTTTTCTACTTCCTCAGTGAGTGATCCTTCTCAGTCTCTTTTGCTGGATGCTCCCCATTTTTCTAACCTCTCTGTTAGAATCCTAGGGCTTAGACTTTTATTTTTCTATACTCACTTCCTGGGTGATCTCATCTAGGCCATAGCTATAGAGTTGATGACTTCAAAATATATGTCTTCAGTTGTAAACTCTTTCCTAAATTATAGGTTTGTTTATCCAACTGACAACTCTGTCTCACTGGGAAGTTCAGTACCATATCATACTTATTATGTGTAAAATCAAGCTCTTTATCTCCTCATTCTTCCTCTGTCATTCCATTTCAGTAGATGGTAACTACATTTTTTTTTCAGTTGCTCAATAAAATCTCTGAAATGAACTTAACTCCTCTCTTTCCTTCACACACCACACTTTCTAACCATTAGCAAATCCTATTGTCTCTGCCTCCAATATATCCAGAATTCAACCTCCTTCTACCACTCTACTGTTACCATTCTCGTGGAAATTACCATCTTCTTCTATATTACGCAGTGTTCTCCATAGAGACAGAAGCAATTGAATGTAGCTGTAGAAACATAGATAGAGACATAGACATAGATGTATACATGAGATTTACTATTAGAATTGCTCCTTGCAGTTATAGAGCTTGAGAATTCCTGTGACCTGCCATCTGCAAACTGAAGAAACAGGAGAGCCAGTATTGTAATTCAATCTTGAGTCCAAAGGCCTGGAGGGAGTGGGAGAGAGGGGGGAGTGGAAGAAGATGACGTTAAGTCCCAATGCGAGTCCAAAAGCCAGAGAACCAGGAACACTGATATCCAATGGCAGAGGGTGAGTGTCTCGGCTCAAGCAAAAGAGTCATTCTTAAAAAATAAAAAATAAAAAAATAAAAATAAAAAGATTTTATTCATTTATTCATGAGAGACAGAGAGAGAGAGGCAGGGACACAGGCAGAGAGAGAAGCAGGCTCCATGCAGGGAACCTGACATGGGACTCATCCCAGGACTCCAGGATCATGCCCTGGGCCAAAGGCAGGTGCCATCCCAAGAGCGATTCTTCATTCTCTTTCTGTCTTACATTACTTACATTATAGCACTTATCAACTTGGAATATTTCTGTTTCTGTCTCTCTCTATCTCTCTATATAACTTATTTGTTATTGTTTAACACAAGGTTCTCAGTCAAGGCACTATTGGCATATTGGCTGGAATACATTGTCAAATGGCCTTGCTTGTACATTATGGATGTTTAGCAGTGTCCCTGGCGATACTCACGAGATACCAGTAGCAACAGATGTCCAGACAATCATCTGGACATTGTCATCTGGACATTGCCAGATATCCTTTGGAGGATAAAATCACCCCACTGTTCAAAACCCATGTGAATATAAGCTTCAAAAAAGCAAAGACTTTGTATTATTGGTTGTTGTATGACCAATTTATAAGGGCTCAAAAATATTCCTAAAATGAATGAATGAAAGCATGGATTCTATGAGTTATCTCAATATTCTTTCCATTAATATGAGCTTACAAGTACCTTTTTGCTTATTTTTAATATTATTTAAATGCAATAAATAAACATATAGTGTATTATTAGTTTCAGGGGTAGAGTTCTGTGAGTCATTGGTTGCGTATAACACCCAGTGCTCATTACATCAAGTGCCCTTCTTAGTGCCTATCATAGTAACCCATCCCCTCTCCACTCCAGCACCCCTGTTTGTTTCCTATGGTTAAGAGTCTTATGGTTTGTCTCCCTCTCTGATTTTGTATTATTTTTTCCCCTCCCTTCCTCTATGATCCTCTGTTTTACTTTATTTGAAATGGCTTTTTGTTTTGTACAACTGAAAGACTTGTCAGAATGTTTGGAAAATATAGAAAGAAAATACATGGTAGTAAAAAGGAGTAAATTTTCAGAATGGCAAAGATCACTTGTTTAAACTAGCCAGATTAAAAAAAAAAAAAAACTAGCCAGATTTGTATGCTATGTATTAATGCACTGGGATAAAAGTGGATATGGGCAATAAAAAAAAAAAAATCTTCAAAAGGGCAAATTTTCTATAGTTAAAGTAATTGGTACTTCAATGTATACTGTGCAGAAACTCAGGCATGCCAGTCATTACACTTCTCTTAGTAAATATCTTTTGGCAACCTAAAAATCAGATGCTTCCCTGGGCATCACCATGTTGGAAAACAGTGCATCTTCCACCCATTCTCTAATCCCATGTTTAAACACTGTTATAGTATGTTTTTTTTCTAAAGTATCCCTGGAATACATACGTGACTAAGTCAGCAACTTTGCTTTTGAGATGTTCATAGTTGAGTAATAGAGACACAAGTTAAAATCAACTGCGGGAGATATTTTACTCAAGATGTGTATCTATACACATAGATCTCTATCTGTACATGTATCTGTATTCCTATCTATAAATGCAAGCTCACAGAACAAAGCTGTTAACTACACCTGGGAAGATGAACAGGCATGTTCAGAGAGGAGACATTGCCCTGGGGTTTTTCACAATGAATAGGTAAGTGATGAAAAGATGTCCATCTGGTGAATAAAGGAAGTAGACTATTCCTTACAAAGAGAATGACACGTATAAAGGATTGGAAGTGTGATGGGATTTGATATTTAAAGGGAATTCTCAGTGATGATGTGTAGCTAAAGCATACAATGTATAAGGAGGAGGCCTGAGAGAAGAAGAAGGTGAGATGAAGGAGGCCAGTTCATAAAGGGCCTTACAAGTTCCATCCACATGCATGGACTTTATCCTATAGATGAGCTGCATCCACCCCACATTTGTGCGGGAGAGAAATCATATACTAAGATACGTATTTCTGGAAGACCACTCTTCATCTCTGTGGTTGGTATATGGTGGGGGGATATGTGACAAGAAGGATGTCCAATTAAAATCTTCCCTCTAAGGAGAGAAAATAAACTAACCAGGAGCAATGGGGATTGAGAGGTGAGGGTGGATTTGAATAATATTTATATGTGTGAATCCAGGAGTCTGGGTGATTGAGAATGTGTGACAGAGAAGAGAAAAAGATGTCCCTGAGCATTCTCTCTTGGGCACTTTGAGACTGAAGATATTGTGGCAGCGATCACATGGAGAAAAAAAGGAAGGCAACCTTCCCGTGATCCCTCCATGATTAGGGCAATGCTTGTTGTTCAGATATTTCCTAGTTTCTATGAATACTGATCACTCCTATTCAGATGGTAAATTCAGATGGAGCAGGAAAAACATATTAAACATCTGGGGCATCTCTGTACCAGAGTCATATTTTAAAAGCCAGTATGGCTCTGAAATCTTGATGCTGAAATCACAAGGCAGACTCTTAAAATATCAACTGCCTTTGGCTGAACCCTTTTAAAGGAATGACTCCCAGCTTTCCATGTTTATGAACTCCTTCATGGACAGTCACGGCAACTTATTTTCTTGGCTTCAGCCCTTCGCTTTGAGTTCACCACTTTTATGTGCGTCTCACTCAAGCTACATTATACATGTGACTTGGCAAGGCTTGGGTATGCGACTGTTAGTGAGTTAACACTGCCACCTAGCATCTGAAAGGCATCTCTGTCTTCTAACAAGAGGATCCCAGTCTCTCCTCTGGCATCATTGCCAGGATTCCTACCTTGAAAAGAGCTTGTTTACGATTAATTAGCATTGCAGGTGAAGAGCGTCCAGTTTTTATATCGACATTTCAGCGTGCTGTGCTAAATGTCTGGAGTGTCCATCACTGGAAAGTGCCAGAGAGAAGCCAGGACAGCTGTGTGTTTGTGTGTATGCTGTGCATGCGAGTATGTTCTACTTCAGGATGGAAAGCAGAGGGAGGAAGGAAGCCTGCAGAGGGAAGAAAGACGCACAGCGGGGCCTGTGCAGGAGGCAACACCAAATCACTAAAGTCTAGGTGTCAGGAACCAAGGTGGTGGGGGCAAGAGAGGGTGTTGGGAAATGGATGGAAGGGGCAGGAGGGGAAATGGCATAGGCAGGAAGAGGAGAGAGAAATATAAACATTTTGAGTCCTCGAAGAAGGAAGAACATTTTCCAGATCTTTCCTTTTTCTCTCTTCTCTCCTCCCTCCTCCTCCTCCTTTTTCGGTACCTCCTCTTTTCCTCATCATTCCTTTTTGGCTGAATGCAAAGGACTCATTGCAGACTTGCCGGTCATCCTACCTAGAACCACCATTTCTTGGTCACGACCTGGCCTTTTTTATTCCACCCTGACATATATTTCTTGGATCTGAATACAGTGTTTTGTGTGCTTCATTAATTTCTATGTGGGTAATGCATGAATGGAAGATAGTTGTTCCAGTCAGTAATTATTAAATATGTCTAAAGGTACCTGGATGTTCTGAAATCCAAGCAGAAAGTATATGTTGTTAGGATTTTACAGAGATCACAGAGACGTGTCCCTTCTGCATGTAGGTGCCTCGCAAAGACATTTCAGAAAGCAGATCCTTCACGTACTCTGATCTGGGTTAAAGCACATTATTTCTCCCTGCTGCCCTCTGCCGTGACAGCTTGATGTTCAAAGTCTTTAAAGGTTTGCTTTAGGAAAATGTTTATACCTCTGAAAGAGAGTACCCAGGTCCTGATTTCTACAGTGTTTTCTTACCAGCAACAAATCCACACCAAACTCACAATATGTCACTGTCTGGCTTACTTCCTGGGTGGCCGCCTTTTTTCCTTTTCTTGCTTTTCTCCTCTTTTACACTCTCTCCAGGGTAAACAACCTATTACTTCACTCACCTACCATTTATATTCCCTGTTTCTCATAACGTATACATTTGTAAGTAGATGTCTGTGTGTGTCTTGGGCCACCATGAAGGAAGAAATGAGTCTACTCCAAAACCTGGCAAGCTCCCATAGTAAGCGACCAGTCAGGGACAGCTTTCAGGTAAGTGTGGTCACCTGGCTGTTACTACTTCCTGCACTTTTTCCTTCTGTCACTGTCCTTGGGCCTTTCAACCTATCCCCATGGCATACTGTGTTTTCATTTTCCCATGAAACTAGCTCAGCACTTGACCTTCCTAATTCTTGAGAGAGCCATTAATAAAATCAAGTCTAGAACATTCCTCTTCATCAAGTCGTCCTGTATTATTCCACACACGTTTTCTTTCTTAAATAATCTCCTAGATGTATATTAGGTTTTTTTTTTTTTTAAATAGCATTCAATCAGGCTTCTGCTCTTGGGCTAGCAGCAACCCCCTTATCATCTTGTGGTCATGGAATACTCAGAAGTCAAACTGTATGTGCCATGCTTATTGCCTTATGGTGTTACCTTAATCTTATTCCATGAGTAGCAAGCCTTTTCTCACACTGGCCTTCCCTCCTTCATCCCTGTAATCTCCATATGAAAATTTCACATGGGCCCAAGCTCCTATAACCAGGGATGCAGGAAAACCAGCTTGCAGTCAAGTTGTACTGGGCAGTGTAGCAATAAGAATTAAAATCATTCATCTTCTTTCCATTGGCAGCCAGAAGAGAGCTTGGGGGATGGGTTATGAATTGTAGCATTTCCAAGGCAACCACAGAGAAAAGTAAAAAGTTCAGGATTTAGGAAGGTAGTGATACAGGTTAAGATAGGGGTCAGGGGTCTCTACCTATTTCGCATGGCAATTCTGCACTTGAATAATTCATACTTCATTCAGATAAATGTATTCCATGCTTTTGGTTTGGGATTGTAGTGATTAGTTTGCTTTACGATAGTGCTACATAGATTTAGCCCTTTATGATACCACTTGGACTCCTCTGTTTTGATCGAATCTAGTGACATATTGATTAATTTAAGAAACATCACCTTTTAATGGTGCGTGGGGAAAATCCACTAATTCTGATTCAGATTTTCAAATAGATTTTTAGCATTGTCGATTTGGGGTAGAGGGTGTGACAACAACTCATCTTCTCTCTTTTCTTCCCCCCTACCCCCTATTAATACTGTGAGAATTCAAAACACTGTATGTCTCAGGGCCTACAAATTGCTTAGACAATAAAATTTGTATAGTTGAATTCCACTCAGTGGAGTGTGTCTGTTATGAAAAAAGATTGCTAGTTGGAGCTGGAAATTTACAACAGACACGCACAGGAAGGCATCCCGGTGCAAAACACACAAGGGCATACAGCTCTTCATACTGAATAATTGCAAGGAGCCATTTAGAATGATCAGGACCTGAAGCCTACGGAATTCACAGAGAGAGGCCTTCAAAGATTATTTTGTACCTGATACTAAAGCCAGAGGTTAATTTTTCTCCTAGCTTCATCTAGACATCAAGGTCTATCCTGAAACATGAAAATGGAGAGGCTTCGCTGTGTTTATTTTATAATGCCTTTTTTTTTCTTATTTATTTGTTATACACCCTTAAAGAAGAAAGCTGTAAGTATAGAACATAAAATTGGGTATAATTTAAACATCAGGGGTTAATAGTGGGTTTCTTCTTTATTTAAGCTTCTTAATGCTCCCAAGATTCCTTTTCCTAATCTATGAAATGGAATAAGGGTGCTTTCAAATCTTTAGTTACAAATGAAATTATAGATAGTTATGCTCTTTTCTGCGGTTTAGTTATGTTTCTCACATCACCCTTATCCTCTACAGCACATGCATATATAGCATTTTTAAAATGCAGATGGCACAGTCTCTAGAGCTATAGAATGAAGGTAGTATTTATCTCAGAATTTCTATAGCTCTGATTACCTAAATATACTAATAGAAAAATTAGGCTAAGAAAAACCAGTAACTAAGCAAGATGTTCTCCTAGTCATAGAGGGTATTGAAACTTCAGAACACGTATCAACCAACCTACAATTACTTGAGGAAAGGCAAAAGGAAACTGGGTGTAAACGATTCTATTTACATATTTTAGTCTTTTGCCATGACATTTGCAAATGGTGAGTTTCTGAAAACAGGAAGATATACCAGACTCGGTTTATAAACCAGTCTCAGTTTATAAATGTCTATCAAGATATGCACTTTCCCTGGTTTGGGGCTGAGGTGGAATTGAAGGACATTATCCACGGGTCTCTCACAATTCTGCAAGTTTCATGGGCAGAGGTACCTTGATTCCACAGATAAAGATAGTGTCTCCCTTCAGAGCAAAGAGCAGGTTTGCTTAAATGTCTCTCATAATGAAAGACCATGACCCTCTCCAGGGCAAAAGTCAGCAGGCTTACTGTCCATTATAGAAGATTTGAGTTCACTAAGCTTTGAGTTATGCTCCTAAAATTCGACCTACTGTGTATTCAAGTGTAACCTGATTTCCTAACTGACCCTGCGGGAATTGAGGCCCAGGGAAATGTGGGAATGCTACGGTCTGGCTAATGATATTATTGCCAGTAATAAAGTTTTTCCTCTCTTGCCCAGTGGTCCCATGTTTTCTGCCGACATTTATGAAACCGAGGCAAGCTAACTTGTTACCTGGCAAGGAGAGTAAAATCTCAGATCCTTCATAGTTCCTGATAGGCAGCTTCTTTTCCCTTAGCCCAGGCCTCTACAGCTGCTAACCTCGCCATGATGGACGATGAGCTCTATGTGATGCTGGCTCAGAGCCCAAACTTTGGCAGCTTGCTGGTGAGACTGGACCTGCAGAGGCACCAGATAGGAGAGACCAGGTGACACAGTTTAGAAATGCAGGAAAGTTAGTGCTCCTTGAGGTGAACTTTGCTGGAAGGGAGAGAGGAAACAGGGAGGGAGCCTACGGATCAATATATCTCCCTATCTCCTCTTATAGAGACTTTCCTGAGATGTATTCTTCTCTTATGACCTTTCTAAGGGTAGTTCATGTGGCCAGCTCACTAATGTCCCTCTTTATATTTGTCCTTCCTTCCTTCTCTTGCTCGCCCCCCCTCGTTTCTGCTTCCTTGGGATTAGATTCTTTAACAAACAGTAGCATTTAATTTTTGCCACAGGTTTTGTTTTCTAGTTTTTCTAGTTTGTTTTCTGGTTAAGAGAGAAATTTAGGATATTTGTACTTCAAGGCCTAAATTTTTGCAATTAAAGTAGCTATGAAACTAAATTATATTAACAGAATGCAAATATGTGTGCAAATTGACTAGATGTCCATGTGAGCTCTTTGAACATGAAAATATGGCAGAGATCCGCCTACAAGATGGCCTTCTCTCAGGCACAGCACCAGGGCCAAGCAGCTTAAAGACTGTGTTGTTGATCTTCCTATGATTAAGAATACTGTCAAATAATATTCTTGGTTGATCACTCTCTGCAGCTTTAGAAATCAAGACTTGCTGTGGTCCATTATTATTATGATCATTATCGTTGTGTTTTACAATGACTGTGACCAATAAGAAAGTATGAACTTCTGACTTATTTGGCGGAAATCTTCAATTCTGGATTCCAAGAAGATCCAGATCTCTTGGTTTTAGGACTGTATTCATATTGTATTTGACATGGATTAGATTTGAAAATTGATGCCCAAGAGGGAGATCACCAGAAGAGGAAGGAGGACCTATATAGATCAGGGATTAAAAGATGAACTTCATGTTCGCTAAGCTTGAGTTCAAATGTACTTTCACCACCTCCTACCTGTCAATATTCATCAAACCCCTTCATGTGCTGTTATGTGTTTATTATATCCCCCCCAAATTTCATATGTTGAAGTTTTAACTCTCAGTAACTTAGAATATGATCATATTTAGAAATCGGGTCATTGAAGATATAATAAGTTAAATTACGATGAGGTCATTAAGGTGAGCCCTAATCCAACATGATGGGTATCCTTGTAAAAAGAAAACACTCCAAGGGCACCTGGGTGGCTCAATTAGTTGAACGTCTAACTTCTAATTTCAGCTCAGGTCATGATCTCTGGGTTCTGGTATTGAGCCCTGAGTCTGGCTCTGCACTTAGCAGGAGTCTACTTGAAGATTCTCTTTTTCCCTCAGGCCCTGCCCCTGCTCACATGTGCGCTCGCTCTCTCTCTCTCTGTCTCTCTCTCTCTCTCTCAAATTAAAAATGAATAAATATATCTTTAAAAAATAAAAGAAAACACTCCAACATGCTATGTACAGAGGGGGAATGTCGTATGAAGATGAAGGCAGGGGGACGCCTGGGTGGCTCAGCGGTTGAGCATATATCTTTGGCTCAGGACATGATCCCAGGGCCCCAGGATTGAGTCCCACTTCGGGCTTCCCTGCATGGAGCCTGCTTCTCCCTCTGCCTGTGTCTCTGCCTCTCTCTCTCTCTCTCTCTCTCTCTTTCATGAATAAACAAAGAAAATCTTAAAAAAAAAAAAAAAAGAAGAAGAAGATGGCAGGGATCAGGTGATGCTTCTACAAGCCAAGGAATGAAAACTTGCAAGAAAACTACCAGAAGCTAGTAGAGAGGCATAGAACAGATCTTCCTCACAGCTCTCAGAAGGAACCAACCCTGCTAATACCTTGATCTCAGATTTTTAGCCTCCGGAACTTTGAGACAGTAGATGTCTGATGTTTAAGCCCCTAACTTTGTGGTACTTTGCTATATCATCTCTAGCAAACACATACATGGGCTTTCCACCATGCTCAAAATGAGACGTATAGAAGTGAACAAAATATAGCACAGTTCCTGCTCTCATGAAACTTATAATCTAGTATTATATAATAAACAGATAAAAAAATATAAGTATAAATCACGATATATTAGGAGAGAAAGAAAAGGAATGCTAGTGGAGGGGGGAAATTGGTGCTAGGGACCAGTGGTGACTACCTCAGATGGGAAAGTCAGTAAAGATTTTTCTTAGGATGTAACCTCTAGGTGGAGACCTTCTATTTAAAAAGATTGGGGATTGAAGAGGTTGAAGTAGGAGAGGGAGCCACATATGAAAGCCTGGAGAATACACCAGAAACTTTAAAAAAATTATATTCTCTCTCCTAGTGTGTGAGGGAAGAAGGGCAAGAAATAAAGTAGAAGTATACCAAGGTCGCATCACTGAGGTGACCCAGTTGGAGACCATTTGAAGACTTTAAACAAGGAAGTGGCAGGATCCATTGCACTTGTAAGGCCTCACTCTGGCTTTTATGCAGTGGACAGGTGGGGAAGACAAGAAGGAAAGTGGGTAGGTCAGTTGAAAATCCAACAGTCTAAATGAGAAATCAGGGTGCCCTTCGCTAAGGTGAGGGTGTGGGAGATGGAGCAAAATGGGCAGGTGGCAGAATTTAAGTGTGAAAGAAGAACCAAGAGTAGTTGGTAATTATTTGGGTTAGGGGAGTGAAGGAGAAGGAAAAACCAAGATGATGTCTAGGTATGGTATATGCCTTGAGCAGATGGTTGGACAAATGGCAATGTTATTTGCTGAGGGAGGAAACGGAGAAAGAAACAGGTTTGTACTTTTGTGTGTAAATGAAATTGAGATAAGACAGTGGAGAAAAATCAGGAGTTAAGTATTATAGAGTTGAGGTTCCTTGGGACAACAAGTAGAAATGCCAAGTGAGCAGATGGTATGCAAGTTTTGCCTTTAACATAAAGGTCTGGGCTAGAGATAATAATTTGTTTTCATCAGCATGTAAATGGCGCTTAACAAATGGGAATGGCTAGGCAGAAAGTGTAGAGGTAGAAGACAGAATCTACACTTAAGCCTTGAAGTAGATGTTAGGCAAATTATTTACGCCCTCTGAAACTTAGTTATGTCACCTATAAATGGGAATAACGTTACATACTCTTAAAGATATGTAAAGGTTAAGTGAAATGATATTTATCTGAAAATGCAGTGCAAATCAAAAGAACTGAATGCATGGAATCACATTATCATTTCTGTTTGGTACTAAAAAGATAGAAAAGGTGAAAGTAGGAGACCAAAAACAGGGAAAAAAGTGTCTTTTGGTCATTTTCAGTAAATAAGAGAAGTTAAACTCATTTAACTCTAAAATTCACATCAGAAGCAACTGGAGATGGGCCTTACATGTGACACACCGTATGTGGCCATAAGGCCATTCCAGAGAACTACTTTGCCACCGTGGCAGAAATCAAACACATGCAGAGAGAATCTGAGTAGTTCTTAGAGCAGAGGGCAGTTCAAGTGAAGACTTTTTCAAGTGAAAGGTTTGTGTGTATTATGAAAGGGGACAAAAAAAAAAGTAATTTAAAAGGGAAATTGAAGATGTTAAATGATGTATTTGAGGTCTGATTTAATTGCTGCGAAAGACATCATTGACATAAGAGTCAGAGCCCCTCCCCCAGGACTGAACTCTACTCATATCCTGAGAGGCAATTGGTCTTCAGCTCTGATGGTTACAAAGGCCACGTTGAGGAGAGAGTCATTTGAGCTCAAGCACAGACTAGCCAATCCCCCGTCCCACCTTGCAGAGGGAATTTAAATGTCAGATGAAAGACAGAACAGTGGGGCCTCTAAATCCATTCAACAGTGGGCTACAACTCTGAGATACTCTGAATCTAAGAATTAGTAGATCAAGGCCAACCTAGGAGTATATTTTACCTGTCACAAAGACCCCAGGTATTAAAAACCATGTCCAGACCCAAATGAATGTGTCCTTTACTTCATTCCAAAACTTACCTAGGAAAAAGCAAGTTTTCCATTTTAAACTAAAGCATTTACTTAAGAAAGTTTTGCTTTCTTGGGGAATATCTTTTTTTTTTTTTTTTTACTTAAAAGGATTATCTTTTCTAGAGCTTTCCATGAGAGAACACTTTATTTATTTATTTATTTATTTATTTATTTATTTTTTTTTTTTTTAGAAAATTTTTTTTTATTTTTATTTTTTATTTATGATAGTCACACAGAGAGAAAGAGAGAGAGGCAGAGACACAGGCGGAGGGAGAAGCAGGCTCCATGCGCCGGGAGCCTGATGTGGGATTCGATCCCGGGTCTCCAGGATCGCGCCCTGGGCCAAAGACAGGCGCCAAACCGCTGCGCCACCCAGGGATCCCGAGAGAACACTTTTTTAAAAAGAGTTGAAAAAAATCTAGAATTCTATTTATATCGGAGGTATTTTCTTGAAATATGCTTTACAGCATACATATCTCTTTTGAAAGGAGCAGGAAACTCAGGTATAAAAACATTAAGAAAACTCTTCTCTGCCTAAAGAGCATTTCCTAAATAACATATCTTTTTTTTTTTTTTTTTCCCCAAGCGACCATTGCAATGCTGAGCATTCATGGCACTGCTCCAGACCCAGGAAGTTAGTGATATTTTCCTGGCGAAATGTTAAATTTGCCACATCAGTCTGTTTTATAGAAAAACACATTAAGTGTATTATTTAAGTTCAATGAAATGAGTTAGGATCTTATATTCTTGTACAGCAACGTTTTCTCTGCCAACTCCTGCTTTCCATGGTCTCCTAGCTATAACACAAGTGTTATATTAATAGCAGTAGCCAACATTTGTATTGTACTTTATAGCTATCAAGTTATATGCTCACATCTCACTTATTAGCTATTTTGTGAGCCACTATTACCATTTTCATTTTCATTTTACCTTATGGAGGCTCAGAAAGTTCAGAGTTGCGAGAAGTATATACTAGGTCAAAAACCTGGGACTACGTACTTTTCTAGCTATAGTGTTTTTTTTTTTTTTAATATTTCCCCCGTAACTGTTTATAATTATACTTCAAAATTGGGTACCTTTGGTCCTTTCTTTACGGTGCTCACACAGAAAACAATTTCTCCTTATCTGAGCTATAAAGCGTCACCAGAAGAAAAGGTCCTTGAATCTCTGGTCACACTGTAACCCTTTGTTTGGGGGATGCATTGGGGTATACAGACGCTAGACAGATTTTGATTCTTTCAAAACCTTTAAGCAGAAGTATTGGTAAGAGATCACCACGCGGCATCAAACGTATTCATTTGGTCAATCCTGCAGGGTCTTCTGCTTCCAGGAAACAGAGCTTGGCAATGCTGTCCTTTCTGGGGCACTGTGAACAGTGAAATGAGTGCAAGCTTAGCAAACAGACAAAACTGAGTTCGTATCCCCGTTCGTGCATTTATGAGCTGCATCGCCTTGGGGGAAATTCTATCATTGAATCTCAACTACTCATGTGTATAATGGATGATGGAATTTCCTTGAATTAGAGACTTCCTATTCGATTACAGGGAGTATATGTAAAGAGACCATCACAGGGACCTCCTAGACTGCCGTTCAGAACATAGTTATTGCTGGCATTTCTGCCACAGGAATTGAAAATCACCCTTTTGTTGTTACTGGCTTCTTAAAAGCCAGCTCTAAAGATGGGTGGATATTAGCCCTAGAGACAGCATTCCACAGGCTCCAGGAAGGTTCCCTTCATTATCCTAGTTGCGCAAGGCCTGAACCCTCTCCCCTCCACCACAGGAACAGTAACCCTTATGTGTATCACTATAAGTGCTTTTATGTGATCTGGTAATTCCTTATTAGTGTAAGAGCATCCCCCAGAAATTTCAGGACCATCAGCAGGCTCACGTGCTACCGTAAATGCCTTTTTTTCATGTCTGGTAACTCCAGTGATCAGATTTTTCTGATGTGCTGAAATCAAATGAATGTAACTTGGAACTACCCGAACCAAAAAGTAAGTAATTCTTTGTGTGCGTTGTTTGCAGCACCATGGCATCAAAAAGCAGAAAGAGAAGAAATGAGGCTTGGGATCATTTGTATTGTTGCTGGGTCTTTTCCATTCATGAGGTACCTGTGATCATCAGCTGTGCCTGAGAGACACAGGCAGTCCTCTGAGCACAGGGCATGGGTGCCACACTGCATAGTGAAAAGAGGATCCTAGCAACAGCATCAAAGCAGACGTGTTTTTGATTTACTTTAAAAAATGTTTTTACTGTAGTTTTTTTTTTTTTCATAAAGATGGAGTCTAATAGATTGGCTCCCCCCAAATACATATATTAATGGAACTAATCAGCACCCTGAATTTTAACATGCATTTTATCCTGAATTTGTTAAAACATTGGATATCACAGAAACCAGTGTTAAGGTGGGCCCAGAGTTTCTCTGTAGCAGCTTTATTAATTGTGAGGAGGAGGAATTTGGTAGATCAGAGTCTGGCTTTGGGAGTAGACTGTCTGCGTTGTGCTGGCTGTGTAACCATGGGCCAGTCACAGCCCTCCCCCAGTCTCCGTTTCTATATGTGCAAAATGGGGATAATTATGGAGCTGCTGTCTGAATTCAATGAGATAATGTATGTAAATAGCTTAATATAAAGACAGACATATTGTAAGGGGCTCAGTTAGCAAATGTCAGCTGCTATTATCTCAGTCATTTATTTCCTCAAAAAGATATTTATTGTATTCAACTTATGAATAAAATTCGAAACAAAAATAAGACAGTACGCCCTTGACCTCGAGGATCTCACCTTCATATCGTAGACACTCAAATAGAGGAAGGCTTACCCAGAGTTTGGAGGCAAAATAAGGGAAAGCTAGCAGCCCCAGGGTGGCAGGAGAGGCTTTTAATTATCCAGTATTTTCTTAGTAGGGAGAGAGAGAAGGAATCACCTATAGCAGGGGTTGGCAAACCTTTTTTTGCAAAGGGCCAAATAGCAGATATTTTCAGTCTTGTGAGTCATTTGATGACTCTGTTGCCAGTGCTCAACTCTGCCACCATAGTGAGAAAGCAGCCGTAGAACACACATAAATGAATGGAAGTGGCTGTATTCCAATAAAAATCTCTTTGCAAAACAGGTCTTTATTAGTCAGGGTTCCCCAGAGAAACCGAATCACTTTATTTTAAAGTAGAGACTCATGCCTTTATGGAGCCTGGCAAATCCAAAGTCTGTGGGGTAGATGGACAGCCTGAAGGCCCAGGAAACGCTGAGTTCAATGCTGCAGTTGCAATCCAAGAGCTGACAGCTGGAGACCCTAGGAAAAGAGCTGATGTGCAGTTCAAGTACAAAGGTCACGTGCTAGAAAATCTTCCTCTTGCCTTTTGTTCTCTTCACATTGGGGAAGGCAGTCTGCTTTACTCAGTCTACCAGTCTAAATGCACATCTCACCCAAAAACGTCCTCCAAGCTGACACATAAAATTAACCATTATCCAACCAAAATTGGTTAACCATCAGCTGACACTTAAAAGTAACCATGACAAGGCCTCAGCCAGACCTGACCCACTATAGTTTACCTACCCATGATCTAGAGAGAGAATTTTTCCTGCTCAGACTAAAATGGGAGGAGATCTTTTCCCCCAAAGCAATGGGATCTGTCCCCAGTTACTATTAATTAGTCACCGAGTGCTTCACTAAACTCTAAGGATTAAGAAACAGAACAGGGTGGCTAAAAGGATCTGAAATGGGGTTTGGCTATCCGTAGACAACCTCTTCCTCCCATCGTTGAGAATGGAAGGGCCACATAGCCTGAGCTTCATATCCAAACAGAAGACAATGGGGGGGTGGAGAAGCTAGAACTCGTAACAGGGCCCTGCTTTCTCCTCTGATTAATGGGGCTTCGGGCAGAGAAGGGAGGCTAGCAGAAGGAAAGGATGATGTAGCACCTTCCCAACTGGAGTAAAGAAAGTCGTGTGGGAAAAGGATCTCCTCTCTTCAGTTCCAACCTCACATTGATTTGTTGAGATTCATACAGAAAGACTTCCATCATGTTTGGGTGGGAGTCTGAGAAGTTGAGAGTGTTGGTGGGGTAAGAAAATGAAAAGATAACAGAGAAAGCAGAAAGGAGGGCAAGGGTGGTGAGAGGAGGGATGTAGACTAAGGTGGGACACACCACAGATAATAAGAGAAAGGGGAGAAAAGGTGATTTTTTACTTCACTTTTTAAACTTAAAACCGACTCTATATCTATCTTTCTTGGATTTTCTGTTTCAAAAACAAGACTTCTCTAGCTCAAAGGGTGTTATAGGGCTTAATTCATTTAAATTGCAAAGCATTTCAAGACTCTCGGATGAAAAATATTATTGAAGTACAAAGCTCAGGTTCATTATTAATGAAAGCAGTCCTTCACAGCACAGTCTGCTTCAAACTCACGGGCTCCCTGAGAATGCCTAAGGTAAGTGGTAGATGGTCCTCATCTAATAAAAGAATCAGACAAATGGAGGTATGGATCTATTATAACCCCTGTATGAGAGCTTTGTCAGAATTGCGTCCAACACTGGCTTGAAGAAAATATCTTGGTATGGGGGTAGTTGCTGTGTGTTTTCAGAATTGTCCTGAAAAGTTGAATGAGTGGAAATGGTATAGCACATATTCAAAGCAAAGCATATATTCAATACCCTGTAGAAGTTTATGTTATCCAGCCCTATGTCAATCAAAACCTGTAGAGATTGGGGTTTCTGATATTTTTCTAAGTAAATGTAATGAGAAGGGAAATTTTGTGTCACTGTGTTTTCACAAAGATGATTTATATCACTGCCCTTTCATTCATTTTTAATAAATTTACCGAAGAAATTAAGGAAAGTTAATAGTAAATTTGAAGTTAAACTGTAACCTGTCTGTTGACTTATGGTTGAAGTATTTTTTTCTTTATACTGGTTTTCCTTCTGTCCTGCCCATCTTTATTGTATAAGTGTTATTTGTACCAAACATTTCTATGAGTTATTTGCATGAAATTGTAGAATAATGTGAGATGCAAGTAAGCATAATATAGATAATATTTATGTAGGAAATAAGAAGAAAACCTGCAGCTGCCAATCCATAGGAGCAAACTGTGATGAATATTTGTGTCAATATCAAAACAACAACAACAACAACAAAACAAAACAAAATCAAAAAGCAACAACTCACTGTCTTTAATCTTTCTGGGAAATTCCCTTCATATTATCTATGAATGTTTAGTGTTCCTCTGTGAGCTCTGATTATTCCTTTCTTTCTTTTTTTTTTTTTTTATTATTCCTTTCTTAGAGCATCTTGATCATACTTCCTAGACTCAATAACCTAATTTACATCTATGGTGACACTAAGCATTTTTTTTTCTTCTTATTGCCCTTGGTATCCTTCAAGTTTCTGTTTTCTTAGTCTTTCTTTTTGTTTTGTTTTGTTTTGTTTCTCAGTTTTGGTCTAACTATATCTTTCAGGTCAAAGTCTTCCTCAATATCTACTGATCCATTGCTATTCATTCATATTTAAGAACAAGGTATCACAATTCTGATAAGAAACTATAATCTGTACCTTAGGGTTGTCAGCTGAAGGAGACTCCTGCTGTTGGAATCTATAGGTCTTTTCTCCCAGACAACGTCTTCCCTGGGGGGAAGGCCCTGATTTCCTGCCTGGAGGGTATAAAGCAAAATGTCAGGTTTCTCAGAGTTGAGCTGGGTGAGCAAAGAAGGAAAGGATGGACAAAGATGAGCAAAGAGGACAAAGAGATTCTCATAATTCGAGATGTAGATCTCACAGTTCAGTGTCCAGATACTCATTTAATTCTTCTGACTTAGTTCTCTCTCTCCCACCTTCAACTTTTTCTGATATCCTACTGCAGGGTTTCTCAATTTCTGCCTTATTGATGCTTAGGGATCAGATAATACTTTGTTGTTTAGGCCATCCTATGAATTGTAAGATATTAGCAGCACCCCTGACCTCTACCCACTAGACATCAGTAACACTACCCCCTCCCCCAGACCTCCAATTTTGGACAAACAGAAATGTTCTCTGAGAGGCAAACTGGACCTGGTTGAGAACCACTATTCTAAAAGAAGCCTTCTTCAAACACTCTGGATAATAAGTGCCTTGTCTTTTTCTAGTATGTGTCTGTGTTTGAGTGGATGACTGGGCTAAGGGTGTAATGACCATAGTTGGTAGGGATCTAACCATATGTAGGCTTTCAATTAACCCTTATGTCTTACCCAAGTTGAATCTTGAGAGATATCTGCTGCCTATAATTCCAGAAGCATTCCTGGGTTCTGGAACAGGAATCATCTTGTTTCCAGGCTTCCCTCTTAAAGACTCACACTCTTCTTCCATCTGCTAAGTCAGTAAATATTGTCCATTTCCTTCTAGCTTTCAATTTTTAAAAAATATATCTTAACTGTGGTCATTCCTCTCCTGTTACTCTCTTTGACTTTGATGGTTGAGAGGGGTTTTTCCTTCCTTTAAATCCCCTTTTTCCTTTAATTCTTTAAGTTTGAGGAAGGAAACATTATAAATGTGTGCTCACTATCATGCTTCTGAATGAATTTTCAATATTCAAATACAGACCATAAAATGTTTGTGTTTAAAGCAGTCCACTTTAGTATATACCCACAGAGCCCGCAAAGTGCATTTTATTTTTCTCTGGGCATTATTATTAATACAGGAACAAGAATCCATTGTATGTGTATGAGCAGTGGTGCTATAGACTGAATGTTGTATGTATCCCAAATTCATGTTAAAACCTAATCCCCTATGAGGTGGTATTTGGAAGCCTTTGGGAGGTGATTAGATCACAAGGGCAAAGTCCTTATAAATGGGATTAGTGTCCTACTATAAAAGAGACCCCAGAGAGATACTTCAGGCCTTCCACCGTGTGGAGACACAGGGAAAAGGAGGACATCTATGAACTAGGAAGTGGGCTCTCTCCAGACTCTGAATCTCCTGCACCTTGATCATGGACTTATCCTCTGGAACTGTGAGAAATAATCTTGTTTACAAGCCACCAGTCTGTGGTAGTCAGTTAGAGCACCCTCAATGGAAAAACAAAGAATATAGCTTATAAAGGTCAGCCTGGCAGTAATTTATTCCTAAGTTTTTAGGATAACTAACGCATTACCAATGCCATCATTTGTGCTCAGTTCATCTGTTTGATTGATTAATTGCTTGATTAATTGATTGGTCATTTGACCCTTTCAATTAATCTGTGAAGCAGAACAAACAAGTATCAGTACCCATGGAAAGTGAGGCCTAGAGAGGTTAAGTGACTTGTTTAAATTTATGAAGCTAGTTTGCAGCAGATTTAGGACTAGAAGCCTAGTTCACTTCTTTTTTAACTATTCTATTCTTTGAATAATTAGTGTGACACAGGGAAGCTGTCAAAACAAGGGTGAAACAAGAGCACTGTCTCTTTTGGAAAGTCAAAGAAAGACGTGCTATCCTGGGATTATGCACAAGGCACAAGGCACTCCTAAGACTTCCACAGTAGGAGTAGCCTGTGGCTTTCTGGGCAAGGATGAGCCCTCGGTTGTGTGAAGCTCTGTGAAGAGAGGATAATAACAGACAACACTTGGTTATTTTACTTGGTATCTAATTAATACTGTATCTCACTGTATTCTCATAACAACTTCTTGAGGTAGGGCTCTGAGCTAGATGACAGAGGCTGGAACTAGAATCTGTATTGTAAAAGAGTACATTTTTTTCTGAAAGTATTGGATTCACCCTTGCATGAGAGAGAAATTATAATTAAGTCTTTAGGAGTAGGAAAATCTCAAAGTTCTGTGCTGTTCCCATTGGGTGGTGAGCATGGTGCTACTAATATGAATTCATATTACAGAAATCAAATTCATACATTTTTCTTATTAGCTTAAAATGCAATTAGTTGATCTTAAATGTCTAGCTCAAGTCAAGATCCATAATTTTAAATGCCAATTTGGTCACCTGGATGACTCCACAATTTCCTCACACAGAAATTTAGAAAATTGATTTTATTTTTGCCTCTATTAGTAGCAGCTTAAAACAGTAAATATATTTTACTATATAAATATATAATATATTTAATATATAATATATTATATATTTTAAAATATAAAATTATATATAATTTATTTACTATATAAATATATAATATATATTATATATTTTAAAATATAAAATATATTTACTGTTTTAAGCTGCTACTAATACATCCTCATACCTCAGAATGCTAACCACTTACTCCCAGGCCTGTTTCTGTGTCAGCTGAAGAGCTTGAACTCAGACTCAAAGATGAGAGGGCCTACTGAGAGGACTCTTTGGTTTGAGGACCATTGCTCAACCTTCTTGCCTTTTGACCTATCAGCCCCCCAATACCCGCTTCGTGGATTAGCAGATTGTCAATCCTTGTCAAAGAGAGGGACACTGTAGAAAGAGCTGAAGAGGCCGCCTTCTGTTCCCAACTCACTTTACCCATATCTTATGTAACACAAACTCTGTCTTTTTTGGTCCTTTTCTTACAGATGGACCTCTTTTGAGAAGAATTATTGTATTCCAAACTTTTTTAGCCCTCAGGTTACTAAGATAAATATATGTATATCTAACCTTTATTATTTCATATATCTTTCTGGATAATACATTCAGGTGGTGCTGGGTGATTATTATAATCTGAACCTAGGTGTATCCTTTGGTCTTCCATGATCATGTTGAGGTGGACTACTTGGCCTGGTAAAAAGCCAGATTATCAGTTAACTTGATCCTGGCCTTTACATTGAACCCTTGAGAGCAGATGCACTCTTTTAAAGTCTAACCCCAGTATAAGGGAATATAAATTCCCTGCTCTCTAGATTCCCCATTTTTATCGTTAAGAAGATCAGAGATAATAATGTCAACCTGGGATTAGAGAGGGCACATCATGAACTGAGCCCTGCAGCTCCCTAGGTACAGAGAACCCAGGCCTTATGTTAAAGGCATGCACTTAGAAAGCAAACCTTCATATGCTAAAATGGCAACTTCTGGATGCTGGGTGCTCAGCAGAAGTGTTGTACTCTAATCTCTAATGATCCCCCTGGATTATCTTTTTGGTTTAAGTCAAGCCTGAGGCTGGTGAACAGTAGCTACACACCCACATTGTATGGGTGTGTGTATATATATATATATATACACACACACACACACACAATATCCTGCTGGTTGATAATTTAGCCTAAACTGTGCAGTTCTTATCTGGGAGCATGCAACTGATTTTACTCTTGTGGCTAAAATTATATGGGGGTGACTAGTTTAGAATGACTTTTGTTGGTGTGGTCAACTAAATAATGTCTCCCATTTATAATAATGTGAGGATGTCCACATCCTGGTTCCTAGAACCTGTGAATATATTATATAGGCCTTAGGACTTTATAGATGTGATCAAATTAAAGATCTAGAGAAGGGGAGATTATCCCGGGTTCCAGGCAGCCCAATGATGCAATAACGGGGGCGGGGGGAGGCAAAGGGAATGGCTACTATAGAAGAGAAGGGGACATGATGATAAAGCAGAGATTTCAGTGATGAGCTTTGGAGACAGAGGAAAAGGCTATAAGCTATGGCATACAGGCAGACAGTAGAAACTGAAAAAGGTAAACAGATTGTCCTCTGAGAGCTTCAAGAAGAAATTAGACTTGCTGATACCTTGACTCTAGCTCGGTGATTCTGATTTTAAACTTCTGACCTTCAGAGCTATGAGAATAAATTTATATTGTTCTAAGCTACTATATTTGTAGAAATTTGTTACAGCAGCAAAAGGAAACTAATATAGCTGAGATGGCTGGAATGACCAGGGCCTCTCTTCAGATACATGTCCTTCCTTCCCTCCTTCTCTCCTTCCTTCTTTCCATCCATCCATCTATCCTTCCATTCTTCCTCATTTCTTTCCTCCATCATTCTCTTTTCAATATACATCCTATTCTCTAGCCCTCCTGAACTACTAACAGATCCAATAGCATTGCCATAAAATCTAGAAACTTAGATAAGACTTTTTTCATTATTTATATTTATTTCTGAACACACTGGCTTATTTTTTTACAGGTTATGTTAAATGTGATTTATTCAGTGGAAATCAGAGGTATAATTCATCTAAGGCAATGATCATAGATGCATATGCAAGGATTGATAGAAACATTTCATTAATGCAGTGCATTCACTGCAATTTTGTACAGCCCATTTAACTGCACCATTAATAAGGTGTATCATGTTGAACATTCTATGTGGTTTTTTCGAATATGCATGTATTTTAATGTAATATCAAGAATCCATTTGTAAACATTTATATGTATATTCATTTATGTTTAAAAATTTTATAAATACTATGTAAAATGTGCATGATGTTTCATGCCTCCATGCTTCCCTGTGCGAGATGCCCTATTCCTTCTGGATAGTTTTTCTATATCCTAGTTATTCTTCAGGACTCAGATCAAACACTAATTTCTTTGAAACACTTTCTTAGCACTCAATCTCAGTGACTATAGCATCATCATCTTCCCCTTATCCCCCTTGACCTCTTGAATTTCAGCAAAGGGAAATGGAAACCTCTTCTATGAAGGATTAATAGCTCATGATACATATATTTAACAAAAGTTAACTTCAGCATCACAGATGCTAATGTCTCAGGGAAGATAGAGTCTAATTGGAAGTAAATAAGCAGGAAAGCTAGTCCTCTGAGAGTTAAATTGTCCACACCAGGCAGATAACTTACTCTCAGAGAATAGAGAACTGCAGAAGTTAAATCATGTACTTGAAAGAAGCAGTCAGTTAAGGCCATCACCTGGTTAAAAATAAGCCTAGGGATGCCATCATTATACATTCATTTCATCTAGGATTTTTCCTTTCCCGTTCAAAATCATTCTCTAAATCTTACAATTCCTATGAATTCTTCACTTACTAAAATGTATCTCTGTTCAATGTTCACAATTATCTCTACTTTACCCATCTTTTCTTTTTATTCATAATCATGTGGGGGCAGAGACCTACTTTATGATATATTCAGATAGTGCAGGGTGCTTCCACAAAGCTTCATATATAATCATAATAACAATAATCTGTATTACAGATGACAGATACAGAATTGCTGTTCCAGACCTCAACATTTCAAATCAGAATAAATAAAGCTCTATGCATTTCATTAGAGCATTTCTCTCAAATCTGGTTTGTGGAACACAGATAACAATCTGCCTATTTCTGCAGTGATTATTTTCATTGAAAGTATGTCTAGCAATTTCTAATACATGCTCACACAAACTTAGTTTGCATTTAGTAAATAAAGCCAGATGTTTTATAAAACCAGTGAATTAGTTTTATGGTACATGAGCTTGATGGAATATTACATAGCCATTAAAATGATGAAAGTGCAGACCAGCCAGATATATGGAAAACTATATACTGTGAGAAAAGTAATACACAGAATGATGATATGATCATCTCTATTGTGTATATTATTTGTTATAAGTACAATTTGGAAGAGGACACAGCAATATAAATGGTTTTCTTAGGAAGCTATTATATTTTTTACATATGGATTTCTTTTTAAAGCAAGAGGATTTAAGCAGTATTTATTGAAATAGGCTCTAATCTTCCTGGTTATATAGACAATTATAATCTATGTTATGTCCATAGAAGTAAAAAGATAAGTTTTTGGTTTGTGTGTTGGTTTTTTTGTTGGTAAGTGGCTTCAGTTTAGGGCTTGAACTTATGACCCTGAGATCAAGATCTGAGCTGAGATCAAGAGTCAGACACTTAACCAACCGAGCCACCCAGGTGCCTCTAAAATGAGAGGTTTAAAGGCATTTTTTCACCTATATGACAAGGACATTGGTTAAGATCATCTCTGAGGTTTCTTTGATCATTCTGTATCAGATAGACATTCATTGCAGTATTACCAGGAAGGAAGTTTTCCTATTTTCATGACTGCAAGAGGGAATTATAAACACTATCTTTGGAGTCAGACCTCTGGTGTCATATTATTCTCTACCACCACATAGTCATTGAATATCTGATCTGGGACAAGTTCCTTGCCATTCTTAAATCTTGGTTTCCTCACCTAAACGTGGCGATAATAAAACTTTACCTTAAAATATTGTTGAAAGGAGGGCAGCCCAGGTGGCTCAGCGGTTTAGTGCCGCCTTCAGCACAAGGTATGATCTTGGAGACCCGAGATCGAGTCCCCAATCAGGCTCCCTGTGTGGAGCCTGCCTCTCTCTCTCTCTTTCTTTCTCTCTCTCTCCCTCTCTCTCTCTCTCTGTCTCTCATGAATAAATAAATAAAATATTTAAAAAATAGTTGAAAGGAATAAATTTTTAAGAAAGCTTATAAAGTGAGAGTTTTACATAAAACCTGGTACATATTAAGTTTTTAATAAAAGGTAGTTATATACACATATCTCAAGGCCACAACTAATTTACCAGTATTTTTTTTCCCAAAGAGAAGCCAAAGAAACACTATCCCTACTCTGCAATATTTAGGCCATTCTAGGTGAAATCTCAACCACGTTTCTTTAATTTCTTCAAAGGAGTTGTTTTCATGTGTTCAAACTTAATTCATAATGAAGGCAGATTTTTGCATGATGGCTATAGTTGGTGACTTTTCTGATGGCAGGGCTTTGTGTTAAAGTTGCAGACATTCTGAGAACTAATTGAATATTCTGTGAATTGATTCCTTTTTGCAAAAGGCACTAGAATTTGGGATTAAATGTCTTCAGATGTAATGCCAATCATAATGCATCCAGTATTTAAATATTTGAATGGATCATCCATTGGAGTTTGTCATTCTATACTCCATCTTTCTTCTATAAAGCACATCTAAAATACTGGGCCTATATTTTGAATATGCTTTATGTCCACATTCTGACTATAAGATTTAGTAGGAGTATATGGTAAAGGGAAACAAACAGGACATTAAAAGACCACTTACAATATGGCCATATTTCTACACAATTATATGTCTTACACATCTATCTTACTATCCTCATTGTCTATGTATTTAGAAAAATCCTCCAACTGACTAAGAGGATGCAATTAAGGGCCTTCTGAAATCATGTAAGAGAAAGACTGTTTTCTCTGTCTTATTGTGAAGGTTTCCAACTCCATGTCTTCTGGAGCAAGATTTGATCTATCCCTACCTCTGTAAGGCCCAGTTAGAGAATAGGCAAGCAGTCCAAATGGAAACTCTGACTCTCTGGAGCTGGCATTCTCAGTCAGCTATGTGGGGAATAATTAAAAAGCCTAGGAAAATTGAATAGGAAAAAATCACTTTGGCTTATTAAATAATGAGGGCTTTACCTAGAGAGAACTAGACAGGTCCAGACCAACCCATGCTGGAAATATCTTCTTGAAGTTTATAACAGGTGAATTTAGCACAAATGAAACTGCAGTTTTTTTCTAATCAGCCCCCTCTCTTCAGGTTGGGTTCCTGCCCTCTTCAACTCTCACCATTCACTATATTACAAGAATCTGTCTCCAGACCACAGAATGAATTTCTTGATATTAAGGACCTAAGGCTTTTTATTCATCTTTGTTCAGCTAGTATCTACTTCCTAGGAAATTAACCATAAACACTTGAATACCTCCAAAGTGGAGTCAAAAATTTAAGTAGTTTAAACTATGGTGATTTATTTGTAATGGCTTGAGAACATAGCCCTTTAGAGGTTGGTGGCTTTTTGAACTGCTACCATGATTCGCAAAAAAAATATATATATATATACATATATATATATGTATATATAGGGATCCCTGGGTGGCGCAGCGGTTTGGCGCCTGCATTTGGCCCAGGGCGCGATCCTGGAGACCGGGGATCGAATCCCACGTCAGGCTCCCGGTGCATGGAGCCTGCTTCTCCCTCTGCCTGTGTCTCTGCCTCTCTCTCTCTCTCTCTCTGTGTGTGACTATCATAAATAAATAAAAATTAAAAAAAATATATATATATATATATTCATTTTGTTTCTATCAGAAACAGAAATGGGCTGAATAGTGTTCTTTGGTGCCCCAGTACCCTCTTCTGATCTAATTCTTTGAGTAGTTGTTTCGGTTGATTTCCAGTAGCTTGGGATATTTGTGTAATACACAGCACTTACCTAGCTAGCACTTACCTAGCCTGCGTAATTAGCATATCCCTAATTTTTCTGGATATCAATTCAGTCACCTATAAATTGAGGCCCTGGGACCAGATTGTGGTTTTTTTAAGATTTTATTTATTTATTCGTGAGAGACACACAGAGAGGCAGAGACATGAACAGAGTAAGAAACAGGATCCCTCCAGAGAGCATGATGCAGGACTCGATCCTAGGACCCCGAGATCATGACCTGAGCCATAGGCAGGTGCTCAACCACTAAGCCACCCAGGCACCTGACCAGATTGTCTTAAAGATAGGATTCCACTCTATAAATGTTTTTACCTGGTGATTCATAGATTAGATTTTTAGGGCCATGTGTTGTTTTTTGTTTTTAATAATAGTAGGTTCCCCTGCCTCACTCACATCATAGCACCTTGACTTTAGCATCCAGCTCAAAACAAAAATAGAGAGCGAAAAAAGAAGCTATTTTCTAATTCAGTACTAAAATAACAGGAGCAAAGCTGAAAATAAGTATCTAAGAAAATTGCTTTTTGTGTTTGTATATTTTTTTTTCAAGTTTGCCTATTGTAACTCTTTCATTTTTAAGAAAATGTTATCACATTAGAAGGCCTTCTATTTCCTGCTTGCTGCTTTTCTTTTCCCTCCCATCTCATGTCAGAAACTGTATTGAAAGCAATTTTAACAGATGTAACTAATGAAGGGCTAAATATGTGCGAGTGATGTATTGTTATTTTATAACCAGGAATTCTTCTGGATCTCTAGTCCGCTCGATCCTGGATTGCTATAGGGTTTGATCCCTCTGTATTATATTGGTCTTCCCATGTGTGAAATGGACAGGAATGTATACATACCTCTGGATGGTGGTGTGATGTATACCATAAGTAATAAATACTTATCCAACATTGTAAGATCCCTTTACGAAGGCACAGCAAGGTACAGTTCTGTTGCATTCCCTATATGTGTCCTCATGGCTGATTTGTCTTAATTCTGAATTGCTTGGCTGTGGACAGGTGGACCTCATTTTTCTTACTTTGCTTGTACTACTACTACCACCACCACCATCACTACTACTACTACTACTACTACTACTACCACCACCACCATCACTACTACTACTACTACTACTACTACTACTACTACTACTACTACTACTACCACCACCACCATCACTACTACTACTACTACTACTACTACTACTACTACTACTACTACTACCACCACCACCATCACTACTACTACTACTACTACTACTACTACCACCACCACCATCACTACTACTACTACTACCACCACCACCATCACTACTACTACTACTACTACCACCACCACCATCACTACTACTACTACTACTACCACCACCACCATCACTACTACTACTACTACTACTACTACTACTACTACTACCACCACCACCATCACTACTACTACTACTACCACCACCACCATCACTACTACTACTACTACTACTACTACTACTACTACTACTACTACTACCACCACCACCATCACTACTACTACTACTACTACTACTACTACTACAAGGTGTTTAACAGGCTTACAGAAGGAAATAAAAATGAATGACATGGATTCCTCATTCTTTAACTTTTATTTAATTCTTCTTGAATGTATGACAGGCCAGGAATAGTCCCAATAGAATATTGGGATCTTTAAGGAACTTAGGGGAAAAGGATGGCATAGCTTGTTTTCTTCCTATCTTTATAAAAGTGGAAAATCTTGGTGGGCAGATTTTCATCACAAGTTTCATAGAACATGAAACTTAGATGTGGAGTAATTTAAAAACATGGGATTTTTTAAAAAATCAGATAGACCAAGGTCTGAACTCTTCCCATGATTTTACCAGGTAACTTTGGATTAAGTTATATAATCTCTTGAAATTTCATTGTCTTCATTTGTGCATAAAATTCCACTTAGTGGTTTAAAATTAGTTAAATGTTGACATGTTCACATATGCCTCAACTACTACTACTATGATTACCACTACCTGCATCATTATCACCAACACCACCACTGCTTCTACTATTACTACCACTACCACTACCTCCATCACCACCACCACTACCACTATTACTAACACCATCACCACTACTTCTGCTATTTTTACCACCACTACTACTATTCCTACCACCACCATCACTACTACTACTACTACTACTACCACCACCACCATCACTACTACTACTACTACTATCTTTATGATTATCATCATTACCAACCACCGTTGTCATCATTATTGTCATAGTCATCATTTTAATTTAGTGAGATGAAATAATGGGTTCCTCAAATATGGGAGAACAGTTGTTTCTAAGAACTTTTGAAAGTTTTCCTATTCTTCAACTTCAACTTTATAGGATAATATCAGTGTGAGTCAGGAAAGAGGCTCAAGACAGAAACTACCTATGTTAGAGTCATAATACATCCAAAGCTCATTTTTTAATTAATATTAATAATGAAAATCAAATACAAATATAGGCAGGAAGCTGAAAGATAATTAAAGAAAAATACATATTTAGGTCAAATAGAAATAAAGGGAACAGAAGCCATCCAAGAAATAAGAAGTGAGTGTTTGGAAAGAACAGACTTCTATTTTATTTATTTTTTTTAAATTCCAGTGTAATTAATATACAGTGTTATTAGTTTCAGGTATACAATAAAATAACTCAACAATTCTATATGTAATTCAGTGCTCATTATGATGTGTGTACTCTTAATCCCCCTCACCTACTTCACCTATCCTCCCATACAGTTCCCCTTGGTAACTATCAGTTTGTTTTCTATATTTAAGAATCTGGTTTTTTGTTTGTCTCTTTTTTCCTTCATTCATCTGTTTTGTTGCTTAAATTCTACATATGAGTGAAATCATATGGTATTTGTCTTTCTCTGATTGGCATATTTAACTTAGCATTATACCTTCTTTTTTTTAGATTTTTCTTTATTTATTCATGAGAGACACAGAGAGAGAGAGAGAGGCAGAGGCATAGGCAGAGGGAGAAGCAGGCTCCATTCAGGGAGCCCAATGTGGGACCTGATCCCGAGACTCCAGGATCACCCCTGGGCTGAAGGCAGGCGCTAAACCACTGAGCCACCCAGGCATCCAGCATTATACCCTCTTGATCCATCTATGTTGTTGCAAATGGCAAGATTTTATTCCTTTTATGGCTGAGTAATATTCCATTATATATATATATATATATGTATGTGTGTGTGCTTATAATATAACATGTGTATATATATATATGATATCCCATTATACACACACACGCACACACACATACACACATACACACACTAGATCTTCTTTATCCATTTATTTATCAATTGCATGGGTTGATTTCATATCATGGCTATTAAAAATAATGCAATAAACATAGAGATGCATTTAAATTTTCAAATTAGTGTATTCATATCCTTTAGGTAAATACCCAGTATTACTGGATCATAAGGTAATTCTATTTTTAATTTTTCTTAGAGAAGTATCCTAAAGATTCCTGCCCCTCCAGCCCATGTTCTGAGATCAAATGTGGTGTTGTTACTACTCCTCATTTACCCTAGATGTTTTTCAAATTGATGCTCTTATACTCTATCTCAGTGTGGTTGTTAGTTTCGCTATCTCCTTAAAGCAGGTACTTAGTTTCCTATTACTCTCTGGCTCTCCTAGAATCAAACCACTAATTCTTAAAGTTAAGCCCTACTGATTGTAGGAACTTGCAAAATTAAGCCCCTCTGGTTTTCAAAGTCAAATGTTATGGGGATCTGTCTTCCCACTGCAGGTCCTCTGTCCCTGGGGTGCCTGATGTGGTGTCTGCTTCTCTTCTTACTCAGTTTGTGTCCCTCCAGCGGACAGTCTTGTGGGCTGGTTTGTTTTCCATCCATGTCTATGCCCCTCCTACCATTTTCTATGTGGCCTCTTCTCTATAATTAGCTGTGGAGAGTGTGTTTTTTCCAGTCTTGGGTCATTTTCTGAGTAATTTACTCTGATCTGGGTGCTATTTAGGTTGATCCCTGAGAGGAGGTCAGTTAGGATCCTTCTACTCCACCATCTTCCCCAGAAGTCTCTGTGGGGAACACATTAGAAAGATCAAGAATATGTAATATTGTTATATTTATTCTAGTTGCCTTCTGGGGCCCAATATGAGCCATAGATGACTATATTAAATATTAATACTTCCTCAAACACTGGATAATTCTGATTGCAGAAAGATAATCTGGTATTCTATTGGGCTGCAAGGGAGTTTCAAATCAGTTGTGAGACAGCATTGTTTAGTGGTTGGGGATGGAAGATGGAGTACAGAGGTGGTGGTATGTGATGTGTGAGAGTGTGTTTGTGTCTGTATGATGGAGTCAACTATGAAGAAATTATGTTTTAGAACTTAATGCTTGGCATTTTCACTGCCTTCCTTCCCTACTATTTTCTAAGACATCTAGGAAGATGGGTTTCCTCTCCCTCTGCCTCTCGTCCCTGCTTGCAAGTGCTCTCTCTCACTCTGAAAAAAAAAAAAAAGAAGTATATTAAATAACGCGTTCTACCAATTTCTTGTACAAAATGCTAAAATAACTTCCCTAACACACAGCTCTTTCTAATCTTACTTAAAGAAACATTGCATCATTTTCTCCCTACATTTAGTATAACAGACTTTAATTATTTAATATTTATTTCAATTTATTGTTGTCTTCTAAATGACTCCTACGTTTAGTTTGAAAATTCAAATAATACTTTAAAGTTAATGATAAAAAAAAACACACACCCTGTCTTTTCCCCAAACTCCCTCCATTTACATTCCTCAGAAGCAGCCACTTGCAACACTTTTAGTTGTACAGTTTCATATTAACTCCATATCTCTAAATGACTCATATTACTATTTATTTTTTAATTTTTTATATTATTTATTGACTCCCTACAATTAATAATGCCTCAAATCATACACAGTTCCCTTTTACCCATGTAAGTATAACATAATTTGGGGTTAGATAAATAAATATTGAATTGATGCAATATTTCATGTTTGTATAATTTCGACTATGTAACTATTCACTGTTGAGCCATATAGTCTACTTAAATTTCATTTCCTGTGTTGGTCTATTAGAAAGCTTGCTGCCTCTCTTTTCCCATTGCTAGCATCAGTTTCAGCTTTCTCTCACCTGCTGAGTAACCTACCACTGCTCCCCCTGCTTTCTAGCTTTTTTTTTTTAATATTTTTTATTTTTTATTCATGAATGACACAGATTGAGAGAGAAAGACAGAGACACAGGCAGAGGGAGAAGCAGGCTCCAAGCAGGGAGCCAGGTGCGGGACTTGATCCCAGTAATCCAAGATCACACCCTGGACTGAAGGCAGGCCCTAAACCACTGAGCCACCCAGGAATCCCCTGCTTTCTAGCTTTAAAATGCTATTACTCTCATTAATAATAAGTAATATTATTAATACTTATTTTATAATTTCTGTTTATGTATTAATAATATGTATATTTATATTTATTAATTATGTAGTAATAGTAATATGACATTTGTTCATAATATTAATTCATTTATATAATTTATAATTAAATTATTGCATATTAATTATCAACATCATTGATTAACAACAATAACTATCATTATCTGTGCTTCCTATTCCATACTTTTTCTGTTGCTTACATTTGTTGCTAAAAAAAATTATCTATTTTCTCTCTGTCTCTCTCTCTTTTCTTTAATTACTCTTTATCCCCAACATGGGACTTGAACTCACAACTGGAGATCAAAAGTTGTGTGCTCTGCTGACTGCCCTAGCCAGGTGCCCCTCTACTTACTCTTGTTGTTGTGTTTCTAGAACAAAAGTGGCAACATGAAGTTCATATTCCATGTCTAAACAGAAACTCTTATGATTTTCTATGTCAGTTTTTCAGTCCTACATTTGGTGCTCCCTAGTTTATTGTGCCGTGCTTTGGCTTCTGTTTACTCCCTTAAAGAAAACACAGTGATGGGGATCCCTGGGTGGCGCAGCGGTTTGGCGCCTGCCTTTGGCCCAGGGCGCGATCCTGGAGACCCGGGATCGAATCCCACATCAGGCTCCCGGTGCATGGAGCCTGCTTCTCCCTCTGCCTGTGTCTCTGCCTCTCTCTCTCTGTCTCTGTGACTATCATAAATAAATAAAAATTTAAAAAAAAAAAAAAAAAAAAAAAAGAAAACACAGTGAGTGCTTGGAACACGCTTGCATTTGTAGGTTAACTATATACTATTAGTTGGTAAGATAATATGTTTATTTTAGCTAATGAAAATGAAAAGTCATCCCTATTGTTGCAAATGGCAAGATTTCATTCTTTTTTATGGCTGAATAATATTCCAGTGTGTGTAGGTGTGTGTGTATGGAGTTTTTGTGTGAATCAAAATTTAAGAATCTCTTTAGTCAGAGGCCAGCTAAATGAAGGCTTAAGACATTATTTACCTAACAGAAGTTTGTAGGTTTTGGTGAGAGGTCTTGACAATTCCTAGTAAAATGTGCTTAGAAACCCTAAAAAAATATTTGTGTGTGTGTGTGTGTGTGTGTGTGTGTGTACACTATATCTAACACTGTATGTTAACCATACTGGAATTAAAATACTTAATAAAACAACAAAAACAAAGAAAGAAAATGAAAAATCGTATAGAGTGTAGTTCTTTACTTTTTATAAAAGTAAGCAAATTAAGAAAAAAAGGAAGAAGAATGATTGTTTCTATTTATTTGGCATTAACTACATGGCACATACTGTATCAACATTTTATATAATGACCTTATCTAATTATTTTCCTAAAAATTGTATTTATTTGAGAAAGAAAGAGAGAGAGAGCACGAGTAGGGGTGGGGGCGAGGAGCAGAGGGAGAGGGAGAAGCAGACTCCCTGCTGAGCAGAGAGCCCAATGGTGGTCTCCATCCCAGGACCCTGAGAATATGACCTGAGCCATCCAGGTGCCCCCTTATCTATTTCTTATAATACTTTTTCTATGTACTTTATTTTATAGATGAGAAAACTAAAATGTAAAGAAGTAACTTACCCAATAGCAGAATTGGTTAAAATCCAAATGTAGTGATCTTTCTACTATACCATGTTATAATAGGATGATAATGGTCAAGTAAAAGAAAGGTTTTTTATACATTGCTGGAAAAACTATGAATTGATATTATCTCTATAGAAAATTTTGGCAAGATTTATTAATATTAAAAATTCATATATTTGTTGACTCAATCAGACATTCCACTTTTGAAAATTTATCCTACGAATCTAGGTATACACATATGAAATGATGTAATATCATTTGTAATAACAATGGACAACCATATGATGGCCTATTATGCAGATGAAAAAAAATAAAAACACTTTGTATACTAATACGTAAAGATCTTTTGTTAACTTAGCAAGATGTGTAGAGCAATGGAAGCAATGGGAATGGAATGCTATTTTTATCATTTTGTTAACAGGGGGTTATGAATTTATTCAAATGCAATAATGTTTATCTAGATGAGCTCTGGCAGGATACTTAGGGAATCAGTAATAATGGACACATTTAGGTGTTAGGACTGAGAAATGGTTGGATGTGTGACAGGTATAAAAAAAAACGTGACCTTATAAAATGTAGTTTTGTAAATGTCAAAAAATTTAGCCAGGTGAATATGTTTTATGTTCAAAATGTATTAAAGACACTGTTTCAGTTTTTGATGGGTTATGTAAGTGTATTCTCATGGAAATAATAACTTATGGTGCCATATAAAAATATGCCAAGAATATATATACATGTTGGAGGATGTATGTAAGTCATGTATTTTATAAAATTATTTCTGAATATCACTGATATTAAAGTATTTATCTTAGGAAGCCTTAGGGAAATCCCACTAAGAGAAAGAAGGAGGTAAATAATATGAATTGGGAAATGGGTGATAGGGATAGTTATTTTTCCTTTTTTGGGAGGGGGGGTATAGTTCTTTTTCCTAACTTTGTCTATATCTGAGCTGCTCTCACAGCATGTTTAGATATACCCTGCTGAGTTTCAGTACTCCAGCAGAAAAAGGAGTGCTCTAAACTAGTGCCTACATAGCTAACATGGGACCAATTTAAAGTGTTCAGCACCCCATCAGCTAAGATTTAAAGCTACCATTAATGAATTTACTGACCATATGTGTGTCCAAAGGTTGGGGCTTCTTGGACAAATGAGGTGCAACAGCAGACACATCAAATTGGGAAGTGGTATGTCTACTATTCTGACATTTCCTACCCCTGCCTTCATCACCTCACCCCCTGTTAGCTTCATTCAGACACATACTTCTGCAGTATCAGACTGACTTGCATAATCCACCTGTAGGTTTCACATAAAATATGAAACTCAAGACTGTAGAATCTATAAGCATTCAAGTAGGTTTTTCACACTTGCTATCCTACAATAAAATATATCACACCAGAGGCAGCTCGTTATTATTTTGACTGTGATTATTGATAAATGTAATATCAATTCCAGATTGTGCTTCATATGAAGTCTCTGAAGCCTTTTGATTCTAGTTTAGAGTCTTGATTCTGTAACAAAATTCTCTAAGTGCCTATTGGACTTACTCATTTTTAGATCATCCTGATCAAAACTGCATCTATGACTAAAAAATAAAATGTTATTAATCCTTTGGTGTTCTTATTCTTACAAAAGCTACTTTCCCTTCCAGGTAATTAAAGAGAAATACAGTGGAGTAGAATTATATGTACAGTTTTTCTTAAGTTGTTCAGATTTTGGTGTCTGTATTCTTATAAGGTAGAGTTTTGTGTTTCATTTATTCCTAATAGCAACAAATATATCTATTAAAATGTATTAAAGTTAAGGAAGCATACTATTGTAAAATATATATATGTAATATATATTATATATATATATACATATTTATATGTATGCAGTAAATATCCCAGAAATCTCTCTACTATCTAGTCCTAGAGATGTGATAGTATCTTACTGGTACAGTGTCTAGAGATCTGGCTAGACTTCCATCCTCTCCCTTCACAAGAAAGACCATACTAGATAGTATTCCCTCAACCATACATCTACTCTATGAATGGATTAATTTTAACTTTATGAGAATTTTTCTGCCTACTTTAGAGCATAACCTGCATAAAAGAAGTGATCCTATTGTATACAATGTGGCATCTTGATAGATTCAGGCATGTTTATCAGAGACCATATGCCAGGATGACCTATCCATCATTAGAGGGCATCCATGTCCCAACCCAGCCATTGCTGCCAATGTCATAACTCAACAACTTTGTGTCATATGGTGTTTTAAGACATGTATAAGCAATTAGAAGAAATAAAGTTTCTCTTCAGTATTTTGTGGACATATGTGTTTGTATATTGCTTAAATTGTTACACAAAGGCAATGACTCAAAAAAATAAACTACATATTAAAATACTCAAAACTGCTATATGCCACCTCTTTTATGAATTGGGAAATGGGTGACCTGCAGATGACCTGCAGATGAAATTCAGCATATGAACTTTGATACAACTGTAGTCAACATTGCAGTTTGCACCTATAGAATTCCACCCTAAAGACAAAAAAAAAAAAAAAAGCTAAATGGCACATATGTATATTTTTATGATCATAAAGACAGAAGTCATTAGCTCATTTAGATGTTTAATTTAATGATACCTAGATTTTTACCAAGCCATGAGTGTGTCCCAGTTGGTTGATTTTCACAGAAACTTTCTTGTTCAAGGGCAGATATTGCTTATTTTTGCCTACTTATTTGAATGTGCAGCTCACAGTACCATGTGCTCTTCCCTTGAAGAGTCTCCACTACTACAGGATGATTATTGCTTAGTCAGCTATTCAGACTCTCCTGGAATCCGTTGTTATGGGAAGAGGAGTAGGTGGAAGATGGATAGACTCTAAGGAACTCTTTAAGGAAAGGTTGAAGTAATTTTCAGTGGGAAAAGGAGGAAATAATTACAAATAAGTTCTTTCTGGAAAAGATCAATAACCAGAAAATTACCCTTTGAACCTATTGTCATAGGAAATCTATTTAATAATACTTTCTCTCCAGAAGAGTAATTTTTAAATTGACTTATATTATCTAGTGCAACCCTTTCACACAAGTAAAAACAAACCCACCAAACATCCTGCCAAAGAAAAGAGGAAACAATGGTTTCTTGTTTTTAGGAAGAAAAAAATACACACATATACTTTATAGAAAAAAAATGAAATCCCCTCTATTTATTATATTTAGAGTTATTAAGGTTTAATCTTATGTACTACACTTATATTTACATAAATGGAAGATGAATTAAGGAAAAGATAATATGAAATAGAGGAAATTATAAAGTATCAAAAAATTACTATACACTACTAACATTTAATAGCAAGAGTTAAGAAATCTAGCAATAATGTAGTTACCAGAGAGTGTATTTTTTGGCAATTTCAGACATCTAAATATATCTGTTTTAAAAACATAGCTTTATTTTTTAGTGTCTTTAAACTCAGCCTTATTGAGATTTGCTTTACATATAATAAAATTCACTGATCTTAACTGTATTAGTTTTGAGAAATGTATACAACTGTGTATTCTCAACTGAAATCATGATATAGACCATTTCCATTAAGAGTGGCCTTATACCCTTTTGTATACAAAACCCTTTCCTCCCCTTAGTTCCTGGCAACCATAGATCTTTCTCTCACTATGTAGTTTGTTTGTTTGTTGTTTGTTTGTTTGTTTTTGCCTTCTCTAGAATTTCATATAAATGGAATAATCAACATTTTTGGCAATCCTCTTTAACATAGCATAATGCTTCATAGAATCAACTATATTGTTCCATGTTGTCAGTAGTAGAACATTTACTTCCTGAAAGATATTCCACTGTGTGGATATACCACGAACTGTTTATCAATTCATCAGTTGATAGACATTTGGGTTTTTTCTAGTACTTTGGCTACTATAAATAAAGCATTTATGAACATTCAAAACCAAATATTTTTGTGATCATATGTTTTCATTTTTCTTGTGTAAGTACTTAGAAATGGAATTACTGGATCATATGGTAAGTATATGTTTATAGGAAACTAGTTTTTGCCAAAGTGGCTAAACCATTTTGCATTTCTACCAGCAGTGTCTGAGCATCCCTGTGGCTCTGCATTCTCACCAATATCTTGCATGGTTCTTGATCAGTGCACTCTTTTAACCATGAACCATGGTAAGAATTTATTTTACATAATAAATCATGATGCACACACATAACAAAAACATGTTTTAGGAAACAGTATTTTGGTTTACTACAAAAAAGGCAATCTGAATTTTATTTACTATTTTATTGTTGCTTGCTAAAAAATAAAAATTCACGTCTTAAATATTAAACTAATTGCACAGATTACTAATAGTTTGACCAATAGTTTAAATAACATACCTCATAATTTTGACACACTAATACATAACCACATAAATATCTAATTTTAGGTTGTTGGTTTATTTTTATAATGAGACTATAGATAGTAGAAATGGTTTTCTCCTCCAATAATCCATTGCTTGATATTAGAAGGGAAACGTGACTGAAGGCTTAGTCTGGGTTTGGGTTTTTTCCAAATAGATGAAATTGTTTTAAAACAAGGCAGGAGATTGACAGAAGGTGGTTGAACTTTAAATTGAATCAGGGCTGGTGTGTTAGTGGTAACAAGCCTGTACCACAAGATGGACCACACTGGCCACAGTTTAGAGCCAGTATCCAGCCATCACCCTCAGCCACCAAAATGACTGTCTTTTCTTTTCACCTTTTAAAACTGCTTTGCATCAAAGCCTGTATCAATAAAAGGATGAATCTGTTGGGGGAGGGGAGTTATAGTAGTTAAATATATATTTAGAAAAAAGACTGAGATTATTACCTAAAACTGTTAGATTTAGTCATTTTAGTTATTTGAGGTTACATTGTCCTTAACCTGTTTTTCATGTTTGTTCAAAAATTAGTTATAGTAAGGTGATCAGTAACTAAAACTCAAGAGGCTAAAGATATTAAATGGTTGTACTAGAATAATATTCAGTTTTAAGACAATAGATTCATGAAAGGAAAAAAATATTTTTCCGTGTAACTCATGAATTTTGTTTCATTTTTAAGAATTTTGCGCTGGCATCTGCTTTTCCTCTTAAGATTTACCAACATTCTGTCTTCTACTGATGAGTATTCAGCTAAAAACTGAGCTTATTAAGGTCTTATGTTAAAGGAAACTGTAAAGTTGCAGAAATCATTAGTATACTGATTCAACATTTCAGATTAGGAAAGGAACATGGTCCAAGGTCACTGAATAAATTACACTGTATCAGAAAATGAAAATTACACCCTGACATAGTATGATTTTAATAAAAAATGAAAATGTGATTTACGACCCCCTTTCTTCAGGCTACTAATGTTCATTGCCAAAAGATGAATCCCTTCTGTGACATTAAATGTGAGATGGGCTTCAGAAAACGTTGTGGACTAATTCACTTGCCAAGAAAAGAAACAAAGTGTATACATGCATGTATTTTTATACCCATCTGCTATCACGGTGGAGCCAAATATATTTGAGGCAAACAAATCAGACCAAATAAGTTCATTTTTCTTCAGTACAATAATGGAAACCTAATGAATAAACGAGATGCAGGTCTAACAAAATTAACAGAAGGAGAGTAACAAAGCTGGTTAGGGGGAAATTGACATCCTAGTGAACTGTACCATGAAAAAATAATTTAACATAGCCCTTCTAGGAACCAGTGATAGGGCATGGTCAGTCTGGAGGGACATATAATGAGTCTCTAATAAGATACCTCCAAATATAATATTAATAAACACTGTCACTAACAACTCATAGAATCAAATAAAGGAATATGAAAAGCACAATTTAAAGACGGAACAAGTATAAGGGCCGTGTAACATGATATAAGTTTGGATCAGCATACATTATACCTTGATTAAATTTGAGAAATCAGTTAAAACCAACATGATGAAATCCATTTAATACAAATGTAAAGTAGCTCAGTGATGGCAGATATTAACAACAGATGCCCTCATTCAGAATAAAAACTGAGACAGACTCTGTAGGACGGTTGGATGCATAGATTAATGAAGCTCTTAATAAGATAAATTTTACTGAATATGTCATAGAAAAATATGCCCTCTGGCAGTTAATAATTTTATTTTGGCCCAAAGAGAAAACATTAGTTTACAAACTCTAAAATGCCTAGATGCTGCTCGTCAATTGTTTTATTAAAACCCTTATTGACAAAAATAAGACACTGCAAAGCACAATTAATGAAGAACATCCTCTACCAAAGCACCCTTTGCATTTTATAAAATAACCTTTTTTTTTAATATAATGCTTTCTTGGCACTGCTTCATCTTTAGAACTCCTGTTTATAAAGATGGCCTTTTTTGCTGACAACCCATTGAACTTCCCATCTATGCCTCCTTTCCAGCCTACCAACTTTCTAAGGCCCCTATACCCAATCTCCTATGTCTACATTTTGCTCAAATATCTCACTTGCAATATATTAAAAACATCCCTCCTGTCTATGCAGTGCCCTTTCCCCACTTTATTTTCCTTTTAGTGTGAGGCATCATTGACCCTCCACTTCTCCTATAAAATGCTTTCCTCTTTTATGTTCTGTGGCATATCCATTCTCCAATCTCTTCCCAACTCTGACCCTTCCTTCTTGGTCTTTATCAAGAGTCTCTTCTTTCCTTCTACCTACCAACAATGATGTTTCCCAGATTTGTGGCCTCAAATATCCTCTTTCCTCTATCCATTCTATCGATGTATTTATTCTTCAGGAATACAATTAGCATGCCGTCACATTATCTAATTTTCCAATCTACATGTCCAACCTTGAACTTTCATCATAGTCCTCATTCAGCAACTTATTCCACTAGCTTAAAATATATATTTATTTGAATTCCCATAGTTCAAATTTAATACTTTCCCTGGAACAGGATTCCATTTGTAATCATGTTCTTACTTGTTTATATGCTTCCTCTCTGCTAGATTTTGATTCTTTCATTTTCCTTTCTCCTCATTTATTTCTATCATGTTTCTCAGATTAGAACATCACTGTCCAGGTTCTATGAGGCCCCTGTGCTCCACGCACTTCCTATATAGCAGCCACTTCCTGGAAGGCCTTTCTGTGTGGTTCAATGCCTTAGCTATGTCCAGCCCCCATCCAGACTTCACTCTGCTGCTCATATAAATCTCCTTAATATACAACTTCCACTATATCACTTTTCTGATTAAGAACTTTCCATGGTTTCCTAAAACCCAGTGCATCAAATCAAAGCTCCTCTGACTATAATTCAGTCTTTCACGGTTTGTCCTATTGCGACCAGAATGATGTAATTCCCCACTCATTTCCAATGTAGAGTGTCTGCTTTAGTTATGCCATCTTCATGTTTATCCCCACCTTACGCTTTAGTTGTGATGCTTTTCACATCTGACATAACTATACTTGAATTTCAGACCAAGATTTACTTATAATTGATACTTATAATTACTTATAATTATTTGTGATTTATCCCCAAAGTGTAAGCTCTTTTTTTGTTTCAAAAGAAACAAAGGGTAAACAATGCCCAGTTCCATAGACACTTTTTTCTTTAATTTTCAGCTTATTAAAGTCACTACAAAGTGGTCAAGTTATTCAAGGTTACTATAATTTTAATTCCTTAAAAAATGAAAAACAATCTAGTTTTCTGTAAATACATATTATTTTGTATTATTTTAATATGGTTTTTATTAAGAATGCTACATGTGTCAACATTATAAAGTTCCTACTTCACATGAGACAGAGGGTTGGTGTGCTTAGAACATTACAGAATGATTTGGTGGTGGTTGTTGTAGGTACAACATCAATGTTATTTTTTCATTTTTAGGTACAGAAAGTTTTGCTTTTACTTCTAAATCAGTGTTAATTTAGCTCCATCGTGTATCACTTCATTTGTTGTGAGTGGATTCCTCCATCCTATAGTACGTATTGATGTATATGTTATAAAAAAAAATGTTCTTACAATTGTTGAATCACAAGACTTTAAGACTTACAATAAGTTGCAGTTAAAATATGGATCCACACACCCCTATTTCCAAGCGCATACAAAATTTTTAAAATTATACATTGATACATCATTGTTTTCCTCCACAAAAGTGGTAACAGGCTGAGTAGATTTTCTGCCCTGCCTAAAAATAATTTTAGAAGTATTGATTTAAAAGATCTAATCAGGTTTTCTTGTTTAATGCTTCTTCTGCCCCAAAGCTTGTTCACAGCTTTCTTATAAAGTGTATGTTTAGATCCAAGAATCTCTCTAGGCTAAATTGTTCTCCCTTTCATTAAATCTAGTTCTTGCTTATTATTTAGTCTTTTAGATTTGATGAAGGCAATAGAGCATACTAGCAAAAGCGATGGCTTGTAGCCTAACCTAGCATGACATTAGGCTCTTCTATTATCTAGTGTAAAATTGAGAACGTTATTTATGTTCCTTAAGCGTCAGTTTTCTCATATCTAATATGGGATATTGCTTACATGTGTGGTCATTTGGGAGCACAAAATGAAACAGTGTGTGGCATAAAGTAAGTCCTCAATAAACATTGCCATCAATGTGCTTTTCCTATTGAGCCCACCAGTGCTTGGGACTAAATATTCTGATCACCTTTGTTCTCACATTAGTCAACTTTATTTGGTCTGTAGGTTCAGAAACTCAGTAAAACAGGGATGATTTATTAGAGGTATACAACAATTATTCACACAGGTAGGAAAATATACTTTGATGAAGAGGGAAAAAATGGGCCCAGGGATTTGATAGCTCTTAATTTTCTTTTCCTGTCTTTCAATTTTTTTTTGCTTTATTATTTGCATTTACTTCTTTATTCTTCCTGTTTTCTTTTTTTTTTTTAATTTATTTATTTATTTATTTATGATAGTCACAGAGAGAGAGAGAGAGAGAGAGAGGCAGAGACACAGGCAGAGGGAGAAGCAGGCTCCATGCACCGGGAGCCCGATGTGGGATTCGATCCCGGGTCTCCAGGATCGCGCCCTGGGCCAAAGGCAGGCGCCAAACCGCTGCGCCACCCAGGGATCCCTATTCTTCCTGTTTTCAGGCTGAGTTTCTTTGCTTCTGAGTCTACAGAGTGAAAAATATAGTCTGATAATAGATTGAGTTTTCTGGTTCCCACTCTGCTCCACAGACAAAGAAAGATGACATACAAACCCAGTACAGAATACCCCGTTGGTCCAACTAGACCGAGACAGGTGTGTCCTAGTTTGAATACTGAGCACACTCTGAATCTATCATTTAGAGTAGAGGAGAATACTTTTACATGGACACGGCTGTTTCTGCTATAACCATACATATGGAACATTTCCCAGAAAATGGGGACTTTTCAGAAAGAGGAAATCATGAAAGCTGGTTAAATGAGTTAATAGGTATCCTTTACTGTTATCAATACTTGCTCAATCTTCATTCCCAAGCCCAGATCATAGCAGCAAAGGCCCATCTTTTCCTGGGAAGATAGGTTAGGTATTAAATTATTTTCCTTTTTCTACCTATCCAAATTCTATACATTCTTCAGATCCAACTCACTTAATAATCATCCCCCATTAACACGTTAAAGTTATTTATTGTCTAATATCTTTGCAAAAACCTCTCAATATAGAAGTAGGTTAATAGAGTTCATTGAACATATAACACTTATTTACTCTCTTATAATTTCAAGTCTTTGAGCTATTTTCTTTCTATTGTATTGTCTGCCTTTGTCATAATGATAAACAAGGTGCATTTTGTGTGTTCTGTATGAGTTTAGGGTAGTTTAAATAAATGACCACAACATTGATACTGGGTGAGCCTGTAATTGCTTTGACCAGTAAGATATGGTAAAACTAACACCATGTGGCTTCTGATGCTTGGTTATAAATGACAATATAGCTTCCATTTTGTCTCTTGGAACTTTTGAGCTGAAGTCTTGAGCCACCATGTAGGAAGTTCTACTACCTTCACTGTGCTGTAGAGGACATCTAGAAGCACAGAGAGGTCATATTTAACTGGTACAGTCCCAATCCATGCACTAGGCACATGAGTAAAGCAATCTCCAGATGATTCCATCTCTGCCATCAAGTCGCTCTCTGCTTTTGTGCCTGCTCCCCTATGGGCCACACTCTGAGGATCAGGAACAAGCTAACCCTTTCATAGGGGTCACTTGCAGATTTCTAACAACTGAATGCATTAGTATATTAAAATGATTGGGAATCCCTGGGTGGCTTAGTGGTTTAGCGCCTGCCCTTGGCCCAGAGCATGATCCTGGAGTCCCGGGATCAAGTCCCACATTGAGGTCCCTGCATGGAGCCTGCTTCTCCCTCTGCCAGTGTCTCTGCCTCTCTCCCTCTCTCTCTCTCTCTCATGAATAAATAAATAAAATCTTTAAAAATAAAATAAAATGATTGTTTTTTGCATTAAATTATGGGATAATTTGTTACACAGCAATAGCAACTGCAACAGTGTACTTTGTCAGTTACATGAACTGCCCCACCTTGTAGCTTGCCTTTTTTGTTTTTTAAAGTGTTTATATTTGACATACAATATTATGGGCTTAAGGTGTACAGCAGATTGATTTGGTACATTTGTATGGCAATCTAATTGCCATAATAGTATTAGCTAACACCTCTAATACCATTTTATTCTTTTACTGATAGCTCTTGATGTAAACAAGTCTAATATTCAATATTATTATTATGAAGATTAATGTTATAGTAGTTCTGTGTGAGAAATGCTTTCCTACCTTAAGGACAAGAAGATATTTTCTTATATTAACTGTTAGATGATTTATTGTCTTATTTTTAATCTGCAATCTAGTTGAAATTAATTTTTATATATTTTATTAGACCGAAGACTAATTTCTTTTTGCTTATGAACATCCAATGACCCAATATTTATTTAAAAAAATAATCTTTTTCATTTATGGTTGGGTTTATTTCTGAAATACCGATTTTCTTCTAGTGGTATACTTATCTTTCCATCTTACTGTATCTTTATGTCTTTATATATGATTGCATAGTTTCTTTGACTTTTTTCTGAGAAATTATAGTTCTTGACTATTTTGGGCTTTATATTTGATATGAAATTTTAGATCAGCTTTTGTCTTTGCACAAACATACACATACACACACTTGTTAGGATTTTTATTGCAGTTGCATCAAAACTATAGATCAACTTTATGCGATCCCTATCAAAATACCAACTGCATTTTTCACAGAACTAGAAGGAATAATCCTACAGTTTGTATGAAACCACAAAAGACCCCAAATAGCCAAAGCAATCTTCAAACTGAAGAACAAAACAGGAGGCATTTTCATTTTATTCTAGAGCATTGCATTTTTGTTTTGTGTATGTATGCATATATTGATCTTGTACAGTGAGTTTGCTAAATAATATATGTCTAAAGTAATTTTATTCCAACGTACTTTTAGATTTTTTCATATACAATTGCATTGCCTAAAAATCGTAATGCTTTTATTTTTTTTCTAATTTTCAAAGTTTATTACAGTACAATAATTGTTTTTATTTTTTGCTTTTTAGATATACGTTGTTATATTAAGTAAATTCCCTTTACTTCCTAGTTTGGGAAATGTTATTTGTTTTTGTTTTTGTTTTAATCATGAGTGAAGTAAGGTTTTATTGCATGCTTTTGTTCTTTCCTTATTGACAACTATATGCTCAACCTCCTTATTTTGTTAAAATGGTGAATTAGAATAATTGATTCTCAAATGTTAAATGTTGATGTTAAATGTTGAACTGACTTATCCTCAGAATAAGTAGAATTTGGTTATGATGTATTATTCTCTTTATATATTGCTGAATTCCATTTGTTCTTTTTTTTAATTTGCATCTTTGTGGATGAAGGAAATTGGCCCATAATTTTCCTTTCTTGAAATCACCTTGTCATGTATATGTACTTAGTGACCATGTCTCTCCTGAGGCTCTTCGTGTTGTGACAGGTTCCCTGATTTTTCTTGTTTTTGATGACTCTTACAGTTTTGAGTATTATAGATTAGTTATTTTGGAGAACTACTTCACCCTTGTGTGAGGGTGTTTTGGTGTTTTTTCAATGATTGGACTGAGATATGTTTGGGGAAAGAATACCACAGAGGTAAAGTGCTATTCTCCTTACATCATGTGAAAGGTACATACTTACCAATGTGATTTATCATTGTTGATGGTAACCTTGATCACCTGGCCTGAGGCAGTGTTTGTCAGGTGTATTCTTGGTAAACCTTTTATTTTCCTCCCTTTACGTGCTTTATACTAAGTGCAGCCCGTACTTAAGAACTATAGATTTAGACTCCTTAAGATGGAATATATACATAAGTTGGAATTGTTCTACACAGGAGACCTGTCTATTCCTCCCATTTATTTATTTGTTTAATAATTTATTTATTTCCATTATGACCCCATGCATATGTATTTTATACTTTGAGTTATAGTACAATAATTATTTATTTTTTGCTCAAATATTTCCATCTTTGACTCTTGGGAACTCTTTCATTTGGATCCTATATGACTTTGACACACTAACATCATTGTGAGAGTTTTTGTTGTTTATTGTGTTCTGAGCGTTTTCTTATTTTTTGGCAACACAACATGGTCCAGGTTCATCTTGTATATTCCCTGACCCTGTCCTATTCCTTTTTTTTAAGATTTTTTTTTTATTAATTTACTCATGAGAGACACAGAGAAGAGAGGCAGAGACACAGGCAGAGGGAGAAGCAGGCTCCATGCAGGGAGCCTGACATGGGACTCGATTCTGGGTCTCCAGGATCATGCCCTGGGCTGAAGGCAGGTGCTAAACTGCTGAGCCACCGAGGGATTCCCCCGCACCATCCCGCCCATCTTGTTCCTAAGAAGATTTTCCAAGGAATCTTGCCTTCTTTTATCAGAGAATGGTATTAGAAACCAAGATCAGGTTGTTAGGTGTGTTCTCTCATATAATTTTTGATAAATTATGTTTTTCTAGGTGTTTTACATTTTGTCCATGTTATCAAATTACTGGAACAAACTTGTTTATAATATGTTCATAAAATGTCATGTGATCTGTAGTGATGCCACTTTTATGATTTGATATTATTTGTACAATTTTCTTTTCCTTGCATAGCTTTCATAAGGTATATAAATCTTATTCATGTCAAAGAAACACATTTTGGCTTTGTTGAATCCCTCAATTATATGTCTATTTTCTTTTTTTTTTTCTTAAACTTTTGGTTATTACCTTCTTCCTGTTTCTTTCAGTTTAATTTTCTATTCCTTTTAAATAACTTTTTGAGACCGATAAGTATATAATTAGTATTTACTTTTTCTGCTTCTAATAAGTGGGCTTAATTTAAGTTTATACATTTTTCTCAGAGCAGAATTTTAGCTGTACTTCACAAGGTTTGATGTTAAACTTTCATTATTTGTTAATTTAAAATGTTCTCTAAATTTCACTGTTTTTTTTTTGATCCATGAATTATTTAGAAATGCATTGATAAATATCCAAACATATGAAGATTTTTTAATTATTTTCTTGTTGATTTGTAGCCTAAGTTCAATATAATCACAGACAGTACTTTCTATGATTTTAATAATTTGATATTGGGTTTGTGTGGCCCATTTGCTATATAGCCCAGAATATGGCCCATGTGGTTAATATACCATATTTATATAAAATATGTATTGTGCGGTTTGGTACAGTGTTGTATATATGTCAGATTAAATTTATTAACTGAGGTAAGATAGACAAAATCATTTTAGAAAAATCATAGTTAAAAAAAAGAAAAATCATAGTTATATCACATCAGAAATATAGCAACACCACGTGCTTTCTACATTTTGTAACATATAACTTTAACCTCTTCAGGGAACTGTTAAGCATTTCTAGGCTTGCTGTGGAAATTTGGCAAAGTGCTATTAAGACAGTAACTTTAGTCATTGTATACAATATAACTTAGACTCTAGGAGAGCCAAGCAAAGTGGGGAAATTAGAAATAATTCTTCTAAATTGACAATACTTCCTTTTCATGCATGTTTTTTTATATCTCATTGTCAAAATGTTGCTTACAGGTTTATTGTGACTTCTATTAAAAATATCTTTGCAACATAGAGGCTAACTAACCACCATCAAAAAGGAATGAGAACTAATATTAAGTGATTATAGATGTCACAAATTTCATCGTGTTGTTCTATTTTAATCATTCTAGCAATCATGGAAGTATGTGTAATTATTTCCAAATATAGCTAAGGAAACAAGTATAGGGACTTTAGTTTCTTTTCTTTTTTGGGGGGGTGGGGGGACTTTAATTTCTTGTTCAAGATAATAGAGTTAGTCAATGATAGAGCTGAGATTTTAACTTAGGGCTCTGTTTCCAGAACTTTTACTCTTTGGACTATATTTTATCTGTATTGAAAAAGGCATGAAGAAAACATACAACCCAATTAGTATGGAAATAATTCAAATAGAAGGAAGCAATCCTGGAAAGATGTGTTGATCTCACGCACTTTATTTGTTTTATCTCATTTATTTCCTCTGTTCTTCTAATCATAAAATTATAAAAATATTAAGTCAGGCTTGAAGATAAACTTATCAAGGAGTATTTTGTCAACACTTTAACACTTAGGGTGAGTTAAGAATATTAATAATATAAGCAGTACTTAAAATTTGTTGAGAAAGATACATGCATGTAACTTCAAAAATTTTTTTTTCTTAATTTCATGCTCTACTTACCAAAAAGGATATAAATTTAGTTATTCAATTTTAAGAATGAAATCTATCTCTCCAAGAATGGATATATAATGGAAAGCCATACTTTTAAATGACCTTGCTTCTCCATTAAATGATAAGGGAACTTCATCCTACAAATTCCTGAAACACAGACCAATGAAGAGAACTGAATGAAAAGTGAGACATAGTGAAAGCAAATTCAAAGCACAGGATAGACACATTAAGGATTAAAAATGAATAAATAAATAAAAATTAAAAATCTACCCAAATAACAAAAAGGAGAAAGGAAAGAAGAAATTAAGAAAAAGAGAATAAGGAAAGAAAGAAGAGAAACAGAGTTAGGATAAAAAGTTCCAACCCTCAATGAACCGTCTTCCCTTCCCTTCACCCTGTTACTCTTTGCCCACTTTCATAGTTACCGAGAGCTATTTTTTAAAGGATAGATATTGTGCTGTTATATGGACTAATTATACTGGTTCTGTCCCTTGTCCTCCTGGGGTTGCCACGCCAAATAGCATGTTTTAAATATTCCCGCATTTTATGTAGGTGACTGTTCAAATGCAATTCAGATGTAAATCCTAAGTCTATTATGACCTACTGGCATATGAAGTGCAATTAGTCGGCTTAAAAAAAAAGAATAGAAGAAATGTAAAAAGTGGAGTAGGGGTAGACATGAAGTAACATTAATACCATGAGATGAAGTTTGGAGGTAAGAAATGGGAGAGAGCTGAATACATTTGCTGGAAATTAAATAAGTTAGCTTAAAATCAAGTTAGGAGTCTGGAGAGTCCAGGGAAACCCCAGTCATTACCTACCTGTCAGGAGAGGAAAATGAGAAGGAACATTGTAATTCAATGCGAGGGTAAGGGAGAGTGATGTGTAAGGTCCCCTACAGGAGGGAGTAAGAGTTGTGAGTCAGGAAGAGGGGAAAAGGGTGAAAAAAAATTGTGAAAATACAAGTAACTAAACTTAAAAAAAAAATAGTATAGTCCTTAAGCCTGTGATTTTCTGAATAATTGCTAAAATCAAGGAAAATCATATGGGGGAGATCAGAAGAATTTGCCTTTCTCCTCAGGCTATTTCCTGTTTTATTTTCAGTTTACTGATCTTTCACTTGAAGAACTTATAAAGCCAAAAGTTCCTTTTGAGCACAGAGTGTGTGAAAATGTGCTACAGTCAGAAAGGAGGACAATACACATGCTTTGAATGTGCCCCTGAATGGTGTTCAAAAGCAATTTCTTTACTCAACTACAAGATCAGAACAATTTCTGACTTTAAAAAGTCAAACAGCTGGGAGAGACAGCATGAATGTGCTGACACATCCTTAGCATCCACTTAATGAATGATTCAGGTATTTCAAGAACAAAGATGGTGTTTCCAATGGTTGTTCTAAGAGAAATTATTTTTAACAGGAACATGATATTTTAGTTGTATTTAATCTCTTGACTTTTCAGTTCTATGTATTTATGATTGCACCCTCTATCCATACACGGTAATCAATAATTTGCCAGATGGGATCTTTATCCTTTGAGATGAGTTTCTGTGTTGGAATTTTGAAGTATATGTTGTGGGGGTGGGTGTATGTGTGTGCATTTGTGCACTTTTGCATCCAATCTAGGAGCTGAAGCTGTGACATCTTTATTTTCTTGTTTTGCAAAGCTGTCCTTATGCAGGCAAAAGCCTAATGACTTTTATGCTATTCTTGTTTTCAATTAATTAGAAATATCCCCCACCCCCTGTCCATTGCAATGTTTCTCACTCTTATTCCCTGGAGATTAATGGGGACAGATCAGCAAACGCAGATGATTCTGCAGCAGGGATGCCAGATTCATTTTCAGGATTCAGTTTTGAGCCAGCATATTGGTTCTACCTGCTGCTTGGTGTTACAGTCATTATTGAATTTAGCAGATGGAGGGGGAGAGTTTTAAACTTGAGAACACAGATGGAGAGCAGACTTTAGAGAGAGGATTATTCTAGAGTTTAGTGAAAGGTTGTCTCACTCCAAAACAAATCCTTAGAACTGAAGTGATTAAGGTCCTATGCCTGGGCATGGAGAAAATGTACACAAAAACAGTCAACCATCCGAGAAACATGTTCCAGGCAATGGTTTCAGGTTATCCACCAAGAATTAATCAAACCTAAAAAACTGAAGTCTAGCTTTTTTTTTTATTTTTTAGATTAAAAAAAATGTGTCTTTAAATCTTTACCTACTAGTAAAATTACAAATAATTTTAGTTTTTATAGATAATGGGGATTGAGAGGTGAAATGTAACATGGGAAAAGGTACTGGCTACTTCTTAAAGGCCTGTAGGTTGGTATGCCTTAGGGAGTTTACAACTATTTATAATATGGCTAAAAGTCTAACATATCCAGAAACCTTACCTCCCAGGAAATGAGTCATATTAATCACACTCGTAAGAGAATGAAATATCAAGCCAAAATGACAGTTTATAAGCATGGGATTTTTTTTCCTACACAGAGAAATTTTGTCCCTGGAAAAATCTCTTGGAAGTTTGTGGAGTAAATTTTATAGTTATTTCTATAATAAGGATGACCTTGCTGATAGAATTGGACTGTTAAAATCTGTCTGAACTGTGGAGTAGAGCAGCCATGTAGCTAGTGGATTCTAGTGAGCCAGCCTGGGTTTGAGTTCAGCTCTGCCATTTACTAGCTGCATGGACTTGGGCAAGTTTTTTAACCTATCTATATATCAGTATTAGTTATTTCATTTATAAGATGAAGATAATAATAGGACATATGTTTATTATAAATATTAGATGGATTAATAGCTTTCTTAAAGACTAGAAGAGAGCCTATTTAAACAATGTTATTTATATATCAAGTTACATCATATATATTAAGTGTTATATAATAACATATATGATATGTGTAATATCATATATAATATAATATATCCTATAATGACATATGGTATGTATGATCATGATATGTGACATATATTACATATACCATATAACATATATATGACTATATCATTATTATAATTATGTATACAATACATTATGTATTATAATTATATGATATGATATATGTTACAATATTATAATATGTTTAAATATCTCTATGTATACTCTAAAGTTATTGCCTGCATTCAAGATTTAAAGCTTTGCTCTACCTTTTATTGGACAAGACCTTGAAAAAGATCTATCTAATCCACTTTCACCCTTCTAAGAATATGTGCAAGAGTACCTACCTCAGAGAGTTATTTTGAAGGTTGAATGACTTATACATGTGAAGCACTAGGAAAGTGTCTGGCACGTAGTAGCTCTTCAAAAAATATGAATAACTATTATTGTTCTTCCCCTAGATTATACCCAGAAATACCATATCCATTTTTTCCTAAGTTCTAGGTTTTCAGAAGGCATGCACCAATTCTATCTACTTCTTTTGCTCTTTCAATAGATATCCTATAGACCTTGAAAACATTTAGACTTCAGATTTTCCTCTCATTTATTGCTTGCTCATATGCACTAGGTTCTAACATTTATAGAGCTTTATCTGAATGTGTGCATGCCATTGTTTTAAAGTTTCCTCATCCATCAACTCATTTCATCAGCACATATCTTTGTGATAGAAGTACTGCCTCATACTTACTTAATGGATAGGAGTTTAAGGAGTGAAGGAGATAAGTAACTTGACCAAACATTTCCAGCTAGAATTCAAGCCCATGACTTTCAGACCCAGGCATATTTGTTGGTCCCTACCACACTGGCAGGAAGGCTCACAAGACCACCAGTGTACTGGTAATAGGAACATGCAGTAAAAATTACTCCAAAATGAAAAAAAAAGATTACTCTAAAATGTAAAAGAATTAAATGGTAATGCATTTAAATCAAGAATCGCAGATAAAATAAACTTCACATAAAAGCAAGATGAGGTTCAAATAAGTATAAAGTCCAAATTGGAAAAAAAAAAAACTTTAAAATTCCAGTTAAATCAATGTCTACCATTACAAGTGTCTCAATCTAATATATGAACTAGCACACATTATGAAAATGTGACCCTTTCATGAATAAAAGTATACCATTCACAGCAGACCTACATAGCTTCATGAACAATAAGCATAAATGAGTTTTTTTTCCACACAGGTAATTATATTTTAGTATTCAAGATAGTTATAATTCATTACAAAAAGTTAAAGTATCTTGCATTATTATAGATTTTAAATTAGTCCAGTCTATTGATTTCATTTCAGTTCAATTGAATTTATCAGTTTTATCTGATTCAATTATATTTGATTCAATTAAAATCAGTATGCATTTATGGAATACTATTACATATAGTTATTGTGCATGGGCTAAACATATGTGTTAAAGTAGGGCACATGCAGAAGAAGACAATAAAGCATTTTACTTTGTTGGTTTTGTTTTATAAAAAATATTAAAAACTTTAGTCGTGCCCTTTTTTTTTCCAATTTAAAATGTAAAGCCTTCTAAAATAAAGTATCTTATAAATATGCTTCTGTTTTATATTACCACCTCCTACAGGAGACAGCAGGCAAGGATGAGGAAAGAAGGTGAAGACACATGGAGTTAGGCACACATTACTGCAAACAGTGGTGGGCTAGTAACCAGCTGTCCCTGATGGGGGGGAAAAAGTCCTGGTTTTGTAATGTTTACTGATTTCCCTCTCATCATGGCTAATTTCAGTCAACTAATGGTCTAACAACCAGCTTCCAAAGTACCTGAATATTTAATAAATGGCTTGCAGGAGCCATTTCAAGTAAGAGTAGGCTCCAGCACACCACTACTGCATGATATGTCTCCTTGGTGGAAGCAGATTTGGCCATTATCTTATAATGCCAAGACTCCATTAGACTTAAAATGCCAAGGACAATATTTGAGTCTCCATGCATAAGTTGCAGTTCCCCACACCTGGCCCAATGCCTGTGATAGATGAGGCTCGGCAAATATTTTTTAAATAAATTGTGTCTATACTGTGCCCGCCTACACCAAAGAATTCCCACCACAGTCTTCTTCGGGAAGAAGCCTAACTACATTAATCCTTCATTCTCTGGATATCTGTCATTAAAAAGAATCCTGATGATCATTGCTACTAATTTCCACCTATATTTATTTATTCAACACACTTTAATTTAGATACCTCCCCAATGTGGCAAGAATAATGATAAATTATACATACAGAGAGGACAGCTATCAAGATCTCATGAGAATTCACAGTCCAGCCAGAAGGAAAGACAGTGATATAGGCTGGTGACAGGTAGGGCCATGCCCATGAGAGAAGCTTGCACACAGGGCTGCGGAAACAGCCGTCTGTAGCTCAGCCTCTGCAGGATGATACCAACTTGTTTCTTTTAGTTATTTTATGTCCTTTCATCCCTAGTACTGTGCTTTCCTCTGATGTGTGCTGGGTTAATATTCACAGATTAAATGACTTTTCACCCAATTTATCTCAACAAGGATTCCTCCCTTTCAAAAATGTATTTTAAAACAACATAAAGACTCGGGATGCCTGGGTGGCTCAGTGGTTAAGCATCTGCCTTTGGGTCAGGGTGTGATCCCGGGGTCCAGGGATCAAGTCCCACATTGGGCTCCTTGATGGGAGCCTGCTTCTTCCTCTGCCTGTGTCTTTGTCTCTCTCTCTCTGTGTCTATCATGAATAAATAAAAAATATTTTTTAAAAACCCTCTAATATCAGAGAGTCAAAAATATACTTTCTTATATCTATGGACTTAGTTCTTATTGGAAAATTAAAGTCCTGGAAAATTAAAGTCCTGAAAAAAAAAATGGTTAGCCTAATCACACCAACTAGCTTCACCAAGTACTCGAGCTGATCCCCAAACAGAATGATTGCCATTCTTGAAGAACGAGGCACTGTTCCGGTTATCAAATAAAAAGGACTTTATTAGCATCTAAATGTGTGGCTGTTAGCGCCATAATTCAGAACTAAAAGAAAAGCTTGGCATGTTTTTCTCCTGTCTCACAAGCAAGTTTAGGGAAATGTCAAGCCCATCCTCGAATAAATTTTTATAATCAGAGCATTTATAATGCTGCCGGTATTTGCAACAATATCAGTTCTCTTGTCCACGTCTCATTCCACGGTTAGCACCTGTAAAACAGGGCTTAAATTTTATTTAATTAATGCCTTTTTTTGTCTAGCTGCAGGCAAAATGATTTTTAACTTTCAACCGGAGATATATTAATTATGCTCCCACCTGCTGGTGGAATTGTGCTAAGTGAAGTACCAGCTAGGCTGAGGGTAGCTCTTACTCTTCGAAGAAATGGAGCCTCCTTTCCATTCCTGCCTGCACTCCCCCCCCACCCCTGCTGTTTAGATCAGCATCCACTGAGGCGCCTCGTTAGCCGTGTGCATGCCATATTCCAACCTAACTTCATTGACTTTCCCACCTGCAGCACGTGGCCAGATGCAAGAACAGTTTCATTCCCACTTGCTTAAAAACAGGATTTTGATTGTAGCTGCTACAGTCAGATATAATGTGTACCTGATCCCTATTCTGCTCTAAAATTCTACTCAACCTCGCAGAATTTATAGAAGATGGACAGAGGAAAAGGGAAACTTGACAGATACCAACCAAATTGGAGAGGCAAAAAGGCCTGGATCCTATAGCTACTACGGTTAGGGAGATAACCAAAGATAGGAAGCTCCTTTTAAACCAGGCATTGGGGCTAATGGCTTAACTGCGAACTCTCAGCCCATGGATGAGGATCAAGCTGACTCATAAAATGCATTCTGTTCAGTTTGCAGTCCTGTTGTTTCTCAAATGGCCTTCCCTGGCAAGAACTGAGCCTGGGAAGGGAAGCCACATGTGAACACATGTGGGCGGGGCCCACAGAAAAAGGCTTCATGTGAGCAGCTGCAAACAATCCATTTTAATTCCAAGTCAGTGTTTAAGGACCCTGGGTGTTATGGTTAGAGAGGTGGAAGGGGGGGCGGTTTGAAGTAAAAGTGGAATTGGATTTGGCAGGCCTGTATTTTCCTACGGACTGTGCTCAATTCTTCTAATCATAGTTATTATGAATGTTTCTCTCCAATTTATTCCTCATGTCACTTTGTGCTTTCATGTTCTCCCCACCATCTGCTAGTTGTGGGTATGGAGAGTACTTTTTGATCCTACAAATAATAAGTTGGAAAGGTGGTTACTCTTAAGCCATATAAACATTTGCACTTGAATATCCCTGGCTTCTGCCCACAGGGCTAAACAACTGGGGACATCTGAGAGAGGTTAGGATTATCCGAAGTGTGCGTTGACCTTGATTATAATCATGTAATTTTCCAAACACAAATGTCTGAGGGTATCATGGAATTATCTACAGTTACGTGACCCTGGGGACTTGCCTCCTTTCTCTGGTCTCACTGTCTCCTTCAACAAACCAGGCATGATTCCTAAAGTGTTTTCCGGGTATGCCATTATCATTTGCATGGTTAACTTTTTTTTTTTAAGATTTTATTTATTTATTCATAAGAGAGGCAGAGACACAGGCAGAGGGAGAAGTAGGATCCCTCCAGGGAGCCCGGTGCAGGATTGGATCCCAGGACCCCAGGATCACACCCTGAGCCAAAGGCAGATGCTCAACCGCCGAGCCACCCAGGCGTCCCTGCATAGTTACCTTGTTAGCAAGCCATTTTTACAATGGGGATAAAGTACAGAAATACAGAAGGATATTTGATTAACTTAATTTGGACCATTTTCCTTCCACCTCTATTCTGTGTTAATCCACTAATCCTAGCCACCTTTCCTTGCTTCATTCTTTACTTCACTGCCCATAGTCCAGTCTCTCTGTTCTCTCCCATTCTTAACCTCTGGAAGCATGTGTGTGTTTTCAACTGGGGTATAGATTGCACCATGATTACAATTGATGTGGTCACAGGAACCTTTCTATTTGTCTTTCATTCTCTGAAAACTCTGTTTTAGCTGAGATAATAAAATGCAATTCTGATATGAATGAGTTTTTAAAGCTTTAGAAAAAGTTTCCCAACGTGAGGGATATTAGTTCTGGTATCCTGGCCAAAATCCAAATGAATAATTGCATCGCTCCCTGCTAAATCTTTCCTGTAGTTTTAATTGGAGATGACATTCTTTATTTCTTTACCTCAACTGGTGTCTATTGTTCTTGAGCATCTGTTAAAACTTTGCTGCATTTCATTCCAGTGGAGAATTCTTTGCAGTAGTTATCCTAGTATTAAATAGCCTCTTTAAATACACCCTATTTGCAGTTTCTGTGTGGGCGTGAGCAGGTGTGAGTAGAGACTTAAATACAATGATTTATAAAGTGCCTTTGGATCCTGGATAGAAAGGGCAATTTAGACCTGGGTTATCAGCATTATGTGAAAAACATGCTTCTGTAAACCAGTTACTAATTACACAATTACCTTTGGTGGCACAAGTAAAAAATGATGTGATGCTTTTCAGCAAATTCTAGTTTTAAGTAAGTAATTCTTGGTGACAAATGATTAATTGTATTAAGTAGTCTTTACTAGATGCAATTTAGAGTAACTCATTTTCTAAAACACACACACACATACACACACAAACCAAAACATGATAAAGTAATTGTGATCTATAATAAATTTGTCTCCCTAGAAGGAATTTTATACGGGGGAAAAAAACAAAACAAAACAAAAAACACCTTGATTTTCTTTTTTTAGAAAAGCATTAGAGTATTTTAGCTGTATAGGGAAAGATGTTACATTCCAATGGGGTCGAGTGAAGTGATATTTTCCTGAATCTTATAAACAAAGATACTCCTGATAGGGGATAATTTGGGAATTGATACTAGTTCTGATTTGAAAACAGTTGCATCTAAGGGACAAATGCATATTCCTCTATTATCATAAAACAGTTCTTCCTGGCATGATAAAAACCAATCTATAACTTTAGTTTGGGATTCTAAATTTGTACAGTGATACCCCAACTCATAAATCTACTAATTAATCCTCATACGTGTCCAAACTGTCCTTCAAAATAGGGACCCAGTAGAGGCCATGGAGAATGCAGTTGACTCTGCTAAGTTTAAGGGATTCGGGGGTTGTGATTCTTCCCCCCTAGCTCTCAATTAAGGGATATAGGAGAAAGGAATCACTTGCTCCCTCCCTCCAATGGGAGAAATGAATATCAGTGCTTATTTTCTGGTACCAAAGAGGCAGTAATATGTTTCTGTGGGGAACATTTTATTCGGGTTTTAAAAGAGACTTGAAAATGCCCTATAAGATCATTCTTCTCTGGCAGAATGAGGTATCTATTCGCCTTAGTGAGCCCAAATGACAATTAGACGATCTGGTGAAATAAATCCCCCAATCCTTTCCTCTGTGGAGATTGTCATAGTCATAGTTTACATAGACCAAACAGGGAGCCTGTGGCTCTGACTACTTTTAAAAAATGGATGATGCCTACCTCATCTTACCAATCAATACATATCATAAGATGATGAATTGGACTGTAGTGACCAGAACTGATTGTGGAAAGAACTGAAATTAATGGATTAGCTGTATCCTAGCTCAATGTATTCTTCAGTGTAAGGTCTAATATAATGTCCAGAACACTGTGAACATTCCTAGTAGCATCATTTTAACACTAAAATAGAAAATCCGAGCAGCAAGTGGGGAGGGAGAGTAGACAATATCTTTGGTAGACTTATATGCACCCTCACTAGGCATCTAGTAAAAATAAATCCAATTCAAGTATTTCTCCATTGACTTTCTACAAGATGTCAAGGTGTTGAAAGCCCCAGCTAAATGGCCTATCCCATGAAAAACATTTTTGTATTTGCATAATATTTTCAGAGATGCTCAACTCATCCTGAGCCTGAAGGGATATGGATGTTCTCTGAATATTTTATGTTGCTTTCATTTTCTACAAAGACTTGATCTAAATTGCAAGATGGAAATGGATGTGCAGTGGATGTTTGTCATGGGCAGTTAGCAGATCTTTCTCTGATGAATAAAGTAGGAAAATCCCAAATGTAACTTGTCTTGTTTGAATTATAATGATCTTGAAAATGATCAATGTTTGAATTGCAGAAGGAATTTTCTTTTCCTTATTTGTGTTCCTTCTAGACCATTTGACTTATTCTTTATAATTACAGATAATTGAATATAAAGAGATTCTTAATATTTCATACATAGTTTTATTCTAAAATTTTTGTACTTGAGTTGATGGTTAATAGGTCAGTCAATATTAAGTTTTAAGTTACTTCTATGGTCTCTTCAAATCCCGCTTGTCCTCTTACTACTGATTTATTCATTTATTCATTCGGCAAATATCCTATGCTTAAAAAGTACCAGGGACTAATGGTACTAAGAAAAATAAAGCATAATCTGTAATCTCAATTGTGTTTCTGTTCACAACCTGTTTGGTATCAGTACTTTAGAAGGCCATCACTTTATAAAACAAACTTTCCCTGTAAATGTTAAAGTAATTCAATTAACAATTCTTTTCATGAATTATTTCTGAACTAGGGCTCAAATACAGCATTAGGAGGTAGCTTAAGGTATTTTTCCTTCAAATGAAACGTAAAATCAAGGTAATAACTTATGGCCATTTACGATTCCATTATATTTGGCTTTGGACTGATAGTTTCCTACCAGTTTTCTGTGGGAAATTACATTGCACTTTTCTATATTTCCTTGCAGATTCTATTTATGAGACAACCTTGAATTTCTACTCTTCCCTACTGTTCAGATGCTGCTGTTGACTGTTGTTATTATAATGTATCCATAGTATCTACATTTCGGTTACCAGCAAAGGATCCTGGTGGTATATTAATTATGATGAACTGAGGGCTTAACTCTCTGCTTGTGAATAAATTCAGAATAGTTCATTCTCCTGATTTCAGAAACAAAGTATGAGATTTATGTATTAAATCTTCTAACACTGACATCAATACACCAGTTTCTCGTGGGGTATCTATTCCAGATCAATGTAAATTCCTCAACCCAACAGTGAAGTTATTTACTCATAGTTACTCTTGATCCTGTACATCCCCTGGGGAAGTTAATATGCCCTCTTTGCCCTTCACAACGCTGTATCCATTTATATATTTTAGCCTAAAATGCTTTCTTTAATTTTCTCTACCTATTTAATTTCTTTTTTTTTTCTTTTTTTTTTTTTTTTGGTAAAATCCAGCTTGAATCTCATCTATTATAAGTCTTTCCTTAATTATCTTATGCCACAGTGATCGTTCCCTTATGGTCAATTCTGTCAGTAGTCTGACCCCATAAGCCGAGAAAAACAAAACAAAACAAAACAAAAACCTCCTTTATACTTGGACCTTTGGAATATTCTCTAGCTACTTTATATTTACTTTCATCCATCCAGTCATCCATCCTTCCATCCATCCATCCATCCATCCATCCATCCATCCGACATCCAATGAATGCTTAGCATGTGCCAGACTTTCTGCTAGGTTGTGGGAAAGCAGGGCAAGGGGGGAAACTAGCCTATATATAAAGAACTACATAGTCTAATAGGAAACATAGAAAGCAAATATTCACACCCTGCCCCTGTCCCAGTCCCCAACTCACCCAAAAGAAAACAATTCTATCAGTAACACTAACTCTCCATGGTAGAGAACCTCAGGGATGATTAAATGTATTGGGGTTTAGAAATGAACAAATTATATTCTCTCTTGTCCCATAGTCCTGAAATTATATGATAATGGGGAAGTTACCAAGAGCCATTACTCCGGGGTATATGTGGCTTAAACTAGTTCCTCATATTATTCTGAATGGTTGTGGAAGTTGGATGGGACTTGTTACTAAAGAGGGGGACATGCACAAAGCAAGGTATGTATTATTAGAGTTACATATGATTTTCTTTTTATCTGTATTGGAACAAAAGAAAAATGACACTGGGATATTCATAGAGTTCTTTGGAAACATATAGAAGCAGCACTTCTTTCAACCTGAGGGAGTGATGTGGCTTGATATTGGGGAAGAGTGAGCATTTGAGCTGACTCCTGAAGAATGAATAAGAGCTCAGCAAGTAGCTAAGAGGAAGGAAGAGGGCTTAAGTGGAAACCCTTACAGGTAGAGGTATTGTCATTAGTAGAAGCTTTATTGCTGGCACATTAAAGAGATTGTAAATCATTGCTTATGATCTGAGAACAGAATGGAAGTTAAAAAGTGACAGAAGAGCCAAATTTGGCAATAATTATGAAAGGCTTAAATGTTAGGCAAAGGATTTGGGGTATTATTTAGAAAGTCACTGAGAATTTCTGAACGTGGGTCAACCATGAGTTTTGGAGAGATCCTCTGGTAGCAGACTAGAGCATGGGTTAAGAGTGAGCACAGGAAAACCAAGTGGGATGCTTTTACAGTTACCCCATTATTTCCTGCTGAGCTAAACTAAGTAGGAAGTCTTGGAATAGGGAGAAGGGCATGGGTTTGGAAGATAACTGATGCTTGGTAACTCATTGGGCATGAGCATGAGGTGAGAAAGGAGTGTGGGATAATTCGCAGGGGATTCCTCTTGGTCCTCACAGGTCTGTGAGTGGTGCCATTAAGTAAAACAGGCAGTTCACCAAAAGGAGCATGTTTGGGTGATTTTGGGAGCAAGTAGTCTTTCCCCAACTAGAATATACTATTCTTAAGGTCAAGGACCTTTTCTTTCATTTCTTTTATTCTAGCCTTTGTGTAGTACCGACAAGTTATATTAACAATTATTTGCTGAATAGAATAAAGAAGCACAGATGAACCATTAGCATTTTACTAAGGGGCACAGTGAAGCATAGGAAATAGTTAAGAAAACCACATGTACATTTGCATTAAATATGCATTACATTTGCATACAATTTGAGTAAATCTGTCAAAATAGTTTCATTTTTCATGTGCATTTTAAATATTCAAAATATATTATTGATGTCTTTTAAAGGAGCGGATGTTCATACTAGACAAAACTTCAGTAGCAGGTTTTGGACAAGAAGGGGCAAACCTACCACCTATTTATTCATAACTCAGATGCCCCAAAAGGGCTATTTTCACTCTTCTTCCTAATGGTTGCTTGTTACACTTGTGATTAACACACGGTTAGTTGAAATTTAGCAATGATCTGGCAAAGTCAGAGATTTATGTTAGGGTTAGGGTTAGGGTTAGGGTTAGGGTTAGGGTTAGGGTTAGGATCAGACAACCGCAGTTATATGGAAAAGTAGCAGTACAGTGCAGTTACCGGCAACTTACTCATGGAAGAACCTGAAGAGAGCTTATTTTGCAAGAATATAAGATGCCTCCCTCCTCTCAAACTGTGGATATCTTATTCTTTCATTGTTGTTTGAATCTCTTTAGAAGGAGCCGGACAGCTATTAGGAGAATTCTTTGCACCAAGTGGAAGATAAAATAGATGGGTGGTCCCCAACAGCAAGTTCTCCAACTGCTCACCAGTCTGGCTACACTAGCGTCTCCTCAAGAGCTTGCCAAAAGACAGATTCACACTCCCCATCCCTGGAGATCATTTCTCGGTTGAGCTGCTGTAGGATTTTGACATATGTACTTTAAATGTTCTTCAGATAATTCTGAGGCAGACCTAGAATTGTGAATCATTAAAAATAGATGAATTTAGAGGGCTCTTCAGATTCAGTGGTTTCAGGATTCTTCTCAACACCTGCCTCCAACAGAGCAGTAAAGAGACCTAGCTGTGTCTCCCACTCCTCCTGAAACCTGAGAAAGGCTCCAAGGCAGAAATATGTTGAGGTATATAATCTAGGCCACTCATTGAGCCACGTGATTCAGAGAGGGTCATCCCAGGTTCCATAAACTCAAGGACCCTCTCATCTGACCATAATAACTAGTTAGATATCTGGGGCCTTATCTCTGACCAGCCCACTATATACAATATACTTAATACTCATCTGATCATGTTTGAGCTCTTTTCATATAACTGCCAAATTTTTCCTCAATTCCTTTCCTCCTTCCATCCTCCCTACCTCTTTTTTCTCTTCTTCCTACTTCCTTTTCTCTTCTTCCTTCTTTCCTTTCTTCTGTCAGAAGAAAATTAAGAGAGCTTCACCTGATATGAATAGTCTATGGAGCAAAAAACAAACTACTGGAGAACAGGGAGGCTTTCAACCAAATGTGGTTGAGAAGCTTGGCTCTCAGTAGTTACAGATCGGTTTATAAAGTATGAATGAGTAAGTACATTGTTTTTGTTTCTGTTTTCTTTTAATCATGATTGATTACTAGGACCTTACATTTCTTGTCATTGAATAAGCTTACTTGCTGGTAGTTGATTGGCTACAAAGCTGTAGGATCACAGTGACATGAAGAAAGCGTGTTTTGTTTGAGGTCAGAGTCGGTATTTCAGGGCAATCAAGGCAGTTTAAGTTTTGGTTACTTGACTATGAGTGTTTGGTCTAAGGATATATCCAAACTATGGCCACCATTTTGTTTCTTCTTGAATACTTAACAATGGGGAACAAAATATTGAGTTAATCATATATTTCATGTGTGGCCCACTTTCAACTTTGATGTGGGCATGTCCTCTCTTTTACTTATATTTTCCCTCTCTCTGTTCCCTCCTATCCAGGCATAATCACCCATGCTAATATGTTAGATATTTATTCTAAAATATATGTCTTTGTAGAATAAATAATGTTGTTTCTGTGAATCATGTTACTAAATTATACTGTGCTGTGAAGTGTCTGTTTCTTATTTTTCCCCTTAGTACAGTTTTTAGGATCTATTCATCCCAGTATATTTACATTTATTTTTTATCTCATAACTACATGCTATTCTACTGGATAATTCCAACACATTTTCCTTATCTGTTGTCATATTGATGAACATATAGATCAGCTTCAATTTTTTACTAACATAAGCAGTCTTGAGACAAACATTTTTGTTCAGATCTCATCCTAGATTTTTGAAAATGTTTCTTCAGCTATATATATGTCCAGGAGTTGCTCTATTGGAGGTGGCAGGACTAATGAATCTCTAAGTACTGCCAAGTAGTTTTCTACTACATTGTCAAGTTTTTACTCCTACCATAAATGCTGGGGATTCCCTATTTCCCACCTCCTTCCTGACACTGGGAACCATCCAAACTTATATTTTTCCAATCTTATCAGTGCTAATTGGTAGTTCAAGACTTCGGTTTTCATTTTTCTCATTATGATGGAGTTTGAATATTTTTTTAACCATTTGGTATTCATCCCTCATTCATTTGATTTTTTGGCTCCCTGACTTCTCATCGATTTTAATGATTTCCTTGGGTAACCAAACTATTAATAGGTGCCATTTTGTATAGAACAACTGTCTTCTAGTTTTTCACTCTTTGTTAAATAAAATTTAAAAAATTGTTGTACTCAAGACCATTCATTTTCTATTTTATAGTTTTGCTTTTTGGATCTTATTGGGAAGTCTTTCTCCATCCTAAAGACACAGACATTCCACTCCATTTTCTTCCTTTAGCTTTATATTTTTAACTTTTTCTATTTAGAGTTATAACTCATTTTAAGTTCACTTTACAACATGATTGGAGGAAGGGCTTAAGGTTTATTTTTCTCTATTATTGTGGACTAGTTTTCTCAATACTATCTACTCAAATGAGTTCTCTTCTAGTTGATATATAGTGCCACCTTTATAATACTTCACATTATCATACTTAGAAACTTACTTTTCAAAAAAAAAAGAAAGAAACTTACTTTTCCATTGCAGAGATGTATTTGTTTCTTCATTAGTGTAGTATTGTCTTTTCATTGTTCTTTATTATCTGATGGAATAATGTCCCTCCTGCTCTTTGTTGTCAAAATTGACCTTATTTGTCTTGTTTATATGTATTTATTTGCATGTATTTTTACCCTGGGTTTATGTGTATGAATGTTTGTTAGGTCCTGCAAAATATCATGTTGGGATTTTTGTCGGAATTTCATTTAATTTACAGATGTTTTCCCTCTATCCTATGTCTGTCTGCCTCTGTCTCTCTTGCTGTCCATGGAACTTGCTCCTTGCTAGTGCTGGTGCTCAAGCGCTCTCTCTCTCTCTCTCTCTCTCTAGCTCTCTCTCTCACCTGTTTGTGAAGTTTCTCTATTTTATTAATTTTCTCAGAAAATCAGCTTTTTGTTTTTATTAACTAAATCTCTTTTTACTTCAATAATTTCTGATCTTACAGTTATTTGTTCATTTTTGTGTTTTGGATTCACTAAATTCTTGAGTTTAAATGTTCAGCTTATGTGTTTTTCAGTTTGTTTTTGTTTTCAGATAAAAGCACTTTAAGCAACAAATTCCTTTCTAAGCTACAAATTATCTTTGCCTGCCCATCTTTGAACATACTGTTTCAAACCCCACTTAAATATTTCCTGTTTTGTCTTAAGATTTTCTCTTTAGCCAAAGAGCTGTTTAGAAATAGGTTTTTTGTTTGCTTGTTTGTTTTGGTAATTTCCAAATTATAGCATCTTAGTTCTCCTTTTATGAATAATTTTTTTACTTTATTTATGTCAGAGAATATTGTCTGAATAATGATGAATCTTTGCAATTTATGCTTTCTTTAGTTAATATATAATCAATTTTTATGAATGTCTTATGTGTACTTAAAAAAGTATGTATATACTGGTTATAGGAGGTAAAGTTAAAGTTCTATATCTGTTAAATCAAACTATTTATATTATGTTTTAATATATTCCATATCTTTCTTTCTTTTTCTTTTTGGTCTTTTAATTCTATTGATTTCTGGAAGTGTGTTTAAATCTCCAAATACATAGCTGATTTATATCATTCTGCTTTTAGTTCTGTTAGCTATTGTTTTATATATTTGGGGGCTGTGTGGTTAGATGCATGTATGTTTATGTTTGTTTTATATTTCTAGAGTGCTTTATATGATATTTATTTTTGTTTGTAATTATATCTTTGATCAGCTTATATGTTCTTTGGCATAGAATCCCTGCATCTCCAAAGTCAGGAGACTTTACTGCCCTTTTGTCTCTTCTCAGCCCTACTGCAATCATAGTTTCATAGCCAGATATTAACAAAGCCAAAGTTAAAAGCACCTCCATGAATAACTCTTCCTTACTTTTCTCCCCCTATTGCCCAGTGTTCATGTGCTTCCTAAGTCAGGGAATAAATTATACATATGTATATGAAGAAATGAATAGTGAATTGCTCCTGCTAATAAGCACCTCACTCCTACATTCTGAGTGTAAAAGAACTTTTTTCCCCAATGGTAAATGGCAAAAGATGCTAACACCTAAAATGTCTCATTGTTTGCAGGGGAACGTAGAACATGGGCTGATGGATATGAAGGATAAACTCAGGCATATGGCATGTTACCTAATTTTTGTACACCTTTTCCAAAGTAGATGTTATTTTTCTCCATTTTACAAATAAAGGAAAAGGTTCTGTAAGGAAACATTATTTACCCAATGCCACAGAGCCAGTAAGTGATGGAAGTGAAAGAGGAGCATAGGTCATCTTGAATCTGAATTTTACATTCTTTGAACTAGGCCAAACTGCCATTTTCTCTCCTGTATCAAGGGAATTTGAGGTAGGGGAGTCCCTTTCATCTCAGGATTTTTGAGGGGTTGGAAGTCAGGGTGAAAAGATTCTGTTTTTACCCTTTGGTTAGTAAGTGGCTAGGGTAACCCTATACAAAGAAATACAGAGGAGATAGGATTGCCTAAAAGCCAGAATTGATGACTAGCCTCACACTGCATTACTGAACGCCTTTCAAAGGTTTTTCTTTAAAAAATGCAACAGAGAAATTCAAATTGTTAAAGTTAATTGCAGGATTAAATTGCCATTTGTCAATAGCAATGTAATTTGTATTATAAATTACAGGACTGTAGCTTTCAGGCATATTTTATCAATATGTTTCCAATGATTTAATAACAATATTTCTCAAAAATAAGCCAAGCCACTTTTTTTCTCTTTTTAAATGAACATGTTCAGAGGGTTTTCATCAGTGTGCTAGCCAGCTCTGCAAAATTTCTAGTAAATAAATTATCACCAGGAGGCTCAAAATCCATTACCATAAAAAAAGCCATTTTTCCCTCCCTAATCGATTGCCCACTGTGCGACTGCTAATGGGACCATACACACATGTTGTGCAGAGGGAATTCATTTTCAGGTTCTCTCTCTTTTTTAGAATTTATTTTACAAAGAATTCTCACTAAACTCATAAATTAGTCAATGCATAATATGAACACTTCAGCTTCCAGCAAGAGAAATGTTAAGGTTGTGCACCTAGAGAAATTTCTAAGCCGGTTCCCAAGGAAATTGAGGTTTCACTGGATGTTTTGCAAACACTGGGGCACCTGCCCGGGAGAGCAGGCCCTTTTCCTTCTCCCAACACTATAGCTTACCTGCTTATATGTCCCGGCAGGCACACACTTTTCTTATATGTGCTGCTCTTTTACCTGACAAGTGCTTTGAGCCATGCTGACCTTTGAACTTGGAAGTTTTAAAGTGATCTTGGGACAGATAGATCCATTTTACCAGGTTATTCTATTGACTTCCACAGTCTCCTCTTTTGCCTCCACACCCACTCTTGTATCTTTCATACAAGATATTTTTTTAAAGACTTTTTTTAAATTTATTTATTCATTCATGAAAGACACAGAGAAAGAGAGAGAGGCAGAGACACAGGCAGAGGGAGAAGCAGGCTCCATGCAGGCAGCCCGACGTGGGACTCGATCCTGGGACTCCAGGATCAGGCCCTGGGCTGAAGGCAGCACTAAACTGCTGAGCCACCTGGGCTGCCCGTGATATTATAGTTGACTAAATCCCAGTTTATTGCCCTCTATAAACCGAGAGCTTTGGCTCTCAAATCAGCCTTGCCCCTGCACAGAATAGCCAATCTTAGGGACTAAAATTAGGTGAGTAGCATGGAAAGAGCCTATCTCCCAAATTTATTCCAACTGAGAGAGCTGTTAAATGTGATATTTTATTTATAAGTTATTTCTTTTGGCCACTCGACTTGCCTTCTCTTAACAACTTAGATTTCTGAAGCTAGAAGCAGGCGTAAATTCAATTATTTAATCACCTTTAGTTCACAGATGGTTTGTCTTGATAAAGGTGCCACTCTAATAAGAGGTAGAGTCTGGAATTTAGTCTGCATTTATTAATTCTTTATTTTTGGATGGAATTAAGCATTTAAGCATTAGTAGAGTGAAGCCAGCCTAAGAAGGAGATGCCTACAAAAATGGGTGTGATGTGAAGATAAATAAGAGAAAGCAGGCCAGGGACAGGACAAGAAACATTTAAAGAGATTTAGGGAATGGAAAACTATAGTGGGGCAAATAGTAGACTTAAGCAATTTCTTTCGTGTGTGTGTTTTTTTTTTTTTAAGATTTATTTATTTATTCATGAGAGACACAGAGAGAGGCAGAGCGACAGGCAGAGAGAGAAGCAGGCTCCATGCGGGAAGCCTGATGCAGGACTTGATTCCAGGACCCTGGGTCACACCCTGAGCCAGAGGCAGATGCTCAACCACTGAGCCACCCAGGCACCCTGGCAGTTTCTCTGTGTGTACATACCTGGCTCTGCTTGTCAACACATGCCTTGCTTCTCTTAAAATGTTTGAACAATTCACATATAATAACCTATTTTTTTCTCCTTTTCTCCTTAGGTAAGTTGCTGTTCCTGCTTTTAAAAACAATGTTGTCCCAGAAAAAGTCATGTATATGGGCCAGGTAACTACTATATTATGGCTTCTCTACTCTCTTTGGGTAACTGCTTCTGTCTATTTTTTTCTTAGTTGCTTATACTTAATTGCACAGAGTTTGTGCACTCTACTTAAGAGTGTAGAGGTCCGATGGCATAATCCTTATATGAGCTACATGGTCATTTATAGACTGCTATCCAAGGACTACAATGTTTGCTTGCATATTTATGTTTACTATCCAGTCTCTTGTGAGTTTCTCGGTGGGTATTGTCTGACATCTTGATGACCAGATGAGACATCTTGAGACATCTTGAAAACCAGATGACACTCCTTCTAACACTTAGCCATACAAAATGGTGGTATTCAGATTTTACAGTGGACTAAGACAGTTTACTTCTCTTTACCAAAGTTACACAGCTATTGTGATTTTCATTTATGAGAGTAATGTCTTAGATGTATGTTGATTAATCAAGAATTCCTTGTGTGGCTATGGTTTGGCTTAAATACTCGTGACATATTTGAGAAATTCTTTTGCCTTTTGTTTGCAGTTCTTTAGTTACGTTATCCTTTCTGATAGCCTCTTGTTTATTTCACTGTCCTCCTAGACATAAGATTCAATGATAGACAGATGATAGATAGATGATAGATAGATGATAGATAGATACAGAAAGAACACATGTTACTTGAATGACTACCAAGGAATAAAACTGTGACTATTATTGAAATATCACAAGATATCATAATGATTGAAGGATAGAGATTTATAATTGGTAGAGGTTTTTTTTTTCTTGTTTTGTTTGTTTTTGTTTTTTTTAAAGCAATGGAGATGTTTTATGTCTTGTGATTCTGTTCTGATGTGTCATACCCTAAACAAACTAAAACATTCACCGCAGCTTTTCTAAGTACAGAAATCCCCCCACTAAACATATTTTTTTACCAGTGTGTGTGTGTGCCTGTCTGTGTATTTATTGAGACTGGATCCAATCAAATCAGAATTTTAAATGGAGTTAACTGAACAATTTCTAGATTGCCAAAATGGTTGGCCTAAAACAGGAAATACAAATGTAAATCACTGAGTCCTGAAAATAGCCACAGATCTTTAACAGTTTGAAAATAAATAGCTGTAGTGGGATTTATGGTATTAAAGCTTTGGTCTAATTACAAACATTAATTTTCTTTAGTAGCATTGCTATAGCAACTCTATAGCTAGAGGGTCTCAGGCAAGACCCAAATTATATATCTTAGAAATTCTTTCCTCAGTTATTAACACCTTGCATTATTGAAACTTTAAGGTATTTTACATTTAAATGGACTTTCATCAACTATATAATTTGTTTTCTCTTTTAAAAAGTTTCTAACCATTTAAATAGAAAATATTTCCATGTTTAGATTTTTACTTTATTCCCTATTTTTCAAATACTACCTCAAGTTTCCTTTGTATTTGGCTTTTAACACCACAGGAGAACAAATTTTAAAATATATATTTCGTTGATATTTTCAGAAAAAAGAATTATGGTTTCTTTGGGAACTTTAACAGAGAGTTTTCTGACTCCTGTGTAATTATAATCTCAGTCTTAATGATACATTAGCATATTTTTGCATCTAATTGTATAAACAAATGCAAAACTGTATAATAACACAATCTTAAGTGGCAAATCTGAAACCATGTAAGTTAGGTAACCCCTAAACATAAGAAAAAAGAGTGACATATATATGTATATTTACATATATAACACACACATATGAAGAATAGCTAAAATTGTCAATGACTAACATTATTTCAAGTTGCTAAATAAACAAATATAATTATTCCTCTTTACATAGTACTAGTGAAGTTGGACATTAAAAACAAACTTCACTGTAGACTATCTTTTTATCAGTAATACTCAATTCAACAATTATTTAATAAGCAGCTCTTTATTACTGGGAGCTATGCTTAACACTCTTGAGAATAGATAGATGTAAAAAATAAAGATATAAAGATGTTGTTCCCAAGTAGCTCTTAACAGAGTGGTATAAATGAAGTCTTTACATAAAAATAATGTAATATATGTAGATATAACATACTAATTATATACTATATGCATATATAATATATAATGTAACATATTACAAAATATATACATATATGTTTATAACATACATATAATGTATATATAAACAATAAGCAAAATGGTATAAGTACAAAGAGAAAAATAATATTTTGTACTGGAAAATAGGAGAAAATTTATTAAATGATTATTTGTGAGCCAGAGTTGGAAGATGGATAGAAATTTAAGGTAGTAAAATAAAAAAAAAAAAGAAAGAAACTTAAGGTAGTTTAGATTCATACTAGATAGAAAACCCCATAAGCAAGACCCAGAAGAAGAAAGAATATTTGAGCAACCTAATTCTGAAAAGAGATTGTTAGGAGATGTAATTGACCATGCAAGATGAAAAGGAAGAGAGAGAGAGAGAGAGAAAGAGAGAGAGAGAGAAATTAGATGCATAATTATTAAATTCCAGTAAATAATTTGGTATTTCTGATACATATGGCTTTAAGATTGTAAGAAACTTGATTTCATGGCATTCTCCTCTTTTTGATTTAATACTTTACCCTTCATAGGAATCAATACACATTTGCAAGCGAGTTAATTATCCCTTCTAGAATATAGGTTCCTCCACTGGTTTATAAATTCATTGAGAAAGAGATTGTACAGTTGAGGAAAACTCCATTCATCTTTGTATATCTGTTTTTAGCTAAATTCTTCATAGGTAGCTCACCTTAAATAACATTGCTTCATTATCTTACTAAGACTTGTTTTCATTGTCTTGACTTCTTATTCCACCAAGCCACACCTTACACTTTCCTCTCTGGGTTCCCAAACTATTGGACCATGTGCCCTAGATCAGACCACCAGAACCTCTCAAGTTCCTGCCCCAAAGCAATGGTGCAAAGATCAAAAACTCTGGAATTAGCCTGTCATTGAAACACTTCACCACTACCCCACAGCATAACTCTGAACACGTACTGTAATACCTCTGTGCTTCAGTTTCCTTGTATATAAAATGGGGATGAAAAATTTAGAGTTGTTTTGAAAACAGAAATTAATATATCTAAATAGATTGAAATAAGCCTGGCTCATAATAGTTATATAAGTGCTTGCTGTTTTCTTCTTTGAATGCTAATGTGTTCAAAACTCAGCTTTTGTTCAAATATAGTAAAGGGTCTTTTTAAACATCAAATATAATTAAATATATATTATAATTATTCCTTGGGATTGGTTAATAAATGAAACTAATAGCATTATTAGTTAATAAATGTGTTAGTTTATAATACATACCATGTTCCTGTCTTAATCATTTAGCCTATGTGTATATAAAACCATTTCATTTTATGTAAGACTGTGTCTGAAGTAGTTTTTAAAGAATAAAGCTGAAACTGGAGAAATTTTAGATGTTATACCTTATGCAGCAGGTCTTTGCCTACAGTGCAGTGTTTTATTCTTAGCTAATGTGCTGTATATTTGTTCTTCTGACCAGAAATTTTACTAAGAAGGTCAGACTTATCTTTAATTCTCTTCCGGTGCCTCTCATTTATACTTATATTGCCGTTCCTAACAAACAATCCTGTGTCACTCAGCTTTTTTAGGATTTCATTCTGCAATGATAACTGAAAAGTATATTTGGTAATAACAGGTATTGCTGTTTTCATTTGTCTCAAGTGCTGTTTTCATTGTCATCTATTGCAGTTTAATGACCCAAACCTTCATAGTACTCTAGGATGAGCTGTGCGGTAGGCAACACTTGAGTGAAAAGAAGAGACTGATCAGCAGGCAGTGGCTCAATGAGAGAACATGGAGTTGGGAGTTCCTTTAGAGCAAGCTTTTCCAGAAGAAACGAGTACTCTAATGGGAATGTTTTCAATATTGTTTCCCTGTTCTACTACAAATAGCAGGAAAATATTGAATAATACAGTTCACTATAAGTTCATATATTTTATAAGCAATTTTATCAGAAGTGATGTTATTTTTCTAGATAGCATTCTTATTAGTCTTTGGATTGTGCCAGAAAATCATGAATATGTCAAAAATGACACAATCACTTTCATTTATAGTGCAGGGTGCACCAAATCAAGTACCGAACCAGAGGTAAACTACACAGAGTGATTGCATTTAATGAAGTTCAGCTGCCTTTCCCTTTACTTTGGAAAGTGAGAGAAGAATGGTATTGAAGCAGCATTTGCTTGAAGAAGAAAAATAGCAGAATATAATTTAGAACCAAGAGTAAGGGTCACCATAGAAAAATGCTAGGTGTCAATATGGATGAGATGACTGCTGGAGAAGCCTTGTAGCAAACAGTAAACATAGACTTCGACACCCCCCCACCCCCAAGTTCCTAATTGAATAATGTATGGAGGTAGAGTTTCATTATGATACTTCAAACCTGGGATTTATTCCCTCAAGGAAAATAGCTGTAAAAACCTTTCTGGGTTATAAAGAATTTTGCATACATACATAAGAATATTTTCTGGAATTTGTTACTTGAATTTAATAGTGACATTTGCCAAAATTTTGCAATTCACGATATGTTACAGTCCTTTTGAGACTATACCCTGACTACATTTCAAAGTGCATAGTGTATATATGTATGCATTTATTTACAGTAGGTAGATAGATGATAGATGATAGATAGATAGATAGATAGATAGATAGATGGATGATAGTATATAAATCAATTGGTTCTTTTGTCTCAAATTCATTCCCTATACTTCCCCCTGCTCCACTCTGTATCTCTGGTACCTGACCCTACAAGATACATTTTTTCTGCTTGGCTTCCACTGGGTTTGGCCAATGGAAGGTGCTGGAGAAAGATTGGCAGTGAGAACAAACGATCCAGGCTACTTCTATCCATCTTGGTGGCTCAGCATCTCTTCCTTAGTCCCAGCTCTCATAGGACAGCCTCTGCTATGGTTTCAGTTTTCACCGGATAGTCTGACTCTCAGGCCATGGTGAAAAGTCCTCCTCCCTTGGATTCTGGAGATGGCAATATCTTTCTGCTATTGCCCATCTCTCATCTATTTTATCATCTTCTATTTAGTTTTTAGCTCTTCCATCAACATTTTAACTTTCCTGGATTAAATTTCCTTTAGTGAACTATGTGCAGAAAGATATTGCCATCCATTTTCTGGCTTATGCTTGTACAGATTCTATATGTTGATCTTGGAGGCTCTGTATAAGGTTAATCCATAGGCATTTCACAGTTTAAATGAATATTCAGGCATCATACGGTACAGCACATCCATCTCACTTCCCTAGATCTTTCTTTTATACGGCACAACTTCACCTGTGATACCTCCACATTAGCCTTACACCTTTTCAAGCATACCCAGTAGTGCTCTTGCTCTATTATTTCTCATTGCAGAAGACAACATGATAGGAGAAAGCAGTTTGCTAATGTGCTTTAACCAATTAAAGGAAAAAAAATGTTCCAAAGAATGTGATACTAAGAAAGCAATAGTAGTTTAAAGAGGAAAAATGATTTGGGGGACAAAAAGAGGATTTGGCATTATTATTTTTTTTTATGGAGAAGAATAGGCTTCAGTTATACCTGAAAGGTTGATAGGGCATGGATGAATGGATGGGAAATGGCCTTGATAGAAAAAGAACATGAGAAAATGAGTACGTAAGAAACACAGGGAGCCATAAAGGTCTGAAACTAAGTAAAACAGACTGTGAGTGTCGGAGCTTAAGGGAATAATGACTAACCAGAAGGAAGCACCATGAAATGTATCTAAAAAGCTCAAAATGTCAGGTCTCCAACTTCCATTGAAAAAGTAGAGCAGTTCCAATGGAGTGAAAATGGCTGGAATGCAGAATGACTGGAAATCCATGGTGTGAGGAGTAAGTTTTTAGTTATTGTTGAGGTATTGAGTAATCATTAAGTAATGAACCACAGAATTGACATCTGGAAAGATAAGGTGAAGATGGTCAGAATTAACCTCTGTTGGGACAGGTAGAGAACATTTTCCTCTAAAAACCCACTCTTCGAAGTATTATACAATTTCTTATGGTCTTGTGAACACCACAACAACTAATATGGGTTTTGGAAAATGGACTCAATGGCATGTTTTAGTTTATTGAAATATGAACTAAGACATTTTTTTCAGATTTTTAACATAACATATCCAATACATTTTATTTATTTTAAATGAAAGACATAATATTCTGATACCAAAACATCTATTTAAATACTGCACAGCCAATAGTAGAGATTATTGTTCTTTTTAAATAACAACTATTTGCAGTCTGATTTACCTTACATTTTCATATAAACTCTCCATCTCTTTGAGGTTTCTGATTATAAAATAACATTTGGTAGAAGTATCCTGAAAGCATTAAGTCAAGATCGGAAAGATTTGCATGAACCTGACACTTCTGATCACTTGTGAATAATAATATGAGGTAAATTCCAATTTAAAATGAGTAATAGACTCAATGCATTTTTCTTCAAGTTGCATCATTAGTACATACCAAAATTTAGAAAAGCTTATGAGCTGATGTTAGGACTAATATATTTATTACTTTTTTATAATTCTATTTTATTTTTGTTTTCATCATGTGTACTCTTTAATCCCCACTCCTTATTTCCCCCATCCCTTCACTCACTTCCCCCCTGGTATTTGTTTGCTCTATTGTTAAGAGTGTTTCTTGGTTTCTCTCTCTCTCTCTCTCTCTCTTTTTTCTTTGTTCATTTGTTAAGTTTCTTAAATTCCACACGAGTAATCATGTGGTATTTGTCTTTTTCTGACTGACTTATTCCACTTAGCATTATACCCTCTAGTTCCATCCATGTTATTGCAAATGACAAGATTTCATTCTGTTTTATGGATGAATAAAAATCCATAATATTATATATTTATATCCATATCAATATAGATATAGATATAGATCTCATATCTTTTTTATCCATTTTTTACCCTTTTTTTATCAATAGATACTTGGGCTGCTTCCATAATTTGGCTATTGTAAATAATACTGGAATAAATATAGGGGGTGCATATATCCCTTTGAATTAGTGTTTTTGTGTTTTGGGGGTAAATACCCAATAATGCAATTTCTGGATCTTGGGTAGTTCTATTTTTAACTTTCTGAGAACCCCCCAGATTGTTTTCCAGAGTGCACCAATTTGCATTCTCACCAATAGTATCAGAGAGTTCCTTTTCATCCACATTCTCACCAGCACTTATGATTTCTTGTGTTGTTGATTTTAGCCTTTCTGACAGGTGTGAGGTGATATCTCATTGTGGTTTTGATTTGCATTTCCCTGATGCTGAGTGGTATTGAGCATCTTTTCATGGACCTATTGGCCATCTCTTTGAAGAAATGTCTATTAATGTCTTCTGCCCATTTTTTAATCAGATTTAAAAATGGGGTGTTGAACTGTACCAATTATTTAAATATTTTGGACAGTAATGCTTTATCAGATTACTCCTCTTAGAAATTCACAATGAATGTTAGAGGCCAAGCAAAGGGCTAATTTCTTTTAAAGATCACTTAAGTTATTTAATTTTAGATGCCAGGGGTTTTTGGTGGTCTGTTAAGTCATTATGTTTATGAATTTGATGGTCTCCATTACTTCCTTTGGCTTCTTTAGATTGGTCTTCAAGCTATTAGTTTCAAGACTAGAATCTCTTCAAGTGATAGATGTTAGAGATTTTTCATCCTTCTGTCTTCCTTCCTTCATACAACAAAAAATTGCCTTTGAATAGTAATAGGAAAACTTTAGCCCTAACAAAGTGTCTTGTTTTATCCAACAAAAATAAAAATTCAAATCTCAGCAGTTCCACTTATCAGCTGTGCGACTCTAAGCAGATCATGACTTGGGAACCAAAGTCTCCTCAAATGTAAAATATGTAAAGTGTTGTCTAGTTTTTAGGATTGCAGGAGGATTAAATGAATATTGCAGATGACAATGTTTTTTTGGATTTTAGGGGAATATATAAATATTAAGGTTTGTCTTTTTTTTTTAATTAGCATCTACTATATGAAAAGTATGGGTTAAGCTCTGTTGGAGAAGGTAGAAAATAGGACATGACCTCTCACCTCAAAAAGTTGGTGATACAGTTAAGTTGAGCTAGTCAGTTTGCTTTATTTGGTTTATAAAGCCAAATGAATCCCTGAAAAGTAGTTCTTTTTCTGACGCTAGCACTTGTCTTAAAAACTAGGGTTGCTCTTTGATTGTGCAACAGGTACAGTTTGAATATTATAGGAATTAAATAATATCAGAGTTGAAACAAATTCTAGTCATCTTTAATCCAATATCTTCATTATAACAGATGATAAAATTACAAATAAGTACATGTGTCCACAGCCACTCAGTAAAATAGTGGGTGAGTCAGGAGTAGAATTCAGTTCTCTTAATTTTAAGCACAGAAAAATAGGATTAATCATTTTACTTTTTCTCATCCCAAATTCTGTTGATCTGTAATTTTTATACTCTCTTATGTGGAAACTTTAAAGATAATGTATTAAGGGAAAAATGTATAGAAGAAAAAAAGACTGATAAGCCTAAAGGTCCTTTGTAGTGGAACTTTCTGAGAAACATATTCCCTTCTCAAAATTAACCATTAAAAAAAAAAGGTCAAATATACTGAATTGAAAATATTCAATTTTTACGAAAGCTCAAAATAAACAATTAGTATTATATGATTATTGCGTGCAGACCTTGAGTGAATTTAAGGATAGGTAAAATATGTGACTTTTAATTATAAATAGTCATTCCATTGACCTGAGAATCCTAGGAATTGTATACTTGTGGGTACCATACCTGTAGAGAAATTAGGATAATAGAATATAGAAGGGCATATCCAAAGTAAGTATGTCATCCTAATTTCCAAATGATCCCTACTTCTGTATTTCCAGTTATCTATAAGATATTGCCAAGTTTATATCAAAAATTTCCACCACCACATAGAATTAATAAATGTTAAACAGGTCATATTTACTTTTAGTTGTTTTTCTAAATAAAACATTACAAATTGTGTAATGCTCTTTTTTCAATTCCCTTTTTTTTAACAATTTATTTGTAGCCCCATGTGTGTTTCTATAAGGCTAAATATTTATAGTTTCTACTATTTGCTGGACACACAACAGATGCTGAATAAGCTTCTTGATTCCAATTTGAGAGAACATGCTACTTTTCTGGTGCCTTTTAAAAATTTTTATTTCTGATTTGTGTTCTATTTTACATTTTATCTGATTTTTAATATCCAAGATTCTACATAATATTGAGAAAAAAAACAAAAAAAAATACCCATAAAATTAGAGACACTGGAAAACAAGGTATTTTTCACATTTTACATATTCTTACTTAAATAGACCCATTTTTCCCTTTGTCTCATACTTTATTATGACTATTCTTTATACAACCCTTACTTGAAGATTGATAATGATGATGATGATGATGATGATTATGGTTGTCATGCTTGGAATATTTCTGGGAATTTGAGGAGAAACTAGAAGAGGAGAATCACACTTGAATGGCTTTGTTGGTGTCTTATCCACACAGGTAATTCTTAAATTTTAAGTTTTTCTGAAGCAAGGAAGATGTGTCCTTAATAATGAATTTCCTAAACTTTTTGGGATAATTAAACAGAAAAATATCAGGAATCAGAGTGAACTATGTATAAGAGAATCCTTCTTAACATATTTTTGGTCATTGTTGAAATAGTCAGACAAGAGTTCTGATTTTTTTAAGGTCACAGCAGGCAGAAAAAAATATGATACAATGACTTCTTTCTCCTAGATGTTGAAAGATGGAAAAGAGTCTAGTCTTTTTGACATGAAATGTAGATCCAGTTCTTGAATATAGGTTGTGCCCTAGCTATCTATCTATCTATATATATATATATTTTTTTTTTTTTTAGTCTAATGGCTATATTGGGTGACTGCATGACATCTTCAAAGACCAGTAGGAAACTGAGGAGCCAGAGCAAGATAGAAGCATTTGGACTAGTCTGTAATAAAGGTCAAGTAGCACATGTGTTTACATGTGCTTCTCTACTAACTCCCAAGTTAGTATATAACTCAAGGTATTGACAGGTCAGAAAATGCACCCATGGTATGCATCAACAGAGCCTGAGAAGAACACAAGTCACAGACAGCATCCCGTGGCTCTATTATTTCAGTTTTCCTTAAATCTATGTTAACTAGTTGCTTTGATTTTGTTCCTGCAGGTACTCTGTTCTATTAACCCAATGCAATGCAATTATAAGAACCGAACCTAAAACTAGCCTATAGTGTTACCATTTCACTATCTGCTCACTCACTCAGGTAATGGAATACTTGGTTCTGTTAGGACATGCTCTTATTAAGGAGTCGCACTGCTCTTTACAAATATTAACTCATTAATTTGTTTAGGCATCCCTCTGTGGCTCCTAGAAAGTGTAATTTTTCTCAGTTTTTAAGGGGAAAAGGAGAAACACAAGCACATTTTCCTAAATTTGCACTGAGGAGATAGAGACAGTGAGAAGAAAAGAACAATTATATATTCCTCTGAGGTTCCCCAGAGATTCATCATTATTTCTTCTTTTGAGCATGTCACAAGCTAAAAAGATTACCCAGATCTTTTTAAAAGATCTTAAAATTCTTAAAATTCACTAATGTAGATATCAGATGAATGATTTTAATCTCCAAGCCTCAGTTTCCTTATATGTAAAATAATGGAAATGATAATTCAGTTAGGCTTTTTGAGAGGACTGCATTAGATCCTATTTGTAAATGGCTTCATAACATCCTTTCTTAATATATAGTAAGGGTAAGGGAATGAAAGTATTTCTTAATAAATTGAATTACATTGAGCCTCTTTCCAATATTTATAAAGCATCTAATGGAAGTGCTATTTGCAAAGTGGTGGATCACTTGTCACTGAACAGTGTCTGTAGAGAGGCAGAGATCCATTGCTCATCCATGTTGGGGGAGGGACCACTCATTGGTGTGCATTGCTAGATGATTTCTGAGATCCCCTCCAACTCTATAGTCCACATAGTAGTAGGTGGTGAGTCAATGTATTGAGATATGAGGAAAATTCTGGACACTTGCACAGCTCTTTATAGTTTGAATGTACTATGATTATGTATAATCCCATTTACTTCTCATAATAACCCTATGAGGAAGACAGGAAAAGTCGTGTCATTTTCTTCATTTTACGTATGAGCAAATATTGAGCGCCAGAGAAGTTAAATTACTTTTTCAAGGATATATATTTAGAAAAACAGAAAGCTGGAACTCACCCCATTTTTCTGACTCTGTGTCCTTACACCTTGCATCATGTGTAGTCACTCATGTTTCTGTTCTTGGATGAGAACCATTAAAACACACTTGTAAAGGCCCCTCTCCTTCTTTTTCAGCATCTCTCCTCTGTGCTCTCCACATCCACTCAATTCCTCCTGCATCCACTAAGCACAATGTTGCAATGCCTACATGCACTGGTTGATGGCCAAGAGTGAGATTGAAAATTGGAAAGAACATTGCCACTCCACCCCCAACCTCTCCTTCCTCCAAATTTTGCCCTGATATCCAGAGTAAGATGAATGCCCAGGGCAGGTACCATCCTGTTATTCTCTGTGTACCAATGGCACTCTGAAAGGTCACAGAGTAAGAGGAGGAATATTTCTTGCTGTGAATTATTCTTGAGATGAAAACTGCTTTTTAACCTAAATCTGCCATTGTATAGCCTTTCAGTTGATGACTACTTGGGGTGGCTTTGACTGGGGTGGTAGTGGGAAGCCAATTCTGTGAGTCTGAGAATGGGCTCCCATCTTGCTGTAATTTACTGCCATGAAGAGAGGAGGGAGAAAAATACCACAAGTGTTTAATAGCTAAGCAAAGTGCTTTCAGATCTGCTTTTTTTTCCCCCATCAAACATGAGATATACACGTGCTAGGAAATATATTAGTTGCCATTCAGCTCAGATCACTTCAGCCAATATTTTTTTTCATTTTTCAAGCTTAATTCATGCTGTATTTTTCCCATTTACTACAACAAATACTTTATCTGCTTTCTTTAAAATATGGTAACCATCATAGCTGATGGAGGCATTGGAATTGTTCTTCATTACATCTCCTCAAGGCAGAAAAAAATAATGTTTTTAGGTAGATGGGAGTGCTAGTTACAAGGTTAACAGATGCTGAAACTGTCTTTCCATTTGTCCTCCTGGGAAATAGAGGGTTGAACTTAATCCATCTGAGGGGATCCTCCTCAGTCCTGTGTTTGGATATTCACCACGTACTATTTTCTTTCTCTGCCATTATGCAATAAGGCAGGCAGAGCGCTTGTGGGAACACCTTAGCTCCAGTTTATATATGTTTGGGTAGGCTGTAAACACATAGTCACATCAGAATGACTCATGGAAAAGACCACATCAAGTGAGTGTAATCAGCGAATTTCAAAAGGAGAGTTTTATTCCTTGTTCCATTCCATCTTTCATTTTTGTACTCAATAAACACTGAACACCATAGTGAATATAAAGAAAAATTATAAAACTTTGAGCCCTTCTAGTAACTGTCAGCCTTTCATGGGAGACGTATGAGAAATAAAGCAGTAAACTATGTGTAGCAATCAATGAGAATTCATGTTTTAAAGGCAAAGAAGAGGGGACCCTGACTATGTCTGAGGAGAGCTGAATGATTTCCTCACAGGTAGAAACACGTGTATAAAGTCTCAAAGGATGAACTCATGAGGTAGACTAAGAGAAAGGAATCCTTTCTAGGCAGCAGGATATACAAATTCATGGATGCGTAAAGGAGCATGCTGTGTCTCAGGCAAATAGCTTGGTGTGAGTGTGATTAAAACAATATGTACACCTGAGACAGTGGCAAAAAAGTGTAGCTTGAGAGCCACAGAGGTAAATTTTTAAAGTCCTCCAATGTCTGTTGATGGAGTTTGGCTTTCAGTTGTGATGAGAGGTGATCTGGAGAAGTGTTTAGGTTGAGACAATTTCAAAAGCTATGATGCTCTAGCATCTGACAGATGTGAGTAGCAGCTGGTAAATGTTCTTCTTCAACATGCTTTTCTTTATGCTGAGGTTGAGACACCCCATTTCCAGAACCTAGTTAGGATGGTTATAATTCATCTGCATCACTGTGTTGAAGGTGTAGACTCAACCAAATGGCAGATTGTTAAAAAGCACTTCATAATCCATAAACCTTGTAAGCTGGGCAGGGGCTATCACAGTGGGGCTGGAGAAGAGAGACAAAGAGGGGAATGGCGGGGAAAGAAGTCGTAGTAAGCCATGCAGATTTGACCACCACTCAGTAAACCATGCAGATTCAACAGAGAATAAGTAGATGATTATTCTGAGAAATGTAAGTTGGGATACAGAAAATAACATTTCCCACTCTGGAAAAGAACAGACATACAGAAAAACTGCAGTAGGAGAGAAACAGCTTAGAATCCCACATCCAACCGAAGTTGATGGCTCATACAGAGTCCAAAGTACCTAATTGTCCTTGATGATTCTTTTTTTTTTTTTAACTATTTTTTTTTAATTTTTCTTTATTTATGATAGTCACACAAAGAGAGAGGGAGAGAGGCAGAGACACAGGCAGAGGGAGAAGCAGGCTCCATGCACCGGGAGCCCGATGTGGGATTCGATCCCGGGTCTCCAGGATCGCGCCCTGGGCCAAAGGCAGGCGCCAAACCGCTGCGCCACCCAGGGATCCCTTGATGATTCTTTTTTTAAAAAAATATTTTATTTATTTATTTAAGAGAGAGCAGGGGAGAGCACAAGTGGAGGCAACAGAGATAGAGGCAGAGGGAGAAGCAGAAGCAGCTCCTCGCTGAGCAGGGAGCCAGACATGGGGCTTGATCCTGTGCCCCTGGGATCATGACCTGAGCCAAAGGCAGATGCTTAACCTACTGAGCCACCCAGGCACCCCTTCCTTGATGCTTCTATAGCAGCATTCATGATGGGTTTTAAGTGACTGTTACTTCAGTAATAATATTAAATGGGTAACTCAAGTAATTCTTCAGTTCCTTAGAATTATGTGTAAGACAGCATATAGGAACAAGAGCAAAGGGGCTCTAAGCTTATGCTAATAATAAATATAATTTATAGGGCACCTGGGTAGCTCAGTGGTTGATAGTCTGCCTTTGGCTTAGGATGTGGTCCCAGGGTCCTGGGATCGAGTCCTGCATCAGGCTCCCTGAGTGGAGCCTGCTTCTCCCTCTGCCTATGTCTGCCTCTCTCTCTCTCTCTCTCATGAATAAATAAATAAAATATTTTTTAAAAAACAAATAAATACAATTTATAAATAAATATTAATATAAATAATGTAATGAAATATAATAAGCTTGTGTTAAGCATATTGCAAATATTATTGCCTTTAATCCTTCAATGATAGGAGGGCGGTAGTCTCATAATGATCATTTTATAGAAAAAATATCTAAGAATCATTAAGGTGGCTTGATTGCCTGGGGTTTCAGACTATCAAGTAGAATAAACAGTATTTAGACCCAGGCTTGGTAAAAAAAATAATAAATAAAACAATTAATAATTTTAAAAAAGCCAAATGGAGTGGAGATGTGTGAGACTGACTTGGATATCTGTAATAACCCACAGAGCATCAGGCACTCTATCATCATGAGGCTTCCAAATTAAAAGGTTGTTTTTTTTATTATTATTATTATCTAAATTTTTTCTTTAAGCAGTCTAAACTCATTAGACCAGAGACAAAGAGAGTGAGACAGAGAGATCAAGAGGGAGGAGACACAAGGAATTTGCTTAGTCTATAAAGACTTCAAAAACTACCACCCGACTAGAGTGTATCCCATCATTCTATCGCAGGTTATAAGGGGAGTATTAATTAGTAGTTTGGAAGATAGAGCCACCCTTGAAGCAACCTTTAAGAAAATAGCTCAGGCGATTCTCCTGGAACTTCTACAAATAAACTGTCTTTGCTCACTGAAGATGTGCCCAAAAGTGGCCTCCAGGCTACTCCCATAGGTGTGGTCATGGACATCCTGGAGCCAAACAGCAAAGCTGGTTGTAAACTGCTGCATGAACTTTCCTCACTAAGGAAAGCTGGGGGATAGTACCTGCTATCTCTCTGTCTGTCCATCTATCTGTCTGTACACATAAGTTTTGGTATCTTGGTTTCACTAATAGTAGACAGTGAATTTTTTTTTTAATTTTTTATTTATTTATGATAGTCACAGAGAGAGAGAGAGAGAGGCAGAGACACAGGCGGAGGGAGAAGCAGGCTCCATGCACCGGGAGCCCGATGTGGGATTCGATCCCGGGTCTCCAGGATCGCGCCCTGGGCCAAAGGCAGGCGCCAAACCGCTGCGCCACCCAGGGATCCCAGACAGTGAATTTTTTAAGGTAACTTGACATTGAGTTTTCAGGTATGATGTCAAAGTCCACCCTGTCTTCTTCTTCCCAGCGGTTCTTTTCCTAATACTTATGGTGAAAAAAAAGAAATGTGTTCTAATATCTTGGCTTATATCCAAGCTGGGAAATTCTGTTAGGCTTTGAAACTTAATTTTTCCCACAGTTTCAATTAGGTAAGAAATTCTTCTTCCTTCTCTTCTTTAGGAAAGTGTAAGTGCCTGTCCTACTATTTTCCTTTGGATTCAGAGGCAAAAATGGACTTGTTGAGAAATACATTTGGCAGTGAGGGGATTGAAAGATTCTGCGGAGATGCAAGGTTACTGCCGTATTTCTGTGAATATCTATAGCCCAACCTCTGGCCTTTTAGGGGGAAAATAACATGCTCTTTCCACAATCAAAATATCCAGTGGTGCCATTACTCCCAATACAAGGAAGTAAACACATAAATAAAATATTAGTGGTGATTATAACAGCATGTTCTATTTATTTTAAGTCTTCCATCACTTTCAGTAGCTTGAACAAGGCATCCTGAAATTCATGGAAGGCATTTGTGCATACTTTTTTTCTGCAGGAGATTTGTACTCATTAGTCTTAAGTGAGACTTTAAAAAAAAAAAGGCTTTGAATCCTACTTAGCTATCATTATGGAATATCTGCCTCATGTTACATAGAATAAATTTACTTTACTGACTTTCCTACCCCTGTTTTCCTTTTTCTCACCCTGAAATGGGGATATTTGTGAAAAGAAATGTGTTTTGAGAGAAATTAGAAGTGATAATAGGAAGAAAGGGTACCTAGTATCAGAGCAGGAAAGACATACAGGAAGGAAGCTGAAATGAAGGAGGAGTGTGAGAAAATTAAACAGATTAATTTACAGAAACACCAAATAATTCTATGAATTTATCTCTTCTCATTATTCTCTGTGAAGAGCATGAGCTTTGTTGTTCTTCTTTGTCTTTCTTGTCCGCCACTGAATCTCCAGGACTTCTAAGACAAATTAAATCAAGAATTAACCATTTGAGCATGAGCTATATGTCTTTGCTGTGCCATACATGTCCTCTATAAGTCATCCTGTGGAAGCAGTCCGAGAGTTCAGCCCAGCTTCAATCCTCACGGGCCAACTCCACTCACGAAGTGCTAACAGTGGCCCCCTCATTTACCATGATGGCCTTTCTCTGGCTGAAATACTGTTTTCCTACAGCCTCAGGTAGGAACAAGTGCTTCAAATAGCTTCCTCATGCATTGTACAGCAACGCCACAATTATAAAGCGAGCACAGTGGCAAGGTTGTAGGCCCAGAGGAAAGAATGGTAAAACATAATTATTGGTCAGTAACAGAGTGACCTAAAGTTGTTGAATTATGCAAAAACCAAATCATAGGGAAAATATCAAGGAGGCAAAGCAATCCTGAGTTCTTAGAACCTTTCCCATCTAGCTTTGCCCAAGGCTCCCCTACAGAACTCGGAGCTGCTGGTTTCTTGCCATCTCACCACCCCTGGCCACAACACTCATGAAAACAATGACGACCACTTTCTGCATGCCTAGTCTATGCCAGCCTGGGGACACAATTCCCACTAATCCTTCCCTTAGCCCTGCAGAGTTGGTACAGTGATAGTTGGTATCATTGTACAGAGGCTTTTAATAGCATGTCCAAGGTCACAAAGGGAGAGGTTGGAAGACTCAGGAATCAAACAGGACAGCCTCACTCAAATTCTGCTCTTGCCTTGACTCAAAAGCAGAGTGCAGCCAACCCATAGGTCTTTGATATCTTTCCATTCTCTGTAAGTAGCATGTGCTTCTAGAAAAGGAGGATCCTAAAGCAGGGGAAAGAGGATTTTCCTCTACATTGATATGCTCTGTGTGTGTGTGTGTGTGTGTGTGTGTGTGTGTAATGTACTACGACCCATTAGAAGACTGCAAATCATTATGAGAGCTAAGATTATTTTTACCCCTTTGGGGTTGACAATGCCCCTGCTGAGAATATAAGTGCTAAAGTGACAGAGCACGTGGTCAAAGCTCTCCTTTTATTCAGAGCACCCAACAGTGACCACAAAGGTCCTCTTCCTTCTCCTCACCTGGTAGATGAAATGAATTATGAGAGAATCTCATTGGTGAACTCCCACAGGGGACGGACTTAACAAAGAAAGGGAATGCTTCAGAGAACCCTGAGCACTTGCAGGGCCCTCAGTTCCGAACATTTAATATCAGAGAAAGCAGAGCAAGCAATGATACAATTGTATAATCAAACCCATTCCCATACATTAATTGGTTTTTTTTTGTAATTGTCAATTGATCTATAATTTGATAGTAGAATCCAGGATTTTATAATAGACCTTGGACTGAACTATCTAATTAAGAATATAGAGTCTCAAAGGAATGCAAAGACATGACTGGATTTACGGAGAGACCAAGATGATTTTTAGCAGAGGGACCAATTAAAATCTCCTGGAAAGTGGAAAGAGATTTAGATGTAGATTGAATTAGCCTTTATTAAGCACTCACAATACACCAGGTATTGGTCTGGATGTTTTTACATTATCATATACCTAAGCTTCACAACAACTCTCTGAGGCAAATGGAATCTCTCACCTTTTACAGCCCCGGAGCTTGAAACTCAACACAGATATTCAAAGCCTACTTGTACAAGATCATGCAACTGTCAAGCAGCAGGATAAAGAGCCAGGGCTGGAAAGGCTTCAATAAAATCCCAAGTCTTACTTTGTTTTTGGTTATGGTTATTCTCCATCTTATACAAATCTGATATGTGAAAAAGTACTTTTATACAAACAAGACATTGTATAAACCATCAAATCACAAAATATTGGCATAGTTATATATTTAAGAATTATATCACACTTATTTAGAAGATTTGACATTGGCTTTGTATTGTTGATACTTTTTAAATGAAGAACTTTAGAAAACCATACATTTTAAAGGTATCTGTGAACTGATGACTGGCAAGGAAAGATGAGTTTTTATTCTCTTGCCAAGCCTCTTCTATTCTCTTAATTTCTTTTTCCTTTATCTGAAACTGTCACAGATCAAAACTCAGAACAAAGGAGCAGAATATAAATTACTGTGCTTGGGTGTGGGATCTAAGCTAATAAGAATCTGTCTTAAATTGACTATAACATGCAAAATTTGGGAAGAATAATCCTAAGCATCTCTGCTCATTGCTCATTCCGGGGAGAGCAGTACACTATGCTTGGTTTTTCTTAACTCTTTGTATCCTGACTAAACATCATGAACAACAGCTGATTATAAAAGCAGAGTTGATTTATTTGGCAAATAATTAAGAAGTAACTAAGATGCACCAGGCTTGTGCTAGACTCTGGCTAGGCAGAAATATGTTAGACAAGAATCGCTTGCCCTCAAGGAACTATAGCATAGGTCAAATTAAATAAGCAGTACAATCAAACAAAAAGTTCATGAATATCTACATTTATCATGAGTTCTAGGGAGGTGAGCCCTGATGGTGGATAGAGACTCGGCCATGAAGAAAACAGGAAGATGGGTTGAAGCCTAATGTAGGCTCTGGGGAAGAATGGGCTTGACATATTTGAGGAAAGAAATGAGGCAAAAGTTTCTGGAGAGCAAAGGAGAGCAGCATGAGAGATGCTTGAGAATCCAGGAGGGCTGAGTCAGGCCACCTCTATGGTGGTCTCATATGGTTCCCTATGGGGAAGCTTTAAAGGAGTCTAAGCCAGAGAATAGCAGGGTCTGCTTTATATATTTGGAAGATGACTTTGGCTGATTAAATCTGGAAATAAGACAATATGGATATCCATAAATGGTCTGTCATATTGTAGCATCCAGACACAATAGGTTGGTTGGCTATAGTAGCAGCCAAGGCAAATGGAAATGACTCAAACCCCAATTTTCAATAGTGTGAGGGGGCAACTCCTGAAAGCTATAGATGGTGAGGGAGAAAATATCGAGGGCTACTGTAATCACTCTAAGGCCAACCTATAATTGAGCAGAGCCCACCTTTACCAGGACAAAATTAGTGTGTAACTGCCCATCTCCTGGTTCTTTCTGACTGCATGTACTCTTTGTGATTTTCTTTCCCTTAAAAGTAGACTTAAGTGTTTTTGTTGTTGTTTTTTCAGGAAAAAAAAACAAACTCCTGTATTTAAGTTTCTAGGATAAAATTGGAAGAGAATAATATAGATGTTGATTCGCCCTGTGGCTATTTCTTTATACACACTATTCCTAAGTTATAGGATATAGGATGATTTTTCAAAACAAAACAAAACAATTTACTTAATTTCTCCCACCACAGAATCTTAACTGGGAAAATAAGAAACCCTGCCCTACTAAACCAGGAAACATAATGGGGGAGATGAATGCTACAGCTTCTCCAACTGAAAGATAAACACTGGTGTGCTCTATGTGCTTTTGCTTACACGTGCACATAGTGTGTTTGCTAACAGGTGCATTTGACAGAACTATACTGTGAAAGCCAAAGGATGAGATAGATGATTACCCTTGGGACAGAATATTTCCTGCTTCTTTTGGGATCTCAAACCGAATGTACTCTCTGGGCAACTGCCTGTGGTCTAGTCTTCACCTTGACCCATCTCCAATGTGACAGCTTCTGCATCCCACTCTAGCTAAGTGGTGGTCATTGGAAAACAACCTGATATGTCTCCATTTTAAAGCACTAAGGGGTATTTTCAGCCTACAGTGCGATTCCTGGAGGAATCTACAGGAATTCCTATAAATTCTGCATTATGACAGAAGACGCCTAGAGCCTCGGTCCTTAACCTAAGAAATAGAAACTTCTATTTGTTGAAGGGATAGGCTGGTGAGAATGTTATTTGGGGGCAGCTGTCTTGTGAGCTGCTCTCCTCTGATCAGATTGCAAAGCCAAACGGCTGTTCTATATGCCTGGGAGGCCAGTCCTGCTGCTCAGGGTTCTAGATGGTTTGTTTTCTGCTCTTGCTTGTATGCTCAGAGATGACAAGCAGCCCCTCAGCACTGGAAACAGGCCAGTAGTCAGTCAACTGGCAAGTATTTATTAAACACCCTAGTGTGCATTGCCCTCTTGAGGCCTGGTCTGGTTGCAGCTTCTGTACTTTTCTGTGAGCCATACTTTTCCTGACATGGCTTAGCTCAGGGAGGTTTTCCATTCTGAATGCAAATGTTTATGGGTTAAAAGCTTATTTGAGTGTCCCCTGGGTAAGATGGGTGGGAGACCAGCATTGCCTTCTTGTCACACATACTCTATCTGGAGCCAGTTAAAGACCGGAAAAATTGCTTGAGGAAGCATATGGAAATTTAAGAGGTAGAAAGCAATCAAGGCAACATTTTCAGAGAATAGTGTTAAAATCATGATTGGGGATAGAAATAAATATGAATCAGTCTCTTTTTCCCTTATAAAATCATCAATATGATTTCCTGTCTATCTGGGATGGTTTGGGGGATGGGTTGGATAAATTACCATGTTAAGAGTCACATGTTTTATATTTTTTTCAAATATAAAATGACATTTTTTCAAGTGTCATGGAATTGTTCTTCTCACAGTGAGTGGATCTAGCTGATGCCTGACATCTGAAGTATAGTAGGAACAGAGAAGACCTGAAATAAAAAATATATATATATATATATATTGGTGATATTGGCCTTCCTGAACCACACACTAAACTTGTGGATTTAGGACTGACGGCTGAACATCATAGTGCGTTGCCCCCTTGGAGGCAGAGAGCTCCCTGGCACTGCTGCTATGAGAGGAGAGGAGATGACATTTCTTGGCAAAGATACTGACCTGAGGTGCTGTAACACTAGGGTCTTCCTGGCTCAAAGGAGAGAAGGCATTCCATGATTGATTGGGTAAACACCTGTGTGTGTGTATGTGTGCATGTGTGTACTTTGGGTATGTGTTTCCTGGTAGCTAGAAAGAGTCTGAGTAGACATCTAACCAAAGATGTGCCGGGGCAAAGAAGTGCTGCCAAAGATGTTCCTCCACTGCCTTGATTAAGTTTTATTCAACATTGCCCATGTTTTTCCTTATGTTAAAGTTGCCTGCAAAAATAATTGTAGGATGTGTAAATGTCTCTCATATTTACTTTCTCTTCCATTCATTCAGGTCCACGTACTGAAGAATTTTTACCTTAATATCTTCCCATCTGTTATTGTCTCTCAGTCCCTGATGCTTTAGCTTAGCCCTTGTAGTTTCTTATCTAGACAATTTTAATAGCCTTCCAACTAATTTCCTTACCACCTGTGTCGCCTCTCTCTACTTATCCTTCTACTACTGCCCAAGTGATTATTCTAAATTCCCGATCTTGTTGAATCACTTTCTGCTTAAAATCACTAAATGGTTCCTAATAGCTTTCGCTATTATCTAATAGCTAACAATAATATCCTTTTCTGGAGCCTGACCCATGTAGTAAGACATTATGCTAAACATTTTCACAGGAATTCTTGTATTGAAACCCACCATTTCCTTGTTTTAGATGCTAGGACTGATTTGCAAACTTTAACAGAAGGAGTGAGTGATAAGATTCAGAATACTAGGAGAGAAAAATCAATCAAATGGCATTCCAGTACCTTTACTTTCAATCCAAAACAATATTAAACAATATTAAGGGCATTACCCGTGATAGGCTGAGACCTATGTCTTTTACCACGTATCTGAGTCTATGTACGGAATCTAGACTCATGTACGGCATGAGTTCCTTTATTTTATTTTATTTTATTTTTTTGGCATGAGTTCCTAAGGGGAATTACTCAATAAAAGGGTCTGTGTGATTTTACAAATCAGAACCGTATATCCAGATTACCTCCCCTAGAGGTGTCCAATTTATATTCATGCCAGCCATGTGTAAGTACCCTTTTACTCCTCTCCTAATGCACATAAACTACTTGATTTTTGCCTCTCTGATAAATGAAAAATAGCATCACCTTGTAGTTTTAATTTATGTTTCTCATTACCTGAGGGAGGTTATAAAAAGGGGGAACGTGGCCAATGACCTCTCCACACAGTTGTGAGAGAGGTTCTGCTATTATTTAGCTTTTTATAGGGAGGAAACTGAATCAAGACACCCTGTAGCTTAATTCTTTAATCTGCTGTCATTAATTTATTTAGTGAAATTTCAGTGCTGACCTATTATATTCAGAATTGTATTCAATACTGAGACATGTGGGCTTCAATATTACCTACCTCCACATCTTGACACTTGCTATCCTATCTGAAATGGGCCCTCCATTCCCCAATCAGCTAACTCCTCCTTATACTCTGAATCCTTGTGTAAGCACCACTTGCTCCAGGAAAGACGTCTCTGACTTGCATCCTTCGCCTCAGTGCCCCCACAACACCGTTTTCTGGCCTGAAGTCTACCCCTGCATTATTGTCTTGTTTTATTATAAGATCCTTGGTGGCAAGACCATTATTTGGCTTTCCTTCCCTAATCCCTGGCTCACCGTCTGGCACATGGTAAGTTCTAAATATGTGTTTGTAGAATCAGCTGAAAGAATGGGTGAGAAAAAAAAAAAGAATGGATGAGAAACTAATTGAAAGCTCAAAGAATGAAAAACAAAACAGAAATTTTAAATATTACCTTTTCCCCCCTCAAGATGATGCAGCACTGCTTAATTGTTAACACAATTTGATTTCATCAAGGCTTTATACTTTTTAGAAGCTGTCCCTTAAGGTATCCTGGCTTATTCTTCATTTGAACAGAAGACAGAGAAAAAGCCTTGTATTTCAAGGGCTTTCAATTGTCTTAGGGATTTGGGAAGCCCCCTGAAGGACCCTGAAAGAGGCAGTGGAGTTGAGGGGTTACTACTTCCCCTCCACAGCCCACAGCCCTTCATACTCACCTCATCTGTTTAAAAATAGCATCATCTGTTTTCCATCTTGGATTCCTATGGAAGCTTTTTAATACAAAGACTTCTGTGTTTCTAAAATGCTTAATACTCTTCAGAGAAGAAACCCCAGGTCTTTAAAACAGGAAATTTAGGTGATAGTCTTGCCTCTGTCTTTGGCTAGCTTTGTGGACACACTAGCCATTTACTCATCTGAGGCCTGGTATCTTAATCTGTGAGTCGAATCCTTTGGGCTAGTGGAAGCCAAAGTCCCTTGTAGCTCTAGAGCAATGTGCCTGTTTATATCCATATAGTAAACCTAAAGATCTGAACCTTCTCTTGTTTTGAATGCTCTAGATAAAATTGTCTTTTATATTTACCACTTTGATTGTAAAACTCTGCAGCTGTCTCTATCCTTTAAAACACTGTTAGTTTCCAGTGCTTCACATATTAAGTACAGATTTTTGGGTGTGTTTTTGTTTTATATTTTGTCCTCACCTTCAGAACCCCTAACAGGACACTCTGTACCAAGCAACACCACTTGCTTCTCTTATGTCCCTGCTCATCATGCTGGTGTTCAGTCACTCATACTTCCTCCTTTCTTTTCTCACTTGCTTCACTAAACCTGGAAATTCTTTGCTTTCACTTCATGTATTTTTTTTATTTTAAAATACTCTACCAATTAGGCATGGGCCATGAAATAACTTCACCTGACTAGTTAAAGGACAATGCGTATCACTTCATTTTTGTTTTACTTACAAGTCAAAACACCCTATCATGATAGATCTCCTTAAGATAAAATATATATATATCTGTTGTTAGCATTTGCCTTTCATGGAAAAGCCTCTTTATTGTGTAGATCATATTGATCATAGAGTACAAGCTCCATGAGGACTAAATTTATGTCTAACTACTGCATAAAGCACACAGAAGACACTCGTGTGACTGTGTGCATTTATGGATTTCTGTGTCCATAATGAATCAGATATAATCTACAAGGGGTAGAGGATTCCTGGTTTGGAATTAGGGATACATAAAAGGTAAATACAGTTTAAAAATTATTCTCAAATACAGGTTTCGTAGTTCTTTTCTATTATATCTCTTCCCCTGTAAAGGAAGAACATCTGTAATTTTGTGAATATCGATAATGCATTTTGAAAAGAAGTTCCCTCTACATAGTGATTATATCCTGGAAAGGGGAAGTAGTTTGTGGAGTAGAAGGAAAACCCGCTTCTGGCATTTCCTTTCTGTCATCTGACATTGTTTTAAAAAAAAAGTCTGTCCCAAGGACACTTTTCACTACTCTTTCCCCAAATTCTAACCTTTTTGCTATACTTGAATAACACTGACCTAAGTTCCGAAACAGTCCTGGATGGTCAAGTTTCTGAGGTGACATGTCCCTATTAATAAGTCAAGGTGGCCCCAAGAGGCAGCCTGGCTTCCTCTCTGGGGGCCCAAGTACTTCTACAGTGGTTCAAGTAGCTCTTCATCTGTCCCTCACCTCCATCTAATGAGCTGGCTCTTCTCTTTATCTGGGCTTCACTTCACAAAGGCTTCACTTCCCCTGGGCCACCGTGGGGAATGGCTTTTTTTGCTATCATTTTTTCCAATGAGGGTGACACCTTTACCTCCTGTGGGGCAAATTACTCTCTGAACTGCAGTGTCTATCAGTTTCTATGGCTCCCTTTCTATGTCTCAGAGAGCAGCAGCTGTTCCTTAGACACTGGGATCCATACTGTGTGTGTCACCACCTCTCACAAAGCCAAGAATCCCTCCTCTTGTCTTACTACTCACCAGCAGGTTAACTCTCTGTCCTGGAAAATTTCAGTAGCACATCAGCTGTGAGTAGGCTAGACAGCATAGTCTGGCAATGCAGCAAAAAGCAACTTTTTCAGTAAAAAAAAAAAAAAAAAAAAAATCACCCTCTTTAATCATGTAGTCCTAAGAGTTTTTAGCCCAATGCAAAATGACCCAGTAGACAAAATAAACACCCAGAGCACTGTTTACTTGCCCATGGAAACCTCTACTCCACTTGACATTGAATCACCAATAGATAGAATGAGCCCTAAGGTCCTGAGGTCCTGGGCCCAACATCCTGAATGCTGAATGGAGCAACAGGAGGCCGAATGTCAGTAACCTTGCCTCCCACTCACCACCATCCCTTCACTGTCCTCATGTGAAGGAGTCCAAGGATTCTCTGGCTTCTTTTATTCTACAACTTTCTTTTCACTGATAACTCAGAAGAAGCAATACTATTCCACACACATTTCCTAAGTAACAGTATTAATTGAGCTAGATTCTTGATGCCATTATGTGGGTCTGCAGAGTTCTGATGGCACAGATGATGTGAAATGTGGAGGAGAGGTGGACAGAAAAGGAGAGGGAGGAGAGTGGAGACACAGACACACAGAGATGCATGCCTATACCAGACACACGTAGAGACCTGTGTCACTGCCGACCTTAGAAAGCCTAGGGAGCGTAGAGGCAGAGGTATCACAGGGAAGTGATTTGGATTTTAATACTGTCACTTGTGGGTGCTAGGGGGGCTCAGTGGCTTAAGCGTCTGCCTTCAGCTCAGGTCATGATCCCAGAGTCCTGGAATCGAGTCCCTCATTGGGCTCCTTGCCCAGTGGGGATCCTGCTTCTCCCTCTGCCCCTCCCCTCTGCTCATGTGTGCTTTCTCTATCTCACTCTCTCAAATAAATAAAATATTTTTTAAAAATAATCCTGTCACTTGCTTGAAATGTGTTTGCATAGAGACAAAACACAAGACAGGAAGAAAAATAAAATTACCTTTTATAATTTCTTACCTGTTATGGATGGGAGATTGACCTATATCACAGGCACAGGGTATAGTTTTCATTTGTTTATTTTTCTTCTCTTTATAGCATTCAGTCTACTTACTTTGGTCTGCTTCAATAAGCCATCATATTATATATAGTCATCAGCTATAGGGTTTAGCCCTGCTCCCTTCCTCCTGCGTGCCATATTTTATTTTGTCCGAATTGCGATCAAGACAAAATTCAGGAAGACTTTCTGTGTTTCATGCAGAATCAGGCTGAATTTGTTTCTGGCTATTGCACTTACTCACACATATCTCTCCATATTTCTTATGTACTAGAAACATCCTGTGAAATGTTGTTTGATACATGCAAGGAAACATTTAAGGATGCTTCTTCAATATTCACTGTGACACTGAGGGTCCCAATGGGCCTATGTGTGATAAATTCTTAAGATACTGAGGTTTATATTACCTATAGGCAGTGAAGTATCAAAGCCTTGGGTTGTTTTTTTTTTTTTTTTCCAAATCAGAAAATGTCCAGAAGCTCCTCATTACTAATATTTGGTTGAGGTTTTAAGATGTTAATTATAAACAAAAGCACATATAAGTCATAATTTGGGTCCCTAGGCCACTCGAATCATAATAGTGCAATTTTAATTCTTAATATTCAGAACACTTAAATGGAAGTCAGCAAGTCACTCTACAAAATGTTTTCTACCCTAATTGCCCCCCATGTCCCACTGGCCCTTGACAAAGAACCATGAACCATAATGGCAAACATATACAGAATTAAGAGCAAATAAAGTTGGGGCACTTATCACTTGAGTTAATACTCAAAATTACATGCAAAATACAGTCAGTTCTCATTATTTGCATTTGTTACATCCTGTAAAATTGCCGTGAACAATGAATTAGCAAATACTGAACTGTCTCTCATGGAGTAAATATAGGATTAGGTTCCTACAAGCCTTAGATCTCTACAGTTTCATCAAATGACAAATAGATAACTTTGTTTTATGTGTGTTTCTGTTTAAAGACCCCTTACTAAATATATGCTGTTGACTCACTAACACTGAACTTACACCAAGAGCACTGTAACTCACGCATGAGTGAAGTTTATCTAACTCACATTCTGAAGGCAGATCACACCTTCTTGCACTTAGGAACAATAGCTGGCCCTTCATCACTACACTTGGGGACCATTGTAAACAGCAAAATCACCAAGAAAAACACAAAAATGTGAAAAATGCAGCACTAAGCAGACTATAAAAAAGACTTGTTTATAGCATGAGTGCTGAATCAAAAAGACAGCTCAGCTGGGAACACTGTGTGTTGGTCATCTTACATTGTTCATTATTCAGGGCATTTGGGTGACTCAGGGGTTAAGTGTCTACCTTTGGCTCAGGGCGTGATCCCAGGGTTCTGGGGTTGAGTCCCACATTGGGCTCATCATAAGGAGCCTGCTTCTCCCTCTGCCTATGTCTCTGCCTCTCTTTCTCTCTCTCTCTCTTTCTGTCTCTCATGAATAAATAAATAAAATCTTTAGAAAAATTGTTTACTATTCTCCACATGTCTACAAATGATCATACAAGTACAGTGAGTGTTGAGTTGGGGATAACAAATAAACACTAATGAGTAGGCCAATTCACGAACAATGGAATCCCCAAATAATGAGGATCAACTATAGCTTACAATGGAGACTCAGGCAGTGCAGACTCCTAGAGAATAGATGATTTCCACCCCTAGAGACCTCCGTGATCTGGTCAATCTTCATCTTCCAGAAAACCCTTCCTTGGAACAGAGGCTTCTCCAGATAACTCTGGGCTAATAAATAAAATTCATCGAGTACTACAGATAGCAGTATACCTATAACAACCCATCGTTCTGTAGATGCTTTTAATTCAACCCAATGCTTATAACATTTAACTTTCAGCTTTTTAAAATTCTCTCTTTTTTTTCTACTTGTCTAAAATTTTACTTATCATTGTATTTCAGACATTGCCTATTTTTGTCTTACACCTGCTTTTCCTTCCTACCTGAAATCATCAATAACCACCTTATCCTTTATGGTTCTCTAGAAGGGTGCCTTTTCCAGCCACCTGAGCCAAATGCAGAGCTTCACTTTTTCTCAAAGTATTTTAAAGTGAAGAATGCTTTACAAACACACACACACACGTACAACTTACAAGCATATATGTGCATATATACATATACACGCAATGAAGAGGGGAGTTGTAGTTATAGTAAATAGCTATGAGATTTGAATTTACCTTAATATTTAATTTTAAAATAAGAAAACATATAAAATCTAGGTTGTGTAATGTAAGTTCTTTTTCCTTATGTTAGCTGAAATTGATATTTAAAAATCCAGAACACTAAAAAAGATGATAGACTCCAATAGTTCTTAGGGAAAATGCAGAGTTCTTGGCTCCTGAATGAGACTCTAGAGAAGGGGAAGAGAACAGAGAGGAGAAATTAGATAGGTAGCTCGCTGAAGCTTCATTAAGAAAAGTGACTCATTTTTTTTTCTCAAAAGATAGAATTGTTTCATTAAACTTGTCTCTGTTTCTTAGTAGCTGTGTGGCTTAAAGGGACTTTTATAAAGATTTCAGACATCCCAATAATTCTTTTCATACTTTTAACCTCTGCTGATATTTCTTCTGTGATTCAGTGATCTGAACAAAATAAACATCACTTTCTTGATGCCCCTGGTCTTATTAAACTCTATTTGTGACTTCCTGTTTCTAATACATCTATTACTTGGAATTCTAGGTCTTATTCCACTTGATCAGGGTTATTTCCTCTAACAGAGCAATTTGCCAACTCAAGTGAGCATCAGGATCACCTGGGGGGTTTGTTAAATGCAGATTCCTAGACCCTGACCCCAGATTTTCTCAGTAAGTGGTTCTGAAGTGAGACCTGAGAATTTGCATTTGTAATGATTCCCAGATCCTTCTGCTGCTGCTGGCCTAGGGGCACCAGACTCTAAGGACCACTAACCCTGGGGCACCTGGGTGGCTCAATGGTTGGGCACCACCCTTCAGCCCAGGGCCTGATCCTGGGAGTCAGGATCGAGTCCTGCTTCGGGCTCCCTGCGTGGAGCCTGCTTCTCCCTTTGCCTGTGTCTCTTCTTCTTCTTCTTCTCTCTCTCTCTCTCTCTCTCTCTCTCTCTCATAAATAAATAAAATCTTAAAGGAGGATCCCATTAAGCTTAGCGATTTAGCACCTACCTTTGGCCCAAGGCATAATCCTGGGGTCCTCGAATCCAGTCCCACATCAGGCTCCCTAGATGGAGCCTGCTTCTCCCTCTGCCTGTGTCTCTGCCTCCCTCTCTCTCTCTCATGAATAAATAAATAAAATCCTAAAAAAAAAAAAAGAACTGCTAACCCTAATACACCCTATTCACTCATGTTATAGTACAATGCTTACCACACTTTCAATACTCAATAAATGCTTGTCAATATACTAGTTTAAGTTTCCTACTATCCAATAAATATGCAATTTTTAGTCCTGTTTTTGTTTAGTTGCCCACACTTTATAAATACCCTATTTTCACCAAATCTTTGCCTGCCGGTTGGGATCCATCAGGATCTATCCCAATCAGTTTTGTTTTTTTTCTTTTTTTTTTTAAAGATTTATTTATTTATTCATGAGAGACACAGAGAGGATGAGAGAGAGGCAGAGACCCAGGTAGAGGGAGAAGCAGGCTCCTCTCAGGGAGGACTCGGAGGAGGACTCAATCCCGGAACCTGAGATGATGACCTGAGCCAAAGGCTGATGCTTAACCTCTGAGCCACCCAGGCGTCCCCCAATCAATTTTCTTAAAAAATTGAAGTCATCACTCTCCTTTTATTTCCTAAATATACATTGATTCATGCCATTTGTTCAGTTTTTTTTATTATACATTGGCATAAATGTGTCCTAACTTGTGTACTTGGTAAAATATTTTTTTCATCTAAATGAGGAGGCTGAGGCCATATCTGGCACATGTTCGACTCTATCAGAGTATCCAAAAGAACTATTGAATGGGTGGCATGGATTTTTTTGCTTTTCAGTGCTGGAATATGCATCTACTTTAAAGATTGTCAAGAAACTGGTAAAACTATATATTTGTCTAATGAGAAAATAGAGGGTGATAGTAAAAAAAACAAAAACAACAAAAAAACCAAAACATGCAATGTCTCTTAAAGTACCAAAGAAAGACTTAAAAAAAAAACTTCAAAACACAATTATCTATACAATTAAGATCTGCTTTTTACTTGTTTCTTATTGTAAAGTTTTAGTGTTTTGAATCTCAAATCCTATGGCATAGCTGAACCTCTTGTCTTTATTGTAAATGTCTAGCGCACATATATACTGCATGTAATGCAAGGGTAGTGATACACGTGCATATGTGACTTACGTGTTATGGAGGCTCAGTTTGCTTCCCTTGATTTCTGTATTCATGTCTCACTAACAAAATCAAGCAAAGGATGTGGAGAAAGACAATTTCAAGGAAACAACTATTGCTGCTTCCATGACCAAGGATTGAAGTTTTAGATTTTGTACTGTTAGGATTTGTGGGCACCAAGCAGTTTTTACACAGTTCTCCATAGTTTTCTTCAAGAAGACTGAGAGTTTCTAGACAAGTTTCTCAACCTTTTTCTCATGTTTTGAACCCTCTCCTTTTAAAAGAGCCACGCAAACAATTATACTCTGAGGTAAGCAATCGGTCTTCAGCAAAGAGCTAACTCCTATGCATTTAGATGGTTGACCAGTAGTTAATTTTGTATAGAAGGGAATTACTTAAACAACATTAAGCTTATGAGATACCTCTCTAAAAAGTAACTTTAGTTTCGCAGAAACTGTAAATTAATTCATTTATGAATTCATTCAGTAAGCATTTACTGAGTGCCCATTGGTGCTGGGTGTTGTGTGAAATGTTTTGGAGGATTAAAAGATGAATCAGATATGAATTCTACTTTCAGCCAGATTAGAGCTGGTTGAAAATATATGTTCATGAAGACCTACATTTTAAGGTAGAAAGACATTAAGTGTCACAAGAGGACTAGATGTGATGCATGTCAAAAAAGAGGACAGAGTCTGTAGAGGACATTACGGAAACTTGACAACAGAAACTGTCTTTAGCTTGGGTCAGCAAGGATGCACATATACATGTGTGGAGTTAGGGAGATGAGCTGCTTTACTAAACCTGGACACTCTTCATCCTAGTTGAATTCTAGAGAGAGGAATCTGCCCATGAGTCAAGTGGAAGGACGTGAATATGGAAAACCCCTGGTTCAGTTTCCCTGGAGTTCAGGGAGGAGCAGGAAAAGGGTTGGAAGAGCTGGCTGGTGCCAGTTCAAAGAGGGCTGTCAACATTAGGCCAGGAGAATGGGGTTATGCTATGCATAATGGGAGGAAGTAAGTGAAATGTATCCATCTGTGCTTTAATGAGATTAGTCTAGCAATGAGTATAAATGGAATTGTCTATGATCTCTCTTGTGGTCTCACATCTATAATTTGACTAATCAATCTCTTTACGGACCTTTACTCTTTCTGGATCTTGAGACTTGCAGGGATTTCTTGGGCAGTGTTGCTTTCCTCAGTAAGAGAGGGTCCAAGGATCCATGACCACCTTAGCAAACAGATTTTTCTAGAAAGTTACAAAGTAAATTAAATCGACAAACCTCCTATAAGAAATAGATGAACCCCCTGTGACTCAGTTGTATGTATACTTTATGACTCAAGGGGTATACCACAGACTTTCAAAAAACATTGAAAGAGAAAACTCAAGAGAAAAGTCAAGCACATTATTTCCAGTAGCAGAGGTGATACTTTTATCGGGCCCGAGTTGTTCCAGATTGTAGCCTGGAACAGAATTTGAGAATGGAGGAATTCATACATGCGCTAGGTAAAGTCTGACATCCTGCAAATGTAGGGAAGGAGTAGGGAAGGAGTCCAGCAAATACATATTTTAGGTGTTTTACATTATAAAGTTATTAGTGAGATCTGACAAATTGTTGTTTTCGTTTTATATTAATGAATTATGAGCGGTCAGGGTAAACATTCAAGACATCATGATTTTCCTTTCAGCATCATTTCCACCTAAAATAAGATGAGAAATTAATCACGAAACTAATACAGTTGCGTCAATGCATCGCTAGGCTGAGAAACTCAAAATCAGCGTTCTAGTTTTGTTTTGTTTCGCTTTTTAATTGATGCAGATTTTTGGAAGTTAGGTAGGTATTACAAATTATAGAAAATAAATGTTTATTAAACCTACCCACCACACACATTAACAAAATGGAAAAGTTGTCCTGTTTGTTCTATAAACCTAATACACTTCACCAAACAAAAACTCTCGAGTCTTATTCATAAAATATCGTTTTTTTTTCTGTGCTTCTCAAAACTCTTTGGTGCTGTGTCACAGCATTAAGATTTTCTTGTCTTCTCGCCCCTGCCCCCAGATCTTTTTATCTGAATACCCCCCTTTGCAGTTGGCTTAGTGGACTCCTTTTTTCCAAAGACATTAGGAGGGCTGTAGCTGCAAAAGCAGAGCAATTGCACCCTCAGCTGGCTGGAGAGGTGGTTACATTTTGAGATTCCCTGAGCTTGAGCATAGCAGACAGGCGAGGCTACAAGTGAAAGAATCTATTTTGAGATATGCTTTCTTTGAGATGTGCTTTCTTGTGAATTCTAAAGTTTAGCAATTTCCCAAGGCACACTCATTACTGTAGATATTATTACCCCTTCCCTGGTATTTCTGGAATTATCAAGGAAGAGACGACGGATACATGCTGAGCTCCCCAAGGAATACAACTTATCACTGGCATTTTCCACGTTGCCCGCTAAATGGAGTCAACAAAGGTTTAAGTTCCTAATAGGCATGTTCCAGGCCCATGATAAAAATCTCTGGAAAGGATAAGTGAGTAATTCAACTATTTCTCATCTGTCTCTCTAATTCACCTGTCTGCTTTTGGGGGCTGGAAATCAGCATTAAACTGATTTAGTACTTTCTAAATCTAAAGACAGAAATAAGCGTGATGCTTACTGACATCCCCTGACTGAATGGAAAGAAAGGAAATAATTTCCCACTGCCCAAGAGGCATGCTAAGCACACTGACCATGGGTAAGAAGGGTGGGGGTTCTCCCTGCAGCCTAAGGCACTCCAAGAAACCAAGCCAGCCCCTCCACTAAGGGGAAGAGCAACATTATTCCTGAAAGGACTCAGAATGTGCACATACCACTGTCAGTGAACTGTCATTAAGAGCAGCCAAATAACAGATAATCATAGGGGAAGAGAGGAAAAACTAAAACAGGATGAAATCAGAGAGGGAGACAAACCATAAAGACTCTTAACCAGCTGAGGGTTGCTGGAGTGGAGGTGGTGGGGGGATAGAGTAACTGGGTGATGGACAGTAAGGAGGGCATGTGATGTAATGAGCTCTGGGTATACGACTGATGAATGACTGACCTCTACCTCTGAAACCCATAATATATTATCTGTGAATTAATTGAATTAAAACACAAAGAGCAGTCCAATATTCAGAGTCTCAATTACTCGCATCAAGTAGCCTACCATTTTCTAATTTTGTTTTCCAAAAGCCATTCACAATTTTAGCTTTCAGATGGTGCACTTTTTACCTTAATTTGAACTGCTGCATTTTGATGCTGATTTCAACAACTAAGGCAAAAATCTAGTGACCAAAGGAGAAATTTGGTGGTAAAGAGAGGCCCTCAATTAGAGACGTTTCCCTAGCAAGACAAAATATTTGTGTTGGCACTGTATAATCCATCAGTCCTGAGGCTTTGATAACAAGCATGTTGTCAGGAATCTCTTAAGAGTTAGGACAACCAGCCCTGACCTTGGTTCAAATTCACAACCTCCACCCGGCCACTTTTTTTTATTATTATTATTTTTAATTGACCCTCTGACCTGCAATTCAACACTTTAAAAATAAAAATAGTTTTTTAAATGAAAAACATAGCCTTATCCCTTTTCCCTCATCATCTTCCTAGCAAATTAACGTTCCCTTGCTGACTTGGCTTTTCTCTCTGTGACAGCATCATTTTCTCCCATTCATTTTTCACTACTCTCTTCTAGCATCCTTTTCCACATACTATTTCAGTATGCTACATTGATTCTTCTCAAATTTTAGTCCTTTCATCTTTCTTCCATTCATACCCCACCACCCAAATTCCATCCAGGCTCAACTAGGTATGTAACAGCATTGCAGCTCATTTTCCAGCTCTGGTCTCTGCATTTGAGCTTCATGTTCACTCTGTACTGAAAGAGAGTCAGGATTCTTAATAGGGCTTTCAGCACGTCCCAGATTTGTAACCCTGCTCTTTGCTGCTGAAGCCCCTACTCCGTAATCCCATCTTTCTGTGAACCTGTCCCTCATGCAGGTTCTGTGTTACCTGGACTCTAGGCTTTTTGCCATGCAGTTCTCTCTACCAGAAATGTCTTCCCCTTCCTTTCATTTCCTGAAACTATATCCCTCTGAAGAATGAGCTTACATCCTACCTCTTTTCTTTTTCTTTTTTAAAAAATATTTATTTATTTATGAGACACACACAGAGAGAGGAGGAGACATAGGCAAAGGGAGAAGCAGGCCTGCAGGGAGCCTGATATGGAGCTTGATCCCAGGATCCCAGAATCATGACCAGAGCCAAAGGCAGGTGCTCCACCACTGAGCCATCCAGGTGGCCCCCTACATCTTTTTCTGATAACTTCTATGCCAAGAAAGAGATCCCATACTCACTTCTTCTAGCCTTCTATATATATAAAAAAAATAAAAGGAAAGAAAAAATGTCTCTGCCAACCACACACCACACATATGGTACATGTTATCCCTTGAGCCTGACTCTCATTTATTTTCCTAGGTTTTATGCTATTCGAGGTCAGAGGCGATGACTCATTCATCTTCATATTCTATCAGACATCTAAACATTTAGTGTTCTGTGAATCTGACAGAACTATTTCCATTAGTAATTTGAATATATGTTCTTGGGAGAAAAATGCACTTATAAAGAAGATGTTGTACTTTAATGTTTCCTTTCTGTAAATCAAGAGTTTCGAGAAAATACCTTGCTGAAAGAAAAACATATACTGGCATCTTATACAGAAACAGGTTTTAGAGAGTGCTCCCCTGCAGTTCTTTTCAGGTGATTGCTTCAGTGAACATGTTAAAATCAAACATAGTTTGATTGATATATATTGATCACTTATATGTACATATGCAAATAGGTACTTTTTAACATAACAGTCAGAATTTTCTTTCCTTGATTGCTCTTCAACTTGCATTCTAAAACTCATTAAGAGTAGCCAAGTAGGCTTAGCAAATCCTTTCTTTATAAACACTCCTCTCGGCCTATTTCCAAACACATATTTTGAAATATTGCAAAACAAATTAATGAAATTCTTCTATATTACTTATCCCAACTGAGCTGAGGTCTCCTTGATATATTTGAAGAGAATTGTGGTAAGATACTTTTCATCCAATAAATATTTACTGAGCAACCAATACGTGTCTGGCACTAAGGAAGTGGTGGTTAGTGAAGCAGACAAGGTCCTTGTCCTTATTTTAAGCTTTATGATAGGAATATGCCTGTTTTATTTTCTGTCAGAAATATCATTTTAGAAATCTAAATAATTGTATAAGAAAAAAATGGGGGAATGTAAGCTGGTTAGCAAAATTTCCCTCCTCTATCTCCTTCTTTTCTAACTTAAAAAATGACCAAGACCATGTAATGAAGATTTAGTTTTATTTTTGCTTCACAGCAGGAAAAAAATAACTGGAAAGAAAAAGCTTATTATCAATATTACCAAAGAACATTGCTGGGTATCTTCTGGTTGAGTACATGTAATTCAATTTTCTTCTTCTTCCTTCTCTCTTCGAATCATATAACACACCAATAATGCATATCCTAGATAGTTGGAGAAACTAAGCAGAAAGCTTTATAAAAATTGAAATTTAGAGTTGAGAGGGGCCTCTGAGAGCATCTAGTCCAATCATGTCATTTTTCCATAAAGGAAAAGAAAACTCTGAAAAAAAAAATGACTTCTCAAGAGTTTACAGTGATTTAGTAGCAGATCCCAGAACAGAAAAAGTCTTCAGATAACCAGTTCAGTTCATCGTCCTATAAACTACATTGTTCCTGACAGCTGTCTATTTTTTTTCATTTATTCATTCCACAAAAGCATTGTTTTTTCTACTGTGTCTAGCATACCTTTGAAGTCAGTGCAGATTAAGTAACAAAAATCCAGTCCATTCTATTAAGAACCTCACAGCACGCAGAGGGAGGCTGGTGTAATAGGGCATTTTGATGAGTATTATAATAGAAGATTCAATAGGTTTATTTGGAGGCCAAATAGAAGAGCATTCGACGCATTGTGAGGGGCAGCCAGAGAAGGCTCCATGAAAGAGGTGAAACCCAAGCTGTCTTAGAAAAGGTAGATAAATTATAAGTATTTACATGGGAATAAAGCCATAGGTAGGTATTTGAGGCGGAGATAACAAAAATACAAAGGCTTAGAGTATGAGATTGCCTGGCAAAGTAGAGGACATAGGGTCTGATAGGCATAGTGAAAGAGAAAACACAAAAGATAAGTGGGGGCTCTATCACCAAGGGTCTTACATGCTTTTATAATTTTTATATTTTTTATAATTTTGTTTATTTTTTTAAATAGTGAGAAAAAGTTCTTAATTTTCAGTAGGGAGTGGTGGGTATTAAATGATTAAATCTGTTTTTAAGAGATCATTACTGAGGCAGTGTAGAAGATAGGGATTGGTGGAACTGCAGCCAGGGAGAACACATAGGAGCTTTTTTATAATTCAAACAAATGATGATAAACATTCCATCTAAATCTCATCTTTATTACTTGTGTTGACTTAAAGAAGATGTGGGCATCGGGTATGCAATCCACCACAGTGTGAAGCCACAGATCCTTAGTTTATGAATGAGCTTCAGAAATGCAGAAGTCCCTGAAAGTCAAGACCCATTTGGTGCATATGGATAGGTACATTTTTCTGAGAAGATAACTGTAGCATATTCTCAGACACAGCCTGAGACCCCCCCCCACCCCCCCCGCCCCAATTTTTACAGCTACTACACTAAGGAGACTGAAAGACTTGAGGTAGTTTCTTTCATGCCTGACACTCCGCTTACGGAAATCTAGTCTTCCTGGGTAATTAAATCAGGGTGTTACATAGAAGAGAAATATTTTTTGGAGATATGGATTTTTTTTTTTTGGCTAAAATCGATGTAGTAGATTTGTATCTGCAGAAGCAATGGTAATTATCATGACTCTCCCAGAAGAATTTGAGCAACTATTTATAAAATTTTAGAGATAGAATTGGTGGAGGTGAGGAAGCATTGAAAAAATGCACATTTGGTTAGCATCTCTTGGTATAATGGGAATAGCTGGAATTTTGGAGACACAAATAGCAGAGTCCGTTTATCTTAACTCTTAATTTAGGTTATTGGGACGTATTCTATACACACACACACACACACACACACACACACAGAGAGAGAGAGAGAGAGAGAGAGAGAGAGATCGATCTATCTATTTTTTTTTACTTGTGAGGAACCAGAATGTTTTGTGTTTTAGAAAACAGTAAAGAAAAAAAAAAAAAAAGAAAGAAAAAGAAAACAGTAAAGAAAGTCCACAATCTCTAACCAGTATGATAGCTTAACCTGGAGTATGTAATGATGTTGCATAAATGATTTTTAATATAAACTAGGAATATGTTATGTCAACATCTAGATTGCCTGATCCTTAATCAGGAAAAAAAACAGAGAAGTGACTATATCTTTGATATTGTACTAAGGATTCATATTGCATACTATAGATGTTTAGGAAAAGATATCAACTGACTGATATGAAACACAGATTGTGGCAAAAATGCTACCTTCCAGATGCATGTGCTTATTGGTTGATTGATTACTTCCTATAACATAAGTTCTCAGCTACTGGAAATTATGACCATAGTATTTTAAACATACTTCATTTTAATATGTTGGAGACATAACTTATTTTAAGGCTGAAACTTTTGTTTTAATTTTTTATTTTAATGACATTTTATGGATATATGCACACACACACACATATATATATGATGTGTGCATGTATATCTACATATAATGACAAGGTAAAAATTTACAATGAATAACCAACCTAAGGACTGGGATATTGACCAAATTTACATCTACCAATATATTCCTTTCCAATTTCATCCCCTTTTATCTCCCCAGAGGGAAGTAACCATTATTCTAAATTTTGAATTGACTTTTTGATAAAATGGTTATGTGTATACCATATATACATATAAAATATGTCATATGTGTGTATGTATACATATATATACTGAACTAATAAATTACTTTGTTTTACTTTTTCCTAAGCTTTATAAAATAACGTGAAATACATGTTGTTTTATAGGACTTTCTCTTTTCACTCAACATTATATTTGTTTATTCCTTATCAGTATATAATATTCCATTGAGCAAATAATTAACAATCTGTTTATCCTTTTTTTCTGTCACTGGACATTAAAATTCCAATGTTTCCAGTATAAATGCTATAAAAATGTCTTAATCCCATGTTTGTAGACAATTCATTATTATCATTTCTTCCTCTAAAATGGCAATGTCTAGACTCTGAGTCTACTATCTATAGGTGTAGTCATCGACATTGTTTATCTCAGGACTGATTCTAAGTTTTGACATGTTATTTTCCTCCCTGTAAATATTTCTGTTGTCAACTGACTTTTCTGTTGTTCACTTATTTCCCATATTTGCACAATAAAGAAAGACCAGCTGTAGTACACCCTTGGTGGTACATAGGGCAGCCTTTCTAGAGAATGATGTATTAAATCAAAGGCCAAAGCATCTTTCTTTCAAGAGATGTTTTTGTGATGTAGAAAAAATATCCTTTACTGGTTGAGCATTGATAGTCCTTTGTCAGCAGTAGAGATATATTTTACTCTCTATAAATCTACAGAGCAGAAGGAAGGGAGTCCCCTCCTTCTTCTGCTTCATTGGCTTGGAGAGTGTAGATTGGATGTGCCCTTCAGTACACTGGTCATTTTTATGAGTATTTGGAAAAAGTGTTTATTCTGAGCTTATATCACATTTATAATCATCACTAACAATAAATCTTCAGCAGCATCACTATTACCCCCCCATCAAAAGAATTATCTGTAAACTTAAAACCTAGATAAGTTTTCTATTCCTAAGCTGATCCTTATTGTTCAACTTTAAATAGAATTCTAGACAATAAGCAACACTCAGAGTTGAATCTTCAATGTCAGCTTCAAGGACATCACAACTCTTGCATTGTGAAATTTTATTTATAAAAATATCAGATATTTTGAGCAATACCTTGGTCCTCTAGTTTAAGGTGATGATATTGTCAAACATAAAAATGTAAAAACTTTGACAGTGACCAACTCCATTACCACACTGTGTTACAAGCAATAGCATGACTTTGTTCTTTTTGAGTAAATTGATGGTAATCACAAGTTAAGAAAAATTGAACAAACCTGTTAAAAAAGGTATTTATTCATGCATGAATACACTCTATAAGTAGAAATTACATTATGATTGCATTTTCTAGGTACTGAAATTTTGTTTTCTGAAATATCAGCACATGATTATATATATATATAATTGCATTTTTATATATACATATATATACATGATTTTATACATAAACACACACACACACACATAGTATGATATCATTTTGCTTAAACCAAGGGGCAGTATGGTTAACTGGAACCTATTTGAAATCGAATCTAATAATACTACTGAAAGAGACCCTGACATAGTGCTGGGAAATTGCTCAGGGGATGGACTGAACTCAAAGATAAATATCCTAAAAAGCTCAGAAAACTTTTCTGCATTGTAGCTGCTAAATATTTCATCATATTTATCATATATTTTTTTTTCTTTTTAATGCTCTATCTTTTGATAACGTGCTAAAACCGGAGTTCTGAAATGACACACATCCCAGACACTTAACATTTCCAGTACGTTTATTTTGCTTATCTGCATGACATTGAATCTATATATATTGGACATACTGGTATGTGCTTTCATGGGAAAATACAGTGCTATCCCATGCAGCATTCTCCGGAAGTGTAACAGACTACAAGGGAGCTTGCTCCTTGCTGAGTTACAGGTAGAGACCACACCAGGTAGAGTTGTCAAACAAAGGGAGCTTTATTTGCAGCCAAGAAGGAGACCACAGAGACTAATTTCCAAAGCCATGACTCATCCAGTGGGGGTGAGTGAGTTTCTTTTATTTAGGGTAAGATGAATACTCAGAAAGGGGAGTTCTGTAGTGGCATGTAGAGGTGAGCACAGGGTCACACAGATTACACAAGCATACCTAGGAGATGTGCCTGTATGTGCCTGGCATGATATGTTGATGAAGGATGATATGTTGATGAGCTCTTCCAACTGTTTGCCTCTAAAGGATGGTATTAACATCCTGGTGAAGAAGAGGGGTTCAACCCTCTGGGGCACAGTTTAGATGCTGCGAAAACCACTCAAGAATGTGTCAATCTTTACTTTTGAAACAGCCCTGGGAATTTTACCATTGATTTATTGTCTCTGATATGATTAGGCTATCTCCCCAGCCTTGTAGAGACTGTTAGTTTTTGCATTCCCTTTGTTCCCTTAAAATCCTTAACTACTGACATTTTTGCATTTCTTTGTTCTAACTCCTGCTAGGAAGTTCTGTAAAAAGTGTACTTAGGCGATCAGGCACAGATTAGAGAAAATGTCTGGGGGCCTACAATGTCTTATCTTGTGTTAAGAAAGGTGTCTTACAGGGGCCCCTGGGTGGCTCAGTGGTTGAGCCTCTGCCTTCCGGCTCAGGTTGTGATCCCAGAGTCCTGGGATCAAGTCCTGTATTGGGTGTCCCACAGGGATCCTGTTCTCCCTCTGCCTATGTCTCTGCCTCTCTGTGTGTATGTGTGTTGCTCATAAATAAAATCTTTTTTAAAGAGAGAGAGAGAGAGAGAGAGAGAGAGAGAGAGAGGTGTCTTTCTTTCCCCCCTGCCACCCCAAACCCCTCACTCTTTTTGCTTACATAAGGAAAATATAAACTAGTGAATGGACCAGCATTCCTTGCCTGCCTTCCCATTACCTGCCTTCCCATTACCTCATCAACTTGCCTTCACCTACAGTTAGATTATTTCTCTCCTCTCTGGTTATTACTGAGGAAGCCTCCTTCCCTCCTACCAAAAGTGCATCTCTCCGAATTTTTCGAATGTTTACCCACTTGTCTTTCTGAGAGACACAATTCTATCAGTTATTATACACACACATGCTCACAATCCCCTAAGTCTCCTTTTTACTATACGTTTATTTTCTTCTCAGTATTTTATTTCATTAGTACTTAAAGGAACTCTAACAAGGTACACAAACACAAAGCCTTGATACTGCAACGCTATGCCCTCACTCCCACTTATTTATTGTCCTTCACAGATGTCCATGCTGTCCCCCTCTCTCATCCTATTCCCTATCGTCAATGGGCCTTTTATATCACTTTCAGTTTAAATTATGAGTGATTTTCTCCCATCTCTCATGTGTCCCTCTCCAACCTGACTTATACTCACCGCCATTCCATTGACGTGTTTCTGCTAAATTCACCACTGACCGACATATTGCCAAATTCAACACTTTGCAAACCTCATTTTGTTTTACTTCCAGTTTTCAGCACCGTTACTTCTTCCTTTCTTCTTGTGATATTGTCTTTCATGGATTGTATTCCACTGGATTCCACGACACTAGCTAGGTTCTCGTGTTTTTATTCCTGCATTTCTGTTTGCATCTCAGTTTCCTTTGCTGGCTCCTTTGTCCCCTCCTAAATTCTACATGTTGGAGTGCTTCAGACCTCAATATAGGATCCTCTTTCCTTTTCATACTATCTTGTGTTATCAAGCCATCTCACCCACTTGTCTGGTTTTATGGACCTCGTGTAAGACTAGACATTGCATTTTCTCTTTCAGCTCCCTTTTCTGACTCAAAATTTGTACTTCCAGTTCTTATGTGACTTATCTGCTTGGATAAAGCAGCTCAGTCGTATTATCATGTAAAACCCTTTTAATATCTACCCCATCACAAAGAACATGAGTTTTAGTGCTCAGAACTGGTGGATGATGAGAGAGTTCCACCATAGTTAGATGGCTAGAGGTTCTGTGTAATTCTAAGAGTAAGTAACAATGATTTTGAGAGGAAATAAAGGGAGAATGTTTCTTCCTTGGTATAACTCTACCATTTTCCTTCTTCCTTTTCATAATACTTAGTAATGATGCTTATGGAATCTCATATTAATAAAGAACCAATAATAATGGTGTCTCTCTTATATGTTCATACTCTTTCTTTTCTGATTAGCAGAGGTTGTTGTCTAAGAGTTCTTATTTTTTTATTCAAGAATGTTCACACAGATGCATGAGAGACAGACAGACATAAAATAAAGAAAATAATGAAAAAAAAAAAAAAGAAAATAATGAATGAAGTTGGGAGGGCAAAACCCTGAGAAGCAAAGTAGCCTAACAGTTAAAAGACCAATATAAAATCAATAGGAGTCAAAACTGGATGTGAGATGCCAACCTTTTTATTCTATTCTCTGTACCCCAGCTTACAACCGATCTTTTTTTTCTCTTTTCTTTCTTTTTTTTTAAGATTTTGTTATTTTAAACTTACAACCCCAAATCAAGAGTTACATGTGCCACCAACTAAGCCAGCCACACCCCCGAACCAGTTTTTTCAAATCATTGCTATGTGGTGGGCATTACATCCTGCCTTGTCAGTACCAACCTTGGGCCGTGGCATCGCTCTTAGACTGGATTTGGGTTCTCAGCTTTGCTACGTTAGCCGTGTCCTTCATCCTGCCCAGATCTTTGAAATATTCATAATTTCTCATGGCAGATATTCTTGTGAGGTGCCTGGCCCCTTCCTAGATTCCCTGGGACCCAAATCTTATCCTTGTTAGGGTGAGAAGAAGTGAGGAAGATACTTTGTGACTTCTGTGCAGTGATAAAATGCCAGAAAATATAATAGTTTCTGGCCAAGCAAGGTTACTAGGAAGATACATCAGAAGAGACACATAGTCAATCTACAGAAGTACAGCTAGGTGAAGACTTAGATGGATATTAATAGTGACTGTGGGCTTGAATCCTTTTCCTCTTTATCGGGACCCATATAGAAGGCATGTCTGTGCTGAAATTCTAAAGTGGCAGATGTCTGTCTCAATTGTTCTCTTTTAGTTATTACATGTGACTCAGAAAAATAAATATAAAAACACAATGAGCTGTGAGAAGAAAGATATTAGGGAATGAATGGCAGAAAATCATTACAATGGTCAATCCATTCCCCTACCCCCACCTCCAGTGCCACCATTTTTAAACCCAAACTTAGTAACTTATATTCATTCAAATTATCTTGATACCCTGAGGGCCTCTACTGGTTTGTTTCAGGATCTTGCTTCTAACACAATCTTGTACTTGTACCTCGGTTAAAAAATATTTTGAGGAAAAATGCTCTGTTGAGTTCAATTAAATTCAACAAATATGGATTGCGTGCCTGCTGTACATCAGGCATTGTAATAAGTACCTGGGATGTCTTAGAGATGAGAACTAATACCATCCCCACCTTTATGAAACTTGTGGTCCAATCTGCAAGATAGCATTTAACATGTAATTTCTAGAGAGATTTATGTTAGCAAGAGAGAAAATCCAACTCAAGTGAGATGAACTGTAAAATAAAAATGGCTCTGGGATTTATTAAATTAATAACTATTATATACTTTGACCTCTCCTGGAGAGTCATAATTCATATGATCATGATTGAAGCTCCAAGGAAAGAAACTGTCTTAGTCTATCCAGGCTGCTATAGCAAAACTACCGCAGGCTGGGTGGCTTAAACAACGAACATTTATTTCTCACATTTCTGGAAACTGGGAATTCCACTATCAAGGTGCTGGCCGAGTTAGTGTCTGGTGAGAACTTGTTTCTGGCTCATAAGGCTACCTTCTTGCTATGTTCTTGTGGGTTAAAAGTGGTAAGGGAGCTCTCTGAGGTCTTTTTTCTAAGAGTACCGATCCCATTCCTTGAGAGCTCCACTCTCACGACCTAATCATCTCTCAAAGACCTCACCTCCTAATTTCATTTCATTAGGGGTTATGATGTCAATATATAAATTTTGGGGGGACATAAACATTGAACGCATAGCAAAAAACCTATTTGACTTGTTAAAGGCTTCTGTAGATAAAGAGTTATTCAGAGTCTGCATCTTAAGTTTTATTTAGTTTGTTTTATTTTTACAGTTTATTGATAAAGGGCACATTTCTAAGGTGTGTCTCATGTTATATCATACAGAAAATTATACTAGGAATGAAATGTGCATCATACTTACATGCCATGCTTTTGATTACTCCAAACATTACAAATCTCCAAGTCCCAGTGGCAACATACTAATCCAGAGATTTCTTGTTTCTCTCTCATGGATTTAGTTGTATTTGGTGCTATTTGTTCAAGGCAGGTTAAAAGAATGAACTGTGTTCTCTAGGTTCAAGTGAGTCTTAGTCTCACATATTTACTTCTCAGTGTTGGTACGTAATGGTGTTTGTTGTGGAATAAGATACTCCAACAGAGAGAAACATTAACAACAAAGTATATGGATTCACAATAGTATACGTTGAACTCACAGCATGAAAGGTAAAAAAAATGAGAAAGTGGCACCATTATAGTATATTCAAAAGGTTGAGAGAAGGGAGTGGGGAAAAAAAAAAGAAGTGGCGTAAAAAAATAAGCATGTGTTCAACGGCAGGCTGTCCTGGATGGGAAGTACATGTATTTTATACTTCACAAAGAGGAAAGTGGAGACCGAGAGAGATGGCTAAAGATTATTTCAATAACCATCTATTGAGCGACTACAGTGAGCATTGCTAAGGATGCCTCAGAGCAGGAACAGAGACAGTGGCAGGAAAGAGACCTTTTCTCCTCCGTGTGTCCCTGCAGGAAAGAAGCCTGCATGTATCGTCTCATTCATTTTTACAGCCTGTGTTCCCAGCATATTGCCTTGTCAGAGAAGCTACCAAATAGATAGTTATTCATTTGGGCAGACATTATCACTATTAAGACAAATTCAACTCTGTTTTAATTACTATGAGTCACATGTTTTTAGTTAAATCCATGTGACTCAGCCACTAGAGGAAGTCAGAGAATGAACACGAAATTAGCATTTATTAACTACTTAGAGAATCTTGTTTTGCCATGCCAAAAAAAAAAAAAAATCCGTATATATTGACGTAAATTTCTTTTTCATTCTCACAAACCCAGGAAAGCCTATTATTTTCTAACACTGAGAAACCAAGGCTCTAAGAAGTTAATTAGTTTACCTAAAATAATACAAATGGCAAGCGTACAAACCATGCTTTCAATGTAGTAGGTGGAAATTGTACTTTGAACCTGGGTCAAAATAACCCAATCCTTAAATTTTACAATCTGGTTAGAGAAATAGGAAACAAAACAGAACTAACCTAGACATCTACAGGGAGCAAGCCCAAAGGTGGAGAATAAATACTATTCGTAATAGAGTGTTGCGTTCTAGGCTTTCAGAGAAGAAGGATGTGTGTGCGTGTTAATTAGCCATTATCCTTGGTGCTCACTTCATTAGCCATAATCATACCCTCCTCTCAAGGAATCAGCTCTACCCAAAGCAGGTTAGAATTCACATCCGCAATTAACCGTAGGTCCAGTAGAGGGAGCCTCCATCTCACAATTAAGTCTCCAACCGCAGAAGATGCAGAATCCTCTTAAGGGAACCCAGTGAGGGCCAGGAAAAACAAATTATCTTTAAGTGTATTGGGGAGAAGAATTGCTCCTGCTTTAAAGCAGTTTGCTGACTAGATGCAAAGAGGGATGCATAACATTATTTGCTCGTTACCTAAATTAAAGTTACTGAAATCCGATGGAGTGTTAGATGTTGCCTCTGATTCATTGTATTTTTTTCAAAGGCTAGAAATGGCTAGTGTGGTCCTGGCCATTACTGAGGCCTTTTATTCCCTGAGGCTGCTGCGCTGTAGCATCTCCTGGCCTCATTAAAATAGTGACTAATGGTACCAACTAACCTTCAATGGGTCTTCTCCTCCCGTATTTTCATCCCATTGGATTCCTGAAGGAGATAGATCGGGAGAAAGGATACAAAAAGTAATAAATATGCATGTTTATGCGGTTACATCCCTATTGTACGGAAATTTGGAAATAAAGAAATATCCTAAGGTCAGGTAGAAAAAGCAAACCTTAGTTTATTATTTCTTTTTTCGTTGCTTATTATCTAACAAATTCTCTGCCTAGTGAAAGAAGGGAATAGAACAGAACAGGGTAAGGGGGCAACATGTGTTCTTTTTAGCCTGTATATTAAGAGAATGTTATTATGTTATTATCATTATTATTTAGCTGTTTTCAAAGGATTTATTTCCATTGTGATATGATCCCATTTTGCCTCTGATTTTGTTTTTGTTTTCTCGCTGTTCCTTTATCCCATGCATCTTTTCCGTTTTCTTTTCTCCTCCAAGACCTCTATTATTTCTTATTTTCTTTTTTCTTTCCAGCTGCCTCATGTTCCTTAAGACATCCAGACACTTCACATGCAAATTAACTTATATTTTTTATACCAGCGGTCAGTCTTCTGAAAGCACGCCCTTGTGCTACATTCAGTTCCTTATGGTTTGAAATACTGCGAGGAAGAGCACACCGGAATCCCACTTCTCCTTCCAAAGGAGAGGGTGATCTCTAAGGGGGCATAGTAGCCTCTGAGTTCAGGTAGGACACCAAATGCGGGCTGTGGCATTTGTCTTGCCTCTGATTGGGTAAAGTGAACAGTAGGCACAGTGGTGCTGCGATTTTATATACATGAGATGTCTCTTCCAGAACAGGAAGAAAGACTAAAACAGTTAAGGTAGAAAGATGAAAAGAATGTAGGTATATGGTATTTAGTGAAAAAAATTTTCTAGTAGTAGAGCTAAAGCTGGTATAGGAATGCTAACTCTCTCCGTCTAGCTGTGCTGTTGGGTTATGTGTCTCTTAGAAATTCGCTAAACCTCAGTTTCCTTTTCTATATAATGGGAATAATTCTTCACCCGCCCCTCACCACCACCACCATCACAGGCTAGCTATGAAGACAAAGTGAGCAATGCATATAAACATGCTCGCCAAGGACTTGGATATAACCAAGCGTGTGGTTTTGAAAGACAACGCGGTTATGTGGCGAGTGCACAGGCCTTGGAGTCTGAGGCTCTGGTCCCCACTGCAGCACTTTCCAGACATGTAACTTCCAGCAGAAGTTTAGGGACAGATACAAAGCTTTCAGACTGAAGTTCTGCTGTGACCCGCTATGTGATCTTAGAGGAGCCACACCAACTTTTGAGTTTCTATTTCTGTATCTGGAAGATGAGCACAAATAGTGCCTATTCTAAAGTTGACAAGATTGAATATGATGATCCATGTGGAAAAGAGCTGCAGTCAGAAAGGCAGGCTGCTTGTCACCTCTTCTGTTCTCCAGCACGGCAAAGCCCTTTCAGTCCTCCTGCAGGGATCTTAGTTACTTGACCCCTGCACATGGGCTGCTCTTTATTGTCCTGAGAGCTCTTCAGAATCTCCGGTCTCTCCTAGCCACTGTTCTGCTTGAACGCTCCTTCCTTGATCTGCTGTCCACAGTACCCATGCCCAAGCTCAGAACACAATCACCGGCCACCAATCGCTCTCCTGGTTCTAAATCACAGTATATCCTGGAAGAAGATGCAAACACTATTATACTCCTGGCTCACCACAAAATTACTCTGGCCCTACTGCCAGGGAGGAACCCTTACTGTATCTCTCTCTCTCTCTCTCTCTCTCTCTTTTTTTTTTAAGATTTTATTTATTTATTCATGAGAGAGAAAAGGAGAGAAAAAGAGAGAGAGGCAAAGACACAGGCAGAGGGAGAAGCAGGCTCCATGCTGGGAGCCCGACGCGGGACTCGATCCCGGGACTCCAGGATCATGCCCTCAGCCAAAGGCAGGTGCCAAACCATTGAGCCACCCAGGGATCCCCCCCTTACTGTATCTCTTATAGATGTTCTAGAACACTGACTGCAAAGACGGTTGCAGAACTTTCTTGTCAGTGTTCCAATAAGCGCCACTTTTAACTGATTTAGCTTCCTGCTTCACTGAAATGACGGGGGCGGTCTGGTGCCACTACCTTCTCTTTCTAAAAATCATCTACCTTTGTTTCACGTGTGTATACTTTTCTGTTTGCAGCCTAAGATTTCACCATTTCTTCCCTGTCTCCTTAATTCTCTCTCTCTTATTTTCCCATTGCTGAAATGTGAACACTCCTAAAGACTTATTCGTAAGTGCTTCCATTCTCCTAGCTTTACTCAAATGTTTTAGTAAGTGCATCTATTTTTATACAGTTGACAATTGCTTTTGTCTAGATGACTTAAAGTCAGTATCTCCAGCTTTGTTCTCTCTTATAGGCTCCAGTTTTTTTCTCACATCCAGTGCCCTGTGGACATTTCAAGATTATTCTATATTGGTTACAAGATGGTTTAGGAAAACAAGAAATGCATTATTCTGTTCTTAGAGAGTGCATTATTTTTCTGTTGCTGCTGTAACAAACTTAGCAGCTTAAAATTACACAAATTTATTACCTCACAGTTCCGTAGGTAAGAACTTCTGCACAGCATGGCTGAGAGTGTACTGCTTCAGAGTAATATCGTACTGTAATCAAGGTATCTGCTGGGCTGTGGCTCTCCTCTGGGGCTTAGGGACTTCTTTCAAGCTCACTGGCTGTGGAAAATTCTTTTTGTTCTATGCTTTGCAAGTGGCCTTCTTCATCTTTAAGGTAGCAATGGCAGGTAGAGTCCTTACCATGCTTCTAATCTCTTTCTCTTCTGCTATTAAAGGTTCGAGGGATTACATTGGGCCTAACTGGACAATTCAGGATATTTACCCTGTTTTAAGGTCAAATTGTTAGTGTACATTGGGCCTAACTGGACAATCCAGGATATTTATCCTGTTTTTTTTTTAAAGATTTTACTTATTTATTCATGAGAGACACAGAGCAAAAGAGAGGCAGAGAGGAGAAGGCAGAGGGAGAAGCAGGCTCCATGCAGGAGCCTGACACGGGACTCGATCCCAGGTCTCCAGGATCACACCCTGGGCCAAAGGCAGGTGCTAAACCGCTGAGCCACCCAGGGATTCCATTTACCCTGTTTTAAGGTCATATTGTTAGTGACGTTAATTACATTTTCAAAGTTCTTTTTGCCATGTAAGGTATCATAGTTGTACAACCCCCGGCATTAGAGTATAGATTGTTATCAGGACCAAAACTTCTTTGGAAAACACAACTGAAGACACATCCCTCACTTTTTACATAGGAGATTGGAGTCAAAAAGAATATTAGGCATCACCTGGCCCAACCTCTACTTTCTAGGTAAGGAAAGTGGATAAATAGACCTGCCAAGGTTATACAGCGCTCACCGACAACACCGGTGCTGTTTCCAAGTGGAGCCTTTCCATCCATTAACTTAATCTCTTAGAAGCCTCATCATTTTTTATGCTTTTGAAATGATATTCAATCATGAGTTTTCGTCTATTAAAATAACTATTAATTTCGGTTTTGAGTTTTGGTTGAGTGAAACTTCTAATAAAAATACTACCAAAATAGTTTTTTGAAAGATTCACAAAGACCTGAATGAAGCAACTAGAGGGAAATAGTAATGCACCATGTAATTAGGAGTATGCTCACACCCACAGGGGATGCAGGGGGCCGGAGTGTTTAGCTGACACAAAAGAGTCAGGAAAGTCTTCCTGCAGATGGGTTTTGAAGGCAGATAAAAACATATTGTCAGAAAGTGAAGAAGGTGTTGTTATGAAGGAAGATGGCACAGATGTGGGAGTTAACAAGTTAAGAGCATCAAGCAGATTGGATTTCGTTTCCTGGAATGGAAAGACTCTTTTGAGGAATAAGGCAGGGGTGATTCTGGGTAGATAAGAAGGAGGCACTTGCTAGAAGGCTTCAGATCTGGGTCCATGGAAGGCATGCAGATTGGTTTTTGGAAAAGCAAATTGAACAATGTGTTCCAGCTGGCCATCTGTCATCTCTGGGTAGGATGGAGAGATCCCAGGGAGAACAAGCCAGGAAATGGTTGCAGAAATCCAGACGTGAATTAAGAAATGTGGGAATGCTGTGGAAATGAAAAGAGTGGACAAATTGCGGGAGCATAGGGGAAAGCCTGGAAGGATTTGTGTACCGATTTAGTGTGGTGCCCAAAGGAAAGAAAAGATTTCAAGTACAGAATTCTGAACTCTGAAGGGTTCTAGAGGATGGGGATCCCATCATCAGAGATGGGGGAATTTGAAAGATGACTTGTCTTCCTTTAGTATATGTAAGACCTCATTCCAAAGCTATCCTATGTACACTTGAAAGACATTATAAAGGTATCATTTTTATTCTCTCCTTTCCATTTTGTTTCCCACAGTAAAACAACCATTTACATACATACATACATACATACATACATACATAAATGAATAAATAAATATTAAAGAATAAAAGGATTATTTGGACTCTGTATAGGTAAGGAGGTTTCTAATATATATGGAATAAGAATTTGAAAATATTTTACAGGAAAATGGAAAATGCTTTCTATTTTTTTAAAGATTTATTTATTTATTAGAGAGAGAGCGCGCATGAATGTGTGAGTGGGGGGAGGGGAAGAGGGAGAGGGAGAGAGAATCTCAAGCAGACTCCCCACTTTGTACAGAGCCCACACTCAGGGCTCTATCTCAGGACCCTGGGAACATGACCTGAGCCCAAATCAAGAGTCGGTTAACCAACTGAGCCACCCAGGTTTCCCATAAAATACTTCTTAAAAGGCAGAAACTAAGATTTGACTTTGTAGATGCATTACTGCATTCTAATTTGTAGAAATTTCTCCTATATCTTCTTTTTTAAAGATTTCATTTATTCATGAGAGAGAGAGAGGCAGAGACACAGGCAGAGGGAGAAGCAGGCTCCACGCAGGGAGCCCGACGTGGGACTCGATCCCAGGTCTCCAGGATCACGCCCTGGGCTGAAGGCAGCACTAAACCGCTGAGCCACCGGGGCTGCCCCTCCTAAATTCTTCTTAAATTGCTGCTTTACAACTTTCACATTTCCACTCCCAAAATGCTTATGCCTCTCTTCCTCATCAGTATCACAATTGCATTTCCATAGGTTTGGCTAGTGTATCTCATCAAAGTTCCAGAGAAATAGGACCAATATTTATGCATTCATGTATTTATGTTTGTTTATCTATTTATTTATATTTATTATGAGGAATCGGCTCATACGGCTATGGAGGCTAATGGTCTGCTGTCTGTATGCTGGAGAACTGGGAAAGCCAGTCCCAAGGCCTAAGAACTAGGGGACCCAATCAATGACTTAAATCCTCATCTGGGGGCAGAAGAAGATAAGATGAGATGTCTCTTCTCAAACAGTAAGGCAAAAAAAAAAAAAAAAATAGGACAAACTCTGCCTTCCACTGCCTCTCATTCCATTTATGCCCTCAATGGATTGGATAGTGCCACCCCAAGCTGCGTAGAATCATCTACCCTACAGGGTGCACTGATTCAAACGCTGACCTCACCTGGAATTATCTACATAGACACACTCAGATATGTCTAATCTGGGCACTTCATGGCCAGTCAACTTGACATAAAATTAACCATCACAGTCAATGAATTGGGATAAACTGGCTTTCTCTGTAATTTTTAATAATCTGACAAAAGCTGCAAAAATTGTGGATGACTGGAGACAAAAAATGTTCATAAGGTAGGAATAAAGTCGGAAAATCCCTATTCATGTTTATGTTCACTGGTTTGTTATAAAATACTAATCTTCTCACTCCTGGTTTTCAACTCTTCCTTTCTTTTAAATAAATTTTCCTAAAATCCCACTTCCATAATATCACTTTGTTAAAAATCAAACAACCAACTTCTTAATTCCTCATTATCTGAAGTACCTAACTCCAATTCTTGATGGGCCCTACTTTATGAGATATTATTTTTGTTTTTATCTTCCCAGAATGTTCTTACCATTCCATTTATTCTTCAAAGCAAATAGTCAGGCTCTACACTTTCTTGACTCCAAGGAGGTCTATGGCAGTGAGATCAGAAGTTGCCCTCAAGGTATGTCTTCCTCTGGCTTTTGTTTTCTGAAAGTCAGAGAAGTTTAGGATGAACATCTGGAGGAAGGAAAGAAAAAGTTAACAAATATCAGGCGTGGATAGCATTTAGGGATTATAGTTGATGTTGAAATTAGTGTGAAGTTGGGTTTATCATGTAATGCATTTATTCTCATGTATTTAAAAATCACTTCTGCCCAGATGACTCTGGGTCAGTATCTTTCATTTTGTTTTCTTTTCTAGGCTCCAGTTCTTCATATCTAACTGCCCACTGGACATTTTGGGGGTGTAGGGAAGGGGAGTAGATACCATTGAAGGAATTTAAGAAGTTTCCCTCTATCACTAACTGGCTGAAAATTTTTGTTATGGAATATTTAATTTTATTATAATGCTTTTTCTGTGTTTATTGAGATAATTACATATTTGTTGTCCCTTGGTCTGTGAATGGAGCAAATTAAATTTATAGATTTTCTTATAATGTATTACCCTTTTACACCTATGATAAAATCAACTAGGCTAAAATTATTATCTTTATCACATACTTCTGAATTTTTTTAGTAGTATTTGGCTTAGAAGTTTTAAGTCTAAGTTTTTTGAGATTGGTTTATAGGTTTCCTTTCTAATAGGATCCTTGCTTGCTTTTGGTATGAATGTTATCCTATGCTCATGAAATCAGGCAAATTTCCTCTTTTTCTATTCTCCAGGAAAACAAAAAATATATGAGGTTAGAATGACCTTTTTCTTGAAAGCATGATAGAATCTTCTGTGAAATTATCTAAGCTAAATTTTCCCTTTGTAGGATGATTTTTCTAACTACTCAGTCTGTGAGTAGTATTTTAATTATCAGATATAGGACTTTCCAAATTGTCTAGTTTTTCTTGAATCACTTTTGATATGTTGTATTGGTGCCAACTGTCTCTGATTTTCTTAAATTTTCAAATTTACTGGCATAAAAGTGCTCACGTACTTTGCTATTATAATTTTAAACCCTGAACGCCTATTTTCTCTATTTTTCTTGATTAGTTCTGACAAAGTTTTATTTATTTCTATAGTCTTTTCACAGGAATATATTTTACCTGTTGAATGTTTTTATTTCAGCATTATTTTCTATTTTTATTAATTCTACTCCATTTTAAATCTTTTTTCTATTTTGGGGGTGTTTATTCTGATGCTATTTTTCTATACTTTGAGCATTTACCTCACATTTTAAAAAGTACCCTTGTAATTTATCTAATACAGTTCTATTATAATAGATGCATCTCTCAAAGTATCTTTTTTGCCATACCACCCTAAATGGAAGTCCTGGAAGTAAAATTTCTTTTTTTTTTTTTTAAGATTTTATTTATTCATGAGACACACAGAGAGTGGCAGAGACATAGGCAGAGGGAGAAGCAGGCTCCCTGTGGGAGCCTGATGCAGGACTCGATCCCAAGACCCAGAGATCATGACCTGAGCCAAAGGCAGATGCTCAACCACTGAGCCACCCAGGTGCCCCAAAATTTCTTGAGCAATTGAAGCAAGAGAATAGCTGTACTGAAGCTACTCTGACCACACCTGAAGTATTATATTTAGTTCTCTTTACATAATTAAAAGAGATAGTAGGATATACAAATGTAATGTAGGATGCGCAATGATAAAAGTAAGCAGAATGATGGGATGTCTGAAATTCATGACATATGAGGAAATACTAAAATAACTATTGATTGCTTAACCTACATTAGAATGGAGGAGGAAATGAGGAAATCTTCAAAATCTTGAAGTGCTGTAGCATGAAACAGAGACTGAACACATTTTTTTTAAAATTCTGAATGACAAAAATTCATTTACCAGATAAAATTCAGAAGCTTAATTTTGAATCAAGAAATAAATAGCTATCAATAACTACCTGATGGTAAAGAATCCATTATCACAGGAATTGTTCAGAGGCTAGTCTACCACATACCTGAATATTTTAGTAGAATAACATGCATGATTTAGAGAGTTAGATTTGATTACCTCTAAAGTTCCTTTCCAAACTTGAGATTTTATGATTTTAAGCTCCGTGATCATCAAAAAGAAATTCTGTATCACCCTTTGTTCTACTATAGTCTCTAAAACTCCCTAAGTGAGTTTCTGGATCCTGAAAATGAATGTATAAATAAATGAATGATTGAATGAGTTAAGCAGTCATAACAGCAGCAAATAGGTTAGTGGTCTCTTGCCTTTACCACATTGTCTATAGTTACTGGCCATACGCTTAAAAGGATATGCACGTACACGTACGTGTGTGCGTGTGTATTTGTGTGTTAGACAAGTGGGAGAAGATCATCTGCTAAAATCGAAGTACTAGAAGTGATTTCTTATTCAGGGTGAGTAAAACCTTCCAATGCTTCAATTCATTGACACCCTGGGAATGTTTTATGAATCAGATTTCATTACCTGTTAGGAATGAGACTGAAAGGCTGAGCTACTTTTGATGGATCACCCTTCAGAGTCTGTCTTTGAGACAGTATCCTTGGCTCACCCCTTCTTAACTACCCCCTTTGTGCAGTATTCTCATAATCTCCCATATCCTTAGCATAGACCTAGAGTGGCCACAAAACCTGTATCCTACCTACCACGCCCAGGCCTTTGTTCACCAGACCCTATCTGCACAGACAATAAAGCCTATGCTTCTTTGATACCAACGATGTTCTCTGTCTGTTATCTAGGTCATTACATAAGTCATTGCCTTTACTGGAACCTTCAGTGATACTGCCAAATGAGTCTGATTTGGCAAAAAGAATTTGAAATAGTAGAGAAATGTATGGCAAGGGTAAATTGTAGTCAACAAAGCTTACAAAAGATGACTCCTTTTTTCCCCACTTCATTAAAAGAACTTAATCTCCACTCCAGACCATAATCTTCATCAGAATCCTTTTCAGTACCCCAGCCATCCTGCTAGCTGGCTTCTCTGATTCCATTATACTGTATAATACATTCTCTATATTTCTCCAAGAACACTTTTTTTCTGGGTTTCAAATTTGGTTAAAACACTTCCATGTTTAGATCCCTTGATAACTATCTATAGTCAATAGGATAAAATATGATGTAGACTTCCTGCTGTGCTCTTAAGATCCATCTTTCCTTTGTTCCTAGAACACTACTTAGCTACGCTACTTTTCCCAGCATCCCTTGAAGCTACATCTAGCCCTTTGACTAAATTCGAAGTAGTGGGATAATGAATGGAAGAGACGTCTACAAGTCAAAGTCATCTCCAAGTGCAGAGATTTTCCTCTGTCGTCTGATCTGTTTACCTGTCTGTTCTCATATTTTATACTTTCTGAAACTTTACTGTGATTCCCAGTTGTGCTGTGTTATTGCATGCTTATAAACTTTTTACTCCTTCTGCTAACCTAATATAAAATACATTTTATGCCTGTCATCATCTTCAACATTTAGAATTTCATCTTCTTCAAGAAGTCTTCCTTTGTCTTCCTCTACTATCTCTTTTCTGGTGTAGGTCAGATGCCACCCTTATGAGCTTCCACCATACCATGTATGTGGTAGGCTTCTTATTTCTTATTTCTATATGTAGGCTTTTAAGTAGGCTAGAAGTTCCTCGAGAGAGCTGCTGTGTTGTATCCATGTCTACACCCTTAATGCCTAGCAAGGGGAGTGATACTCCAATGCTTACCTGAACTGCTTCTTTTATTAACCTTGATATTACAAGTATTCTGGTGACGAAAGGCACAGAAACATCATGATTGGTTGAATGTATGCAGTAAGGAGCTGGGAAAAAGTAACACTCTTCAAGAGGCACTGATGTCTGTTTAACTTGGAGATCTACAAGAAATCCTTTTCCATTGCAAAAGAAAAGAATCTTTGATTATGTATCTCCATATATTTCTGCACTAGACTTCTCCAGTTGCATTTTGTCATTCACATTCCTTGCCTCTGTTTTGCTTTTGACCCACCTTATCTTCATTCAGGCTTTTTCATAGCATGCTGCCCTCACACTTCAAATTTTGGTGATCCCATTTCACAAAATGCCATAATCCCATTGGACCAGAGAAAGCAATGTGAGTCTTTTTTGTTTTTTTAAGATTTTATTCATTTATTTATGAGAGACACACAGAGAGAGGCAGAGACATCAGCAGAGGGAGAAGCAGGCTGCTCTCAGGGAGCCTGATGTGGAACTCGATCCTTGGACCAGAGGATCACGCCCTGAGCCAAAGGCAGACACTCAACCACTAGGTCACCCAGGCGTCTCAAGCAATGTGATTCTAATATTTTATTTGCCTCAAGTACAGAGGAGTGACCAGATTGATGAGAAGAGGCCTGAGTGAGAACAGGGAGAACAAGTTTTTTGGAGGAAAGATTCCTTTTATGGCACAGTGCCACAATGTTATATGTCCGAATCGTCACATAACCATTGTCATTTGCTTTTATATCATCTATTGATGAATCAGAATTTCTGACTAAATAAGTGACTCAGATTGTTAGTAATTCATCAATCCTCCTGGGCCACTGAGTTAAGATTAGTCTAAAATTTGTCCTCCGTGTTGCCTCCCAGAGACCAGGGGAGTTTTAACCCTTAGTTTTTCATCTCCTCAAATATGGAGAATGATTTTAGTGATTGTTACCATGCCTCTAGTAGTTTTGGAATCTAAGGCCCTTCTGTTTCTTCACACTATAGAGACTGCACAAACCTAACTCCTATATGTATATTTTAGCAAGAAAGCTATTCAATCATGCAAACTCAGTTGACCCTCAAACAGCAAAGGTTTAAACCACAGGAGTTTACTTATATGTGGATTGTTTTGGATAAATACAGTACAGGACTATAAATGTATTTTCTCTTCTTTGTGATTTTCTTAGTAACATTTTCTTATCTCTAGCTTGCTTTATTGTAAGAATACAATAGACGATATCTAAAACAGACGAAATATGTATTAATCAACTGTGTATGTTATCAGCAAGGCTTTGGGTCAACAGTAGGCTCTTAGTAAAATTTTTGAGGACTCAAAAGTTATAAGGAGATTTTCATCTGTGTAGGGACCAGCATCCCCATCCCCGCATAGTCACAAAGCAACTATGTGATTATTAAGAAAATAATCTCCATCCCCATCCCCGCATTGTCAAAGGATCAACTATATCTCTGTTGAGTACCTTCTAAATTTGTGCCTTAATCAATGTCTTAAATTCTTATTTTCCTCTCCCCAGTTTCCCTATTGTTTTGACATTCTTGCCTGGAAGTTTCCAGCCATCCCCGGAGTTCTTCTTAAACTCTGTAGAGCTCTCTTTCCTTTTACTCATAAGGAGGTTCTTGGTTTTTTCACTTTTACATGCAGGTCTAACTTACTATGAAGATACTCCCTAGCCAGGTTTCAGGGCATAACCCTTGTCTTAGTGGAGACTACAGAGGATTATTCCTTCCATTCAAGATTTGATTTAACTCTCCGGGTCTGAGGTTTGCCTTTCAAAGACACGAGGCCTAACAGGGCCTCCAATGCCGACCGGGCTCCGAGCCTATGGAGAACATTTCCCTGTTTCCTGCATGCCTTGAGATAAAACTCCCTCTGTCCTTTTATTCCATTGCCTTCTCTCTTGTGTGGATCTGTAATAATTGCTGGAGTGCTGGGAATTCATGCTAATAATGAGTTCTCAAGAGCGACTTTCCTTTTTTTTTCCTTCTCTTTTTTTTTTCTCAAGTGGTTAGCTCTGAAAAGAATAATTTATCAAATCATTTTTATTCAACTTTGGAGGAAGAAGAAAGAGGGAAAGAGGTGGGGGGAGAAGCCCTTTTGCAGTTTTAATTGCTTTGCAGTGTCTGCAGGAGGCTCTGCTCTGCTTATCAAAGCCCACACAGCCGAAGCCCTGCGCTTCTGGCTCAGCACTGCCTCGGTGGAGCGGCTGGGCTCCACTGATGGACCAGATAGCGCCTTAGCTATCTGATGGCTTCAGTGCTTAGGAGGTTAATTCAAGTGATGAATTGGAAATTTGGGGAGGATGCAAGGAAGGCGATAGGCTGCTTTTCAGAATTTTAAAAATTAAGATAAAAAAGTGAAGTCTTATTTCTTCCTTCCTGCTTCCCAGGACTTGATGAATTTGTGTATTTAAGGGAGAAAATAACTTCTTTAGTGCTAAGATAATACTATGAATTGGAATATACTGTTTGATTTACCATCACCTTTTTCTAATGCCCTGGAACATCTCTGCAATATATGTCTCACCGAGGAAGCAAGAAATCCATCGGGGCATTTAAACTTGCAGAAGAGAAGGTGGAGAGGTACAAGGAAGTATTCCAATTAAGACATGTAGTGGGTTGTTTTAACGGTGTGTTGGCAGGATGGTCACAATCTTTAAGAAAGTGGAGTCGAAAAATATACAGTCGGGTTCACTGTGGGAGAAATAGATGAGCTGTTAGATGGACTTATAAAAACAAATGTTTTATGAAAGTAGCTTGGGAACAGCCTAGGGAATCACTATCAGTAGAAAGACTCAAAATTTGATATTTTAAACACTGATCTTTACAGGTGGGAACGAAAGTCAAAATTAGCTCACAATTTTTTTTTTTCCTTTCAAGATCTTATGTTATCTTGAGGCAGTACCAAAGTGCTTTGTGGGGAGATATGTAACTTATCAAGCACCAACAAAGAGGACCTACACTTGTCCTCTCACCGTGCTTCACAACCACTCTCGTCTTCCTCCGTAGTAGTTGAGAGCACCCACTTTGAAGCCAAGCAGCCTGCTTCACAATTTATCCTACCACTTAATAGCTGTGGGAGCTTCAGTATGTTACATAACCTCTCTGTGCTTCGGGTTTCTAATTTGTGAAGTTGGGATAATTATAATCACCGTATCATACTGTTGTCATGGGAATTAGATGGGTTAATGTTGTAAAGTCCTTGGAATGGCACCTGGCACATAGGAAGCCCACTGTGATTCAAGCTATGTCCATGCCATGACAATCCACTGTCATAGTACAAAGTAGACCGGTTCTTCCTCATTTAACTCTGCTACAATGTAGGTATTAGGCCCTCAAACTTCCTACCTTCCTGCATCCTGCTGCCACACCAGTAATACTGTTCTCGGGATTACTAAGGCTTTTGCATATCATGACGATCATCATCATTATTACTATCATCTGCCCTTAGTGGATATAGATTCTTGAATCGAGTCAATACAGGAAGGCAGGCCAGGAGCTATAGGGTGTTATAGAAAATGCATGGATTTTAGGATCACTCAACCTGGCTAGGTTCAATCTCAGTTTTCTTCTCTACTGTGAGTGATTTATTTAACCTTTGTAAGCCCCAGTTTCCTCAACGTAGAAAAACTATTTTGAGGATAAAGAGGACGATGGAGATGATTGGAAATGCAATCACAGCCATATCAGACTCCCTTTCAGAGGAAAATCAGACGATGCTACTTATTACTGTAGAGTCTGGTATTAGAGGTAGCCATTAAGGGCCACGGTTTGTGTGAAAAAAAATGTTAATATGTTTAAATATCTTTTGAATAACATCATTTATAGGTTGTATGTCTGTCAACCAACTTTATGTATGTTTCGCAATTTAAAAATTAATAACCTTTTAACTACTATTTCGATTAAATTGTTTAATTGGAGGCAGAATGCAGGCTTATTGCTTGTCACTTTTATTTGATAAAGAACCTGTGTTTTTTGGTTAATTCAATTTAAAATAAATCCCATCACTTTAAATATATTAGAAGAAGAGGAAAAAAGCCTTTTTCTCTTGAAAGCAACAATGGAGCAATCTATTATTAAATGTAGAAAACGATGCTAATGCAACCTGATGGCTGAGATTTTACAACACAAAAATCAGGAAATTCAGAGTTCTGTTTCCCACAGCAACCATAACTTTTCTCCCTCTGAGCATATCTAACATTTCATATTACCAAATATGCACTTAACTCTAAATTATTATATATGCACAATGGGGCCAAATTATAGTCACCATAGGTACCAGAAATGTTGAATTCCTTATATTTGTGTACTTATGAATTTAAGTTTTAGTAGTGCTCTTTTTCCTTCTTCTTTTTTATTTTATATTGGTTTTTTGTTTTGTTTTTTAAGAATCCTCTTTTGAAATACTGAAAATGTTGCCACTGCCTCCCTTTAGCCTTGATCTTCTTATGTGATTCAATAGATACATCAGAGAAACTATACTAATTAATTCTTTTTGTGCGTGAATTGGGGACATATAGGCGAAACACAATTCTGTGCTCTTCATTTGAAAATTTATGTTCGTTGCTCAAGTCCTACAGTTTGCAACTTCCTTCTTAGTCCTTAAAAACCATCCATCAACATTTTTTCTGTTTGAAAGTGGTATTTGGAGGAACTCATTTTAAAGTTTGTCATTAATATTCCTTCACTCTCCATGTCCTATCCTAATGTATTTGATTAAGAAAGGCACAACTAGCCCTTTTACATTAAATTAGTTTAAGACATATGTTTCAGCCCCTCTAATCTCTCTTCATTCCATGTAATTAAAATCCAAAACAAAACAAGAACAAAAACAGAACCATAATAAACCGTATTAGTCACTATAAAAACCTACATAATTCCAGTTTTTTAATGGCTCTATTTTGGATTAGTTATATGGTAAAATAATCCACAGGGACATCTGGCCATAGTCTTTTGCCATCAGTGACCCAGAGGGAGAGGAAGTTACTAAAGTAGTCAGACACTTAGATTATAAAAACCTTATGGATCATTGGGTTAGAAATTGTGTTTCATGGAATTTGTGCAAAGCATCTAATCAGACAAGGGCACCAAGATATACTGTGCACAGGCAAGCATCACAGCATAGACTATAATGTAAAAAAAGAAGAAAGAAAGAAAGAAAGAAAGAAAGAAAGAAAGAAAGAAAGAAAGAAAGAAAAAAGAAAGAAAGAAAGAAAAGAAAAGAGGGGAATGAACAAAATACCTATAATAAAATAATAAAGATTGGTTAACCAAATACTGACATAACACTGTAATAACTAGCATTTAACAAGAATAATGCATACACATGCATACATACACACAAATATATGTGTGTGTACAAAATTTGTCATGAGAAGAGTTCCATAATATATTGTTAATTAAGAAGTACAAATTTTGAAGCCTAAATACATCATATAATCTAATTCTTGAATATGGGTGCATATATAATCATATGTATATTCTCACATTTGTATAGAACTTGAAAAATATCTGGAAAAATGTCTATAAAATGCTGACAGTGATTATCTCTGGATGGTGAAATTTCAGATATTTATTTTTCCCATTATACTTTATCTGTGTAGTGTGAATTTTTTCTAATAACCATTCTTGCTTTCATTATCAGAAAAAGTTAAATCTATGTGTATATATAATACATAAGGTATGTATGCTTAATTTGATGTCTTTCAGTATACTAGAACAGATACACAGCAACCACAAACCATGAGATGGTCAGAGTTCACACAATTCAACACTTGAGCCTTTGTTTTCTGACCAGACTGTGACAGTTAAGTGATCTCAAATAAAAATAGAGTCCTAAGTCACTCAGGTAGGTATCCAGGGATCATGTACTTAAAATCCACATTTTCAAGCTGTTACACTTTCTTTTTTTAAAAGATTTTATTTATTTGTTCATGAGAGACAGAGACAGGCAGAGGGAGAAGCAGGCTCCATGCAGGGAGCCCGATGTGAGACTCAACCCGGGGTCTCCAGGATCAGGCCCTGGGCTGAAGGCGGTGCTAAACCTCTAAGCTCCCCTGGCTGCCCAAAATGTAACACTTTCAAAGAGGGTGGGTAGAGAGGATCGTGGAAGAGCCTGAGCACTTATTCACAACTTGAATAAAAAGGCATTGGGAGCATGTAGGGTGGGAGGATGTGGTAATGGGTGCTCATAATAAAGGTGGCATAAGTGGATGAGAGAGATATGAGCTGAGGGGAGCATTTTAGAGGAACTTGCGTATGGTGGAAGATAAGCATAGATTTTGAAGATACAATTCAGATTGATTAGCAGGAAGAGTGACTGTCAAAAGCCTAAACTTATAGTTCAGTCAAACTTTATTGAATGCTTGTTTACCGAAAAGGCAGCCAAGCACTGAAGCAGAAATTTAGCAATCAAAAGTGAGAAAAGGAAGACATTTTGATAAAATGAAGAGATAGAGTATAATGAATGAGCATCGAGCCCATGCCTAAAACACCAAGAGGCAAGACTAACCCACCTCAACAGAAAATCTTCCATTGAAATTTTGCATTCTGGGCAGCCCAGGTGGCTCAGTGGTTTAGCGCCGCCTTCAGCCCAGGGCCTGATCCTGGAGACCTGGGATCGAGTCCCACATCGGGCTCCCTGCATGGAGCCTGCTTCTCCCTCTGCCTGTGTCTCTGCCACTCTCTGTGTGTCTCTCATGAATAAATAAATAAAATCTTAAAAAAAAAAGAAATTTTGCATTCTGTCTTTCTTTCTTTACTACTGCCATTACCCTAATCTGAGCTGTTATTTTTCTTCTTAACTCAGACATGCAAAAGTTTTGCGTATCTAGCAGGCCAGAAAGGGCTGGCAGGATATATTCAGGGTCCTAAATGAAAAGAACATGCAACCAAGAATACTTTACCCCGCAAGGCTTTCATTCAAAATGGAAGGAGAGATAAAGAGCTTCCAAGACAGGCAGGAACTGAAAGAATATGTAACCTCCAAACCAGCTCTGCAAGAAATTTTAAGGGGGACTCTTAAAATTCCCCTTTAAGAAGAAGTTCAGTGGAACAATCCACAAAAACAAGGACTGAATAGATATGATGACACTAAACTCATATCTATCAATAGTAACTCTGAATGTGAACGGGCTTAATGACCCCATCAAAAGGCGCAGGGTTTCAGACTGGATAAAAAAGCAGGACCCATCTATTTGCTGTCTACAAGAGACTCATTTTAGACAGAAGGACACCTACAACCTGAAAATAAAAGGTTGGAGAACCATTTACCATTCAAATGGTCCTCAAAAGAAAGCAGGGGTTGCCATCCTTATATCAGATAAATTAAAATTTACCCCGAAGACTATAGTGAGAGATGAAGAGGGACACTATCTCATACTCAAAGGATCTATCCAACAAGAGGACTTAACACTCCTCAATATATATGCCCCGAATGTGGGAGCTGCCAAATATTTAAACCAATTAATAACCAAACTCAAGAAATACCTTGATAATAATACACTTATACTTGGTGACTTCAATCTAGCTCTTTCTACCCTGGATAGGTCTTCTAAGCACAATATCTCCAAAGAAACGAGAGCTTTAAATGATACACTGGACCAGATGGATTTCACAGATATCTACAGAACTTTACATCCAAACTCAACTGAATACACATTCTTCTCAAGTGCACATGGAACTTTCTCCAGAATAGACCACATACTGGGTCACAAATCGGGTCTGAACCGATACCAAAAGATCGGGATAGTCCCCTGTATATTCTCAGACCATAATGCCTTGAAATTAGAACTTAATCACAACAAGAAATATGGAAGGACCACAAACACGTGGAGGTTAAGGACCATCCTGCTAAAAGATGAAAAGGTCAACCAGGAAATTAAGGAAGAATTAAAAAGATTCATGGAAACTAATGAAAATGAAGATACAACCGTTCAAAATCTTTGGGATGCAGCAAAAGCAGTCCTGAGGGGGAAATACATCGCAATACAAGCATACATTCAAAAACTGGAAAGATCTCAAATTCAAAAGCTCACCTTACACATAAAGGAACTAGAGAAAAAGCAACAAATAGACCCCACCCCCAGCAGAAGAAGAGAGTTAATTAAAATTCGAGCAGAACTCAATGATATCGAGACCAAAAGAACTGTGGAACAGATCAACAGAACCAGGAGTTGGTTCTTTGAAAGAATTAATAAGATAGATAAACCATTAGCCAACCTTATTAAAAAGAAGAGAGAGAAGACTCAAATTAATAAAATCATGAATGAGAAAGGGGACATCACTACCAACACCAAGGAAATACAAACGATTTTAAAAACATATTATGAACAGCTGTACGCCAATAAATTAGGAAATCTAGAAGAAATGGACGCATTCCTGGAAAGCCACAAACTACCAAAACTGGAGCAGGAAGAAATAGAAAACCTGAACAGGCCAATAACCAGGGAGGAAATTGAAGCAGTCATCAAAAACTTCCCAAGACACAAGAGTCCAGGGCCAGATGGCTTCCCAGGGGAATTCTATCAAACGTTTAAAGAAGAAATCATACCTATTCTACTAAAGCTGTTTGGAAAGATAGAAAGAGATGGAGTACTTCCAAATTCGTTCTATGAGGCCAGCATCACCTTAATTCCGAAACCAGACAAAGACCCCACCAAAAAGGAGAATTACAGACCAATATCCCTGATGAACATGGATGCAAAAATTCTCAACAAGATACTAGCCAATAGGATCCAACAACACATTAAGAAAATTATTCACCATGACCAAGTAGGATTTATCCCTGGGACACAAGGCTGGTTCAACACTCGTAAAACCATCAATGTGATTCATCATATCAGCAAGAGAAAAACCAAGAACCATATGATACTCTCATTAGATGCAGAGAAAGCATTTGACAAAATACAGCATCCATTCCTGATCAAAACCCTTCAGAGTGTTGGGATAGAGGGAACTTTCCTCGACATCTTAAAAGCCATCTACGAAAAGCCCACAGCAAATATCATTCTCAATGGGGAAGCACTGGGAGCCTTTCCCCTAAGATCAGGAACAAGACAGGGATGTCCACTCTCACCACTGCTGTTCAACATAGTTCTGGAAGTCCTCGCCTCAGCAATCAGACAACAAAAAGACATTAAAGGCATTCAAATTGGCAAAGAAGAAGTCAAACTCTCCCTCTTCGCCGATGACATGATACTCTACATAGAAAACCCAAAAGCCTCCACCCCAAGATTGCTAGAACTCATACAGCAATTTGGTAGCGTGGCAGGATACAAAATCAATGCCCAGAAATCAATGGCATTTCTATACACTAACAATGAGACTGAAGAAAGAGAAATTAAGGAGTCAATCCCATTTACAATTGCACCCAAAAGCATAAGATACCTAGGAATAAACCTAACCAAAGAGGTAAAAGATCTATACCCTAAAAACTATAGAACACTTCTGAAAGAAATTGAGGAAGACACAAAGAGATGGAAAAATATTCCATGCTCATGGATTGGCAGAATTAATATTGTAAAAATGTCAATGTTACCCAGGGCAATTTATACGTTTAATGCAATCCCTATCAAAATACCATGGACTTTCTTCAGAGAGTTAGAACAAATTATTTTAAGATTTGTGTGGAATCAGAAAAGACCCCGAATAGCCAGGGGAATTTTAAAAAAGAAAACCTTAGCTGGGGGCATCACAATGCCAGATTTCAGGTTGTATTACAAAGCTGTGGTCATCAAGACAGTGTGGTACTGGCACAAAAACAGACACATAGATCAATGGAACAGAATAGAGAACCCAGAAGTGGACCCTGAAATGTACGGCCATCTAATATTCGATAAAGGAGGAAAGACTATCCATTGGAAGAAAGACAGTCTCTTCAATAAATGGTGCTGGGAAAATTGGACATCCACATGCAGAAGAATGAAACTGGACCACTCTCTTTCACCATACACAAAGATAAACTCAAAATGGATGAGAGATCTAAATGTGAGACAAGATTCCATCAAAATCCTAGAGGAGAACACAGGCAACACCCTTTTTGAACTTGGCCACAGTAACTTCTTGCAAGATACATCCACGAAGGCAAAAGAAACAAAAGCAAAAATGAACTATTGGGACTTCATCAAGATAAGAAGCTTTTGCACAGCAAAGGATACAGTCAACAAAACTAAAAGACAACCTACAGAATGGGAGAAGATATTTGCAAATGACATATCAGATAAAGGGCTAGTTTCCAAAATCTATAAAGAACTTATTAAACTCAACACCAAAGAAACAAACAATCCAATCATGAAATGGGCAAAAGACATGAAGAGAAATCTCACAGAGGAAGACATGGACATGGCCAACATGCACATGAGAAAATGCTCTGCATCACTTGCCATCAGGGAAATACAAATCAAAACCACAATGAGATACCACCTCACACCAGTGAGAATGGGGAAAATTAACAAGGCAGGAAACAACAAATGTTGGAGAGGATGCGGAGAAAAGGGAACCCTCTTACACTGTTGGTGGGAATGTGAACTGGTGCAGCCACTCTGGAAAACTGTGTGGAGGTTCCTCAAAGAGTTAAAAATAGACCTGCCCTACGACCCAGCAATTGCACTGTTGGGGATTTACCCCAAAGATTCAGATGCAATGAAACGTCGGGACACCTGCACCCCGATGTTTCTATCAGCAATGGCCACAATAGCCAAACTGTGGAAGGAGCCTCGGTGTCCATCGAAAGATGAATGGATAAAGAAGATGTGGTTCATGTATACAATGGAATATTACTCAGCAATTAGAAACGACAAATACCCACCATTTGCTTCAACGTGGATGGAACTGGAGGGTATTATGCTGAGTGAAATAAGTCAATCGGAGAAGGACAAACAGTGTATGTTCTCATTCATTTGGGGAATATGAATAATAGTGAAAGGGAATATAAAGGAAGGGAAAAGAAATGTTGGGAAATATCAGGAAGGGAGACAGAACATAAAGACTCCTAACTCGGGGAAACGAACTAGGGGTGGTGGAAGGGGAGGAGGGCGGGTGTTGGAGGGGAATGGGTGACGGGCACTGAGGTGGACACTTGACGGGATGAGCACTGGGTGTTTTTCTGTATGTTGGTAAATTAAACACCAATAAAAGTTAATTAAAAAAAAAAAAGTTTTGCGTATCTACCATTCATTAGACGTTGTGGCAAGTAATTGCATTATGGCAACAATACACAGCTCTGACCTGGAGGCTCACGATCTGATGGGAGAGTTAGAGAAGTAAACAGGTGCTTTTTAAGCATTTTAGATGTTATGATGTGGAAAGATGCAAAGGTAGCAATTAATTCAAACTGGCAGATTGAGATACGTTTTGTTTTGTTTTTTTCTATCTTATTTCTAAATTCCTCCAGTGGCTTCCTAGTTGTTGGACTTTGCCTTCATTCCATCTGAAGTATCTTAAGGCTAATAATAGATTCAAATGTTCGAAAAGAGAAATTTAAGTCCGTCACTTCCTTGTTCATGAACTTATAATAACTACATTCCCCTATATATTTTTAAATGTTAAGTTCCTTCCATATCCTCACCGTTTCATATGTCTGCCAAAACTCATTGTTGTTCATTCATTCATTTATTTAGCTAAGGTATTTGTGCCTTACCCCTGCATTACAAGGAACACTGAGGTTGCAAAGATGAGTAAGATATAGCCCCTGTTATCTAAGAACTTATGGTCTTGGATAGATAAAAATACATAAAAATAAGTGCCATAAATGTATGATTCTATGATAGAGTGTATATGGGACACAGGATAAGGGAAGGAATTTCAAATTCTCTCTGAGAATTAAACTAACAGAAAAGTCAGAGTTTAGGCTAAATTTTAAAATCAAGCTGGAGCTTACAAATTAAAGAATAGCTTTCTTTGCTAAAGGATGAACACAAGTAAGAGTTTGGATAAATGGGGACACCTGGGTGGCTCTGTGGTTGAGCATCTGCCTTTGTCTCAGGGCGTGATCCCAGGATCCTGGGATCAAGTCCTGCATCAGGCTCCCCACAGGGAGCCTGCTTCTCCCTCTTCCTATGTCTCTGCCTCTCTCTCTCTGTCTCTCATAAATAAATAAATAAAATATTTTCTTTAAAAAATGTTTGGATAAATGAAGCAACCTGTAAATTGAAGGAAAGACTGACATTGAAATTGAGCCCAAGATAACATGGAAAGATTAGGCAGTGGAGATGAGTAGAGGCTAAATCATGGCAGAGTTGCTTTATGATACTAAGTACTTTGTAGTCAATGATCTCCATTAAATGTTTCTAAAAGAGAGAGTGACATGGTCAGATTTGAATTTATTTGGCAGTGTGGAACAGAGATCACTGAGAAGTGAGACCAGAAACAAGAAGACCAGTTAAGAGCCTATTGTATTAATTTGGACAAGGTTACAGGGTGCAAAGGTGCTAAGACAAGCAGTAAAGGCAGGACACAGATGCAAGAGCAATTAAGGATTAGCAAGAAGAATCTGTGGGATAATTTCAATATTTTTCATTTGGTATCTAGATGGATGGTAGATAATCACCATAGAAGAGATTACATAAGATAATAGGAGGCAGAGGGGATGATACAGAGATGTGAGGTGGTAAGATAATGAATTCAGTCTTAGGTATGCCGAGTTTGAAATGTTTTGGGATGATTCAAACAGACAGTTGAATATATAAATTTTAAACATAGAAAAAAGTCCTAGGTTAGAGAAACAAATTGGAAACCATATAAAAATTGCAATTGAAATCATGGAAGTTAATCCATTTACTCAAGAAATATTTAGTGGAAGTCAATTATAGGCCATAGAGTCTTCTAGATGCTGGGGATGTAGAACTGAGCAAAATACAAAACAATTCTAACCTCTTGTAGAACTGGCTCTTTTGCAGGAGCCAGATAGTAATAAATAGGTAAAATGTAGAATTTATCATTGGGTGTTCAATGGAGCACGGGAGAGGGGAGTAGAGAGTGCAGAGGTGGTAAACATTAAAGGTGTACAATTTCTGAAAGGTCAGTCAAGAAGGACCTCACTGAGAGGGTGACGTTTATGCAGAGACAAAAAGAGAGGCAGTAGTTGCCATAGTCATGGGTAGAAAGAATAAGGAAAACCTAATGATGTAAGTTTTCAGATGTCTTTTGAACTTAAAAAATATTTGAAGATATTTTTATGCAGTTGCAATATATGTTTGGTGATGGTTTAATATGGACATACCATCTGAAAAAATTATGCCTTAAATGGAAATTATAGATTAATTGCTGAAATAAAGGAAATTACCAGAAATTGGGGAGGTTTACTTAAACAGTGAGAAAAGATGTTTGAAAGTGAGGCATTTTAGAAAACCATTCTTATTTGTGGTTTCTGTCTATATATCTAAATACAGATCTTTCTATCTGTATATATCTTCAAGTAACTGGATCATGTCTTGAAGTTCTTATGTTTGGTCTCTAAACAAATCTGCAATGGCCCTTTACCATGGTTAGGCTGTAATATTAGGAAACTTTATATTTTACAAGAGCTGAGATGGAAAGATCACAGAAGAGATGCCTAGAAACTTATAAAACATACATCTCCAATGCCTTAATGGTTTGTGTGTGTGTGTGTGTGTGTGTGTGTGTATTGTCACAAACCTTGATTTTAGCTATTTAAATTTAATAAAAACTGTGCAGATGTAGTTTAATATTTTTTTCCCTGTAACAAAAAAAAAAATCTGTGGTCATTTGTGATTAATTTCCAAAGAACTGGAGAAAAGTGTTAACTTTTTCTATTTATTTACGTGATTATGTTGCATTTTTCTAATGAAAACAGTAAGATTATGAGTGCCAGGTTGATATTATTTTAATATGCCCACATGCTATATCTCCTATCCTAACTGGACAATTTAATTTCTAGGTGTTAAGAGTTGTTCCAGGTATCTTTTTCATTCTTGCCTTCAAAGCATTAATTATATGTTATTTATTCTTGTTGACTAAATTGTTCTCTTCCTAATTTCTAGGTATTTATTATCATTTAATTTGAAAGCCATAATTTCCTCAAAATATTTGCAATGCATAACCTTTGAGTGTGAGCACAATTATAAACCTTATATTCCCATATAAAGAAAAGATTAGGGGGTTATCATCATTATGACTCCTGGAGATAATACCAAATATCCCCAAGTTGCTCCAGGCCAAATGTGCTCCCTAAAGCCCAACTTACCCTACCCACTTACACTTTTTCTCATTAGGACTACCATTATAATAGAAAATCAGAACTCTCAAAATGTCTATTACCATCAGATATAAATTTCTAACTTAACTATCTTTCTTTCTGTTAATTGGATTACTTGCATGTGGATTTCAGTTATTACTATTCCTTATTAAGAAAATAATTCTCAACTACTCATCTGAAGCTATCCTTATGTTTAAGCTAAATTTCCTTTTGCTGTTTCTCTCTTTCTTTTTCACATAGCATTTTTGGTGTTTTTTTTTTCTTCTCTCTCTTTCTACTTAGTGGAAGTGGACAATTGGACACATTACATAACAACCAATTTCATAGGCATAAATAAACCTATTCATTATACTTATAGAGTATAGAGAAATTTTTAATTTAAAAAAAAACTTTTTCATTTTTCCCTGTCAGCTTTTCCCTTCAGCTCAACTCTGCATTATTATCCATGTGGGGGGTACATATGTATTTTCCATATGTATATTTCCAGTGTATAGAGGGCATAGGTGGTTTTTTTTTCCTTTTTACTACAAAGTCATATTAGATAGACACTCCTGGAGTCCACAAAATGAGTTCATTGTGGGCCATGACCTGAGTTAAGCTGCACAGAATTTTTGAGCTACACTGTTAGCTACACCAATGCTATCTTTCAATGGTGTGGAAAAACCAAGTGTTAACTGTATTTGCTTTTTGAATATTGTTATCATAAATCTCTCCATGTTCCTGGCCTTCTCACATAGGATAGGGTGCTTCAACTGCCAAAGTAACTGTGGCTTTACTCTTTATTAAAGACTTCTTGATTTCAGGCATGAGGGAATCAAAGATACTTGGTGGCCTGCAAGCTCAGGATAAACTACACCATAAATGCTCAGCAAATATCTCACAAAGATACAGTAATTACCCAACAAATACCTCTTTGCTAAGCAATGAATTATAGAGCCCAATATCCTGTAATTACAAACCATTTATATATCTGTTTAAATTACTGTGGATGCCACTTAGCGTAATCACTTTGGTGATTAATCAAACATTATGTGCGGTATGGAATACTTCAGAGTTCACAGGTGTGCATGTTTTTCAAACGCTTGCCCTAAAGTATCAAACCATAAAGTTGCTAGCATTTTCTTCACTCCATATTTTGCAAACATTTCTATAATCTCACATTTTTCTTAAGCCGTTACATTGGCTTTGGAGACGTTTAGGAATATACCACCTGGGCTTCAGTGGTTTTAAAGTTCTGTTTTAATAACGACAGTTTTCAGAGCCCTGACATGCACACACTTTGGGAGGTTAAACCAGATATAAACTCCCCTTGCCAAATATTTATTTTGAAGTGAAGCTTTAGTGGCATATTCAGCTTCTGTTCTCTTGAGTGAGACCTTTAACAGCACTGTCACGGTGCATTCAAGAAATTGGGCCAAGTGCCTACAAAGGTGTTCCTTGGGCAGGGTACAGATCTGCCCTAAGGCCGTGAATGACAGGGATTAGTCCAGGACTATTGGTCTGAGCTCTTGCATTTTTGGCTGCCAAAGGCTTTAGTTTAATCTTCCTGGCAACAGTAAAGTAAGGGTCAAATCGGATTATTCTAAGCCAATATGAGAATAATTTGAGAACAATAGCTGGCTAGGGAGAGAACGTCATGCAACTGAATTATAGTAAATTAGACAGAGTCTTGCCTTGGAAGGAATAATTTGATCACGAGACCTGCAAGTGACAATTATTACTGATTGCTGCAGGCACCTCAGAGGTTCATATGGAAGTCTCCTTAGACAATAAGCTACCTGATTCCCTTGGTTTGCACATGATTCAAATATGTGGATCTGCTGATGTTTACATTACGTAAGAACAATAACTAGCATTTGCTATGTAGCCAGCTTTATCGTAAGTGTTTTACTTTGATTAACTCAATCGATCTTCACAATAACTTCATAAGACACATATTTCCATTGTCCCATGTCACAGATGAGGAAACTGAGCGTGGATCTTTTAAGTAACTGACGCATGTCTACTAGGTGGCAGACTGGCTTTTCAACCCAGGCAGCCTGACTTCTAACTCTATGCTCCTAAGCACCATGCTATCTATAGAAGTCTCTCTTTAAAGTCTAAAGTGAGCCCTGCTTGAAGTTATGCTGTCGATTATAATGGTAAGCTGCATCTCAACTGTATTCGATCTCAGAAGTCACATTCTTCCTGCCAAAGCTTTTGCATAGCTCTCATTTGTGCAAGTGTGCAGGAGTGTCTTAGGGGCCCTAAATTTTATTACCTAGTGGTTTGGACCCAACTAACACCACTGTGTGCTATGACAAAATAGATTAGGGGATAAATAATGGCAGTGCAAGTCGCTGGTAATTTACTGCCTGGGCTATCAGGTAATTTCCTGGCTGTATGACTCTGTGTAGCTGAATCTATCAAATTTCTCACTTCCTCTTTTATCTTCTCTTTTTCCTTCTTCTTCATTTTTTTAATCCAGAAAAAAAAGCATCACTCTTAGACTGTCAAAACTATGAAGCTGAACTTCAGAATTAGGACTTTTCTTCCCCAACCTTAGAAAGAAAGGAATCCAAAACTGAAAAGCAACGAATTATTTGGGGGAGGAATTTGATATGGAAATGTCACAGAAATCCTGGCACATAAAAATAACTCATGGGGCAGAGGAGGGTAAACTGTGGGGACAGAGGCACTAGAAATAAAATTTAAAAACAAAAATAACTTTATCGGCACCAGGAAAAGAAAACCTTTGTTTTCTTTGTTCAAATGAATTTGCTCTTGCATGTCTGCTTTTGGCAAGTATAATAGTAAAACACATTTGAGTTTAGGAATATAAACATATGTACTGGGTCGTGGTGGACTGGCTTTTTATCCAAGGCTGAGGTGACCAGTACAGAAGTGTGCTGAGGGGGTGAAAGTAAATGGAAGGGATTTTAAAAGTACTAATAACTAGAAAATCAGAACATTAGGAAGCGTGGGAAATCTACAGAGAGATAATGGAATTATTTTATTACTTTTTAGAAAGCAAGAAAGGAAGAAATTAACTGGTAAATTGATACATCTTGAAAGTGGAGAGAAGCCTCTTATAGGGACTTTTTATCAGGTCAGACAGGTCCTAGAAAATAGACTGAATAAATTGATTAAAAGGTTTGCCAGGAAACTCTTGACACCAATTTGAAGCTTGAGGTGTACAGATGAAGTAATCCAACTCATTCCTACATTCACTCAAACATGTTTATTGAGAATTAATACCACATAAGATACTATGCTAAGCATAACTCCTACACTCCATAGATCAGGATTTAGTGAAAGCAAGAGATAGACCCTCAAGTAGTAGGGTTTTAAAATCACTGTTAGTGCACACACACACACACACACACACACACACACACTCCCAAGAAGATACTGTAGTGGAAGAGATAAAAGATGGCTGCGAAAGACTTAATGACAGAGGTAACATTGCACTGGTGCAATGTTGGTGCAACTTGGCCTGGTAAGTGTAATTTTACAGGGGAAAGGCAAGAGTCTGGTGCAACCTACTGAGGACCAGATGTGACCCTCTGGATATGTACAGGATCAGCAGGGCTTAGTACCTCTTCCTTTCTGTCAATAAACATGGAGTCCATGGAGTCATTCGAGATGTTTTTCATAATTAGTAATAAAAGAGCTTGTGCAGGCCCCTCAGGACACCAAGGAGTTGCCACCTCTGTTATAAAGGGTTATGAGCCTAGGTGGGGTATGATAATAGACCCGTAAACAGATAAATTATGATACATCCAGATAAAACTGATAAACGTGGTCAGAGCATGAGGGAGTAAAACTTTGCCTAGGGATGACATTTAAACAAGCCTTAAACTGATGATGGGAGGGTTTGGCAAGTGAAGGAAAACAATCTAGGGTGAGAGAACAGTATGTGGAGAAAGCCTGGCATTTTACTTTGTAAACCACAGTAACATGTGGATCTCACATCCAACTGCCACTGTTGGCTTTCCTTGCATGGGCTGGATTCCAACACTGAAGGTCTCTGAGGAGAAATTATGCCCATTTGTCCTAACTTCTGTTGATTTCTTTTCCTCTAAATTAGAAAGTGGTACTCCATGTAGGAGATCTATTATCAGAATCTTCATTTTTTGTAGAATTATGTTGCACTGCACCTCACATTAAACTATAATTTTACATTATTTAAGACAATAATTTTGAAGTCAACACAAGGCATCCTATGTCATACACTTCATCCCTTTAGCACTACTTGAAAATTTTTGCCTCCTTTCTTTGAGCTGTAAGCCAGCATCTTATTGCATGTGTGTCTGTGTGTGTGTGTGTGTGAGAGAGAGAGAGAAAGAGAGAGAGAGAGAGAGAGGGAGGGAGAGAGAGAAAAAAGAGAGAAAGGGAGAGAGAGATTCAGCATTATGTATTTTTATACCTCAAACATTTTGCTATAGAAAATTTCAAACATATTAAAAAGTAGGTAGGATGTTATAAAGAACACTGTATTGTTATCAGCAATTTCAATAATTATCAATTCATGAGTAATTTTGCTTCATCTATATTCCCACTCCATCTGTCTTCTAATAATTTTGAAGTAAATCTTCATCATACATTTCATCTAAAAATAGTTTAGTACATATCTCTAAAAGATAGGAACATTTTTATTTATTTGTTTGTTTAATTTTTTTAGAGAGGGGAGGGGCAGATGGGGAGGGTGAGAGAATCTTCAGCAGGCTCCATGACCAATGTGGAACCCAACATGGGGCTCAAACTCACAGTCCTGAGATCATGAACTGGGCCAAAATCACAAGTCAAAAACTTAACCAACTGAGCCACCCAGGCACCCCTAAATGATACAAATGTTTTAAAACATAATCACAACACTACTGTCAGTCTGTAAATTAACAATAATTCCTTAATATTAAATATTCCATTATTCACATTCCTCTAATTTGTACATGGGTAGGTAGGTAGGTAGGTAGATGATAGATGATAAATAGATAGATAGATAGATAGATAGATAGATAGATAGATAGATAGATGATAGATAGATAGATAGATAGATAGATAGATAGATAGATGATAGATAGATAACTGCAGTTGATTTGTCTGAATCAAGTTCCAGGTCATTTTAGTTTCCATTGTGTTCAGTTAATGACACTTCTTCATTTCTTTTAATCATCATTGGGGTCAATAAATGATAGCCTGTGAACCAAGGGCAGTTTACAACTTGCTTTAATAAATAAAGTTTTATTGACACACAACCATGCTCATTACTTACATGTATTCTGTGCCTGATTTCATGATAAGACTTCAGTGTTGCGTAGTTGTGACCAAGATTTTGTTGCCCACAATGCTCAAAATATTCACTTATCTATCGTTGGATGGAAAGTTTGCTGACTCTTAATCTGTGGTTCTCCTCAACTCATCTTCATCTCACTTGAAATGAAAAATTATTCAAAATAAGTGTCATATATGCTTTGAGTACCAAGCCTGGCTTGGAATGTGCCCCGCCCTTTAAAAACAAAATGGCATCCTACAAACTACATATTCTTTTGAAGGGATATAGAAGAGAAACAGATAAAAGAAGGAGTCAGTTTGGCTGAGGTCTTCACAAAGTGAAAGTAATTTGCAAGGGTTACTCTCTCAGGTCCTCAACATTCTTCATACTTGGCTTTGCCAGTCTACTCAAAGGTGATCACGTCCTGGAGTAAACTCCTACATCTTTAACTCAGCTTCTTATCCCATAATTATTTAGAAGAACAATGATAAGATTTAACATTCAATTTGGAATCCAAGTGTATTTATAGCACTGCTCTAAATACTTTACATGTATTAATTAATTAATTAAATTCACTCACACACTATTATTAACTCCATTTTATTGAAGTGAAGATTAAGGAGTAGAGAAGCTAATGGAAGTACCAGGATGACCAAAAATTCCTACCAGCTTGCCACTGTATTTCCTTTCTTGTTAGAAAATCTACTTGGGGAACCAGGTATTTTAGTCAGAAGGTTGCTTGTTGAGCATGGATCAAGAACAATGCAATTTAGGTAGATTTTTTTAGTGGTGAAATATATCAAGATACACTGATATAATCTGCACTCCATTCCATCAATATACATAAACGTGCCAATAACAGATCCATATTTGCTCATCAAGGAACTCTCTGGCCTGGATACTGCTGAAGATACACTCATTTCCTTGCCCTTTGACTTCCTTTATGAACCTATGCAAACCGTTCGCTTCTGTTCTTCAGGTTGGTTAAATAATATGATTGAGTTTCACCTTTCATTTTCCAGTCCTGCTTCTGTAAGCTTCTGCCCAAGTCATCTTACTTAAACCTGGGCATTTCCAAATCTGCTTAGCTTCACATTTTACAAACTCTCTCTGGCACTTCTACAGATGACTAATCTCTTCCAGTCTGTGTTGCTTCTTGCTAATTTCACTCTCAGTGGGTAAACCAATTTCCATATTCTTGGAAGCACTTTACATTACCTCTATCTACTTACTAAACTCTTGAGAGGATCAACTCTGTCAGAAGGGTTTTTAAAGAAAGTTTATTTAATTTCTGAGTCCATAATAGTGTACATGAGCATAGTCAGAATTGGCCTTTTATTATCTACTCCAGCAAAAAAGGGCAAGAGTTATTTTAAAAGTTCATAGATACTCTTAAGTCTGAGTGCCAAATTTCCAAGAGAGTACAGATCAAGAATGCAGAAAGACAACTTGTACTTCCACTTTTGGTATGAGGCCTGACATGGACAATTTCTACCCCCATGCCTTCCAGACCTCCTTGTCTTCAGCAGGTGCAGCTAAAATGTAAACTATAGGACCATGCTGGCACCACATGGTCACCCAGACAGGTATTAGCAACTTTGTAGTCATTGCTACTTTCCTATTTTACTTCTCTTTGGACATGGAACCGAAATATATGAGGGAAATTTGAAAGGTAGGTTTAAGAACTCAGTCACATGGTAAGGTCAAATGAGTTTTAAATCAACCAGTGAGAAATTCAATGTAGTGGTTATTACCTAAGAAGCATTTTAGAAAGAATTAAGTTATATGAATTAAGCTATGTGCTGTAATGTATAGCAAAAGTGACATCTTGTCCCGTCTCAACTGCCACCACTGGGTCTAATATCTTACTATCTTGTGAAAGTTAAGTCTTGAGTGTCATGGAAAAGGGTCTGTGTTCCACAGTTAAGCCTATGTGAGACAAAGATGACTCAAAGGAAACAAGACAGTCAAAAGAGAGAGCAAGACATAGGGGTAGAGGGTTCTGACCATGATAATAGAAGATCTGTGGATTCATTGGAATGTTGGAGAATATCAATGGAACTTTCCACATAGGATAGGTTCTGAACCAATGTTTTTGGATTGTAAATTCAATGCTGGATTATATGAAGCCTAAAATATGAAAATTGGGCAGTAGGTTTACCAAAGTTGGAAGGAGGACTATTCATTAGCCTACCCAAAAGGATGATCTAATCCAGTCCAACATGAAGTCTTCTGATACCCTCGTATATGTCCTGTTTTGCCCTATATTTATGTACTGGGATGGAATCATTCGACTTAAGGAGCTTCTTTTAATGATTTGAAGAAAATTCTTAACCATTGTGTCTTCAAATGCTAAAAGTTCAAGTGGAATTGTTTTCTATCGATTCTTATGGATGTTTGCACCGTCCAATATTCTGTAAAATATTCTGCAAAGTGCTGATTGTCTGCACTACTTAACATCTCAGGAAAAACTTGTTTTTGCTTACTTCTCCCTAAAGACTCCAGCAACCTTTGTCATTCCTTCTTATCCATATACCTACCTTGCAAAAAACCCCCTTAATTTCTTAACTGGAATGCAAAATAAATACAAATCCCTCCCTTGTCCCCTCTAGCCCATCCCCACAGAGTAGAAATATGGATGCCGTGATACTTCCCATGCTAAATTTTTAAATGTCATTCTTCCATCAAGGTTGAGAGATTTATAATTTCATGCTCAATTCTGAGTTTTTATTTTCATTTTGACTGCTGGGTATTCGGTTCTTTTGAGAACTGCTTTGTATAGGGAAAAAGATGATCACAGCTTTTACTTATTTCTAAAATGTTCTTACCCGTTTATTATATAGCTGTCAGATACTACAATAAGACTTCTATTTTTGCAGTTGAAACAAAAATGACCACTTCCTTTTAGTGAGACTATTTTAACTACATAAAGTGGGTGGGAAATGTGTCTTATTATGGATAGGTTTGATAACACAATTACTCTGAAGGCACAGCTACATGAGCAAAATGCTTGGATTTTTTTTTTTTTTTTTTTTTTTTTTTTTTTAGGATGAGAAGCCAGGCTATAAAGGCAGGACAGGGCAGGAAGCTCCATGGAGGTTTCTATATTGTGCTTTCTTCCAGTGGAGAGCTGGAGAAAAATAGACCGTTGCCTGTTGCCTTAACGACCAGCATTGCTTGTGACCTTCGTTGAATGTCTCTGCATTTTTTAGCAACATTGCTGAGTAGGAGGAAGGCATGGATTGGAGAAGCATATTCTTGGAGACTATTGTGCACAGCCTAAATAACCATCATAATACATAAGTGTAAAAAAACACAAAGCCGCCTAATTGTAAGACTTGAGTTGAAAGAGAAATCTGGTGGTATCAACTGGGCCTTTGGCTTTGGGGTTGTTGAAAAGGTTTTGTGTAGGAAGCACTGATTGGCATGATTATGGGTCCAGAAACCAAGCTGCCAGCTGTGGCTATGGATGTGAAGTGTTCCCGCCATCTTACCTGGGTTCTCAGAGTGGGGGTCAAATGAATGCTGGGGACTGAGAAATGCATTCAGTTTCATAGACTTTGGAACAGAATAGGAAAATATCTAGATCAAACAAAAAACAAAACAAAACAAAACAGTGGCTGAAACATTGCCTAAATACAGCTTCCTAGGGTCCTGCTGCTTCACCAAGTCACACAGCACTGAAATGGTTGAGGAACAGGTGTGGTGTCTCTGTATACTTGGTCTGACACTGGCCAGGGACATGTGGCAAGACAGTTATCCTTTCATTCTTTTACTCTCCCTCTCTTCCATTTGGCAGTGCTTAGCCTGTGTCTGGATGACATGAAAGAATGATTTCTAAGCGAAACCAGAGAATCCTGTGACTTAGAAGTAACGGAAGTGAACACTAGGCAGTATCATCATACGGTTTTCCTCACCCATGCAGTGAACACTTGATATATTTCTTGGAAAATTGTGACAAAATTATTACAAAAGATGACCCTACTTATATTACTACTCTAAGCTTAGGTGCTCGACTGTTTTAAGGCACCCTTTTACAGAAACAATCCCAATGTGCCCAAAACTACTGCCTCTCTGCTTTAAAGGAGAACTCATACTCATAAAACACTGTGGCTAGGGACGCCTGGGTGGCTCAGCGGTCGAGCACCTGCCTTCAGCCCAGGGTGTGATCCTGGAGTCCTGGGATCGAGTCCCACGTCGGGCTCCCTGCATGGAGCCTGCTTCTCCCTCTGCCTGTGTCTCTGCCTCTTTCTCGGTATGTTTCTCTCATGAATAAATAAATAAAATCCTTAAAAATAATAATAAATAAATAAATAATAAAACACTGTGGCTTGCAGACAGAAATATTTCCATTTTTTAGGAGTAAATACATCAACATATGGGCACATTCAGTTGAAAATGGAGCCTGAAATTGGTAGAAATAAATATGCAGCAGAAACAGGACACTGGAACCAAGCTTCACACATGGGGGAGCCGAATAAGTCACAAGCTTCCTTATGATCCGACTGAACCTGCATTTCCTCTCAGCCCCCCATGGGCCTGGAACTCTTGGTCAGCTATAGATCTTGGGGGGCAGAAACTTTGTCAGGACGCTAAGTTTGCTATTTTGATGCCTTTTGATAATCACCAACTTTCATAGATTCTGGTGAAGAAGCTAACGGTCAACACTGTTCAATGTGGAGTTTTTTCATACTCATTTATTTAATAAATAACTGTTTGTGATAGAAAGAAGGTTGCAAACTGGTTAGAAAGAAGACATGATTCCTACCCTCTTGGGGTTTAGAGTCTAGTCAAACAGGTAGATATTAAGCAAATGAGCACATGATGTGAGTACAGAATCGTCAATTATACTAACTGTACAAAATATACCTTTGTATCAATTGCACAATAATACGGTTTTTGCAAGATACCACAGGAGAAATCCAAGCATTCTTTAAAGGAAAAAATGGATATATGTAGCTTTAACTGCTAATTGTTTTTTGATATCTATTCTCCCTGTCTTTTGCGGTAATAGAGTTTTTCACTGGGCACATGGCCACCCAGATAATGAATACATTTCCAAGCCTTTCTTTCAGAGAAGTATGGCCCAGTGGATAAGTTCTGGCTCATAGAATGTGAGTAAGAGTGTTGAGTTCAAGTGCTGGGCTGTTTCCTTAAGAGAAAGAGACCATGCTCTTCTCTCCTTCTTCCTGACTGTAATGTGTTCGTAATGATGGGACATAAAGAACATCTTGGACTGTGAGATGGAAGCCACATCTTGAGAATTGCAGACTGACAAGACCCAACACCATCAAACCACCATACCAGACCCGAATCTTCTCCCTGACATCATATGTGAGAAAGAAACAAATGCTGCTGTATCTATCAATGTATAACCTGTATCCCAAGTAATAGAATATTCCTCTTCTCCTAGTGCACTGGTATCAGTTTTCATTTGAAAACAATCTTCATTGCAAGAAAACAAAATGTCCATTTGAGGGACATTTTTCCTAGTGAAATTGTCTAGGATATTCTTGCATTCCTAAATTTATATTTCTCACCAAAAATGTAATTCTCAATAATGTGAATAAAACTCGAATGATTCCATGTGAACAGATTTCAAAAACAGGCAAAACAAATCAATGGTGTTAGGGCCATAATAAAGGAAGTTAACCATCCAAAGACAGCTCAATCTTCTAAAGATCTTGGAGAGCAGGGAATCATATGGTGGGAAAGAGGTGAGATATCAAAAGATAGAGGGTTACATGCTAGAGATCTGAGCTTAGACATCATGTAACCAAATGACTTTGGCTTGTGAGATGGTGAATAAACTTTAAGTAATGGCGCCCAAGAAGAAATCTCAGAAGCCTCTACATGATATCAAAATGTTTCATCTCTTATTTCTATCTAGAGAGGATTAACTCACTCAATATACTTAGAAGCATTAACTCAATTTAATCTTCATAAAATTAGATTCTCAAATAAATTCTAAGAATTTTCAGCTTTTCATTTGAAAGGTATTTTGTGTCTTCCAATCAATTGCATAAATGCTTAATTGTGTTTTTACATTGATTATTTAAAAGGAAATGATATGGGGATAGGAGTGAGAATTTCTTGAAATAATAATATGCATTTACCAAAGCAGTTTGAATGATACTCCAGATGACAAATAATGGATCAAGTGTCACAAATGCTATACACATATCTTTTTCCATCTATAGTTCCCATGAGTTTATTTGACTACTAATATCACGGGATATATCATGTCCACTAAGGAAAATAAACTGAGAATAGAATCTACTACATCTACCCCATGTACTTATTCTTTAAAATCTTTTATAAAGTACAGTAAGAAAATAGATTGATGACACAAATTTCATTGCTGAGCTCTGAACACCGTAGTCACACGGCCATTAGAAAGTCCTATACCTACATCAGAGGAGACAGTAAATTTAAAGCTCCATTTGTAAACTTTAAATGAATTTAATGTACTTTGTTTCATAGCCTTGCCATCTTTAATCAAGGATGGCCAAGTAAGTCCTTATGTCATCTGCTTTCTCCCACCCATACTTCTTATTCTGAACATCTAATTCCTCTCATTGAATTTTTCTATTGCTGTCAACCTTTTCTTCTTCTTCCAATTCTGGGATGTTTAACCAATGTAAATTTAATTCCCAAACATCCTCAACTCCCTCCTGCCACCACTTGCTCTAATTAAAGCCTGATTCACTCCCAAAGATATTGCTTATTGAGGAAACCCTATAAAAAGTAGAGAATGGTCATTTTGCCAGTGAATTCAGATTATCCTTCATCACTGTTATTTATTCTCAACTAATATTCTCTGGTATCAAAATAAAACAAAATAAGAGATATCCCTTCAGTTCTCATGCCATCTATTTATTTTCTACCATTCTTGCTCTCTATTCTACTATTAATTCTAATATTCTTGAATATTAGAATATTTTCTACCATTCTTGCTCTCTATTCTAATATTAATTCTATTCTTGCTAATTTATTTCCCATTGTTCCACCTAAATCCTGCCATCACCCGATATTTTTTTAGGTTCCATGTGGTCAGTGCAACATTCTAATTTCCTAATTATTTGGCATTTTTGACTCTTAAAAGTTTCAACTGAACCTCCCTGCCATTCTCAGTACTCACATTAATAATAGATTCAACTGTCATCTCTTAAAATGTTCATTTCTTACATATTAAATTCCAAAATTCCACTTCCTAACCACAACCACAACCCTCAACTTTCTCATTCCTTTACTCCAGCTGTATTATCTTAGATCTCATTTTACCCTCTGGTTCCTTAACTTCTCCATTTTTCTCCATAGATCTCCTATTTTAAAGATGGAATGAGGAATTAACTCTAATGTAAGCATATTAAGACTAAGGACTCCTGGTAAAAAAATCCAAGTATAGATATATAGAAACAGTTCAGAGCTCACAGGATAAATCTGGGTTGGAGTTATAATTCAGGAATATTCAGCATAGAGATGACATTTAAAGACATAAGTCTGGATGAGATCAGCAGGGAGAAGTGTTGATAGAAAATGGGCTTGTAAGGAATACTGAAATACTTCATATTTTTAAGTCTGATGGAGGAGAAGCCAGCCAAGATGTCTGAGAATAAAAGAACAATGATCTGGGGAGACACCAGGAGGGTGTATAGCATCATGGAAGTCGAGAAAAGAGTATTTGAGGAGGGAGAGTGTAATCTATTGTGTGGAATGCTGAATATGATAGAATAAGAACTTCTACTTAGAATATAGAACGTGGAAATTATTAGAAGGAAAAAAAAAAGTCTTTTGGAATCTGAAGTTGGAAACCAGATTAAAGTGAGCAATAAGATGAGTAAAAGATGGGGAAGTTAAGGTATGAAGGAAAACAGAAAAATTGTGAGAGAGCCAGTGAGATGGTAGGTTAGGGAAGCTTGCTGGCTTCCTTCCTTCCTTCCACCCTTCTCTCTCTCTCTCTCCTCTCTCCCGTCCCTCTTTCATCTTCTCTTTCTTTCTTTCTTTCTTTCTTTCTTTCTTTCTTTCTTTCTTTCTTTCTTTTTCTTCTTTCTTTTCCTTTCCTTCCTTCCTTCCTTCCTTCCTTCCTTCCTTCCTTCCTTCCTTCCTTCCTTCCTTCCTTTCTCCCTTCTCCTCACATATGAGAGATGCTGACAATGTTTGAATATGACTATGTTTGAATTCCCTATTGGAATATTCTAGTGGTAAAGGAAGGGTTTATCAAGCTGTTGAGAAAGAATCAATGAAGGAGCAAAGTCCTTGAAAAATTATTTGAAGATGGAACTCAGTCTGAAGGTGGAGAGATTTTCCCTTTTCTAGGATAAATCATGTTTGTTTGTTTATTTATTTATTTATTTTTAAATTATTTTTTAATTTTTTTTTTATTTATTCATGAGAGAGAGAGAGAGAGAGAGAGAGAGAGAGAGAGAGAGAGGCAGAGACACAGGCAGAGGGAGAAGCAGGCTCCATGCCAGGAGCCCGACGCAGCACTTGTTCCTGGGTCTCCAGGACTGTGCCCTGGGCCAAAGGCAGGCACTAAACCGCTGAGCCACCCAGGGATCCCCGAGAAATGATGTTTTTACAATGAATTGGAAAAGCTAAAGACGCAAGTTGTTTTTTCTAGTGTGTTAACGAGAGTGTAAAAAAAAATTTCCTCCAATAGTTAACTTTATTAATGAAGCATAAGTCAGGTCATCAACTTAGAGTTACGAGGGGAATGGGAGGTTTGAGAAAAGTTAAGAGTTATGAAATAATATACTTGGGGGGAAAGCATATTTCTTGAAGAAATTAATAGGATTTTGGCAGCGATCAAGGTCCAAATGAGTTTATGGTCATGAATTAAAGTGAAACCAGTTAGACTGGTTTACATTCTTGTTTCTCCCCTCCTTATTGTTGTTTGTGGTGGTGGTGGTGATGTTTTTGTTTGTTTGTTTTTACTGTTTTTAGAACTTTTTCATGACTTTCAGACTTATTTCTTTAATACAACAGTACTCCTTGAGGAAAGGTACCATATCCTATTTTACTTTTGTTTCATCATACTGTAGGTGCTCAATAAAGTATAGTAAATCAGTGAATAGAGAATAGGGGCCCAACTCATCAAAAGTTTTACATTAAAATTATTATCCCACTGCCAGAGACTTACCACAAGAAATATTTGTTTAGCGTGAGTATTTACAGATACAGTACAGTAATTTTAGTGGGATTTTAATTTAGGTTTCATGTAGTATTCCCAATCCATCTGTTAATTGCACTGATTACATCCTCTGGCTGATTACACTGAAAATTGCTATCCATGCCTCAGGTCAGGCAATGAGAAAGTTGTGGGTTGAGTTGTGAGGGAGGATAAATCGGTGTGAATTGAAGTAACAAGCAACTGAAAATAAAGGCAGGGGATGTTTGGAGAGAGTGTGCTGATTAGTTACCATGCTGAGCGTTTTGCCTTCAACAAAATCTAACTCTGTGAGCTGATTGAAAGCCTAAATTGCTGACTTACTGCAGCAACACATTGTTTCTTACAGTAAACTTACCAACTCTCTAAATTTTATTTTATTCTATTCGAGTGTAAGGAACACACGCCTAAGTCCATCCATGGGGACTGTTTCTTACTGCAGTAGCTGGTTGCCAGTTGTTTAAATTCCCCAACTGAGTCACTTAACTCTCTATCCTGACCTCCTTGGATGTCCTGTGAGCTTGTCAGAATTTTGTGAATCAGTGTAGTGTAGTCCAAGACAGGCGAGGGTAAGAGCGAGTCCTAGTTAGGCTTGAGGATTATCTTATTTGAGTATTTTCTCTTGAGTCATGAGTATTAATCTTATCTTTAGGAAGGAGGAAATTGGAAGAAGGGTGAGAAACCAAGAGTAAAAGTGAGGATTCTTTTAGGTCTGGTGTGTTCTCCCAAATACAAGAGCCTTGCTTAAGACAAGTAAATGGAACAATAAAGAGAGAGAGAGAGAGAAAGAGAGAGAGAGAGAGAGAAAGGAAGAAGGTGGGGATGTTCAAGCTAATCTGCATTTGGCTGATGAAATATGCTGAAAGTCTCTATCAACCTGCATTTATATCTGCTTTGGGCCTTTTTGAATTTGATATTTTTAGCAGTGACTTGGATAACAAAATAGAGGGCCTGCTTATTAAATTTTCAAAAGTCTAATTTGTGAGGGATATCTCACATTCTGAATAAAAAATAAAACTTCAAGTTTGTCAGCTTAAACAGTGAGCTAAAACTAACAAGCTGAAAATCAGCGGGAATAAATGGGAAGTCCAACACTTAGATTAAAACTACCATTGCACAAAACAGGTTGGGGGATATGTGACTTAATATCAGTTTGTATAAAAACAGACGCGGACTTTTGACACAATTTATGATACGGAGTAGAGACTGAGCATGCATGCATGAAGGCAGGGCCCGGCAGAGGGTGAGTGAGAGAGAGAAAGAGAGAGAGAATGAATCTTAAGCAGGCTCCATGCCCAGCATGGTACCCAATGCCAGGCTCTTACGCTGAGTTCATAGAAGTATGACATCCAGATTGTGGGAGGCAAAAATCGAAACTTACTCTGTACTAATTTGGTTAATTCTGTAGCCAATATATTTTAAAGGACCTATTGAAAACTGGACAGAACATGAGAGACTCCTAACTCTGGGAAATGAACTAGGGGTGGTGGAAGGGGAGGCGGGCGGGGAGTGGGGGTGACTGGGTGGCGGGCACTGAGGGGGGCACTTGATGGGATGAGCACTGGGTGCTATTCTATATGTTGGCAAACTGAACACCAATAAAAACTAAATTTATAAAAAAAAAGAAAGAAAACTGGATAGTAATTGGATGGTTAAAAAAATAAATCTGTATACCACCATATGAGTTGTCTAAAGAGAAGGATATTTCATGGGGGCATGAGAGCCATCCTTTTATTTGAAGAGTTTCTGAGTAGAAGTGAAATTCTCCAGAGGCCAAAACTTTTTTTTTCATAAATGAGACTTAAACTTTGGCATCAATTTAAGGAAGTTTTATTTGTTTGTTTTTTTGTGTTTCCCCAGTAATTCAGGCTTGTTTGAGAATTAAAACTGTTTTGTGAAAGATGGAGCCTGGAAGGCAGGCTGGTGGGATGGACAAGGAAAGGCACACTGGCATGGTGGGGTGTGGTTTGGCCTGAATGTGGGTGATCCTTAACCTCCCTATGATTCCAGGAGAGGATGTTGGATTTAGAAAGTTAAATCTTGATAGTGAAAGTGCGTTCCTTGGTAGTAGCCATCCAGGCTGCTGAGTGGTGCACATAGACGCTGTTTGCTGTTCCATTAGCTCAGCCTTGCCCGATGGACAGGTGCTGTTCCCAGTGAAGCTGGCTCAGCTCTCTTTATTTTGGTTACTTTGAAGCAGAGGGACTAATCCCCTCTGGAGATATTTGCTTGTTTTTGCTGTCAAAGCAATCACACTTTTCCCTTTGTATCTCTTGGCTTGTTTTTTGAAGTTTAGCTTCACAGAAAAATAGGCCTCATGTTTCCTTGGTGATTCACTGGGTCTGGATGGCCCCTCCTCCACCCCTCCAGAACAGCAGCCGATAGGTTCTTCATCTGGGTTTGTGTCTTAGCCTCCAGGAGGAAGAATGAAAGACCACTTTTGGGGTCAAAACTTAAAAATTCCTTGCAAAACATATCTCTTAGATGTCAAGATAGGCTGGAGCCACTGTTGTTGTTTTTGTTGTTGTTGTTATTCTTTTTCTTTTCTTCCTCTCTTTCTTAATGTATATTTTCCTTCCTTCCTTCCTTCCTTTTTTACTTCCTTATTTCCTTCCTCCCTTCCTTCTTTACTTCCTTCCTTCTTTCCTTCCGTTTTCCTTTCCACCTTTTTTTGAGGTGTCTTCTATATGAAAAAAAGAAGGAAATGTTAGATGTTGTCACTTTATATTATAGAAATTAATACCTTTATCAGAAAAAATATAGCAACTCCATATTAACCCTATTTGGCAAAGGAATCAATGGTCTACATGTGAGGCTTTTGTCGTTAGGGTTATGGAAAATTAACACTTCTGGCTATTCTTCTACAGGACTCTTTTCCAAAATAGGATTTTTTTTTTATCAGGACATAGACCTAGAAATGTATTTGTAAAAATTGAGCTAGAATTAAAAGAAGGAAAATGTTATAAAATATTAATGTAAATACAAATACACGTGCCTGCTTTTTTCTTTCCTTTTTTTTTTTTGTTTTGTTTTGTTTTGTTTCTTTTAGATTGAGAGAGAGAGATTGAGCAGGCATGCATGAAGGCAGGGCCGGGAAGAGGGAGAGTGAGAGAGAGAATCTTAAGCAGGCCCCATGCCCAGCATGGTGCCCAATGCCAGACTCAATCTCACTACCTTGAGATCGTGACCTGAGCCGAAATCAAGAGTCCTACCCATAACTGACTGAGCCACCTAGGCACCCTCTATGTCTGTTTTATGACCTGAATGCATTGTTTATACCACATGAAATGAAAAAATTAAATAAAATGTAAATTTTCTCTGAAATATACATGGCTAGTCTGCAGTATTTTTTTTTTTTTTACTATTATGTCATACAGCTAGAATGGAAAATGCCCTATAGAATCTTGCTATTCTAAATGTAGTACGTGGACCAATAGCAATAGCATCATCTGGGAACTTACTAGAAATTCAACATCTTAGGCCCTAGTTCAGATTAATTATATCAAAACCTGAACTTTAACAAGATTCCCAGTGATTCATATATACATTAAAGTTTGAGGCATACTGCTCTAGAACATATATACTCAAAAACTTGAAGTCATCCAACATCTAACAGGCAGAGCTGGCTTTACAGTAGATGTCACTATTTTATTTTATTTTATTTATTTTTTTTTCTTTTTTAATTAATTTTTATTGGTGTTCAATTTACCAACATACAGAAAAACACCCAGTGCTCATCCCATCAAGTGTCCACCTCAGTGCCCGTCACCCCTTCCCCTCCAAGACCCGCCCTCCTCCCCTTCCACCACCCCTAGTTCGTTTCCCCGAGTTAGGAGTCTTTATGTTCTGTCTCCCTTCCTGATATTTCCCAACATTTCTTCTCCCTTCCTTTATATTCCCTTTCACCATTATTCATATTCCCCAAATGAATGAGAACATACACTGTTTGTCCCTCTCCGATTGACTTATTTCACTCAGCATAATACCCTCCAGTTCCATCCACGTTGAAGCAAATGGTGGGTATTTGTCGTTTCTAATGGCTGAGTAATATTCCATTGTATACATAAACCACATCTTCTTTATCCATTCATCTTTCGATGGACACCGAGGCTCCTTCCACAGTTTGGCTATTGTGGCCATTGCTGCTAGAAACATCGGGGTGCAGGTGTCCCGACGTTTCATTGCATCTGAATCTTTGGGGTAAATCCCCAACAGTGCAATTGCTGGGTCGTAGGGCAGGTCTATTTTTAACTCTTTGAGGAACCTCCACACTGTTTTCCAGAGTGGCTGCACCAGTTCACATTCCCACCAACAGTGTAAGAGGGTTCCCTTTTCTCCGCATCCTCTCCAACATTTGTTGTTTCCTGCCTTGTTAATTTTCCCCATTCTCACTGGTGTGAGGTGGTATCTCATTGTGGTTTTGATTTGTATTTCCCTGATGGCAAGTGATGCAGAGCATTTTCTCATGTGCATGTTGGCCATGTCCATGTCTTCCTCTGTGAGATTTCTCTTCATGTCTTTTGCCCATTTCATGATTGGATTGTTTGTTTCTTTGTTGTAAAAATGTCAATGTTACCCAGGGCAATTTACACGTTTAATGCAATCCCTATCAAAATACCATGGACTTTCTTCAGAGAGTTAGAACAAATTATTTTAAGATTTGTGTGGAATCAGAAAAGACCCCGAATAGCCAGGGGAATTTTAAAAAAGAAAACCATATCTGGGGGCATCACAATGCCAGATTTCAGGTTGTACTACAAAGCTGTGGTCATCAAGACAGTGTGGTACTGGCACAAAAACAGACACATAGATCAATGGAACAGAATAGAGAACCCAGAAGTGGACCCTGAAATGTACGGTCATCTAATATTCGATAAAGGAGGAAAGACTATCCATTGGAAAAAAGACAGTCTCTTCAATAAATGGTGCTGGGAAAATTGGACATCCACATGCAGAAGAATGAAACTGGACCACTCTCTTTCACCATACACAAAGATAAACTCAAAATGGATGAAAGATCTAAATGTGAGACAAGATTCCATCAAAATCCTAGAGGAGAACACAGGCAACACCCTTTTTGAACTTGGCCACAGTAACTTCTTGCAAGATACATCCACAAAGGCAAAAGAAACAAAAGCAAAAATGAACTATTGGGACTTTATCAAGATAAGAAGCTTTTGCACAGCAAAGGATACAGTCAACAAAACTAAAAGACAACCTACAGAATGGGAGAAGATATTTGCAAATGACATATCAGATAAAGGGCTAGTTTCCAAAATCTATAAAGATGTCACTATTTTAATGAGAGCATCTCAGAAGGGTTGTCATGGCAAGACCATCTCTTGCTAAACTCTTCTTTGTATTTGGGATAAATCCTGTAGTTTTTAGAGTGAAGGCCAGTGTTTCCCCACCCCCAATTTCCTTATACTCCCCTAGGGGATTTTGTATGTTGTAGATCAAGGGCACACATTTGTGCAAAGGTCCACACATTTCAGGATGACGAGAAGAATTTCTAAGAGCTCTTAGTTCTACAAGGGAGATTCTCCTGATTTGGGGGAGATCTTTTGTTTTCACTGGATTATTTACTTTGGGATTGATTCTTTCACTTCTTCCCCAATAGATATTATGGTATAGGTACTTTGGGTTTCCTAATGGGTAAGAAATGTGTCCTTTCCTTTCCAGCAATAAGCTAGAGAAGGCTCATAGGAAACCATTATGTGGACCAGGGAAAGAAAGCATAACACGAGAATATCATTCAGACTCTTACCTATGCCGAAGTGTCTTCATAACTCAAACATATTCCAGACCAGTTCATCAATGAGGTTTTGGACCCAAAGCTCTAGTTAGAAACAATAATGTTCATACCAGGATTATTCTCTAAGTAGATCTCCATCAGACACCTCACATGTGGTAGGTGGTTGAAAGGATTCACAACCTGGAACCAATCAACAAAACACAAATGACATCTGTTAGCACGTTTGAACTACATCTCCTTAAAAAATTTGGTTCACGAAGTACAACTAATATTCTTGCAAGGTGTAGGGGTATCATGTTAAGTGAATCTCAACATTTTTGCATTAATGAATGATCTGAGGGCTGCAGCTGACAGAATGAGGGGCTAAAGGCATGATGGAGCCCACTACCCAAGGGAAGAAAGTAACCAAACAGGAATCATTTCACCCTGGGTCATCTAGAGCATTAAGAGAATACTTACACAGTTTTGCTCAGGTAACTACTTTATAACCAATCTATTCGAGCAAAGAACAGCAAGAGAACAGGCAGGTTGAGGACTGTTGGTTTAAACATAACCCTAAATACTTTTTCTAGATTGTAAGCATGGTCTAACATTGTACGGGAATCCTGGAAGATAGAGTGTTGTAAGAGCAAACAGATGGTCAGCTCAGAGTTATCTAGGTTTTGCATGTGAATTTCCTGTTTGCCTCAACACCTTTGGAGAAGAAAACTTCCTTTTTTTCTTAAAGTTAACAGGTAATGGCATAAGGCCGTTTTGTTAATTTAATGAGAAGGTGAATGTGGAAGCACTTGGTAAGCTGGAAAAGCACAGATAGTATATGTGTACATGCAAACAGATTGCCATTTTCTCGAGGTAGGTCAATCTTGATTGCAACCTAAAAGCGTGAGAGACGTGTTGTTCTCTTTAGACTTCGTTTTGCTGTTTATCAGAATCTGCAACTGATGAGCAAACCCCCCTCTTAGGAAATCTCTCCCATTTCTTCAGTTCTATTTTTTTGCTCTGCTTATTCTGTAGACCATCCTAAAAAGTGCCCTCTCCTCTCCTGGTGTTTATATTTCTTCAAACACTTGTAGACAGTTATCACACGGCGCCTCAGTCATTGCTTCGCCAAGCTAGACAGATTTTGTCCTTTCATCTTTCCTCATAATTCAGTGCCTCCATCTCTTTAATCATTTTTCTGGCTGTTCTTGGAATTCCATCCAATTTGTTGATATCTTTCGGGCATGGAGGTGCCAAGAATGGAGAGTACGGTGTGCTTAAGGAGCCGTGTCCATCACTTCTCAGCCAGATGGGACAGTTGTTACTTCTGAGGACATGTTGACTGTACATCAGGGCTTGAGATAAAGGGAAAGGAAGCAGTAAATCTTGAGAAAGCAATTCTACAATCCATTGTCCCTAGGGAAAATAAAATAAGCATTTAATTAAAAGATGTGTTTCCAGTTTTGTGACTAGCAGATGCTGTTTTGGGTGAGAAAGGCAGAAAATGGCATCATTTAATAAGATAAGGAAATACTGTAGCATAATGCTATAAATTAGACCCTTTCTCACATTTGGGGGAACAATGGTAAACTATGAACAATATTATCTTGAGAAATGCTTTTCGTTATTTGACTCAATATGAAAGCAGAAGGGAAATTTGAATCAAGTCATTTAAAATATTTTTTTTAATTTGTATTTATTTATGATAGTCACACAGAGAGAGAGAGAGAGAGTGAGAGAGAGAAAGAGAGAGAGAATGAATCTTAAGCAGGCTCCATGCCCAGCATGGTACCCAATGCCAGGCTCTTACGCTGAGTTCATAGAAGTATGACATCCAGATTGTGGGAGGCAAAAATCGAAACTTACTCTGTACTAATTTGGTTAATTCTGTAGCCAATATATTTTAAAGGACCTATTGAAAACTGGACAGAACATGAGAGACTCCTAACTCTGGGAAATGAACTAGGGGTGGTGGAAGGGGAGGCGGGCGGGGAGTGGGGGTGACTGGGTGGCGGGCACTGAGGGGGGCACTTGATGGGATGAGCACTGGGTGCTATTCTATATGTTGGCAAACTGAACACCAATAAAAACTAAATTTATAAAAAAAAGAAAGAAAACTGGATAGTAATTGGATGGTTAAAAAAATAAATCTGTATACCACCATATGAGTTGTCTAAAGAGAAGGATATTTCATGGGGGCATGAGAGCCATCCTTTTATTTGAAGAGTTTCTGAGTAGAAGTGAAATTCTCCAGAGGCCAAAACTTTTTTTTTCATAAATGAGACTTAAACTTTGGCATCAATTTAAGGAAGTTTTATTTGTTTGTTTTTTTTGTGTTTCCCCAGTAATTCAGGCTTGTTTGAGAATTAAAACTGTTTTGTGAAAGATGGAGCCTGGAAGGCAGGCTGGTGGGATGGACAAGGAAAGGCACACTGGCATGGTGGGGTGTGGTTTGGCCTGAATGTGGGTGATCCTTAACCTCCCTATGATTCAGGAGAGGATGTTGGATTTAGAAAGTTAAATCTTGATAGTGAAAGTGCGTTCCTTGGTAGTAGCCATCCAGGCTGCTGAGTGGTGCACATAGACGCTGTTTGCTGTTCCATTAGCTCAGCCTTGCCCGATGGACAGGTGCTGTTCCCAGTGAAGCTGGCTCAGCTCTCTTTATTTTGGTTACTTTGAAGCAGAGGGACTAATCCCCTCTGGAGATATTTGCTTGTTTTTGCTGTCAAAGCAATCACACTTTTCCCTTTGTATCTCTTGGCTTGTTTTTTGAAGTTTAGCTTCACAGAAAAATAGGCCTCATGTTTCCTTGGTGATTCACTGGGTCTGGATGGCCCCTCCTCCACCCCTCCAGAACAGCAGCCGATAGGTTCTTCATCTGGGTTTGTGTCTTAGCCTCCAGGAGGAAGAATGAAAGACCACTTTTGGGGTCAAAACTTAAAAATTCCTTGCAAAACATATCTCTTAGATGTCAAGATAGGCTGGAGCCACTGTTGTTGTTTTTGTTGTTATTCTTTTTCTTTTCTTCCTCTCTTTCTTAATGTATATTTTCCTTCCTTCCTTCCTTCCTTTTTTACTTCCTTATTTCCTTCCTCCCTTCCTTCTTTACTTCCTTCCTTCTTTCCTTCCGTTTTCCTTTCCACCTTTTTTTGAGGTGTCTTCTATATGAAAAAAGAAGGAAATGTTAGATGTTGTCACTTTATATTATAGAAATTAATACCTTTATCAGAAAAAATATAGCAACTCCATATTAACCCTATTTGGCAAAGGAATCAATGGTCTACATGTGAGGCTTTTGTCGTTAGGGTTATGGAAAATTAACACTTCTGGCTATTCTTCTACAGGACTCTTTTCCAAAATAGGATTTTTTTTTTATCAGGACATAGACCTAGAAATGTATTTGTAAAAATTGAGCTAGAATTAAAAGAAGGAAAATGTTATAAAATATTAATGTAAATACAAATACACGTGCCTGCTTTTTTCTTTCCTTTTTTTTTTTTGTTTTGTTTTGTTTTGTTTCTTTTAGATTGAGAGAGAGAGATTGAGCAGGCATGCATGAAGGCAGGGCCGGGAAGAGGGAGAGTGAGAGAGAGAATCTTAAGCAGGCCCCATGCCCAGCATGGTGCCCAATGCCAGACTCAATCTCACTACCTTGAGATCGTGACCTGAGCCGAAATCAAGAGTCCTACCCATAACTGACTGAGCCACCTAGGCACCCTCTATGTCTGTTTTATGACCTGAATGCATTGTTTATACCACATGAAATGAAAAAATTAAATAAAATGTAAATTTTCTCTGAAATATACATGGCTAGTCTGCAGTATTTTTTTTTTTTTTTACTATTATGTCATACAGCTAGAATGGAAAATGCCCTATAGAATCTTGCTATTCTAAATGTAGTACGTGGACCAATAGCAATAGCATCATCTGGGAACTTACTAGAAATTCAACATCTTAGGCCCTAGTTCAGATTAATTATATCAAAACCTGAACTTTAACAAGATTCCCAGTGATTCATATATACATTAAAGTTTGAGGCATACTGCTCTAGAACATATATACTCAAAAACTTGAAGTCATCCAACATCTAACAGGCAGAGCTGGCTTTACAGTAGATGTCACTATTTTATTTTATTTTATTTATTTTTTTTTTCTTTTTTAATTAATTTTTATTGGTGTTCAATTTACCAACATACAGAAAAACACCCAGTGCTCATCCCATCAAGTGTCCACCTCAGTGCCCGTCACCCCTTCCCCTCCAAGACCCGCCCTCCTCCCCTTCCACCACCCCTAGTTCGTTTCCCCGAGTTAGGAGTCTTTATGTTCTGTCTCCCTTCCTGATATTTCCCAACATTTCTTCTCCCTTCCTTTATATTCCCTTTCACCATTATTCATATTCCCCAAATGAATGAGAACATACACTGTTTGTCCCTCTCCGATTGACTTATTTCACTCAGCATAATACCCTCCAGTTCCATCCACGTTGAAGCAAATGGTGGGTATTTGTCGTTTCTAATGGCTGAGTAATATTCCATTGTATACATAAACCACATCTTCTTTATCCATTCATCTTTCGATGGACACCGAGGCTCCTTCCACAGTTTGGCTATTGTGGCCATTGCTGCTAGAAACATCGGGGTGCAGGTGTCCCGACGTTTCATTGCATCTGAATCTTTGGGGTAAATCCCCAACAGTGCAATTGCTGGGTCGTAGGGCAGGTCTATTTTTAACTCTTTGAGGAACCTCCACACTGTTTTCCAGAGTGGCTGCACCAGTTCACATTCCCACCAACAGTGTAAGAGGGTTCCCTTTTCTCCGCATCCTCTCCAACATTTGTTGTTTCCTGCCTTGTTAATTTTCCCCATTCTCACTGGTGTGAGGTGGTATCTCATTGTGGTTTTGATTTGTATTTCCCTGATGGCAAGTGATGCAGAGCATTTTCTCATGTGCATGTTGGCCATGTCCATGTCTTCCTCTGTGAGATTTCTCTTCATGTCTTTTGCCCATTTCATGATTGGATTGTTTGTTTCTTTGTTGTAAAAATGTCAATGTTACCCAGGGCAATTTACACGTTTAATGCAATCCCTATCAAAATACCATGGACTTTCTTCAGAGAGTTAGAACAAATTATTTTAAGATTTGTGTGGAATCAGAAAAGACCCCGAATAGCCAGGGGAATTTTAAAAAAGAAAACCATATCTGGGGGCATCACAATGCCAGATTTCAGGTTGTACTACAAAGCTGTGGTCATCAAGACAGTGTGGTACTGGCACAAAAACAGACACATAGATCAATGGAACAGAATAGAGAACCCAGAAGTGGACCCTGAAATGTACGGTCATCTAATATTCGATAAAGGAGGAAAGACTATCCATTGGAAAAAAGACAGTCTCTTCAATAAATGGTGCTGGGAAAATTGGACATCCACATGCAGAAGAATGAAACTGGACCACTCTCTTTCACCATACACAAAGATAAACTCAAAATGGATGAAAGATCTAAATGTGAGACAAGATTCCATCAAAATCCTAGAGGAGAACACAGGCAACACCCTTTTTGAACTTGGCCACAGTAACTTCTTGCAAGATACATCCACAAAGGCAAAAGAAACAAAAGCAAAAATGAACTATTGGGACTTTATCAAGATAAGAAGCTTTTGCACAGCAAAGGATACAGTCAACAAAACTAAAAGACAACCTACAGAATGGGAGAAGATATTTGCAAATGACATATCAGATAAAGGGCTAGTTTCCAAAATCTATAAAGATGTCACTATTTTAATGAGAGCATCTCAGAAGGGTTGTCATGGCAAGACCATCTCTTGCTAAACTCTTCTTTGTATTTGGGATAAATCCTGTAGTTTTTAGAGTGAAGGCCAGTGTTTCCCCACCCCCAATTTCCTTATACTCCCCTAGGGGATTTTGTATGTTGTAGATCAAGGGCACACATTTGTGCAAAGGTCCACACATTTCAGGATGACGAGAAGAATTTCTAAGAGCTCTTAGTTCTACAAGGGAGATTCTCCTGATTTGGGGGAGATCTTTTGTTTTCACTGGATTATTTACTTTGGGATTGATTCTTTCACTTCTTCCCCAATAGATATTATGGTATAGGTACTTTGGGTTTCCTAATGGGTAAGAAATGTGTCCTTCTTTCCTTTCCAGCAATAAGCTAGAGAAGGCTCATAGGAAACCATTATGTGGACCAGGGAAAGAAAGCATAACACGAGAATATCATTCAGACTCTTACCTATGCCGAAGTGTCTTCATAACTCAAACATATTCCAGACCAGTTCATCAATGAGGTTTTGGACCCAAAGCTCTAGTTAGAAACAATAATGTTCATACCAGGATTATTCTCTAAGTAGATCTCCATCAGACACCTCACATGTGGTAGGTGGTTGAAAGGATTCACAACCTGGAACCAATCAACAAAACACAAATGACATCTGTTAGCACGTTTGAACTACATCTCCTTAAAAAATTTGGTTCACGAAGTACAACTAATATTCTTGCAAGGTGTAGGGGTATCATGTTAAGTGAATCTCAACATTTTTGCATTAATGAATGATCTGAGGGCTGCAGCTGACAGAATGAGGGGCTAAAGGCATGATGGAGCCCACTACCCAAGGGAAGAAAGTAACCAAACAGGAATCATTTCACCCTGGGTCATCTAGAGCATTAAGAGAATACTTACACAGTTTTGCTCAGGTAACTACTTTATAACCAATCTATTCGAGCAAAGAACAGCAAGAGAACAGGCAGGTTGAGGACTGTTGGTTTAAACATAACCCTAAATACTTTTTCTAGATTGTAAGCATGGTCTAACATTGTACGGGAATCCTGGAAGATAGAGTGTTGTAAGAGCAAACAGATGGTCAGCTCAGAGTTATCTAGGTTTTGCATGTGAATTTCCTGTTTGCCTCAACACCTTTGGAGAAGAAAACTTCCTTTTTTTCTTAAAGTTAACAGGTAATGGCATAAGGCCGTTTTGTTAATTTAATGAGAAGGTGAATGTGGAAGCACTTGGTAAGCTGGAAAAGCACAGATAGTATATGTGTACATGCAAACAGATTGCCATTTTCTCGAGGTAGGTCAATCTTGATTGCAACCTAAAAGCGTGAGAGACGTGTTGTTCTCTTTAGACTTCGTTTTGCTGTTTATCAGAATCTGCAACTGATGAGCAAACCCCCCTCTTAGGAAATCTCTCCCATTTCTTCAGTTCTATTTTTTTGCTCTGCTTATTCTGTAGACCATCCTAAAAAGTGCCCTCTCCTCTCCTGGTGTTTATATTTCTTCAAACACTTGTAGACAGTTATCACACGGCGCCTCAGTCATTGCTTCGCCAAGCTAGACAGATTTTGTCCTTTCATCTTTCCTCATAATTCAGTGCCTCCATCTCTTTAATCATTTTTCTGGCTGTTCTTGGAATTCCATCCAATTTGTTGATATCTTTCGGGCATGGAGGTGCCAAGAATGGAGAGTACGGTGTGCTTAAGGAGCCGTGTCCATCACTTCTCAGCCAGATGGGACAGTTGTTACTTCTGAGGACATGTTGACTGTACATCAGGGCTTGAGATAAAGGGAAAGGAAGCAGTAAATCTTGAGAAAGCAATTCTACAATCCATTGTCCCTAGGGAAAATAAAATAAGCATTTAATTAAAAGATGTGTTTCCAGTTTTGTGACTAGCAGATGCTGTTTTGGGTGAGAAAGGCAGAAAATGGCATCATTTAATAAGATAAGGAAATACTGTAGCATAATGCTATAAATTAGACCCTTTCTCACATTTGGGGGAACAATGGTAAACTATGAACAATATTATCTTGAGAAATGCTTTTCGTTATTTGACTCAATATGAAAGCAGAAGGGAAATTTGAATCAAGTCATTTAAAATATTTTTTTTAATTTGTATTTATTTATGATAGTCACACAGAGAGAGAGAGAGAGAGAGAGAGAGAGAGAGAGAGAGAGGCAGAGACACAGGCAGACTCCATGCACCGGGAGCCCGACGTGGGACTCGATCCCGGGTCTCCAGGATCACGCCCCGGGCCAAAGGCAGGCGCCAAACCGCTGCGCCACCCAGGGATCCCTCATTTAAAATATTTAACATACTTCTTGTACCATGCTAATGCAGATTAATATCCGAGTCATAAAATGCACCCCACAAAAGAGATGAATTCTGTAAATTTATATAGAGTTTTTATTAAAGGTTTTAGGTATATTTTAAGATTTAGGTTTTGGTTTACTTGCAGGAGAGATAAAAGTGTGAATATTTGTTCTGTAGAAGGCCTATAGTTAATACTCAACAGCCAGTATTTTCTAGTGTATTAGACTGAAGCCGAATATAGATATTTCAGCCAGATGCTTTATTGAAGCCGAGTTTCACTGCAGCCCTAATTTATCTTTAGCGTTTTGCTTTATGCTTATGTTTTAAGATTTTACTGTACTCATTGAACTGTGCTTGATCATTAATAATGGCAGCTATCTTTAATGAGATGCATGTCACCCTATAGCAGGTGGTATGGTCTAATAGTCTGAGCATTGAGTTATGAGTCAGAAAGGAAATACTTCTTACATAGGACAATGTTGTAGAATGAGAAAAATACATGTGTCTTAAGGATGGAATAACATTTGAAATGTCAGCATGAAAAAAACAAGTTTTCGTGAATAATAATTATGCCCCCTTAGTTCCTGAAAAGAGAAGTTGTAATTCACATATTGCTATTATGACATCCAATAGAAGCTTGGTCAATAAAGTGCTGACATTTTTAGTTGAGATATCCCATCTGTTACGTCGTGCTGTAAGGAAGAGGGGGAGAGAGATGGTTACTCCATAGCACATACATTGTCTAGCATTAAAGCTGCCAGAGAAAAGTAAGTTTGCATGTTCTTACTCCTTAGAACTCTTAGGATGTTTCTGAGGTTGTGTTGTCCTACATACTACCCAATTTTAACCAGTGGCGATCTTTGATATGGGTCTTGTTAGAGTGATTATTCTTTTTTTTTTTAGAATGATTATTCTTAATTATTAATTCATACCTTATCTTTGATACCTTTATCCTAAAATAAGGGTTTGAGAGATGGGAATGTAAAATCAAGATTTATAGGCAAATTAACAAAGCTCCATAACTGGATTCATAGGAATCAAGGTCTGGGTTCAGTTCACCCAGCAACGGGACCTTAGGAAATGCCTTTGAGGCTTTAGATGAAATAATTATGTTCTCTTTAATCTCAAGGTAGATGAGAATACAGGAATACCAAGGGGATTATAGCCTGGGGTGATAGTAAGGAAAGTGCTATACAGAAAAGCATAATACCTTCCTATTGTTTCTCATTGTGTGGTAAAGATAATCATATCTCCTTTCATTTCTTTCATCCTCAAGGTTCATTCCTAAAATATGTTGCTTTAGAAATAAAGTTCAATTCTGCAAGCATGCCAGTATTGCTAGTAGGATTCAGAGGAGATAATGGGAAAATTGCTCATATTGCGTGAAAAGTAATACTTATATTTAGAATCTCCTGTGAAAAATATAATATTTGGAATTTTTAAAATTTAGTGGATAAATAAGGGCCAGAAAATTAATCTAACCCCAACTGGGTCTCTGTTACTCAGCTGTACCCCAACTGTATGGTTACAGCCATCACTCTTCTGATCACTTTTTTTTTTCCTGATCACTTCTAAATCTATCTGGGACAGGAGGGATTTGTGCTGCCTCCTCTCCTGTTTCTTCATCTCAACTGTCTCTTCTATTTAGTGTCTTCTCTCTTCTGTCATATTTTGTTGCACCATGGCCCGCTGGACCCTTGTTACCAGTGCATCAAAGAGGCCTGGGTGGCAGACACTTTTGTGTAAATCTGGGACCTGTTCTACTACAGAGAGGGAAGAGAAAGCAGGGTAGGTCTTTTTGTTGTTGTTGTTATGCCCTTGTCAATTACTTCTTCTGACAATAGTATTTGAAAAAAATATATATGAGCATATATAACATACCACTAAAACACTGGGAAACTATTTTAAAATTAAAAACGTCTAGAAAATTTTAACTTGTACACTGGAATGTTCACTGTTTGAGAGAAATGTGCTCAAGAAGTTAGTGTTGGCTTGGGGATATATCTGTGTGTGCAGGCTGTTTTATAACATCACTGTCTTAGTCCTTGATCTTTCTACTTTTAAGAAGGGCTTTTCTCGTTTAAACCATTGGCACACATCTCAACCACATTTCAGGGCACTTCATCCTCTGTTCACAGGAGCTAATCTTAGCCATCTTCTTACTCCTAGCAGGATATTTCCCTAAGTCTTCAATGTGGAATCTATTTCTAGAGAAACAGCTCAGAATAGACTTGAGTAGCTTTTGTCTAACGGAACAATCTAGGGTGTCATGAGAACTCCATTTTGCTTCCCATGCGGTCACAGATTATTTCATCAGTATGTTCCTCCCACTCCTTTTTTAGTGTCTAAAAGTTACTTGCCAAATCAGGTGTGAACCAACATGTATACACACAGATACATACTCTGCTTGCTCAAGAATGAAACACTAGTTCTCAGAAACAGATCTTTCTAAATCAGAGCATTCAAACTAGTATTCCCTTATTTAAATTCATCCCACAACTATATATTTTATTTGGCCTATACAGTTTTTGTTCACTTTTAGAAATAGAGCTAATATTAAAAACCAGAACATTTCGTAGAAAGTTCAAGATTTATGGCTTTGCTTAAAAAGCATAATATGATTTAGGTACCCTAGACCAATAAGTATACACGGCAAAATTTGGCTAAACTCGGGATGGCCTGCCTCCCCCAGACAGGAGCTGTGGTCTTCATTCAGCCACAGTCTCTATTAGTTCCTATTACCATTCCCAACATGAAGGCCATGCTACTCGTATTTCATCACTTCATTGTTGTTGTTTTTTCCTGATCCACTTCACTTGACACTTATTAATAATAATTTTATAAATAAGGAAGGGGTAAAGATGTAGAAAAATGTATCTAATGAACAGGGAATCACCCCTGAAAACAATCCTAAACTGTTCATGTGACTAGGCAAGGAAAAACATATTTCATGTTTTCCCGCAATTCACAATGCCCTTGAGTAGGCTCTACAGACAAATATGGAACAATGCTAAAAATGCATGAGATTCCTTGAGGAGAGAGAAAGAAAAGTAAAATTCACATTTTCTCAATTCTTAAAATGTGAGCTGCCTGGTTGTGGTTGAGGGAGAAGAAATCATAGAATATTAGCACTGGAATGATCCTTAGTAACATTTCTCTTCTTCCACACCTCAGCAACTACAGATGAAGAAAGCAAGAGTCAGAAATGTTGAATGACTGACTCATGGTCACACTACCCATCTTTTGCAAGATCTGGAACACAAGATCTTTGGCCAAGCCATTGTGCTGCCCAGGATTATTAGAAATTATCTCAGCACATACAATTGACTGAGATATTTTAGGATCTTTTATGTCTGCAGGCTGCAAGATGTACCTCCTCCCCCCCCCCCCCCCCCCCGCCCAATAAGACTTAAGTTATTCAAAGGGCAGGGAAGATGGTCACATCATGGACTGGGGAGAATCAAATTAACATATTTTTGATTTGTACAGAATGCCTCACCTCTGAACCTGTTAAGCCACGAGACTGATGAACTGAGTATAATTCACTGCTCCTTGTACCGGTGCAACACAGTAGAGAGAATGGAAACCTGGTAACAGCTCAGATTTAAGTTCAGGCTCTATCTAGTGTTTAAAACCATGTCCAGGAAATTTAATCTTTCTAAGGTTTGGCCACTTTAATAGTACAATGAAGGGAATGCTACCCAGGTTGGTGGACGGCTCATTTATTCATTGAACAGGTATGTATTAAACCCCCACTATGGGTCAGGCATTCCTCTTAGGTGCTAGTTGTGAGCCAGGAAACAAATTCTCTACCTTGCCTTACCTTCCAGAGGGCAAGATAGGTGTATGAATTATAAATATCAAGTGGTTCCTGACACAAAGGGCATGCTCAATAATACGCATTTTTTATTCTCTACCCTATTTTCTCCAGAACTAATGCCTAAAACCAGGAGATACTTCGCTCCTGAGCTTCAGTATAGATTGGGAAAGAAAAGTGTATACAAATTGCCAGAGATGGGACTTTGTGAAAGCCACCCAGAATTTAAAATATTTTTTTTCCTACGTGTTATAACACAATCAGCGCTAAGTGCACAAGGACCTCTGACTACATACTTCCTCATGACAGCATGTGAAGTCTCTTCCTTATAAAATATAGAAGCAACCCCAATACGACTTCTATTTCAGAAATTTTCTGTTGTTTTTAAACGAATATTACAGATACTTTGCTTTGTCATCATTTCTTTGTATAACCGTTATAAGGCAGAGTAAGTGTCTCACACCTCTAAGATTGGGCGTGGGTGATTAAGAAAAAAACCTTAAACCTTCTTTGGATCATCATCTGTGAAAAAGAGAATAGAGTTTAAACAGAATTAGGATGTTGGGAGGAGATCTTGAAGGTGTCCAGGAAGACTAATGAGACAATCATTTATATATTTTTCCCCCAAAGAAAATGATCTGTTGATAATTGGGGAAAGAAATGAGAATCAGTTCTTTGCTAGGCCTCTTACATATGTTGTTTCATTTAATTCTTACAACCTGCAATCCATAAAATGCAAATATATTACAGGTGGTGTGAAAAAAAAACAATTTTAGTATAATTTTGAGCTATATGTGTTTTGCCTGTGTTTGATTAGGAAGCCCATAAGTGTGATTCACTGTAGCCCATTAGCCATTGTTATATAGGTCTGAAAGTGAGCTCTGTTTAACTTCACTCCAAAGTATACTTTTTTTAATGTTATGTAGAGCTGTATGGTGAGTAATGTTGAGGATATTGGGTGAATGTCACCAGACATCTATTTCAGGTGTGCTGCTAACTGCCGCGGTGCCATGGCTTGAGCAAGCCAATTGATCTCTGGGTCTTGATTTCCCCACCTATGAGATGAGATGAGATGAGATGAGATGAGATGAGATGAGATGAGATGAGATGAGATGAGATGAGATGAGAGTAGATTACCTGTAACAGCTGTGCAACTCAACAAAGCCAGATCCTCAAGGAGTGTGCATATGTGTGTTTAAATTAGTTTTACTTGGGACGCCTGGGTGGCCCAGTGATTAAGCATCTGCTTTTGGCTCAGGACGTGATCCCAGGATCCTGGGAGGAGTCCTGCATTGGGCTTCCCGCGGGAGGCCTGCTTCCCCCTCTGCCTTTGTCTCTGCCTCTGTGTGTGTGAGTGTGTGTCTCATGAATGAATAAATGAAATAAAAATTCCTTAACTAATTAATTATACTTGAAGATATCTGGCTGCCCCACTCTTTTAGAATACTGGAAATATTCTGAATTATGACAAAAGCAGAGTTCCAATCTCTCTTCAGAGATATATATTTATTGCTAATTCTAAAATTCCCTCCATTCATATCTATCATTGGCACCAGCTCCAGGTAAAATAATGGACTAGGAAACAGGTGCCTATAGTTCTGCGTCTCCTGTTTCAGAACCCCACATCCTCAATTACAAGAAAGCTGTCAATCCCCCAGTATCTTCTTTGTTCCTATCTCCTCTTCCTCACTAACCTTACCTTCTCTCAGCTCTCTGATGGCTAGCTCGGGCTAAATTATTTCTGAAAAATGTACCATTATACTTTACATTCCTAGACTGTAATAGTAGAAATCAAGGACTCACTTTCAATCGCAATTTCAAGCTATAGCAAAAGTGAGGGCTGTGGTGGGGATGGAGAAGAAATTTCAGTGGATTTGAGCTTTCAGAGTGGCCTCTATCAGATGACGGCAACAAACATTCACAGATTTAACTAATGTAAAGCCCCAAGAGAATGCCTGACACATAGGAGTTTAACAAATAGATCTTCTTATTCCTACTCCCAAGCCAGCTTTACATATTATATAATCTACCCAGATTCCTGGTAGGTTTGTCCCCTTTTAAAATCCCCTTGATGTCTTTGAAACCTGGGACAATATTTCAGAGTTTAATTTAATAGATCAGTTCTACAAATGAACCACTTTTCTCTTGTGCTTTCTTTTATCTTTCTCTGGCTCTTGCTAATCTTTTATTTTATTCTTCATTCCCGTGTTTTCTTTCATTTCTTCTTTTGAATTTGTGCCTTTTACGTCTCCAGAATTGCCCTCCTCTAATATTCTTATTATCCAGCCCACCTTGCTTGTGGCCAGGGGGTAAAGTATATTCTCTTGCTCCGGAGAAAGGCTGATAATGTGCAAAAGCACCATACCTGAGGCTAGGGGAGAGCTTAATACATTTTCTAATCTCTTCTTCCACTGTGCCCCTCCTCTGTCTTCCCTTGTATTCAGGTACTGAGAGTCAGGCTTTTTTTTTTTTTTTTTTTTTCCTGTTTTCTTTTCTCCTGCCTTGTTTTATTGTGTTTTGCTTTCTGTCAGCTTGTAGAAGACAGAGAACCAGGGATGTATGATGAGCAAGCCTGATAATATGAGAGCAGGAAAAGCGCCAAAGGGGGGTGGGGGACAAGGGGCTGAGGAATCCTGGTGCTGCATCCATGCAGACTACCTGCATTCACCCACTTAAATGAAATGCATTCGCTTCTTTAAAAATGCAGGCAGCTGCCTGTGATTTCATTGCCCTCCTCCCCAGGTTTTTGGCTTTCTCCTGCACAGTGCTTTCCCCCCCTCTGTTTTTCTTCCATTCCCATTTCCCTAGATAATTGTCTTCCCTCTGGATAGGTGGCATTTGTAACCATGGCGGTGACAATACTTCACTTGTTCACAAACTCCATCATCTTAATTCCCACATGGGAGCTATGCAGGCTTTTCCGGGGAGGAGTCCCATCCGACCAGGAAGCAGGTGGTGGCAAACCACCTCTCTGTGTACTGCCCTTGTCAAAGTGATGAAGACTGAGGCCCTCGGGATTGCATGTCACGCTCTCTTTTGCAAATGTGGCCTTCTTGTGCAATCCACAGCAGCATTTACCCAGGAGTCAATGTCAAATGTTTAGAACATCACTCTGCACGTGGTAAGCTGACTGCTATGGTGTTATATGACTCTTGCCTTTTGTACAATATGATATTTAATTCCTTTACTTAAAAAATACAACCTCTTCCTTTTTCTCTGGCAGAAATAATATAAGGAGAAAGTAAAGAGCTGGTTTGGATGTTTTCCTTCTAGTAGGAGTATCTCTTAAGAGAGGAAACAGGTGTTGAAGTGCCTCTTCTCTTCCTTACCCTTACCCTTACCCTACTCCTTATTTTTCCTCTGTCTTCCTAGTTGGCAAGAGAGTCTGGCTTTTATGCATAAGATTTACAGGAAATGTTTCTTCCTCAGCTGAAGAAATATTTAGACAGCAGCAGAGGCAGACTTGAATGCCCCACCAGTGGCAGACCTTCTGGCCCCATCCAGTCTTTCTCGTGGGAAAACTGAAGCATGAAGGATGTAACTCAGAAATTTTAAAATTACTTTTAATAATCACAGTACTCTCCTTCTTGGAGGCTTGCAGTCTTGGGGCTTTTTGGTTGGTTTGTTTTGGGTTTTTTTCCTCTCCCTTCACTGGCTTAATATCTCCAGAATCCTGCAAATATTACTCTTCTTTTTCTCTTTTTCCAAGGTAGGTAGGAAGTCCTACTCTAGGTTATCAGGCAAGTGGCAAAAGATGCAATGCCTGCTTCATAGTCTAATCGGGAAACAGTGGTAAAAGAAGAGATGGTTTTGGGACATTGTTCATTCTTTGTCCAAAAACCAGGCCAGTGGATAAGGTAGCCCATATAATAAGGGACTTAAAAAAAAAAAAAAGAATAAGTGAAATGATATTACAGAGAAACAGAACTATTTTCCATAAAAGAGACCATGAAGGAAACATTGGAGGCATGTGCGCAGTCCAGGTATTTATCAGGGGGGTTTGAGTGTCTCAGACACCAGGAAGGTGCTACTCTTGGTACTTCGAGCGCGTTCCTGGGATAAGCAGCGTATCCCAGGAGCTTGTTAGAAAGCCTCTCCTCAGATCTTCTGAATCAGATTCAGAATTTGACAAAAAAAAAAAAAAAAAAAAAAAAAAGGCAGGGTAACTTTAGGGCACTGCTAAAAGCAATTGGTACTTCTTATTCCTGTTTCTGCCTTTTTTGTGCCTGGCCTTTTTGCCTCTACCTGCCCCCCCTTTATTTCAGCACGTCCTTACTGAGGATTTTCATCTGGCTTCTTAGCTGCTGGATCAAACAGTCTCTTTGAAATAAATTGCATAATACCAGGAGGGAATCACATTTCTGATGTCAGGCTAAGCATCTCTGGGGGTGCTGGTTGTGTATGCTGCTGGGTGCTCTGCGGTTAATATATACTTTCATTCTTGAAAGGCAGAAATTAGATCAATGTTTCTTCATTTCCTTGGGTTTAAGAGTAGCACACACCAGGATTAATAGGTCTCAATTTTTTTTCAAAACATTAAAATTTGTTCTATGTTGTCAGAACAATAAATCATTTACCCTCTGAGTTCTTCACGCTCAAGGAATAGTGAAACAATTACTGACTCTGGTCATAAGATTAAATCTTCGAAACAATATTTGCTGCTGCGTTCTTCGCCAGGAAGCATCACCATTTTCTTTGCTGGTTACCATGGGTTAATGATGAACTCCTACAACTCGACCTATTGTTTGTTATTGCTTTATGCCGGGGAAAACACAACAAAAGCATCCAGAAAATTCTCACTAGCTGTTTTCCCAAGTGCCATGATACCATGTTTGTTCTGCATATTACCATATAATTAAGACTCTAACCTGCTTTGGCCTCTGACTGTGTTGCTGTGCTTTGACCTCTAACTGTGTTGCTTTCTAGCACATTATACTCAGTATTTGGTCCTCGGGGCCATTTGTTGAAGGTCTTATTCCCATTTGATATTACAATAAGAAAAATGTAAGATGCTTTTCCCTCCATAGTTGAATACAGAGCCAAAATACGCTGGTATGTTAACTGGTGAATTGGGATAATATACAATTGAAATCAAAATAAAAATTGAATCAAAATAAAAATCCATTTGGCTAGGGAGGGTCAACTCTGGGAGAATTAAAAGTTCTTTCATTTTGGGTTGTCTACCGCTGTGACTGGATTAGCTGTGGTGTTTGTAGTTCAGTATTTTAAACTTTTAGCCATTAATTGTACAGCTGAGGATTTGACTGACCTAGCAGAAATTTGATTTTTTTTTAAAAAATACCTCTTTCCCTTATGTCAGGGGAACTCCACGAACACAGTAGGTACCCAAAAATACTTGTTCTATTTCTTGGATTAGTGATAAAGATCGTGAAAATCCACCCTGCTCAATAGTCATGCCCAAAATCAAAGTAACAGAATACAAGGGGAATTGTTTCTTTTCCTTAATATTAAAGATAATGCATCATGCTAGAAGAAAAATTCTAGCATCAATAGTTCATTAATCCATTTCTAAGAGATATGCTTTTGCCTGGAGCTACGTTGATTGACCTTCGGGGTAATTTTAAACCCCAAGCACCACATCTGAATTGGATTCAAAACACACATCTTTCTTGCTGAGCACAATATTCTTTTCAAATCGACAAGAATTTATCATGTGCCTAGCATTATGGTAGGCAAGGGAAATGCTAAAGATAGAAAATATGGTCCCTTCTCTCAAGACAATATATATATATTATTTCATAAAGTAATTAGAGAGAATCTGAAAGAATATATAAAAGAGACTTATAAATAGAGATTAAGTCATTTTTCCAGTTAGCTGGCTCTCCTGCCACATGTCCTTTTTACAAAGCAGTACTCAAGCTACACAATCCTCGAATTCAGAATTCACCTGAACTCCACCCTTTCTCTTCTCACTATATCCCACCCGTCATCAAGTCCAGCTGAATCTATCTTCTTAATATTTCTTGATTCAATATAATTCTCATCATCTCTTAAAGCTGCTACTTTGAACTGCTCTGCATTACCTTTGCTTTGGACAAAAGCCTTTTAATTTTTTAATTTGTCTCTCTGACTCTGGCTTACCACCCAAGCCTGTTCTCCTAAAACATAGATCTAAAGTGGATGCTGTTGTTATTATTACCTATCATCCACAAGGTAAAAACCAGACCTTGTGTTCTGGACTTAAGACCTTCACTTTTGTCTCTATAAACATGGATTCTAACACCCTATGTTCCCACCAAAACTTATCTAGCTGTTTCAGCATCTGAATTTTTCTCATCCTCCTCCCCTGCTGGTAGTTGATCTTTCTTCTCATCCTTTTTTTGTTTTTGTTTTTTTTTTCCTGCTGGACAATAACAAAACATCTTTCATATTTCCATTTGAGAAAGTATCTGTCAATCATTTTGTTGAGCAGAATTGACCTTCCTGTCTTTTGGACCCCACTCATAGGCTGGCCACAGTTCTATCCTAATCCCTATTATGTCTTCTCATTCAGTTTTTTTTTTTTTCTCATTCAGTTTTAAGACAGGATTCAGATGTGTGTCTTACCAGCTCCAAGAAGGAGAGTATAAGAGTTGTCACCACAAGGCAAATGAGAGAATGAATGACAAAAGGGTGCCAAGAAAATGAATGTTCCAAATATGATAGTCTTGTGGAAGAATTATCTGAGAAGAGGCTCACCTAGTGGATTATTATATTTTTAAAGGTTTTATTTATATATTTGAGAGAGAGGGGAGAGAAAGAGAGCACAGAGGGAGAGGGAGAAGCAGACTCCCCACTGAGCAGGGAGCCTGATATGGGGCTCTATCCCAGGACCCTGAGATCATGACCTGAGCCCAAGGCTGACACTTAACTGACTGAGCCACCCAGACACCCCTTACCTAGTGTATGAGTTTCCTATTGCTGCTATAACAAATTGCCATAAACTCTGTGGTTTAAAACACTGTGAACATATTATGTTTCTGGAGGTGAGAAGTCTTAAATGGTTCAAGGAGGCTGCATCTCTCTTAGAGGCTCCAGGGAAGAATCTTTCCTTGCCTTTTACAGCTTCCAGGGGCTACATGCTTTCACTGGCTTTTGGCACAACATCTTGCTGACCTCAACTTCTGTTGCTACATCTCCTTCTCTAACTGGTATACCATCCTCTTCTACCTTTTGTGGAATTTGTGATTATATTGGGCCAATATAATCACCAATGTAGTTCATGATAATCTCCCCATCTCAAGGTTTTTAATTAATCACGCCTACTAAATTGCCATGCGAAGTAACATATTCAGATTCCAGGGATTCGGGTGTGGACATTTGGGAGTGGAGTTGCATTCTGTCTACCAGACCCAGGATTAAGCCATTTCTTGGATGTTGCAAATATTTCCTAGGCCCATTGCACTGAAAGATGGAAAGTAACCTTGCAGTTAGAAGACAGCTGGTGTAAAAGAAATTATAAATAAAACAAACAAAAAAACAAAGACCACCTGGGGTTCCCAGGTGAAGTTATGGGCTGATACCCATGACCACATATGCCCCGAGTCCCAGTGGGCATGGATATATGCCTGCTGACACCCACACATACAATCATTCCTGATCCATATCCAAGGCAAGGCCTTTCACTATCCTCCCGGGATTCTGCTTTGTCTTTGCACTTTTTCTAAATCTTTTTCTGAAGATGAACTTTAGCTTGATCTATGTTATGGTGTCCGGTGGAGGTCATTTTCCCCAGCGGCCTCCACCTGAAAAGGGTTTGGGCTGGTAAAATTTTCTATTTCTGCAAGCTCACTTTAGTCTTCTCGACACAGCAAGGGACACTCAGCTCTCTCCTATTCAAAAGTACCTTCAGAAATCGGTTGGAACACTTGAGGGAAGAATGTGACTCTCTTTAGTTTGAGGTGGTTATGATTTCCAAAGAGTTACTTGCTTTGTTATTCCTTTGAAAAGCCTCAGGAAAACTGTCAGATTGAATTCAAGCATCCTCATGGCCTGAAATTCAATTTGCTCATTGATATCTGTCTACCTTTAAGAATCTTCATCTCTCCTCTAAGGTCACAAGTTGTTTGGCCTAACTTTATTTATTTATTTTTGCCTAACTTTAAATATAATTTTGTTTGTGCATGGCTGAAAGTTCCTTCGATGCTACTGTACACCTTCATCTCCTTGGCTGACAGATAATTGTGAGTCAGTCAGACAATTGTATAATTTCTCTACTTTTCCCTTGAGGCCTGATGGCCCTCTCTGTTCCTATCATCAGCCCTCTCTATACTCCCTGCGTGGAGCCTGCTTCTCCCTCTGCCTGTGTCTCTGCCCCTCTCTCTCTCTCTCTCTCTCTCTGTTTCTCATGAATAAATAAAATCTTTAAAAAAAAAGTATATGGCATAGGTTTAAATTTATTTTTCTATATAAATTCATCTAGAAACACCCTTGACTTTTCATTGAATAGAATCAATGCCATTTAAAAAGGAATATTAAAAACTGGGCAGCCTGGGTGGCTCAGTGGGTTAGAGCTGTCTTCAGCCCAGGGCATGATCCTGGCAACCCAGGATCGAGTCCCACGTCAGGCTCCCTGCATGGAGCCTGCTTCTCCCTCTGCCTGTGTCTCTGCCTCTCTTTCTGTGTGTCTCTCATGAATAAATAAATAAAATCTTTTTTTTAAAAAAAAAAGGAATATTAAAAACTTCTCTTACAAATTTCTATTGTTCTCAAGAAATGTTTATTATTTGCTAAGTGCTATATGCTAAAAAAAATTCTGAATTCTCTAAGTTTGTGTCTGTGCACTCGTATGTGTGTGTGTGTGTGTGTATGTGTTGGTATACTGACAGCCAAATGTTGTTTTTTTCTTTTTCCACCTAATAACTGGATTCAGAATATAATAAGACCATGTTCTAAAATATCAGCCCCAATCCTCTTATCCTGAAGGAAATAGTGTTTGGAATCTTGAAAGTCCTTTATCAGACTAAACTCTATTTCTCTATAATCAGGAATCTCCTTATATCATAAATACTCGCCATGCGCATGTCTTCAACTGACAAGACAATGCTAATCATCACAAAATTTCCAAGTTATGCAGATGTCTCCTTCTACTCTGTTTGTACTGTCATGTGGATGGTGCACAAAAGGTTGGAAGCATAGAAATGAGAAACCTGACTGGGTCGCTCCCCCTATATGCTCACTGTTTTTAAGTAACAGATTGTTACTCATGCAAAATCACTTAATAGTCATTAGACACTGCATTATGGGACACTGGGTGAGTGGAAAATGTGGCATCAGGTAACTTTCTAGCAAATTCAAGTTCTGAAGCATTGACTGAATTTGATTTCTGTAGAATGGCTAACAACCCGAGGGCATTATCCAGAGCTGCCAGTTATATATCAAGAAGCTCTCTGAATTTGGCTAAGCTTATTAAGGATAGCATTATCATTTATAAGAAAATTCTGTGAGGTTTTTTAAGTACATGAAGTCCTCAAGCAATGTGAAAAACACACACAGTGAACTAAGAGATAGGGAGTGCTCGATCTCTGGAGAATGACAGGTTGTCTTGACCCAGGCTGGGTTTGAAGCTGAGGTTCGAGATATTGCAGAGCTGAGTTTTAGATCACTAAGTAATCCCCTCTGGCTCATCTTTCTGCTTAGCCTGTGTCAATTTTTTTTAAAGTATCTGAATTACATTTTTATGTTGCTCTATAAATAAAGTGATCGTGGCACTTTTAATACATTTACAGTTCCTGTAAGTCACTGCTCCTTTCACTTAATTGAAAGGTGGGTTGGATCATTTGAATTTGGTAATATGGTATCAAATTGTGTTCAAATCCAACTCAGAAATAAACAAGCTCCTTCAAATTTGAGTACAAATGAAGCATTAGGGCTGTTCAAGTCTTAATTCAAAAGCATCTTTATTCCAAGAACTTACATCATTATATAAACTATCAGAGAAATCCACAACCAAATATAATAAACTTAATTTTTTGAAAGTAGTCACCCCATTTTTTCTTTGTTACTCAGGAGCCAAATAGATTGTCTAGCATGTATTTAATTATGTATTCAGCAAACATTAATTTATGGCTGTTATATGCCAGGACTATTCCAGGGCTTGGAGATTAATAAATATCATAGTTCCCTTCTTATGATGAGCTATGTAGAAAAAGCTGTGGGACAATGTAGGATAGTCCCTTTGCCTAGTCTGGGGAATAACAAAAGATTGCCTAGAAGAGTCGATGCCTGAGCTGAGCCTTGAAAGGGAAGAGAAGGTAGCCAAACCAATGACTGGGCATTAAAGTGGGTCACTGAGAATGGGAAAACTTAACAAGATGGAGTTTTCGGTGTGTGGAATAGGAATGGCAAGAGATGATTTTTAAGAGGTGGCAACAGGACTGCCATGAAGAGCCTGGTGTAGCACACTGGCAGTTTGGGTTCTGAGCTGACATTCACAGGTAGGTTTTAGAGAATTTAAAGAAGTAACAAAACATGATGTGACTTGGGTTTTAGGAAGAGGACTCTGACAACATTATGGAAAGCAGATTGGTGTTGGAAGATAGTGCAGAACTGGATGTTTCAGAATCCAGAAAGTGGCTATCTAATGTAGAGAAGGAAAGGTAGGAATGTGGGATGCAAGGAAAGGGACAAGTCAAATATCAGGAAGGGAGACAGAACATAAAGACTCCTAACCCTGGGAAACGAACTAGGGGTGGTGGAAGGGGAGGAGGGAGGGGGGTGGGGGTGAGTGGGTGACGGGCACTGAGGGGGGCACTTGATGGGATGAGCACTGGGTGTTATTCTGTATGTTGGTAAATTGAACACCAATAAAAATACATTTATTATAAAAAAAATAAAAAATTGTAAAAAAAAAAAAAGGAAAGGGACAAGTCAAGGATAACTTTATTTTAATTAATTTGTTTATTTATTTATTTTGCTTGAGCAGTTGAGTGGGTAGCAACAGTATTAGCCAAGAGAGGGAACAGTGGAAAAGCAGTAGCGCTTAGAGAAGGCAAAGAGGTTAAGAGAAGAGGAATGCCTTAGAGGTTAGGATGATGACACGCAATAACATGATAAATAGAATGTTCTTGAATGGTAGTGCATTGCCTTTTTCTTTTAGTAGCCCATACCACTCAACTCCTTCTAAATGAAATATGCTTTAACTATACCATATTAACATGATGAACTCCTGTGCCTTGGTCAGTTATGTCCCTCTAATCACGTTTCCTCTTTTTTGTAATGTCCACACTTTTACCTTCCTTTCTGATATAACTCTGACATGCCACTTCCTCTCATGTCTTACTGTCTCCACCTATGTTATGAGGCTAAATAGTAACATTAGATAGAGATTGACCTGCAGTCTTTTACCACCTCTGTCTCTTATTTTATGGGTCTTTGGTGCAGCTTATCCCTACAGACCTTCTTTTTGGAAAATAATCTGATAAGCCTCCGTCAGTATCATGCTGACTGTAGGAAGCGTCCAACAGGGGTGGGAGCATCTAAGCCTGAACAGGTTGCCCAGAGCTAATAACTACCCTTCGATTCTGTTTATGTATTTCCTTAAAGAAGTTTAGGAGAAGGAACCAAATGAGCCTTGGGGCAGAAAGAACAGTGAATATTCAAACTTTCCAACTTGTTTCTGCATCATGAACAATGCAAGCATCTTGGATTGTGCTAAAAATCATGGTGCTCTAATAATTATGCAACACATGTCTTGATCATTACACAGTGGAATCAATCCCATGACAGATCTACCCAAATATTTTAATATCCTCATTATGAAAAAATAAAAGAGTAATAGAGATACGGTGAGGAAAAATGAATTGTTCAGAAAGAAAAGAGGGGAACTACAGGTTTGAAAAGAGAAGGTAGACTGAAAACGAAACTTGTGTTCCTCACCAAAAACTCTCTGTTATAAGTAACATAGCATGCACAAAGATGGGCTCTTTACGTGCACAGATGAAATCAAAGATGAGATACGGTATCTGAGTCTTTTCTCCACCTAATCCACTTGGCTGATCCCCTTACCTCCATGCACTCTTTACTTAGATAATATCTTAGTGAGGTTTTCCTGGCCCTTTATTTAAAATAAACAAACTAACCCATTCAACCTCCCCATTTCCTTTTCTTGCTTCATTTGGCTGCATAGCACATCTGTTTAACAAACTACATATTTAACTTTTTAAAATTGTTGTATGCCCACATCCCCCTGCCCAACTAGAAGGTAAGCGCCTTGAGGCATGAATATGTGTCTCTTTTGTTCACTGCTATATCACAGCCCCTAGGACACCTGACATTTGGTACACAATAAATATTTGCTGAATGAATGGTCAGTTGAGAAAATAGAGTTATTTGTATCTCTTAACCTTTTTTCTAAGAAATTTGTGATCATTTTTTTCTTATATTTTAAAAAAATGAACTAAAATTAATATATAACCAGGGCGCCTGTGTGGCTCAGTTGGTTAAGCTTCTGACTCTTGATTTCTGCTCTGGTCCTGACCTCAGGGAAGTGAGAGATCAAGCTCCCTGTTGGGCTCTTCACTCAGTGAGGAGGCTTCTGAAGATTCTCTCCTCCCCCCTGCTCATGCTTGGTGCTCTCTCTCAGGAAAATAAATAAATAAAATCTTAAAAAAAAAGATTTATTGATGAGAGAGAGAGCGTGAGTGGGTGAGCATGAAAGGGGGTAGGGGCAGAGGGAGAGAGAGAGGCAGACTCCCCGCTGAGCAGGGAGCCTGATGCAGGGCTTGATCCCAGGATCCAGAGATCATGGCCTGAGCCCAAGGCAGGTGCTGAGCCACCCAGGACCCCTCCCCATAAATAAATCTTTAAAAAATAAAGTAAAATAGAATTCCTATATAACCATAAAACTGGGAATAGAAGGGCTATTGTAGTGAGAAGGATGAGAAATACCTTAAGTAATGGATATTAGAGGATCTCCATCAATTTTTTTAAAAGAGAAAAATCTTTTTCAAAGAGGTTACATTGAATGTACCTCTCATGATTCTTGGCATCAGAAAAATGGATTGTTAAAGGATTCTCAACAAAATTCTTTAGGTTTCTTGTGAAGTGTGTTCTGCAAATATGCATATAATGGCTTAGTTCAGTGGAGAGGGAGTGTGGATCTTGTGAATATTTTGCTTCTGTTTTTGGAAGCTTTTAATTCTCATTTAAATCGTTTGGATAATAGTCTCACAGTTTTTCCCCACTGTCTGTTAGATTTAGAGCTTTTGGAGGAAGCCCAGAAAGAAATGAATGAGTAGGCAGGCTGCTAATTGATTACACATATAAGCAGGATATTGTCAATTTATTAATTCCTGGTCCATGCCAGTTTTCCAAGGAGTGAGGAGTAAGGGCATTCGGTGACCCGGATGGGCTGGTTATGTAGGCAGCAGAGCCCTATGCCTTCTTCTAATGTGTCTTGCTCAACCTGAACATTCACACAGACTTTATCATTAACAGCAAAATCAGAAGGCTGAATGAGGGAGAGGAGGAGATTCAGTCTTAAGTTACCTCTCAGACATATTTTCAGTTTTGATATGTCCATATGTTCATTCATTATTCAAGGAATATTTTTTGGATTGCTTGCTCTGTATCAGGCACTGTGCTCTACCTAGGTAGTAGAGGAATTCATTCATTATTGGAAAAATTTGTTTTGAGCCCCTATTAGTGTGAGGCCCTGTTCCAAGCACTAATGACAGAGAAGTGAATACATCAAAGTCTCTGCTTCTGCTGAGCTCACGTAATATGACCAGAGAATGACAATAAGCAAGCAAATTAAAATAAAAAATACACAAATATCATCAGATGTTGGCAAGTGCTACAGCAGAAAACAAAGCCAGGAAAGTGGAATGGAGTGAGGGTATGGAGATGAACCTGAGAGGAAGCAAATGATGATATTATATTGGGGGTGGCTTTGTGTTTGACAAAGACAGCTCTACTGACAAATGTGAAGGCCAGTTTGGATAGTGGTGAGATTGGGGCTGGTGGTGGTTGAGTATAATTACAGCAGGCTGAGGTGGCAGTGGCTGTGATGGGGATGGCTGTGAGATACAGAATAGTCTATATAAATATATAGACCTGGATATGAGTATATGTATCCGTGTATATTTACCTACATGTCATATACATGTACATATATAGATCAATATAGAAGATAGATAAATGATAGGTAGATAAAAATAGATATAAAGAGAATGAGTATATAGAGAGAGGGCATGAGTTTTAAAAGTAAAAGTAAACTAGTTAGGCCTCAGTCATTCTTTAAATCTCCTAACTCTGGGAAACGAACTAGGGGTGGTGGAAGGGGAGGTGGGTGGGAGGTGGGGGTGACTGGGTGATGGGCACTGAGGGGGGCACTTGATGGTATGAACACTGGGTGTTATTCTGTATGTTGGCAAATCGAACACCAATAAAAAATAAATTTATTATAAAAAATAAATAAACCTTTATTGAGCAGCTGCTTGATTTGACGCATACACTAGGCACTCAGATATGTGGTACATGTGTGTAGATACACGAGGTTTTATGCAGGAAGGTCTGTTACGTATGAAACGACATGGACTGTGTTTGCCGCAGAGAATACTTAGCAAATTCATGAATTGGGCCTGTCAGGTTTTCTGTGTCTTCTGAAAAAAAAGATAATTACTTTTTACAGTGTGTTAGTAAAGGAAAATGTATTTTCATTTTAGAGTCCTGTTTGTATAACATAAGCAAGTTTTCTTTTCCTGGCAGGACACTAAACCTGGTCAGCCCTACCTTTACTCATAAAGCCATCAGACTTCCAGTAAAGAAATCGCCTTATGGATGAGAAGTATTAGCTTCTATATAATTCAAAAATTTACTAATTGTTTCCCACCCACACTACCCTGTCAACAATTTAGGCACCAAATCCATCCATACACACACACGAAATAATTTTTTTAAAGGGTTCTTTAGTACTGATGAGTTTCACTTCAAAATACTTTCTCTCCCCATTAGATTGAATTACTGAGCCGAAGAGTAGAGAGTTTGTCCCTTTCTGACCAGGACATTGATGAGCCTCATAAATTAAAATTTATGTCTTCCCTTGTTACTGATGTGCCACCTGGCTCTTTTGAATTATCACAGCCACCAAATGAATTTTATAGTCCATTGGGGGCTGTCCATGCTTGTTAAGGTGATATTTCCATCTCTGGCGTAGCATGGAATCTCATCTCCTCCTTGGTGAATAATCACAGTGCCCCATCAGCTATCTTTTGCTTCTTGTAGTGGTCCCTAAGTTTTGATCCTCTACTTCTTAGAAGGCCAGGCAAAAGATGGCACTACAATCAAACCCTATAGCCCTGTCTAATGTGTATTATCTTCAGACAACACCAGCCTCTGATTTAGTGACATATAATCCCTAGATGAGTTCTCTTTCCACTTGTGTTTTTCCTACTTCTGTTCTTTTTTTTTTTTTTTTTTTTTTACTAGTTTCTATTCTTGTCTGTTTCTCTTTTTGCCTTTATTCTATTAAAATTACTTAGGGTCATTCTGCTGGGATATTTACTTATATCATCACATTTAATTCTTTCAAGATAGGTATTTCTATTCCTAGATTGTAGATGCAAGAAGGTTGTTCAAGGTCATGCAGGTAATAGGAGAAAGGGCCAGAATTCAACTTGTATTATAGGATTCCAAAGGCCATGCTTTTCTGTATCTGATACTGCTTCCTAGGAAACCCCTCATTCCCCCTCATTCTTCTAAACCTCCCTGTAGCATCTAAGCATCTCACAGCAAACTCTCCTGGGAGAAGAGAACACACCATAATATTATATTCACTTCAGTGTCTTTCCAGCAAGTTTTCTTCTAAGTCAGGAAAGCAATATGAGAAGATAAAGAACATAAAATTTTGTCTTAGGAAATTTGGTTTTGAGTATTAAGTTTTGAGTATGTTTTGGGTGTAGTTCTGACACTAAATAGGTGAGGCAAATTCCTCTCAATAAAATGACATAATACCCACAGTGTCTTGGAGTTGTGAAAGGATTGACATGAGACTACTTAGAGATGTCCATGACAGTCTGACTGACTGACCCAAAGACATAAAATGACTAAAGATCTATGGTTTGAAATCTCCTGGAAGTTTCTGCAAACCAAATCCTGGGAAATACCAAGGCCCCTGTCTTTCCCAATCCACGTTTATACAAACCACTCATTATAACATTCTAAAGTAGGTGTTCCCCCCTAAAATTTAACAAGGCCAAGTTTTGTTGTTTACAACCCAGGGGATCTGATGAATACAATACCAAACTTACAGTTTCCCATGAGTCTGATTCCCATGGTATCTCAGTGAGACAAGATTCAAGCTAGACTCTGAAGCCAAAATGGCTAAACAGAGAAGATCACAGTTAAGGTGTTTGCTTGTGAAACTGTATGGTTGTCTCATCTCGTTGGGTTCCAGAAATATCATATTCTGTCCTTCTCTTGTGGCCTGACCTTCCTAGATTGGTCATAAAGCCCAGGAGAGGGAACCCTGGGTCCAGCAGGAAATCAGACCAGGAGCAGATTCTGAGGAACAGCTCTACATGATAAGCATTCCCTGAGCTTTCCTAGCTCCATGGGATGCCCACACTCAAGGAACTGAGGATGCTCTAAGACAGGTTGCTAACTGAAAGCCACGTTGATCCTCAGCAGTGCTGCCTTTGTCAAAAAGAAGAAATAGAGGTACATGTCCTAACTACTGGGTATTAGGCAAGGCTGGTTGGCAGAAGTAAAGTGTACCTCATTTTAATGCAACAGTTACTCCAGATTTGTGACTAAAAGCTATAAATCTCTACCATTAAAGAGCATCAAGCTCTAGCAACTGAGTAAAATGGAAGAAAGAGGTGGTAAAGATTCTCCAAGAAATTTACCTTTTATCTTTAGCACAATTTGCCTCATGAGGAATTCTTTAAAATATTTGCTATAAATATTTTCTTAAGATAAGCCTCAAATTTTGGAGGTTTTTTGTTTTGTTTGAAAAAAAAGGAGAGGGGTGTGTGTGTGTGTGTGTGTGTGTGTGTGTGATGACTTTGGTTCTGGTTTGTGATTACAGTAAAATTGAAATGCTTCTGAATTTGATTGGGAGATCGACTAGAAGTTATCTATCTGATTTCCTAGCAATCGATGTCACGATTAAACTATTTTCTGAATGGATCTCTTTTTTATTATTTTATGCAGCATAAGCAGTAAACTTGAGGCTGTACCATATGCGAAGAAATGAATATACCCTTCATTTACAGAGATATTTGGTCTACTAAGGGTGCAATGATTTTTGGATAATACATAAAGTCAAGATCCAGATGGCTTACTAATATTAAAGATCTATTTTAGGCATATAATTTTCAGGTCTTAATTCATGGCCCCTTAGCCAAATTCAAATGCAAGATAATTATTATCTGTTTCTCTAAATTCTCTCAAATAATTTCACTTTGATACAGCACTCTTCCCTGTTGCTGAGTGGGAGTTCTGTTACTGCTATTAAACATTTGCTAGGGCCTGTCTGAAGGGTGAGTTAATGGATCCAAACCATTACTCACATACCTCATCAGTTATGTGAGACTTGAGTAATTCATACTTTGAAAAAAAAAAAGTAAGTGAAAGATGTTTATGTCATTCAGTTAAAAAATGGCATGGGTCTTGCATTTTAGGGGCACTTGGGTGACTCAGTGGTTAAGCATCTGCCTTTGGCTCAGGTCGTGATCCCGGGGTGCTGGGATCGAGTCCCACATCAGACTTCCCATAGGGAGCCTGCTTCTCCCTCTGCCTATATCTCTGCCTCTCTTCTGTGTCTCTCATGAATAAACGAATAAAATCCTTTAAAAAAAGAGCCTAGCATTTCATAGTTTGCTTGAAGAAAAAAATATAAATATAAATATAAATATAAATATAAATATAAATATAAATATAAATATAAATATAAGAAGGAAGTTAAATGGAGAAAGGGCAAAGTGAATCCATTCAGGTCCATTGACAACATAGCTCTCATTTATGGCTGCAGAGTAGAATCACCTTCAGTGCTTTTAAAAAGATCAATACCCTGGTCACCATCTAGACTGTTTAAATGAGAATCTCTGCTGGTGGGATCTGAGCATTGATATTTAAAATAGCTTCTTAGGTGATTCTAGTCCATAATAAGAACTGAATACCCTCATAGAATTCCTATCTCAAGTGACTCAATGATTGGTATCACATCTGCCCCCCATTTTTACATCATTAGCTGTGGAGGAGATAATGCCTAAATTACACATGCAAAATGCGCGAGTCAGCCTAACCTAAAAATTCATAACCCTGCAATAATGTTACGTTTCCTCCAAAACATTTTTACCTTCTTTTCATACAAAAAATAATCAGTACTCTTAGGTTGTTTCTATGCTGCATTTCCTTTCTTTTGTAAGAACTAATATAATTCCCAGCTATTTTAAATCTTGTCATAACAGTTAATCCTACTTTTAGTTCTTTTGGATGACTGCACAGCCACCTGGAAAGAAAACAACATATTAATTGATGAGACAAATCAGAGCTCAAAATGTCTCTTGAGTCAAGAGCTTCTGAGGACTTTGAAAGAGAGAAAATGCATGTGAGTTTGTCCAGTGACATTAGGATTAGGGGACACATCCAATGCATGTCTCCCATGTCCCCGTGGTGGCAATGTCTGTGTAATTCTGTTTTTCACCGAGCAAGCCCTTCCTCTTCTGATCCTTATTATAACTCTCTAAAGTAGGACAGATTGGGGATCATTGTACCCATTTTATTGATAAGGAAACTGAACCCTGAAGGTTGCTAGTGGCTTTTCAAGTATAATCCTATTGCATGCTATCTGCCACACAATGCTGCTAGAAATGGGATGCTTCCTTTCTTTATATTTACCCTGGCATTTGCTTATATGTAGAAAAGCTATTGGTTATATATCTATTTATAGTGATCTCTAGTTACAGAACAGTGTTAAATATTTGCGATACTAAATATTCTTTTCTTGGTACTAGCTTTAATAGGAATGCAATAGAAAGAAACTGTATGTGTGTGTTTATTATATATATATGAGCTTGTAAGATATATGCATGTATAAGGTACAATATTAGCAAGAATCCAAATCTTATAACTCAACAACTAAGACACAAACTACCCAATTAAAAAAATGGGCAAAGGACTTGAGTAGACACTTCTCGAAAGATATACAAATGGCTAATAAGCAAATAAAAAGATTCCTAACATTATTAGGAAAATGCAAGAGGGAAATAGAAATTAAAACTACGATGAGATACTGCTTCCTACCTACTAGAATGACTATAATTTTTTTTAAATGGAAAATAAGAAGTGTTGGTGAGGATATGGAGAAATGGGAACCCTCATATATTGCTGGTGGAAATGTCAGATGGTGCAGCCACTATGGAAAACACTTTGGTGGTTCCTCAAAAAGTTAAATATATAATTAACATAGTCCCCAGCAATTCTGTTCTTAGGTATATACCTCAACCTGAAGATGTTGTTAAGGACTGTACTGCCCCACCTCCCTCCACTCCAGCAAATTTGTATATGGAAGCCCTAACTCCTGATGTAACTACACTATAACTACATTGCAAGATAGGGAATTTAAAGAGGTAATCCAAGTTAACTGAGGTCGTAAGGGTAGGGCCCTAATCCAAAATTACTGATATCCTTATAAGAAAGAGATTCCAAGATTATATGCTCCCAGAGAAAAGGCTATGTGAGGACACAGTGAGAAGGCAGCTATCTGCAAATCAAGGACAAAAGCTACAGAAAAACCATCCCTGCTGCCACCTTGATCCTGGTCTTCCAGCTTCCAGAACCATAAGGAAGAAAAAACTATCTTGTTCATGCCACCCAACCTATGATATTTTTGTTATGACAGTCTTAGTAGCCTAATACGATAGTTAAATAATAAAGACTCGTACGTGACATATAACAGCAGCGGTAGTCACCATAGCCAAAGTGTAGAAACAGCACAAATATCCAACAGCTAATAAATGGGTAAACAACATGTGGTATCTCCATACAATAGAATATTATTTAGCCATAAAAAGGAACAAAGTACTACATACCACAACATGGACAAACCTTGAAAACATTACGCTAAGTGAAAAAAATCAGAAAAAAAGGGTCACATACTGCATGATACCATTTACATACAAAACCCACAATAGACAAATCCATAGAAACAGCAGAAAAACAAAAACAAAAATATTATCTATTTATTCAGATTTATTTGCCTAATGAGAAAGGTGTGTGTTTTTGGAATGTATGTTTAACAATTTTTCAACATACTTTAATAAGTGATCTCTTTTTCTTTTAAATATTTTTTATAGAAAAATCTTTTATAAAGATTTACAAATAATTTATGTATTTGTGAGACATCATGCCTGGGGGGTGGGGCAGAGGGAGAGGAAGTAGCAGATTCCTTGCTAAGCAGGGAGCCCAATGCAGGGCTTGATATCAGGACCCTGAGATCATGATCCAGGCTGAGAGCAGATGTTTAACCAACTGGGCCACCAAGGTGCCTCTGTACTTGATCTCTTAACAGAGCAAAAAATATTAATAGATTTACTCATTGGGACCTCCCTTGCAATCCTGCCGTGGATGCCAGTTCATGGTGTGCTGCATGTTGTTGGTAACATTTTATTTAGTATTTCGCACCTGTATCCATAAAAATATATCTATGATTTCTGTCTTTTATGGTACTAGTTTGACATGTCTTATTTTTTTAAGATTTATGTATGTATGCATGTATGTATTCCTGAAAGACACACAGAAAGAGTCAGAGACATAGTCAGAGGGAGAAGTAGGCTTCCACAGAGAGCCTAATGTGGGACTCGATCCAGGGATCTGGGATCACACCCTGAGCCCGAAGGCCAACACAACCCCTGAGCCACCCAGGTGTCCCTGACATGTCTTAATATCAATTATTTGCTAGCTTTGTAAACAGAATTTGAAAGTGCCTCCCCCCATCATTTATGCTCAAAAGTAATTAAATATTACTAGAAAGATTTTTCCCTAAGTAGCAATGACTGGATGTTTTTTGGTTTTGTTTTGCTTTTTATTTTTGTTTTTGTTTTGGTAGTGGTGAGGGTGGTTCATGAGAAAAGAGGGCAGTTTTTTTTTAAACAAATTTTCTATTTTTTTTATAAAGATTTGTTTATTTTAGAGAGAAAGAGCATGGGAGCAGGGGAAGAGGCAGAGGGAGAGGAGAGAGAGAATCTCAGACTCCCTGCTGAGTGCAGAGCTTGATGAAACCTCTGGAACTCATGACCCCGAGATCATGACCCAGCCAAAATGAAGAACCTGTCATTCAATTGACTGAGCCGCCTAGGTGCCTCCAATTTTTTTTTTTAATAGTGCACATCTAGCTAGGTTCTCCAGCTCTTCTGGGGCCTTTTTTTTTAATTTAGGGAACCACTCAATTATTTTTCACTGAACATAACTGTGTAACCAGCATACAGATATTGAACAGAATTTTACCAATGTCCAGAAGCCCTTTGGTACCCATTCCAGTTGCTACCCTACTCCCATGGGGAACCTCTTTTCTTATTTCTCTCCTCATACATTAGTTCTGCCTATTTTTGTTCTTCAAATACCTTTTGCCTGAGCTCTTTCTCTTGACATTATAGTTGTGAGAGTCATTCATATTACTAAGCTTTATTTATTCTTATTACTGTATAGTATTCCATTATGTGAATTGTGAACATCCCACAATATACTTTTCATCCTTCTGTTGATGAACATTTTGGGTAGTTTTCAGTTAGATGTTTTATGAATATTTCTGTTCTTCGTGTTCTAGTATATGTCTTTCTTTAAATTATGGCTGTATATCTATAGAATATATATCTAGAAATAGAATTACTAAGTGGTGGAATGTGTGTGCTCAGGTATAGTAGATATTGCAGAACAGTCTTCCACATGGCTATACAAATTTACATTTCTAACAGCAGCGTATGGGGCTTTTAATTGCTCTAATTCACTACTAACCCTTGGTAATTTCTATCTACTCATTCTGTTATGTGGATATTGCTATATGTTGTGTTTTCAATTTGCATTTTTGTAAAGACTGATAAAATTGAACACCTTTAATGTATTTATTGGCCATTTGGATAGCCTTTTCTGTTAAGTTTTGTCAAATCATTTGGTTAAATCTTCTATTGGGTTGCCTTTTTCTTATTGATTTTTGAGTTATTTATGTATTATGACTATGGTCTCTGAGCTTTTTGTTATAAATATATTACAAATATCCTCTCCCAGTCCCTGGGTTGCTATTTTATCCTCTTTTTTGGTGGCACTACATATATATTTTTTTTCCTTTATGTTACCACTTTACTATGGCTCAATTTTGCTTTGCACTCAAGTTTTGTAAGTATCAGTATACATTTGAGAAAAAAGTCTCTTATGAGGCTTCTTGTGCATTTTTCAGTGTTTTATATATATGTAACTAGTTCCCCAGTCTTATTTCTAATTTTGAGTTTCTGTGGGGCTTTTTTCCTCTTTTTTTTTATTGACTAGGTTCACTAGTGTTTTATTAACCCATATTTTCTTCTCAAAAAATTACATTCAGATTTATTTACTGGTTTTGTAGTTTTTAATTTGTTAATTTTTATTTGGTTTTTATCTTCATTAATACATTCCTTTCATTTCTGTTAATTGTATTTTGTTGTTCTAATTTCTTGAGTTGGATAATTAATCCATGTATTTCTGTTCTTTCTTTTTAAGAGATACGAGAATTTAATTATATAAATGTTCTTTCAAGCACAGCTTTCTTTATATCCCTTGCATAGGGGACACAATGTTTTCATCATTATTATTTTATAAAGTAACTATATGTTTAAAATAGTGACCAGAATAATTTAGGAAAGCAAAATCTTCAGCTCCGGTAAGAGTCCCAGAATATTTTTCTCTTCAAATTCATCAAAATCTCTACCATTGTGAGATGCCTTCACTCTTGTAGTTTCTGCCTTCCTGATCAGCTAGTGTTACACATGCTCCCAATCAGCTGGGCAAATGTATGGCCTTCTGTGGTGGTTTAGCATTTATCTCCCTATTTGTACCTGCTTCTTATCCATCTTTTCTTTCCCCACCTTCCACCCTGAACCCCATTCTACCTACCTCCTAAAGAGACGGCGTTACCAACCCCCTCGGTGCTGGCTGCCTTCTTTTTGCTCTCTCCTGTGGCTCATGTGTGAGGGATTCTTGGGAGACATTGCTTTGGATCTATGCGTTAATGAAGCATTCTCCCTAAGTTTCGAGCTAACATTTTTGGTATCTGCTACTTATACAGAAGATAGGGTTTCCTTCTCCACTTTTCAGTTGCCTGCCAGCAATCTGTGGCAGATAATGGTCCCTATCCTGCCATCTTCACCCAGACTTCTGCAAGTGCTAATTTTACAGATACATTTTATAAATACTGTTTTTCTCATAAAACACAGCGTAATTATTTTAAGTGAGCAGTTTTAAAAGATGTTTTCTGTCTCTATTATTTAATGAGGTGCGCGAGCTCTCTTTCTCTCTCTCTCTGATTGTACCTCTTTTTTGTAAAGCAAGGTGAAAACAATAAATACATGTGTCTTGTGAGTACTTTTAATAAGGTGACAAAGTAAATTTTGATTAGACAAATGCTTCCTGACAGATCCGATTTTAAGCAAAGTGCATTTATTTAAATATTCCCCAAATCACCTAATACAAGTCTGGTTCTTATAACAAGTCCTTCCTGACACCTTCTTACTAAGACACTCCACAGTTCCTCATGGCTTTATTCTTTTGTTGCAATGAATTAGAAAACCTATTTTTTCCTTTTGGTATAGGTGTTTCTGGTGGGTTTTGGCAGTGGGATGTTGACAAGTAATGTATTTCTTTTTAATTCATAAATCTCTTCAAGACTATTGAGCACATATTATTTAATATAAAATAAATTAATCGTAGCTAATATTGTTACATATTATACATTTTAACAATAAGAGCTAATTTTAATAATATGTGAAATTTATAGAACACTTTTACATATGTGTTTTAATCCTCAACTATTCTTTAAAGTAACATTGTCTTTCATTTACAGGTACAAAGATTGAAGCTCAGCAATATTAATTAGAAGTTATATTAAATTGTTAATCTACAGATTTTATGCCATAATATAGATACTACTAAAATAGTTACTAATCATCCTAAGAAACCAGTGAGTAAACTGAGGTTTAGAAATCCCAGGGGTATTTCTAGTGGTTGTATACTTAGTGAGGGGCAAAGTCAAGGCTCATCTCTAAACCGAATTGTTCCCCACTCTCCAGCTTTACTGAGGTATAGTTGACTATAACATTGTGTAAGGTTAAGGTGTACAGTACAACCTGTTGATTTAATATATCTGTATTTTGCAAAATGACTAGCATCACAGCTTTAGTTAACACCTGCAAAATGACTAATATCATAACTTTAGTTAACATATAATTACAATTTCTTATGGTGAGAACATTTAGGTTTTACTCTTAGTAACTTTCAAGTATTTAATACAGTATTATCAACTGTAATCACTATGTTGTGCATTAGATCCCCAGAACTTACTGATCTTCTAACTGGAAGTTTGTACTCTTTGACCAGCATCTCCCTTCCCCCACCCCCAGCACCTGGTCTAGTCTCTAGGAGTTCAGCGTTTTTAGATTCCACACATAATTGATATCATACAGTATTTATCTTTCTATGTCTGACTTATTGTATTTAGCATAATGCCTTCAGGTTCCACCCATGTTGTTGCAAATGGCAGGATGTTTTTCTTTCTCATGGCTGAATATTTTATATATATATATATATCTCACACCTTCTTTATCCATTTACCGAGTGATGACACTTAGGTTATTCCCCTGACTTGACTATCGTGAGAAGGGCTACAATGAATTGGGGAGTTCAGATATTTCTACAGGATCCTGTTTCCATTTCCTTTGGATATATATCCAAAAGTGGGATTGGTAGATCATATGGTAGTTCCATTTTTAATTTTTTGAGGAACAAGTTTCTGTTTTATATAGTGACTCTTTTCCATCAACAGTGCACAAGGATTTTTTTTCTTCCTCACATCCTCACATACATTAGTTATATCTTGTCTTTTGGTGATGGCCATTCTAGCAGATATGAGGTGATATCACATTGTGTTCTTGATTTGCATTTCCCTAATAATTAGTGATGTTGAGCACGTTTCATGTGCCTGTTGACCATTTGTATGTCTTCTTTGGATAAACATCATCATTTTCAGTGGCACACTAGTAGTCAGATGCTGAGGGAGGAAGAGTGTTTCAAGCAAAAAGAGAGAGATTACATGGTGTTTTTGAGGATATGGGATACATTTATCACTGTGTGAGTATGTGGTTTGTGAAAGAGAAGCTAGGGAGGGGGCTGGAAAAGTAAGCAGAGCAGAACTGTGTGTGTATATTGTGGAGGGTGGGGGGATATTGGATTACATTTGAAATAAAGTGAGAAGTTATTGAAGACTCAAAAAGAATGTCATGTGGAATTGTGTATTTTTGGAACACTGCTCTGACTGCAAAGTAGAAAATATCCTTGAGGAGAGTAACACCAGTGATAAGGAGAACAATTAGTGTTTTAGTGCTCTGAGAGAATTATGATGTTGCCTTGAATGACAGTGGTGGCAGTGATGATGGAGAGAAATAGGAAAATTTGAGAGGCTTATGAGCTAGATTTCATGAGATTCAGTTATTGATTGAATTGAGGAGGTGGCATAGTGAACGGAGTCAAGAATAACAACTAAATATCAGACTTAAACAACTACTGGGATATGATAAGTAGAAGTAAATTTGTTGGGGGAGAGAATTTTAGCTTTGACATGCTGATTTTCAGAACTGTCTGTGTATAAGCACTTAATTACATAGTTGGATATTCATGTGTAGAGCTCAGGAAACATCTGGGGTGTGTGTGTGTGTGTGTGTGTGTGTGTGTGTGTGTGGTTAGTCATCTGTATATATTTGGCAATCGATGCTAGATTAGAAAGAACTATCCTGTGAAGTTTCTAAGGGTGAGGAAGACAGAGGAACCAGGAGCACACTTTGAGAAGCACCAACATTTATACAGTAAGTACAGGAAGCAGAGCATGCAAGGATTGACAAAGAGCACCCATAAAGGGTGATGCCACGGTAAGCAGGAATTAGGAGTAGTTCAACCTAAGACATGGTGCCAGATAAGAAAGCAAAGTGTCACTGGATCTGGTAGAGAGACTCAAGGATGTTGAAAAATCTTCCTTTTCTATTTCTTTTAATGGTTCCATTGAGACAAAGGACATCTGCAGTATCTTCTTGGATCTCCCCCTTTTTAAAAATACTTTTTCATGTTTTTCCTGGTCGTTTGATTTTGTTTCTGATTCTGCCATGGATTCTGGCTCCATCCAACAAAACATACCCCATGGTTTTTGTGGTCATAAGATTGTCCTGGAAGGGGATATCAAGTGTTTATTATGCAACTTCAGTAGATATTTCTGAAAGATTTAATCATCAGAGCAGTGCATCTATGACCAAAAGCACCTTTCTCTTGGTGATATTGGTCATCTCACATAGCATTGCTTTCATGAATTATTAGGAAGAAAAATGTCTGGTTTCTACTCTTACCAAAGACCCCTGTTCCTCAAGGAGTGAAGAGGAAGGGCATAAGAAAATAAAGAGAAAAGAAAATTCTATATTGTCACGCTGAACATATATACAGAGACTAGAGGAAATGGACCTTGCGGCTAGATGTACCTATTCTACTGGTTATTCAAATAGAGAGCTCATGGATGTTATCACACTCACATCTAATTCCATTATATTTTCAGATACTTGCTTGAAATTGTGCTTTTAAATAAATATCATCTGTTATATATTAAGTTAAAAGGAAATATTTGTTGTGATCGTTATTGATAATAGCAGTAGAAGTAGTAGTAGTAGTAGTAATAGTGGTAGTAGTGGTAATAGTAAAACGAGTAATAGTAGTGGTAGTAGTAGTTGTTGTCATTACATCGGAAGTTTTTGCTCCCACCAGGTACATTGAAGACAGTTCCATGTAATTTTCTAACTTCTAGTTTAATTCTAAGACATTCAAATTTAAAATTTTATCCCAAAATGATGATTTTTAATAAAGTAGCTGGACTATTGTTTATTTTGTTCTCTCTCCTAATCTTTGTCCCACCTCACTTAATTTTTCTTTTTTTCTTCCTCTCATCTTCTATTCCTAAGTCATTCTGATAGTTTGCATATATGAAGAAGAAAAGTGGGGGTGGATGGAATTGCTACTTTTTCCTTTTCTGGGTCCTGATTATTTCTCATTTTATTTTTTCACTTCATTATCATGTTTTTCCTCCTCCTACTCCATCTCAAAAAAGAGAGAGGGTGAGAGGGAGAGAGAGAGAGAGCAAGAGCTTTTTAATGTGTTAAAAAAAGAAAAACCTTTGAAATGATACCGTCTCTGTCACTTCACTCTCACTTTTTAAATTATAAACTAAAATAAAATTTGGCATATTGATAAAAGCTTCCAACGCTGCTGCCGGCTGCTTCCTGGTGATTAGGTGTGAGAAGGTTGCCTTTCTCAGTTCAGATAAAAAATATGCAAATGATGATATTTAAACCAAAATGACAGTGTAATAGAAGGGGGGGCACATTTTCCCCCCTTTCTTCCTCACTCTTTCTCTTTTGTATGGCTATCTAGGGAATGGTTTATAACTTTTTGTATGAGGAGTTGACAATTAAGGAAAAGTTCACACGCTACTGCACGCAGCTCTCCAACTTGGAAAGAAAACATTCCTGACCTTGACTCATCTATTCTAAAGTGTTCCTTTTTTTATTCAGATGATGCCTTAGGCCTGTGACTTTTCTACATGGACAAGAATCTAACATGTTTTTAGCACTTGTAGCTCAACACCCTGGATGTTGAGCATTTATATATAACTTTTCATTCAATCCATACAATAGTCCTCTGAAGTAGGCATCCTTATCCTCATTTTCACACATGCAGACACTAAAACATAGTGATATGATGTATCTAACATTAACATATCAAGATTACTCACTAGTCAGTGAGAGATGAAGGATTGGGTCTGTTTGACTTTCAGTTATATAATATGGTCTTCTTAAAAAAAATTATTTATTTATTTATTTACTTACTTATTTATTTATTTGAGAGAGAGAGAGAGAGAGCACAAGCAGGGGGAGAAAGAGGCGGAAAGGATCTCTAGCTGACTCCCTGCTAAGCACAGAGTCTGATGCGGGGCTCCATCCCATGACCCTGGGATCACAACCTAAGCTGAAACCCAGAGTTAGAAACTCAACCAACTGAGCCACCCAAGCACCCCTGTACTATTTTCATTATACAAGAGAAGAGATAGATATGCTCATGGTGGAAACTAAGGAATGGTCAATGTCTTGTACATTGGCTTAGCTTCAGCAAAGCTGAAGACTAAAAACAGATGTCATATCTATTTGAATGACTCCCAGCATCAACAAGTAGGCTATCCAGAGAAGATGGCACACATCTCATAGAGAGACTGGAGGGGATGTAAAGATAATTTCTAACTACCCTGTGTAGACACTCTGTGGCCATTGTCTATAATCTGAATCTGAAATCTGAATATCTATCGTATACTCTTATGCATTTATAATCACAATCAATTCAGTTTGTCACCAAATAAACTGATGCAGTCGTAAGTTTTAATATATTTATACAGGCCAGGGATTGGGGGTTTCTAGTATAAACAAGAATCTAGGAACTGGGACTTCACAAATATTGTGAATGTTTTGAAACTTAATGGGTAAAGAGTAGAGTGTGAATGTAGTTTATTACACCTTGGCTGGATATGATGTGTGAACTTGTCTGCATGTATCTAGCAGTGTATTTCTCTGCATGAAAAACCTGAAAGAAGAACTGGAAAACTGGAATGGGTACATTTTCCAAACAATAGCTGTACTTGTTGAGTGAAAGGCCCTCAGACTGCTCAAATTCTACATTTCTATTTTTAGGATGCATTTAATCATAAGGTAACACTAACTGAAATTCCATGGGAAACTCAGCCCTTAGGATATAAGCAATTTCCCTGTGAAATAGTGAGTTTACATGCAATCCCTGATGGATCCAAAAGCAGGCAGAGAAACTCATTTTCACACTGAAAAAAGTAAAGCTAACTGACCAAAGATTATATTTTCTCGTATTCCTGATATCACTTAGATATCATATATTTAATTAAAACTTTAGAGGAAGAGGAAGAAAGAAAGAACCCAATATAGCTAAAGGATCTGGTGTCTGCTCCTTTGGGCAAATGGCTGAATGATTACAGCACTGATACTTCTGATGATGTTTAAAGGGCCACATGTCCTGTTCATATCTCATGGCCTCATTATTCAGCAGCTTCTAACAAAACTGTCTTTTTTTGTAATTTCTTTTCTCGCAAAGGCTCAGTCCTTCAAATGGAGGGAGGTAGCAGTCTTTCTCTGTAGGTTAAAAGAAAATATTTGAGTAGAATTGGACATCTGTGTCTTTCATGTTAGTATGTGGAAGAGACAAAACAAGGAAGAGACAGGAGGTATGGATAGCTGGCACTTTGCCTGTTGTGAAGACCATGGGAACCCCAGCAGCTTCCTCTAGAGACAATGCATCTCTTTATTCTTTTATCAAAGAGAATTCATCATGTTGAAAGTCTAAACTCCTTTATGAAAGAGAGAGACCTGATGGCGCTTTTTTTTGTCTCATCACTCACCACTGTTTGATGTATGAGCCTTTTGAGAAGTAGGTAGCATGAGACCAGGAACCTAAAACCATGACCACCCCTGTCCCCACCCCTTTCTCTTCCTCCACCCACATGCTATGGGCAGAATCAGAATGAAGTCTTGTGAACTTGGAATATGATTCCGCAGGTTTTATATGAGAGAGAATATGTAAGTGGTCATCAGGTATCAAGTATGGTTTCATGTTACAAGCTTCAGATTCTCTGCGAGACACAAATGAGATGCTTTATTAGAGAAACTTGACTCAGAATCTACTCAACATGTTTCTGATGCTTGTCCTTAAGTAATCATTTTTGAGGATTCAAAGAGCAACAAGGTTACAAGGGTGCCATCATACATTCTTTTTCCTTACGATTCACTTAAGGTCAGAAAAACCACTGGATTCATCAGTAGTCATGTTTTTAACCCAAATTTGTGAGGATTTACCAGTTCTATTATCAATCACGCCTCTTTCTTCAACATCGATGCTAAAAGTTACATGAAAGAATGGTTCTCCATTCCATTCAGCACTAGTCATTTATGATCTCACACAAGCAAATAATGTCTATTCTGACCTCGGCTGGTATACTGCAATTCAATTCTGGCACTAAAGAGTCAAAGTTTGTGTGAAACCCCACATGTTTAAGGATGTGGTTCCCACCAGCATGTGCCCTTACTTCAGATGCCAGCTACAGTCTCCAGACCATGGATGCTTCCAACTGAGTGGCTTTAAATTCAGGGGTTCTTATGACCTCCTTGGGTTCAATAATTTGCTGTAATACCACACAGAACTCGGGAAAGTGCTGTACTTAGAATTTCATTGTAAAGGATAAAAATCAGGGCCAACCAAATGAAGAGATACATAGGGTGAGGTTTGGGAGGGTTCAAACCTCAGAGCTTCCATGCCTCCTCCTCATGAAACTGGAGTGGGTCACCCTCCTGGCACATCACTAACCAGGATGCTCCATCAAGCCTGTGTCCAGCGGCTGTTTTAATGTTTCATTACACAGGCATAACTGATTAATCATTGGCCACATGTTGGACTCAGTCTCTAGCTTCATTCCCCTCTCCAGAGTTCAGGCTGGCTCAAAGTCCCAATTCTGATCAAGGGGCTGGTCTGTCTGGTGACCAGGCCCCAAGCTATCACTATCTGGAGTCCTACTATCAGTCTCATTAGTGTAGTGTCATTTGTGAGCTAAGGGGTTCATGAATAACAAACACTTGACTACTCAGGAATTCCGAGGGTTTCAGAAGCTCTGCGCTGGGAACCTGGGACAAAGACCAAACAATTTTTTTTTATTACACAACAATGTTAGATCTAGATAGATCTTAAATATTATGCAATTATAAGAGTGTTGACTTTTGATTATAAAATCTATGTGGCAGAAACAGAATGAGCCCTAGAACTGGGCTTTGTGGCTTCCTGACACATCCTCTGTACCTCATGTCTTTCATTTCATTAGCTTATAATAAAATGCCCTCCTAGAACTGTCTTTATCATGTGCATATTGAAAATGGCTTATTTGAAAATAAGGACAAAGTAACTCAACATGCAATAGGGTTTTCTCTCTTCCCCTCTCCCTTACTATTACTATACTACAGCCAGAAACCCCTTTATCTCATCAAAATGGAAAGATGGTTTCTTAAAGGTAAATGTTTTGAGGGGAACAAAGCTATTGAAACATAGGTATTACATATTTTTTGGAAAAGGTAGCCCAATTTTCTAGACAGGTAGCCAACTTTTCTGAGAAGTTAAGTTTTTGAAAGACTCTTGACAGTTTCTGCCATTTTCCATTTTGTGATGTTCTCATTCAAACCAGTAATCCCTACATAAAATCCTAAATATGATTTCATTTTCAAGAGGCTATAGAGAAAATGGATTATCATTGATGACACACTATTCAGATCCATTTTATCTTACCCATCATTCTTCGACAGAGCTAAACCAATACTTTCCATTTTTTGAGAACCCATCAATCTCATCCAAACTCCTAGGTGGAAATGGTACTTAACTTGTTCCTTCTGAACTTCTCTCTCTTGTCCCAAATGAGAAGAAAATTCTTGTTCTCTCTCTGCTGATCCAACCACAGAAGACACTTATGAACCAGCCTTGGTGTTTGCTTTCACAACCATGTGTGGCCATATTACACATTAGCAGGATTATGAAGTTCCTACTGATCATTTGTGCTTGTAGAAAATTATGGTTTTATTCAAGATATATTTCTCTTTTGGCTTGGTTTCAATTGTTTCTACTTGCCTGCTCTCATTGAGATGCCAAGCTTTCTTCCTACTTCTCTTTACCACCCATTCATCTTTCCTTTTCCTTCTACTTTCCAATCATCCCAAATATTTAAAGTATAGTGAGAGACTGTAGTTTTCAATATTATTAAAACATCAAAATCTTCACTCATATTCTACATAAAACTACTTACTTTTTAAATCAAAATATAATTGACATACAATATTGCATTAATATTAGGATACAACATAATGATTCAACCTTTGTACATGCTGCAAAATGGTCACTTCAATAACACTAGTTACAATCCATTGCCGTACAAAATTAAGACAATATTATTGACTATATTCCCCTTACTGTATAGTACATCTAATGACTTATTTATTTTGTAATTGGAAGTTTGTACTTCTTGATTCTCTTTGCTCATTTTGCACCCCTCCTCCCATGCCATGCAAATAACAATCTTTTTCCTGTATCTATGAGTCTGGGTTTTGTTTTGTTTTTTAGATTCCACCTTAAGTGAAATGATGTGGTATTTATCAATTTAGTCCCACCAACAGTGCACAAAGTATCCTTTTTCTCTACATCTTCACCAGCACTTGTTATTACTTGTCTTTCTGGTAACAGCCATTCTGACAAGTATTAGGTGGTATCCAACTGTGGTTTTTGTTTTGCATTTTCCTGATGATTAGTGATGTTCAGCATCTTTTCATGTCCCTTTTATTTTTTAATCAAATTGTTTTTTTCTGTTGTTGTTATTGAGTTGATTGGGTTTTTAAACATATTTTGGATAGCATCCCTTACCAGATAATATTTGCAAATACCTTTTCCCACTGAGAAGGTTGCTTTTCCATTTGGTTGATGGTTTCTTTCACTGTGCAAAAGCTTTTCAGTTTGAGTAGTCTCATTTGTTTATTTTTGCTTTTGTTGCCCTTGCCTTTGGAGTCAGATCCAACAAAACAAAACCCTCAAATAAACAAACAAACAAAAAAAAAACAAAAGCCACTGCTAAGACTGATGTCAAGGAGCGTACTGTCTGTGTTCTTCCAGGAGTTTTATGATTTCAGGTCTTACATTCAGGTCTTTAATCCATTTTCAGTTATTTTTTTTGTGTAAGATAGTGGTCGAGTTCTATTCTTTTGCATGTAGCCATACAGTTTTACTGACACCCTTATTGAAGAGAGTAGCCTTTCCCCTTTCTATATTCTCACCTCCTTTTATCATTGATTAATTGACCACATATGCATGGTTTGATTTCTGAGCTCTTCTGCTTTACCTGTCTGTTGTTACACTAACACCATACTGTTTGATTACTATAGTTTTGTGGTGCCGTTTAAAATCCAAGAATGTGATACCTTCAACTTTTTTATTCATTCTTAAGATTGCTTCAGGTCTTTGGGGTCTTTTCTGATTCCATACAAATTTTAGAATTATTCATTCTAGTTGTTTGAAAAATGACATTGGCATTTCGATAAAAATCGCATTTATTTATTTATTTATTTATTTATTTATTTATTTATTATTGGAGTTCAATTTGCCAACATATAACATCTCACCCAGTGCTCATCCTCTCAAGTGCTCCCCTCAGTGCCTGTCACCCAAAAATTTACATTGAATCTGTAGATTGCTTTGGATAGTATGGACTTTTGAACAATATTAATTTGTCCAATCCATGAACACAAAATGTATTTCCATTTATTTGTCATCTCTTCAATTCCTTTCATTGATTTTGTATAGTTTTCAGTATTGAGGTCTTTCATTTCTTTGGTTAAATTTATTTCTACGTATTTTATTACTTTTGATGCAATTATAAATGGAATTGCTGTGTTAATTTCACTTTCTGATAGTGTATAGAAACACAACACTTTTTGTATATTAATTTTGTATCATGCAACTTCACTGAATTCATTTGTTCTAACAGTTTTTGATGGGGTTTCAGGGTTTTATTTACATATGTTTTTTTTTTTTTTTACATATAGTATTATACCACCTGCAAATAGGGACAATTTTATCTCATCATTTCCAATTTGTATACCTTTTATTTTCCTTGCCTAATTGCTGTGGCTAGGACTAAAATACTGTGCTGAATAGAAATAAAGAGAGTGGACATCCTTATTTTGTTCCTAATCTTAGAGGAGAAGCTTTCCGTTTTTCACCATTGAATATGACTGTGGATTTCTCATATATAATCTTTATTATATATTGAGGCATGTTCCCTCCTCTTCCACTTTGTTGGGAGTTTTTATTCTAAATTAATATTGAATTTTATCCAAAGCACATTCTGCATGTATTGAGATGATCATTTTATTTCTATCTTTAATTTTGTTTAATGTAGTATATCATGTTGGTTGATTTGCAGATGTCGAACCATCAATGGTTCGTGGATAAAGGCCACTTGATCTTGGTGGGTGTATGATCCCTTTAATGTATTGTTGAATTTGGTTTGCTACTGGTTTGCTGAGAATTTTTGCACTTACGTTCATAAAGGATACTGGCCCATAATTTTCTGGTGTCATCAAATTTAGAACTCTCTAGGATTCCTGGACCTGGATATCTGTTTCCTTCTCTGAGCTAGAGGATTTTACAGTCATTATTCCTTCAAAAATTTTTCTGCCCCTTTATATCTCTCTCCTCCTTCTAGGACAATGTGAATGTTATCCTAAGTTATTTCCACTTTTTCAAAATTCTTTGTTTCATTATTGCTGCTCTGTCTGGGTGAGTTCCACTGCTTTGTCTTCCAGCTCCTTGATCTGTCCTGTGTCATCAGTCTGCTGTTGAACCCCTGTAGCGCATTTTTCAGTTCAGTTATTGTAGTCCTCAGTTCTTTGACTTCTGTTTGGTACATTATTAAAGTTTCTAGGTTTTGTTTGTTTGTTTGTTTTTGTTTTGTTTTGTTATCCAGTGGCTGATTTTTTTATAGAAATATAAATTTATTTTTTATTGGTGTTCAATTAAAGAAGATGTGGTCTATGTATACAATGGAATATTACTCAGCCATTAGAAATGACAAATACCTACTGTTTGCTTCAACGTGGATGGAACTGTTTGTTTGTTTTTTGAAGTCCTCACTGTGTTCATCTTTTTTTTTTTTTTTCCTGAGTTCAGTGAGCATCTTTATAATCACTACTTTGAATTCTTTATCAAGTAGATTAGTTACCTCCATATCATTAAGGTTTTTTTCCCGAGGGCTTTTTTCCCTTCATTTGGATGCTATTTCTGTTTGCTCATTTTTGCTTGACTCTGTATTTGTTTGCATTTATTAGGTGCAACAGTTACTTCTTGCAGTCTTGAAGGAGTGGCCTTCTGTAGGTGTAGGCCTTCATTCATTCATTCTTGTCTTAGTTCTTGTTTGTCTATTGAACATTTAAGATTGTCTGAAAAGCTGATTTATGTTTGATATGTCTCCATCATTGAGGGTGTGCCAAGACCTATCAGCATTCTGAGGGTAAGAGTCTCATTTAACACATGGTTTCAAGCTGATTGGAAGCCAGACCCTCAGGTATCAGCTTCTAAAATATGGAAATACGTAAAGTCCTGTGGTGCTTCAGTCAAACCCTCCTGGCTTCTAACTTGGGGATTCTGATAGAATCTCTTGGGAAACCATTGCAAAAATTGGGACTGTAGAATAGTGTAAAAGCTCATTTCTGGGAGGCCTTCTTGGGATGTAGTAAAGCCATGCGAGTGTGCAAGGGTGGTGTGTCCCTGATTACATTCTCTAGGAATGCCTCCATAACATCTAGAAGTATGGGAAACCTGAAGCCTGTCCCTCAGGCTGAAGCTCTATGACAGATAAATAGGCCTTTTTCACAGGAAGACTAGGGCTGAGTCTGTGCTATCTGTGCAGTGCCCCAGGAGAGTTGGCCTGCCAAGAACTAACTTTCTGTTTGTTATAGTCCCTTGGGGCTCAGTAATACCAGCCCCTTTGGCCATCATAGCCAGGCAAATAAGAGGTGTTCCTTAAGTGGCTTTCACACACTCATTGACTTTGGCAGGGCCTCTGTAGAATGTATGGGACAGAGCACATCCATTGGCTTGTGAAAGGCAACCAGAAAATGTCTTGTCTGAGTGCACTCGTAATCTTCAGTGATGCTGCAGGAGAGTGCCCTCTCTTTGCATGCCCAACAGACCCATGTTGGGGCAGGAAGATGCTATGACTACTTGTAGTTGCTAGTCCCAGGCAGGGTGCTAGGGAGTTTGAAACTGCTCTTGCTGATTTGAGCAAGGGAGTAAAAAATGCCATGACCATTCATAACTCCCCTGTCTCATCTAGGGAGCAGGAGATCACTGCAACTGCATGCATTCTCCAGCCTCAGCAAGCCAGTGGGAGGATCCCATGCTGAAGCATGCCTGTCTGTGCATCACATCTACAGAGAGCCCCACTTGTCCCCTGCCCCTCCAGCAGATGCCCCTAAATTAGCAAATGAATCTCTTTCACATACATTCCAGATGCTTTTCTAATTGGTGCTTTTGTGCTCTATCCAAGAGCAAGTAAGATATCATGCAAACCCTTTAAAAAAGAGAATCTCAATTTTTTATAGCACTTTGGCTATCAATTTTATTAGTTTTCTAAGTCAGGAGCTTTTCTTTCTGGTGCAGAGAGACACTTTGGTGCACTCCAAAGGTTGAGGTGCCTGATGTGGTATTCTTACTCCTTGCTCCTCCGGAGAACTTCCACAATGGTAGGATCCCTTCCTATTGTGTGTCAGGGTACCAGGGATGTGGATTTTGGTAAGACTGTCTCTCCATCTCTCCCACCGCTTTTGATGTAGTCCTTTTATCCTGTGTTATGGAGAACCTGTTCATCCAGTTTTCGGATCTATTTCAGAAGGAAATGATCCATATGTAGCTGTAGATTCATTGTGTCCATGGGAGTCCTGCAATGCCATCTTGGGCCCCTCTTCCTGATACTTACTTTTTCCCAAAAATATCACCAATCATGTCACTCCTCAAAAATCTTTTATGTTATCCTCCATTAACTTTAAAATGAAGTACAGATTTAGCCTGGCATTCAAGGTCTTTCATAACAAGATTTCTCTCTAATCCTATACTTTCATATATATAATCTGCCTCTAAACTGGCCTATAAAGTGTTTCCTGGATCCCTGTCAGTGCTTTGCGGATTGCTTTTATTTCCACTGTCTAAAATAACATCTTCTCAACTGATAAAATTTCATCATCTCTCAAGATCCAGCACAAATGCCATCTCTGCCAGAAAATCATTTATTGTGTCCATCTGAACTTCTTTTCATGGATAATAGACTTCTATCAATGGCCCACTATATGTTAAGAAGAACATTAGTTACTAGAAATATAATTGTGATTAATTTAGCGATAGGATTTTTTTTTTTTTTTTGCCTTCAGTATTTTTGAGGCTAAGGAGAGGCAAAAGAGAAGCATAGCAGTGTGCAAAGATGGAAGATCCACAGGGTTCCGTGGGGATACATAAAAAGGGAACTTGGCCCAGTCTTGGGCCATGAAAGAAGGATTCTATGAAAAAGTGACATCTTTGCCAAGGCTGGAATCAGAATTCACCACATGTAGAGATGATGAATAAGGATGAGGAAAGAAGGTTCCATGCAGATGGAAAACATGTATTAAGGCGCAAACATTAAAAAAAAAAAAAGAAGAAGAAGAAGAAGGCACAGAATATTTGAGGAATGGAGAGAATTTCCAAATAATCTGAGCATGAAACAATCAAAAAAGTGATGAAAGCTGACATGAGGAAGTAGAGGTTTATAACAGTTGTTTCAAACTACAATAGGAAATTAAGCCAGTGAGAAAGTGGCTGTACAGAATAGGAGAGAGCTTTATTTTGAAAAAAATTAGGTCTGAGAATGTTCAGTATACTGATGGTCCTCAAGAGCAGAGTATGATATGACTCAAGATTGGTATCGAGGAGTGTGAACTTAAAGCATGAAGTTGAAGGCTACCAATATTTAAGGAAGGGTCAGGGGTTCTAAGCAGAAATGGCCAGAAAAGCAAGAGGAGAAACAGAGGGTGTGATGACACATCAGGAAGAACTAAGGCTAATCAGTGGAGTTAAATGTGCCTAAGGAGTTGTGATAAAGAATGAGAAGTGCTTGGTAAACTTACCCAGAAAAGAATCAATGGGAGCTCTGGAAAAAGCATCTTCCGTGGAACTATGGTGGCAGAGCCAGACTGCCCTGGGTTGAGGCGTGAGTGGGAATGAGATGGTGACACTGCAGTTGAGAGCTGTTATAGGAAGACTGGCAGTGAAGAAGTGAAGGGAAGACACTGGCAACTACAGGTAAATATGGGTTGAAAAAAGGATGTTTTAAATTATGAAAGAGATAATATGTTTACATACTACAGAGAAAGGTCCAGTAGAAAGTTGAAATTCAAAATACAAAAGAGAAGGAAAATTCTTATGCATAAATCTCAGAAAAGAAGGTAAAGCAAGGAAAGCATTAGCCTTAAACAGGAAGCTAGTTATTTGCAGCAACAGCAAGTTGGGTGTTAATTCCCAGTGATATGCAGGTTTGGGGGGGCAAGGAATGGGGGAAAGTCTCTTTCTCATGGCTTATACTCTCTCCAAATTCCCATTATATTTCACGTGAAGTCCTTTCTAGCACTTGATACCTGTCCCATAAGGTTTGGGTTTACTTGTTCTATATCAAGCAGTTTATAGACCAGTGCTGTCCAAAACATACATTACGCAAACCACTAATGTGAGCATATATATGTGATTTTAAATTTTCTAGTAACCAGGTTAAGAAATGTTAAGAAAAGGAAATTATTATTATTTTTTTAAAATGCAGTTTGTTAAAGCAGTTTTGTATTTACAGAAAAATTGAGGAGACTGACATGGATTTCCCATATATCCCCTGCCCCCCAAACATGCATAGCCTCCCCATTATCAACACTCTCTATCAGAATGGTACATATGCTAGAATTAATGAACCTACATTGATATATCATTATTACCCAGAGTCCATGGCATTTACATTAGGGTTCAAGGAGGTAATTAATTTTAATATGTTATATTTAACTCAACGTATACAAAATATTCAACATATAATCTACATAAAAATTAATGACATATTTCACATTCTATTTTTCGTAACAAATATTTGAAACCTGATGTGTATTTAACATTATATTAAATCTCAATATAGACCAGCCACCTTTCAAATGTTTAGTAGCCACACGTGGCTAGTGACTACTGGATTGGGTGGTATAGACAAAGATGATAAGTACCAGGAGATCAGATACTATTACTTCCTCTACTTTTAATCTCTTTTGTTCACTCAATGGTTGTTAAATTGAAACTTCATAAAATGAGAACATCTATCAAAGTAGTCATAGGACATTCAAGAATTTCTTAAAGAAAACTTAATTGATCCAGTAAATAAAAATCAGCAGTGCCTATGTAATCAGCTTTGCTGCCAGAAGTCTTCTGTTTTTTTTCTCTTCAAAGACATTTGGAAAACTAAGTTTATCTTCATGATGGGAAATGATGCTATGTGCATTTGTGCAATATAGATGGGATTAGGAAGCTTTGTGACTAAATCAGGCTCAGTTGCTGTACTCGAGGCTTTCCAACTCCTGCCTTTCCAGAAGAGATTATGATTCAGTGAGTGTACATTAATACAGAATTCATCTGATTTGATATTAGAGCAGTTTTTTCTTCTTTCCAATAAACTATCATCTCCCTCACAGGTGGATGGTGTGGATTAGTGGAGGTTGTGGGGATTGCAGGCTCCTTGCTACTTGCTAACCACTCTCAGGAAGCAAATGAGCATAGAAGTTTTCTCTTCTCCAAATAGTCCTTGTGCAGATGGAAGACGACTTTCCTTGGAGATACAGCCTCTGGTACTGCCAATGTGCTACATGAATGAATGAGTGATAGAATCATAAAACGTTGGAGTTAGAAGTGACCTTAAAGACCATTTTATTGACACTTCTACACCCTCTTTTCCCAAGTTCTTATTTTATTCTTCTGATACTGAAAGCAGATTAAGGACTTGCATTGAGACTTTCCCTAGAAACACATTTTGTTTAAAAGTGTGTTCAGAGCAGACTGAATGCATGCTATACCCTGCGGAATAATTCTTGGACATGTGGCATATATATTTGCAACTGACAAAAAAAAAAAATCACTCTGACAGATTCTCTCCCTCTAAATAGTTAAGCTTTGTGTATTCTGGAAGCATCAAATGTGTCCCTTTAAATGGATTCTCCCATTTATTTTAAATTTCCTAAAATAAAAAAAGATCCCCGCTATGTATGGACTTCTTTGTCAGTTCCTGCCACTGTACTCCCAGCTGTGGCTACTGAAGAGCTCCCAACAGATTGCTCAGCTTTGCCTAATTCCTGAATCATTAAGATTCAGGCCTGGTGGTATATTAGAAACTAATTCTCTACCAGCAGGAATAAGAAAATTAGTCTGTAGCCCTATGCCAGGTGTCCCTTTTCTCCCAAAGACTGCATCAGCACCAAGCTGAGCTTTCTTCTTCTAATCACTGTCCCTCCCCTTCCCTGTGCATTTCCACCCCATTCTCCTGAGCTGCCTGCCCTTCTGGGCCTCTTGCAACAAAGTCCAAGTCCAGTCAAGCAAGCCTCTAGCCCCCTTCTCATTCCTGCAGATATCTTCCTTTGGGGTCTACATCCTATTCCCAGCATCATCAGTCACTGTTGCTGTTCTGCTTAAACCCTGGTAGCGCTCTCTGACAGCAGGGCTCAGTATCCTCACCTACTGCTAGGTATCAAGCCATTGCCTCCTTGTTCCCCCTTATTTCTCTTTCCTTTAATCAGACCTTTTGGAAAACCCACCCTAAACCTAGAGGATTCACTGTTTTGTGTTTTTGTGGGGCTTTTTTTTTTTTTTTTTTTTTGGACTTAACAATTTGGCCTTCAGACTCCCTTCCCTCGGAGTTATCACATGGATCCTAGGATAACTCCTCAGAACCTCGATTTCCTTCTTTCCAGATAGCTTCCTCCTTCCTGATCCTTTGCTGCAAGATCCTAGCATGGCTCAGGCTGAAAGTATGCAGAGTATCAAATCCTGGCCAGTTCTTAGAAACAAAATCATAAATGCTTGTTTGTGTTCTAATATCTCATTTTCACTGGGTACTAGGGGTCTTCTGCAGGATTATTATATTCAGAGTTTTTGATGGCTGCCTCACCAAGAAAAATCAATCATCTATCTAATCTTAAACATCTAGTTTAAAAGGGACTATGAAAACTTTGACTTTGGTATAGGGTCCCATAAAGATGAGAAAAGAGGTTTTAATACTGTGAGCTCTGTTTATGCAGAAAATTACAGATACTCGGGTTAGTTGAGTAAGAATGGAAACACATGTGTGGTACTATTCTTGATTGTTTTCTTGATTTTCTTCTGCTTTCACTTTTTCCTTTTTCTTTTGGGATGTTAAGAAGAAATCCACTGTACAAAGTCAGGATAGATTTTTTTTAAGTATAGGAATCTCAGTTGTCAGGACTATGCACACTAGAACACACCCTGACTCCATATATTAGCCTGCAGAGACTTCATCATATATTAGGCTGCAGCAAAGATTGTGTTTATATAGCCATCTTGAAAATTGTCAGACAATATATCACTTGAAGGCTGTCATATAAAGTAAAACATTAAGAAGAATATTTATGGGTTTTTTTTGTGCTGTCCTAGCATTACAACTCCAATAAATCATTTTGCAGCATGTACCCCTCTTTCCTTTCTGTCTTTGTAAAACTTGTGCAGTTGAACAGTTGGTTGGAACTTGGAAAGTCACAAGCCTCACAGAGGCTCTTTAAGTCTTCCAACAGTTTATTAGAAAGGATGTAGACATTTTAAAAAAAAATCCCCACTGTCATGAACATAAATTGAGGTTTTCAGCCTGGGACAAGCTGAATAAAAAAAAAATAATCAATAGTATATTAACATTTTTTCCACTCATTTGCCATTCTGACAGTGCAAATAAAATTTGGTCTAAATGTACAGACTCTCAAGCAACAATGTACAGCCTTTCTTCGTCCTCCATGCTAAGAGATGTAAAAGTTTAAGGGTCAAAAATACTAAATGTACAGGCTTCAAAACCATCTAAGTTAGGGCATTTACTAGTTTTAGCTAAGATACATCTGGAACACTGACAAGTGATCACTCACAATAATGTGAAGTAAATTTTTTGAAAAATAAAACTTTAGTGGGATAATTCTGGAGGATATACCAGAGGAACACCCTGAATTGGAGGGTGGTGATTAAAATGCCATCCTGTGGGATGTTACTCCCCAGCCTGTGAGCACCAAACTGCACATTTCCCCTGTGTACACTTTGCACGCTCATTGCATGAAATTAAAACTAGTTTGTTATGGAGAGATGGCGGCATAATATAAAAATCACTCCAATTCCCAAATAGCACTAGAAAACTGCAAATTAAAAAGATATCAAGTGGTACCAGTCATTTTGACAACATACTGACACTGAACAGAGACATCACTCTAGTAGTTTGGGTTTGACGAGTGCTGTTAAGTAAGTAAAGAGTTTATCTTAGAGCAACTATGAAGTGCTCTTGCCCTTTTGGGTGTTTTCTAGGACTGGTTGATTCCTGTGTCAGGCTCCATGCTGCCCTCGCTGAGTGGTAGAAAGTCTAAGTAAAAGTCAGCAGCTTTCATTCTGACAGACACCACTTTTTCAGGAGAAATAAAATCGGGAATAGTATTCCTAGGTGCGATTGCTGACATTCCATCCATGTGAGCAACGTTGTTAACTTGGCATTCAAAAGTAGCTTTTTTTATGTTTTATGTTTTATGTTTTACCTTAGATATATTGTGAGGTTGCTGGGGGGTACTATTCCAGCCAGAGATGTTAATGTTTTCACAACTTAGAAGAAAGAGAGAAGGAAATAGAGTTGGGTTTTGCGCACCATTAATATTCAATCCAGAACTTTCACAATAGGGACCCCTGGCCTACATGACAGGCAGGTATGAGGGGCAGCCACAAATTCTGGAGGGGAGGGTGCTACTCAGATCCCCATCTTCATCTGCATTTTGTCTCTGTACAGTAAGCTTTACCAAAAGGATACCAGTAAGTACCTCTAGGCTTTCATTTTCTTTCTCATGTGTAGTTGTTTATGTGTAGTTGTTTATTTTTACAGGAATGGGAACTAATGTCCTTCTCTCATTTGAAAATCTCATATCTTTTCATCAAGGCTGCAAGTATAGCAAGTGCAAAATGCAAAATGCTACTACAGGACTAAAAGAAAGAAATTAGTACCATGTGTAAAAGCTGGCTAAATATGACACAAATTTCCATATCTTATATTTTACTCTATTGTTTAAGAAACGATACATAAATAAACAGATTTTTTTTTCTGGAATGTCATGAATGAACATTGTGAAATTCAAGCTGCAGGCTTTCAATAAAGACTTAGTATAACTAATCCATAATTCAGTAGTGAGCGTGATCCATGTTGCTATGATCCTACATGAAAATTGTGCACATACTTTTAATTACTGACTAATATGCTTCTTTTAATTCTTTTAATGCTTACTTCCTTTAATTTACCCAAGAAATTAAAACACATTCCTTAGATTTCCAAATCTTCCCTAACTAAAGGTTGTTCCTAAAAAAATAAAAGAATAAAAAAATTACCATGTGTTTCAAGCCAACTTCCTTAGATCAACTTGTAAATTTAGGTAAGTTAATAATATTGATAACAATTGTCAACTTTCACCATGAAAACCAAATCAGCCAACAACTTGCATGTGAAATATAAAACTGTTCATAAAATCAGGGTTTACATGCTTTTAGTAATTTGTTTATTACTCACAAATGGCATAGAAATGAAGAGAGTGGGTATGTTACCTAGGAATAGAACTGAAGATTCAAGGTAATTTATTGAGAGTCTCCCAACCCACAGGCCAAATTTGTGATCTCAGAGAAGTTTTGTTTTCATTTTTGTTTACTGAGTTTGTGTTTGTAAAATAAATATCCGGTAACAACACAAATATTATTATAAAATTGTGTAATGTAGTGATTGACATATAGTATATACTCACTAAGGTTTATACAAGTAAGAATGCAAGCTCCATGGCTTTGGATTCATACAGACCTAAAATCAGAAATGGGTTATGACGTATGACTCAGATGACCTTGAGCAATTTATTCATTGTGCATTGAAAAAAAAAAAGAGAAGAAAAAGGGCTACTTCTTAAGGTAATTTTAAACTTTAAGTAAAAATAATTTACATTAAAAGAGCTGGGACGTTTTCAGGGCTCAAAACACATAACTTATTTCTCTCCTCCCAGCCCTCTTCATTAATATGGTTGGAATTGGGATTCAAGTCTAAAACAAGTCTAAAACAAGAGAAACTTGTTGATACGATTTACCCTTGAACAACACAGGTTTGGACTGTGTGGGTCTACTTGTATGTGGATATTTTTTGATGACTATTTTGGGAAATGTTTGGAGATTTGTGACAGCTTGAACAAACTCATAGTCAAACTATGTAGCCTGAAATATCAAAAGAAGAAAGAAGAAAGAAGAAGAAGAAGAGGACGAGGAGGAGGAGGAGGAGAAGGAAGAGGAGGAGGAAGAGGAAGAGGAGGAAGAGGAAGAAAAGAAAAGTGTTAGGTATTACTGTAAGAATATCATATATATATATACAAAATATATAATATTGATCAACTATTTATATTATCAGTAAGATATTTAGTCAAGAGTAGACCATTAGTAGTTAAGATTTTGAGGAGTCAAAAGTTATATGCAGATATTTCACTCTTGGGCGGTGGAGGGGGGTTGGCATCCCTAATCCCTACATTGTTCAAGCGTCAACTGTACAAGGCTCTCCAATCTTTCCAGCAAATAAATGGCTTTTCTTTATATATATATAATATATAGATATATATATCTTTATAAAGTATATGATCTTATATGTATAAGATTTATATGATTTATATGTATAAATTTATATGTATTTATATGTATAAGAGTATATGATTTATAAAGAGTATAAGAGTATATGATTTATAAATATGTATTTATATGTATAAGAGTATATGATAAAGTATAAAGTATATGATACTTTATAAAGTATATGATCACTTTATATATATATATATATATAGTGTATAAAGAGAATCTGCCTGGAATCAAGAAAAGCGAGTAGGCAGAGAAAGGAAAGAAATAAGAAAAAATTGTTTATTTGGACTTTGGAAATTTGTTGGTTGTTGGGCATGTGTATTTTAATGCCAATGATAAGCACCTTGGATATCAGGCACAGCTGTGAAGCAGGTTGGTTATGTGTCCCTGCACTACTCACAACTTTGCCTCTTCATAATTGAATCTTGACAGTGGTGGGTGGATGCTATTCTAGCTATTTGGGACTTTGAGGAGCTAAAAACTCCAAAAACAGTATTCTTTCTCATTTAAAATGAAAATAGCCAGGTACCTGGCTGGCTCAGTTGGAAGAGCATGTGACTCCTCAATTTAGGGTTGTGAATTTAAGATGCATGTTGGGTGTGGAGATTACTAAAAAATAAAGTTGAAAAAATAAAAAGTAAATACATAATCCAAGGGTAAAAAAGGTAAAAGTATTTTTAAAAAATAAATAAATAAAATGAAAACAGATTTATTTACTTTTTCTGGTCATTAAGGCAATCCATACATATTCAAGTATGGATTAGGTATAGGGGCTGGTGGGGGAGATAAAACAATCTCTTATAAGACTCCTCTTCTGGGGCAGCTGGTGGCTCAGTCGTTGGGCATCTGCCTTTGGCTCAGGTCGTGATCCTAGGGTTCTGGGATCAAGTCCCAAGTCGGGCTCCCTGCATAGAGCCTGCTTCTCCCTCTGCCTGTGTCTCTGCCTCTCTCTGTGTCTTTCATGAATATGTAAATAAAATTAAAACAAAGACTCTTGAGACAACCACTTTTAACCTTTTGATTTAGGGGATCCCTGGGTGGCTCAGTGGTTGAGCATCTGCCTTGGCCAAGGGATCCCCAGAGTCCTGGGATCGAGTCCCACGTCGAGCTCCCTGCATGGAGCCCGCTTCTCCCTCTGCCTGTGTCTCTGCCTCTCTCTCTTTCTCTCTCATGAATAAATTTTTTAAAAATCTTAAAAAAAAAAACACTTTGGTTTATATAATATTTCAATATTTTTCTTTGCTAATATAGAAGAATTTTATCCCACATTTTACTCTCCCTTTTCAATAAATATGGAGAGAATAGACCTACATAAATATTTTTAATGGTTACATAGAATTCTATTGCATGCTAAAATCATTGTTTGATCATTTCCTTATTAATGAGCATTTTGGTTATTTCAAGTTTTACATTCATGTAAACAACGCTTATAAATCTTAAAAATACAATTTTGATATTAATCTGATTTTATTTTGTCATATAATTTTGGATTACATTCTCAGTTGAATTGTTGGGTATGAGAGAGTATACATTTTGGGGGGCACCTGGGTGGCTCAGTCAGTTAAGCACCTAACTCTTGATTTTGACTTAGGTTATGATGTCAGGGTCATAAGAATAAGCCGCATGTCCAGCTCCACACTGGGCCTGCTTAAATTCTCCCTCTCCCTTTGCTCCTTCCCCACACCCTGGTTGTTCTCACTCTCTCTCTTAAAAAAAAGGGGGAGGTACGAATTTTAAATTATGAATTATGATTGATTTTGCTAGACTACCTGCTGTTTGAGACATTTCTCCTTTCCACTAGGGGAATGCTTAATAGATCCACATGCTAACATACATACATGGTTATAATGAAACAGTCTTTGGTGTTTGTAAAATGTTTTCATATTCAGTGAATCGTTTGGCCCTTATAATTATCCTGTGAAGAAGGCAGGGCAGCTATAATATACACTTCAGTAAATCGAGACAAGCTAGTACATGTAATTCCTTGATGGTCTGACACATGCTGCTTGAAGTTCGTCTTTCATTATCTTTTATATTTCATGGAAGTAGAATGATAGTTTTGCATATTTACAGTTCAAATCTATTATTTAAAAATCTGTGATTTCTGCTAAAATAGCAGATGCCAATCGGCCTTCCATTTGCATGTCATTTGCATTGGATATCATTTTATAGATACCCTCTTAGTCCTTAATTTACAGAATTCCTCTTAGTCTTTATTAAAAAAACAAACACACACTTTTTGGGGGTAAAAGCAACACTCAAACTTTAAGGCTCATGCTGTTGAGGTACTTAATTACCGAGAAAGAGGCTGCATCTTCTTGGTGAAATTTATTCCTAGTTATGTTATTCTAACTGATGCAATTGTAAATAGGATTGCTTTCTTAATTTTTTTTTTGCTACTTTGTTATTAGTGTATAGAAATGCAACAGATTTTTGTATATCAAGTTTTTCTCCTACAACTTTACTGAATTCATTTATTCTAAAAAAGTCACAGAGATGAAAAGTACAGCATAGGGAATATAGTCAATAAAATTGTAATAATGTTGTCTGGTGACAGATGGTAACTATACTTATCCTGGTGAACACTGTGTAATGTATAGAATTGTCAAATCACTACGTTGTGCAACTGAAACTAATATAACATTGTATAGCAACTATACTTGAATAATAGAAAAGAAAAGGAAAGGAAGAAATGAAAAGCTGAACCATGCAATGCCACTTTGCCTCTGTAGGCCATCTTTCCCATGGATCTTCTCATTAATAAGGTCACCATTTCAAAATTGCTTAGAAGACTTGATTTCCCTGTAAATACCCTGGCTTTAACCTGGATAAATAATCCTTCACTTAATATCATAGCTGAGACAAGTCTGGAATATTCAAACAACATATTAGAGAAAGTCAAAAGAAGATACGTTTTGTTGTTGTGCTGTTATAGACATTTGAGAATCCAATATAAATCATGGGTTCTCTTACTGATTAAGCTACACATAAATACTCATGCAGGAATTCTGTATTTTAATGAAATTCATGGGTTTTTTAGTGTCCATGTATGGGCCACAAATAATAATCTCAGAAACTTATTTGGAGATAATCTGATTTGAAAAACCATATCTTACTTTCTTGGGTTACTGCTTTCTTCATAAAAGTTCTTTCTTGAGTGTTTCTTCACAGCCCGCACCCAACATTATATTCTTATACACCTAGACTCTCTAAAGTACAGATCACGAGAGGCCAACATGTATCAGTAATTAAATTCAGGTCCCCTTTCCAACATTTGACAGTTTCTTCCCTGACCTCACCTATCCAATGTCCTGGTTCTACACAGACATCAGAAGAATAGCCATGTTTCTATGTAATACAGGCAACATAGCACACATACAACAAAAAGAGATAAATCCATACAGAGCTTAGGTGGGGAAGACCTTCCAAGCCTACTCTGGTTTTCAGTTTCCCTCAACCTCTTTCTAATGTTTGATGTTGTTTCCTTTTTATTTGCTGAAAGAATTTAAAGTTCTATATTATTGTGTGTTAAGGGATTCTAGGACTTAAAAACTCTTCCTCTCTGTATCTTAAACAGTTGCTAGAAGACACCAGCTAAACAACCTATAAATCAATAAACCTGCCGCCCTGTGTTCATGGAAGTAAAGGGATAGTGTGTCCCTGGGCAGGAGAGAATATACTAGAGATTGCTAGGCAAACTACTCAGAGACAAGATCTCCTAGTTCTTAGTAGAGGATGAAAAAAACAGAGTAACATAGATGATTTTCTAAAGAAGGAACCTCTGAGATGAGATAGAAAATTGGGATTTGAGGCAGAACTTAAGATGAGAGTTGGTATTAAAAGAAAGAAATTGCTTTCTGTAAAGTCATGTAAAATTTCACAAGGGGATGAGTGAGGTTTGCAATTTAGAGCATCTTACCAAGATGCTTTGCAGTCCAGATTGTGGCACTGTGAAGAAAGGAGTGTCTCTGTCTCATTTGGAAGTTTAGCAGAACAGCTTTCCCCATTTTATTATGCTTAAGTCCCATGAAAGTTTGTTTGTGGTCTACCCCTCAAAAAATAAGTCATGTTCACTGGGGCTTATAGCATGGGTTCCCTTTCTATTGCTTCATAGTTCTAGGGCAAAACTACAGTAGGGTTTTGCTTTATTATGTGATTTGAGTAGCAATAAAAAAAAATTATACTGCGCCTGTTTTGTGTGTGTGTGTTCACTCATCCTGTCTATGCCTGAGTTTTCTTAATGACAGATTTATTTCCTTGCCTATTAAAAGACTGTGACATATTAAGCAGACACTATGGAAGGAAGGAAGGAAGGAAGGAAGGAAGGAAGGAAGGAAGGAAGGAAGGAAGGAAGGACCCACTAAATGATAATAGTTCAATTTTATCAGCAAACCCCATATAGAAATTAGTTGCTATAGTTGAGCAGGAGCCTCAGCAAGATGAATGTTTGGATGAGGGTTGAGACCCTGAGAGGGGAAATAGGTTACTTACTTCAGCAGTTTTGCCAGAGGTCAATGGGGCCAGACCTCTAAGGATCATACAAATTCAGAGAGGCCAGAAAGGAAATTAAAATATCCAACTTGGGAGGCCAATTTGTGCTGTTCACTTATTCCAGTGCAGAATTAGTGCTCTGTAGCTCTGGTCTCCACAGGCACATTCCACCTCAGTGACTCCCTAGTTACTAACGTTTTTAAAACTATGCTTTTTCACTAGTTTAGGCTCTTGAATAGCATCTTTTCCAAAACTACACTGTAGAAATCCCCAATACCATACAAACAGTAATGACCATAGCATTTTTTTTTCACCATCACCTTGATACAAAAGGTGACTGCTCTGTATTTCATAAAGTTTTAGCATAAGTTCATAGAAGCCTGCCTGGGCTTACTGATTCCCATTGACCTCAGCTTCCAGGACTTACTTAACCCTCAGCCCCAGGAAATCTCCATATTGCTCTCCAGAGTTAGGTATCAGAATATAGTGTTAAATGTTGCAGCCTTGGGAGAGAGCTGGGTTCCAACTGCGATGATATTTTAACTTTGACAGGTAACTTCCCTGGTCTGGGACTAAGTTGCTCCATTTGTACATGGAGGATTCAGTCATTCTTATTACTAAGAACCTGCTGCATGTATGTTGGGCACTATGATTCCAGATAACCTTTAACTTCCTTTTTGATCTATAGTCCTCACACTTTGTCTTTCAGCTCATAGCAGGTCTCATCACTGAGTCCAATTTGCTGCTGCTGATCATGATATGATCTTTCTATCAGGTTAAAATATCCCCTGTTCCCCAATGAATATTTGAAGTTCCGTGTTCAACTTTCTCAAAGACCAGATATTCTCTATTTAATTTCTAGTCCTCCCATGATCATTACTGCCATGCTCCTACCTTCCAGCCCTTGCTTATTAGCTACTATTGGAAACTCTAATCCTATTGCCCGTTTTCCATTTTAAAAAAAGATACTTTGGCCTCTGGCCCAAGGTTCTTGAGATTTGCACCTTCCCCCCTCCCCACCCCACCTCCTTGATTGGTCAGAGTCTTGATCTCTGAATGACCATCCTTCTAGTAATCCACCCAGGCTTACTTTCATGTCACAGACTGGCTCCAAAGGGGGCATACTTGGTGCTGGCTTTCCCTCAATGGAATGATTATGCCACATTCTAATCCCAGTTCTGACAGCATTCTGATTAAATATACCAACCAAAAAATGGAAAATGCTTATGGCAAATCTTCAGGCAAATACAGCATACTTGGGTTGGTTTGTTCTTGCTGCTTATCTAAGTAAAAATGCCAAACAACAAGCTCTTCCCATTCTAGCTGGTAACAGACCAAAAGGGAAGTGCCACATTTCTATTGTCTCGTTGTGCCCTGTATCTTTCTTTTCTTTATTTTTATTTTTGATTCTGTGTCAAATATCTGTCTGTGCATAGCCTTTTTGCCTCCTAAGTACTGACTCTCTTTGGAGCTGTGGTTTTAGAAACATGCACACATATATATGCAATTAAATGCAGGCTTTGACTTTTCGCCTGGGAAACTGGAAGGATAAGGTGAGCTAAGCTTTTAATTACAAGTACCCATTCTGGGAGGCAGGGAGTTTGAGCTTCCGACAGCTACTGCTGCTTAGCCTAATCCCATCTTTCAGGGAAGAAAAAGAAAAAGCCCACACGTATCTATCTACAAAAATGTTGACTTAATATATTCAACATTTTTTATGTTTGCTAAAGTAAACTCTGCTTGAAAACCAGAGGAAAAAAAATACTACTGTTGTTGTTAAGGTGAAGGCTTAATGTACCAATGATTCTTTGATTCATCTTAGATTATTGCATTATTCTATTCCGTTTTGTTTAAGATTGTCTCATGATATACAGACATGCTAGTCTTCTGCACTTTTATAACTGCTTTCATCCAGAATCCCAAATCTCTTTACAAATACTAATTACTGTGATCTAATGTCACTGGAAATTGTTAAATATGCTCCAAAGAGGTTAAACACTTTAAATCCCGATTTACAAATTAAAAACTAGAATGTGGAAAAGCTAAGCTGCATTTGGGGATTTAAATAGGGTTTTGTTTGAAACAACTGGAAATGACAGCTGTCAACCCAATCCCCTAGTCCTTGAACTCATTTGATATCCTACACTTCTTGAATTATTATACTTGGAGGAAGACAGGTTGCCATTGTGAATTCAGACACTGAAGATCTTTTTTTTTTTTTAACCTTCCAAATAATATATATCACCTAAAAATATCATCATGGAGTTGTGGCATCTTTCCAGGCCAGATTTTAAGGTATTCCTTTCTTATGGAAGTTATATTTTTTTAAAACATGAACTGTAATCAGTAAAATTATTCCTTACTTCTTTAGTGATTTCTAGAGATCTACTAAGTGGATTCAGTTTTGTACGTTTTAAAAAAATAGAGATAAACAGACCATATATGTGTATATGTATGGTTATGTACATGAACATGCATATGTCATATGCATTCATATATATCATATAAATATATGCACACAGAGAATAAGACAAGCAAAAATATTCCCACTTAATATCTTACTGTAAGGGACAAGTAGATGAGAATTTCTTGTGTGTTATACAACCACGTGTCAATATATTTCTAGCATTGCCTTATTTCTAAAGACTTAAGAGTTTTAGTGAAACAGGAAGATATAACGTCTGTATACCTGAGCCCATAGTCTAACTTCATCTTAGTGTTACCTTATTATATTTTCCTTTTAGCAATGGGTGCTTCGGAGGCCAAACTGTAAGTAAACATAGAGAAACTAGAAAGTGTGTCTAAAGAATAAGACTGATCTGAGAATAGGTAAGAGGTGACAAGAATTTTTTTTAAGACTTTCATAGGCTTGAAGTAAATAGATATGCCATTAGGAGATGTCCGAGTAGATATTTGGAGAATGAGAGTAAGAATGTCAGATATGTTTGGCTGTGTATAGATAGGGAAATTAAAAGACTGCCATTGGCACAAATATTGTATGAGATTGCAAAGAAATCTTGCCAATGCAGCATGCAAGTGGTGTCTCGTTTCCTCCTGAGCCATAGCCTAGAGCATTAGATCTTTTGTGCCTAAATCCAAGGGACATGTTTTCCTACCTGGATATGAATCAAACTCCATTTTTAGTTGGAAGTGTGTGGCATTAGGTAGAAGAGATATCGGTTGGTCAATGCTTAAGAGGCTGATAAAATAATTTATTTAGCTGCTAGGACACTTTTCGTGCTAGTCATATAATTGGAACAATTTATTTCCTATTCATAAACACCTATTTATTAGAATTTCTTTTATTAATTTTTAAGTCTAATGTTAGGAAAATCCTAAAATTTTGTTCCAATTCTATGCTAGGTTTTGTCACATGATTTTAGGCATAAACATCCCCAAACTTGGGATGTGTGGACTCCAGTGTTCAGGTTTTCTGGATTGTTTCTGATAATTGGATGTTTTGGACATAGGTTATATGTAAGAATTAACATGACTTCAAGTTATATATGGCTTATGTCTATACTTATATATACATAGCTCTCTATATTTATCTTTATTATAGGAGTTAACAAAAGTAAAGAGTCCCTGACCCATGGTAACTTGTCAGTAACTGTCACTGTCACTGCTTTTGTTGTTACTGTTGTTTGATTTGTCATTTTGTTGTAGTCATTATGTGACATAGAAACCTTCACGGGAGGTATGTACCGTAATTTGAAGAATACCTGCATGATTAGCAACCTCAGATTGGCATATCACACACCGACAGCCATCCTAACTAACTCTCCCCCGGACAACAGTGCTTCATCTCACTTCAAACTCTGGCATCTTCCACTCTAGAAGATCCCTTTATGATTGACAGCTCTATTTCTCTGTGTGTCTCCTGGTAAGGAACTGTAGGCCATTCAGAATGTGAGCCAGTATGTGTGGCCCTCTAGTGATCTTTGAATAACCACTCTCCGTGGAAGGTGCATTTTCAGTCTGGCCAGTTTTTAGCAGGACTCAGAGAGTCCAGGCTACCAATGACTCTCATTAGAGGCTTTCTTTATCTTTGGCTTGATGAAGCCCAAAGGACTCTGACAAGCTCGCCCTGGAGATTCTTGTTACTGTCTCCTAGCTGCAGATCCATGGGAAACCAGGCCCATATCTTGAGTTACCCACTTTCTGAATGATGCCTAGAGAAAGTGAAATTATATCTAGTGTGGATCTAAGCTTTGTACCAGAATGAAGTCTGAGTCATATTCCGTAAGCCCAGGGTTGTTATCTGTTATCATACATAGGAATAACTCTTCCGTCTTGTCACTGCCTATGTAGCATCTTTTCTACTTTTTCTCATAATTACAATTCATCTCTCCAGTCTCCAAGCTAGCTGAAGATCTGCTACCATCATCATCTGTCCTAAGAGCAAATACTGTTAACAGATTACATCTGCCAGATTCCTTAGCTCTCTACCAATTAATAGTGTTTCACTGCTATTTAGATCCCAACTCTGGAATCAGTCCAACTTGGCTTCATGTCCCTTCTCTAATTTACTGGTTGGTTGACACTGGACAGATTATTTAACCTCTTTGAGTCTTCCTTTCATTGCTTGTAAAATGGTGATATTAATAACTACAATTTAAGGAGTTTCTGTGAGGACTGAAAACAATGGTATATGTAAAGTGTTTGGCACTAGCTGGCAATTGTTTGATTATATGAAATGAATATGCAAGACACTTAATGCAATATTTTGGCATCTATGGGCACTCAATATCTCTGAGCTATCACTGAATATGTGCTTTTTAAGCTTTTTTTCTTTTAGTCCCTTCTTCAACCTCTCTCTCCCTCTTCTAGGCTCTTTGGGATAGAGTAATAGAATAAAGGATCATCTCTTCCTTTCAGCTTTTGGGGGCAGGAAAGTATCAGAGGTAGAAAGAAGAGAAATATAAACAAATTATAATAGGAATTCTGAGGAGGGAGAAACTGATTCTGACAAGGGAAGGAAGGTGTCAGAGAGGCCTCACACAGCAGGTAACACTTGAGCTGACTCTTGAATGACTAAATGCGATTGCTTAATTATATAGAATAAAGTAAAGAAAGGAAGACAGGAAATGTGATCACAGTCAAATACATTTGACATGTTATAACTTGTCAGGTAACAAGAGTGAGGTCAGCAGAGCAGCTACTGTGTGCTGAGACTGTGGATATAAGGGAAGCATTTGTTCAGAAGGATTTGGTTAAATATTCATTTATTGTTCCTGTCTTGACTCTGGAAGAGACCTCAAAATCAACAAGCAGAAGGCTAGCAGTTAAATTCATATTTTTGTTGTTGTTTTAGGGCATTTATAAAATCTGTAATGAAATGGATTTTTTTCTCAAGAGGCACATTTTTCTAAGCCAGAGATAAGGTAGTTTGCAGTCTTATTTTCAAGGCACCCCACCCCAGTCCCTCACCACACAAACAAATCTATCCACATTCAGTATATTTGTTGAATCATAAATAAAAATAACAATGAAAGCATAAACATTCGTCTTTCCAAGTATTAATCATGACTAAGCAAATGTTGTCCTGGTTTTTTTAAAGACGTAAATAAGAAAAAAAAAATCCTTCTCGACAATACACTTGCTTGTGCTTGCACAAATAGCATTTCAAAGAGCATTATAAGAGCCACAGCAGTTGGTGTGAGAGAGGAGAGATTAGCAAGACTCCATTCCAGGAAAATCGTTATGGTGATCACTTATCACTTGTCATTACATATAAATCCTATTGGTCTTTTTGCCTCAGTTTCAGCTTGGACTTAACTTACACTTGAGAAATCACTTTTTATCTTCTCCTCTTCTAGAATTTACTTCATTCATCTGACTGGCTGCCAATTTACCCTGACTATTCTATCACCCACCTTTGGTCTCTCTCTCATTCCCTTCCCTACAGCTAAAAGAAATAATATTTTTGCACTTCTATGTTTGACGGCACATATACTGTTATGTTGAATAGGAGAGCTTATATGATGCAAGGCATAGATAAGGAGAGCCTGCAGTAAACAAAAGGTCATTGGATCACTCCTAAAAATGTTGTATTGATAGAATATTTAGAAATTCTGTAATCAATCATGGCAAAATCCATCCAACCCAAAATTTGCACTTTGATTTTGGAATAAAACTCTAACTTGGATATTAGGAAACAGATGTTGTCCCTTTCCTTTTTCATTATGTCCTTGCTCCCATGTATATCTTTTAAAGTGTGTATATATATTCTTGCCATACTCTAAAATGATTCATTTTTTACGTATCATGTACAAGTTCTTCTCCCTATATACTATACTATTCCCCCTATATAGTATATTATTCTCCCCTAGAGTATACTATACTCCCTATATACTATTCCACCCCTTACATACATCAATTTCTTAATGGAACTTCGGCCTGTAGAATAGCTCTAGGAGAAAAATTTCCATATTCAACATCAAGCTCGACATTGGACTTATAATGAGATCTCGTTGTTGACTGATCGAATGAATGAATGAATGAATAAATGAATGAAAATTAATGGCTAGGGATGCTGGGACCTATGAAAAGTGGAATTATAATAGAACAGTAAAATCTCTACTCTTGTTATATCCTTTCTATATACTACATAGCAATAACCTTTTTTTTAACAGTGTCTTGAAGATACTGCTAAATTATTTTCATTAATGCATTAGTAAGCTTACCAATACAGCCATAGGAATAAACCCACAATTTCAGGACAAAATGAATAAACTGCTAAAGACCATTGAATTTACTTTCAAAATGGCTATGGAATACAGCTTTATATTTGAAACACAACTACCACTGCCTTCGTTACTATATATATTGTATATATTTTATTTAAATTATAAATATAAATATATATCCCTTTGAGATGATCCCCAGATTTCTAGGTACTCTCTTGACAAAGACTGTATCTTTCATAAAGTTCTGCGGGAGAAAGTTCCCTGTACTAATTTGCCACAGAGAACTGTAATTCCACCTTTCAGTTAAGGAATTATCCCCTGATCAAAATATTAAGAGGAGCGGCACTAGTTCCTATGATCAGGTCTTAACAGCTTAGCCTGGATCTGTTCAGAATAACCTGGGATTTCCTTCCAGAAAGGGGATTTGTCTCCCCTTTCTTCCAGGAGAGACAGGAGACAAACTTTAATGGGTAATGTATGAAAAGACAGGTTAGGAGTTTTGTATTTAAGTACAAATAGGCCAGAGTATCAGACTTGAAGGCAGGCCTGGATGTGGAAGTGCATACTCAGAATTGGTTAGAACCGTGGATGGTGGGTTTGGTGACCCAAAGGGTGAAGAAGGCGTGGAATGGGAGTCCAAACAGGAGGAGGGAGCTGTGAGGATACCCATTTTGTCTAGGGCTGAACATAAGCACTTCAGTCGGGTGAATTTCACTTGTACTGTACATATTAATAAGATAAATACATTCTCACCTGCAAATGATAGCCTGTTGAAAATGAATAATATCTTCTTCTAGGCAGTAATTTCTACTGATTTACTATTAAGACAGCATTCCTGAGTAAGCATGATTTGTATCCTACATGACAGATAATCTTCCCTTTCTGTCTCTAAGAATATGCATAGCAGTCTTTATGAAAATAGAGTCAAATAGAGCAAAACTTCTGAAATCTTTGAGATCTCTGCTAATATTTAATGCTTCCTTAAATGAAATAAACTTAGAACTCTTTTCCAATTCTGGTGATTTTTCTTAAGATTTTCTATCCACCTAAAATAAAGATGCCTTTTAAGCCATGTTAGTAAGAATAATTTTGCTATAAGACTTTTGCCATAACCTAGATATCAAATGACAGGTATTTATTGAGCATCTAATGTACACCTGGGCTTTGGCTAAAAACACAATACTTAAAAAAACACACACACACACACACAATACTTTGTAATTTACCAGCTTTAGGTAGGCAAAAAGTAAAGACCAGAGAATAGTCTATTTATTTTATAATAAATATAGGATGACTACAGAGGAGAAGAACTCAAACAATTCATCATTACAGCACCAAAAATGGCCATTGTAATGGTGTAATATTTATATTTGTAGGTTACTTCTGTTTTTTGGTGGGTTCTGCAATCACATTCCACTTTTGCCATAAGAGTTGCCATATCTTTAAGTATCCGAATGTACACACTGTTTTCAACACAATCAGAGCATTATTGCTCAGACTTTCCATGACCCATCCTCTCTCCTTAAGCCACCCTCCAACCCTCCACCCTCTGCTCAGTAATATTTTATGTCCCACATGCCCAAACACATGCTTTCTCCTTACGCTTATTTAGGTCTTTCTGGGCTTATGTCCCCAGGAGCCCTAAGGCTCTATCATTTCTCTTTCTTTCTTTCTTTTTCTTTCTTTTTCTTTCTTTCTTTCTATCTTTCTATCTTTCTATCTTTCTTTCTTTCTTTCTTTCTTCTTTCTTCTTTCTTTCTCTCTCTCTCTCTCTCTCTCTCTCTCTTTTTTAAGATTTTATTTATTTGAGAGAGAGGGAGAGAGCATGAGCAGAGTCGAAGGGTGGTAGAGGCAGAAGGAAAAGCAAACCCCTCACCCCTGCTCAACTCAGCAGGGAGCCTGATGTGGGGATCAATCCCAGGACCCTGAGATCATGACCTAAGCCAAAGCCAGATGTTTAACCTACTCAACTGAGCCACTCAGGTGCCCCTATTATTTCATTAATGACATCCAATCTCTAGACTAAGTCCATAAGGTTAGAAGTTCCTATTTTAATTTTTTTTTCCCATCCCTTTGTCTTCAGACTGGGCTGTGCTCTTTTTTCTTCATTTATTCTAAATTAAACTCTTCAGGCATGGATTTTACAAGAATTCCTCTGCTTCCTAAATCCCTAAATCTACTTTCTTTCCCAAATCCATAAGCCAAGTGTTACTTGTCAGTTCATTGATTCTGGCTTGAGAGTAGAGAAAGGAAAAGCCACCCACCAGATAACTTTCTGTTCTACTTTCTCACTTTGTGAAAAAAAGACATAGCTTTGTCAAAAATTTTTTTTAAAGAGTAGAACTGTTCCTAAGGATAAAGGCTTGGAAAGAATGTGAACTTCTTAGAAAAATTATGCCACATAAGAAGATGCCTTCAAGTGCATTTTTGAGGTGCTTATAATGTATGTGCTGGAATTTTTCATTACAGTTCACAATGAAAATAATTTGGCATTAAAAATCAAATCTGTGATTCTAGCTAAAGTAGATTCATTCTTATAAAAATCCATTTAAGGAAGTAAGACCATGCCTATAAGGAATTTTCGTGGCGAGGATCCCAGGCAGAGAGTTAGGCTTATCATTACATTCATCAAATTAAATAATGGGAGTACAACTCAAATCAGTGCTGGACACATAGAAAACACTCATTAAATATTAGTTTTCCTTCTTGTTTTTGTATGTGTGGTTTTTCTACACCCTCAGTGTCCTCCGTGTGTGTGTGTGTCTATTTAAAATAAACATTTGTTTGTGAGGTATCATAATTTTTCTTGAAATCTGAGGATATTTAATGACCAGCATATGGCATATGATATGACTTTATGAACCTCTTCAAACTTAGAGGTCCAGATCAGTACATTATGACCTAGATTGCATGATGAAATACGTAATAAGTAGCAATAAGGTTCATACGTTCAGTTCCTATACTGTACAATAATTTCCAGTAACAATTCTGACTTAGAAGCTCGTAGATATAGACCTTTCTTCTACATAATTTTTGACTTTAGAATTAAGGACAGCCACGGATAGAACCTACATTAGCGTAGCACTTGGCAAGTCACTCAACCCAGCACTCTTTTTGGTATGCTTCCTTCTAATTTTAAACTGTTCAAAATTGTGTGTTTCAGCGACTACTTCTTGCCTCCTACTATTTTTACAGAGTTTCTAATTCAATCTTACAACTTCTAGGCTAGCATTTATTTTTGGTTGTTGAATAAACTAGAAGGCTATGAAATAATTGCTTTTGTTTAGATGCTTTCACAGCATTTCTATAAAATAGTTTCATAATATCCCTTACCTTTTTTCTCAATCCCAGTTTCATTTCTTTATCTTTCGTATCTATCATCTTCCTAAGAGCCCTTTCCTTTATTTTAATCTCTATATTTGTTTTGCCATTTATTTTTCTCATTATGAAATAAAACTAAGGTTACAGTAGCACACTTCTTGCTCAGTTCTCAAAGAAAAAAGATGGATTAGCTACACTCTAACAGTCAGAATTTAATTTAGAGAATTGAAATAATACATAATTATTTGTAAAAGAAAGCTGTAAATAGACTTCAATATACTTTCTATTAAGATTCAAAATGTTTTATTTCACTAAAATTGCCATTATATTTACTCTTTTATGGACATAAATACAACTTGGGTGAATTAAAAAATAAAACACCTTTTCTCAGCAGCCCCACATGTTTCACAACTTCCTAATTCATTAGAACACAATGAACAGGTCTCTTACAACACTGAATACCACCATCACATGCAAAGGTTTGAGGAAGCAAGGTGTTTCTCTAACTAGAATAGTTGAAAATGTGCATGAGTTTAGCTTCTCAAACTTGTGGACTGTGATGGCTACTTGACTCAAACTTTTACAAAACTCTAGGTGTCCCATTACTACTTCCACATTTATAGAGTTACTTATATTTTCATTTATCCCTTCTGCTCCTTGGCCATGCATTCTATCTTTTTCAGATTTCTTATCTTATTTAATGTTTAAAAGAAAGTATTTATGTGAAGTAACATTTACTCAACAAATATATTTCAATAGTTTATTATATACAACACTGTTCTAGATACTGGGAATGAAGAAGTATAAATAAAAAGTCCCTGTTGTCACTGACATGCACTTATTCTACCGAGGGGAGATAATTGGTAAAAAAAAAAACAACAAAACCTAAATAGGTAAATTTTATAAGTAGGAAGGTGTTAACAGCTGCAGAGACAAATAAAGCAGTTAAGAGGAATGCGGATTCTAATGGTAGTGGTGGTGTGTGTATAGGAGTGTGTGTGTGTGTGTGTGTGTGTGTGTAGTGTATGTGTGTCAAGTCATTTTTACTAGGGTTGGCAGGAAAGGCTTTATGATAAGATGACATTTGGACAGACACTAAAAGAAGCAGTGGAAGAAACTGTGATGCTCTGGAGAAGGGTTTCCTACAAGAAGAGAACAGCAGGTGTAAAGCCCTTGGGGGGACTCCGGATGGTATGTTCAAAGAACAGTAAGGAGGCCAGAGTTTCTGAAACAGAGTGAAAGAAGGGAGTGTCATAAGAAATGAGGTCTGAAAGTAACAGGGTGCATCTGAGGGAAGGAAGGTTATGTTCAGACCTCTAAGGCCTTTGTAAAAATGCTGATTTTCTTAAAGGACTACATGATGTCCTTTGTTGTTTTTTTTTTTTTTTTTATTTTTTTTAATTTATTTATGATAGTCACAGAGAGAGAGAGAGGCAGAGACACAGGCAGAGGGAGAAGCAGGCTCCATGCACCGGGAGCCCGACGTGGGATTCGATCCCGGGTCTCCAGGATCGCGCCCCGGGCCAAAGGCAGGCGCCAAACCGCTGCGCCACCCAGGGATCCCTCTTTGTTGTTTTTTAATTTTTATTATTTTCCTTTTAACTTAATGAAACAAAATTACATATACATACTAGTCTTAAATTTTCAGCACAAGAGTCTTGACAATTATATATCTGTATATATCCACATAAAAATTGCCCCTTATAAAATAGAGAACATTCATATCACACCGGAAAGTTCCCTCATACCCTTTCCATTAAATTCTTCCTTTTTCTGTTCTTGAACTTACATAAATGGAACCGTATAGTATGTACTCTTTTATATCTGGCATCTCGTGCTCAACATAATGTCTATGAGAGTCAACCTTGTTGTTACATAAATTAATAGTCCATTTCTTTTTATTGCTGTATAGAATCCTAATGTTTATTTTTTTTAATATTTGTTATGTATCCCCTTTCCCACTGATAGATATTTGGGCTGTTTCCAGTTTGTGCTTATTATGAATAAAGTTGGTAATGATGTCTTTCTGAGGACATATGTTTTTATTTATTTGAAATATGTACCCAGTTGTGGAGCTGGGCCATAGCTGAACAACATAGATGTATGTTCAACTTTATAGTAAACTTCCAAACAGTTTTCCAAAGTGTTTATCATTTTATACTCCCACCAGTGTTGTGTAAGGGCTGTGGTTGTTCTCCATTGATATTGCTAGTATTTTTAAAAATCTTATTCATACAAGTGGGTGTGAAATGGTCCTTGTTTTTTTAATATGCATTTCTGTTTGGTCTAGTGAGGATGAACCCCATTCCTGCATTTATTGGTCATTCCTATATCTTCCTTGTGACATGCTGGTTCATGGGCTTTGTCTATCTTGTAAATGAGTCTCTTGTCTTTGTATTGATGATTTGTGGAAATCCTTTATATTCTCACAAAACTGCATTTCTTCAGATATACACATTCTAAATATTTTTCTTGGTATGTAGTTTGCCTACTTCATTTTCTTAATGGGATCTTTGGATGAACATACAATTTTACTTTTGATAAAATCTAATTAATGTTTTTTGTTCTTTGCAGATTAGTATTTCATGTGTTGTATTTAATATGTTTTCAAAAGTTCACAAAGCTATTTTCTATTTTCTTCTAGAAGTTTTATAATATTTTACATTTAGTTTATGATGTATCTCATATAAATTTTTATAAATAAAGTAGGGATTGAGGGTTTTTGCTTTTGTTTTCCATAGAGATTGTATCTTTCTAGATGTTCCTTTCCCCATTTTGTTAGCTCAGTGGTTTGGTTGAACATCAATTGATCATATATGCCTTAGCATTTTAAAAGGATCACCGGTTCCTACATTGACAATATACCATGGGAGATACAGAAAGGGAAGAAGCAAAGTTAACTCTTGAGTAATAGGCTTGGGCCACAATAGCAGCAGGTCTAATTTTGGACATGTTTTGAAGGCAAAACAACGAGATTTGTTAGTAGATTGGATGTGGTTTGTGAGAGAAGGGAAAACATTAGTGACAGCTGCAAGTTTTTTGACCTGAAAAACCAGTAACAATATGGAGAGATAAAGTTGTTTTTTATTAAAATGAGGAAGACTCTAGAGTGGCAAAATCTAGAGATATACATATGCCTGGGCACATTCATAGATACGAACACTAATCACTACAATTTTTTGAAACCATTTGTGATTTGACCATTAGGTCATTTTTATTCTTTTTTACATTTCTTCCGAGATCTTTATGGTAATCTAGATTTTTTTTTGGTAATCTAGATTCTTATATCCAACTGCCTAGTAGATATTTTTAACTGGAATGCATTTAAGTACCTTGAGTTTGCTATGTTTAAAACTAGACTTAACAATTAACCCCACCCTTGCTCTCTAGAATTTTCTTTAATGACTGGGTGATGTTTAAGTTAAACAAAAACTGGAGTGATTCTGGATGCTTCCCTCTCCCTTACTATTATATCTGCTTTATCATTTACCAAGCTCTAGAAAAAAAAAAGAAAAATTAAAAATACATGAGAAAAAAATCTTCATTTATATTTCCTTTATAAATCTTGCGCAAGAATTTTTTAGACACATTCGTAAAAATCCCCACTAACTTCTACCCCCATGGTTCTGCTCACTAAGGAAGTCTGGCTCTGCTGAAGAGTAGTAAATGGAGCACATTATTTGGATGGCCTGAGTTAGAATCAGACGTTGGTTAGAATTATTGTTCTACTTCTTCCTAGTTGTAGGAGCCTAAGACAAATTAGGATCTGTCTTTGTAAAGTGAAGACAACATTGACAATGACCTCAGATTAAGTTAGGAGCTATGCTTCCCAACGTAGGGCAATATTCCTCCCAGGGGTATTAGGCAATATTGAACCACATTTAATTGCACAGCTGCAGGAATGAGCAGAGGGGAGAATACTGGCATCTAGTGGAGGTAGAGACCAGGGCTGCTACTGAATATTTTATAATATACAAAAAATTACTAAGCTCAGAATGCCAATAGTGTCAAAGTTATGAAACCCTGGTTTAGATCTATAATTATATTTATTTTATGTACATATCTTGCACTAGACTTGCACTAGGCTATACCCTCCATAAGGAAAGAATGAGTCAATTTTGTTCACCAATACATACTCACTGACTAGACTAGTGCTTGTACATAGTAGATGCTCAATGGAAAAGTTGATTGATTTCCAAATATTTGGTTATTTATGTATCTGTTTCTCCTTTGAATTGCACTCTCACTGAGGGCAGACCATCTTTCCATAAGTGGGCAACAGCATGAAGCACAGTGCCTGACTTATGGCAGATGGGCCATACTACTTTTTCAGATAATGAAAAACTATGCAGATTCTCTGTAATTTTAAAGGGGATGAAATGTGAAGTTAACACATACTTTCTTTTCTCTTCCAAAATCTTCTCCTGATCCAACTTTTTTTCTACATTCTTAGGCTAAACAAACAGCCCACAGGAGTAATTTGTGTGTTGTATAATTAGTTCCAGACGAAAATATTTTGTTTGAGGCAGAAAAGAAAAATAATTTTATTTCTCTAAAAAATAATAGTTCTCAGTCTAATCATTCACCTCTAAATAATAGAAGGAGGTGGTATTTTAAGTGTCAGAGAAGAAGCTATCTTCCTCGGTGATCTTTTGCATGCTAAGAATTCATAATTTAGCAGAAAGGATAAACATATGGATAATCATAATACAATGAGAAAGAAAAGAGACTATGCCATTGAGTTCTCGTTGCCTGGTTTATAGTAGGTACTGATTGGATGAAATTAAAAGAACCTAAAATAAGCCTGACAATGATGTTCAGTGAATGGACACTTTCACTTTTGTCCTAATGGGTAAGAATTCAATGTGTGTCAGCTTTTTGTATATATATTCTTAGCATTTCTACCCAGTCTTTCATGAAGGACCTGGTTATGTTTACTGGGGGATTAAGGGATCACAATGTTTTAAAGCTTTGCTGAGGCTCAATATGAATTCTGGGGAGGAAAGACAATGAAAGGAAATATACTTTCATCGGTTTTATCCCCATATTCTCATAGATAAATACTATTCTTGTCCAAACTAGACCAACTTGAATTGCCAGACCCAATCTCTTGGGACTTCAGCTCCATGTGTTCTCTCCTCATGAGACTTTCCTCTCTCCTCACCTATCAAAATCCCTCTTGCCTCTTAATATCCAACTCAAAAGTGACTTCTGCCATGCAGCCCAGTAGATGTCTCCCTCCTTGAACATCAATATCATTCAAATATAATTCAAACTTTTTGAAGGAAGTCACAATGTATAGCCCACACTTAAAAAGTGATGAGTTATACTACAACTCCTTAAGGAGTCCTTAAGGGTAGAGTATCTAAATATTATTTGAAATTGTTCTACATGGGAGATTTCAGAGCTCCATCAGAGAAGCAGTAGGAGATAGATAGATGATAGATAGATGATAGATAGATAGATAGATAGATAGATAGATAGATAGATAGATGATAGATATGACTTACATGCTCTGGAGGCCGGCAAATCTGAAATCTGTGTGGGGTAGGTTCACACAATAGAAATTCTAGAGCTGATGGTCCAGTCCAGAGAATCCAGGTGGAACTTGTTCTTCTTCCAAGAAATGCTAGTTTTGTTCTCAAGGCACTTCAACTGACGAGATTATTATCATCCAACCCATTATTATCATTGGTTCATAGTATCAATAATAATCTCTTTTACTTAAAGCAAATTGATTGTAGATGTTAATCATATCCATAAAATATCTGCATAGCAGCACCTAGATTAGTGTTTAATTAAATACCTAGGCACTACGGTTTGGCCAAGTTGACATATAAAATTTACCATCAAAATCTCATCTCTCTTAATGATTAATTGATTCATTGATTGAACTACTTATTTATATCAGCATGGACATTTATCTTATACATCTAGTTATAATCCAACAATATTTTGTTTATGATTTTCCTCAAATTGTTCCAGCTTTGGCCATTGGTAGTTTTTTCAGTTTGATACTGTGTGTCTTTGACATAATCCCACCATTTTCTGTGTGCATGTATATGTGTGTGTGTGTGTTCATATGTATGTGTATTTAGCACCTTCTACTTTCAGGCACTGCAAGATGCTTATCTTACCTATTTCCTGTCCTAGTTCTAGGATTAGTGGTTTATCCAAGGAGCCCCAATTCCTTTTATTGGAGAATGGTATTAAAAACCAGATTTAGATATCAGATGTGCCTGTTGTTATCAGAATGTATTGTTTCTAATGCTCTCAACTCACAGGGCAAGGAACTATATTTATATCTACTAACCCATATATATACACATATACCTATAGGTATTTTTTTAAAAGATTTTATTTATTCATGAGAGACACACACAGAGAGAGAGGCAGAGACACAGGCAGAGGGAGAAGCAGGGCCCACGCAGGGAGCCCGATGTGGGACTCGATCCCAGGATCATGCCCTGGGCTAAAGGCAGCACTAAACTGCTGAGCCACCCAGGTATCCCCTTATAGTTATTTTTATATGATTCCAACTTAATTCATTATTACATGGATCATCCTAACTTCTGACCCTAGCTTATCTGGAGACCCCCACCCCCCAACTCCAACAGTAAGAAAGCTGGCTTCTACGATCTACCATCAACTTACTAATTTCAATTCCATTATACTTATATAGTGGTTTGATAATTGTTAACCTGTAACCCCATGGGAAGCAACTTTATCAACTTCCAAAGTGAGGTCATCACCTTTTCCCCAACTCTCTTCAATAGTTATATTTTTTTCTCATTCTGTATTCCATCTGGGATCCTTAACCTTATAAATGATTTTTTTGAATTACATGCATTAAGGCTCACTATTTGTGCTATAAAGTTCTGTGAGTTTTAATAAATTAATAGTGTAATGTATCCATTATTACACTATCATAGAGAATAATTTCATCACCCTAAAACAAAACAAAACAAACAAACAAAACAAAACAAAAAAAAACACGCTTCACCTATTTACCTCTGTCCTATCCTGGAATCCCTGGAAAGCACTGATCTTTTTATACTTTCTGTAATTTTACCTTTTCCAGAATGTTACATAACTGGAATGATACATTATGTAACCTTTCAGTTACACTTCTTTCACTTAGCAATGTGCATTTAACATTCATCCGTTTCTATTTGTGCCTTGATCATGCATTCTTTTTTATTGCTGAATAATATTCCCTTATATGATTATAGCACAGTTTTGTTTGTTTTATCCTATTCACTTGTTGAAGGAATATCTTGTTGGTTCTAATTTTGGGCACAGTAATATTTGATCAGTAACAGAATGAATTATGGGATCAAATGATCAAAACAATGTCTTTAGATTTAAAGTTTTAGAAAAGGGGAAGAACCTAATTCCTTTTTATTTATTTCAGCCTCAACTTCCTTCATGCCAATTCCTTCTTTTCCATTACTATGCCTACTTAACTAAGAATTCGTTTCCAACTGCTTATCAGTGACGAGTGTAGCTTTTGAAGCTAAAAGAAAATTTTGTAGAATTATTATACATAGCCCAAAATTAATCTGAAATTCAAGAACAAGGAAGGATGCGTTATCATGCCCTTTGCACTGAAGAATGTATGGACACAGCACATTGACATAAAAGGGAAAAACAAACCAAACATATAGCCATCATGAATAATTGCAAGAAGATTATAATTACTATATTTTCAGATGCTGCAATTAAAGTTCCCCATTTCCTGCCTATCATGGACCAGGACTTGAAAATATGAAAGTTGATGTAGATGGACAGGAGATAAAATACCTTAAGATGACAATTATATCTAAACATTTATCTTTAACAGGAAATTGATGGAAAATGCATATACTACACTTGTTTGTTTATTTGTTGCTTTTAATTCTGTGCTCAGAGAGCCTTAAAATCTCTCCAGGTTGGAAGGCAATACCCCTTGTGTATTGGAAACAGAATTTGTATCAGGGCCCATCTCTAAAGCAGGAAAGAAAACACACCATCCTCACTGAAGCATGCCAATTCCAAGGCTGATTCACATTCCAAATTGAGTTGTTTTGCCTTTCTTAGCCTTCCTTTGAATATGTTTCCAAGCTATAATCTGTAGACAACTGTTCGCCCACATACCTGTGGTTAGGCATTGTGAGACAGCTTTACCTTTATTCCATATTAAATGTAAAAATTACTTTAATGTAGCACTGAAGTAAAAATGCTGTAGGCACTCCAGAAAGTAAAAGCCAGAAATTTCTAACTTAATGGTCCTGCAGAACAAAAACCTCAGCTTCATTGTGTACTCTATGCATGTCAAAATGTACATTTGACATAAAGCTGAAGGATAAATAAGATAAACCACTTTCATCTTACTACTTATTATGAAGGATTTGAAAAAATATATCAAGGGCAAGCCAGGGTCTTACTCTTTCTGCGATTTTGCTCTTGTGTATCTCTCTGGGCAGGGAGTTCTTAAGTCAGATTTCAGAAATGAGCACAGGAGGAGGCCAGAGAAGAGAACTTTGCTCAAATATACAGTCTGGCTGAATATGTCTTTTTCAGCTATATAAACTATCAATATATTTTTATAATAAAGTGGTTTAATAATATTTTTTTTAATTATGGAAGGCACTTTCATTGATCAACAGTTATTTATTGAAAAACTGCTTTGGTGGTGTCTGACTGGCTCAGTCACCAGAGCATGCAACTCTTTATCTTTGGGGTTGTGAGTTCAACCCCCCAAGTGGGAGTGCAGATTACTTAACAAAATAAAATCCTAAAAGTGAAATTTAAAAAAAAGCCTACTTTTTAAAAATGTTGTCCATCGAAAGATGAATGGATAAAGAAGATGTGGTTTATGTATACAATGGAATATTACTCAGCCATTAGAAACAACAAATACCCACCATTTGCTTCGATGTGGATGGAACTGGAGGGTATTATGCTGAGTGAAATGAGTCAATCGGAAAAGGACAAACATTATATGGTCTCATTCATTTGGGGAATATAAATAATAGTGAAAGGGAATAGAAGGGAAGGGAGAAGAAAGGGGTAGGAAATATCAGAAAGGGAGACAGAACATGAAGACTCCTAACTCTGGGAAACGAACTAGGGGTGGTGGAAGAGGAGGAGGGCAGGGGGTGGGGGTGAATGAGTGACGGGCACTGAGGTGGGCACTTGACGGGATGAGCACTGGGTGTTATTTTGTATGTTGGCAAATTGAACACCAATAAAAAATAAATTTATTATTTAAAAAAATTAAATAAAAATGTTTTTTATCTTTTCAAATATTTTTATTTATTTATTCATGAGAGACACAAAGAGAGGCAGAGAGAGAGAGAGGCAGGAGACAGGAGAAGCAGGCTCCATGCAAGGGAACCTGATATGAGATTCGATCCTGGGACTCCAGGATCACGCCCTGAGCTGAAGGCAGATGCTCAACCACTGAGCCACCCAGGCATCCCAAGAAAGCCTACTGTGGCCATGCAATGCTGAGAAATTCTAGACACACACCAACATTCTAGGTAGATAGGCCAAATGTAGTACCTACTTAGAGAAAATAGATTTATAAGAAATTAAAAATAAGATATGATTAAGTATCTGATAAGTGGTAGAAACCGGTTGTTCCCATGAAAAGGACTGTGGTAAAATAACTGATTTCCTAGAACTCTTGGTACAGTCAGAATGTCATTAAGAACTCAGAAAAAAACAAAAACCTCAGGAAAGTGAGAGAGCACATCATGGAGAGTATTTAAGACATCAAAAGAACACAACTAAACCAAAGAATTGATTAGATTATGGTATATAACAAAGCCCACCAAAACTTAGTAGTTTAAAACAACTAATGTATTTAGTTTATGATTTTGTGGATGGCAGATGATTGTTCCAGTCCAGGCTGGTTTTGCTGATTTCTATAGGGTTTCTGTGAGCCCTAGTGGGTTGGCTGATGGCTGATAATTCAGGATGGCCTCATTCCCATGTCCATTGATTTTATACTGTCAGCCAACGTTTTCCCCCATCACACTAGCATAGGCTCATTAATATGGTAAACTCAAGATTCCCAATGCAACAAGAGTGAGCAAACCCTAAGGCAAAACCACTTTTCAAGTTGGTTCAAGTCATGTGTGCTCTTGTCCCTTTGGCCAAAGCAAGTCAAGACAAACTGGACAAATAAGTGACTTATTTTGACTGAAAGAACTGCAATTTCACTTTACAAAGTCGTATTCATGAGAGGATGGGTAGAGTCTATGGCCATTTTTTTTCAATACACCACAGTATAAAGCAGGGATCAAAGATAGAGCTTCAGTGGAGTAGAGTTAATGTTGAGAAGTGAAGAAACATAGTTGTTTGCCCTTGAATGAGCCACTGCAGGTTTTTGCTAGAGGAAAGAAGAGATGACTAAATTAACATTTTATGAATATTAATCGAAAAGTTGGGTTGATGATAGTCTGGAGGAGAGAGAATTTAAAGAAACAGTCAACGTTTGAGAAAGCAGCTAGCAGTATCTGGCACCTATCAGTTGCTTACTAAATGATCCCTGTATCTTAATCTGAATCCAGATGTGAAGTAATTAGGACATGCACTCTGGCAATGGTATGAATGTAATGCAAGTGCCAGATGTGAGAAGCAATTTTGAGTGAATTATTAGCATGTCTTGATTACTGGTGGATTTGGGGGTTAGGGGAGAGAAATAGAAGGAAATTAAGAAGAAAAAGATAGCTTCAAAGTTTCAATCCTTGATGACATAGAAAGATTGGTAATATACTGACAGATACAGAGAAGGAAGGAAGCATCTATTGGAACAAATTTTTGTTTAGACACATTAAATGTTAGTGGACAGCAGCATATTCCATTGATCATGTTCAGTGGGGCATTGGGAATATGAGTGCAAAGCTTGAAAAAGAGTCAGGAATATATGACTACATGGGTATTATAGATATTATTGTCCATCTTCCACATTAGGATGATTAGAAAATGTAATAGTTGGATGAAATTTCTGACAGAATACAGAGAGGGAAACAGAGCATGGAGATACTCATTGGAGGAAAAAAGAAATCAGAAAAGGATTATTAAAAAAAAAAAGCAGAGGGAGGAATGGTCAAAGGATTAGGGGTATTGGGGTTGGGGATGGGGAACAATATCATATAATGTCAGAGAGGCCAAAATAAGGAAAAGTTCGAAACAATTTCCTTCGTTTTAATCAAAAGTATTAGTAAGGGGATTAGATTTTGTTGTTTCAATAGGAACAACAATAGCAGACAAAAGAAGTTGGCATGAGGTTGTCCGCAATGCCAAAGAATGGTCTAGAAAGATAACTGAGGCCAAACTCCCACTTGCAAGATACTTCTCCTGGATCAAGGAGAAGATCTAATCACTAAACTGTGTTTCAGCTCATCAACTTAGCTTACAATTGCACCATTTAAAACAGAGCAATTTGACATGGTAATAAGAAAATTTCCTGACCCAGGCAGATAACATGGGTAGAGTCAATAATTTCTCCATTCATTTTGTTCGCATTTTCTGCTTTTTAAAATGATACAAAAGTTTGTTAGTTCCTAATGCTGCATATGCCCAATGTCTGGTCAGCTGCTTGTTAATTATGAGTTACAAAGTCAGTGAAAGCAGACAGATCGTTAGGGCTCACTGTTTATGTTGTGGTCAGCGTGGACAGGGTCCCTTAGAGTTGCACAACACAAAATGTGTGTGACCATTTATGACAGCTTAGGATGGGAGGAAATCGCCTTTGAATGATTTATACTCTATTGTGCAGGAAGGGCATGCAGGAAGAAATGCACACAAACACCCGCAAACACACACTACACAGAGCCACTAGAAAATCCCAAAATATTGATTTCACAGAAAGACCAGGCAAAGGAATCAATGACAGAGAATTGTGCAAGAGATTCTGGGATGTTTTTGTTTGGAGGAGAGTAAGTAGACAAGATATCTTGAAAGAAAACTCATGTTAGAGAGAAGTAGGTACAAGGTCAGAAAACCAAATATGTGGGTCTCCCAATGCCAGATTCATAGGCTATATGGAAACTTGAGTGATAGGAACATTTTCACAAGGATTCACAGTGAAGGGAAGCAGTTAGGGGATGATTTCAGACAGAATAATTACTTTTTTAAAAATCTTAGTTATATACATATACATATGCATGTATACACATAGATAAATACATATACATGCATGTGTATAGACATATACATATATTCAGAGTTTTTACATATATACACATATAGAGAGTTGTATCATCTGCTAGCCTGGGTAAGTATCCTGCGATGAAGTACATCTATGTGATTCGCCCTTCACATTTATTTTACAATTTATTTCTGGATTTCTAGGGACATCTTGTAAATTGAATATTTTTCACAGACATCCTGGTTTTTCATCTTCATAATATAAGAAAACTTATATATATACATTGAATAAAACTCAACAGTTATTAAAAATGAATTGACTGTGATCAGTGCCCGACATATTGTCCTAGCATATTCTTATTCTACTTCAGATTAAATGATGTGAGTTGAGACTGTCATAATCTTGTTGACTTGTTTAATTTGAAAAGCAGAGTTGTCATTGAATTGATATGAGTGAATCGATGGCTAATCAGTTTAAGTAGCAATCATTACTGAACATATTTATGGGAACTTAATTACTGTACAGTAGCACCATGTCAAGTGTGAAAAAGCATTAAAATATACTAGAATGTGTCAACAGGCAATGTCAGAAAGTGCAATGGACTATGAACCCATTAAACTTTTATATTTTTATGCACTTTACTTGGACAAATCATCAAATCTTAGTGATAACTTGCAAAATATGTAAATAAGTAATATTGCACTTCCAAGCAACCCACGACACATTCTTGGCCTATTTGTACATTCACTGTATTTAACACAACTTACCATCAGGATTGCTATTGTTGAGTACAGATTCCAGAGTATTTCATCTAAAATTCTGGTGATGATCTAGGCAGGTGGTGAAAACTGTACCTATTTAAGCAATTCCATCTACATCAATCTTACTTCTTTCAATATTTTATACTCTATAATCTAGTTTATTTTATTGGACAAGCTTGCCTTAGAAAACAGGAACAACACACATGAGACAATGGAAAGACACATGTTCATACAAAGGTTCAGACCTCTTTAGAGGGTTCAGCATGGCTGGGAAAAAAGATTGGATCTGAGTTAGAAGCTGAGCATTGGTCTGTGAGCAATGAGGAGGAGAAGAAAGTGCCTGTAGTAAAGATTATGAGAGTAATACAAGGAGAAATATCCCTACTTCAGATTTCTGAAATGATTTTAGAATTAGAAAGCAGTCATGGCAGGAAGATGACACTTATTTAGAGATGTTTTTACAGCTTTCAGTTTTCTCTCTCTCTCTCTCTCTCTCTCTCTCGTCTTAGATGCCGACAGACACACATACCCCAAACACTGTGAACATGCACACACTCCCAGGCATACCCACGTACAGAAAAGTACACATCCTCTTCCTTTGTAATTAGAGACGAGAAAAAAAAAAAAAAAACCTCATTGCTACTCTTATCTTTTCACTACCCCTTTCCCTAGAGTCTTTGGTTGACCTTTTATTAAAAACTCCATTCCAAAAGCCAGATCCATCAGTTAGGAGAGAAAATATTCTTCTATCAAATGGAGTCTTTGTCTCCTATTTTGAATCAAAGGTGAAATAGGAAATAAAAGCAATGTGTTTCTTGAAATCATATTTTTATCTTATAGTCTTGAAAGCTTATTGACAAGAACACTTGTTTCTTGAGGTCTTTTATTTTGCATCCATTCTCTCATAGTTTCTATAAGCGGTATATTTTATCTATTTCCACCCTAATTAAAACAGTGCTTAGAAAATAGGAGGAGTATGGAAAAGGTAAGGAAAGTTCATTTTAAAGAGAAAATAAATTTTTAAAAGAGAAACAAATTGGCTTGGCAAGAGAGGCAAAAATTAAAACTCATGGTTATTGGGAAAACCAAAAGGAAAGAAAATAAGGTATATAGGTTTGGGCCAAAAGCTTAGGAAAACTCTAACTGATGCAGGACAAATCTGACTGTACATGTCTCAGCTGCTCCTATGTTCTCTTAAAGGTTTCATATCTTTTTTTATTTCTCTAAAGTAAAAGAACAACCTCTTGATGAATTGATTTCTGGGACAATTGCACAGGTAATACAGAATGCTTCTTTCCCAAGTTTAAGCATTTAGGACTATGAAGACGCAAATGGTTGGGGATTACAGGCTCACAGTCAAAATTAAATACCCCCCCCCAGACTCCTGAAAAATGGAAATTTACAACATCTGATCTGTACACATAGTTTTTGAGAAAAGATATACAATCCTGTGTCTTTATGCTCACATGATCTATAACCTAAGAGTTTAGCTTATCGTGTATTTCCCCTTAGCTCAAACATTTCCAAGATTCAGGCTTATAGTAACACTGTAGGGACAAGGATGTATTAGTCAGTTCTACTAATGTACTTACACACACACACACACACACACACACAGGAAGGTTTGGTGAGAGAGTGCAATCACAAGCTAGCAATGCTCAGAGTCTTAACCTTTAGAGGTACTGGACAAATGCAAAGTTTTCTTCAAAATTTTCTTCCATCAAAAATACATGTAACAATATCCATATGAATATTAGTGTTGAAATACGTGATCAGATAGGTGAAGAAAAAAGAAAAGCATTCTGCTAAGTTCAAAGAAAATGTGTTCCTGAGATTGAAGGTATAATGAGTAACACGTCTTCTAATATTTTTGCACTGACAAAGTGAAGAGAGGATCTGAAGTAGCTGGATATTGAAAGTTGTTGATGAAAAAGCTCTGAATTGTCCATGCTAACTCTCTAATGAATCAGATTCCCTTGAAAATCGTTCTTTTCTTTCTTCCACTTTACCCTAAAGATCTGATTCTTGTGTTTTGTCCATTTAATAAGATAAGCATCTCATTCAAAGGGAAACAAGCTGACCTTAAAAATTTCAGGCTTATTGGAATCAATCTCCACTGAAAGGAGCTACTGCTGTCTCTGGGATCAAAAGTAGAACATGAAATCCATACTGGCTCATTAAAATCCTAGACTTCTTCAGGCCCATCTGTAATGATGACAAGTAGTAATCAATGTGATTGCAATGTGTACTTAATGTTTTCCTATATCAACACATGCATACATGTAGCATGGTTTAGAGAGGTTGGAAGTATTTCAAGATTGCTTTGCTCTCAAAATTTTAGACTCTATCATGGTTTCTATTACACACATAATTGAAACAGGTGATGATCTAAGTAGGAGAGGAGAAACTGCTATTGTGACTTTTTCCCCATTGTGAGCTTTTTGGGTTTCAGCAGCCCAACACTCTCAGGCCCCAATGTGAAACCCAAAGATACTAAACATAAGCCAAACTACTATCTCGTGCTAACACCCAGAGATGATACACCAGCAAATGTTTCCTCTGGGAAGCCTCTGAGGATCCCAATTACTCTGAATCAAGAGAGAAGTCAGTCAGGCTTGAAGTAAGGGGCTTGCATTTAAAATCAGCAGAGAGGGAAAAATGTGATGAACAGATGAAGTTTCTTGGCTTGTCAGAGCTGCTGAAAACTATTACTGTCAAACGTACCACCTCCTTTCTACCTAGCTTTCTTTACGGTATTGATAGGAAATGCGATCAGATCCATTCTTCATCTTCCTCCAGGAGCATGGAGTTGTTTATTGACAGTCTCTAAATTTCAACCTGAGATGTTATTTTTCAGGCCAGACTTCTGGAGAAGCCCCTATGTCCCTCCTTATTCAGAATTAAAACCCAGAAGGTAGTTTCCAGGGAAAATTAAAAAAATAAATAAATAAATAAATAAAAATAAAAAAGAATGTCTACAGCCCTGTTTGCTGCCAAGGTACTTAATGAAAGATTGCAGGCACCACATCCTCTTTAATTGAATTTCAGCTTGTTTCACACATGGGAGTCCAGTTGTCACTAGGGAATTCTAAACGAACACATTGTCCTTCATGGCTATGGAGGCCAGTGTAGTGGAGGATGAGAAGAGCATTATTCACAGAGATTGTCCAGGCCTCCTTAGAAGGGGTCAGACGGCTGCAGTCCTTGAGCAGTGAGACACTGGAGCTGTGCTTCCAGGATGAGATCCTAGCCCGCCAAATGTTATTCATTCTTTAAACACAAGGCACTCCCTCCTAGTGGCTATAGTAAGAAAGCGTATGGACATTCTGAGTAAGTAATTTTTTCCCCTGGCTTCTAAAACCAGCTGTCCATCAGTATCTTTAACATATTTAGATATCTTGGATCAAGTAACTATTATAGACCGTTTTTATTGTTAATAATTAAAAATTGTTTTATAAAACACATAACATGGAATTTGCCATTGTGCCCATTTTTTAAAGGTACAGCTCAGTAATGTTAAATGTGTTCACACTGCTGTATAACAGATCTCTAGAACTTTCTTTGTCTACCAAAATTGAGACTCTGTACCTATTGAACAACTTCCCACATCCCTCTGCCTCCAGTCCCTGGCAACAACTATTATATTTTGTACGAGTTTGATTATTTTTAGTACCTCAGGTAAGTTGAATCATGTATTTGTCCATGTGTTGTGTTTTTATTCAAATAGTTCATATACAGTTAACACTGGCTTGGCATTAACTCCACGAAAATTGAGTTATACGGTTCTTGCAACTATAGTAAGTCCTAAGAAATAAGTTCCAGCCTTCATGAAACTCACAGTCTAGTGGGGCAAACTAATATTTGAACAGTCACTACAGTGCAGTGTAAAGTATAACGTAACAGTGATGCGCACATATAATCATAGCACTTCAGTTAATAATCTTAATTGTTTTTGCCAAGATACTTTCCACGATGACTCCAGATCAGAAAATTTTTCTTGCATTTTAATATTCTCACCATAGGTCTTATTCCCTGAAAACTAAGATCATATTTATATCTTTCTATTGCAAGTCCAAGACTGCTTTTAATTTTCTACCCTTTATGTATTGATCGATAGTCATAAGTATTATTTTTCATTTTTTAGTGTTGGAGAATCACAGTGAAAAGCACTCCCCCTCCCCCGCAAATCTACTTTCTCTATCAACTCTGCAGTTCTCTATTCTGGCTGATGTTGTAGGAGCACTTTTCTTCATTCTCTTAAGATTTTGTGTCTTCGGCCAAGCATTCTTCTCCACTCTTTTTGAGAAGTACTGTATAGTTTCTAGAAATCCCTCTTTTTAGTATTAAAAGTTGCTTCTTGACATTTTTTTTCCTTTGAAACACCCATAGGCTCATCTTCACTTTGAAGAGCTCCATTCAAAAAATCTCTTCCAAAATACTAACCTTTAAATGTAGATGGAGATCCATGTGTACTCATAATTGGTACTCAGATTTTTAAATCATAGAACTGAGAATCTTGAAGGGACATTCAATATTATTGGCAGCAATGCTCTTATTTTGAAAATGAGGACAATGGAGCTAAGACATAGGAAATGACTTGCCCAAGGTCAAAGTCTCTAAAGATATATTCCAGGTTTCTTCTGGATCAACCATTTGTTCCCACTTGTATCAACAGAGTGGGTAGCAAATGGTGGATTTGATGAGTCTTGGGAGGCATAGCATCACCCCTTGTGTAAGTGCTCTGGGAAAATAATAAACCTCTCAATCAGCCTTGGCAAAGTACATAAAGACAGTTCTATAAGTGATTGTGCTCATATCTTCCTCCTAAGGTCTGTGATAAGATGCCTGAATTTATTAGCGCCAATAAATCCTCTTTAATAAAATGTGGCTCGTGGGAAGTAGCTGCTTTTTCAATCGCTATGAGAAGAGACATATAATAGCTTTATTTTAGGTAATACAGATTTTTTTTTCCTATTGTCTGTATCATGTCCTTCCTCTAAAACACTCTGAATCTCCTTTACCCATTCATTCATCATTCCACAAGAGATCATTGAGCTCCTAATGCATTTCTGCCATTTCATTTGGCATTGGGCATAAAACAGTGAATAAGATAGACTTGGTCTCTGCCTTTATGTCTCTGCTTTCAGAACTGTCTAGCAAAATTATTTGTGTTTTCAACCTGTATTGTTTCGTCTAGGAAGCCTTAGGGATTCCTTGTTTTTGTTTTTGTTTTTTAAATAAATGTGAGGGTAGAGGAATATTCCTCAAGCTTTTTTACTGTGTCCATGTGTAATTAGGCCAACACATGTAAGAAAAACAATGTGACAGAGACCTGCTAAGTCTCTGAAATGATAAATTCCTTGTCCATTGCCTGAGACTGCATATTAAGCCAAAGTTCTCAGCTCTAGAAATTATCAGTGTAATTATAAGAGTCAATTGTTTGTTTGTTTTCCTCTAGACCTGTTCATTTGTGGGGTGCTTGTTCATTTAGTAATCCATAAGCTAGTTACTTGGGCTGTAGGTAGTAACATGTCTATCTAGTTAAACACTATGTATCCTTAGTGCCTAAAACAGTCTGGAACATAGTAAATATTTGACAAACAAATATTGTTGAATAAGTGAAATGAGCTTCAGAAAAGTGCTGGTTGTATGCGGACTGGTCATTTTTCTTTCTCGCTCCTAGAACTGCCATTAACCTGAAAAGCTGTAGGTAATTTGTACTAATTTGCATGAACCTTGCTGTAGTTATAGTCTTGTTAAGGGAAAATTATTTTCCAGGGTTTTTTTTTTTTCCTACAACATTCAATAATGTTCCTTCCACATCTTGCTGCTTCCTTTCCTCAACCTCTTTTCCTAGAGGTGGTTGCCATCCTAGAAGCCTGGATGTGTGCCCCAATTGAGCGAGACCACCTCAAGGCATCTCAGGAAGACATGCCTTCAGGCAGGGGTTGAAATTAGCAAGAGGGGGTAGGGCTTTCCTAGTATAGCAATGACCCACAATCTAGTACATATTCCCACTTTGTGTTTTATTTTTTTGCCTGGGTGATGGACTAGTTTAGAAAAGATATGAGGCAGCGAATAAAAAAAATGCATTGAATTAATTTTTTTTCATTTAGTAATTACTGCACTGCAGCAAACAGAGCTGGGTCTGAGTGAACGCTGACATCTAATTTTCAGGTTTTGAATTACTTAGTGAAAAGCAGGTCTCTCTGTTTTCATCTACTAACTTTTCACTGTGAGGTAATTATGCAGAACAGAGTACGGTTCTGGGCAATGTTTAACATAGGTAGGTCATAACTAGACAGAAAATGGACACTTGCTTTTAGAATAGGAATAATTAAAGGCTCATAATTTTGGAAGATCAGTGATGATGTCATTTAATAGACACACACTTGCAAGGAATTGCATGCTTGTAAGGCATGTGTTTTTCAACTTTAAATCATTCATAAACTGTCAACGTAATTTGGAAGCAAAGCTTATTTTTCCTCTTCATCCTATTGTTGGTGGTGCATTTCTATCTCCAAGAGAAAAATTGTGGTTTATGCCATTCTATTGATTTTGTTTAGTTGTAAATGTATATAGATATATATTTCAATTGATTATTCCTCAGGTTCCAAATGAACCAAGAAATTGGGAAAATGAGAATCTAAATGGAAAATGGCATGGAATCGTGGACTTGGAATTTTAGGGGTATAAAGAAGTTTAAAGCTCATATCTTAACTCCTCTTTTATACAAACTATACATTGCAAGAGTCAGGCAAACTTCACAGTATGAGGAAACAGTCTTCATGATACTACTACCAGCCACAGTTCAAGGGTCTTCAAGGTGACTCTCATTTCAAATCAGCTGTCTACAAGTTCAGGGGTTCCCATGACCAACCTCAAATTTGTCAACTTGCTAGAATGACTCACAGAATTCAAGGAGGTGTTATATTTATGACTACAGTGTTGTTGTTATTATAATGCAAGAATATAAGCTACAACCACCCAAAGGAAGAGAGGCATAGGGAGTAACCTGGGAGGTTTCAAAACATGAAGTTTTCATCATCTTTACCCTCCCAGCACAGCATCAATGTATAGCAATACATGGAGTACTTCCCACCAGAGATGTTCACTTGAGTTCTAACGTCCAGAGTTTTTATTAAGGTTTTATTGCATAGCATGGTTAATTAAATTATTGCACTCTGTCTGTAGCCTCCCAACCCCACCTTCTGAGCACCCACCATTTAATCACATGGTTGGCCTTGCTGGAGTGGCAGCCTTCATCCTGAGTCATCTTCTTAGCTATAAAGTATCTAGGAACCCACATGAGTCACCTCGCTAGCATAAACTCTCAGGTGTGGTTGAGAGGCCCACCATTAATAACAAAACAAACATATCACTCAGAAAATTCCATAGGTTTAGAGGTTGCCCTCCCCCCCCCACCAGGGGCTATGACAATGGCTGAATCTTTCTTTAGGTGAAGACAAATACCTTACCACAAATGTACACATCCCAGATCACTGTTTGGATTTAAGGAAGTTCAAATACATTAGAGAAAAGAGCTGAGTATCATGGAGAGATCTCCTGGCTCCTTGTCCAGAATTTTCTTCCCTACTACTCAAAATGTTTAGTAGAACATGAAATCTACTCTATAGCAGCTTTTGCAGGAAAATATCTTGAAAAAATGCTAATTATATAAGGCAATGGAGGGGGGATTATTGATTTTAGACTGGAAGGTTTAATTTGCATACTGTGACCTCCAAGTGAGAAAGGGAGCCTAATAAATCAAGACAAATCTGTTAGTAAAGAGAAAGGAGTGAAGAATGGAAAGAAGGTTCTATAGAAGGTAGCTGGCTTTCTGCTCTGGGACTCAAGAGGAACGAATGAGGATAGCATTATTTGGGTAAAGGTTAAAAAAGGGTGGTTGCGGAAATTGGGGAAGACCATTGCTTTAATGGAACTAGGGGGATTTTGAGCAAGTGCAGTTAAAGATGAAACTAAAGAGTAATATACAGTCTGTTTATTTAATTATTAAGAAAAGAATCTACAAATACACTAGAGTGGAGTAACTGGATAGAAGACCTCAGAATTAAAGAAGAGATTCATAAGAGCCCTCTTCATCTTCTGTTTTCATCCATTTAATGCAGACAGTGGGTACAGTGTAAAAATACTTGCATGATCTTAGGACCTCTTCTTTCTTATTCATGAGTTGGTTACTGTAAAAGCATGTATATCACATGCTAAATTTTGTGTAAGAAAAGGAAAATAATAAAATATGCATGTACCTGTTTACTTTTACAAGGGAAGTATAGTAGATATAAACCAAATAACTAAAGGTTTTGTTTATAATTAAAAGGCATTGGCAGGGGAAACAAAGCAGAAGGGGTAGAGAAGAATGTGAAGCCTCTCTGAATATATTTCTTTTGGTACAATTTAGACTTTGAAAGTTTTTTGGTGTTCTTTATATTCAAAATGTTAGAATAGGGAGAAGATAACCAGTAACTGGCAACAGTCAGAAATAAACAATCCCAGTTGCTTTTTGAATAAAGAGCCTAGTCACACTTAAAGGAAAAAAACTAAGAACTAATCCAAATATTTTAATATAGTTATTAAGATATAACCTACATTCAATAAAGTTCCCAAGTTTTAAGTGTCCGCAACTGTCTTTCTGTCTTTGGATCACAGTACCTTGAGTGCATGCCCTCAATCTAAAGGGAAAAACTGCAAACAAATCTTAAACTCTTATTTATCCTTTTATTTGTTTGGTTTTGGTTGTGGTGTAGGCATAGAAATTTTGAAAGTACTTTGTGTGGATTATAGGACTGAACAAAGGAGGAAATGTGGTGATGTTGGGGAAGCCAGAGAATTCAGAATACGGAATGAGGAAAGGCAAAGAACTTTGCAGAGTTAGATTGGAGTCGGAGATAAAGATTTCCTGTGTTCATCGAAAGTGCAAGAAGCAATGACTCCTCAAGAATCGCAAGCATACTTAAAGCCTAGATATTTGTTTTCGCATGTAATTGTTCACTTAAAAGGAGCCAGGGCTAATGAAAGATAGAGTTGAGTCCAGGACCAGGGCAGGGAAGGTACAAGAAGAACGCATATCATTTTATTGTTTAGGAGGTGCTAAAAAAAGAAAAAGAAAAAAAAAAAACATGTTAAAAGGACAGAGAAGCCAGCTTAAAGGGACTTCTGTTGTATGCATCTGGGGCAATTTCAATATTAAGAAGCATAATGAATTATAACATACTGATTAAAATAAGAATCTATAAGGAGGAAAGGAAAGCTCTTCCTAACTGATGCCAATTGATCAATGTGGAGAGAATAGTGAATCAGGGAAAACACTATTTGCAACAATCACAGAAAAAAATTTTCTTAGGCAAGAATTATCAATGGATACTAAATTTAGGGGAAAAAAGTTGGTGAGAAACAGAAGATTTACATAATCCCAAACTGTTTCCCCATAGATTGCTTTTTAGTTGCAAGGGGAAAAATAGTTCTTATACAGTGCAGAAACTGGACAACACTTTGACCTCGTAATCAAAATTAACATCACCAATGAGAGGCAGATGGATAAGGTAGCTTCAGGTAGGATACCTAAGAAGGACACATCCCTTATATAATACTCCAACTGGGCATATATTACCTAAAATGAAATTAAGAGGAAATATTAGATGTGACAACTAAATGTAATAAATAACCATGAACTGCTGGATCTTCACTGAAGGAGAAAAATGCTATAAAGGGCATAACTGAGTCATTTAATAAAATTGGGATATAGGCTATAGATTAGATAAGTATTGTATTATTGTTAAATTTTGTCAATTTAAAATATACATATATACATTTATGTACATATATATAACAACATGCATATATATGTCAACATTGAATTACTTAATTTAATGAGAAAGAGAACAAAAAGTGGCAAAGTAGTACAAACTGGTAAAACTGGGAAAAGACATACAGACACTCTGCTAATTTTGCAAACTTCTGTAAGTTTGAAATTATTTTTAAAATAAGATTTGATTTGCTTTTAAAATATTTTATTTATCTATTTGAGAAAGACAGGGAGAACAAGTGAGAGAGAGAGTGCGTAAGTGAGGGGAGGAGCAGAGGGAGAGGGAGAAGCAGACTCCCTACTGACCAGGTAGCCCAGTGAGGGGCTGGATCCCAGGACGCTGAGATAATGACCCAAGCCAAAGGCAAATGCTTAATAGACTGGCGCCCCTAAAATAAAATTTTAGAAAGGAATAGAAAGGCTAAATTTCCAAGGAATGAGCCCTTAAATTCTTGGCTCTGGCAAAGTAGGAAGGAAGTTTCTTATTTCATTACTGTAAGATCCCTTTTTGAATAAATCCCTTTAGTTTTTTTTTTTTTTTCCTTTTCAGATCAGACCAGCTGCCTTTCATGAATCTTATCTGTTAATTTGTTCTTTCCTTCTAGTATAGTGTTCCCATGGGTAATGCATGTGCTTCTTCTTTTGCTTCCCTTGCATTGTTATAGTCCAAGGGAGGCTCCCATAAGAGCACAAGTGGGCGTATGTACAAATGCCTCAAGAGACTTGGCAGGTTCCCAGGTCATTCCTTCCACCAGGGACCCTTTTCTCTTTCAGTTCCAAGTCCAACTTTTCACTCAAGGTAAGCAAGGGAGCCTCTTTCAGCCTCCAACAGGTCCATGTAACGTGAACTTACTTTATATCTTGTATAGCTGTTGAGAGTTAACAATCCTGCCTGGCCAAATTACGTACCACCTCACATTTGTGATGCTGCCAGCAGCTACGAGAACTTTATGGACATCATTTCATTTACTCTCCTGTGGTCTTTGAGCAGTAGGTAAGGAACAAGTATCACATGCCCCGTCCTTCAGGAGAAAGAAAGGATGCCCAGATCTACTATGTACACTATTCATAGGCCCAGCAAAGCCTTCTTTTTAGAAAAGAAACATGTTTCCTGTTTGACAACAGTGTTTTGCTTTGGAAAATCCTTTTGAAATTATATGATAAAATAAAAATTAAAAGGAAACAAACATATTATTATAATGCATCCAATTCAGGTCACTATGGATGGAATATCCTTATAGTATGTATCAGAGTCTTCATTTGTATACATGTGTTCATATGACCTCCAGGATGTGATGTTGTGTGTGTGTCATTCTAGCAGTATCCTTTTTACACGAATATTATGTTCCTCCCTATTATACTAGAGATCAAAGGGACAGTGGGAATGCAATGTAGAGAGGGGGTCCATCAGCATGTTTAGCAATAACAAATTATGTTTTTCTATGTACATCACTGGAGATCCTGAGCATTGTTAACTCAATTTTTTTGATTCTTCTTTTTATTCATGACTTATTAATAGTGTTGATTTTCTGTCTGCCCTCTTGACTTCACTTCCTTCCTTCACCCCTTCTCCAGCTTGATCCAGCTGCCACACAGTTTTCTTCTAAAATCCTTTGAGCGTTGTTTGAGCCTCTTTTCTTCCTGAGTTTTCCTCTGTATCTGCCTTTCTTCCTTCAGACTTAAGACTGAATATTTGAATCTGACCCTCAGGTCTAGTCTTTCTTCCTCAACTAACAGCTACTACATAAAACAAGGATGATGTGATCTCAGAGTGAGTTCAGGGTTTTTTCCAAGTTGTTTAGAGTGGTTATTTTAATAGGGCTTTAACAGGTGGTCGTTAAACAGTTTTCCCCGTAGGATATATTGTGAATTCATTTCTTATTTTGTGGTTCACAATTTTTTGTGTGTGTGTGTGGTTCACAATTTTTACATTGAAATGTATTAAAGAAGTGATTATGAGATAGTTGTTAATCGTGCTTAAAAGCTAATCTCCCTTTCATGCAGCACATAGCCACCAGGTGAATGCTAAAGTTTTGGTAGGCAGAAATAACTGAAACAGGTTTTGGTACAATGTCCCCCTTAACTTTACTTCACAGAGGGGCTCCTGGGTAGTTCAGTCAGTTAGGCATCTGCCTTTGGTTAAGGTCATGATCCCAGGGTCCTGGGATTGAACCCATATTAGGCTCCCTGCTCAGGGGGAGTCTGCTTCTCTCTCTGCCCCTCCACAGACTCTCTCTCTCTCAAATAAATAAATAAATAAATAAATAAATAAATAAATAAATAAATAACATCTTTAAACAAAACAAAACTTTACTCCACATACAGCCAACCTCATACAACAGTAATTCAAGGAAATTATTGATCTTTCAGTGCTAGACAAACTAATCGTGTCAAACAGTTTGTTACTTTATTTGACAAATATTTATTGAGCACTAAAATTAAGAGGTGTTGTATTAGCTAGAAACTAGATGTGGAGGATACAGTGCTAATGAAACACTGCTCTTAAGAAGCTTGGATCTCATAAGAAAAGACAAATAATATACTGAACAATGAATAGGGCAGCTTCAGGTAGTAATAAATCCTATGAAGAAAAACAATGTGAACAGGGTAATTTTGCATGAGAAAGCGAGGGACTAGGGGGCTAAAAGGGGAGTATTAGATTGAGTATTCAAGGAAGATCTCTCAGAGAAAGTACTCTCTGAATCGAGACTTGGATATTATGGGGACTGCCATGGAGTATAGAGATACAAAAGTCCTAAAACTGAAAAGAAGTTGGTTCATTTGAGGAACAGAAAGTAAGTCAGGGTACCAAAGGCAGCGATGAGAGACAGGTGCAAGATAATGTCAGAAAGGTTGATAGGGCCAGTGGGTTTAAGACATGGTAGACTGACATGAGCACTCCTGCCATTTGTGATTTCATGCTTATTTTGCAACTATGACAAGCAGATACATTGGAAGAAAGTAAGTAATTGTATAAGAGGGGATGAGGCAAAGTAAGATACTGACCTAAGAACATAGCTGTGCTGTTTAGTCTTGGGGCAACATGAATTTTTACTTAGGCCCTTTAGCTGAAACCTCTAAAGCCACTAATTATGGGATTATTTGGGGGAAAGTTCAGACTGTGTTTGAAGATGTTGTATCACCACTTCCAGCTCTAGATGGCCTTTCAACAGGCTAAGGTCCAACAGACTACCATACCCTTCCTCCCAAGGAGCATACGCTGGTAGTGGGTAGACTCCAATTTTACACAAAGACCAGAAAATGGATCTGTTCTCCTTTTTTAAATTGGCATAGAATGAATTTTCCTGAGTGTAAAAACAGTTTACTTAAATAAAATTCCATTCACCATGCTTTTGGAGGGGAGCAGTGGTAGAGTGTTGGAAAGGAAAAATTCTTCTTCTACCCTTCAAGTTCTCCCAACAGGACTAAGAATTCAATTTATATGAGGCAGATTAATAGGAAAACAAACAAACAAATAAACAAAAACGTGTTATTACATGCTCTCTCAGTATACCAAAATAAATTAAATTAAATTATTTTAAATTAAAATAATCAGTATGCCAAATTGGCACCTTTGAAATGGTGGACCTTGGCCCCTACAGTAGTGATAATCCCAAACAGCAACTAATGAGCAATTTCATCTATATTTGATTCCTAACTGGATTATATTGATTTGACATCAAGCTTTACCCCATCATCATCTAGTAGCTGTATCACTACTAGCTGTGTCACTTTACCTCCCCAAGTCTCATTTTCCTCTTCTGTATAACTAGAGGAATAACAGTACTTACCTGATAGGATTGTTGTGAGAATTATAGTAAGTGAGGTAATTTTTGAAGGGTCTTCAACACAATGCCTTTTACCTAATGACCACGCCACACAGTTAAAGAAGTTAGCAATGAAAATAACCGTTGACATTTGCATAATGCTTACATTTTACAAGACATCTTCCCATGCATGATGCCATTGGATGCTCACAATAAGTCTGTGAGGTTATGGTTCCTGTTCAAGTTCATGCAGCTTTAAGTGGTGCAAAGCTGATTTTAAAATAAATCCCATTCCTGAAAGGCATGTATTAGGAGGAAGGAGACAAGGGAAGGCAGAAATATGTAATGACCGAAGCCCAACTCAGCATAGGATTCACAATTTTTTGTAGATAAGATACAAAATCATGTTTCATGCATTGGTAATAAAATGATCAATCTATTTTGTGCGTTAACTAAATGTCATTAATGCAATACCTTCTATTCCATTGGGAAAAAAACATGTTAAATTTTCATAGCCAAATTGTGTTCCAAATTAGATTCACACACCATTCATTAAGTGATGCAGATGATCTGGTATATTTCTATTTTAGACTTATTTTTCTGACACCCAGCCAGTTCTAGGAAACAACATGGCTCCTCTTCAACAGATATACAGCTACTTAAATGCTTCACACAGGATTGGAAGAAGGATCTAATGCCCACTTCAAATGGCACAGAGATTTGGAATGACATCACCAACAGAAATGTATAATTAATGTGCTGCTGTGTAGTGCTTGGAGTACTCTTAATAAACCCTGTGAGTTGTTAAGCATTCAAACTGGGATTTGGCTAATGCTCTGGAACACTCCTCCTCCAGCACAACTGCTTTCTCTCTTAGGATAGGAATAGAGCCAAGTGGACCAGAAGTGGTGCTAAATAGATTGATAGAGAAATGTCTGGCAGGGATATTTTCCTCTGTTATAGTTATGTTGTCTTCATTCTCATCACCCTACCTTCAGGCATTTTCTCTCTTTTATTCAAGGAACAGGAGAGACACCATCCTAACAGCCTTGTTATGCCTTCAGGTCAATGCCAGACATTCAAGGGTCACTGACTTAACAAAGGGGAAGGACCATATCTTGCTCTGCCTCGGGCAAAATACAGGCCTGGAATGGCTCCGTGAGCTACCTTTGTATTTTTTTCTTAGCCCGAGTTAACCTTAGGCAAAACTGCAAAATAGTTGAAGTCTGAAGTTGATCTTTGGTTTCTACCTTTCTATACCCCATTCCTCTTGTTTAGGGTTTCTCCTGTTACTTAGGGCCTCCTCTGCAAGACACTATGGATTAAGGATATAGAAGATACAGAAAGTTATAAAGCACAGTCCTTTTCCAAGGAAACTTTTGTGATGGAGATAGCTAATGGTACTACTGATGCAGGCTAATGGGGTCCAAGAACCTAGAGGGCGTCCTGCAAGACCAGCCAAGAGGATCCTTGGCTTTGTACAGGTAGAAATCAAACACAAGCCTAGAGGAAGTGGGAGCAAGAGTTCATTAAAGATCTAGAGAGATTATAGATATGGACAGAATGTCCAAGAACCTCAGAAAGGAAAGGAGAATAAGTTTCGTCTTTGCTTGGGGCCTGGGGTTTTTATTGAGGATGGTGGTCTAGTAATCCAGGGACAAGGACAAGTGTTTAGGTGTTCTCCATAAGTTACTTTTGCCCTGGAGCCATGGGTATTGATGAGTCAGTGGTCTTGGGGATCATGACCACCCCACCCAGTCACTCCTTAGATGTTTATTTATTGTGGCAGAAGACTCTGAAGAAATTGTTAATTCCTTAAACTTTACAAGGAGGACATACATTATCGGTTCTATAAGGTGTGTGTAGGGAGGTAGAGGTCCTAGCAAGAACAGAACAGGAAAAGGAGAGGAAAAAAACAGTTTTTCATGGGGTCCCGTTAGTTTCCCTGTCTTATTATCATTTCTGGCATGGAGAAGGAGGGTCTGTTTACAATAGGAGAGTATTTTCCAAATTACACGCAACCGAGGACCACCAAGACTGCCAATGAGATAAGGAAATGACCATAAATGGCAGGGCCTATGGTGATTTGTCTTTAGAAGAGCCACTGGGTTGGGATGCCTGGGTGGCTCAGGGGTTGAATGGTATGCCTTTGGCTCAGGGTGTGATCCCGGTTCAGGGATCGAGTTCCCTATCAGGTTCCCTGATGGGAAGGAGCCTGCTTCTCTCTCTGCCTATGTCTCTGCCTCTCTGGAAATAATAATCTTTAATAAATAAATAAAAATCTTAAAAAAAATAAAGAGCCACTGGGTTGACACATCATACCGGATGTCCTTGAACCATTACTTACTTGTCTCTGGGGTAACGCACACGTATTATAAATCAAGAATCATGACTTAAAAACCCTCTGAGCATTACTAGCTTATAGCACCTGAGTGTTGCTCAAAATAAATGCTCCCTAATACCTGTTTATGATTTTGGTCACAAATATTAGAAAATTCTAGCATCATTTGCTCTACCTCAGTTTGATTTATTTATACATTTATGTAAACTGGCTCTCTGAGCTGCTTCCCAGAATTCAATAATGTAGTTAACTTCCCCAATAGCAAATAATGGCCAGAAAGAAAGGAAACTGAGAAATATGGAGCATATTTTTCAGCTCAAGTAATAAATGAGATATAGAGTCAATAGAGTTTTTGGTACTGCTCCAATGAGTAACAGGTTCACATATAGAAGAGGTCACACTGCTGAAAAGTAAGAGCATAAAACCACTAGGACTCATAGACAGTGACATCCCAGAGCTTAAACTTAAGAACCACACACACACACACAAACACACACGTATCCCTGTACACCCCCCCCCCCAAAAAAAAAGATTCAACTGTCTTATTTCAGTCTATCTTACATGCAATTTGCATTACCTACAGGTTTGGAAAAGGCTAAATTTTCCTCAACTGGTATTGAAGTCTGGACTACGTTTTTGTTTCCATTCCTCTTTGACCCAGGTGTGGTGCGCTCTAGAGAAAAACCAAACCTGGAGTCAGAAAACTTGAGCTTTAGTCTTGACTTAGCCATTCATTAGCTCTGTGTCCTTTAAAACATTCCTTGTCGCCTCTGACCCTTAGTCACTTTTACTCAGAAAAAGAGGTTAATTGTGGCTTGCAAATATTATTAAATAAATAATCTGCAAGTGTATAATGCATATCAGAATACTCCCGGTGAACTACAACTCAAATGTTTATGTCATGTAATGAGTTTAAGTTGAATGGAATTCAGAGGCTATTTTTGGGACTATCTTGGCTGGTGTTAAATCTTTTCACCTGGTGATTATAATGATTGAATGGTAGGAGAGAAAATGAAGTCCATGTGTCAGTTTAGTGTTCAGTTGCAAGTAACAAAAAATATTTTGTAGTGATTTTTAAAAAAGATTTTTCTCATAAATCAAGAAGGCTGGATGAAGGGGGCTGTAGCTTTTAGTGCGGTATCTTATTGTTGCTACAACTTATGTATCAGCAATATTCTTGGGCTTTCCTTTATGATTATAGCACGATGCCCTCAAGTACAGATACTTGGTTCTATTCAAGGCGGAAAGAAGAGTGGTGGTATGCCAGCCACAAATATTTCCTTTTATCAGTAAAACAAAGGTTTTCCCAGGACCCTCCAGGAGATATCCCCTTCAACCTCATTGACTAGAAGGTACTGTGGCTACCTCTTTGTACAAAGGGGACTGAAGGGGGTAAGTTTTCACCTATACACAATGCTGCTCTGACCCTAATGTGGGTTTTCTAACAAGGAAAGGATAGAAAAAAGAAATCGGACAGTTAACTCATAGTAACTGTCACAAACTAAACTTCAATGAAATCATTTAAAATTGAACTATTTTCCCCAACCAGGCACCAGTATTGTCTTTACATTAAGACTTCAATCACCAACATCCAATGATCCAAATATGCCAATTCTCAAAGAGGATGACTGCATTTGGTGTTAAACTTGCTTTTTTCTAATTATTTACTCTAATTGAAGAACATTGAGCTTCTTGGAACAGAAACCATCTAAGCCATGTTGTTTTCTGATATGTTTGTAACTACAGAAATCAGCAAATAGGAGGAACCAGATCAGCAAGGCATTGACTTGTGCACACATCTAAGTTTACCAACAGTAGCTAATTATTAGTTGTATCTGGATAAATGATAAATGGTGAAAACATGGCAAATTAGAAACTGTGACTCCCCATGCAGGCAACCGATTTTAGTTCCATCCGTAAATATGGCAAGAACCAGTAATGTGCTTCATACGAGTTTGGAGATAAAGATGCATGCTAATGTGTGCATAAAAACTTGCTGAACATTTGATGAAGGTCTTAGAGTTATGACCTTCATATCTCACCGTATTTACCCGTGAGTTTGATAGTGCCTCTCTGTATCCATAGAGATAAATGCAACAGCGTCTATGTGGTCAGTTTATAGTACTCATGTGCTAAGGATTCTGTTCTAGTCACATGCTTTATTTTTTTTAATTTTTTTTTATTGGAGTTCAATTTGCCGACATATAGCATATCACCCAGTGCCCATCCTATCAGGTGCCCCCCTCAGTGCCCATCACTCAGACCCCCCAAACCCCTGCCCACCTCCCCTTCCACCACCCCTTGCTCGTTTCCCAGAGTTAGGAGTCTTGTGTTCTGTCACCCTCTCTGATATTTCCTACTCATTTTCTCTCCTTTCCCCTTTATTCCCTTTCACTATTTTTTATATTCCCCAAATGAATGAGACCATATAATGTTTGTCCTTCTCCGATTGACTTACTTCACTCAGCATAATACCCTCCAGTTCCATCCACGTTGAAGTAAATGGTGGGTGTTCATCGTTTCTAATGGCTGAGGAATATTCCATAGAATACATAGACCACAGCTTCTTTCGATGGACACCGAGGCTCCTTCCACGGTTTGGCTATTGTGGACATTGCTGCTATAAACATTGGGGTGTTCCGGAGGAGGAAGGGGAACCCTCTTCCCCTGTTGGTGGGAACGTGAACTGGTGCAGCCTCTCTGGAAAACTGTGTGGAGGTTCTTCAAAGAGTTCTAAATAGAACTGCCCTATGACCCAGCAATTGCACTGCTGGGGATTTACCCCAAAGATACAGTCACATGCTTTAAAAGGTGATGGGCAGCCTGGGTGGCTCAGCAGTTTAGCACCACCTTCAGCCCAGGCGTGATCCTGGGGTCCTGGGATCAAGTCCCACATCAGGCTCCCTGCATGGAGCCTACTTCTCCCTCTGCCTGTGTCTCTGCCTCTCTCTCTGTGTCTCTCATGAATAAAGAAATTAAATCTTAGATAGATAGATGATAGATAGATAGATAGATAGATAGATAGATAGATAAAAGGTGATTTCAAGAAAGAGCTAGTATTCAAAAGGGAGGGTGCCTGGGAGGAAAAAGAAAGTGTAGCAAGGAGTTTGGAACAGGAGAAATCATCTCTCTATATCACCCAAAGGACTAGAATGTATTTCTTTAGTTCCCTTCATCAGTCTTCTACTCAGGTACAGAAATATGAATAACACTGAATGCAGCTTGAGCTTTGAAATTACAAAGAAATTAGACTATGATATGCACATTTGTAGAGTTCTTAGTAAGGAGTGTAGATGAGCATGGTCCTACTTATCTCAAAATATTTAGATATTTATCCTCCTGAAAACTAAACTATCTCTTAGCAATTTGATTTATAAGTGAGAAACATGTCAAAATTTTCTCAAAGCTGAAGACACGAAATATTGAACAGCTTTAATTTTAATCACTAGCATCAAAGAAACATCTGGCTGGCTTAGTCTAGTGCATTGATTTGATTGAAATCATGCCCTGTATTGGATATTGTAGAAAATCCTGGTTAGCATCCTTATAGACTTCTATAGGATATCATCAATCAGAAACCCCTGGAATAATAGAATGGTTTTGGCTGCAGTTTACTCTGTGATTTCATTCCTAAATTCCAAACTGCAGGAAAATAGGACTAATCCACTTTGCTAATTCACTTTAAAAAAAAAAAAATCCAGAGATTTTTAGAAGATCTGAAAAGCTACAGCTCCTCCATAAGCTCAGTTGCCTCAAGAAACTCACCAAGGCTACTTGATAGGTTTTTGGGTAGCCCAACCTGTCTCTTCCTCCTAATTAGTAAAGTGGAACACTGACACAATGGACCCATTAGTATGCTACTACTCATACCACTGTACTGCAAGCCACAAGAAGCTCTGAGGACACCACCAGAACACATACCCTGTGTAGTTGGAAACCTTTTTAGCTCAGTAAGATAATGAAAAGCATTATAAAACTTGGAGACATTTCCCCCCAGGGACTCTGTAGATTAAAACAAAACAAACAAAAAAACCCACCACTTTAGTAGTGTCTATGCACCATAACATGAAAACAAGCCAACTGCTTCAATGCTTAAGAAAATAGAGGTTATATACTCACCTGCATAGGAGAAAACCAATACAAAGCATAGTTTCTATTTAAGATACAAAACCAGCCTGAGTGCTAGACAGTGATAAATTGATTGACCATGACCAGTAAAGTGAAATATAATTTATTTTTTTTGCCTTTCAACCATCCTTTTATTTGAGTAATCATTACGTCCTGTTCCCTTGTAACCAGGAGAAGTATCCGACTCAGAACTGGCCAATTAGAACTCCTCACCCCCCACTGTGACCATGGAGATTGCTTCAGAAGTAGTCATGTGACCCAGCCTGATGCCTCAGGCCAGGCCATTCCTTTCTGGAAAGCTCACCAGGCCATTTATGAAAGCTACAGGGCTGAAATGCATCTTAGAGCTGCATGTGACAAACTTCCTCTCTATCTGGAAAGACAATGTGCCTGAGAGTTGAAACCCCTAGAGAGAAGAACAAAGCTGAGAGATGAAGGAAGGGAGAGAGAGAGAAACAGAGACAAGGAGAGAGATTGATACTAATGATTTGTGGAACTGGACCCAACTGTAGTAGGTACAAAGTCTATTTTTGGACTTCTATTGCCAAGATTTTTTCTTTTCCTCAAGCTAGTTTGAATTGAGATTCTCTCACTTGAAATTTTGAGTGTATAGGGTCAAATACACAAAATTGAAATTACAATGAGTCCCAGGAAGCAGCTTATAGATTTAAGAGGTTTTTAGAATACTAAAATGTCATTACGTAGCAAGTTTGGCTTAACTGTGGCCTGGCTAAGTGGGATATGGAATCTGGACTTGTTGATCCTATCCCACCTGGCTCTTTCAATGATCCCATCACTATTATTCCAAGTCAGACCTGCAGCAGTCTCTGACCTCATTGGCATCATGATCTAAAATCACTTGTTTTGGTGATTTGAACTTAGAGCCCAGAACAGCGGTAACATCTACCAGGTGAATAGGAATATTCAATAGGAATGAGCAGTACTACCCTGTAGCTAAAGGATGGAATCATTTTGGCTAGAAATGGTGGGAACTGAAGTTAACAGTTATTTAAAAAAAATAATAAATCTATGAACATGAGTTTAGTGCTGTCGATTTAGTGCTGCACTAAAATTTTGTGTCATCTCCTGCTTTAAGGCAGGAAATGGTCTGATGTTTATCCTGAGGACTACAGATCGCAGGGAGGAGGTCTTTTGCAGAATTTTGCTTAAGGGCCGAAAGTTTAAGGGCATGTTGCTTCTCTACTCCCAACCATTTAACCATAAGCAGTCCTGGGTGTAAGGGTTTCTATATAAGTAGCATAAGATAAATGGGAATCCTGAATTGTGAATATAAAACAAAACCTAAGGAGGGACAAAACTATCTACTTAGTTGAAAAAAAAAAAAAAAAGATGACTTTTAGTGCTTATCTGCAAAGCTTTTAACTAAAAAAGCCACAGGACAAAAAGGAAGGAACACTGCAGACCAGAGGATAAAATCCTTTCCAGATCAGTTTCCCTTTGTACCTGGCCACTTGATATACATTAGTCCGGTGGCTTTTCTACTTAATAAGCGTGTTGTGGGGCTCATCTGGAAACCAGAGTCTTGTACACATTGGCTTTTTAACAGCTCCATGAGGGAATTGATCACAGATACTCTCTGGTTTTAACCTCAGAGCATGGGGTGGACTTAGTTAAGTGCACTCACTGTCAATATTTCTCCTCCATACATAATGCAGAGCACATGCTCCAAGTGCTAACTGGGTAATTTGGAGTTCAATACCTAGGAGAGTGAGAGAAGGGAAATCTCACGTTATGCTTTATAACTGTTGCTGTTTAACACTTAGATCAAAAGCTTTATGGCAATCACACCTTTGGTGCATTTTACTTTCGCAGGAGTTGCTAGGAGTGTTTTGTTTTTATTATAACTTATTCCCTATGGAAACTGTAGTGGGTGTCATTGGTGAATGCATGAGGAAGTGTCATACTCTATATGATTGTTGTGGGGCTAGTGGGAGTAGGGGACAGAGGGTGCCTGTTGGTCTGTGGCATTCCTAGTCACAAACTGCTAGAGTGTTTATACATTCAGATTTGGCATCCGCAGATTATTTTGTCACTTTTTCTTCCTTTAATCATTATATGTATACACATATATTCTCTGCATACGTAGCAGAAGGGACTTAGACTATTTAGCAAGCTATGTTGATAGCTGAGCCATGTTCAACACTGCACAAGTACTTAGGGGATCAATTAGGAGACTACAAATCTAGCAGTCCTTTACCTAAAGTGAGTCTCACGCTTTAGGGCATCATCTAATTGTCTCCCAAGTCAAAGCTTTGTCTACCTTATTTGGGGGGAGGGAAGGTTCTCTCCAAAGGTAAGCAGATGGTGCTACAGGTGAAGCAACGGGTGGCCCCATCTGTGGCTCCTGGGGGCCTCTTAGGGCAGCTCCCAGGAAACAGAAAACCAGGGATTCAGGCATCAGCAAAGGGTATCTCAGCACAGATCCAAGCCCTAGAGGTGTGAAGGGGAACTCATTCTCTGCTTTGAATATATCCAGTTTGACCTTTTCAGGATCTCTGAGCACTTCATTGAGTGTAGTAATTCTCAAGGATTAATCTGAAATCTTGCATTTAGAACAACAATTGCAAAGTACCACAGAGCTGGGTGTTTTGCCAACTCTGTGAGTCAGAATTATTTGAACATATTTCAGACAGTCTGCTAGTCCACTTTCTCAGAGGCCTTTGTCACAATAAGGCAGGTATAAATTATAAATACTTTGTAAAGCAACTGTGAAGTAAGTGAGGTCTTCATTTCTTGATTTCCACCTTGTCCTTTTGAAGAAAGAGAGTGTAGAAGAGTCGGGATGTGGCATTAGAAGCCAGAAGCACCGCATTCAGTCCCTGTGCGCTTAATCACTGGGTATAATGACCCAGTTATTAATATTCTAAGTCTTAGTTTCCTTTCAGATGAAAAATAAGGAAAGTTTACATTTGATCTCGGGCTAGATGTCAGACACTGTGATGACTAAATCTCCTTTTACCTTATTTTGTAACAGCCCCATAAGATAGGCACTGTTGTTCCTACTACACAGATGAGGGCACTGGGACACAGAGGTTAAATTTTCTGTCTGAATTCACAATGTACCAAATGGTGGAACAGAGATTTCAACCCAGGAAAATCTGACTGTAGAGACATTTCTCCTAATTATTATACTCTACTTCTAATACTACTAATTTCTTGGTGAGGATGGGCATAAACTTAAAAGTGTTCATGAGAATATTTTGAAAACTGGAAAGTCATTCATAGAAATAGCCAACATATTATTCTTAATCAAACCTAGAAGTCTCTCCTCCTGCTCCTCACTCATCTCCTGCTTTTCCCTAGCATGCTAAAGCTCCTATTGTAATGACTCATTCCAGATGTTTCTGCTGCCCATTAGTTCTTCCTTATTCCAGTCTCTCAGAATTCTGTTCCTGTTTGCAGTCTGTTTTCTATCCTCAGTATACTGACAGTCCCTGATATATTAAGTATATTTATTTTTCAGATTAATATATTCATATATTAATAGATCCCTTCAATACCTCAGTGAAAATGGTTATCTATCAGATATTTAAGTTATCAGATATTTAAGTTAGTGGGGTTCTTCAATAAACTTCCTATAGAGAAGTCAACTGGGTAAGTCAGGACTTCCCAGGATCTAGCCTACAGATCACTTACATCTGAATCATCTGGCAATTGTAATAAAAAATCAGACTCCCAGGACCACTTAGGGAATCGGATTTAGTTGCTCTAACAATATTCTCCATTGACTCTTAAACATATTATGGTTTGATGCTCATTGCTCTACAGTTAATTATAGATCCTGTTCTATACTGATGTACAGATAGTTTTGTATACTAGTAGGCATTTCCCATGAGGGGTGTCAGGGACAATTTGTGCAGAAGAATGTTGACTATCAAGGGTCAGCATAACATCAAGTTGAAAAAGTCTGTATGCAACTTGCATGAAGGAGTAGATAACTTGTAAGACATATAAAGTGATTTATTCATTAAGAGAGATCTTTTCCTAGTCAAGGGTCAAACAACATTTTCTTGTCTTGGTTTACAGAACACCTTTCCTGGCATCAACCAGTAATGCATACAAACCCAGCTGATCAATCTAGCTTTGTTCGTGTGTTTGTTTGTTTGTTTGATGAGTAGTGGATTCACTTGTGACTTCTTTTTCAAATTATTTTCATTTTCCCTGAAAAAAAATTTAATAACTATGCAGAGATATTTATTTTATTTTTTTTAAGATTTATTTATTTGAGGTGGGGAGGGGCAGAGGAAGAAGGAGAGAGAGTCTTAAGCAGAATCTGTTCTGAGCCTAACACCGGGTTCAATCTCATGATCCTGAAATCACAACCTGAGCTGAAACCAAGAATCGGTCACTTAACCAACTGTGCCACCCAGGCAGCCCCAGAGATATTTATTTTGAAAAGTAGACTTTTCCAATGTTCCTCCTGCGTACCATATGAGAGAAAAGAAAGATGAAGGAAACCTTGTTCTAGGTCTGACTAGATTCCAGCCAGTCAGCAAGAGGGAAGGGGTCACTGAAGCAGTATCTCTCTGACACGGCACTGAATTATAACACACAAGAACTTTTCCTGTGACTGAAAGGACAGGAGAAAAAAAAAATCAGCTGTCCTAGGAACATTGAGGTCTACCAAACCATGTACTCTAAGCAGCTAGAAAAATCTGAAGCCTCTCACTTCAAAGGTCTTGAAAAATTTTCAAATACAAGTGCCAGAAAGCCAGGACCCAGAGCTGAAAGAGAGGAGCATGGTTTTTGTTTGTATTTTCAAAGGAGAATTAGTGTCTTCTGGAATCACTGCGAATACATTATTTTAAATGGAGCTAGTTTCTATTTAAGGGTCTGTGAAGCCAAGACAAAATATATAAGGTTGATTGTGACACTCGAAAGCGCTCTCATTCCCGAGGGCCTGCCAGTCATCATATTCCATGCCCATTCTCTCCCAGCTGTAAAAATTGGCCCCAGGGTACAGTATTTGACACAGAAAGCTTCAGTCTCAGAATATTTCTCTCAACCCAATTTTCCTTAAAATTGGTCTGGCCATTAAGTTAGAAGACAGAAAATATAACCTTAGTGAGGGAGATACATTCACAGGGACATCTGCCACTCAAAGCCACTATATTTCCACAGGCAAGTCTGTCGTCCATAAAGCACTGAAATGCTCATGTCCATAGAAGAACATATGAAACATCAGATTTCGGCAACTGTGGGAAGATAAGTTCATGGAATTTGCTATAGATTTCTTGGTTTGAACAAATTGGGAGCTTCTCCCCTGAGACCCCACTCATAGCATTTTAAGGTTGTCACTGAGTTACAAAAACAAAGGGAATGATCTGGTGGTTCACAGGCTACACTACTAAATCATTTATTTATGGAAACTTGCTACAAAAGAAAACCTTAAAAACCCATAAAATATAAATAGCATAAAATATTTCACACCTTTTGGAAATCTGTGCATACACTTGATTCTCTCCTAATGGATGCAGTTGGGCAGCTTTGAGGTTTTAGCAGCTCTTCCTCCCTCTTGGTAGATGTTGACACCAGAGGAGCTGTCTGGTACTGGAGCTGGTGTTCTCAGTAGAGACCGGAAGTCTTCAGGAACGTGCTGATAATGGAAATCAGTTATTCAGTTGAAACTGTTTTTCACATTTCTGATTGAATGACCTTAGGAACGGTTCTAGAAAAACACTTTCTAGGATCTGACAGGGCTCCTTGTCTAGCCCAAGCTCATCAACTAATTGTGTTATTAGGATGTTTGATGTTTACTCTTTTGCCCATTTGGGCCATAGAGGTATTTTAAGATTTTACTATTTTTAAGATACGTCTATAGATATTCACTGGATAGTTAGTGTTTTGTCTCTAGATTCCATGCAGATGGCTTTAGCAGAGACTACAGCCCTTGTTACTATCTACAACAATCTGGCACCTTCCTATTAGCTACCCCTTAATGCTAGGGAAATGGTGGTAATGGGGAGGGTGCCCGGGCTCATATCTGAATAAAATATCAGAGAGAACCTTTCATTTGACAAGGATTTTATGAGTGTCTAACAGGTTCCAAGGACAGTTCTGGATGTGGGGGTACAATTGTGACCCAAAGCAGCAAAACTGATCCTCCAAGGGAGCTTACATTCTCTGTTGAAGTAGAAAAATAATGAGCAGTTAAACTAATAAACATAGGGTATACCACAGGGCTATATGGAGGACAACCAAACTGGACATAAAAAGTGAGGATATGAAGGAGAACAGGGCAAGTTATATTACTAGAATTGTCAAAGACGATGAGCAATCACAAATCCGCACCTATGTTTACTTACCAATAAAAAGAAAAGAGCGCTTCCAATCATAACTGTAGGATGCCATCAGGTGTAAGATGAATCCAATTCTCAGAGATGAGAATTGGATTAAAACAGAAAACAGAAAACAAAAAACAGAAAGGTTATCTTAAAGAAATAATGTGCGTAGTGGGCTGGCAGGAAAGGCTCTACTGATAAAGTGGTATTTAAGGTGAGAACCCAAGGCAATGGAGGCTGAGTGATGTATGACTATTAGAGGGAGAGCATTTAAACAGAGACCAGCAGGTGCAAAGTCCCTGAGGTGAGGCCATGCTGTGAATACTCATGTTTGAGGTATAACAGCAGGCTGCTGTGGCTGGCTGCAGGGAAATAGGCAAAGAGTGGAGCCTGTAGGGCTTTCTAGGCCATTGTGAGAAATTTAGATTTTACACTGAGTGAGAAGGAAAGCCAGGGGAGGTTTTGAGCAGATGAGGATGCAATCTGGTTTAGGACACCAAAGCATTACTCTAGCCGCTCTCCACTCTCTGTGGAGAATAGGCAATAGGGAAGAAATAGTGAAAGCAGAGCAACACGGTGGGAAGCTTTTGAAATCATCCATACACAAGGCGGCTTTGACTAATGGCTACGGTGTTGCCATGAAGCTATAAGCGATCAGATTCTTGGTGTATTTCAGAGTTACAAATTGTGAGAGCAGGAAGCTATGTATGGCCCAAGTTTTTTTTTTTTTTTCCAAGTTTTAAAAGGCTATATTCTTCTCCAGGGATGCCAATAATGCTTGTTATATAGTTGAAACAATATCTAAGGGCATTTCTTGGAAAGATAACATTGATGGAGGTCCTTGAAGTAGTAGAATTTAGAAACTAGAAGATGATGTCCATGACATCTGGTGGAGTTCTGAGAGAGTCCCCATCTGGGCATAGCTGCTAGCTTAAAACTAGGGATTAAGAAGCAGAATTTCTCTGGAGAGTGAGAACAGCCTGTGTGCCTAAGTAGTGAATGCACTGCAGAAAAAAAAAAAATAGAACCAGTTGAGATTGGATGAGGAAAAGTCCTGAGATTCTACAAACTAGTATTTTTATCCAGCCTCCTTGGTGATCCCAGTCCATATTGTTTTATGAACTCTATGCCAGGCAAATCAATCTTTTTAATCTATTTTTATGTTTGCTTTAAAGAGTACAGTGCTTAGTAAAATCCCACTTTTTAATCACTGAAAAGTAAGGGGCAACGGGGGTTGAGTGAAACAAATTTAACATTGTCGTCCACGTACCTGGACCTGAATGTCAGGCCGCAACCTCTTGTGCACGTGGGCTTGGGAAATGTACTTACCCTCTCTGAACTCTCAGGGCCAACCTCTGGAAAATGATGCTAATAATAACACCTTCCTCATGAGATCACTGTTAGGATTAAAGGAGATCACATAGCTTTGGCACCTCGCTCAATTAGTGGAACATAGTAAGTTTTTAGTAAATAGCCATCATCATTTGTACCAACCATAAAAGCATAAGAATAGGGACGCCTGGATGGCTCAGCGGTTGAGCATCTGCCTTTGGCCCCAGGGTATGATCCCAGACCCGGGATCGAGTCCCACATCGGGCTCCCTGCGTGGAGCCTGTTTCTCCCTCTGCCTGTGTCTCTGCCTCTCTCTCTCTCTCAATCTGTGTCTCTCATGAATAAATGAATAAAATCTTTAAAAAAAAGCATAAGATTATAAAGAATAACATAATGCCAAGGAGACCAACATGGTGGCAGCAGTCATCCCCTCAGTTGGAGAAACGAGAGGAAATCTGCTGGTCTCTTACAGAGACACACATCCAACTCAAAAGGGAAGAGACAAGGATGAATTTGAATTGTGGTTCTTCTCCTGCCTGGGTTTTCTTAACCTCTCACAACGCTGTGATTTACATGGCACCCTTGGTTCTCCTTAATTTAGTGTTTCTCTGAGTTCCTTGTCTCGTTGGAATCTCAGTGTTAGCTGGTTAGTTACGGAGGCAAGTGGGAAACCTAGAGAAATAGTAGCAGACTTGCTACTGTGGGGCCCTTGGAGAGTCTCGTAGGGGTCATCTGGGGATCCTCCTTTGGAAGGCAGCTCTGCTCACCACTATACCACCAACGCCTGGGATCGTCCTTTGTTGTCATCGTACACAGTTGGTGACATCTCAGAGAATCCTTGCTGAATTTGGCTGTGTTGACTTTGTTGAATTAAACTCTTTGAATTCAGTTTGGTGTCTCTCCTGTTCTGCCTTTGACTCTTGCTTTCTTCCTTCTGTTGCCTGCCTGAAGCATCATCTGGTTCCCCTCTTACCTCTCTCCCTTTCATTCTCCATCTGTTTGTCTCTCACTTTTGCCCATATTGGTTGTCTCTACACATTCCTAGGGCACCTTTCACCAAAGATCTGCAGAGTTCAGCATAATTGTTACTTGGTAGGTTCTGTAGAGCATTCCTCATCATTTTCATCATAGGACCAATTAACTCCCTGCTGCCCTTCACCAACCTGTAGCAGGGGGCATGCTGTTCCCGGTTAGTTTAAGGCAGCAGGGAGCTAATTGTTCCCTTAGTGGGTGTGGTGGTAAACTCTTTTTATGATGTTCACAGGTTCACACCCTGCTCTTAAAAGAACCTATTTTTACTAACTTCTTGGCTGATTACCACCCCGCCTATAATCCACTCTTATGGCAGGAAAGGTACTGTCAAGGCAGCTCCAGGCAAAGTGGGATAATACAGTGTTTTTTGACACCTTTCACTGTGAGCTCTGGCTCCTTTAAGTAACAGAGACAGCCTGCATCATTATTTTTAAGGAGAAAGATGTCACTGTGTGTGAGTTTGTGTTCACTAATGTGCAGATTTGGGAGGCCATCATTTTCTATTTTCCTTGGATGCATTGTCAAGAGAGGGATGGAGCAGAGTGGGCCCTCCTCACATTTAATGCTACAGGGCCTTGAAAAAATGTAGGCATTCCACAAAGGCTACAATTTACAAACAGTGTGTGCATACCCCCCTGTGCATTTGTTAGTCTGTGGTTAACACCTGTATGCCTTGTGCATGAGTATTAGAAATATTCACAAGAAATGCTAAGTGTAGGCAAGGCAACACGTATTTCCAGAAACTCTCCGCAATACGCGTGGGGGAAAAAATCCCCCTGTTCTCGATGGAAGCAAAGAGGCACAGTAAAACTGTTGTCTTGTCCATGAAGCCCAATTATTGATTAGCACCTGCTTGCTGTGCCTGCACAACCTACATCCTAAGATACTGCCTGCAGTGAGAAAGACAGACTGGCCTAGCAGTACCCAGTGTCCTGTGAAGGTACAACACGTGTTAAGCCGCTACTACTGCAGTAATGGAGATATGAAAGGAAATGTAATAGAATTGATTTGCTGACACTATTAATGAGCACGTTGATTCTTTTAGGCGAATCAACACACACAGACGTGCACACACACAGTCCTTCCCTTTTCTACCTAACCCTCCTCTTCTACCTCCTCATCCTCTCCCTTCTCCTTCTAACCTACCTTCACGTCCATTTCGGTCTTCTCCCTTGGCCCTTTAATGTTTCTCTTACATTAAGTTATTTGAAATAGCAAATTTGGGATTGTCTATAATAACTTCCAGTCTGCCCCTGGCTTCAGTTCTCTTTCCGTCTCTCAAATTCATCACCATCTCTAACCCCACAGCCTGTACCTTAGGGCTCTGTTCACTTGGGGTTGCTGACCTCAGGCTCCCCTACAAACAGTTCATTCTTCATAAGCTTCTAGATAGCCTTTCCTTTGCCTCTCTACCCCACCCCACCAGTAGGGTTCCTGAGCGCCTGAGTCACATTTTTGCTCCAAGCCTAGGACTCAGGACCCTCTGTCATCTGCCCACGCCATTCTTCCTGAGTGCCATCATGTTACCCTTGCTTTTGGTCTGTCTCTTTTCAAGCCAATACCCCTCCGCATACCCCTCCATACTGACACGTATTTCATGGTGTTTTGGAGCAGTTGCACAGGTTGTCCTGCCAGCACCCTGCAATACATGGGCTTCATTTCCTTACGGGTGGCTCAAAGCTCTCACTTCCTGTAAGTGTTTCTGGAGATTGTCCTGTATCTTTATGTATGTTCTTCTAGTTTGCATCATTGTGCTTTAGGTATTAACATTGCTGGCAGCCAGCTTTCATTTGTTGTACTGTTACCTAGCAGCCTTTCTCAAGGAATTCTAAATGTGCATTTTCTTTTTTCCTGTGAAATTACAAATAATGCTTATCACTGACCTTGTTTACAAAACGTTTTGCATCCTGTCTTGCCTGGTATAGAATCACATGCATAATAGGAACTAGATGAGTGTTTCTTAACAAATTCTTCTCTTACTTCCTTAATGATATATGCTTTGTGCTGCTGATTCTTTTCATGTTGGTACAAAAAAAAAAAAACCTCCCTAGCTAGGTTATGAATCCCCTAAAATTGTACATTTTGACTCTTATAGAGCATTCCACTTGATGAGTAATCAAAATTGTCTTGACCTACTAAATAATTAAATTAATGATTTCTTCCATTATTTATGAAGAGGTGTATCCTTTTTTTTTTTCTTCTTCTTCTTGCTACTACTTTCCAAGGATTTTGGCTACTAATGTTATTTTTAAAAGACAGTTGTTAGCTCCACAAGGCGGGGGCGGGGCGGGGGGGATTGATTTCTGTGCCTGTGTCTTCATCGTGCACAACACTAAAAAAGTTGAGCTGAAGGGCAGCCCTGGTGGCACAGTGGTTTAGCGCCGCCTGCAGCCTGGGGTGTGATCCTGGAGACCCGGGATGGAGTCCCACGTCAGGCTCCCTGCATGGGGCCTGCTTCTCCCTCTGCCTCTCTCTCTCTCTCTGTCTCTCTGTGTCTCTATGAATAAATAAATAAAATCTTAAAAAAAAAAAAAAGTTGAGCTGAAAAAGTAGGAGGTACTAAGTAATAACTTGTGGATTAGACCTTAAAAGAGGTGAGACTCTGTTCTATTCTGAAAACAGCCTAACATCGTCAGCAGTTAGGAACATGGACTTTGGAGCCAAACTGCTTGGGTGTGAATCTGAATTCTACTCATATAAGCTGTACGACATGGCCAAGGTACTAAACTTCTCTGTGCCTCGGTATATGCATTTGTAAATGGAAATTATAGCACATCCCATTTCACTGGGATATTGTGAAGATTGTATTGAGCTAATGCATATAAAATACTTAGAAAAAAGCTTGGTGTGTAATAATTGCAAAAAGTCATTTGCTATTATATCTTGCCCTCAAGCACAACAGTCCAATGGACAGTTCTCAGCTTCAATCTTTGATGCCTAGGATAATCAGACTCTGCTGTGGAGTTTTTCTTATAAATAAATATTGTAAAGAAATAATAGTACTAATAGTCTCAAGATCCTTTTTCTGTATGATGGTATTAATGATTGATCCTATTTATATAAGCAGCCCCAGGAATGCTAGTCTAGAAAATAACAAAAAAAATGAACAATAAGGCCATATAAGATCTTCAGAGAATATACATCTTCAAAATGCAAGTGAAACTAGTGCTTAAATTGCCATGCAGTATTCAGAGCTCTTGATGAGAAAGATGTATTTAAGCAGGCATTGGTATTTTCGGGATACTGGCTTTGGAGAGAGTGCTTTTCTAGAGCTCTCCTTGGGAAATCGCAATTTGAATTTATGCCCAGGGTAGCTGGGTCACTCACCATATAACTGTCCTCTACTCCGAATTCCTTCCTCCTCCTATAACCATATCAGGCCTCCACCCATCAGCCAAACCCTTTTGCATATTTCAAAACTTAACTCATGTGTCATTTGCTGATTCTTAGTCCCTCCACCTGCATAAAATCAGTTCTCAAAGCTTCTTCCACAACTTACTCATGTGCCTATCATTATATTTATTACCTGTATTCTGATGTATTTGTTTACATGAGTGTCTCCTTTTAGCTTAGTTACTTTATGGATGGGACTTTAGAAAGTCCTCTATCCTGATTTGCCAGCCTCATTTCTACTACACTTCAACTATCCAAACAAAGTTTTTCCTTGTGTATTGGTTTTATGAAATTTTAAAACCCTGTATAAAAATGTTGTGGAGTTGTTGAATGGGAAATCAAGACAGAGAAACAGGAGCAGAAATCCTCTATTAATAAGAAAGGAAAAAAAAAAAAAAACCTCTCACAGTAAATTAGAAAAGGAAAAAAAAAAAAAACACATAAAGCAAAGATCCTTCAATGAAGAAAGTCTCCTGGAAGAGACATATAAAACTCTTTAGTAAAGGTCTATTCTCTATAAAAGAGTTGGAATGGCACAAAGCAGAAAAATCTTCAAGTGCTCACAGAAAACTGGAGACTAAAAGGCATAAGTCACAGAGCATTAAATTGGAAGAGTATCTAGGGAAGGGAGCAGTACAGGAATGAGCTTTAGTGGTCAGATGGACTTGGTTTTGAACTCCAGGTCAGCAACTCATCATGTGACTTCAGGAAACTAATCCTAAATCCTAAATTAATCCTAAATTTCTTAGTCTTTTTACATAAAAAATGAAACCTACCTCTGAGGTCTGCTGTGAAGCTTAAGAATTCCAAGCTCAGGGGACGCCTGGGTGGCTCAATGGTTGAGCGTCTGCCTTCGGCCCAGAGCGTGATCCTGGAGACCTGGAATTGAGTCCCACGTCGGGCTCCCTGCATGGAGTCTGCTTCTCCCTCTGCCTGTGTCTCTGCCTCTCTCTATCTCTATGTCTCTCATGAATAAATAAATAAAATCTTAAAAAAGAAAAAATCCCAAGCTCAAATGCTTGGCTTCTGTAACTGCCAAATAAATGTTAGCTCTTATCATCATTAGTGTAGATAAGATTCAACTTTATCAGTGGAAGAAATCTAACATGACTATTACCTTACTTCTATTTAGCATAATTCTTGAGTAATACATCCACAGAACTTTGTTCAACAAAAAAGAGACTCACATAGAGGTACTCCTAGAAATGTTAGTACCTGCTGTTCGTATACTTAGACACTCAGTGTTCATATATGTATACCTTTATTTTCAGGCCAATTTATTATTATATACAATTTGTGGGGTTTTTTTTTAAAGTAGCATTTTTAGTACAGAAAAAAATAAGGCACAGTGACTTAATGGTACAATAAATGATGAACCGTCTTTTCAATGGAATGAGATATAAGAAGTAGATGCTTAAAAAAAGAAGTAGATACTTTCTGTTTTAAGTTTTATTGATTTTTAAAAGGTCTGATTGATTGATTGATTGATTGATTGATTTGAGAGAGAATGAGCACAGGCATGGGGAGGGGCGGAGGGAGAGGGAGAAGCAGACTCCTCACTGAGCAGGGAGCCCAATATGGGGCTTGATCCCAGGACCCTGGGATCATGACCTGAGCAGAGGGCACATACTTAACCAACTGAGCCACCCAGGCTCCCCATAACATGGTTATTTCTAAGGGAAGAAAATTTAGTTTTAACATGGTTTCATTAGCAATCTTATCAGTAAGTTCAAGGGACTGGCAGCCTAGCAAAAACAGAATAAAGCGCTTACCTCTTTCATTATTACAAATGTACACTAGAGGGATGCCTGGGTGGCTCAGTAGTTGGGCACCTACCTTCTGCCCAGGGCATGATCCTGAGGTCCTGGGATCGAGTCCCACATCGGACTCCCTACATGGAGCCTGCTTCTCCCTTTGCCTGTGCCTCTGCCTCTCTCCGTGTCTCTCATGAATAAATAAATAAAATCTTTAAAAAAAATAAACAAATGTACACTAGACCAAGAAGGTTGGGCCAACTCAGCCTCATGTATTGTGAGGAACTAATTGGAACAGTCTGTATCTGTTTTGGAGCTCTTCCTCCACATAATATGAGAATAAAATTTCACATAGCCCCCACTTTAGCACGACTGCATATTATTTTTACATCAGATTATTGTTGTGTGTTTCTTCAGAGTACCCCTTCTGAGATAGGTTTCACTTCCATTTTCAGAAAAATCAGAATATAGCAAACTCAGTAACTTTCCCAAAGTCACAAGAGATCCAAGGCAGAGAAAAATTCAATGGACAAGGGTCCAAATGTAACCTGACACATTGTAAATTTTCTAGTAATTAGTTGAGAGGTAATCCTTAAAAGATTCCAGAAATGTGTGCCTACATGTATAAGGATTAGAGGATATTTGGAATCTTGAAACCTCCTTATATGTCTTTCTGGACACATTTATTTTTACATTATATCTCCTTCTTCATCCCCCCCCCCCTTTATTACAAAGGGGCTCAAAACAAAATATCCCCATAAAAACATAGCCTGTGCTTCTCTCGCTCTCCTCCCGCTTATATACACACTGCCTTAGTTTGACTGCTAAATCAATTAATCATTACCAGGCTCCTCCTGGCACTGACATAGAGGCCCTTTCAGTTGGCAGAAGACAAAAAAAAAAAAAAAAGACAAAAAAGAGTGAAAAAATTATAAATAACTGTTTCAGTAGATTAATGCTTCATTTGCATTTACTCTTCCCTCCCCTACTTGTGAATAGAATAAGCTCAGATTTCTAGCTAACTAAAATTTCCCACTGCCATAAAAAATAATAAAACGTTCTTAAAATGTTATAATATAGTAATGCCTTTTATTTCTATCTAATACAGTGTCTATGTTGAAATAATTCAAAGCAGTTTAATAGATTTAAAGGATAAATACTATTTCTCACTTGTCCTTTTCTATATAACCTTCATTATATAAGATAATCACTACTAGGATTCTGAAATAGAGATAGCTCTTATGTTTCCTATTATGGTTTTCTTAAGATTGGTCCTCCCTCCCTTTATATCTCATCAGAGACTATTTCCCCTTCCTGGGAACAAAAAATAGATTTTCCCAGGAGAACTTATGAAAGACATCTGCTAAGTTTCCATCTTTCTCCAATATCTATGGAGATCTTGAAAGCCCCACATAGTCACAGGTCCTAGATATCTTGGAGCTGGATGTAATCTGCCAGAGATGTCCCAAACTAAAGACCATAAAAAAAGATGGCCTTTATGATAGGTGGAGTTCTGGACAGAGGGGTTCTTACAGCATAGGATTTGGGTGAGCCATTGGATTTAGCATGAACTGCACTTTCAGATCCAGCAAGAAGTAAATAGTAATATTAATAACTCCTCTAAGTTCATAATGTGTGTCTCTATATCCTTGGTGGACCAAAATAGATATCAGAGTTCTTAGAATAGCCTGGTTCATTTTGAGGTTGTTTTCATATAGTCTTTACTTCTGAGTAGCAGAGATTTCAAGGATGAGGAAAAAACTGGGGCACTGCTCACTTCATTTTGTCACAATGCCAAACCTTCACCAGCACGGAAGCCCTTCTGAGGATTCTCACTGTCCTGAATACCTGGGTATGAGAGCTTTGTATCTCTCCCCTCGGTCCTGAAGCAAAAATAGTCCTATACCACACGCAAAAAAGTTGGTGATTGCATATTTTATAACAGAGTGTGATTTTTTTTTTCTATTTAGTTTAGAGATGCCTAACAGAATGGGAAAGAAAAGTAGACAAAAATGCAATAGAAGTTGATTTAGAAGATTGACTTGACCTACACTTAAAGCAGGTGCTCAGATACACTAGTGTTAGTTTCTACAGTTAGAAAAGTTTTCTTAAAGTGAAAAAGGTAACAAGTAGTGCAAATATTACCTAAGTCTCTAAATATTCAAGATATAATCATAATCATTGGAAAATCAGATAAGTTTACTCACTGACGTGTACAGATTTTACTTTATCAGTTTGAATTCAGAGCTAACGAAAAGAGAAGAATTGATATTTTATAATTGCATCCACGACGTTAAATAACAGTGGGATTATGAAACTTAATCCCAAGGTATCCCAAACTTAATATCAAGGTATTCAAGTGATCACACCTACCGTACCAGTGGTAGGGATTCATTGCCTTGGCCTTAGAAACGTTTAATGTATCAGTTTAAATCAGTTCTGTCCTTTATAGGAAGGGGAAATAGAACAGTCTCCCAGGCACCGCTAAAGAGAAACATGCACTCGTCCACCCCCATCAGGTATAGTGATGAAGCTGAGATTGTACCTGCTTGGTCTTTAATTGACCCAGGGCGTCCCCATTGTAAGACTTTCCAAGACATCTCTCTAAATTCATCTCCTTCTCTTCCCTTGAAACCCATTTTCTGCTCTTTCTCTTGGTTTATCAAAGAATAAATGTAGCCAAATACACAGGAAGCACCTATGTCAGAACAGGGAAGGTGGTGAATGCCCCTCTAGGAATTTTCTCAATTAAAAAAAAATAATAATAATACTTATTCCTCCTTCTGAACCACAGCCCTTTTATTAGCTTCAAAGCTAAAGGGGATTTGAGCACCAGGTTTCTCAACATCACTAAAGCTCATTGCCAGGGTCATAAAGGAAGAATCGTCCCAGACACTCTCTGGCCATATCGAAAATCTTCTGCCCTCCCAGGATATCATAGCATTTTCTGAAGAATCCCCAAAAGAAAAAAAATGAATACATCACCTAAGAACAGCTGGGGGACATTGACATTATTTAAATAGATCTATAGAGAAATATTAATATTATGTGACTTGTTTGAGAATTTCAGGACATTGAAGTCATTATTTGCCTTGTGTCTCAGAGAACTGTACATATGCTTTATATATTCAGGGTTTAACAAGAAACTCACCTTTTTTTTTTTTGCAACAAAATTAGTCTGGGTGGTTTGCATTCTATCCTTTCTCCTTTGGGTTTTTGTGCTTAAACATTTCAAACATAAATAGGAGAGAAGTGCTTCTTAAAATTGCGTTTTTATGCAGTTAGTTCACAAAACACTTTTTCAGTGGTGTTATCTCTTTGATGACTTGTGATCAATTTTATTCTACTGTATAATAATTTCAAAATAACCGCAGTACTGCTCTTATTAGTCGTTATTGAAATTTGAGTTATTTTGACATCTTTTTCAACCCACGATGTCTAATCTGCTGATCAACTGCTGCCGTTTCTATGCCTCCTCCATCCTTTCTGTTTCTCTCTCTATAAAGGACACCCTCTCCAGAGATCTGAGTTATCACAAAGGCCCCAAACCCATCTCTTTCTCTTTTCTGTGTGATTTTCAATCTGTCCTGCTCTCCACAGTTAAATGGCATTTTAAAAAGACATTTTGATGATAATTCACCCTCTTTTAAGGCTTTTCAGGAGATCCTTTCTTTTGGTGGAATGCTTTAACTTGACAGTTAAGGCCAAAATTTATTGACCATAGCCAGTTTTTCCAACCTTACATCCTATTAATTTTCCACATGAGTCCTTCTTTCTGGATAGAGTGTGGAGTGAACTGTCTATTCAAAAGCCCATCTTCACCCCCTGAATTTTGGATTCTGCTCATCATGTGCTCAAAGTCTAAATTCCCTGCCTCTTCCCCTTTGCTATAAACATTGGACATAAGCCCCTCTTCCTCTTCCATGAAGCCTTCTCTACCAGAACTTCTCAGAGTAATCCCATAACTTATGCCTTTATCATTCACTCTGTCCGTTAATTTTCTCTCAGATTATTATGTCAATATTTCCCCTGTATATATGTAAACTAAAAGCTAAAAACTCTCAGCATTTCCCTTTCCTTTGAATTCCCAAATCACCTAGCAAAATTCTAAGGGGTAATGGAGCGAATGCATAAATGAAACATATTATTAAAAAATATTTGATAATGAGATAACCAGATTTCCATTAAAACTGTAGTTTAGTCCCAATAAACTATATTCATCATTAAGATGTCAAGCATTCAAAACAATGCATCAGTATCAGGGGTAGGCATTTGGTCATTTGTAGTTTATTTGGTGTTTTTTAAGATTTTATTTGAGAGAGAGAGGGGGAAAATGAGTGGGGCAGAGGGGGCTGAGAGGAATGAAGAAGATTTCCCTGCTGAGCATGTGATCATGATCTGAGCCAAAGGCAGACACTTAAACTGACTTAGCCACTCAGGTGGCCCTGGTCATTTGTAGTTTTAAGGTAACAAAAAAGTGATATTGGTTCAGATCTGTTGCATTTTTCTTGTTAAATGTATCATTTAATAAACTGTGACACTATGTTTCAATGCACCATTTTCATACCTCTGTGATTCCTGTTTTCTATCATTTCTTTCCTTTGCATGATTTCTGGGTCATTTCAAGGTATATTGGTAGTAAATTACTTTGGGCTGATCACTTTGTTTTCCCCATCCATAACTATTGTCGCCCTATTTTCCATTTCATTGCATAGCCTGCAAATCTTAGACCCTTCCTTGGTCCTCAAACATATAACTTGACCTTTTTATGTAAAGCTAAATATTTTCCTTGTCAGAGAAGACAATAGAATCCATGTAAACCACTTGCTTACTAATGCCTATACTGGAAAAGTGAAAAGCCAATTATCTTAAACCTACCTGTATTAATAAGAATAAAGACTAATATTCCAGTTTTAAAATGGAGCTTAAGGTTGGAACTTAAAATGGAATTTATGGTTGGAACATAGGATGGTACAGCCACAGTGGAAAACAGTGTAGTGGTTCCTCAAAAAGTAAACCAGAATTATGGATGATCTAATAATTCCATGCCTAGGTATGTACCCTAAAGAATTAAAAATGAATATTCAAATAAAAACTTGTACATGAATTTTTATAGCACAATTTTAATATACAAAATGTGGAAACAACCCAAAACATTATCAATGGACAAATAGCTAAAGAAATGTAATTTATCCATACAATAAATATGATTGGTCCATATAAAGGAATGAAGTACTGATTGATATATGTTATAATGTGGATGAACTTTGTGAACATGCTAACTGATAAAAAAGTCAGTCACAAAATAACACATACTGTGTGATTCCATTATATGGAATATCCACAATAGGCAATACTATGAATACAGAAAGTTGATTAGTGATTGCTTAATGCTTGGGGTAGGAATTTGGAGAGAGAAGCGTGATAGCTGAAGGTTACCGGGTTTCTCTTTGTGGTGATGAAAGTTCTAAAATTGTGGTGATGGTTACATACATCTATGCATATACTAAAATCTATAAATTTTGCATTTTAAGTGAGTGGATTATACGGTATATATTGTATGCTATATAAAAAATTCTTTTACAATGGGACTTAGAACAAATTGTTTTCTGTTTAGATAAATAGCTATAAACATCGGGTCATTTACCCACAAATAATGGAGGAGTGAAAAAACACAAGCAAGTTTCAGTGCTGCCTCCTGATATCCTAAGCCCATTGGAAAGGAAGTAGAAGAATTTTTCCCTTAATTCACATTAAATGTTATAGTTTCTTTACAGTCTAGGGAAACACATGTAAGGAAGCCAAGAGTCCTCAGGGAGTTATATCCCTTGACCACAAGTCAGAAGAAAGACAGGAAGCCTGTAAGTTCCCAAGCAGATGGAGTAGCTATATCATGGTACAAGCATGCATCTATTTATCTCAGGTTGTATTGGAGAGAATCCATCAAATATCCCTTTAAAAAAAAAAAAAAGAATGTTAACAGGGCATAGTCTGATGTTTATTGCCATAGGACAGCACTTCAGTGTCATACAGCCTAGTCACTTGGAGGGTGACCAGCGGTTTAGAGGTGCTGGATGCTCAGAACTCTGAAGATCATAATAGCATCCTAAGTAAAACAAAACAAAACAAAACAGAACACCTCATTAATCTTTTTAAAATACACGTTAGTGACTAAATCCAAGTTATTGCATTCCAAAAAAAAAATTTTACTCCTCCATATGATATTCCATCAGGCATATCTAGGATTCATAGCCTTTATTTCACAGAATGACCTATCATCAACAAAGAAAGTCACATTACACATGGTATTTACTTAGTGAGGAAGAAGCCTTAGATTGGCCCAGTTCCAGGGACTGATGACCAAAGAATTGAACTATTGCATCCACCCTTCTAGTTTCTACCCCTGAATGATCTCATTTCACCAAAGAGCAAGATGATTTTTCTCCAATTATATTTCACATGTTCAAGGACGATGCCGTAAATGATATTGGGGGCTGCAACTGTTCCTGATCCTTTTCCCTTTGATTCCATTTCCAAACATGAAAAATAAGGAAATTATAAATGTAAACACTGTCTGTCATTAGTTGCAAACTGTTCCCTCCCACAGAGGCTTTTCTCTGAAAACACGAATTCTCCATTTTGCACCTTTTTTTAATTAAAAGAAATAGAGTAATATTAAAAAGCTCTAGATTCTTATTTCCTTTGTTGATTTCCCACTATTAACATGGTAAGATTGTTAATATAAAGACTAATGAAGCTTTCTGATGACTTTCATAGTATATAGCCCACAAGTGACATGACTTTCCTTTCCCTTTCACTCACCCAAATTAGAGTAAAATATGGTACAAAACACTGCCCTACTCAGAAATGTAGTTTGTAGCAAAAATTTAAAGCCATATGCACATATATACACGGGCACAGTATAAAGTTTCAAATCTCTCTCTCAATCTCATCTCTAAGTTTCCGCCACCCCTTCCACTCATGGTATATTTAATGTAATGTTGATGTTCTAGTGTAAATGTAAGTGTTGTGCTGGTGAATGCTTGTGATTAGCCACAGTTGTTCAATCACACCCCTCCTGATACTCCTACACAGTCTAGTATGGAATATTTCTGTGTGTGTGTGTGTGTGTGTGTGTGTGTGTCTGTTTCTTGGCAGTCATAGCTTATGACAATGCAAAATCGCTGGTCTAACAAATGACTTTATATTTCCCTTGAGCAAAATTAAAAAAGCAAAACAAAACAAATGTGCTCACATTCATGCTTCTTCCATCTTCTGTCTCCTTCTCTACACATCGTGCACTATTGAATGGTGTCTTTGATTAGAGTACATGAACCAGAAAAGAAGAATGGGCTCTTGCTGGAGAGAAGAAAATCTCATTGATAACTCATGGGTTGTTTGCTCACTTACCTGGAAATGGCTCAAAGTACATCAATATTAAAGGGAATGTGGAATCTTTCTCCTGTGCTTCCCAAGTTAGGAGTTAGGGAAGACAAGGTTTCTGTAATCCTAATACATAAAACTGTTGAAGTTTGCCCAAACTGAGAGTAGGTCAAGAGTAAAAAGCATAATTATCTGTAGTCAGCTCACTGAGAAATATGCCAACAGGCTGAGAGTTACTTGGTTTCCTCTTTATATTGAATCTTTTCTCATTTTATCCTTTTTCTTTATTAGCTTTTAAACGTTTATATATTTGCTAGTCCTCTGCTAATTTTTTCAAGGGATGAACTATTACTATTCCCTTATAATGAAAGAAATTCATATTTTCGTTTTATTTCACCAAATCTCCCAACCCCACAAAAGTCCCAAAGAATGAATGAATCCTTCATCCCTCTTCATTGTAAAAGAAAAGAAAAGAAAAGGCAATATAGCATTCCACTGTGTCTTTTTAAAATAGAACAAAATCTTTCTCTATGGTGGTAACCATTAGAGCACTGTCCATCATTTTGTCCTACAAAGAGGGTGTCTTAGGATCAGGAAAGGGTCAGAAAGGCATGAATGACGCTACCATATTGGGCATACAAATTAGGTCTTTATTATAGATTCGGAGGGCACCTTCCTAGAGAGGTTATATAAGTACTTGAATGTATTTTATTCAATTTTCTGGACTTAGAGGATTGAGTTAAATGTAGGAAATGTTGGTATAGATCAGATTTGATATTCATAAAAGAAATATCCCAAGACTTCATATTATGGACATATTGCTCAACACTTCTCTCATTGGCCTCTGCCCCTCTCCCTTATCAAGAGTAACAGCTACAGAATACTTAGATATGAGGGTGAATTCTTGGATTGCAGACATTCATATGGTGTTATTAATTCTGGTTGGAGCTAAACCCCTTCCGAGTAGACCACATCAGGGGTATGGATTCCCACTACACATAACTCCTGGAGAGCAGAGAACTATCTTTTCCTTCTCATCATGCAGAACAGAAACCAATTTTTTAAACTTAAAGTGATTTGCTGGAATTTAAGGGAATTTAAAAGGTTTTTTCATTTCCCTTCCTTACCCTGACTTTTCCTCCCACCTCAGGGTAAAATTGTATTGCCATTTTGGGATGGAAATGTGATTGGATGTTATGTAAACTTTAATGTGTCCCTTATCTGGGAAGACTGAGTTAGTGTCGGCCATAAACACATTAGTTCGCAAAAGTGGATTAGATTTCTGATAAAAGGAAAATCCCCAAAGAGTGGAGAAAAAAGGATAATGATCTTGGGCTACTGCAGTGGTAGCTGAGGCAGCTGGCAGACAAAGGGGTTGGGGAAAGAAAGAGAAAGTATGAAGGCCTTGGATGCCCATTGGTACAAAGCCTGGCTGCAAAGGGAGCAGGGAAAACAGATGTGACCTACTTTTTAATTATACCTCAGGCAGACATCCTTGGGACTTAGTTCTGAGAAATTTAGAAACTTGAAACTTTTTTTTAAGATTTTATTTATTCATTTGAGAGAGACAGAGAAAGAGAGTACATGGGGGGAAACAGAGGAAGAGGCACAAGCACACTTTGCCCTGAGTGCGGAGCCCACGCAGGGTTCCATCCCCTGACCGTGAAATCATGACCTGAATTGAAATCAAGAGTCAAATACTTAATCATCTGAGCCACCCAAGTGCCCCCAAATTTGAAACTTTTATTATAAAACTTTTAATAGTAAGTACTGAGACAACATGAGTCAAAGAAATACTTTTATAAGTAAATATATATGCATATATACGTCACATATATGTATATATACACACTATATGCATACATGCATAGGTATTGGGTGGGTCAAAAATACTTCTCTTTGTATAGGTCTGGTTTTGACTAAAAATAAATGATACTATGAAGAGAAACCATTCTTGATTAAATAAAGTTTTTCTATAGAGAAGCAAAGTGACTCACAGTCAAAATCAGCCATTTCAGGCCAGGTACTACATAAACATAGATAAACAAGTGAATCAATTAACCAAACAACTATATTTCATCCTTAAAGTTTGGAGTTTTCTTTTTTTTTTTAATTTTATTTATTTATGATAGTCATACAGAGAGAAAGAGAGAGAGGCAGAGACACAGAAGGAGAAGCAGGCTCCATGCGCCGGGAGCCCGATGTGGGACTCGATCCCGGATCTCCAGGATCCCGCCCTGGGCCAAAGGCAGGCGCCAAACCGCTGCGCCACCCAGGGATCCCAAGTTTGGAGTTTTCAAAAGACCTCTTGACTTTCATTGGGGGAAAAAAGTCATGTTTGAGTTCTGATGCCAGTTACTTGGGATTCTACTCTCAGAATAAGAGCCCAAACCTATTTTTACATTGTTCATTAGGAACCATGTTTGGTGATATATCTGTTCCAAAAGCATTTGTTGCAAGCCTACCGTGGGTAAGGCAATGAATGCTACTAATGTACACATGAATTGCACAAATTTCCTGCCTTCCAAACCTCATCGTATTAGAAGGCAGATGTGTAAACACATATAAAAAAAGAAATAATAGCTATAAACATCTATGTCTTGCTTGCTTTGTGCCAGATCCTGTTTTATGCATTATATATCTCCTTCCCCCCTTCTATATATATATATATGTCCTTAACATCCTAGAGCAGCTTTATGAGGAAAGCAATAAGAGTATCCCATTTCACAGGTAAGAAATTTAGGCATAGAGAGATGAAGTTCATTTTTCCAAGGTCACATAGCTATTAAATGGTAGAGTCAAAATTTGCACGTAGGCAGTTTAGCTCCCGAGTTCATATTTGTAACTACCGTGCTATGATGGAAAAAACATAAGGGATATAAATGTGAAAAGTTGTTGATGGGGATAAAAGGTGTCCTAGAGAGAGATAAACTTAAACTGATTCTTTAAAAAAATATGTAAAAATGAGGGTGAGGAAGTGAGGGATAAGTCAGGGATTTACTCTCCTTGTAGAGTCGTTTTTGTTAACGATTTCTCATTTCGCTAAACAAGGCTACATTCAGTCAACTGCATTTCAATTAAGAATAAGGAGAAAAGTTGGTTTTGCTGATATACCATGATTTAATAGATCCAGTAGTGTGATGGAGTGAAAAGAGTAGATATCCTGATTGATCAATTACATGAGGTGGAGTGAGGTAGGGCATCATTTGATTCGATGTAACATAGAAGTGATAAGAAAACATCTACCTGAGCTAAAATATTTCCACAACTTATGCTTTGGTGATACAGCATTTAAGGCAGCAGATGCTACCTGGAAGGGATAAGCCCTTTGGTGGTCATTAACACATCAGCTAACATTATGTTTACCAGCTCCCTGGCAGAGAGCAGAAAGCCTGAATAGTAGGCAACTGAGGCAGAGGACAAATAGGATATGGATGCTGGGATTCAATAATTCAAAGAGAGGAAGAAAAATGGGAAAAAAAAGGTCTAGGCCTTATGGGCTCTAACAAACCCAGGTAGACAATGAAGACCAAGCCAGGGGAGTGTGGGCAAGGGTGACACAGAAGCCTCAGTTGTGTGGACAAATGTTGCACTCACATGCCCATAGTTCCAGGAGGAAACAGGTAGTTTTTTTTTTCTTTTTTCCCCCCTTTCCCATACATGGGGAGCTGGAACATTCATTTGAAGGGATGGAATATGAGTAAACAAAGCAGTCTTTGGATACAAATTTCTTCCTTGACTGGTTATACGTATAGTAGAGAAGGTAAGAAAACACTTAGACAACATCCAATTCTCTGGAGTGAATGGCAGGTTTGAACTGAATTCCAGCGTTATTCTTGTCAGTTCGGTCATTCCCCAGTTCATGGTGTAACTGCCACACTTTGGCTATTCTTGATGCCAGACATTATTTTGAAAACTGATAATTTTCCCAAGAGTACAATGCACCTTGCAGGACCATGCTGACACTGAGTGGGACGGTACCTCAATACCCCCTCTTCTCTTTCATGAAGAATGGCTTTCCCTCTCATGGCTTCATTCCCTCTCAGGGATAGACAGGTGGATCCAGAGAATATATATGACAGGGGTTGCCAGGCTTACCAAACAAAAAAACCAGAATATCCAGGTAAATTTGAATGTTGGACAATGATATGTTTTTGATATAAGTATATCCCATGCCATATGTGGGATATACTTATACTAAAAATATGTAGCATCTGAAATTCAAGTTTGATGGGATGACCTGTATGTTATCTGGCAACCCTATATATTGCAGATTACATATATCACAGGCCTTGGTGTTTAACAGAAGAGTAAATCAAGCCCCAATGCTGCTACCTAGCAGATGTGTCCCTTTGGGGAATTTACTTAGTCTCTGTGAACCTGTTGCTTCCTTTGAGCAACAGAGATAATACTAAATCTATCAAAGGGTTGGTGAGAAAATTAAATAAGCTAATATATAGACTTTGGTAGAAGCCTGTAAATTGAAGTCTCAACAAATGATGGATCAATCTAGGGCATAACAGCATTTAGAGGGTACTATAAAAACTAGTTATAGTTATTATGATGGAGTTCAATTTTTTCACCCTTCTGAAAGTGTTTTTGCTATCTAGATGCATAATCAATATATAATTTCCACATAAATTTAGTATTTTTAAAAAATTTCTGAAGGATTTTAGGGAGGTTTTTTTAGGTAAAATATTTCAAACTCTAACTGAAAGCAATTAGTACCAACTTTCCCTTGCAAATCCATCCTCTAAAAATGTGCTTGTTGCATAACTGATCCCCAACATTGCACAGTCGCTCTAACAATTACCACTCTCCATTAATATCCTATCAGTGCATGTGAATTCTGCAGTACTGCAACTTCTGCTTCATTATCTGCCTCTATGTCAGTCTGTGTCAGTCTCTGTTTATCTCTTTCTCTTTGTCTCATAAACACACACACACACACACACACACACACACCCGCCCTTGCCTGGGAAAAAAAAAAAAAAGAGCCCATTTGTCTGTCTCCGAGAGAATGGGGTAGGTGTTCTAGAGATTTTTCTAAAATGCATTTTCTATTTAAAGACGAGAGAGAGAGAGAGAGAAAGAAGGAAGAAGAGAGATAACCCCCAAGAAAGTCAAACTATCTATTTATTTAGTTATGTGTTTTGGGTTGCATTTTGCATTAATCGTCACCACACACAGGAGCCCTGCAATTTATTATTGGTGATAAGTGTGGACAGTAGCTATTATTTTCTCTCCCTGTTCTAAAATGTGGCATAGTGGGACACTTAGATTTATGGAACATGCATTATTCAAAACTCTAGTTCTGGGATGGCTCAGCAGGAAGACTTCCAGTTATTTCCATATCCTTTCTTCAAAATTCTTCTTTACTTGCTTTCTTTGTTTCCATATCAGGGTGTTAGAAATCACTCAAAACTCAGAAGTGGGAGAATTCATCATGGAAATCTCTCAGTACAGTATCTTTCACAAACAGGAATGACTACAAACTCCCTATTCTAAAAAATCCACAGAAAAGCCCTGGAGGAAGAAAGTAGATTTTCATTGGAAGTAATGAGATGAGCACCTAATTCTCTAGAAAGTTCCTTAAGTGTTAAAGACCCAAATGATATAGTATCATTTTTTGTTTTGAGCCCCCCACCAGCCCCTAACTTGAGTGTGTTAGTGGGAGGAATTATTCACCATCAATCATTTAAAGGTACATTTTTCACTCAGTATCCTAGTCTTTCACACTTATGCAAGATGCTTGAAGAAAAATAAATCAGGAATCTAAGAAGCATATATAATATAAAAATAACTTAAAAATGGAAAATATCTAAGAAATGAAGTGTCCATATATAATATGTTGTATATAGTAACACTGATATATGTAATTAATGAATTTACAAGTGAATTTATAAATATAAACCATTTGAAATTTTCAGAGTTCAAAGCTTATAATTGCTACTAGTAGTAATTATCACTGGATTGTATAATTTCACGAGGGGCTCCACATAAATGAAAATAAAGCATGATTAAAAGATATTCAGCTTTTTTGGGCATAAGAAATCCATTTAAAATGACTTGGGCTAATGCAAGAGGTGGAAGCTCTCACAAGGATGAGTTGAAACACCCACCAATGGGACAAGTCCGAAAATGTCATTTGGATGTCATGGTAACCTATGAAGAATCAATAGGATAATGTAATCCTTGGCTATAAACAATACAGAAGAGAGATAATAGAGAGGCATGGTTAGTAGCCTGAGCACCAGATAGCTGCTGTGTAGTTCTGATTCTATTTGATTCTATTTGACAATTATTTCTGTAACTTTCAAAAGGCTAGTTCTCTGTGAGACTGAGCTCCTTAAGGGCAGAAGCCATACTTCTCATTCTGTGGCTCCTGAATGCTCAACTTTGTGCCATCACTCATACTCACCTGTGTATGTCTATACCAAATAACCATTTAAAGACACTTTATTATATATCAGCCACCTGATCATCTATCTATCATCTATCTATCTATCTATCTATCTATCTATCTATCTATTGATCTATCTGCAAGATCTCAGTGAATTCTCACAACGCCTTGAAAAAAATGTTTTGATTACTATTAATATCCCCATTTTTATAGATGTTGAAAAGGTGGAGAAAGGTTTGGTTGCTGAATACTTACGGTATTTCTCAATATTGAAATAAGAGAGAATGAGGCTTTGGTTCATTGGAACTAGCAATTACTTGAGAGTATTACATGCTTTACTACAGTTCTCCTGATGAGAGGCTTCTGGGAACAACCCAGCAATGAAAGGACTATCCAATCAGGCTGGATCTAAGTTGTGCCATGTGAGCTGGCCCCTTTCCCATGCCCACTTCAGTATAGCATAGTGGTTAAAGACTTGGCCCAGACTGTTTCAGGCTAAATTCCAGTTATGCCATTAAAATATAGCCTTGAGAAAGCTACTCGGGTAGGAAGAGAGACAGTAGCCATGTCATGGGTTTGTTGTGAGGATTAAATGAGTGAATAACTATGTGGCACTTAAAGCATAGTGAATGCTTTGTAAGTGTTATTTTCACTATCTTCATTCTTGTTGTATCTGGGTGAATTGAGACTTCAAGATTTTCTCCTTTGGGAATAAGCAAGCACCTTTAAACAGTGCAAGGGAGGATCCTGAGCTCTGTTATATAGGATAGAGAGATAAGATGCAACCTTCCCTCTCCATTCCTGTCTTCTCAGGTCAGTTCACAGTTTTCTAGGGAAAACAAGGGTGACAATTCAGACTATTTGAATATCTATGATTCTAATTGGAGAGAATGAGAACGTGCTACCAGTCAGATATAAAACGGAATCCAAGGTGACCTCTTAAGTGGTAATCTTCTGAAAAGAGCCTCTTCCAAGAGTTGCAATTTTGTCTTTCTATGGCTTATCACATTGTGAAATATTTTGCTCATCAAGATACGAAGCGGCTATAAAACAGAACCCCTTCTTTTATGTCCTTCTTGAGTGGAGTGTATGGATGGGTGGTTTGGGAAAAGTAAGGATTGGTAGCGAAAGAGAGAAAACAGGACAATTAAAAGCATTATAAAAAAGTCACCTCGACTGTTCCATGTTTGTGTTAGAATTCCTCTGAGGTCAGTATTGGGTTAAGGAAGGTGGCAAATTAGTGGGTCGAAGCACCTGTTTACAAAAAAAAAAAAAAAAAAAAAACTCAAGAAAAGTTATTGTCTGACCTGTGAGCTGCTTAAGAATAAGCTTAAATTAACATGAAAGCATAAATGAGTTTTTAGTTATTGGAAAAAAAAGAATTGATAGGCTAGATTGAAGCAGCATTTTAAAAATATAACTTGTATTTTTTTCTGCTTACGCTAGTCATTCATGTTCATTGATGCATACGTAAAATATGCATCTAATCTCAACAACCAGATATAACCAATCTTAACATTATGGTGCAGAGTTTCCAACCTCCTTTTTGGAATATATGCATCAGTGATATTAATATGATTTAACAATCACTGTGGCAATATAAATTAATATATAAATCAATAAATCCCAAAATTTTAAATCCCACCTTATTTACTATACATATTTAGTTGCATATATCACAGACTTGTTTACAAAGTGATACAAGCTGTGGTGTATTTTTTTTCATTAACTCATTCTAATAATTTCCAAATCAGTTTCTTTTTAGAGATAACTGGTGCCCTCTGTTCTCCCAGGTGTGGTCTTTTACTTGATAGTATTGCCAACAAGGAAGTAATGCTCCAATGTGCATCATGACTTGACATAGCAAACCCTATCAAACTCTCCTAGTAATACGATCATTGAAGTGATAATCATTGGATGATCGGGGTTCCAATAATTGGAGAGTCCTTAACATCAATTATGTTGTCAATGGTACTTAATCTACCTGCAGTTTCTGGCAACTAATAGAAATAACAATAAAAATATTCTAGCCCTCAACATATTGCTTGCTATATTAAAATATAGTAAATAGCTCTATTATTGGACTCAATCATAAGCCTCAGTTGTTGGAAAGTTATATTTGAATAGATGGAGCCTGTTCTTTAGGTCCAGATAGGTAGTGCAGGGGAATAAGAACTGAGATCTGTTGCTAGGTTTCTTGCACTAGAATTCTTGCTGTGCTCTTTTAGTTTTAAAAAATTTTCTCCAGGGCAGCCTGCGTGGCTCAGCGGTTTAGCGCTGCCTTCAGCCCAGGGTGTGATCCTGGAGACCAGGGATCGAGTCCCACATCAGGCTCCCTACATGGAGCCTGCTTCTCCCTCTGCCTGTGTCTCTGCCTCTCTCTCTCTCTGTCTCTCATGAATAAATAAATAAAATTTTAAAAAATTTCTCCATCTCAGTTTCCTTATCTGTAAAATGGATATCATATTCAACAGAGATGATGAAACGGATACTCCCATATGAGGCTTCCACTGGTCCCCAGTGGAATAGATTCTCACTGGTACCATCTATCCCTTAAGTTTCCCTTCTGTCTTCGGAGCGTTGCCCACCACTGTCCAAGACACCAGGTCAGTGCCTATCACAGCTCCAGGTGGTTTTTAAATTTACTTGTGTTTTTTGTTTGTTTTGTTTTGTTTTACCTCTTCTCCTTATTTCTTGGCTTTCTCAAAGCCCAAATCCTTCAGAGATGAACCAGAGGAGCATCGTCTTGCCCACCAGGACACTTAGCCACTCAAAAGAGTGCTGTTGCTCCCATCATTACCTGGCTGGCAGGAAGGATTAATAAGCAACAGTGTGGATCACAGAAAGTGTACACATAAGATTCCTGGGCTGGGATATGGCATTTACCCTCCATAGGGAAATGTCGTGGTATTTTAGCAACTGCTAGGACTACGTTGACGTTCTTATTGAATAACCGCCCTGTATACATGTGTATGTAAGTGCCCATACCTCTGTTAATATTTAACACTATGTAGTTAACCTTTTGCATAAAGCTATATTATCTTGAATTATAAAATACCCTGAATAAAATTTGGACATTCTTTAATTTTCTCAATCTTTTCAGTCCTCTTCAGAGATATGGATTTGGTCTTTTGAATTCTGGTGTCAAAGGAATGAGTCATCAAAAAATATTTTGGGAAAAAAACAAAAACAAAAACAAAAACAAACTATTCTCCAGTTTATCAGGGACTTTTTTTTTTTTTTAAGACATGAAGACTAGTTAGAAGTCAGTATGTACTTGGAGGGAAGTATGAACAACTGACATTGCAGAAAACACCATTATAACCAAAAAAAGAACAGCAAACACAGAAGAAAAGATGCTCTGAGTGTTGCGCTTTTCATAGTTCCCTTGGTTTATATTTGTGTTTTAAATAGAAAGATATTGTCATGGCCTGGACTTATGGTATGCAAATGTTGTACTATATCATTCATTTGCTTTCTACTTATTGGTCATGAATATGGATGCCACTTACCCTGTAATTAAAATATAGTCTAGTAATTTACACCTGAATTCAATTACAGCCTTAAAATAGTTTCTCCACTGAGATCTTACGAAGTAAATCTGAGTTATATTGCTCTTTTTCTCATGCTGAGTAATAATATTGGCAAAGTCTTGTCCTACCAGCCATCCAATTCTCTTGCTATTGCACACAGGCACTCCTAGAAGATCCTTTCCACGTTTCAGCCTCGTTAGCCCTAGTTTGATTACACATTGTGCTTGGAGAATATCTATTCTACTTCCAAACTCATTAAAAAAAAGACAAAGTAAATATATATTTATATTTATATACTATATTTTGCCACTTCTCTTGATACTTATCAACCTGTTTTATGGCTTCTCTTCCCCTATAATATATAGGACTCTAGCAAACAGTAATTTGTCCAATTCATATTGGCATCACTGTGGCAAGTATGGTGGCTTATGCATAGTAGGAATTTTAAAAATGGGTTAATGTGTGAATGGAGTGAATGAGCAAGGAATGCAATATAACAAATGCCACAGTGGATAGAATTATCATCTCAGTGTGTATTGTGAATGGTTGTTTTAGCAAAGATAGGAGGTATGTACTTAGGTAGAAGTATATAATTATTGTCTTTACTTATGTTTGCTTCGAAGTGTGAAAAATGTAGTCTAAATGTCTAACTCCCTCTTAAATACGCTTTATGAATCTGTCATTCATTATTTATCTAAACTTTTTCTCCATCCTATGTCTTGTGGGAAAATATGTTAGGATGTTTACTAATACCTTTGTAAAATAGCACTTCCTTTGACTAGTTCAAAGACAAACTACTTCAAGCCTCAAAGGAGATGTTCTGTTTTATTATTCTACAATTTTGTGGATAAGGTCACTTTCATCTTATCTACAGCTTTCATTGGTTTAGGGCTCACATTCCTCAGCAACCTCCTCTTGGCAGTGAGAAGCATATTTAGAGTATATGTCTACAATCACAACACATGCTCATCACCACTTGCTTCCATTTCCGTGGTAATTTTAAGCACCCAAGTGTGTGTTTTATGTTTTGAAAAAAAGAAAACAAAAATTACATATGCCATTTTAAGTGGGAAGAAGTATTATTCTTTTATAAGTACAATTTTAATTTATTATTATTTTTTTTAAAGATTTTATTTAGTCATGAGAGACACAAAGAGAGAGGCAGAGACACAGGCAGAGGGAGAAGCCTGCCCCCTGTGAGGACTCCATCCCAGGACCCCGGGACCACGCCCTGAGCCAAAGCAGATGCTCAACCACTGAGCCACCGAGGTGCCCGAGTACAATTACACTTTAGATTTTATTTCTAATCCCCTTCTTAACAAAGAATAGTCTCCTAATACTTGCCTTTTTATCCTACAGGAGCACTGACCCAGATTTTTCGAGGATTAATCAAGACAGGTTCTAATATCCCTTTTTAGGTTATATCTGTTAGGCCTGCTTTTAATGAAAGGGCCATAGTGTCTGTCCAAACATTTTTTTTGAACATTTTTTTAAAGGCATTTGAACATGGTCAAGTAGAAGTTATTTATCAGCTACTGTATGTGTGAAATCAACAGAGGCCTTAAGGTCTTTTTGCATTCTATTTTTTTTTAATTTTTAATTTAATTTTATATAAATTCAATTAACATAATATATTATTGGTTTCAGAGGTAGAGGTCACTTATTCATCGTGTGTGTGTGTGTGTGTGTGTGTGTGTATTGTACATTGAAGAAGTTAGAGTAACCTAAAAATTTTCCCTTGTTCCAGAATTTATAATAACAGTAATTTAAAACAACAAACAACAAAGATACCTGGTATGCCCACTACACTTTTTTTACCCAAATGTATGCTGATTGGCTTGTTTCCTGTTATTTTTACCTATACCTGCCTCCTTTCATCATTTTCCATTTGTTGTTGTTGTTGTTGTTGGTTAACAGCCCTCCATTAACTAACAGTTGTTACAAGAGGCTTTAAGAAAATCTGTAGAAATAATTGTTACCGATTTTTCTTTAATCACATAATATTTACCTTCTTTTGGGAACCCTAGCTAATTAATGAGCACACGCTTACACTTCAGCAGTTACTATATTTGGGACATGTCTTTAGTTTCCTTTGTCTCTTTTTAATTTGAACTAAAAGGACTATTTTAGAATGAAGAATAGTAATATGACCCCTAACAAAGAAAATACTTTTAAAAGAACAACAACAGCTGGCATCTATTGTGTGTTTCCTGTTTCCTATGTGTTACTTTAAGTGTTTCCTAAGGGCTTTAAATATTTTAAATCATATTATCCTCTTAACAAACTTCACTGAAACCCAGAAAGTTTGAATAACTTTCCTAGGTTCTCACAGCTAGTTAATGGTAGAGCCAGAGTTCAACCCCTCCTCCCCCTGCTTTTTTTTTTTTTTTTTTTTTTGAGAGAGAGAGAGAGAGAGAGAGAGAGAGAGAGAGATGGCAAGGAGGAGAAGAGAGAGGTAGAAAGAGAGAGAATCTTAAGCAAGCTCCACACCCAGCACAGACCCAATGAAGGATCACATGGGCCCACATGGGGCCCCACAGGGCTCTATGTCATGACTCTAAGATCATGACCTTAGCCAAAATCAAGAGTTGGAGGTTCACCAACTGAGCCACCCAGGTGCCCCTAAAGCCTGGCTTTTAAGCATTTGATGACCCAGCTTCAACTCATTTTCTTGTGGTGAAATTGAGACTATACCCTTCATGTATATTTTGAGTGATATAAGAAGAATCCATTTTTTTTCCACTAAGGAAGAAGTGAATGCCTTATTACTGTTTCTAACTTTATTGCTAGGTTATTGAGTTCCAGAGAAATGTTTCTGTGTAATAAATTTCCAAGGGTCCCCTTTATAAAGTACTTATCATCAGGCAATAGTTATAATATTTGCCATGACAGATTATTTTTTCAGGGAACAACACATAGCAAAACCAAAATACTTTAATATGAAGAATATTTTGATTAGGCCTTCTCTTGGGTGTTCATTGTTACTCTTGGATTTGTTTTCTAATTCAGAGGTGCCTTTCAAGGTCTTTGTATACAGTAGGTATTCAAGAGTATTGTCAGGAATCAATGAATTGCATAAGTGACCTATAAATTCTTGTATTTTTTCGGTGAAATTCAGTTTTAGAAACCTATCTCCTTTGCCCCTTCAGATAATACAACCGTTGTTGCAATATTAATTTTATCCAGTGTGTACAGTTAGCTCAGCACAATTTTTAAAAACATCCTTTGTAATCAAACAGATGTAGATTTAAACCTCCAGCTGGCCTAGTAGTTACTTCAAATGGTCATAGTAGTTGCTTCAAAGAGTTCAAGAATTAGAGACACCTGGGTGGCTCAGCGGTTGGGGCATCTGCCTTCAGCTCAGGGCCTGATCCCCGGATCTGGGATCCAGTCCCGCATCCGGCTTCCTGCGAGAAGACTGCTTCTCTCTCTGCCTGTGTCTCTGCCTCTCTCTCTATCTCTCAGGCTGTATCTTTCATGAATAAATAAATAAAACTTTAAAAACAAAGAGTTGAGAATTAAATGAGGTAATCTGCCTGAGGTACTCAATAGACTACCCACACATAGTAGGCATGACATTAATGGTATATAACTACTCTTTAGCAATAGTGACAGTAACTGCTTTCAGATATTGTTGCTTAATTTTTTTCCCCTCACAGTTAGTATGCTCTTAAATATATTGTTTTACCTCTTCTCCTTATTTCTTGGCTTTCTCAAAGCCCAAATCCTTCAGAGATGAACCAGAGGAGCATCGTCTTGCCCACCAGGACACTTAGCCACTCAAAAGAGTGCTGTTGCTCCCATCATTACCTGGCTGGCAGGAAGGATTAATAAGCAACAGTGTGGATCACAGAAAGTGTACACATAAGATTCCTGGGCTGGGATATGGCATTTACCCTCCATAGGGAAATGTCGTGGTATTTTAGCAACTGCTAGGACTACGTTGACGTTCTTATTGAATAACCGCCCTGTATACATGTGTATGTAAGTGCCCATACCTCTGTTAATATTTAACACTATGTAGTTAACCTTTTGCATAAAGCTATATTATCTTGAATTATAAAATACCCTGAATAAAATTTGGACATTCTTTAATTTTCTCAGTCTTTTCAGTCCTCTTCAGAGATATGGATTTGGTCTTTTGAATTCTGGTGTCAAAGGAATGAGTCATCAAAAAATATTTTGGGAAAAAAACAAAAACAAAAACAAAAACAAACTATTCTCCAGTTTATCAGGGACTTTTTTTTTTTTTTAAGACATGAAGACTAGTTAGAAGTCAGTATGTACTTGGAGGGAAGTATGAACAACTGACATTGCAGAAAACACCATTATAACCAAAAAAAGAACAGCAAACACAGAAGAAAAGATGCTCTGAGTGTTGCGCTTTTCATAGTTCCCTTGGTTTATATTTGTGTTTTAAATAGAAAGATATTGTCATGGCCTGGACTTATGGTATGCAAATGTTGTACTATATCATTCATTTGCTTTCTACTTATTGGTCATGAATATGGATGCCACTTACCCTGTAATTAAAATATAGTCTAGTAATTTACACCTGAATTCAATTACAGCCTTAAAATAGTTTCTCCACTGAGATCTTACGAAGTAAATCTGAGTTATATTGCTCTTTTTCTCATGCTGAGTAATAATATTGGCAAAGTCTTGTCCTACCAGCCATCCAATTCTCTTGCTATTGCACACAGGCACTCCTAGAAGATCCTTTCCACGTTTCAGCCTCGTTAGCCCTAGTTTGATTACACATTGTGCTTGGAGAATATCTATTCTACTTCCAAACTCATTAAAAAAAAGACAAAGTAAATATATATTTATATTTATATACTATATTTTGCCACTTCTCTTGATACTTATCAACCTGTTTTATGGCTTCTCTTCCCCTATAATATATAGGACTCTAGCAAACAGTAATTTGTCCAATTCATATTGGCATCACTGTGGCAAGTATGGTGGCTTATGCATAGTAGGAATTTTAAAAATGGGTTAATGTGTGAATGGAGTGAATGAGCAAGGAATGCAATATAACAAATGCCACAGTGGATAGAATTATCATCTCAGTGTGTATTGTGAATGGTTGTTTTAGCAAAGATAGGAGGTATGTACTTAGGTAGAAGTATATAATTATTGTCTTTACTTATGTTTGCTTCGAAGTGTGAAAAATGTAGTCTAAATGTCTAACTCCCTCTTAAATACGCTTTATGAATCTGTCATTCATTATTTATCTAAACTTTTTCTCCATCCTATGTCTTGTGGGAAAATATGTTAGGATGTTTACTAATACCTTTGTAAAATAGCACTTCCTTTGACTAGTTCAAAGACAAACTACTTCAAGCCTCAAAGGAGATGTTCTGTTTTATTATTCTAGAATTTTGTGGATAAGGTCACTTTCATCTTATCTACAGCTTTCATTGGTTTAGGGCTCACATTCCTCAGCAACCTCCTCTTAGCAGTGAGAAGCATATTTAGAGTATATGTCTACAATCACAACACATGCTCATCACCACTTGCTTCCATTTCCGTGGTAATTTTAAGCACCCAGGTGTGTGTTTTATGTTTTGAAAAAAAGAAAACAAAAATTACATATGCCATTTTAAGTGGGAAGAAGTATTATTCTTTTATAAGTACAATTTTAATTTATTATTATTTTTTTTAAAGATTTTATTTAGTCATGAGAGACACAAAGAGAGAGGCAGAGACACAGGCAGAGGGAGAAGCCTGCCCCCTGTGAGGACTCCATCCCAGGACCCCGGGACCACGCCCTGAGCCAAAGCAGATGCTCAACCACTGAGCCACCGAGGTGCCCGAGTACAATTACACTTTAGATTTTATTTCTAATCCCCTTCTTAACAAAGAATAGTCTCCTAATACTTGCCTTTTTATCCTACAGGAGCACTGACCCAGATTTTTCGAGGATTAATCAAGACAGGTTCTAATATCCCTTTTTAGGTTATATCTGTTAGGCCTGCTTTTAATGAAAGGGCCATAGTGTCTGTCCGAACATTTTTTTTTGAACATTTTTTTAAAGGCATTTGAACATGGTCAAGTAGAAGTTATTTATCAGCTACTGTATGTGTGAAATCAACAGAGGCCTTAAGGTCTTTTTGCATTCTATTTTTTTTTAATTTTTAATTTAATTTTATATAAATTCAATTAACATAATATATTATTGGTTTCAGAGGTAGAGGTCACTTATTCATCGTGTGTGTGTGTGTGTGTGTGTGTGTGTGTGTATTGTACATTGAAGAAGTTAGAGTAACCTAAAAATTTTCCCTTGTTCCAGAATTTATAATAACAGTAATTTAAAACAACAAACAACAAAGATACCTGGTATGCCCACTACACTTTTTTTACCCAAATGTATGCTGATTGGCTTGTTTCCTGTTATTTTTACCTATACCTGCCTCCTTTCATCATTTTCCATTTGTTGTTGTTGTTGTTGTTGGTTAACAGCCCTCCATTAACTAACAGTTGTTACAAGAGGCTTTAAGAAAATCTGTAGAAATAATTGTTACCGATTTTTCTTTAATCACATAATATTTACCTTCTTTTGGGAACCCTAGCTAATTAATGAGCACACGCTTACACTTCAGCAGTTACTATATTTGGGACATGTCTTTAGTTTCCTTTGTCTCTTTTTAATTTGAACTATAAGGACTATTTTAGAATGAAGAATAGTAATATGACCCCTAACAAAGAAAATACTTTTAAAAGAACAACAACAGCTGGCATCTATTGTGTGTTTCCTGTTTCCTATGTGTTACTTTAAGTGTTTCCTAAGGGCTTTAAATATTTTAAATCATATTATCCTCTTAACAAACTTCACTGAAACCCAGAAAGTTTGAATAACTTTCCTAGGTTCTCACAGCTAGTTAATGGTAGAGCCAGAGTTCAACCCCTCCTCCCCCTGCTTTTTTTTTTTTTTTTTTTTTTTTGAGAGAGAGAGATGGCAAGGAGGAGAAGAGAGAGGTAGAAAGAGAGAGAATCTTAAGCAAGCTCCACACCCAGCACAGACCCAATGAAGGATCACATGGGCCCACATGGGGCCCCACAGGGCTCTATGTCATGACTCTAAGATCATGACCTTAGCCAAAATCAAGAGTTGGAGGTTCACCAACTGAGCCACCCAGGTGCCCCTAGAGCCTGGCTTTTAAGCATTTGATGACCCAGCTTCAACTCATTTTCTTGTGGTGAAATTGAGACTATACCCTTCATGTATATATCTTTGAGTGATATAAGAAGAATCCATTTTTTTTCCACTAAGGAAGAAGTGAATGCCTTATTACTGTTTCTAACTTTATTGCTAGGTTATTGAGCTCCAGAGAAATGTTTCTGTGTAATAAATTTCCAAGGGTCCCCTTTATAAAGTACTTATCATCAGGCAATAGTTATAATATTTGCCATGACAGATTATTTTTTCAGGGAACAACACATAGCAAAACCAAAATACTTTAATATGAAGAATATTTTGATTAGGCCTTCTCTTGGGTGTTCATTGTTACTCTTGGATTTGTTTTCTAATTCAGAGGTGCCTTTCAAGGTCTTTGTATACAGTAGGTATTCAAGAGTATTGTCAGGAATCAATGAATTGCATAAGTGACCTATAAATTCTTGTATTTTTTCGGTGAAATTCAGTTTTAGAAACCTATCTCCTTTGCCCCTTCAGATAATACAACTGTTGTTGCAATATTAATTTTATCCAGTGTGTACAGTTAGCTCAGCACAATTTTTAAAAACATCCTTTGTAATCAAACAGATGTAGATTTAAACCTCCAGCTGGCCTAGTAGTTACTTCAAATGGTCATAGTAGTTGCTTCAAAGAGTTCGAGAATTAGAGACACCTGGGTGGCTCAGCGGTTGGGGCATCTGCCTTCAGCTCAGGGCCTGATCCCCGGATCTGGGATCCAGTCCCGCATCCGGCTTCCTGCGAGAAGACTGCTTCTCTCTCTGCCTGTGTCTCTGCCTCTCTCTCTATCTCTCAGGCTGTATCTTTCATGAATAAATAAATAAAACTTTAAAAACAAAGAGTTGAGAATTAAATGAGGTAATCTGCCTGAGGTACTCAATAGACTACCCACACATAGTAGGCATGACATTAATGGTATATAACTACTCTTTAGCAATAGTGACAGTAACTGCTTTCAGATATTGTTGCTTAATTTTTTTCCCCTCACAGTTAGTATGCTCTTAAAATATATTTCTATTAACTAAATTTCCCTAATGTTAACTGTAAATATTTTCTCTGGTACAGCCTTTTGTTACACATCAGTTCATTGACCAGAGTGTCCTGCAGGGAATATAGTTCTGGGTACCATTCAGCTTATGATGTATGTGTTTATTTTCTATGATTAAGAGTAGAAACTAGTAGGATACATAGTGTGAGAATAAATAGTGTGGGAAAATGAATGTTTTCCCACGAAGGAGCTGTTGCCATGGGGGATCTATCTGTCCCCATTCAGTCCCACACTGTCTTTACAGACCCCACCAATTCTTCCTTGCTCCTCTGAGATTGAAAGGCTGTCATCATCATTCTAAACTTGCATAATTACATACAATGCATGTCCAATCTGCCAGTCCAAATGTGGAGAGCTGACATTCTGGCATGTTCATGTGTGTATTCCAGCCAGTCCTCTAAACCCTGCAGGCACTCTCAGCACAGGTATTGAGGAATCCATAAAGAGTCAAAATTACACGGGCAAAGGAAGTAGGGGTATGGGACAAAGGAACACTGGGGTCTGAACTCTAATACCTAGGCTTCAGTTTCAGGAAATTACAAGAAACGCCTGAATAGAGATTATGCTTTTTCTATTCCCAAACATATTACTAATTTGGGGGTCAAAATAATTATAAGAAGGTTGAGGTAGTATTGGGCACAAAACAAATGGAAATGGAAGCAAGGATTGAACATTTGTTAAAGTCCTATAACAATCCAGATAATGAGCAAAGTATTTCTATATATATTATAGCATTTAAATCCCACACTAGTTCTACAAGGCAAAGAGCATTTAATCCATTTTGGAGATAAGAATCCTGGCCCACAGATGTTAAGTAGTTGTTCATGTAGCTGAAACCAAAAAAAAAAGAGAAAAAAAAGAATATTTCTGATTCTAAAGCCCACAAGTGCTTTTAATGCATAGTACTGCTTCTACAGGAACTTTGTGGATAAGGATGTATGTCAACAGCTAAGGACATAATTAAAGTCTTCAGGGAAGACACAGTGAGAGATTCTAAATTTCTATTATTTAGATGGCTCTAGGATCTCAGCTAAATGAGCTTACATTTCCCACTGCAATCTTTAGCAAAGAGGGGTGTAACTTTGAGTCATGATGAAAGGGAAAGGAAATGGTTGAGCAGTGGATAGGAAAGAAATTTGGTCCACTTGACCTTGTATTGAAAGTTCTTACCTTGAAGTTGTCCCAAGTCTGCCTGAATAACGAGGGCTGTCATGAAGGAGACTGATAAAGACTGAATGTCTGACACTGACAACAATAACATTTCATCATTGGTAAAAATGTTCCACACGGGGCTGATAATATACCTAGGGATCATGCATGACTTATTCACATAATGGCAGTGGCTCCCATTTAGAATAGCCTCTGAGAACAATGGGATGTGGGCTTGCGAAACGTTTCTGCTCCATCAGCAAAGACTTTGTCCAGCAGAGAAGCTGATGAAATAACACTACTTGAATCCTCTTTTGTGTGTGTCAGAAGGTGGAAGAATGAAAGTTTAAGGCAAGATTTAATGGTCCTGTGTACTATATGTTGGTACATGAAATAGACTTTAAGAAGCAAGAAGATAAAGGTCATTTGGTATTCTAGAACTGATTGTACTGAGGAGATCTATTTACACCTCAGGCCATGTGTGGTATCCTTTGAAAATTAGCATAACCACCTGTGGACTTTGGAGAGTTCAAGGATGCAATGCAATAGACATTTTTATTCGAAGATTTGCTTTACTTTAAACTTTGTCTAAAAGACATAAAGGAAGACAGTGACTTAGGTTTATTTGATTGTCCAGTGCATTCCTAAATGTGAAATGGAGAAATGGGCATTTCTTTTATATGGGTGGAAATGTAAATTGGTACAATCATTTTTGAAAGCAAATTAAATATACTTATTAAAATTTAAATTTTTTTCATTGATTCAGCAATTCCTATTATACAACATCTACACAGAAATAGTCATACAAGTACACAAAGATACAGACACATATTCATTCCAGTGTTCATCATGATGGCAAAAATATTGTAAATGATCTCAATTAATAAGAGATTAATTAAATTTTGAAAGATGCATACACTACACTACTAAAGAGTTAATATAAAGAATAAGATAAATCTATGTCTAGATATAAATATCCATGACATATTGTCAAGTGGAAAAAAGCAAACTAAGAACAAGAGGTATACTCTTATCTCATCTTAAAAAATTAAAAAAAAATATATTGTGCCTGTGTGTTTATGTTATCTTACAAAAGCAGGAAATGGAGGTTAAATAAAAAACAAAGAAGTATATACCAAATAATTATTAGTGAATAATAATTATTATAGGGGTTTTATATTTGTCCCATTATACATTTCTGTATCATCCTATTTTTCATATTAACAAGTACATATATATATAACATACATTATATATATATATGACTTTTATAATCAGAAAAATATATATATGTATTTGTGGACAACTACAGAGCAAACAAAGAAAAAAGAGTGGAACCCCAGGCCTGGGAAAGCTTTTAAAGCTATTGGCTGTAGCAGAAGTACATGAGTAATACCATTAGGGTCTCCAGTGTGTACTAAAGAAAACACCATAAAACCTCAAAAGCACAAGTCAAAAATACCTAAGATTTACAGTTCTTTGACATTTCCTTGTTCTTCCTAAATAATTTTCTAAGCATCTTCATATTTCTCTATCCTCTATGTTTCTTGCTGACTGATGTTCTTACCTGGCTCTTAATGGATCAGAGGATAAGTAGAAAAATCCCTATAAGAAGAAATAAAACTCAAGAGACAGTAGAGAAGCATTTGAGGTTTTGATGTCTGTAATCTTGAAGTTGAGAGAGGTAGGGCTCGATGTCACTGCACATTTCTAGATAAATCATTAAGTATAGTATAGCTGAAAATACTAAATGATTTTTGAGCTGAGGTATGGCCAACATTAAAAGAAATTTTTAAGAATTAGTAAGAAGAGGGACACTTGGGTGGCTCAATCAGTTAAGTGCCCAACTCTCTGTTTTGGCTCAGGTCACTATCACAGGGTGGTTAGATCGCGCCCCACATCGGGCTCTGTGCTGGGTGGGGAACCTCCTGAAGATTCTCTCTCTGCCCCTCCTCCCTCTGCTTGCGTGCACTCTCTGTCTCTCTAAAAAAAAAAAATTTAAATGTGTAAAAATAAATACATATTTGTATCATTAGTCTTTTTAAGAGGTTAGTTATAAAGAATTATCGATTTGGAAACTTATGTTGGGCTTCCATTTTTATTTTTTAATAAAATATATATTTAGTATCTAAAAACGGAAATGATGCCACAATATTTGGGTGAGCTGCTATAGAAATTATTTCTTGAGAACCTAGAAATACACTGTGACCATTTCCAGAGAATCTGGAACTTCATACAGTACTTGTCTTTCTCTAAATTATCTTGCTTAGTATAATGTTTTCAAGATCCATCCATATTGTCATAAATGGGAGGATAGTTTCCTTTCTGATGGCTGAATAATATTCATTGTAGATATGTACAACATCCTTTTTATCCATTCATCCATCAGGGGATATTTGGGTTGTTCTGTATCTTCACTATTGTGAATAATATTGCAATAAACATAGGAGTGCACATATCTCATAGAAATCTTTTTTTTTTTCATTTCCTTTGGCTGCATGCACAGAAGAGGAATTGCTGGATTGTGGGATTTAATTTTTTGAGGAACCTCCATATTTTTTGGACCAGTTTATATTTCTATCAACAAAATATATAATTTCCCTTTTTACCCATCCTCACCAGCACCTATTTTCTCTTGACTTCTTGATGATAGCCATTCTAAGAGTTGTGAAGTGATACTCACTATGATTTTGATTTGCATTTCCCTGATGATTAGCGATGTTGAGCATCTTTTCATGGTTGACCATTTTAATGTCTTCTTTGAAGAAATCTTTATACAGTTCTTCCACTAAGTTTTTTCATTGGATTGTTTTTTTTTTGCTATTGGGTTGACTGGATTATTTATATATTTTGGATATTACCCCCTTATCTGATTTATGATTTTGAATTTTTTTTTTCCCATTCCTTAGTTTGTCTTTTCATTCGGTTACTGTTTCTTTTGCTCTGGAGAAGCTTTTGAATTTGATGTGGTCCCATTTATTTTCCTTTGGTTGTTTGTGCTTTTGACATCATCTCCCCAAAATTATCACCAAGAACAGTATTGATGAGCTTCTTCCCTACATCTTCTTCTAGAAGTCTTATGGCATCAGGTCTTATGTTTATGTCTTTGATTAATTATGAGTTAATTTGTATACAACATGTGTTTCTGTAGTTTCCCCAGAACCATTTGTTGAAGAGACTATCCTTTTCCCAGTGTGTATTCTTGACTCCCTTGTCAAGTTTCAGTTGACAGTGTATGCTGGGGTGTAATTCTGGGATCTCTATTCTGTACCATTGGTTGATGTGTCCATTTTTTGTGCCAGTACTGTACTGATTTTATTACTATGGCTTTGCAGTATAGTTTGAAATCTGGAGATGTGTTACCTCCAGTTGTTTATTCTCAGGATTGCTCTGACTACTTGGGATCTTTTGCATTCTACAGAAGTTTCAGGATTGTTTCTTCTATTTCTGTAAATAACTTAGACATTTTGAAGAGGACTGTATTGAATCTGTAGATGGCTTTGGGCAGTATGGCCATTTTAACAATATTAATTTCTCGTGGGTTGTCTTTCCATTTGTTTGCATCATATTCAGTTTCTTCCAGGAAAGTTTTGTAGTTTTCATTGTATAAATCTTTCACTCTTTGACTAGATACTTTCTTAAGTATTTTATTATTTTTGATGTTATTGTGAATGTGATGGTTCCATTTCTTTTTTAGATGTTTCATCATTAGTGTAAAGAAATGCAATTGATTGCTGTATGTTGATATCCTATATTTTGTATGTTTTGTATCCTGCTACTTTACTGAAGTTGTTTTTAATTCCAACAGGATTTTTTTTTACTAATTCCTTGAGATTTTCTATGTATGGGGTCATATCATATACAAATAATAATTTTACTTCTTCCTTTGTGATTTGAATGCCTTTTACTTCTTTGCCTTGCTTAACTGTTCTAGCTAGAACTTCCTGTACTATACCAAATAGGAATGATGAGAGTGGGTATCCTTGCCTTGTTCCTGCTCTTAGGGGAAACACTTTTCTCCCCACTGAGTGTAATGTTGGGTATATATCTCATATATGGCCTTTATTATATTGAGGTATGTTCCTTCTATTCCACTCTATTAAGGATTTTCACCATGAAAGAATGTTGTCAAATGCCTTTTCTGCATCTTTTAAGATATGATTTTTATCTTTAATTTTATTGATGGGATGCATTACATTTATTAATTTGTATTTTTAAGCTTTTATTTATTTATTCATGAGAGACACAGAGAGAGAGGGGCAGAGACATAGGCAGAGAGAGAAGCAGGCCCCTGTGGGGAGCCCGATGTAGAACTCGATCCCAGGACCTAAGCAAAAGGCAGACGCTCAACCACTGAGCCACCCAGGTGCCCCAATTTGTATATCTGCAGGCCAGAGATAAATCCCACTTGATCATGATGTATAATCTTATTTGTACTTGAATTGGGTTTAATAATGTTTTCTTGAGAATTTTTGCACCTATATTCATCAGGGATATTGGTCTATAGTTTTCTTCTGGTATCTTTATCTGGTTTTGATATCAAAGTAATGCTGGTCTTACAGAGAGTTTGGAAGTGCTCCCTCCTCTTTGACATTTTGGAAGAGTTTGAAGAGAATTGGTGCTACTTCTTTAAAATGTTTGGTAAAATTCTCCATTGAAGCAGACTGGTTCTAGAGTTTCCTGTGTTGATAGTTTTTTGGTTTTGGTTTTGTTTTAATTATGAATTCAGGGATGCCTGGCTGGTTCAGTGGTTGAGCGTCTGTCTTTGGCTCAGGTCGTGATCCCGGGGTCATGGGATCAAGTCCCGTATCAGGCTCCCCGCGGGGAGCCTGCTTCTCCCTTTGCTTGTGTCTCTGCCTCTCTCTGTGTGTCTCTCATGAATAAATAAATCTTTTTTAAAAATTATGAATTCATTATCTTTACTTGTTAATGGTCTATTTGGGTCTTATGTTTCTTCTTGATTCAGTCTTGGTAGGTTGTGCATTTCTAGACATGTATCCATTTCTTCCAGGTTGTATAATTTATTGACCTAAAATTATTCATAGTAGTCTCATGATTTTATGTATTTCTACAGTATCAGTTATAATGTCTCCTTTTCATTTCTAATTTTGTCTTTTTTTAGTCTAGTAAACATTTGTTAATCTTATTTGTTTCAAAATGAGCCCTTAGTTTCACTGATCCTTTCTATTGTTTTTCTGGTCTCTATTTCATTTATTTCCGCAAAAAATCCTCATTTTCTTCCTTCTGCTAAATTTGGGTTTATTTTTTAGTTCCTTGGGGGTATAAAGTGAGGTTATTTGAGATTTCTAATTTCTTAATTAGTTTATTGCTATAAACTTTCCTCTCAATACTGTTTTTTTTTTTTTTGCTGCATTGTACAGTATTTGTAAGTTGTGTTTTCATTTGTTTTGAGATCATTTTTTAAAATTTCCCTTTTGATTTTTTTTCTTTGACTCAATGGTTGTTTAGAAGTGTGCAGTTTAGTTTCAACATACTTGTAGAACTTCTTTTTTTTTCTTTTTTTTAATTCATGAAAGATGCAGAAAGAGAGAATGGCAGCGACATAGGCAGAGGGAGAAGCAGGCTCCCCACAGGGAGCGTGATATGGAACTTGATCCTGGGACTCCAGGATCATACCCTGAGCCAAAGGCAGATACGCAATCGCTGAGCCATCCAGGCATCCCTAGAACGTCTCACTTATGATTGATTTCTACTTTCATATCATTGTAGTTAAAGATGATAGTTGATATGATTTCAAAAAATTTTTAAGAGAGGTAGAGAGAGTGCAAGTGGGGGCAGAGGAGTGGCAAAAGGAGAGGGAGAGAGAGAATCCCAAGCAGGCTCCACACCCAGTAGGGAGCTTGATCTCACAACCCTGAGATCATGACCTGAGCCAAAATCAAAAGTCTGCTGCTCAATGGACTGAGCCACCCAGGCACTCTGATATGATTTCAATTTTTAAATTTGCTACAATTAATTTTGTGGCCCAGCATATGATCTATCCTGGAGGATGTTCTTTATGCACATGAGAAGAATGTGTATTTTGCTGATATTGAATGGAATGTTCTGCATATGTCAATTAAATTTATTTGTTCTAAAGTGTGGTTTGTTCTTACAATCCCTTGTTGATTTTGTCTAAATGATCTATTCATTCATTGCTTATAGTGGAGTACTGAAATCCCTTACGATTATTGTATTGTTACTTTTCCCTTAAGATCCATTATTAATTGCTTAATATATTTCCGCGCTCAGTTGGGAGTGTATATATCTATAAGTGTTATATTTTTCTGATGCATTTACCTAAGGCTGGGACCCTGTGCTTGAAGTCTGTTTTGTATAAGTATGGCTACAAACACCTCTTTTCGATTTCTTTTTGCTTTAAATAACATCTTGCATCCAATCACTTTAAGCCTACGTGTGTCTTGTAAGCAGCATATAGTTGATTTTTTTTCAATCCATCCATTCACTCTATGTCTCTTGATTGGTGATTTCAAATCATTCATATTTTGAGTGATTACTGGTATGTAAGGATTTACTACTGCCATTTTGCCTTTCGCCTTCTGGTTGTTTTGTCTCCCCATTGTTTCTTTGCCCTTCCGTTTCTGGCTACCTTTCTAACATGATGACTTTCCATGGTGATTTGCTCAGTCTTTTGGGTTTTTTTATTTTTTTGTTTTTATGTTTTGTGTCTCTATTCTAGATTTTTGCTTTGTGGTTACCAGAAGGTTTACATCAAACATCTCATAGATATAATAGTCCTTTTTCTGCTGATATCAGCTTATCTTCATTTTCCTGGAAAGATTCCATTCTTTTACTCTTCCCCTTTAATATTTTTGGTGTCACAAATGACTTCTTTTTATGCTGTGATTTTTACTAAGGTTAGAAGATGTAACCTTTATACCATAGTTAAGAGTTTAATATAGTATTCTTTAAAAATTACAATATTCTTTTTTCAAATATTATTTATTCACGAGAGACATACACAGAGAGAGAGGCAGAGACTTAGACAGAGGGAGAAGCAGGTTCCATGCAGGGGTGCTGATGTGAGACTCCATCCCGGGACTCTGGGATCATGCTCTGGGCTGAAGGCAGACACTCAACCACTGAGCCACGCAGGCATCCCAAATTACAATATTCTATCACCTAATCACAGTTGTATGTACTCTCATCTTTTCATTTCATCTTGAAGAGCTCCTTTCAACATTTCTTGTGAGGCAGGTCCAGTGATGATGAATTCCCTCAAATTTTGTTTGGGAAAGCCTTTATTTCTCCCTCATATCTGAAAGATAACTGCTGGATTGAGTATTCTAGCAATGTTTATCTTTCAATATTTGAATATGTCATTCCACTCTCTCTTGGCCTGTAGAGTTTCTGCTAAGAAATCTGCTGATTAGCCTAATGGGTGGTGTAGTTTTGTAGGTTAATGTATCCCCCACCCCCAGCTGTTTTTAAGATTCTTTATTGTTGACTTTGATAGCTTTATGATAATGTGTCTTGGAGAAGGTGATTTGGCATTGAGATAATGAGGTGTTCTATGACCTTCATGGACGTGTATATCTAGTTCCTTCCCCAGGTTTGGGAAGTTCTCCACTTTTATTTCCTCAAATCTGCCCTCCCCCCCTTCTCCTTCTGGGACATCCATTATTATGTTGACTTTTCTAACAGAGTCAGACAGTTTTCATAGGGTTTTATCACTTTTTAAAAATCTCAGTTCGTTTTCTTCTTTCTCCTTAAGAATTTCGATGTTTCTATCCCTGAGCTGGTTAATTCTCTCTTCCATATGATCTGCTCTATTCCCAATGCATTCTAATGCATTTTTATCTCATTTATTGAGTTCTTCAGCTTCAGAATTTGTTTGGTTCCTTTTTAGAATTTCAATTTCTTTGGTAAAATACTCCTTCCGTTCATTAATTTTTTTCCTAGGCTTATTGTATTGCCTGTGTTTTCTTGTAGCTCATTGGTTTTCTTCATAATGGCTATTTTAAACTCTTTATCAGTCAGATTGCATTCTCCCACACCTTTGGGTTCAGTTGCTGGAAAATTGTCATTTTCTTATTGTTATACCATTTACCATGATTTTTCATGGGGTTTGATAAGCAGTACCTCCACATTTGAAGTAGCAAAAACCTTTCTTGTTGAGGCAATACTTTGTTTATTTTGATTCTAACAGTTCAACAGGTTGGTAGTAGGAACCTTCCTTTTGTCTTCTAGAAGGTGATGCTATAGCACAAGTTTTTGGTTTCCCTTAACTGAGCTGACCTACCCCCTCAGGATGGGACTCTGTTAAAAAAAAAAATGTGGCAGAGTGAGGGCCAGTGTGTACTCAGCATTGGGGCTCTAGCTACGCCCATAGCCTGGTGGGGAAATCCTCCAGTAAGTGGAAGAGAACCCCAGAGGTCCATGGACAGTTCCCAGTACTTCCCAGGGAGACACTTTCTCTTGCCTACTTCTCTTTACCTTTCCCCTCAAGCTCTGGAGTTTCTCCTCAGAGGGAGGAACTGGTCCCTCCAGTTGCAGGACACTCGGCTGGGCATGTCTCCACTCACCACCTTCACCCTCCACCTCTTTAGAAAGGTCATGCTGGCTTGCTGATGAGCCCATCATACTGTCTTCTCTGTGGTCACCAACTCTACTGCCACGGCTCCACTGCCCCTTCCCTTGCTCTTCCATCTCTGCAGTCTAGTCCATCCTCTTTCAGATGCACAGAAGGGTAGATATCTAAGGCATCCTTGTATGCTGTGCAAGGCTTTTTAATTTGTTATTGTTGGTTTGGGATGTCCAACTAGCTGCAAATCAAAAAGGAGAGAAAAAGGAAACAACTCATGCTGCCATGATGCTGACATCACTCTGAGCAATTTCTCCTTATTACTCTAACTCCTTTGTTTGAAAACTAGTATTTATTTACTTATTTTGACATCTTAAAGGAGGTAACCATCTCTACTTCAGACCATATAAATATTAGGAATTCTTAAATTTTATCCAGGAACCCCAGAAGTAAACAAATGTGACAAACCCAGGGTAAGTGTTCTGCCCAATGTGTATATCCAGTAATTAGCCAAATAGTTCCTGAAAATAGTTCTAAAAATTGACCTCATGTCTATTTTGAAATAAAATGGTTTTAGAATATATATTTAACTTTCTGAAACACAGAAAACCCTATTTTTGTGGGGAGGGTATGATCCTTTCATAGATATCCAGAAATGACATTGATGGAGCACAGTTTCTTCTAATCAAAATGTGTGCTATGGTTTGAGTTCCTGACACTATCAGTCTTGGACCCCAAGTAAGACTCTCTAAATGAAGATTATAATGTGGTTTTGGCTGAATGTGTAATAGACAGCTTTACCCAATCTTTCTACGTCTAAGTGCCATGTCAGAAACTTGTTAGGGAGAATGATTTGTTGTAAGGCTGCAGGGCTTGTGGTAGTTTTGAATTCATTTTTGTACAAACAGGGTGGGACAAGTTGTTATATCTGTACTAGCCAGATAGATTTTGAAAGGGAGTTATCAATTATTATACTGACAGGACCATATCATTTTGAGCACAGTCATAGCTAGCCCAGCTCAACCACAGTTAACGTAGTAAATATTTCTGTTTAAAATATCACATCCCCAAACTTTGGGCTGACAGAAATAACACTTGATGCCATATAAATAACAACGTAGGTCATATACCATTTTACTACACATCCCACCTCTGGCCCTACTCTTGTTATTCTTGTCTCTTTGCTTGTCATTCTCCCAGATGGTTTCTAAGCGTCTTGAGGGTAGAGATCATGGAGATCATGTACTGTCCATCTTTGTATCCTCAGAGTGTAACTTAATGCCAGGCACAAAGTAGGTTCTTACATTTTTTGAATGATTTAAAAAACTGAATTAAGAGGCGATAACTAAAGACACAATTAGCCAGTACTTCCCACAGTAAGTAGGGATGGACTGTGGATATATGATTTCTTCTTCTTGTTTAAAATCTCTACATAATTTTATGTAGTAACTGGTTAGAACTACCAAGGAGGAAATGAAAGTAGTCTTTCTTAGAAGATTATGTAGATCTTTCCTAGATTTCATTTTATTGAGTGTTGTTACCTCCTCTAGTCTCTCTGAGGGGCACTCCAAATAAATGGTAACCTCAGTAAAGGTAGATACCATACATAGTTTGCCAACCAATCTATTTGCAGTGCCAACAATGGTGCCTGACATATTATAGATATTTAACATATAATTGTTGAATTATCAGTGAGCATTTTTGTCAATTTATACCTAGTCTCATTCTAAAAAATGATTGGGGAAACCTTACATAGATAGATACAAGTAGAAAATAAATCTATAAAAATTGGAGTAAGGGGATTGGGTACAAAGAATAAATTGAAGGAGTAAGAGAGATATATGGAAATACATGAGATTATTATGATTATTATGAGATTATTACAAGACTATTGTCTTGTACAGTTGTTAAATATAAGCCTTTTATTTTTTTTACCTTATGAATGACAAAAAAAAAAAAATACCCAAACCAGTAACACTATAGCAGATACTGTCCGTGTTCTGCTGCATATGTTGCCTAAACCTTTCAGTGTGTTCTAGGTAATATTCAGGTGACCATTCCCACATCTGTGCCTAGGACTCTTTACCCCAAAACTTTAGGAAACAGATGAAAGTGCTAACCACTTAATACCCTGGGGCAGCCTCAACTGAACACTAGCAAGAGGTGGTAAACAAATATCTTTATCTCCATATCACTTAGGAGTGACCCTTCTAAGGTGCAAGTTTTCTGGTTGTTGTTGTTTTAAATCATTTCCCACAGTCTCTCTGTGGGATTAAGCTTCAGTAGCCTACTCTGGTGGCTTTTTCATTTCCTTCGATATTTGGTAATATCTCACCACTTTTTTCCAGCATTCCCTGCTTTTTCTAAATAAACTACTTTTAATCTGATCTTTGTCACAGAGTGTGTTCCACAGCAAAAGAAGATATAAATAAAAATTATATTCCGAGGGTAACAAGAACAAAATAAGCCATATTAACAGGCAGAATACTTTTCTGAAGAAAAGCTGCTTCATGGACACTCCTAGAGGGGGCAATGGCTGATGGGTAAAAAACATCTCTGATAATATCGATCAGGCAATGTCTCTGTCTCCTATGATCATGAGACTTCTCACTATGAGAAGAATTTAAAGAAGAGAAAAGAACATTTAGTCCAGCTGCAGAAAACAGAAATCTTTATTCTGGGTTCTCTATAAACTAGTTTAGGATTACTCTATCTTTGCTCACTTGACTACCATTCCATTTTCAGCCCATTCCTCATCTACTTTTGCCACTTTGGCTTTACTCATTTGAAGGCTGGTATTCATTAGCTACTTGTTATAGTTTTGGCTGACATACTGCTCACTTTGCAAGTCTCCACACACATCTGGTGTCACATGTTTTCCTTATAAATTTACCTTCCAGAATAAAAGTTGTCATGCATGATCTCTATGGAGATGAGCAGCCTTTCCTTTGTTTTCTCCTGGGGAAAGAAAAAGGAAAAGATGATGTGCTGACACACCAAATATTTAAACCAAATACTTCATTAACGTACCTATAAATTTTTTATTTGCAGTCCGATGGGCAGTGTAGTTCATTGCATGCATGCTGGTCTTGGACACAAGTAGTTGTCATGTCTCCTAAAGCATCTGCCATATAATTCTAGCAAGTAACTCTGGCTGACTTTTCTAATACTCCTATTTCTTTTGCCATCCCTTAATTCAACAAAAGCCAGAAAACAAAATTCCAGGAAAACAAGTGTTAACAAAGAATTGGATGAAGTGAGAGATTCAGGCCATGGGTAGATAACTGAAAATAAGCAGATTGTGCCATAGTTGGTCTAGTTATTTTAGCTTCTTTGACAGCTTGTTCAGAGCACCATAGTCTAGCTGTGATTAATTGTTTGGCTATCACTTGTTAATATGGCAGGGTAAAAAAAAAAGGAAAAAAAAAAAAACAAGAAAAAACAATTATGCTACTGAAGGTTAGGCATGTTCTACAGACATAGCAAAAAACTTCAAAATGAAATATATTGGTGAATAATTAAGTGGTGACTAATCAGTGCAAACTACCAGTATGGAAAATTCAGCATTTCTCAACACCTGCCACCCTCCCTGCTCTCCCTTTCCCAGCAATCCTCCTTTTCACACATCTGAATATGTGCTATCTTCAGTAGGTACCAGAACTGTCAGTTTGTTTATATATGGTAAACACTATAGCTAAATGTTAATGGAGAAACAACACTTGCCTCAGTCTAATTTAGGTAAGGCAATATCACTCTGGATCTTAGAAAACAGATTAAAATAATATAGGTCCCTGGGGGGCGGAGGTCAGCACATAGTTGGAGAGTAGAAGAACTATTATAGGGGATTTTATTAATAATAAACATTTGCTGAAAACTCTTTTAGTGCTAAACTCACTACTAAACTGCCTTTATGCTGTTCCATATTTAATCCTGACAATAATATTGAGTTAAGAACTATAATGATTCCTCCTTAACAAATAAGGTAATTGAGGCAGGGAGATTAGTTGTCTGAGAGTAAATAGTAGAGTTAGAATTTTTATTCAGACTGATTCCAGAACCAACAGTCTCAAAGGAACCCAATACTCAGGGAACCAGGTGAATATAGCTGATGGATAGCTCATTACAAAGTGAAAGGAAAAAGAAATGAGAGAAGAGCAAGAGGAATCTAGAAATCTTCAGTAGCTAAGCATGAGAAGAGAAAGGTGTTAGGTTCCAGCCCTTCCCAGAAATTCCAGCAATACCAAAGAAGAGATTTCCCAGGAACACAAGAACAATGAACACTGGATCAGAAATGGCTTGAGTCTGAGCATTGACGACAGATATTTAAGAAAATAGTATTATCAACTAAGTAAAAAAAAAAAATAATAATGTCTGTACAAACTTGTTTAGTGTCACATAGATTTCCTAGATGTCATTAGCAATTTAAGAATAGCTGCTTCATTGAGACCAAGTGTGTTGTCTTCCTCAACACTTGTTTCTGAGTTGCAGACTCACTTCTATGTGGATAAGAAAACAGAAGAGCAGGGCTAGCCATCCAGACCATGCTTACACAACACGGGCAGCTAGCCAATTGCTTTTTACCAAGTTTTACATTAAATTTACTTCAAAGCGTGTTTCAAGTCTCAACTTATTTGCCTATGTTGTTAAGGACAGAACAATAAAAATAACAAAATTTTATTTTGCTACATAATCCAGGTCCTGTAGAAGAAGTGAGGAAGAATAGGAATAGTATTTTTGAAAGGAGTAATAATGAATAATGAGCAGAGACCATTACTATAAGTTAATGGAGAGGGATAAAATTGGTTAATTTATATATTGTAACTTTTACAGATGCATTATATGGAAAGGACGGTTTGAGAAATGCTACCTGTGTTTTTCTTCTCTTAGTTATTTTCATTGTATATTTAAATATAAAGTCCTGCAAACTCCTTCAGTGAAAAGAAATCCTACTAAATTTGCTTAACTTTCTGTTTTCTAAACATAATTCACCCATAGAATCTTTTTTTTTTTTTCTTTTCAGAGAATGCCTTTTAATATCTACCTGGTGAATCTTAGATCCAATTTGGGGAAATTTTTCTATAGTCAAGTCACTTCATCTTAGTAAGAAATTATAAGGTAATTCATATCGATATAGATATAAATATAAACATTTATATAGTCCTCGCCATATGGCAAGCAAGTATTGTAGGTTGTCGGTAATGACAAAAATTCCTACCCTTATAGAGTCTGATGTTGCCTCTGACAAGTTAGCTTCTCTAGAATAGAACAGTCTCATTGATAACAGACTTCAGTTGGTGATTTTCAGAGCATTCCCAAGAATCAAACTGATATTTTAAAAACATTAAAAACTGAAGGAGAGATGCCTGGGTGGCTCAGCGGTTAAGCCTCGGCCTTCAGCTAAGCAGTGATCCTGGATACCCAGGATCAAGTCCCATGTCAGGCTCCCTGCATGGAGCCTGCTTCTCCCTCTGCCTAGGTCTCTGCCTCTCTCTCTCTCTGTCTCTGTGTCTCTCATGAATAAATAAATAAAATCTTTTAAGCAGTAAAAAAAATTTAAAAAAAAACTGAAGGAAACATATGATATTCTCTCAAACCTGAGATTTCAGACTTAATGAAGGCTGTATCAAGAGGAGATATAATTCACATATTGACTTACATCGATGTAATCCAATATAGCCTTATAAATCAGTCACATTTAATAAATATATATCTTGTTTTAATTGCTACTTTGGGTGTTTCAGTGGTCTCAACTCTAGTGCACTTCAATATTTATTAGATATGATTTTTATTTCTAAGGTAATCTGTACATTTTTATTTTATTTTTATAATTCAAATTTACTTTGCCTACTTCTACAAGATTTAAAGATTACATTTGATCCCTGATCTTGAAATATTAATTCCTGCATTTTCACAAATCATTACTAAGTGACATTATTCTCTTCACCTTCCTATGACCCACAGTCCATATACCCAGATATGTTCACTCTCCATCTAACTTGCTAACATTGTGTACCCTGCCCCCACATTCTCCTGCAGATCTGCCCTATGCAACCTGCCCACTCAGCAGGAGTTCCTCCACAGTGGTTCCTGACACATCTCATTCTACAAGCAGCCCAGATAGGGACTTGTGCCAATCTTGTAGAGAGGGGGAGATAACCATATACACGAGTTAAAATGCAGCTCCAGCAGTAGGCTGGCAGCACACATTTGCTCTAATTGCTAGTCCATCCACCAAAAAAAATCTCACAGAAGGCAGCATAAGTAGAGATCCCTATACGTCATGGTCACTGCAACCCCAATAGATGGACTGGGTGCAGACATCTGGGCTGTGGTGGTGTTCACCAACAAAAGCCTCTCAAGGGACAATGAAAGGAGAGTGCCCTGCAGTTTGCCCTGACTACAGCCCCAGCAAATGGGCAGAAGGTACGGTCTGATATAACCACTCAAGGCAGCCCCAGAATGGCCCTTTCATGGCACAGGGACCAAACCCTATCCTCATTAAGCAAAGTGGGCCATTGCAGTTTATTGGACTAACAGCAAATGCAGCTCAGCCACAATAACAGAACAAAATATGACACAAATAGGAGATACCCCCAAAGTGCTTGGTTCTGGTGAATAGAGTGTATTGCACTGCAGGGCACCACAGGACCTCTTCTTCTTAAGACTATCATTTTCAGGATCAGGAACCATAGATGGCATTCCTACTACATAGAAATAAACACAGAAGTTACACAAAGTGAGGAAACGGAGGATTATGTCCCAAATGAAAGAACAGAGCATCATCACAGCAAAAGAGCTAAATAAAATGGAGATAAGCAACATGCCTAATAGAGAATTCAAAGTAATAGTCATAAACCTATTAGTGGACTTCAGAAAAGAGTGGAGGATTTCAATGAGACCTTCAACAGAGGCGTTTTTGTTAAAAAAAAATAAGTCAAAGATGAAGAACTTAAAACTAAAATTAAAAACACACTAGAGGGAATCAGTAGTAGATTAGAGGAAGCAGAAGAACAGATCACCAAGCTGCAAGACAAAGTAATGGAAATCAATCAAGGTGAACAGCAAAAGAATGATAAAAATAAAAAAGAATAGATTAAGGGAACTCAACAACACCATCAAGTGTAATAGCTTTTGCTTTATATGGGTCTCAGAGGGAGGAGAGAGAGAACAGAGGGCAGAAATTTTATTTGAATAATAACTGAAAACTTCCCATATCTAGTGAAAGAAACAGACATCTAGATCCAAGATGTACAGAGAGCCCCTGGCAGAATCAACCCAAGGAGGTCCACACCAAAGTACACAATAATTAATATGGCAAAAAGTAATGGTGAGAATTTTAAAAACAGCAAAACAGTTACATACAAGGGAAACCTCACAAGGCTATCAGCTGGTTTTTCAGCAAAAACTGTGGGTGTGGAGGGAGTGGCATGATGTATTCAAGGTGCTTAAAGGGGAAAAAAAAAAGCAAAAAACAAATAAGCAAAAAAAACTTCACCAAGAATACTCTAACCAGCAAGGGTAACATTCAGAAAGGAGAGATAAAGAGTTCATTTTGTAAAACAGAATAATAACAACAAAAACTTATCTATTTTTTTAAAAGATTTTATTTATTTATTCATGACAGACACACAGAGAGGGAGAGACAGAGGCAGAGACACAGGCAGAGGGAGAAGCAGGCTCCATGCAGGGAGCCCAATGTGGGACTCGATCCTGGGTATCCAGGATCCGGCCCTGGGCTGAAGGCGGCGCTAAACCGCTAAACCACCCGGGCTGCCCAACAAAAAAAATTTAAAGTTCATTACCACTAAGAAGCCTTACAAGAAACATTATAGAGAATTCTTTGGTGGAATGTAAAGGCCATAATCAGAAGTAAGAAAATTAGGAAAGGAAAAAAAAATCACAGGTAAATACAAACATAATAAGAGTAGATTAATCACTTAAAAAACCAGTACAGAGGTTAAAGCACAAAAGCAGTAAAATCAATTGTATCTATAAAAATCAGCCCAGGGATTTACAAATAAAGAATGTGAAGCATGATATGCACATAAACATGGGGGAGGGGTAAAAATCCAGCACTTTTAGAATGGGTACAAACATTTGCAGCCATCAACTTAATATAGACTGCTATATGTATAGGTGTTAGATATCAACCTAATAGTAACCACAAGTAAGAAACCTGTAATAGATATACAAAAAATAAAAAGAAAAGAATCTAAGCATTTTACTAAAGAAAGCCTTCAAACCAAAGGGGAAGACAGAGAAGAAAGGAACAGAGAAGAACTACAAATACAACTGTAAAACAAGTAACAAAATGGCAATATATGCATAGCTATCAATAACAACTTTGAATGTAAATGGACTAAATGCTTCAATCAAAAGACATAGGGTGATGGAATGGATAAAAAGCAATGCCTATGTAGAAGAAACTCACTTGAGCCCTAAAGACACTTGCAGAATGAAAATGAAGTGAAATGAAGTGATGGAAAAACATTTGTCATGTGAACAGACACATGACAAAAAGGTGGGATGGCACTGCTTGTATTGGACAAAATAAAATTTAAAATAAAGACTATTACAGGAGACAAAGAAGGATCCTACATAATCATAAAGGGAACAATCCAATGAGATGATATAATCATTGTAAATATTTATGCATCCAAACATAAGAGCACCGAAATACATAAAGCAGCTATTGAGAAATCAATAGTAATAAAATAGTAGTAGGGACCTTTAACATCCACTTATATCAATGGGTACATCATCCAGACAGAGAATCAACAAGGAAACAGCAGTCTTGTTTTTTGTTTTTGTTTTTGTTTGTTTTGAAACAGCGGCTTTGAAAAACACACTGGACCAGATAGATCTAAAAGATATATTTAGAACATTCCATTCTAAAACAGTAGAACACATTATTTTTAAGTTTACATGCAACATTCTCTAGAGTAGAGCACAAAACAAGCTTCAATGGCTTCAAAAAGACTGAAGTCACACCATGCATCTTTTCTGACCACAATGTTATGAAACTAGAAATTACAAGAAAAAAATCTGCAACACAAATACACACAGGCTAAATAACATACTTCTAAACAATGAATGGGTCAACCAAGAAATCAGAGGAAATTTAAAAACATACATAGAGTCAAATGAAGGTGAAAATATGATGGTCCAAAATTTTTTGAATGCAGCAAAAGCTATTCTAAGAGGAAAGATTATAGAAATACAGGCCAACCTAAAGAAGCAAGAAAAAAAATCACAAACTACATAACCTTAAAGCAGAAATAAGTGAATAAGAGAACTAAGCAAATAAGAGAACAGATCAATTAAACCTAGGAACAGTTTCTTTGAAAAGATAAAGTTGGTAAACCTTTAGCCAGACTCATCAAAAAACAAGATAATAACAGAAGACTCAAAATCAGAAATGGAGAATAACAAATGACAACACAGAAATACAAAGGATCATAAGACAATATTATGAAAAATTATATACCAGGAAATTGAACAACCTAGAAGTGAGTAAAATTCCCACTTTGGAAACATAACTTTCCAAAACTGAATCAGGAAAAAATAGAAAATTTGAACAGACTGACTGACAGAAATGAAATTAAATCAATAATCAAAAAATGCCCAACCAACAAAAGTCCAGGACCAGATGGCTTCACAGATCAATTTCCACCAAATATTTGAAGATATATTAATACTAAGTCTTCTCAAAGGATTCCAAAAGATAGAAGAGGAAGGAAAGCTTCCTAAAATTGATTCTATGAGGCCAATATTACCCTGGTACCAAAACTAGATAAACTTCAAAAAAATTTTTTTAAAGAAAGAAAGAAACCAACCATAGGCCAATATCTCTGATAAACATCAATGTAAAAATCTTCAACAAAATATTAGCAAATCAAATCCAATGATACATTAAAAAAAAATCATTCACCATGATCAAGTGGAATTTATTCCAGGGATGCAAGGGTGGTTCAAATCAATCAGCATGATACATCACATTAACAAGAGAAAGGATAAAAACCATATGATCATCTCAATAGATCCAGAAAAAGCATTCAACAAAGTACAACATTCATTCATAATAAAAACTCTCAACAAAGTAGATTTAGAGGGAACATAACTCTATATAGTAAAGGCTATGTATGAAAAACCCACAGTAACATCATAATGACTGGTCAAAAACAGATCAGGAATAAAACAAAGATGCTCATTCTCATCAATTTTATTCAACATAGTACTGTAAGTCCTAGTCAGAGCAATCAGATAAAAGCAATCAAATAAAAGGCATCCAAATTGGAAAAGAAGAAGTGAAACTTTATTTGCAGATGACATGATACTATTTTATAAAACCCTGAAGACTATACTAAAAAGCTACTAGAACTGATAAATGAATTCAGGAAAGTCACAGGACATAAAATTAATATACAGAGATATGTAACAGCTCTATACACTAATAGTGAATTAGCAAAAAGAGAAATTAAGAAAACAATCCTGTTTACTCTTGTGAATAGTAACTTAGAATTACTAGGACTTGTAGGAATAAAATTAACCAAGGAGGTAAAAGACCTATACACTGAAAACTGTAAAACATTGAGGAAAGCAATTGAAGATAACACAAACAAATGGAAAGAAATTCCATGTTCATGGATTCAGAGAAACAATATTGTTAAAGTGACCATACTACCCATAGCAATCTACAGTTTTAAAGTAATCCCTATCAAAATACCAACCATATTTTTTACAGACCTAAAAAAAATACAAAAATTTTTATGGAACCATTGAAGACCCTGAATAGCCAAAATAATCTTGAAAAAGAAGAGCAAAATTGGGGGTTATCAAAATCTGAGATTACAAAGCGTTATTAATCAGAACATTATGGTACTAGATCAAAAATTGACACAAATATCAATGGAATATAATAGAGTCCAGAAATAAATGCATACATTTATGATCAATTAATCTCTGACAAAGGAGGCAAGAATATACAATAGAAAAAAGTATCTTTGACAAATGACGTTGGGAAAACTGGACAGCTACATGCAAAAGAATGAAACTTGACCACTTTATTACAACATACACAGAAATAATCTCAAAATGGATTAAAGACCTAAATGTGAGATCTGAAACTGTGAAATTCCTAGAAGAAAACATAGGCAGTATTTTCTTTGACATTGGCTATAGGAACAATTTTTTTCGAGATATGTCTCCTCTGGCAAGGGAAACAAAAGCAAAATTAAACTGTTGGGATTACACCAAAATAAAATGCTTTTGCAAAGGAAACAAACAACAACAACAACAAAAACATAAAAAGCAACCTACTGAGTGGGAGAAGATATTTGCCAAAGATATAGCCAATAAGAGTTTAAAATCCAAAAATATATAAGGAACTTATACAACTTGACACCCCCCCCCAATAAAAATAATCTGATTAAAAATGGACAGAGGTCATGAACAGACATTTTTCCAAGGAAGACATACAGATAGCCAACAGACACATGAAAAGATGCTCAACATCATTAATCAGGGGAGTGCAAATCAAAATAAATATCACCTCACATCTGTCAGAATGGTTAAAATAGAAAAATAAAAAACACAGGAAGTAGTTAAGTGTTGACAAGGATATGCAGAAAAAGAGACTCTCAGGTACCGTTGGTGGGAATGTGAACTGGTACAACCACTGTGAAAACAGTATAGAGATTCCTCAAAAAAAAAAAATTAAAAATGGAACTATCCTACAATCCAGTAATCACATAATTAGGTATTTACCCAAGGAATATGAAAACACTAATTGGAAAAGATGTATGCACCCCTAGGTTTATTGCAGCATTATGTATAATAGCCATGATATAGCAAAAATTCAAGTATCCATCCATAGATGAATGAATAAAAAAGATGTGGCATATACATACAAGCTATAATAAAGAATGAAATCTTGCCATCTGCAACATGGATGTATCTAGAGGGTATAATGTTAAATGAAATAAGTCAGAGAAAGACAAATACCATGCATCTCACTCATTTATGGAATTTAAGAAGCAAAACAAATGAACAACAACAAAAATAGACTCTTAAATGTAGAGAACACACTGGTGGTTGCCTGGATGAGTTGTATACAGGGGATGGGTGAAATAGGTGAGGGGGATTGAGAGTACATTTAACATGATGAGCACTGATTAATACACAGAATTGTTAAATTTGCTATATAGTATACCTGAATAATATAACACTGTCTATTAATTATACTTGAATTAAAAAAAGTTTTCAAAGATGAAATGATTTTGTGGGAGTTAAGCCTCCCAATATAAAAAATTATGTAACATAATCATTTAGAAAGAGATGTAATCAACAGAGCATTTTTCTATTATGTTTCTGATACAATTCTCAGGTTTTAATTAGTAATTGAAAATACTGAATCTCAAAGAGTGTAGTCATTCTAGGAGTCTAAGTAAAAAGAACATTTAAGGTTCGGATGGTGGGGCATTTTTGAATTCCATTCTGGTTGAAAATTTTGTTATTTTGTAATGAAATGTGTTGGGTTCTCATTTTTCTGGAGCAGTGATATGTTAGGAACATTAGAAAATGAGTAGTCATTGTGAAGTGAAACCAGATTATTCTGAACCATACCGTTTGCATGATATGAATAAGCTCTCTGAAGACAAATTCTGAATCAACTTTACATTCTTCCAAAGCCAGGCAATTTGTAAGAATGGATTTAATAAATATTTGTCAAATGAGTGAATGAATAAATGAATTATTTAACCGATAAATGTAATAGCAAATCCTGGTCACCTTTAATAGCACTTTTCCAAAGTGCCAGAATTACAAGTTTACAAAGTTTGGAAGTAAGTTTAAAATATAGAATTGATTTCAGTACTTGAATTGCCTGGTATAAAGAAAAGTAGCTAATGATGTTGAAGGAACACTTTGTTATAACTGTAGCCCAGAATATAGCCATTTCCATTCCGGAGACAATGTCACAGGTCATACAAATACCATTTCATTTGTTCAGACATTGTTCTAGGTATTGTGGATGCAATAAACAAAATTCCTTCCTCAAAGAGTTTGTGGAGTTTAAGTAAAATCTCATGTGGCAAAAATTTTATGGATAAAAAAAGTGGAATAAGAGAAATAGTAAGGCATATTTCAAATATGCTCTTAAATTATTATATTTAATTGATATTTGATTATATTTAAAATAAGGTATTTCAGAAAACTCATTTTTATAGATTATATGAATTGAGATCTGATGTAAAGAAGTAAGCCATTCAAGATGCCTAGGAAAAGTTTTCCAGGGAGAAGAAATAGTACATAATAGGTAGAATTGCCTTGAGATAGAAGCTAAAGACTAGCAAAGAGGCAGTGTGTCTGGAAGGCAGTAAGTGAAAATAATAATAATAATAATAATAATAATAATAATATAGGAAATGAGGGCAGAGAAAAGTAGCAGGTAGTGGAAAATGTGGGACATTGAAATAGGAAACCATTTTAAAAAGTGAGTAGTTTTAAACAGTGGTGAGACCTGACATATTTTGAAAGATTTACTCTTGTTATTGAGTGGAGAATAGTGTCTATGCCAGAGAATATCATGTGGAAGGAGAAATGCCAGTTGGAATTATTGCAGTAATCCAGAAAATAATCCAAATAAAATAATGTCTGGGACCAGATTTGTTGGTTATAAGGTCATTTTTAGGATATATTTTGAGAGAAAAGAAAGATCTGTGCATGGGTTCGGTGTAGGTATAAAAGAAAGATATGACTCTAGAATCACTTCATGATTTTTGACATAAACCACTAGGAGAATGGGAATGTTGAAACCATGATGGGAAAAACTAGGGAAATATCAGATTGAATGGTAGCAGGGGTTGAAATGGAGAGTTCTGTTTGGAACATGGTACTTTTGAAATGCCTGTTAGACAAAAAGACATAGAGATGTCAGTAAGGCAGCTATAGGCTTCTGGATAAAGGAAGTGGTATTGTGGGGACATATACATTTGGGATCCATTAGGTAGCATTTAAAGCCTGAAGACTACATGAGATTACTTGAGGATTAAGAATATATATATATATATATGTGTGTATATATATATACACACACACACACAATGGAATATTACCCAGCCATTAGAAAGGACGAATCCCCACCATTTGCTTCGATGTGGATGAAACTAGAGGGTATTATAAGCTGAGTGAAGTAAGTCAATTGGAGAAAGACAATCATCATATGGTTTCATTCATATGGGGAATATAAGAAATAGTCAACGGAATTATAAGGAGAAGGAGGGGAACTGAGTGGGAAAAAATAGAGAGGGAGACAAACCATGAGAGACTCCTAACTCTGGGAAACAAACAAGGGGTAGTGGAAGGTGAAGTGGGTGGACGGATGGGGTAACTAACTGGGTGATGGGCCCTGAAGGGGGCCGTTGATGGGATGAGCACTGATATTATCATATCAGTTATATTATATGTTGGAAAATCAAACTCCAGTAAAAACAAATGAAAAAATAAAAGAATACATAAAAGAGAGAAGTAGTGCAACACTATTAGGCCCTAAGTCGTGTAGATGATGAAACAATTAGAATGAACAATTAGATACATGAAACAATTAGAACCATAATAAAAGCAATTAATACCAGGGAAGCAAAATACAAATTTTTATATTTTAAGAACCAAGACACAATCCATTCAGTGATAAAATTTTCCCCCCAAAGGAAGGCATTGGGATTACCTTTCGAGGTCTGACCCACACAATTAGGCTATAACTCTATTTCCTTGAAATTTCTACCTATACAGTGTCCTTTTAATATTTCCCTTGCATTTGAGTCCTAAGAATTGTTAAGAACTAAAATATCAGCTCTTTTTTGAGATAGTGAAGCTAAGTAGAACAATGGATCCAAAATCAGACAGGAGGTCATCCTTAATGCAGCTTATTGATCATTGTGAAGTTTGGGATCACAACTCTTGACTGTTAAGCCTCCTAAGGAACTAATGGTCTTGCTTGGTGGCAGAGTCAAGGATCCCCAGGCTCAACTACATCTTCCTAAAGCAGTATGTGCCTTCCTTCATATACCCAAAGGGAGAAACAAGCCTCTCTGACTTTTCTCCTCTCCTCCTACAGGATAAGAGACACTTGAAAATCACACCTAGCCCAAAGTATTAATTCTAACTCTACGCTGGCTTTACTAAGAAAGAACATGAAAAAAACAGCTGTCAGGATTGAGTTGAACATAAGGAAGAGTGCTCGACAACAAGGGTTGTTACCCTGCTGAAATACATTATCATTTTCCAAAAATGTTAAACATTTGAAGAGGTTGTAGCCCTCCATTTTTCTTTCTAGGAGACTTTTAAAATCACAAAGTATTTCCAGTCTAGAAATGTTTTAGGTGTAATTTGAGTTGAAGGGCAGTGGCCGTTCTAAATTAATATCTTCCAAGGTCTCATCTAGTACATGATTTCATTATTTTGTTTCCTTGGGCAGTTTAACCTCATTTACCTTTGATGTGGCACAAGCTTTTCCCCTCTTTCATCGTATTTTCCAGATGACCGTGCAACCATTAGAGAGATGCATGGTATAAAGAATAAGAAGGAAAAAAAAACATAGCAAAGAAAGTCCACAAGGGAATAAACCAAGTTAAACAAACAGATTTTGTTTCGTGTTATGAAAATCAAAACACTGTCTCTTTATCATGGTAGGTGGGGCGGCTAGGGATTTCTGTGGAAAATTACCTGTCCCCTGATCTTCTAAATCTAGATACAATTAGTCTTTTTTTTTTTTTCTGGTTTGTTACAATATAAAAGGAAAATAAAATTACAGTTGCTAAAGTACTTAGGACCCAAAGTATGCAAATATTACAGATTAAAACCTTGGAAATATACTTAGAATGTAGAACAACTCACAGTGCATCACTGATGAGATAACAGTGCTGCTTTTGTGATTACGAATCATAAAATCATGGCTAGTCAAGGAAAGCTCTATATTTTGGAGAAAGTTATTTCATTACTTGAGACAAATGGAAATGGCTAAACAAGGATGGTCTTCCAGGATTTCAGATACTCTGAACTCAACTCAAATTTGTGAAATTTAGTTTTAAAAGAAACATTTACTAGGTTAGCAGATTGCCACTGCTGCTCACCCTCATTGTATATGGCTTTGTTAAAAATAAGAGCTACTCGAACCTTGTGGTTTTTGCCTTTTCTTTTAAAGAAGACTCTTTCTGCCAGAGTCTCTAAGGTTTATTTTTCTGCCTCATTACTTACTGCACCCAAGCTTTCCTAAGAACTTACAAATAACAAATGTTTACTATGTTTGGTGTACCCCATTCCAATTTTAGTTTTCATTTAATTTTCTTGGCGTATCATCCTACTCTTCAATTGTCAAGAACAGCATCTCAGAATTTGCAAAATTTGCCAAGGGATTCTGTGCTTGTCTTAAAATTAATCATTGACATTAACTGACACAAGGAAATAGGCATTATCTTCTCTGTGTATATGCAGCATAGTCAGAGAGTATTCTGGACATATAGTGGAACTGTTTAAAGTATAAGCTATAGATTAGCTTTCTAGATCCATCTATCCACTCTTCCATAAGCCCTGAACTACTAAATTTGAAGCAGCAGAGTATCTTGGAAACATAGAAGAGTCATCACAGAGAGGCTGCTATTTGTGCAAGATCATGGGTAGTAGAGGTTTAGTACCCAAAGTTTTTTGCCAGTTTCTTTTACCTTCCCTGTTTTCCATCTATTTTATTCTATTTCCTTTCTTTCTAGGATCTATTTATATATCTGGGTATAATCTATTTATCCTGTGTAGTGTGCATTGTGTAAGCAAGCCTGGGAACCCAACAAATTCAGCATTATCTTTGGTACAGGATCTATAGAGGTAAAGCAATCGAATCCCTGGAGATTCTTCTACAGAACCTTGTGTGTTTGAGTGTGTGTTTGTGTGTGTGGGAGGGGGAGAGAGAGAGAGAGAGAGAGAGAGAGAGAGAGAGAGAGATGAGAGAGAGAGGAGAGAGAGAGAAGAGAGGAAAGCAAGTGGAGAGAGGACAACGAGAGCTGAGAGATTACTTTGGCTCTTTTTCAGCCTTTTTTCTTCATGTAAAGCCTCAAGGATATGAATTTCGAAGATATTTCACATAACTCTGAGGTGTAGGCCTCCCTAGAAGTCATTAGGAGGTTTCATTTTACAGATAAAGAATTCAGGGCCTGGCCAGTTCAGGTGACACTACCCATTAATAGCCGAGCTTGCATCTTATACGCACACTCCCTGATCTTTCAATCAATCACAATCCTTTCCGTCCACCCTAGCTTAAATCTAAAAAGTTCTTCCTCTATTAAGAGAAACATAAATCAAATATGAATGACTATAAAGTGCAGAAATATTAAAAGGGAGGAAAGATGAAGGGCAAGTACAAGTACAATTTAAAAGTTACCAAGTTTTCCTTATTTTTTCCATGTTTAACATTTTTAACTCTTTTATGAAGAAAAGCAAGATAAAAAAGCATATTGGTATGGTTAATGAATTGAACTATTAACAACAATTATAAGATATACTGCCTATCACAATAGAATATTTTCAAAACAAATTGATAGTCCTTTAAAAACCAGTTGAGAAAGTCACCTAATAAGCTAAGATTAATGTGGTAATACCTATAATTTCGTGACTACTATCAATGTGTAGGCCTTAGAATAACCACAGGAGGATGTGATGGATTTTCCTCAACACTGAATAAATGCTGTTTACATTAACTTGTACCAAATAAAGTTTCCTGATCCTAAACTACTGTCACCATTTTTTCATCCACATATATAACTTTATAGCCAAGGTTAAAATGCCTTCCGAGGTGCCCAATAGAGTATCTGACATTCAGCCAATCTTAGGGTCATGACTGTGGCATGGTTATTTTTTTATAAAACAACAAGAAGATTCATTCCTAGTTCCCAAAATATATTAGCTTGGGAACCTCTAAGGAGCCATATCCAAGTGTGCCCATGATTCCTTATGGGCCTGTGGAGCAAGTACTTTTGCATGAATCAAGCAAACATACAGCCTCAATAGTCCCAGGTTACTGGGAGGTACTTGAGGCACACACGCACCCACCCCTCTGTACATAAAAGAAAATAAACTTTGATGAAGGTAGTTGTAGAAAAGGGACCTCTAGATAAGGTGTCTTAGTTTCCTTTATAAGGACACTTGCGACCTTGTAGTTCCAGGATATGTGCATTATGTAAACCCACTAAAGATAACAGCTTCTCCTTCCACCAATTTTGAAGTTTTAAACCTAAAATTTTACTATTTTGGGGGTTCCTGGGTGGCTCAGTCAGTTCAGCATCTGCCTTTGGCTCAGGTCATGAACCCAGAGTCCTGGGATCAAGCCCTTGTCAGGCTCCTTGCTCAGTGGGGAGTCTGCTTCTTCCACTCCTTCTACCTCTCTACCTCTCTCCCCAGCTTGTACTCAATCTCTCTCGATCTCTCTCTCTCTCAAAAAAAAAAAAAAAAAAAAAAAAAAAAACTCTTAAAAAAGACTTTCCTATTTTTCACAAACTAGTCAACACCATCATCTATCATTATTTATAATCTCACAGTCTTGGCCTTGTACAATGTTTGATGGATAGTAAAGCCTGTTATGTCATAAATGAATACACTTTAGTTTACTATTTTCTTGAGTCTTATAAACTAATTTTTTTAAAATTTTAATTCCAGTACAGTTATTATATAGTGTTAAATTAGTTTCAGGTAAACAATATAGTGATACAATAATTCTATATGTTACTCAGTGCTCATCATGATAAGTGTAATCTTCATCGCCTTCACCCACCTCACCCATCCTCCACCTGCCTCCCCTCTGGTGACCATCTGTTCTCTACAGTTAAGAATTTGTTATTTGGACTTCTTTTTCCCCTTTATTTGTTTATTTTGTTTCTTAAATTCTACATCTGGATAAAATCATATGGCATTTGTCTTTTTCTATTTGACTTATTTTGCTTAGCATTATAGTCTAGACCCATCCATATTGATGCAAATGGCAAGTTTTCACTTTTTAATGGCTGAATAATATTCCTGTGTGTGTGTGTCTGTGTGTGTGTACCACATCTTCTTTATCCATTCATCTACCAGTGGACACTTGGGCTGCTTTGGTAGTTTGGCAGTGGTAAATAATGCTGCAATAAACATAAGGGTACATTACGTCTTTTCAAAGTAGCGTTTTCATATTCTTTGGGTAAATACCCAGTAGTGCAATTACTGAATCATATGGTAAATCTATTTTTAATTTTCTCAGGAACCTCCATAGAGTTTTCTATAGTGGTTGCACCAGTTTGCATTCCCACCAACACTACATGAAGGTTCCTTTTTCTCCACATCCTTGTCAACACTTGTTTAATATAAATTAATTTTATCATTAATTCCCAAAAAGTGAAATGTTCAAATATCTTTAGGAAATAGCATTCATGATTGCTTTCCTTGCCAAGGTTTTTAAAGTTAGCCAACAATTTCATGACCATGGGTCATTTAAACTGATTTCTTTCAGATGAGCCATAAAACCAATTACCGTATTTCTTTATGTAAAATAAGTTTGTCTGAACTAAATTATTCATTGTGCTAAAAAATAGAGGGTTCATTTTCTTGGTTCCTTTTTTAAACAAAAAAATCAGGTAATGTATGACATTATTATTAAAATCTCATCCACTATTATTTGCTTTAGACAGGAGAAGGAAAGCAACAGCCCTTGGGCCAAATCCAGCCTGCCACCTGTTTTTGTAAATAAAGTTTTATTGGAATACAGCTATGCTCATCCATTTATGTATCCTACATGGCTAATTATGCACTCCTACAACCAAGCAGAGTAACTGGGATGAAGATCTCATGTCCTGCAAAGTCAAAAATGTTTACTTTCTGAAATTTTACAAAAAAGTTTTCCCAGCTTAGCCTCAAGCTGTGGTTTGATGGGGAGATAGCTTCTATAAATCCTCTAGGAGTTTCCGGTTATATATCCTGGTCAAAAAATGTCATTCTTGGTATTTCAAAAACAGAGGGATCTGAAATCCTAACCAAACTCTCAAAGGCCATGTTATATGTGGAGAAGTAGTCTCTCTTAAATCCAACATTATTATGCAGAGTCAGCTTGCCCATCTTTAGAAAAAAGATTTAATGTGATTTTATCTTCAATTCCATGAGGATATGTTATTTACTTGTAGTTGGTTTTTCCACCACCCTTTCTGTTCCTGCCATAGTATTTATACAGTTATCTATGGTCTATGTGAGAGACACTGTGTCTGTTAAATGAAAAACACTTTTTTTCTGTTTAATTTTTAATATATCAGTTTCTTTGATTACCCTGAAAACTATCCCTACTTTCAATCCATAACTTTAATAGGACATTACTCAAGGTTTCACTGTTATTTCTATGTTTATCTTCTATTTTACTCTTCAATTCACACTTTTTTTTTCATGTCAAACATGGTCTTCCCCAATACAATGATGTTTATCCTTTGCATAGTTAATTCCATCTGAGTAGAAGAGATAAAACATAGCAGTCCTGGTCTGTGAGCAAGTTGTCTTGGAGTTCTCTTGGACTTCAGAAAACAAAAAAATCTCTTAATTGGTCTCTGGAGCTTTGATTTTTATTAACTATTTTAAACAAACCTTTTCTATTGAAAAGAGACCCAGAAACGAAGTACAATATTGGTTATTTTGATAATATTAATAATTGTAAATATCAGGCCAGTTCCACCTGGACTTGTCAATAATGATAAGGTAAGGGATGATGTAGATAAAAAGGGAACAATCACCTACATCAAAGAAATCTTGCTGAATCTGATACAGGTAAAAGAGGTATCAAAGTCTATGACAGTGATTAGGGAGACACACTTACAAATGTCCCAAATACAGGATTATAAGCTTCTTAAGGGAATGAAGCTAATATATCAATCCCTTCTAGTTCTCTTAGTAGTGAACTAAGTTCACTTACTAAGAATGCAGTAAATGCTAAGAGTTGACTGACAGAAATCCTGTAGGACAGTAAGTCTCAGGAGCTGAACAACAAAAATTAAAAGTGCTATTTTAAGTCCTTTATAAGTATCACTGAACACTCATTCTTTTTTTTCTAGCACTGAGAATACCTTGCGTGTTTAATTTTAAGAAAAAATAAATGATCATTGATTTTTCTAATCTCTAATGACGCAAACGTAGAGAAATTGAACAATCATAAATTCACTTTTTATAGAAGAGTATACCATTTTAGGTAAAAGTAAGGTAGTGTCAGATTACAGAGGACCTTGAACGACAGGCTTAGGTGTTTGGTCTTCCAAAGGCAGTGGAAGCATTTTAAGCAAGGCATTTAATTTCATAAATTAATTTGGCAACACTTTTTAGGAGAGAAAACAAGGGGGAAAGAGATGCCATGAGGAGGCCTGGCTGCTATGTTAACAGAGTAGTGAAGAACCGAGCTTATAATATCAAGCCAACACAGTGGATAGAGTAAGTGAAAGATACTCAAAAAAGAAGTTGGTTCAAGTAAGTAAATCTAAAAGCCCTCATTTTATCCATCTTATATTCATTTAAATGTGCTGACAAGTGTGAGGAGAGGTAGAAAAAATGTGTTAAGAGAGCTCATGAGATAAGAAAGAATTTATCCAAGGATGACAGTGAATTTTTGGTTGGCTACAAAATGTTTTGCCAAGAAGAAATCATCATTTTTCTAAATTTCAAAATGGGTTTTGATATATTTATTGAATTCAATATTATATATATGCAGATATACATTACATACATATAGTATATGTATATTATATATATATATATATATAGAAGAGTATACCATTTTAGGTAAAAGTAAGGTAGTGTCAGATTACAGAGGACCTTGAACGACAGGCTTAGGTGTTTGGTCTTCCAAAGGCAGTGGAAGCATTTTAAGCAAGGCATTTAATTTCATAAATTAATTTGGCAACACTTTTTAGGAGAGAAAACAAGGGGGAAAGAGATGCCATGAGGAGGCCTGGCTGCTATGTTAACAGAGTAGTGAAGAACCGAGCTTATAATATCAAGCCAACACAGTGGATAGAGTAAGTGAAAGATACTCAAAAAAGAAGTTGGTTCAAGTAAGTAAATCTAAAAGCCCTCATTTTATCCATCTTATATTCATTTAAATGTGCTGACAAGTGTGAGGAGAGGTAGAAAAAATGTGTTAAGAGAGCTCATGAGATAAGAAGATATATATATATATATATATATATATATATATATATATATATTATACCACACACATATAATCTGGGAGTATAATAAAGTTGCCTATATACTAAAATTTTTATATTAAGTTAGTGTCTTATTTTAGGGTGCTATAAAAATATGAAAAGATGATTGGCTTATAAACAACCAAAATTTATTTCTTATAGTTCTGGATGGTAGAAATTCTAGATTTGGGTGCTAGCATGGTTGGAGTCTGGTGAGAACCTTTTGAGCTGCAGACTCTCCACGTATCCTTACATGAAAGAAAGGAGACCAGAGAGCTAATCACCTAATTATTTCCCAAAGGCCCCATCTCTTAATGCCATCACATTGGAGATTAGGATTTTCAACATATGAATTTGAGGGGGACAACAAACATTTATTCCATAACAGTTAAAAAAAAGGAAGTACTTGTTTTCTATAACCAACTGTGTTTGGTTAATACTTATTATCTATTGCCTATGACAGTGACCTGATTATCAATTTAAATGAGATGATTGAATGTGTATAGTCCTCTTTTGTTATAGGTGTTTAAAATTCGCTAAGTAGCTTCCAAATCAGCCTTGTTTGCAACACACTAGTTCTTCAATAAAATGGCACAGTTCTAGGTGAAGTTCGTGAATCACCAACTTTACAGTCTTAATGAATCTCTCCTCCTTAGGGCATTATCTCTCTGTTTCATCTTCTTAAATACCATCAGTTTATTTGCAGCAGATTCTAATGCATAATATAAACAAAAAGTGTCAGTCTACAGTGCCCAGGGTTTAACTGCAGAAAAGGGGGATTGCTTCTTTTTCTTGGGGCCTTGCTCTCAGCAATGTCTTACTTCTGCCCTCATGCTCTGTATCCCAGTGACCCTTCATCCTTCTTCTGAGTGACTTTTGTCTTCAGTAAGTTTTTGGAAATATTCAGGAACACCTCCCTTCCTTGATTCTTCGGGTACTCTCTGCCCAGATCACATTTCCCTTCCTTCCTGTGGATCATACCATATCTGACTTTAGGGGACCCAATGAACCCCTTACATATCATAAATAGTGTGTAGAAAAATAAAGCTTTCTCAGCATTTAAATAAATTTTATTAGGCTTTATTTGAATAGAAAAATATGTTTATTTTTATTTTTTAAAGATTTTATTTATTGGGATCCCTGGGTGGTGCAGCGGTTTGGCGCCTGCCTTTGGACCAGGGCGCGATCCTGGAGACCCAGGATCGAATCCCACGTCGGGCTCCCGGTGCATGGAGCCTGCTTCTCCCTCTGCCTATGTCTCTGCCTCTCTCTCTCTCTCTCTCTCTCTTTGTGACTATCATAAATAAATAAAAATTTAAAAAAAAAGATTTTATTTATTCATGAGAGACACGGAACAAGAGAGAGAGGCAGAGACACAGGCAGAGGGAGAAGCAGGGTCCATGCAGGGAGCCCGACGTGGGACTCAATCCCAGGACCCCAGGATCATGCCCTGGGCCAAAGGCAGACACCGCTGAGTCACCCAGGCATCCCTGAAAAATATGTTTCAATAAAAACAAAATATAAGGGCAATAAATGGATTTTAAGATTTCAGATCTGAATAATTACCTAAAAAGGGACTTAGCTTGGCTAAAGAAGTTGTTGGTTTTGCTCATCTCAAAGATTTTAATGTAGAGGAATACACAGTTGGCCAAAACACTCAAATAGCAGCTCCAAAGTTTGTTTTGGTTTAACAATGAGGATTTGGGTCTTCAGGCCATCTCTCATAGCCTATGTTAGATTTTCATCTATAGGCAGAGATCCTACAGTTGTTCCTTTCTATCCAGGTTAGGTGGAAGTTTGTACTTTGCATGGCCTTGACCTTAGTGATCTCTATTTCTCTGAAACCAAACTATCTCCTCTTCTGTGTTTCTCTATACTTGGAATCCTGACTCATTGTTCTTTTTCCTATTTAATTTACCTAACCACCGATGGGACTGGTCCTACTCTATAGAATAGCCAGGGGCAAATACTTCTATTTTGAAAGAGCCTTGTCACCTGCAAGATGGAGCAACTTCCGTTCTTGAGGGTAAATCCACCTCACATCATCTTCTTATATTTCCACCCTTTCTTCTGTTACTGAGTCCCTATCCAATGCAAAAACTTGAGTCCTACGAACTAGATACTAAGACCATGTGCATAAACTAATGTGTGGCACCTGTCCTCAAGGTATTTATAATACAATGAGAAGAATCACTGAATACTTAAAATTGCTGGTTGGTTTAATATCTTTCTGACCACCATGTTTTAGTGTCCTATCTGAATAGCCCCTATTATCCATCTTTGCCTACAAAGCAGAAATGATTGACATTTTTGTCCAATTAATCATTAGGTCTTTCTTGGCCCAGGTTACTTGCTCCTAATGTTTCTCAGCAAGGATTTCCTTCGCTGAATCTGCTCTCAATCATCTCTAGTGGTGTGACTGTCCAGTATCCCATCACCATATATGTACAGTATCAAGGTTATTTTGATAATTTGAATAAGGTTAACTTAACTTCACTTAAATTCTAGATTCTAGAGGAATGAGTGTCAAAATTTTTCATATGAAGAAAACTAAGGTCATAAAACCAAGGATCCTAGAATTACTGACCAAACTTTAATATGCTTATATTTGAAAGTAAATATTAGCCACCTTTGCACAGGGAGAAGAAAAATGCTATAATATGAAATTAAACCAAAAGCAAAAAGGCATTATTATTCCTGATAGTTTTTAAATAGTGTTCACTTTCTGCAACAGTCAAAACTTTAACTTATTGCCTATCAAAGAAGTCTTAAAGCTATGAGATTTTATGTCATTTATGCCCAGAGGTTTGATTGTCCTCTGTGCTATCCTTTCAAGGACTGTTTTTATTTTCTGTTTTAATCTCAATATTATATTTCCATTCCATACATATTCTGAGAGGTCATAAGTCACCAACACCTTTTATGCAAATCAAATAAAAATGTACAGGATGTTTGGTTTTTATTTTTAAAAGTTGATTCACATCTGCTCCTTGCTGCAGTCTGCACATGCAGATGCTTGAAAAGTCCAGTTCTTTGGCCTTGGCATCCTAACTCCAGTAGGCATTTTTTTTTCTTTAGAAGGCAGAGGTCACGCTATCTTTCTTTATTGTGTTTAACAGTAAGTAACCACAGGATAGTGTTCTCTCAGAACCTAGTATTGCTCCTACATTTTGGCATGTATTATGAAGATTTGGTATGTCTTTAGTTATATTAAGGAAGCAACACAAAAGTTTTTTGTTATTGTCCATTTGGACATCTTACTGAATTTCACAGTTCTCATATGCAGATGCTGTAGCACCAACATTTTATTACTATTTAAGATACATTCATCAGATTTAAGATACTGTAGCTAAGTTCCCTACCCCTTTTCCTACCCATAATTAATGTTTCTCTATGCTCAAAGTATTTAAAAGGCTTATTTTTAATCCTAAAACCTAGAAAATAACTCCTACATAGTTTACCCACAGAATATACAATAAAGTATGGTGGTCAAGAGCATGGTTTTGGGAGACAGATTGACTGCATTGAAAACTTATCAGTGTTCTCTACAAAATATGTGATCTTGGGCAAGCCACTTGACCTCTCCAGTTTCTTCCTTGATAGCACCATCTCGCATGTTTATTATTTACATTAACCAAGGTGATGATTATAAAATCACTTAGGGCTTGGTACTTGCTAGGTGCTCCATACATAATAACTATACTTATTACTAATCATAGCCAGGATCATGATCTCAAAACATGATCCCCACAGCTCTCCTTACCACCTAAAGTAACTCCTTTATAATAACTCTTAGTATTAAGACACTGTCTTGAGAAAGGCACTGAACAATAGTACAACATCACCCAACTAGTTTGGTTATAATAACTGATTTTGCCTCACTTTAAAATGTGGCCACAGTAGCCACCCCCTTCTACACGGTCACGCTGACCTAGTACCTGTGCCTGGAATTGGGCTGCAACCTCAACCACACCTGCCACCTGCCAGCGCCCCTGGACCATGGACCCCTGCAAAGTGAGTGAGCTTCAGACCTTCGTGAAAATGTGTAAGCAGGGTCTGAGTGTTGTGCACACCGAGGAAATGCACTTTCTGCGGGAGTGGTGGAGAGCATGAGGAGAGGGGGGGTAAAATACCACCTTCTACTCATAAAACTCAATCAGAAGACAGTATCAAGGAAGAAAACACAGTAAGAAGGTGGAAGAAAACATAAAGACAGACGAACCATCAAGTGAGGAAAGTGATCTAGAAATTGACAATGAAGGTATAATTGAACCAGATACTGATGCCCCTCAAGAAATGAGAAAGGAAAATGTAGAGATAACCAGAGAAATGATGGATCAGGCAAATGATAAAAAAAAAAGTGGCTGCCATTGATGCCCTAAATGATGGTGAACTACAGAAAGCCATTGACTTGTTCACAAATGCCATCAAACTGAATCCTCGCTTAGCCATTTTGTACGCCAAGAGGGCCAGCATCTTCATCAAATTACAGAAGCCAAATGCTGCCATTCAAGACTGTGACAGAGCTATTGAAATAAATCCTGATTCACCGATTCAGCTCAGCCTTACAAGTGGCGGGGGAAAACACACAGACTTCTGGGTCATTGGGAAGAAGCAGCACATGATCTTGCCCTTGCTTGTAAACTGGATTATGTTGAAGATGCTAGTGCAATGCTGAAAGAAGTTCAACTGAGGGCCCAGAAAATTGCTGAACATCGGAGGAAGTATGAATGAAAAGGTGAAGAGTAAGAGGTCAAAGAAAGAATAGAAAGGGTTAAGAAGGCCCAGGAAGAACATGAAAGAGCCCAGAGGGAAGAAGAAGCCAGAGGACAATCAGGAGCTCAGTATGGCTCTTTGCCAGCTTTTCCCAGGTGGCTTTGGGTGGAGGTGAGGGGTTGGGGGGGTGCCTAGTAATTTTCCTGGAGGAATTCCTGGAATGGCAGGAGTGCCTGGGCTCAATGAAATTCTTAGTGACCCAGAGGTTCTTGCAGCCATGCAGGAACCAGAAGTTATGGTGGCCTTCCAGGATGTAGCCCAGAACCCAGCAAATATGTCAAAATATCAGGGCAACCCAAAGGTTATGAATCTCATCAGTAAATTGTCAGCTAAATTTGGAGGTCAAGCATAATGCCCTTCTGACAAATAAAGCCCTTGCTGAAGGAAAAGCAACTTGGATGTCACAATAATACAATGGATGTCACAATAATACAAACCAGGGTACCTCTGACCTTCTCAAGAAGAAAGCTGGGGTGCTGTGAAGAGAATCCCTACCCCTCTGCCCCGCATGCAACTGAAACATTCTACAGTGGTTTGCCATTAGGGTATTCATTCAGATAATGTTTTCCTACTAGGAATTATAAACTTTAAACACTTTTTAAACCTTAAAAATATTTAAAAACATTAAAAGGGTGTGTTAGTCCCTACATTTTTCTTTACTAATCATTTCAGTTTTTTTCTCTTTGGATTAATTGGGCAAGGAAGCTACTTCAGTGTGGAAGGTTTATTATTGCTCAGTTTGAGTGAAATAAAGGTTTATTAACGAGAGGCAAATATAACATTTAAATAGATGAAGTTTGAGTTGGAGATATGGTTACTGAGGTATTTTGACTTGTCTTTCTCAATGTTTTACTTTTTAAACACGATTTATTTGGATAAAACCATTGGGACCACCAGTATTGCAGTAGGACCTGAGTAGGGGCCAGAAGTGCTTGGCAGGGCAGCAACCTTACTCCTTTTATATGGTGCACACCCTTGTGCAGATGCATTTAAATCTTACACTGTGGTGAAGGGATGTTTTTTATAATGCTTCCGTAGAGTTGGATTCTTTTGCTGTGTTCTTGTCTGATACAGAAAATAAATGTTTTGCATTATTTCCACATAAAATAAATAAAATAAAATAAAAAAGTGTAGCCACAGAATCGTGAAAAAGAAAAAAGCACAGAAACATTTCTGATTAAGAGATGAAGTTGAAGGATATTGAAAATTGAGAACATGGAGTCATGTTAACATTAATAGATGTTATTATTTTCATGATATAGATAAGATCAAAGGATTACCTACCAAATTGCCATAAGCAGTAAAATTTGGATGATATATGCCCCCAAATGAGAAATACTTAACTGTAATCCTGGCTCAGTGTAATACTTGCAGTATAACCCGAGGATGGGGAAACAGCCTGAGTAGTTCCTCACTGTAAAAAGTCAATAGCATAGTTTTTCCTGTGCAGGGTTTTAGGAAACCACACATATGCAAGTACAAGACTGTGGAAATGTGTGAGACAGTGCATGACATATTGTGCTTGTTCAACAAGTGCCAGTTTCCATCTAACACTAAACTCCATACTCTTCTTGCTATCCCATGGGAAGACACACCATTACTGCATCATTTGTACTTCTAAGTTGAATAAAGAGCTGGTCTTCTTGCTTTTTCCCCTAAATCTGGAACTTTTTTCCTTTCTCTGTTTATCCATTCATTCATCTGTCCTACTCATTCTTCATCCATTTATGAATGTCCTGTTTACAAAACTGCATTACATTCCTCTCTCTTCAGTTTTTTCTTTTCAGTCAAAATACCTAGTAGTTAAAACAGTTGTTACGAAAAAAATAACAAAAAAATTAAAAAGTGGCTGTGGACGTAAAGATTGATATTCAAAGTCTGGGGCTTCTAATTACTACCAGAATGTTTGGCTGCTACTACAACTCCCTAGAGAAAGCTGGCTCTTCTTGAAAATGTTAGAACAAACAGTCAACCCACCAATCGATTCTAAAATGCTTTCTGCATTTATGAAATATAATCCAACTAAAGTGGCATATGTAATAGATAGGACTGGTTAGACTGTAAGAGCAGATACCTAAGTTTCAACAGCTTAAAACAGTAGACATACTTGGGCAGGTATTCTGGGGAGCAGAAAAATTCTACTCCTAGTGGTTATTAAGGATGGACAGTGGTTCGTGCCCACCCAGAGATGCCAAAAACAAACAAACAAACAACCAAACAAAACAAAACAAAAAAAAAGGATGGACAGGTGCCATCTTGTTGTTCCACCATCCCACAGAGCCATGTCATAATGAATATCCAGCCAGAGAAATAGCAAATCGCAGTCATGGAGGAGTCACACAATATTTCCCAATAGCCTTGGTCTAACAGTAAGCGCAACCCATTCGCTCATAATGATTGGCAAGACACAGTCATAGACACACGTAGCTACAAGGGAGGTGCCTAGTGCCAATTTACTGGAGGAACAGTGAGCGATCACTGCCACGCGTATCAAAGAGAAGCTATAGTTCAACTGTATTTTTGTTTACTCTAAACAACAACTTGCTAGTCTACTGATACTTATCCCATTTTGCTAAGAATCCCTCAAGGAATAGTAATTTATTTTGCCTCTTCCCCAATGGATAACATGTTATTTGGCAGAGTGGGTGGCATTAGTTGTAGAAGGGGGATGATCTTTCTTAATGTAATTTTAAATAACAGACCCAATTTAGTGCAGCACCAGCAAAGTATTCAATTAAAAACACATTATTAAAATAAAAATTAATGTTCTGTTGCCGAACTGCTTGGCTGAATGCACCAATTAAAAGTTTTCTTATCTTCCTGACCTCTTCTCCAATCTCTTTGGGAAAGAGAAAAGACATACACATAAACACACACAACTTTCTGACCAAATAAATTGAGGTTAATGATGAACTTTGTCCCTGAAATACTATAATCTTAATATTACCTACAGCATTTGACACATGTTGTATGGCAAATAATTGTTAAAAAAAAAAAACACATAATACAAATCCCCAGAAGAAATCCTCACACAGGTAGCAATTATTTTGGCTTAAGAGCTCTGTGGATTGAGGCTTATGCTCACCTAGGCCTGCGGGTCACCTGAGCCTTCCGCAGTGCCTGCTTCCAAAAGGCTTTGTCCTTCCATTTCTGGATCTTTCTCATCTGCGAGGAGTACCCACATGCTCAAGAGGGATGGCTAGAACCTGATCCTGAGGTGGTCGTCTACTGGTCCCAGTGTTACGCATCCTTCCTAGGGCTGCAGACCTTAATGCACAGAAGATGATCCAGGAGCCAGTCGACTGGCTTGTCCATATAGAACATGAGAATGAGCTCCATAATTGGACTCAGGTCCAGCTACTTGACTCTCTTCTCAGTGAAGCCTACCTGGGAGAACTCCAGAATCATCCGGTCGTCTGAGGGCTATTTGAGTACAGAGTCCTCCATGGAACTCAAGTGGGCCTGCGATGTCGTCCTTCGGCTATGCATGATGCATCCTCGAGACTGTGCAGGCATCATGGGGAAGCAGTAATTAAGGGTCTGTTGCATTTTCTCCTATATAGACATTCTCTTCTTCACTTTTTGCTTGCAGGATATTTCATATCTAGGGTCCGCTGATACCACCTGCATATAAATTTGCTCTACCAAATTCCCTTTCACCTCTTGGGAACACTACTAGAGTGTGTGTTTTAGCATTCATCCACCTTCAGGCAGTTTCTTTCTCCTCAAGATCTATTTGTGGATGTAGGAAATCTAGGATTTTGTGAAGCAGCGAGTTTTTCAGGTAGATCCAGCTCCCATTTCCCTCTTCCTTTAATATTTTATCTTGCAGTGAGTTAGCCTTTCTATTCTAGTGGAACACTCTGTCAAGCTCATCTGTAAAGGTTTATATTCAGACGAACAGTGATTGTACCCTCAGTGTTGTACAGCACTGGGAATACACAGACGATCATGGCAATGGCTGTGGAGTTGCAAACCAGCTTTCTCATCTGTGTGTATTTGCACATGCTGATTGATACACGTTTTGTGAATGCACTGAAGTCAAGTCTCCCTTGCTTTCCAAGAACTCTAGGCCCTCCAAAAAACCAAATGGCCAGAGTGATACCTCTTTGAACTAGATTTAAAATGCGGCAAGTGGAGTCATAACCTCAATTTCTAAATTAATCCTATATGATATGCTTTGTGATGGGGAATCAGGAGGTGAGAAGACGTTAAAATTTTTTAAGACGGCAGATGCAGACAACTATCAGGAATGGTCTCTTGTCACATCACAGTTTAGAAACTAAAATCCATAGGTTCATAGGAAATTTTGTCTGGAAAGAGCCAATGATATTACACATAAACACAGGTGCATACACAAACATACACACCATGTGTACAAACCCAACATATACACACCTGGATACAAAGACACCTGAGTACTAAAACACAGTGTGCATCTATATAGTCCAATTAGAAAGAAACTGGGACAAAAACTAGATGAAGAGGTCGTCATGGGTAATCTAGAGGCTGTATTCTGAAGCTCCTTCATTTTTCCAGACTTAAAACTGGGCAGATGTCTCCTGGACAGTAATTTTCATTGAAGCCACAGCCTAGAGAACATAGTCTTTCATTCTAGGAAACTTCCACATGTGGTGCAGAAGTAGCATTCTGTTACAGGTAGCTGCTGTGCCACCAGAGGCCAGGAATGCTTCCTGGTGAGTCTCCCTGGCACCACAGGACACCTTTCAGTCCCTAAACAAACCTACCCAGCCTGGACCAATGGTTTCAACAGCATTTCGTTTCTCTATTTGCCCATTTGTAAAGAGTTAAAGTATACCTTTCTCAGGGGGTGGCTCGATGATGTAACTCAACATTGAATTGCCTTAAGTGAATGCACCTTCCTCCTAATACTTATTGAAATATAAAAATAAAAACTCCATATAAAGGTTTTATTTATGAAGAGTTTATTTTTGAATATTGTTTCTATCAGACTGTGGATAAACAATGACTCTTAAAAAAAAAAAAAAAAGAGCTGTATGAACAGATTGCTCTCCCAGTGGGAATGAACTCCAAATATCAGGGAGAGGGATGACCTAGAATCTTGAAAAGCTGAAACATTCCCAGGAGGAGGCAACCTCTCAGGTATTTTTCTTCTAGTCTTTGCATAGCTTCTCATCCCTGAGAAGTGCACAGTAATGAAATAGGTCAGCATGTGGAGAGATATTAAAGAGGTGTTATCTGCCCTGTGAATCATGTCATTCACTGCTTTATGTTCCCCTAGAAATGGAGGAGAAGCAAGAACTCATTAGAGCAAATCAGGCCCAAATTTACAAGCATGTTTTGACTCTCTTGTGATGGATTCAGCCTGGAGCTCTGCTTTAGGTTGGCAGGATGATAGAGGTCAGGGCTGTGGAATGGCAAAGGGGAATCAGCATGCACCTGCTCTTTTTTAAATATTGTTTATAATTCACCCATGCTTCAGATGTCTGTCTTTTCATTACACATAATATTGGGTAAGTGTTGTCTGGGATAAAATCAAGCCCGAGTTGCAGGTACTGCTTTCAGGGAGCTGGCAGGCAGGAAGGGACAAGGAGAAATGTTAATGTTCACATTTAATTTGAAGGCGTATGTGAGTTATAGTTGTGTGTATATCTGACTCAGCCTCTGACATTTATCCAAGGGCTTGCTATATGAGGCACAGTACATGGATTATCTCATGAAATGATTATATACTTGGTTCCATTTTGCAGATAAGGAAGCTAAAGTAATGAGCTCAAGGTCACATACATTCTGCATGTAATCACTTCAGACTTTTATGTGTTTGGGGCACAATTGCCAGAGAAACAATTCTTAATGCTGCTTTGATCTGTATTTCACTCCTTATTGACTTTTCCCAGTGATTCCCACTGTCTACATAACAAAGCCGTGACGGATTGGAGACCCTAGTATCAGAGCCCTATCTGTTGCTTTTACCTCTACTCTAACAGGAACCAGCTGTTTTCGCCTTCTTCTCTTGCTGTTTCTCCACATAAATTAAACTTTCCAGTGTCTGAGCTTGCTCTCACCTTGTGAATTCCTTGCCTTCTGGGTACTTGGGATCTAATTTTCCCCTGACACAGGGAAGAAAGGTCAGTCAGCATGGCTGTGTCTCTGCCATGGCACTTACTGTTTGTTCAGCTTTTATACTGGGCTGTCCTCCTCTGACATCTGTACCTGCACCAGTTGTCTACAAGCCATCTTTCCAAGTTGGCTGCCCCTATTCGTTTTCTAGGGGCACCATAACAAAGTACCACAAACTGAGTGGCTTAAACAACAGCAATATATATCTTACAGATTTGGAGGCTAGAATTATGAGATCAATCAGCAGGGTTGGTTCCTTCTAATGGCTGTAAGGGAGAAGCTGCCCCATGCTTCTCCCATAGCTTTTGGTGATTTGCTGGAAGTCTCTGGCATTCCTTGACTTGTGGAAGCATCACCTCAATCACATGAGGATACCCTTGCGTGTATGTGTGAATCAAATCCCCCCTTTTTATAAGGATACCTGTGTAGAAGAGCTGAAAACAATGACTCTGCCTCTGCCTCTCCATCTTGTTCATGCCTAAAGAATGACTTTCCTTGAAGCTACATGTTCCAGGCTCCTAGGAGGTTAATGTATGCCTGAATCTGAATATAGGATGGCTTGTTCTGATCTTCCCTAAAGTGGCACACAGAAGGCTGTACTTTAGATAAGCTGTAGAGATGACTGGTGCACAGAAGGCCCCATTTAGATACCAGTAGAGAGCCTCTGGCTCACAGATGGTGCCACTTTAGATAACTACCCTTTGACCTTGCTATCATGCAGCTCGTTCAATAAAAGCTGGGGATTAATGTCTGGACTGGGAGAGAATGGGGGCAGAAAGGAACTATGCAGTTGCCATGAATAGTCCTCTGCTCAGTTCTCCCTGTGAGTAAGTTACCCTGAATAAAACTCTGTAAATGGTATGGAGTGGCTTGTGTCATTTTTCAATCTCAAAGTGACTTCTTGGTCTGGAGTATACTTTCCTGTCCCTCCTCTACCCTCTAACATCTGTCATGTTGGATTAGGGTGATGACCTCATCCAACTAATTATATCTGCAAAGACCCCATTCACAAATAAGGTTATATCTAAAGTACTAGGGGTTAGACCTTGAACATACAAATTTGGGTGGGGGGACACATTTTCACTCATAATACTGGCTGTTATGGCTCCCTTTGATTTACTCTGCAACTACTGAGTCCTACATTTTTATACATTGCTTGCAACATCTGGTAAACTCTGAATCATGATAGGCATTTGGGAGATGAAAGCACTTAGAAAAAGTGTGAGTCAAGTCTGATAGTCCCCATCCAAGCAACTGCTTCACAACTCAAAGCTCAATAGAAAACAGAGAGCATTTTAAGCCACAATTATTGGGGAAGGGGTGCTTTGCAAAATTATTTTTTGTTGTGGTGGTGGGGTTTTTGGCATCTTAATTATGAACTTGATGCATTGGGCCCTATAACTGTCTGCAGAGTTATAGCTTAATCATATATGATGAAGTATGGCTCAATAGTAGAGCTGGAACCAAGGAAAATGTCATTAAATCTTTCCAAATGTCATCAAGACAGTTTTTTTTGGATCAAATTAGATGGATTAAATGTTTCCTTCCTGCATCTGGAACAAAAGTGCAAATATAGCTTATCAGCGTCTCTTTGAATTACCATGTAATTCTACAAACACATCACTTTACCCATGTAACCCATCATAGGGCATTCACAATAACATTAGGACTTCGTAGTGACTACAAATTTGGCCTGTTAAACCAATGAGATATTTTTAGCTTTTGGCGGATGTCATTGTGACTGTGTGTAAGAATTGCTTTGTCCTTCTACATTTCAAACCATTTTTAAAGGTTAAATAGAGACAAACCTATTTTTGAGCCAAGGTTCAGAAAACATTTTAAAAGATTGTTTTGAGGTTTTGTATCTAAGTTGTACAAATGTGCTCTGATCCTTATTCCAAAAGGAAATCCATTCAGTACTTACTAGCAATTAAAAAGAAAGAGAATATTTTAAAATGCCAAAGGAATAAAAAACAGAGGAAAGAATGAGAGTTTTATCTTTAGAGTAAGTATGTTCAGATTAGAAAGTAGAAGTTAAAAGTTTGTAGGTAATTGGTAGAGAATAAGGACTAAGTAGCCTTTTAACTACTTCTTAAATTCTAACCTTTTCTATTTATTTCCCTGCTCTGTTACTTGCTATGGAACTATGAAAAATACTTGAACTTTTAGGAGAGCCAACTCAAGCCAATCCTTCATTTACCTGTAGAAACTCACTAAAACTGTTGGCTAAAATCCTAAAAAGAACTAGCTAACTTGTTTTGAACATAATATAATACTCAAATTATATTTTGAAAATTGCCAGTATCTTGGATTTAGACCCCATTTTCCCCCCATGAGTACCAGTTGTTTTATTCAGAGCTGCCCAATACTTTATTAAATTTAGCTGAAGTTGGTCTACAGTGCAGTTTGGGAGATTTTGACATTTGCTGTCAGAGATTTAAGGTGTCACTATGACAGGGACATGAAAAGTTGGCAACACAGACAGAAATAGGCAGTGGCTTTTAAGCTTTTGTGTCAAAAGAAACCAGGCTAATAATATTGGAATATAATGGGTATGAGAAGAGGATTAGGAGAAAGGAGCTCATAGCATAAGTATATAAGGACACCATGGAAAAATGACAAAGGGCACAGGAATCTCCACAGAACAAGACAGGATGCAAGTCTTAGAGGAATACATAAAGGAGATAGCATGGGACTTTATGGAAAAATGGCTGAGACTTATAATTTTAAAACTTTTCATACATTCAATTAATAATGAAAAGATTAGGGTATCTGGGTGGCTCAGTAGGTTAAGCATCTGTCTTCAGCTCAGATCAATATCCCTGGACCCTGGGATTGATCAAATCCCACAGTGGGCTCCCTGCTCAGCAAGGAATCTGCTCCTCCTTCTCCCTCCTCTAAATTTCCCCCTGCTTGTGCTCTCTCTCGCTCATGCTCTCAAATAAATAAAATCTTTGGGAAAAAATGAAAAGATTAGATGACTGTTTACAATTATAAGAAAGTAATCAAGTAGTATATGTCTCTCAAGGGGCAAAGAGTCTTTTTAGAATATAGAGAGATGGGCTGCTTAGAGGTCATTTAAAGCTTTTCAATCACAGAGGAGAAGGGAGAAAACAAGGAGAAATTCGGGATTGGTAAATGCCAAAGAAAGATGAAGAAAAGGAGATAAAAATTTCCCAAAGGCATGTTTTAGTCAGGGAAAAAGGTCATTTTCTTAAGCAACTTTTCATAACTTTGTACTACAATTTAGGATTTTTAAAATAATTGTTAATTATTGAAGATTCTTTGGGGCAGGTTTTGTGTCCTTTCTATCAAATTTTATTATCTTGTATTATATTTTGTACTAAATATTTAATAAGTCAAGTTCTTTAATATTGATTTTTCCTTAGATTTCTCACCTATAAATGTAGACAATACTAATAACTAGCTCTTAGTGTTGACGGAATGGGTTGTTAAAGAAGCTTCAACACAATAAATACTCATTGAGGAATAGGAATAGCTGTTACTCTCTGTTACAATGAAATAACTTTTATATGAATTAAATAAACAAAACATATTGCCTCCATCTTCCAAACTGAATGTGTGTGTGTGTGTGTGTGTGTGTGTGTGTGTGTTGGCATCATTTGTATTTTGGGTTTCCTGAGGATGCAATGAAAACATTTTAAATCTGTACTTTAAAATTTTTATGCAGTATCTTGTCTAAAAATGATTTTCTAACTGTCATCTTTTGTGTATGTTAAAGGCTATTTTAGAATGCAGTTTATATAAAAGTAGTTTGAAAAGGCCTCTGTAGGAATATGATTCTAAGAAATGTAAGGCAATAGACACACATGTCCACATGCAGGTGCTCATGCACACACACAGAGCAGAAACTATTTAGTAAAATATCTCACCACTAGAAAAATCTTTTTACCTTTAAATATTTTTTAATCTATTTTTAAAACATCTATTTGAACAGTGGGAAAAATCCACTTTTTCGATTGGCAAAGGCAGTCATGTTTGTTGTGCCAAAACAGTTTGAAATAGAATTTTTGATTCTGAGCTTCTCTAAGATAAGGATTAGGTGTTACTCATCTAGCATACTCCCTGGCTCATAGTAGGCACTAAATACATATTTATAAATCAATGAATGAAGCAATCAATACATGAACAGAAGAATTAAAAGCAAAAAGCTCAAAGTAGAGAACCACAAAAAGAACAGAACAGTGACCAGACATATCCTAATTTTCCCCCAGTTGTTTTTCTGTTTAGTACTTTGACAGGGAGATCCTGGGGAGATATATTTTTAGAATGCTGAGAAACTGTTTCTTAAGCAAGAAGCATGTCACTCTGAAGACTGTAGTGATAGTTGTCAGTTTAGAAGCTTCACCTGCTTTCATAACCTGAATCAAGAGGCACTGAAAAGCAAATCTAAGCCCACACTCACAGACCAAATCAAAAGGTTGTAAGAGGACTTAAAAAAAAAAGACAAAAAATAATAATAATAATTCTCTAAAAAATATTAGACTATATATTTAAAAATATAGACTATATATGTGAATCTTAGAATATAAACCCCAGAATGGCAGGGACATTCTTCATCTTTCTGTTCTTGGCACCTACATAGAATCTTGCATGTTTCTTTTATTCTTGTCCTTTACATATTTGTTTATTTTTGCTTCAGTAAGTTTTTGTGGAATGAGTTAATGAATAAGTTAATGACATTGCAAAAAAGTTAAGGAGTTATGAGTGTGGGCTGATCGAAAAAAGGATTGATATTAAGTACATTGAAGACTGTGTGCACAAGAAGAAAGGGAAGGCATTAGACGGATATGAAGAAAGAGTTAAAAGAAGAGGTTATGGATTCCAAGAGAAAGTGAGCAGCATGGGGTGTGGAAAAGGGGTAAAGGTTTGGCCATATTGAGGCTTATTTTTTCTAACCAAAAAGTATTTAAGCAATTTGGGAGAAAGGCAAAATTTAAAAATCCGAATGAAAGCAAGTTATGTATTATGTTCCTCTGCAGACCTCATAAAAGAGCAATTTACTCTTGTATGTTCTCTAAATGTTTGTTAGAGAGAATGTTTTATGGGCGTACAGATTTTAGATTCTGTTCCATCTCTGAATCTTAACTAATCCACTTAAAAAACAAGATAGCTTTGTGCACCTGGCAAACTAAAAAGGCTTTTCTACAATGGGAGTCTTTTGAGTTGGAGACCTGAGTTCTGGGTTGGTCATTCTCAAAATTAACATGACTCGAAAGGCCATTTGAAGAAAGCGATTAGAATTCCAGTAAAGTCCAGACCAGTCAGATCTCAGTTTCTCTAAACTCTCAGCTTAACTCACTCCAAAATGGCTCAGTGGCAATGCCACACACTGGAAGTGAGGACAGTTCCCACACTATGGTCAAGAACTTGGGGTCTCTTTCCAGGATGCAGTTTTTCCCTCAAGTTTACAGCTTCATGGTAAATAGATGATATCATCATGTAATAAGAATAAAAACCAATAAAGATGTAGGGCTTAAGACGATATTGGGCCAACACTTTCATTTTGCAGTTGAGTATAGTAAGGATAAATGTCTTACTCAAGGTCACAAAGCTAGTTGAGGACAAAACGTGCATAAAACTCAGGACTCTTGATTTCTTTCTGTAGCACACTTTCACTGTATTATGTACATAAAAATAGTTGATTATATGGACAATAAAGAGAAAGATGTATTTGAGGTAAGTCCTTGAATAGCCTAAAGTAGGCCATTTATTGGATATTCTAATTTTATGAGAACAGACTTGATGGGGGAACACAGGGCTAGCTGAGGACAAGGCACAAGCCTGGGGCAGCACATTGACAAGTCCTTGAAACAGGCAGAGGGACATTCCTCTATGGACTCAACTGCCTCGATGTTCATACTTTGCTAAGGGCAAAAGGCAATCTTAGCCCAACCCCAGGAGCCTATAAACCTACTTTAACATATAAAAATTCCTTTAGAAATTTCCCTTTATCTCTAAACCCCCAAGATACATGTTGGCAATCATCCCCAAGCACATGGCCCACCAATACACATCTGAAGGGTCTCATGACTCAGGTTTTATTAGACGGTAACAAGTGACCTTTTCCCAACAGTAGCCAGACCCCTCAAGGTCCTGGAAACCTTGCTTCCAAAATTCCTTAGAGAGTGTGCTATCCCCAAACCCCTCCCAACTGCCAGGTATATCATCAACCACCCCTTGCAGGTCAGGGGCAGCAGCTCTTCCTGCCCATGGGTCCTGTCCCTGGGCTTTAATAAGACCACCATTTTGCACCAAAGACATTTCAAGAATTCTTTCTTGGTCGTCAGCTCCGGACCTCATCTATATTCCAAAACTTCATCAGACTTGATCATCACTATCTCCAGTGAGTTGTACAGAATCTGGCACTGGTCAATATATATACATTGAGATGTAATTTATATAGAATAATTTTGTATAGATCTTAAGCATTTGGTTTAATAAATTTTAACTTTTATTTAATGATGTACAGAATTTAACTATGTAAAGAATACAAATATTCTGTATATGAGCCCTGTGTCGGATATATGTATTATGAAAACTTTTTCCCAGTCTGTGTCTTGCCTATTCTTTTTCTTAATAATGTCAATTACACTACCCCAGAAAATTCCCTCTTGTCATTTTATGGCCAATCGCCCCTTCATTTTCTCTACCCACAGAAGTGACCACTTTCTGATTTCTATCACCATAGATTAGTTTTATCTATTCTTGGAAATAATATAAATAAAGTAATGAGTCATGTTTTTGTGGCTGGTTTTTCACTCCTCATAATGTTTTTGAAGTTTATTTATGTTTTTGCCTATATCAGTAGTTTCTCTTTTTATATAGTAGCATTTTATTGCCTGTATAATGCATTTTGCTTATTCATTCTGTTGTCATATATTTGTGTAATTGTGAATATGAAAGTTGCTATGAAGATTATTTTACAGGATTTCTTGGACTTTTTTTGGACATTCTGAACACATTCGTATGTACTTGTTGGCCGTTTGTATTTCTTTGTGATGTATTCAAGTCATTAACCATTTTGTAATTGGTCCTTTAACTTTCTTTAAAAGATTGTTTTGGCTATTCTATTTTATTTATTTATTTATTTATTATTTATTTATTTAAAATATTTTATTTATTTATTCAATGAGAGACACAGAGAGAGAAGCAGAGACATAGGCAGAGGGAGAAGCAGGCTCGCTGCCAGGAACCTGATGTGGGACTCGATCCCGGGACTCTGGGATCAGGCTCTGAGCCAAAGCCAGATGCTTAATCACTGAACCACCAGGCATCCCTATTTTGGCTATTTTTTTTTTAAGATTTTATTTTTTATTCATGAGAGACACAGAGAGAGAGAGAGGCAGAGACACAGGCAGAGGGAGAACTATTTTGGCTATTTTAAATCCTCGTTATTTCTACTCAAATTTTAGGATCATTGTGTCAATATCTACCAGTAGCCTGTTGGAAATTTGATAGATAATTACATCTATAGATTAATTAAGAGAGAAAACATATCCTTAAAATATTAAATTTTGTCATTGAGCATAAGCCTAGCTCTTCATTTATTTGAGTCTTTTAAATTTCTCATGTTTTATAGTTTCAGTGTGGACAGCTTGCATATTTTTAGTAGATTGTTTATATATTCAATATTTTAATGATATTATAAACAATTTTACTTTTTTTTCAAGTGTTTGCTTGTATAAAGAAACACTCAATTTTTTGTGTGTGTGAATTTGAATTCTGCAGTTTCACTGAATTTATTTAGGCCTAGTCTTTTTGTAGAGTCTATGAAGGTTTTCTGTATATACAATTATTTTACCTGCAAATAGCACAGTTTTAATTCTTCTTTTCGATTGTTAGGCTTTTACATTTATTTTCCCTGCACCATTGTACAGAAGGGAAACTCCAGGAAAATATAAATGATGAGAGAGAGCATCGTTCTTTGGGAAAGTATTAGGAAACCCATATTTCTATATATATTGAGATGATGATATGGAACTTTTTGTTGTTGTTTTCTCTTTATTCTGTTAGTATGAATAATATATATAGATATATATTATATATGTTTTAATATATTAATATTTAATATTTTATATAAGTATATAATACATATATATGTATTTTTAATGTTGAACCACTTTTGCATACCTAGGATAAAATCCATCTGTTCATGATGCATCACTGTGTGTGAGTCTGCTTGCTGTACTCAGTTTCTATGTTTTTAAGATTTTGCGTCTATGAACATAATAGGTATTAGTTATAATTTTCTTCTCATATTTGCCAAGTTTCAGTATCAGACCATATTAGTTGAATAGTGTCTCTTCCTCTTTCCATTTTTGGAAGAACTTATGTAGAATTGGCACTATACCTTACTTAAATACTTGATAAAATTTCAGTGAAGCCATTTGAGCCTGGAATAATTTTGGGGAAAGTTCTTTATTATGAACTCAATTTATTTCATAGTCATGAGACTAGTTAGAATCCTGATTTCTTATCATATCAGTTTAAATAAGTGTATTGTTCAAGGAATGTGCCCATTTCATCAAACTTGTAGGATTTACTAGCATAAAGTTTTTTTTAATCCTTTTTTGCACAGTGTCTAGTAATGTCCTCTTTTCATTCTTGATATAATTTTATTTTCTCTTTTTTCTTGATAAATCTTACTAAAACTTGTTAGGTTTATTAATTTTTTTAATGATTTCATTTCCAACATTTTGATTATCTGTTGTTTGTTTTATATTTCGCTGATTTATATTTTCATCTCCATCATTTCTCTTTTACTTTGGGATTAATTTGCTCTGTTTTGTCTAGCTTCTAAAGTAGAAGTTTTCATTTTTTATATTTAAGTTATTCCTCTTTACAGCTGTAAACTTTTAAACTCTAAATGTCCTTCTAGTGCAGCTTTAGCTGAATCACACAGATTTTTTATATACTATGTTTTTATTATCACTCATTTTGTAGTCTAATTTTCCTTTTGATTTCTTCTTGACCTATGGGCTATTTAGAAATAACAAGTACTTTAGAAGTTTTTATATAGCTTTAAAAAACGAATTTCTAATTTGATACCATTGTATCCAGAGACTATATTCATATTATTTTAATTCTTTAGTATTTTTGTTACTTTTTATAGCCTAGTTGGTAGTCTGTTTTGGTGCATAATCCATGTGCACAGGTAAAGGTTTGTATAGTAGTTGGGGTGGAATTATACATAAATAGTTGTTGGGGGGTGACTATATAAAATCTCTGACCACAAACGTGGACTTATCTACTTCTCCATTTAATCTGTCAAGTTTTGCTTCATGTATTTTGAAATATTGTTATTGGGTACATTTTTAGAATCATAACTTCTTGATGAATCAACCCCTCTATAATTATGAAATGTTTCTTTATTTCTCCAGTAATATTCTTTCCCTTGAAATCACCTTAGTCTGATATTAAGGTGTCCAACCAATCTTTTAATCTTAGTGTTTAAAAAGTGTCTTTAACACCACAAATCTTAATCAGTGAATTAAAATTTCTTAATCTTAATGTTTCAGTGTTTTTTTAAATACATTTACTTTCAACTGCTCTGCCTATACACATAAAATATAGATTATGTCTTTTTTATATAACCTTATCTCTGACTTTGACATGGAATGTTTTGTTTATTAACATTTAATGTGTTTAATGTAACTATCAACATAGTTCTAATTTTAGTATCCTATCTTCATATTTGGTTTTTATTTATCTTATTTATTAAACGTTTCTCCTTTTTTCCCTTCTACTTTGAAGTAAGTTGCATGTTTTTTGTATTCCATTTTTACTTCCCCTTTTAGTATATAGATTTATATCTTTGTGTTGTATTTTTATGCTTTATCTAGAGGAGTGATGAATGAAATAACTTAAATGATGGAAATCTTCTACATCTGTTCAATTCAATATGGTGGCCACTATAGATATGTAGTTACTTACCGCTTGAAATGTGGCTAGTATAACACAGGAACTGAATTTTTAATTTTATTTAATTTTGATTAATTTTTACCTGAATTTAAATATCAACATGTAGCTACTGATTACCCTATCGGACAGTAGAGGTTTAGAGTTTATAATATGAATCTTACACTCATTATGGCCTAAGTTCAAATAATATTATGCTAAATTAAAAACAGTTTAGTGGGGGTTTTTTACCATCTTCTTGTCCTTTATGTACTTTATTTCTTATATTTTAGTTCTAGATACGCTAAAAATCTCTACATTTGCTATATTATTATTTTCTTTTAAATACTCTGCAGTCTTTTAAAAATACACATAGATACGAGATAGATATATATTGAAAGGGGGTCCCTGGGTGGCGCAGCGGTTTGGCGCCTGCCTTTGGCCCGGGGCGCGATCCTGGAGACCCGGGATCGAATCCCACGTCGGGCTCCCGGTGCATGGAGCCTGCTTCTCCCTATGCCTATGTCTCTGCTTCTCTCTCTCTCACTGTGTGCCTATCATAAAATAAATAAAATTTTAAAAAAAAATTAAAAAAAAAAGAAGATATATATTGAAAGGTCTTTTATATATTCCCAGATATTGACTTTATTTTATGCCTTTCATTTATTCCTACAGATCTGGGGTTCCACTTGGTATCATTTCCCTTCCACTGAAGAACTACTTTTAGCATTAGTACAGGGCTGCTGGAGACAGATTCCCTGAAGTTTAGTTCTCTAAAATGGTGTTACTTGCCCTCTTTAAAAAAAAGAGAGAGAGAGAGAGAGAGATAGCTAGACCTATATATAATACTCTTAGGTTGACTTTTGGTTTTTTTATCACTTTATATTATGCTTTGTCCATTAATATATTATCCAATAATTTTTAGTGATAAATCAACCATCATGCATACTGTACCATTAAAGATAATGTGTCTATTTTTTGCTGCCTGGTTTTAAATTATTAAATTTTGCTTTTGGCAGTTAAGCTTTGAAAAGTTTATGCATGTTTTGTTTTGTAGCAATCTTCACGGAGTCCATTGAGTATCAAGATGTGTATTAATGTCTTTCAATCATTTGGAATCATTCTCTGCTATGTTTCTTTAAATATTTTTTCTACCCTATTCTCTATCTTCTTTTTCTACACTCAAGGTGGGTTTGATAATGCCCTACGGATCTCAAACACTTCTATTTCATTTTTTTTTTTATTATTGTATTTTGGCTTTAGTTTGGATACCTTCTATTGATCTGTTTATTTTTTTTTATTTTAAACAAGGAGTTTATTTAAACAACAAGACATGACATTTGACTTGAAGGGAAAAATATCTAGGATTCATTTTTTATATTAATTTATTTCTACTTAAGACAGATTGCCCTGTATGTTGTTATTGCTATGTTCAAAAAAGTTATAAAATTGTCCTTGGTTTGATAGTGATAGATGTAAAGCTTTAAAGTTCTCCAATCAAATAAAGTACGAAAGGATTTTTATGTGTCTCTTTTTGTTTTGTTTTGAGAGCAAAATAATTTACTGAGATAAAAAGATAGGAATTGAATAACACGAATGGATAAAGGGGTATTTTCATAAAATCGATATTTCCCCCATATTATCTCCACTTGGTATTGATCAGAACATATCATTGGCCATTTAGTTTAAAAAAATATAATATGCTTGTGTATATACATCAGTTACTTTATGTGCAATGAAAGAATGGGGAAGAGAAAATTAAAGAATAGGAAAAAAAACTATAGTTGGGATGTTGTGGAAGCAAATTGCAGTTTTCTAATTGAGGTTGCCCTCTTGGTCTGGAGGAAAAAGATTTCTGGAGTAAAAAGTAGCTGGTTCTCTTTTTAGTAAACACCTCCTGTTTGCTGCTGGAACACATCAATTGTATCATCATCCTCCATCTCCACCTATACAGGAATGTCTGTTTCATTGATTGGCTGTTCATCCCTTTGGCATCTGATCTGTCTCATTGACAAACCTCATTGATAAGCCTATTGTTCACAATAGGCTTTCATGGGATCCCTGGGTGGCGCAGCGGTTTGGCGCCTGCCTTTGGCCCAGGGCGCGATCCTGGAGACCCGGGATCGAATCCCACGTCAGGCTCCCGGTGCATGGAGCCTGCTTCTCCCTCTGCCTGTATCTCTGCCTCTCTCTCTCTCTCTCTGTGTGACTATCATAAATAAATAAAAAAAAAAATTTAAATAAAAAAAAAAAAAAACAATAGGCTTTCATTAGTTTACTAAGTGGTCTGTGCCTCTCAATCATAAATGGCACCACGGAACTATTCAGAGCCAACACCTTCAAATTAACATGATTGTTGTTCCCAATCTTAACTCCTTCCTTGGACTTTTCATCTGCCTTGGTGTGTGCCAAATTCTCCTCAGCTGCTGCTTCACAAAGAGGTACCAGGCTCTCACTTGAACCAGCACCATGAGCTCTATTGACCTGTCTTCTGGTCTGCTGTTAAATCAATCTAATGAACATTTCATTTATGATACTGCTTTTTTTTTTCTGGAATTTTCAATAGATTTCTATTTAACATCATGCTTCTGCTAAAATCCTCCATCTCTTTACTCACATTGCTTACTTTTTCTATTTGCTCCTTTAGATTTTTTATTGTACATATTTTGCTTAAAATCTCTGATAATTCCAACATCTGGGCCATCTGGGTCTGCTCCTCTTTTGGCTGTGATTTACAGATCTTATTTGTTGTGGAAATTTTATGGCACTAAGGATGCTTTGTGTAAGGAAACAATAGAAATGGATGTAATCATTTTTATTTCTAGAAAAGATCTAGAGTGGAGAGCTAAATAAATCTGGTCTCTAGTTGAGATATGTTTGGGCTTTGTTGCAGCTTTAGTTTGACCAAAGGCTTTAAAGGTTTTGGAAGTGGAATTAGAATGAAACCCTGCAGACTACTAGGGGTCTGAGCACTAGTGAGATCCGTAGATTTCTATGCTCCTCTGCCCAAGTGCTAGCTTTTTAAAACGTGAAGATCTTTTATAGTACTTCCAGCTCTTCCTGTTTCTAGGGAGTTTTCTTTGCTCTCCTCCAGTCCTACTAAGACTTTGTATGCCCAGGAAGATCTTTCTCTTCCCAGAATGCCTCAGAGCAGTCCCTCTCAGAACAGTGTGGGTCTCCAGCTCTTAGAAGCTGAAATCTTGAGTTGAAATTAATCCCTCAATTCTCCTCCCCTGCCTTCAAGCCTGTGGAGAAATGCCCTTGAAGCAGTCAGTAAAGACCCAGGCAGTAGAATTGGTGAGTGAGTGCAGATTTACTCTATGACTACACTAGAGTCTCAGGATCCCAATCTTTCTTGGCAGCCCACATACAGGCCTTGATATTTTGTTAAAGATTCTGCTAATTTTCTATCTGTGGAGAAAGTTTTCTTTTCCTGCTTGTCAGCCAAGGAGAGTAGCTTTCTTTGTCTTTTCTCCTATGAAGTATTCGTCACTGGAATTTAGCTTATTTAAAGTTTCTTTCGCTGTCACTTTTTTCAGGGGTTCGGGAAAACTAATTTGTACGTCATTTGATATGTTTTGCTTGTTATGGTGAGAGTTACGTTCTCTTACAACTTCCTACTTCATAATCGAAGGTGGAACCATCAATACATTTGTTGATGGAATGAAGGAATGCAGAAGAGCAGATTCTCTTGCATTAAGTTCTCAAATTCTAGGTCAGTTCCTAATTTGCTGCTTTGTGTTATCTTTTTTTTAAGATTTTATTTATTTATTCATGAGACACACACGGAGAGAAGCAGAGACATAAGCGAAGGGAGAAGCAGGCTCCCTGTGGGGAGCCCCATGTGGACTCAATCCCCAGGATCACGACCTGAGCTGAAGGCAGATGCTCAACCACTGAGCCCCCCAGGCATCCCTCCTTTCTATATTCTTAAGCAAGTTTTGTGTTTTTTAAACCTCTGTTTCCTCACATGTAAGAAGGGGATAGTAATGATACCCAGTTTGTAAATTTTTTGAGGATTATAGGAGTTGTATAAAGTACTTAGGGTGATGCCTGAAACATAGTAAGAATCATATGAATGTCTGTTACTTTTATTTTTTTTATTTGTAATAGAGTTTTCTTCAGAAAGTGTAGAAGGTGTTCAAAAATCTTAGCAAGATAGAGGATCAAGATAATTACCCCCCCCCCCACACACACACACACACACTTAGTAGAGGGTGGAATTAAAAACCACTACCAATTATTAAAACAAAAGGTATTTCCATAAATAAAGCAGTGTTTAATTAACCTGAATAACACTTTCAAAGTTACTGATGAGTTAGGTGCTTCATCAGTGGGATCAGGTACTTAGTTGAGTGGAGGAGAAAATATGCTGTTACATAAATTTAAACAATTGAAGGGTAATCAGCGCCTCTGGCACTGAGATACACGCTATCGTTGCTGGCCTGTATACCTCCCAGAATTGACAGAATCTGCTACAGGGCAATGCACAGCTGATTCTCTTACCTTTCTTTCACCAGCCCTCAAACGGCATTGGCCAACTGTGCTTTGTTCTCAGGTCCTGAGATTGTCTATAAATGAAAGAAAGAAGCTGCAGAAACCAGATGGAACATCTTTTTTAGCCTCCAGTTTTTTTTTCTCTTCTTAATCTCTCTCTCTAAAGTCTTTCCCTCTTCAAAATCTGTCCTCTTACATTTTATTACCATATGATATCTTCCAGTTATCTTCCCATTTTCCCCTCTCCCTTCGTCTCATGTACCTCAAGTCAAAATAGCAATAAATAACAATAATTATACTAGTAAGCTATATAGATTAGGGAGAGGAATGCATGATATGTATCTTTTTATTAACAATTATTCAAAACTCCAAAGTGTCGGAAAAAATTAGATGTGGGAAAGGGTCTTCAAAAATTAAAAACAAAACCAGGAGGCCTGGTTGGCTCAGCGGTTGAGCGTCTGCCTTTGGCTCAGGGCATGATCCTGGGGTCAAGGATCGAGTTCCCCATCAGACTTCTTACGAGTTCCCCATCAGAGGCCTGCTTCTCCCTCTGCCTGTGTCTATGCCTCTCTCTCTTGCTCTTTCTCTCTCTTCCTCTCTCTCTCTCTCTCTCTCTCTGTCTCTCATGAATAAATAAATAAAATATTTTTAAAAAATTAAAAACAAAACCAAGCTCAAACCCCAGAATCATCTAAGTCAGGTGTAGCCTGTCAAAATTGCAATCTGGAAAAACTGTGACTCTGATCCACAAACTCTGAGAGAAATTCTCAGCTATGTTTTCTTAGGTTTTCTAAGGCTATCCTGGGTCTCTCCAATTACTAAAAATGTGGTCAGCGGCAAGGTTAACTGGTTTCCAACCACTGGAAGTATTGAAATACTCCATTTCTCTGAGCTTCATTCTCCTCTAACACCTCCAAACAATATATAACTCTCAATCTCTTTCACATACACATAAACACACACACACACACACACACACACACACACACCACTGAAATAAAACATCTATTCTGATGCACTTTCAGATCCTGTGACTGCTGGTTCAGGGAGGTATTCTTACACAAGGGGCTCTTCTAGTATAAACAACAACTTACATGTAAACAACAACTTATATGTAATCTGGCTCCAATCCTAATGAATTTGCTGAGAAACAAGGGTTTGTAGGATACAGTATGTACATTTTCTGAAGGAAAAATTGAAAATGGACAACCTGTACTCCCTCCCATCTGCTCCTGTGCACTCTGCTAGGCAAGCAACCAGTATTGGTCACAAGGTCTGCTCCACCTACTCCGCTGATTGATTGTTTTCTCTTTGCCTTGTTTTCAAGGTTGATACTCTCTGAGCCAAACAGGCAGGCAGCTGCAGAGGACAGGAGCACAAATCTCAAATCCTGTAGATAATTGCTAAAGGCAGCTGAGTTCAGGAGCCCCACCTGTTAATGAGCAGCCAATTATGTATATGCTTATAAATCATCTTTTAAATACTAACAAGCACTAATAAACTTTGGCTACCGGTTACCATGGTAACCGACTATGTCGCAAAGGAGACTACTCACATATGGACAGTGGGTCAATGGTCCAGTATCTCCTGGGACTGCCATTCGTACTCCTTCACATGAAACAGTTATGTCTAAGAACTACTTAAAATCACATGACTAAGGAGGCACAGGACATGATGAAATGCCTGTTTTTTCCTTACAGCCCAGAGAGTTTAAAGGGAATAGAATGTGTTCAACTCCCCACAAGCTATGGGAACAAGCTGCCCTAACTTGTTAAGTGGCAGTTCCTATGTATAGCCATACAGCTGGTCTACTTAGGCCACCTGCTGTCAGATATTTTATTCCCCAAAGCTTCCTGGACTGCTGGGTTCCACCAGTCTGAAGAGGTTTTCCCAACACATTCAGTTTACTATTGCAAATAGGTAAGATAATAGGCTACTTGTGGGATGCTCAGTAATATTTAGTGAGATGCAAGGAACGGTTTCAGATGAAAAAGAACATATTTTTGCTCCCAGCAAACTGACGGTACTTTCTCTTTTCTTTTAAAAGCACAGTGAGAAGGCAACCACCCATGACCCAAAACTCTTTTTATAGTAGAGAAAGAAAACCACCTTCTGCCTTGAACTGGCTTTCCAAACTAGATATAGGGAAGCTCACCACAAGTGGTATGGGGTACAAAATGACAGCTCAAAGAATCTGATGGTTTCAGGGCATTAGTGAATAGTGACCTAATCAAGCAATAGAGGAATGTGATTGTAATCATTTTGCCATGACTGACCCAGAAATGGCTTTTACCATGATTTCTAAAAAGATACTAGTTTTCAATAGAAAATTGAATTGCTCATACTATAGAGGAGTTCCTTATCCTTCAGCAGGTATTCAAACTGATACCTTTAACCTCTCAGCTGCCTACTCTAGGGCAAAGAGCATGAGCTTTAGATTAGGATTTATTAGTATCACTACCATTTATGTGCCTCCCTCAGCTGGAGGATCAAGGAAATGAATGTAGTTCTTCACAAAGATATTGTTCCTTCTACCTTGGGGTGTCCTCTGTTCTCTGCATGCTTTATATTATGCAGGGCGTAGGGGTTCAGAGGCTGCATGAGATTTATTTTCTATACCTAGGTATCTTTTATATGTCTAACTGAATGCGTGTACATGTTGTATTGGAGTTATACATATGCCACTGCTAGGAAATTTGCCTTCTCCTGCCATTGTTATTTTCTGTGAAGAACAACTACCTCATGTTTGGCTATACCAGTCCTTTCAATCTCCTATGCTTGCTAGACTGAATATTCAGATAAGGATTTAGAGTTTTTACAAAAGGGCAAACATACTACAGAGGGTTGTTCACCAAATGAAATATTCTGGTATGAGTAGGGTGACTATGTGAATAAAAATCCAGGGGAAGAGAAATTACAGGACTGATAAGGGGTCAAGAGAGGATTAGTGTAGAAAATGTTGTCAAAGTATAAACAATGCCTAGATGAAAGGGCAATTAACCCTGTGGATTGTAGGGAAAGGTTTATGAAGGAACTTCCAGTCCTTCGGTCTTATTCCAGCAGGTTGGTGGTGAGGTTGGCAAGGTGAAGTAGTAATTTGTAAGTGTTTGCACGACTGATTTAATAAGAACTGAGTCATTTGAAATGGCCAAGGGAAAGCAGGTTAATCGCCCAAGCAGATAGGAATTTAACACCACCACCACCCTCGCCCCAATCCTTTTCTTCATTTGGAATACTCAAGTGGAAAGATTGGAAACTGGAAAATAGGACTTCAGCCATACTTCCACTTCTGAATAGCTATGAGCCAATGGGCAAGTTGTTTCTGGGTCTTAGTTTCTGCACCCCTTTCTGTATACTTTATGAGGGCATATGAGTTCATACCAATATAATTAATGCGTAAAGTTATTAAAGGTGAATGTCTCTAAATTAAATATTGTTCATGTGGAAGACAATAATATTGCTAATGATAATAATGACCCATCCTGTTCTTTGGCAATGTGCTAATATTCTCAGAATTGATGAGAAAAAGATATTCAATAAAATACATAGAGAAACTAAAACAAGATGCTCTAGATAAAGCTATAAAGTGCCAGAGGAAGAAAGTGGGGAGATTTTTTAAAGAGAATAAATAGATGCGAACAGGATAGAAAGAAGAATTAGAAGAGTCAGATTTTGAGTGGCAGAAATACTTACTAGAGGAAGGTTCTGGAGACCTGGTTATAAGCCTGGTTCTGTCATTAGCTGAGTGATCAGAAACAAGTTGCCAAATCTCTCTCAGACTAGAATTTCTCATCCACTAACAAAAAGATCTTTTATCACATGAAATTGAAAGTGGAACCTCAGTATCTAAAAGCAGCTTAAAGTCTTGTTTCTTTTGTTGAAATCTTTCTTGACATTTTCTTGGCCCCATTCCTCACTGTGGCTGTGGATCACCTGTTTAAAAATCAAAGATTTTTGAGGATCATACTCTGAAAACCAAGGATGTGGATAGCATCTGATGGGTTACTTCTGAGATTAAAACAGTCCTAGAAAAGTTTGAAATCTCTTGAGAATGGAATTGAAATGGATGTTAAAGATCAACTGGAAAAGGTGGCTAATTTTTGACTAAGATTATTGTTGACTGACAGGCGTGTGAACAAACATCTAGAAATAGTATTCACCATAAAAGAAAGATGAATTCATGGGGAAGTAATGTCCCCCAAATCAATATTTTTCTAAGAAACATATAAGCATACAGTTGACTCTTGAACAACATGGGCTTGAACTGTGCATGTACACTTACACATGACTTATTTTGATAAATATAGTACAGTGCTATAAATGTATTTTTTTCTTGTGATTTTCTTAGTAACACTTTTTCTTTAGCTTAATTTATTGTAAGAATACAGTATATAATACATATAATATAAAAATATGTGTTAATTGACTGTTTATGTTATTGGTAAGGCTTCTGTTCAACAGTAGTAGGCTGTTAGTAAAGTTTTCAGGGAGACAAAGTTATATACAGATTTTCAACTATTTAGGGGGTTGCCCCTAACGCCAGTATTGTTAAGGGATCAACCGTAGTAGGAAGAAGAACCATGAAAATAACTTGGATCAGAAGACTGAACTCTGCACATTAATTAATATCCAATGCAGTCCGATGCAATTTGTAATTCAAGGAGTAAAATGACCCAGTACATCCCAACAAAATGTTGTTAGGGATATAATCTCTGCCAGTTCTTGTTCACTAAGGCTCCTTTGTTCCATTCTTTCCCCCTTTGCCTAATAATTCAGTGAAGTTCTCATAAGGAAATATTGAAGGCAGTGGCCCACTCCTAGCAAGAGGAAGCTGGACAGACCTCTAACCAGGTCCATTCAGTCTTTTGCAACCATGAGTAAAAGAGGATTTGGAGGACGGGTGGGGAAGGAGCTGCCTGCCTTTCCAATGAAGTCATCATTGTTTCCCAAAGATTTTGCAAAATGCCAATCAACAGTACATTAGAGAAAAGGTTCACACAGCTCTTTCCTGAATTTCAGAATAGGATTGAACTGTTTGGGGGATTCTGAACATTAATCACCTTTTATTCAAAGCTGAATTTCAATTTCCAAGTTTGAAATCAGCCAGTGGTCTATACACTTCAGATGGGCTACAGAGTTGAGGGGAAATGAAGAAATAGAGCTGTGGATGGGAAAACACATTTATATGATACTCTTCTGACAGCTCTCACCTGTATATTGTTGATGCAGTAACAAGCCCATGAACCTAGATGTTAAAATACATGTATTTTTAATCTTGAGAAGTATTTTAAATATTCTGAATTTTGTTAAGTCTACTCAAATATTTCAAGTTTCTGTTAACACCCAGTCTTGTTGGTTTTCAGATCAGATGCTTTCACTAAGGATTATAAATCAGACATTTGGCTGAAATCTCACTTGGTATGCCTCATGATGTTAGGAAGTCAGGTTATTTTATGGCTAATATCTGAAGGGGCAAATGATGAGTAAAAGGAACTGGCATTCTTTCTTTTTATTGTGGTATAATTGACATACAATATTATACTAGTTTCAGGGACACAACATAGTGATTCAACATTTGTATACATTGTGAAATGATCACCAGAGTAAGTCTAGGTACCATCTGGCACTATACAAAGTTAATACAATATTATTGACTGTATTCTTCATGCTGTTCATAACATTCCCGTGATTTACTAATTTTATAATTGGCAGTTTGTACTTCTTGATCCGCTTCACCCATTTCACCTCCCACCCCCCCCTCCCCTTCCTTCTGGCAACCACCGATCTGTTCTCTGTGTCTTATGAATGTGGGTTTTATTTTGTTTGTTTTGGTTTTTACATTCCACATATAAGTGAAATCATGCAGTCTCTGTCTTTCTCTGACTTATTTCACTTAGTGTAATACCGTCTAGGTCCATCCCTGTTGTCATAAATGTCAAGATTTCATTCTTTTTGTATGGCTAAGTAGGATGGATAGATGGATGATATGTAAATTTACTTTCTATTTTTTTAAGATTTTATTTATTTATTTATGAGAGACACAGAGAGAGAGGCAGAGATATGGCAGAGGGACAAGCAAGCTCCCCGCAGGGAGCCTGATGTGGGACTCGATCCCAGGACCCTGGGATCACCACCTGAGCCAAAGGCAGCGCACTGCTCCACCACTGAGCCACCCAGGTGCCCTAGATAGATCAGTTTATAGGTGATCTATCTATTTATCTATCTCACCACATTTTCTTTATCCATTCACCCATCATTAGACACTTAGGTTATTTCCTTATCTTAGCTATTATAAATAATGTACAGTTAACACAGGGACACATATACCTTTTCAAATTAGTGTTTTCATTTTCTTCCGATACATACCCAGTGGTGGAATTGCTTAATCATATGATAATTCTATCTATTTTCAGCTCTTTTTGAGGAAACTCCATACTGTTTTCCGTAGTGGCTACACCAATTGACAATACTACCAACAGTTCACAAGGGTTCCCTTTTTTTCCACATTCTTACCAACACTTATTATTTCTTCTTCTTTTTTTTTTTTGATAATAGCCATTTTGGCAAGTTTAAGGTGATATCTTATTGTAGTTTTGATTTGCTTTTGACTAGTGATTTCTAATGGCTAATGATGTTGAGAATCTTTTCATTTGCCTGCCGTGCTATGTCTTCTTTGGACAAAACGTCTGTTCCTGTACTCTGGCCATTTTAAATTGGAATATTTTTGTTACTGTTGTTGAGTTGTGGGAGTTTTCTTACATATTTTAGATATTAACTCCTTATTGGATATATGATTTGCAGATATCTTCTATCCAGAGATTGCCTTTTCATTTTGTTGTTGGTTTCCTTCACTGTGCAAAAGCTTTTTAGTTTGATGTAGTCACATATTTTTTTAATGTTTGCTTTTGTGGTCCTTGCCTTTGGAATCAGATGCCAAAAAAAATTGTTAACACTAATGTTAAGGAGCCTACCACCTATGTTTTTTTCTATGATTTTTATGGTTTCAGGTTTTACATTCAAGTGTTTAATCTATTTTGAGTTTTTTGGTATGTGGTGTAAGATAGTGGTGCAAGTTCATTCTTTTGCATGTGGCTATCCAAGATTTCCAACACTGTTTATTGAAGAGACTGTCGTTCTCCATTGTATGTTCTTACTTCCTTTGTCATAAATTAATTGACCATATATGCATAAGTTTATTTCTGGGCTTATTTTTCTTGATTTATGTGTCTGTTTTTATGCCAATACTATACTGTTTGGATTACTATGGCTTTGTAGCCAAGTTTGAAATCAGGTAGTATAATACCTCTGGGCTTTGTTCTTCTTTCTCAAGATTGTTGTGGCTAATTGAGGTCTTTGTGGTTCCTTATAAATATTATAATTACTTGCTCTAGTAAGTAATTTGAAAACTACCATTGGAATTTTAATTAAAATTTCATTGAATCTATAGATTCCTTTGGGCATTTTAACAATATTAATTCTTTCGACCCATGAGCAAAAAATATTTTTGCATTTATTTGTGTGTCTTCTTCAATTTCTTTCATCAGTGTCTTGTAGTTTTCAGTGCATAGGTCTTTCTCTATAACTGGTGGCAGGTTCACTTCTTTCTTTCTAATTTTTTAACCCCTTTATTTCTTTTTCTTGCCTAATTGCTGTGGCTAGAACTTCCAATACTATGTTGAGTAAAAGTGACGAGGGGGCATCCTTGTCTTCTTCCTTTTCTTGCAGAAAATATTTTATCTTCTTATCATTGATTGATTATTTCAATGACCCAGTTGTTGTTTATAACATGTTCTTTAATCTCCATATATTTGTAGTTTACCCAGTTTTCTTCTTATAATATCTGATTTCACATCAGTGTGGTTGGAAAAGATGCTTGATATGATTTCAAACTCCTTGAATTTATTGAGATTTGTTTTATGGCCTAACTGGTGATCTATCTTGGAGAATGCTGCATGTGCATCTGAGAATACTGTGTTCTGCCTTTGGATGGAATGTCCAGTCTATATCTATTTAATTCATCTGGTCTAATGTGTTGGCTAAAGCCAGTGTTTTCTTCTTGATTTTCTGTTTGGATGATCTTTCCATTGATATAAATGGAAAGTGTTAAGGTCTTGTACTGTTATATTGCTATCAATAACATTTTTATGCCATTAATATTTGTTTTTTATATTTTGGTGCTTTTATACTGTGTGCATATATATTTATAAATGTTATATCTTCTTGCTGACTTGGTCCCTTTATCACTATGTAATGCTGCTCTTTGTCTTTTATTTTGATCTTTGTTTTAAAATCTATTTTGTCTGATGTGAGTATAGCTCTACCACCTTTAATATTTGTTTCCATGTTCATGGCCTATCTTTTTTCATCTTTTCACTTTCAGTTTGTGTGTGCCCTTACTTCTGAAATGAATCTCCTATAGTGAACAGTATATAGATGTGTTTCGCTTTTGTTTTTGTTTTTTTGATTCATTCAACCACTCTATGTCTTTTGACTGAGGAATTTAATCCACTTATAGTAAAGTAATCATTGATAGGAATGTGTTTATTGCCATTTTGTTAATTGTTTGCTGGTTGTTTTTATAGTTTTCATAGTTTCTCTTTATTCCTTTGTTATTACATAAACTTCCCATTTCCCCTTTGCATATTTGCTCTGAGTTTTTGCTTTGGGTTACCATGAAGTTTACATATATCATCCTATATATAAAATAGTCTATTTTAAGTTGATTGCAACTTACATTTTGAAGACATTATAAAACTAAATTTTTACTCCCCCAGTTTTATATTTTGATATCATATTTTATGTCTTTTTATTTTATGTTTCCCTCAACTATTTTATTTTTAATTATAGCACTTTTCTTTTTCAATCTTCATAGTAGCTTTATAATTGAGTAATCCACTACTTTTACTACATATTTACCTTTTCTAGTGAGATTTTTACTTTTGCATGTTTTTCTTTTCATTAATTAGTGCCTTTCCTTTTCAATTAAAAAAAAAACTTTAACTTTTCTTGTACGGCCATTTTAGTAGTAGTTTCTTTTCTGGAAAACTATCTCTCCTTCAGTTTAGAATGATAACCTTGCTGGGTAGAGTATTCTTCATTGGAAGTTTGTTTATTTGCTTATTTTGTGTTTTTCTTTCAGCATTTTGAATATGTCATGCCATTTTCTTCTTTCTGCTAAGAAATCTACTCATAGCCCTATGGGGTTTCCCTCATATGTACCAACCACTTTTCTTTTGTGTTTTTAAGATTCTCTTTTTTATCATTAACTTTTGACATTTTAATTATTGTCTTGATGTGGATCTCTTTGGGTTCATCTTATTCGGAACTCTCCAGGCTTCCTGGACCTGAATGTCTGATTTTCCCTTTATAGGTTTGGTAAGTTTTTAGCCATTATTCTGTCAAATAATTTTCTGTCCCTTTTTCTATCTCTTCTTCTTCTGAGATCCTTATATTGAGATTGTTTTTCGCACTTGATGATGTCCCATAGGTCCCTTACATAATCTTCATGTTTTAATATGCTTGTTTCTTTTTGCTGCTCTGGGTGCATTTTATGCTTTGTCTTCTAGCTTGCTGATCTATTCTTCTGCTTCACCTAGTCTGCTGTTGAACATCTCAAGTGTATTTTTTAGTTCAGTCACTGTAATCTTTGGCTCTGTGACTTATGATTGGTACTTTATAGTTTCTATCTCTTTGTTGAAGTTCTCACTATTCATTCATTCTTCTCCTGAGTTTGGTGACTCTGATAAGATTACTTTTCTCCATGTCATTAAGGTCTTTTTCTAAGATTTTGCCTTGTTTTTGTTTTGTTGTTGTTGTTGTTGTTGTTGTTGTTTTTGAAACATATTCTTCATTTCCTGATTTTGCTTGACTCTCTGTGGTTGTTTCTGCATATTAGTCAGAACTGCTACATCTCTCAGTCTTGGAGAAGTGGTTTTCTGAAGGTGATGAAACTTCCTATTCAATCTTGCCCTAGCTATTTGTTTTCTCTCAAAGCTTTGTAATTGTCTGAACAGCCTACTTTATTTTTGATATATCACCATTGTTGAGGGGTGTGTCAAGACATGTCAGTGTCCCAAAGCAGGAAGGGAGAGATCTCATTTAGCACCTGGTTTTGGCTGATTGGAAACTAGACCCTCAGGCAGCAGTTTTTAAAATGTGCAAATATATCCTATGGGATCACAATCATAATCCCTGCTCGTCCCCAGACCAGAAGTTCTGCAAGTGTTCTTTGGACAACAGTTGCAAATACCAGGACTCCAAATAAGTATATAAGCTACTTTCTGGGAGGTTTTGTGGAGCTATAGCAAGACCAAGGTTGTGTGCAAGCATGGTCTCTCCCTGCTTACATTCCCTATTAGCTTGTCCTTAGCCTCTGGATATATGGGAAATCTGAAGTCTATCCCTTGGGCTGGAGCTCCCGGACAAGTAAATAGGTTTTTTTCCCGCCCCACCCCCCCAGGAAGACTGGCTTGTGTTTCCATCTGTTTGCTCTGCAGTCCCCTGGGAGTGGTGGCCCCAAAACTATCTTCTCATTTGTTACATTTCTGTGGAGCTCGGGAACCCCAGCCCCTTAGCCACCAGGGCCAAGTAATCAAAGAGTGTCCCCTGTGTGAATTGCATATCTTCATTGGCTTTATCAAGGCAGAAGCAAAATGGGGTGGATGGACCATGCTTGCTGGCTTCAGAAAGGCAAATGGCAGGAAATGTCTGACTGGGAGTGCCCATAGGTGTGAGAAGTACAGCAAGAAACTGTCAAACTGTCTTATCCGTGCATGTATGCCATCTTTAGGCTAGGAGCAGGAAAATGCCATGAGTGCTCATGTTCTCCAGCCCCAACCAGGGAGTCAGGGAATATTGAAACCACTGTACTCCTGCTTAAGTAAGGCAGCAATAGACTGCCACAACCACTTGCTCCCATCTATCTTTGCTAGGTGGCAGGAGGGTGCTGGCTCAGAGCCTGCCCACCTGTGCTAGTTGGGTGGGTGGAGAGTTTAAAAATGGCCTCCACCAGTGCCTTCATCTCTGGGGAGTTACAACTGTCCCCAACTTCTCTAGAATTTGCTTTTAAATTCGCAAATGCACTTCCTTCACATATAGTCCAGGTGTTTTTCGAACTGCTTTTCCCAGCCCCCACCCCTACCCCCACTGGCCTACTGGGCCCTGAGGCAAGTGGGAGCATACACAAGCTATTTAAAAGGGAATGTCAGTTTCCTATAGCACTTTGGGTCCCTTGGATATCAGTCCCATTGGTTTTTTAGGCCAGACATAAGAAGCTCGTCACTCTAGTGCAGATCCTATGGGTTGGGGTACTTGATGTGGCATATCCATCCCTTGTTCCTCCAAGAAAAGTGCCAGAGTAGTACAATCTTTTTCTATTATGTGTCACTATACCAGGTATAGGTTTTTTAGCAAGAAAAAAACCCGTGTCTCTGTCTCTCCTATCTCTCTTGTTATGGTCTTTTATTTGTTGTTGTGGAGAAGAAGTTCATTTGTTTTCAGATATTTTTTCAGAGATATATGATAGATATGTAACTGTATATTTGGCATGTCCATGGGAGGAGGTGAGTTTGGGATCTTACCACACTGCCATCTTGGGGATCTCTAAGACCAACATTCTAATATGTTCCAGCTCTTTCTTGTCTAAGTAGTTGAAGACCTAACTTCTAGTCCCTTCCTATTTTTTCTGGTCCTCATTTTTTTTTTTTTTTGGTCTCATTCTAACTTTCCTAATTCTCCCTATATATGTGTATATGTGAGTATGCACATATCTATGCACATGTGAATGGTATGAAAAGGAATAGGAGAAAAAAATAGGTATGAGGCTTAGCAATTTGGGGAGAGAATAGAAGGAAACATTTAAATTTTTTTTTCATTATTTCAGGTACTTCTTGTAGACAGAACTGAGCCAGATTCTAAAATGAATATTTAATTTGGACAGATAAATTATATTATACCTCACTAATCTAAAAAGAAAATGAGGTGTGTAATATGTGTAGAGTGTGTGCAATAAATCAGTGTGAAGTTACAGAGAAAGTGTGGCCAAATGATGCATATGTTGTCCTCTAACATCTTCACTCTCTTCCTATTAGGTTGCTGGTAAGAGTCAGTGTAAGTCCTCTGTGACTTTGCTCCTGTATGCCTCTCTAGAACTCCTACGATAGTCTTCTTCTAGACATACTAAACAGCTTGCAGTGCCAATTGAGTGGTATAATATGTGATTTTCTTCCCACTCATCCTTCTTCTCAATTGAAAGAAATGTATTTAGCTTTGGCATCCCTTTAATCATAGAACTTTCCTTGAAATTATTTGCTCTGTTCCAGAATCTTGAAAACAATTAATCAATCTCACCTTTGTGCCTGTACTCTTCCTCTTGCAAATGTCTCTTCTAACATCTCAAATTTCTGGTATGCTAACGTGCTAGTTTGGATGATATTTCCTGTTCTACTAAACTATGGAGGTACAGTGTATATAATTCTTCCTTGTATTCCCAGTATCTGACAAAGCATCTGGCACCTAGAAGTTATATATAATTATATATATACATTAATATTATATATAATATTATAGTAATATTGCTTAATATACTATCTATATTACATGGCATCATAATACTTCATGATTAATATCTATTATATCATAACCAGTATATAATTATATAACTAAAACATAATTAATATATATTTTGTAGAATATTATATATAGTATATTTTAGCAATATACCTATGTATACTATACACACATATAAAATATCGTAAAAAATCTTATTCTTGCAGAGGCTCAGAGCATCTAGTTACTTGCCAATTATTTGGGTTCTGCCTTGATATGTTGGATTTTAGGACTGACTTGCTATGAAGGCTACTTCTGGAAGAACTAAGCTAGGAAAATGTTATAGGAGACCAGAACCTGTGACTGGGGTACTGAGTTTAGAGGGTGAAGGAATGGCAGTAAAGACCACTGATCAAACAAACAAACAACAACAACAAAAAAGCCACTGATCACATCCTGCCTTTGTTGAGATAGTGTCAGGAATGAAGCAAGCCTAGAATTCTACAAGGGGGCTGACAGGATTGAAATATCTGGGCTGATTAAAGCAGTGTCAAGGAAATGAAGTTGTGGTGACATTCATGGTTTGAAAACATTAACTTTATGGAACTATTTTCATACGACCTTTGGGTAGATTCTAATTTGATCCAGCAACAATATCTGCTTGGCTCCAAACTGTTTGGCATCTGCTAATTTTTCTAACCATTTTAATCATTTTGGGGGCTCTGCTTTAGAACCTCTCCAAATCTCCTCCTTCTCACTAAAGTCTCAAGTCTTCAAAGTCTATGCCAATTTTAATAAAGTTCTAAAAGGACTACCATATGTTTCCAATTTGGTATTTCTGTTTAATATCCCATTATTTGTCTCACTTAATATATCAAAATGCAGTGAGAATCCTTGAATTTCTGTGAGCCAATGACTTACAGAACAAAAAGTTGAAATTCAATCTCAGGTCACACATAAGCAGGAAGTAATTTGTGTGTCTGCCTTACTCACTACAGTATGATGTTCTTGAGGACAAGGACTTTGTCTTTTTAAAACATTTTCCCCAGTACTTTGTATAGTACCTATCTCCTTTTTTGTTTTTTTTTGGTCAAATATAAATATTCAGGGTGAGTTTAGTATTTTCATTTTCAAACACTCCTTTTTTTTTAATTAATTTTTATTGGTGTTCAATTTACCAACATACAGAAAAACACCCAGTGCTCATCCCGTCAAGTGTCCACCTCAGTGCCCGTCACCCATTCCCCTCCAACACCCGCCCTCCTCCCCTTCCACCACCCCTAGTTCGTTTCCCCGAGTTAGGAGTCTTTATGTTCTGTCTCCCTTCCTGATATTTCCCAACATTTCTTTTCCCTTCCTTTATATTCCCTTTCACTATTATTCATATTCCCCAAATGAATGAGAACATACACTGTTTGTCCTTCTCCGATTGACTTATTTCACTCAGCATAATACCCTCCAGTTCCATCCACGTACACTCCTAATCAAGAGTGCTTGGTAACTGAAAACCAAGTAGGAAATTAAGAACAGAAATACAAAATGTTGTCAGTATATATATTAGATCGTCTTTAAACTTGTGACTCCCTTTTATATGGCCCAGTGTAGAACACGGGGTAAACGAAGTTAAAGTGAAAAAAAAAAAAAAAAAGATAGTTTTAGAAAAGATAAAGAGGTAGGGAAAGTGATAAAAAGTAAAAACAGAAACAGAGGGCAAAGACAAAGATGTTACATGCTAAAACAAATAAAACAGGGCAAACACTGTGTGAATGACCCCTCCCTAATTTCCCCACTGATCAAAAGCTGTCATATTTCAGCCTGGCAAGGGCTCGACATATAGTCGAGGTTAAACAATCTTCCACAATCTGTCATTGCAGGCATAGCTGAAGTAGGTGACTGGCCCTTCTTTGTCTTGTCCTCAAAGGTCTCATTCACACAATCTGAAATTGTAGCCTTCTCTAAATAATCTATTTTTAGTCTTATAGGAATAGATGTGATAGTTCAGATATTCCCCCAATAGCAAATCTCCAGGCTAGTGAACAGATCATTAACTGAAGCATCACCCACAAAAGATGAGGCCTGAAATTTTAGGTTGTCTCTGATGACTTTAACCAAATAGCTATAAATGGCTGAGAAATATCACACAGGGCGATAGCAGAAGATTTCTAGATTTTGAGAAGTAATCTAGGTAATATTTCCTTAGAATAAGACTTAACAAGAAATGTAGGTACCAGTGCTGTTTCTGTCTTATCAAGACTGTGGGCATAGACTAGCATTGCTTCTGAAAAAGAAATACCTGGTCCCCACCCCCTGCATCCCAAAAAGTACTCGATAAAGTTAGGTCCTTATTATACATCCTAAACATTTCAGAGGAATTAAAATGAAGTGGAATGCGATGCCTACACAGTACAGGTACAATTCTCACACTAATTATTGTGAAGAGTAAGATTTTTGCTCATTTGTTCTAAATGAAATCGAGCCATTTCAACAAATCCCTTTTAGCACTCACCATCACCAAACACCACGCATACCATGCATTCAAAGGCAGGAAGACCATGGTTCCTATCCCCTAAGGAGTTTATGATGCAGCAATACTATTGTATAATCTACTCCAGTGAAATAGACAGAAACATTAGCAAAGAACTCTGATATGTTTGACAGTTATGCTACCAGAACAATCCAAGTGCTTTCTAGGAGGTTAAAACAGTAGGTATTGCCTGAGATAAGCAGAAAGACAGGAAGAGATGGTATTTGAACTGGGTTTTGATTAAGGAGTAAGAATGCTGCTTAAAGAAAAGTTGGAGTGACAGAGTTGGGGGGGAAGGTAGGGATATCCTACCCAAGAAAACAGACCAAGCAAGGGGACACACACTTATACACAAATACACACTTGTGCACATACTCATGTATCCTAGAAGTCACCATATTTCAATAAGAGTTCTGAACTGCATATAAGAAGAAATGCTTTCTGAGCCTGGCTTTGCTAGGATCCATTGTATGACCTTGAGCTGGACTTTTAAAGTCTTTGGATCTCAGTTATTCCATATGTAAAACAAAAAGACTAGATTCTACGATGGCTAGAGCTCCATCAGATGAAAAAAGCTGGGAGATAGAGTTAAAACCTATTTGATCTGAAATTCATGATTTAAGGTATACAAGAATAGCTTATGAGAAGGGATCCAAGCTAGCTGATTTCATATAAGGGAAAACATTTTTGACTCTCATTAGTAGGAAAGTTCATTGCAAATTTAATAGTTCTTCAATCTAAATTTCTTTACTATTTGGTAACACAGATATCGTAGGGTATAAATTTAATATTTTTCCTTAAAAATTAAGGACTTCTCCCCCACACTCTAAACTTCAGATAAGAAAAGGCACTGCTGAGACTTAGGACATTGACATATAGTACATTATAACACTCTGTCTGGCTCTGCCTAGGCAAGTGGAGATGATAAAGAATCAGTGCCGTGCACAGCTTCAAGTTCCAGGTGACAGTGAGAATTGAACGGCTGGAAATACAGGGGGGATGTACCAAATCTTCTGCTCCTATCTGAATATCTGTAGGATTTGCATTTGTCAAATATGAAAACTTGAGCTCAGAAACTACATATAATACCAAAGATAGCACCAGACATATTATCCTTCCTCTGCAAACATCTCTCCAAGATTTGGAGCTCAAGGTTTCAACTTCAGCTCTCCGGTACTTCATTTACCCCATCTGGAAGCAGCATGAGCACAATTAAGAAGAAAACTTGAAATTTAAACTCTGCCAATTACATAGATTTTAGATGAATTAATAATAAATTAATGAATAAAAACCAATTGGTTAGTAAATCACCAACTGTCCAGTTTTCCAAATATGTCCATATTTTTGCACATGTGCCTCTGTGTGTGTGGGGGGGGGGTGTATAATGTTCTATGACATTTCAAATTAGATTTAAAATGTTTCTTGGGAAAACAATGCAAATTTAGTGCTGGTTACCAAAGGTAATTCTTTTCACTTATAAAATGCTCAGGTAACATCAGAATCTCAAACTGTATTTACAAATTGGAATAACTTGTAAAATGGCATTTTAGAGAAAGGATTCCATTTCAGTTGTTTACAAGAAAAACACATTAAACATGTGTTTAAGCCATTCTCTTCTTAAAGCTCTGTCGTGTGCTAATGATGAAGTTATGGCCTGTTGTGTTATAATTTCTCTTGGAAACATGGAAGTCCCATTGTACATGTAGCAATCATCTCTCTATTCATCTATTGATGAATCTCTCTAATCATCTGTTGAATTAGTGACAGTCCTAATGGAACTTTGGATAAGGTAGAAAAGGCACATTTGGAGAGGAGACCATGCCTCTCCTTCAGCGAGTTCATCACTCTGTTGCATACATAGGGATGTCCTGAGTTTTCTCTACCCTGGGTTCTCATTGTCCTGTGATATTGATCCAAACCACTTAGTGATGAATACAGTCAGCACTCTCTTTCTATTTAAAGATCTTGAGTATCTATTATTGTTTTTATGTTTATTATCTTAATACCTGACACTTATAACATCTTTTTCCAAAGAGCTCTCTGGAGTGCAATAGGATGCCAAGTGAAGACAAGTGAATGCTGAAGCACTTTGTGTTCTACAGATGAAAGGATATTTACAAAAAAAAAAAAAAAAGAAGAAGAAGAAAGGAGATTCACTCTGGATCTGCTGCTTTCTAGGAACAACTTCTCTTGCTTCTTGTTTTCTTGCTCCAACATGGCAAGCTCTTCCCATGGTGCAGTTTTTAGACTCAGCTCTTCTTTTTCTTCTTTTACTCTTTCAAACATACACATGCAGACACAGACACACATGCACACACACACACACACACACTTCAACTCTCATCTTTATCCTGATGACTCCCCAATCTGTATTTCACTACTGGATCCTTTCTTAAAACCCTGCTTCGTATTTATAACTATCTTTTGTAAATTTCTTCTTTAATATTTAAACAAATCTAAGATTCCCAGCGTAAAGCTCATTATTTATTTATCATTAGAAAAACTATCTTATAACTTTATTTGATATTCCAAATGCATTTTGAAATGTACAGAATTAAAAAAAATGACCTGGCCCCAGTTAGAAATAAATTATAATAAAGAAAGGCATAAGAAACTCAAGGGTAGAAGATTATGATAAACAAACAAGCTCAGTGAGCATAGCCTGGAATATTTTGGACTCTTAAGAGTTTGAGGTAGAGATCTAGTGAGAACCAGTTAAAAACATCTAGGGTTATATTAAATAGAAATTTAGAATAATCAACCTTTAGTGAGTAAGGCTCACTGTAGCCCAGGTGTTACATATATTTTAGATTATTCTTTTATGTACATCACATTTTTAGAGAGTGGATATTAGAGAATAACTAATGTTATCTTATTTATGAGCAATTATAAATATAAGCACAAATACTGAAAGGATCATATGTTTTCTTTTTGGAATTTTTTTCTTTCTTAATTATGCACATCTGGGAAATTCATACCAATTGAGCAAATGCAGCCAAATCCATTAACAAGCACACTCCCTCCAGTAAGTGTAGCTAACCAAATGGCAGTGCTGCTGCTTAGCAGCAATTAGTTCCTCATCTTCCCCTATCCCGGTATACTACACTCTGCTTTTTCAGCTCCCTGATCTCTAGCAGATCTCTAGCAGTGATGATCCCATTCTCCAGAAATCCAGGGGGGAATTCACAGGACTCATTTTGGATACCTTCCTCTTACCCATTCCATGTATTCAGTTAGTCGACAATTCTTTTTGACCCTTCCTTTATATCTCTGATATTTATTCTTCTTCTCCACCCTCACTGTAAAATCATTACCTTTCAAGCCTGAGTTACTGAGGTAGTATCCTAATTGGGCCCTCTGTTTTATGCAACTGTTATACCGATGGCCACTTTCAAGTCTTCGCCCAAGAAGATAAAACACTTTAAAAGGGGTCTTTCCCTGTGCTTCTTTGTGATCTCAGTGTTTACTATCTTGCCTAGCATGTAAAAGGATGAAGTGAACTCCACATGTTTGAATTTCTCTGCATTTAGAGCACTTTTATCAAAATTTCAAACTTATTTTCTACTGGTTTTGAGTCATTCACCAATCCATTTGTTGATCTTCTTTTCCTGACAAGGTTGATTTTTTCCCCCCTCATCATAGAGCCCATAGTGAATGGTTCCCACAGTCTTGCAGAATATCTACTTACACAAAGTGATCGTTAAATTCTTATTACTTAATGAAATAACTGAACTATTGTTACTAATATCATAACCCAAAAATAACATAAACCAAATTGGTAGGAGTGAAAAGAAGTTGCAAACCACCATTCAGTATTGTTTCTTAATAACAAGGTGGTCATTTTTGTCCCAAGAAAAATGATTTTACTCATTTGCTACATGCATTAAAATAGGTACCAGCATTACACTGTCTCACATTAGCTGATGACTAAATTGTTTTTATTTTAAGAGATAACTGATCACAATACAAGTTTCCCTTCATTTATTATCTTCCTCTCTCCTTGCTCCTGTTGTCTTGTACTCCTTCTTGTTCACTTACTGCTATCAGATCCATATCTGCACACCTGCTTATCGTTTTCTCTATCCTGCTACTTCCCAAAACTGTCTGGTCCTTATATCCAAGCTAGATGTTTTCTACATCAATGCTCTAACTATAACCTATTTCTCCTGAAACAGCGAGTATTCCTTGTATCAGCTCATTCTCATTGCTTCCAAACATCACAAAAGGCTTCTAAAGCCACTTACCAACCTGATTCTAGCCTAAGATCAATACTCTGTCATGCTTTCTTGCAAGAGAAAAAGAGAACACCACTGAAGAAAAAGACTCTAATTTTGATTTCACTACTGGAAAAAAAGTTTGTGTGAAAAGTTTAACCGATAAATTGTTGTTGGATATGGGTATTGGAAATATTTGCCAAGTGCATTGGATGTAGTCTATGTTTTGGAACTATCTATATTGTCTGTATTTGTTCTTAGCTCTGTGTGTGTATTATATACAGTTTCACTGGTATCTCTATTCCTGACCTATATCTATCATCTGTATAAAATTTTTTTAATAGGTGCAATATATTCAATTAATGGTCTAAGCTGAGTTTTCTTCTGTGTGAGGGGATTTTATGATTTAATGGGTTAAGATGATGTAATTTTTTTAATTTTAATTTTAGATCTCTTAAATTACTTTCACAGTTATTGACTCAAATGATCTTATCTCTTGTCAGTAAAAAACAAGTTACTAAAGGACTCTCCCATTTGAAAACAAACAAACAAACAAAAAACCTTCTCTATTTATTTTACCAGGTAGAGATTTACTGGGTTTAGGAAATTTCCCTTGTATAATATTCACTTCCCTGCAAAAATTGGAATTTACCACTCACACACAAGTATCAATTATTTTAACTGGCATTTTTTTCTTCTGCCGAAAGAAAATGGGAATATCCATTAAGAATGGAGATGACTTTGGAGAATAGGATATCTGAGAGGTGTAGTACACTGTCTACAGAGAGCATATAGGGAAGAAAAGAGTGCTCCAAGCCGTTAGAGGGTGAGGAATTGTACTCCAATTCTTCTGCTGACACAATCTATAATGCCCTAGCATCTCTGAAAGCCATCTCAAGCCTTGCCTATGGTTCTAGAGCCCCAAGGCTGGGCAGACCACAACCTATTCAAGCAAGTAATTTGGGATTGGTCTTTGCCTTATTGTCTATTTTTTCAGCTGATGTACCTTCCTTTGTTTGTTTGTTCGTTTCTTACTTGCTTTTAAGTTTAACATAGCTATGGACTGTTCCGTTGCTGTATAGATCTAGCCTCAGAGAAATGGGCATTTCTAATCTATAGTCCAGCCTTTTTGTGTAAATATTTCATTTGTGGTGTGAAGGATTAATCTCCTGACAGCATTAGGCAGACAGCATGGTACAACAGAAATAGTACTGTTTTGAGAGTTTTACTCTTTGAATATTATCAGTGATCCTAAACAACTGTAAACTCTAGGCTTCCATGTTTCAGTTATTAAAATGGAGAGATTGAGCAATGAGATCTTCTGGGCCTTTACCAGCTTTAACAGTATGCAATTTTTAAAATTACATATGCTTCCTGATTTTCCTCTGATTTCTTTAATTTCTTAATGAGAGCTTAATGGGTTGGAGTCAAAGTGTTTTTCTGACAAGTGGAGTGATAATACTTGCACTGTTTATCTCAAAGTGTTACAGAGAAGATAAAATATAAAATTATGTGTGTCATTATCCATTATGAACTGCAAAGTCCCAACCTTGTGCATAACAAATTATTATTGTACGTTTCTATTTCTTGTATTCTGGTTTAAAAGACCCATGATACTTCAGTGTGCAACCAGCAGAGGGAGACAAGTTCAGATTATATTTCTTCTTCAAACACAGAAGTAGCTAATTGCTATGTGCACATGCGTTTTTAAAAATTAAAATGAGGCTTGTATGATTGGTAAATATGTCACCAGCTTGATGCGCTATTTGTATATTAAAGTTACAAAAACACATGAGAGAAAGAAAGATAAAGCACAAGAAAAATTGGGGGGGGGGATGTTTGATTTCTGGGCTTACTTTATTACAGAACTCAGAGATAGCTCTCCTATGAAGCATGTCATATTCCTGTGACAACTTCCTAAGCATGTCCATCTGGAGGTACAGACTATTTGAGTACCAATTTAGGAACCAATTCAGAATTCTAAAAGTAGAATTTCCAAATTTCCTCTGAAACTAGTTTCTTAACTCAACTTTCTCATTTTACCAGCCTGGATTTGAAGGAGGAAAAAAAAAATACACTTACACAGACACACACAGGGGGGTGGGGTGAGGGAGAGAATGAAATCTTCTGTATCTAATTAGTTAACAAATCCTATCAGTCCCTCCACGAAATTCCTCCAAGTCTTCACCCCTTTTCTCTTTACACTTTGTCCTGTGATCTACTTTTGTCATCTCTTGCCTGTGCTATTTCAGAAAGGTTATAACTGGTCTTTCCTGCCTTTGACTTGCCCCAGTCCATCTTCCACTCCATTGCCAGTTAGTTATCATCTTAAAACACAAGTCTGATTATGTCACTTGCTTAAGGCCTTAAAAAAATTCTTTATTTATTTGAGAGACAGACAGAGAGAGAGAAAGAGAGAGAGAGCAGAAGCAGAGGTGATGGAAGGGAGCAGTGGACAGAGGCAGAGGGAGGGGGAAAAACAGGCTGAACAGGAAGCCTGACATGGGGCTCCATCCCAAGACTCTGGGATCATGACCTGGGTGAAAGGTGGACGCTTGACTGATTGAGCCACCCAGGGGCCCTCCCAGCCTTCCTTTAATGGCTCCCTTTTGCATAAAATAAAGACATACTTGCTAACTTGCCTGCAAAAACCCTTACAGACCCCAACTTACAAAAAAACACTTATTTTCCTTTCTAACTTTTCCATTTCTACCTCCATATCCTTTCCTACAACTTATCTTCCCCACGAACCTAAAGTCTCTGAAGGAAGGTCTTCATTCCTCATCATTATTAGAAGCAATAATGTATATAATGAACAATGCTGATTTCCTTTCTCATTTGTCCCCAGCAGCTTGACTAGTCTTCTGAGTAGTTTCTCTACTTCATCTTCCTTCTTTTTTTTTTTAAGTTTTTTTAAAATTTATTTTTCGAAGATACAGAGAGGCAGAATCATAGGCAGAGGGAGAAGCAGGCTCCACACAGGGAGCCCGACATGGGACTCAATCCCAGGACTCCAGGATCATGCCCTGGGCTGAAGGCGGGACTAAACCTAGCTGAGCCACCAGGGCTGCCCCTTCATCTTCCTTCTGACCTCTAATTTCCCATAGCCAGAACAATCTCCTTAAGATGTCCATATCTCATCTCACTCCTCCATAATTTATTTATTTATTTTTAAAAATATTTTATTTATTTATTCATGAGATACACACACACACACACACACACACAGAGAGAGAGAGAGAGAGAGGCAGAGACACAGGTAGAGGGAGAAGCAGGCTCCATGCAGGGAGCCTGATGTGGGACTCGATCCCAGGTCTCCAGGATCACACCCTGGGCTGCCGGGGGTGCTAAACCTCTGAGCCACCCGGGCTGCCCATTGATCCTCCATAATTTAAAGTAGCCTTCCAAATAGGAGATGAGGAGGGAAGTGTGATTCTTCATTCAGGCCTCCAGGATTCTCCATGATGCAGCTTCTCTCTTCAGCCTTCTCTCTCCCTTCCCTGCTGCTAGTCATGTAAGCCTTCCTCCAGGTCCAATCTTCCTTCAGGATGGTTCTCATGGCCATCTTTTGCATACTTTGCATAACATATTACCTTCCTCCAGTCCCCTCTTACACATCTTCCAAGGCTTACGTAAAATACCATTTTCTCCAAGAAGTTTCTTTCTCAGTTACTTTTTCTGAACTACCATTGTGCTTTGATTTCACTTCCTTTGAATTTAGTACTTAACTGCTCACTGGTTATCTTATTCTCTGCTTCATATGTGTATACCTAACTTCTTCATCTGAGGTGCAAATCCCAGAATTTTATAATTTCTCAGTACTTCTCAGTACTAGAGAGGAATGGGCATATACGTTGATTAATTTTGGTCCTGCTCTGTAATGGAGAACAGCTGTGAGAGGCTTGCCTTATAATTGTACAAAGATGATGTTTGGTCCCTCTCCAGGAGGGGCTTTGAAGGGCATCCCCCTCATTAGATTTCATGAGGGTATGGTGTCAGTTGCATACATTATTGTTTCTCCAGAATTTAGTATAGTGCCTGTTGTACTGTAGTTCTCGAAAAAAAAAATTGCTTATTTTTGTGAATTGTTTTTTTGCATACTGACACCACTGAAGAGACACATCTCGTGAATCCTCTTCCTCTCACATAGGCAGTGCTCCCACATTCACTGCCAGCAGTAGAGAGGGATGAGATTGTGATTTACAGATAGGAAAGGAAGATACTTTTAAGCAGACTAAGTTCTGGAACCTTTTGAATAAGATAATGACCTAACACTGGACCTGCCCTGCAGCTCAATATTGTCAGTAAACTCTTGAGAAAACATATTAGTGTTATTTACATGATTTACAGCCTCAAGATATTTAACTAGGCATTCCGTTTAGATTTAGTGGGATTACTCTTGTCTGCTAAATACATATAGGTACATAAGAAAATATTTAGTAAAGTTTAGCAATTAGATGGCATCTGTCATCTTGTTAGGTACTTCTTCCTCTGTAGCAAAGCATTTTCTTATACTGACATTTAGTTAACGTGTAATAACCATATTAAGGGTAAGCAAAGTTTGCACCTGAAAAAGAGCACCAACTGGGACACAGTTTTGTTTTTGTTTTTGTTTTCTTGACTAGCTGGTATAAATTACAGTCTACTTGGCGGTCTGTCAGTTCTTATTTGATGAGTGATGATTTCCTACAAGGCAACACCAGAATCGAACTAGTACAGTAAGGGAGAATGCTGGTATGTGGGAAATATTGATAATTTGTGAGAGAACATGGCCTTTGGGCAGGGGGAGGTCTTCTCATAATGAGCAGGTGTAGTTAACTCAATCTTTCCTCCATTTCTGTTGTTACTCCCCAGTCCAACCCAGCTGCCACTGGATGACAAAGATTTCCTTTTATTTGTCTCCTTGCTTTCACTATTGCTCTTCTACAAGTCATTCTCCATATGATATTTGGAGCAATCTTCCTAAAATATAAATCAAATTATCTAAATCCCTAAAATCTTGCATTGATCATTCAAGTCAGTAGAATAAAATCTAAATGCTTACCTTGGAATCTCTTCATTATGACCCCTCCTCAATCTCTAATCTCATCTGCTTTTTCTAGCTACCTCCCACAGCATACACATAAACCACACTCCTGGTTTACTCTTCTTGTTTTGCTTTCTATGTTTGGTGTATCCGTCCCTGCCTCAGAACCTCTGCATATGCCATTTCTTTTATCTGGGAAATGTCTTGCAGATATTTGCATGTCTGCTTCCTTAGATTTTAGGAGGTATCATACCTAATACCAGGCCATACCTCTAGGCTGTTTTCTTTGCATCACACATATGTTTCTCCATTGCATTTAGTCTCCAACATAATCTTAATGTGTATTTACTTGTTTAGTGTCTATTTCTCCATCGAGGATGTAAGTTCTATGAGATAGAGTCTTGGTCTGTCTTATATAGCTATCATATCAATAAACACTGAATGAATGAATGACTCATAAACCTACTGGGAATGTCAGAGTTTCAGAACTCTGACAGAACGACACACCTGCCTCTACTCTTTCTCATTTCTCCTCGGCCTATTTTCTAAGTATAGGTATCCAAGTCACTACAGTAACCACAAATAGGGGATATAATTGTCTGATTACCTGCTTGTACTAATATCTTGCTATACTGAAGATGCTGCTACCACCATCCTTCCAGATGTTCCAACATTCTTCCCATACGGGAAGGAGAGATAAAAGAACAGTAGCAATGCAGATGCAGCATTACTTGACAGTTGCCACCTCCTTGTACATGGTGACAGACTGGACAATCTAGAGAAAAGGAAGGCCTAAGGGATAGTATGTACATGTCTGTGAAATAATAAAACATATATATGAGGGTAAGTCTGCTGGTGTAGGAGGACCCAAGCAGCAGCTCAAGAACCTCAGAGACCTTATGAGAACTTAGATCCAAGTACTGATACTTCCCAAAACAGAATGAATGAGCGAAGAAGCAGAAGACCAATATGATAACAATATACCACAAAAGCATGAGCAAAAAGCAAACCACGAAAGAGCAGTTTTAACTGTGCAGAGTACAGATTGAGTGCTTTACATCACTGAGGGTTCTGTAGTAAGGATTTGAATAACATTTTTAAAAAAATTATTTATAATAGTCACAGAGAGAGAGAGAGAGAGAGAGAGAGGCAGAGGGAGAAGCAGGCTCCATGCACCGGGAGCCCGACCTGGGACTCGATCCCCTGTCTCCAGGATTGCGCCCTGGGCCGAAGGCAGGCGCCTAACCGCTGTGCCACCCAGGGATCCCCTTGAACAACATTTAACTGACTTGAAGCTGATTGATTCTGTTAGGCAGTGAGACACATGTGAATGAAGCTACCGTATTCAAAGGAGCCAGATTCGAAGGGAAATTCACATGAGACAGTGCCATGCTTATGAACATAAACTGAGATACTTGAATATTGCTAAATTATGATGAAATCATTGAAAATGTCATAGCGGGAATCCTAAGGAGAAGTATTAACAGTTCTGCATTTCTAGTTCATATGGAAATGCTAATTCCACTTATGAAAGTAAAGTACAGGCATGGCGTTATTATGATTAAGATCCTACAACTGTAGAAATGTAGAGTGGTATATTAATAATATTATAGACATGTTTAGCATAAAATGTAAGCAATGTAACTAAATTAGTTGTACATTCCAGGCTGCATCTGGATTTCCTGTGAGCCTGTTACATTACAAAGCTAAACAGAAGAATAAACCTTTCATGCTTCTTAGGGTGCTCAGACGTTAGCCAGTTTTTGTTTTTCCTGCAGCATTTGTCCCTGGAGAGTGCCAGAATCTTCTAAAGCCTCTTTTAGAAGGCAGTATGTTATTTTAAAGTAGTAGTTAAGATCATCTTACTTGGGTGATGATGGCTGTTTCACATGGCTAACAGCCATACTTGCCTCACAAATAACCTGAAAGTATGTTCGTTTTTGCCAGCCCTCTTGGAAGAATGCATATAGTGGTGTCCAAAGAAAAAAAAAAAAAAGAATAGCTTGTATAAATTTCAGGAACTTGTCTATTTGTTTCCTTCTTTGCATTTCTTAGGAAAGCCAGCAGAGGAGTTCATACTGGAATAGTTTTGGAGGAGTGACCATTAGGATGAGATAAATTACTCACGAGATATACATATATACATATATTGACCATTGGATTTATTAGTCCTCAGTGAGAGCTCCTGGAGGCGAGAAAACCAGAAGGAGTCCACAAGGGAGTGAAAAGGGGAAAAAAAAACCCCTAGAGAACATAAAGTTGAAACGGAAGTCAACGGTACACTCCCAAATAGATTTATTATTTTATAAATGATAGACATTTAGCCATTCCTCTGTTCTCACATTCATCAATTGTAGAGTGCTGCCCCTGTGCCAAGAATTGGGTTAGGAAGTTGCATTTGAAGTGCCTGCTGGACATGACATAAATGATAAATACTAAAGAATTAACTTATATAATAAACTTCATTTTTTGGAAATTCTTCAGAAATCCAGTATAAATTATCAATCTGAATTAGAGAATTCTTAAAAGGTAGTCTTTTTATAAAAAATAAAATAAATACAGTCTTCTTTTTGTGTTTTGCTTCCAAGGAACATAGTAAGTCAATTTAGTTCAACAAAAGTGGCCAATAAACGGATTTTAATGAAAATATTTCTTAACAAAAACTTTTAATCACATTATATCATTTCTTCCTATATACATATGTATTCAAGATTTTATCCTCTTGGTTAGGTTAGGCATGTCTATTCCATTTCTGATTACAATCTTGATTAATTTAATACATTCTTTTCTCAGAGTGACTGGCACTACAGATTTGATAGCACTACAAATTCCACATTCTTGTTACTTTGGTGTGAATTATCTTGAACCCCAGTATTTTAATTTTTATGTTTCACCTTAGGACCAGACAAGTCCTACTGGTAATTTGAGGTGAATTGTATAGACATTAGTGAGCAACCCTTATACAGCATCTCCTGCAAATCATATGGTACTGCCCCACCAAACTTCCTTCTTGCCCTGGAAAAACCTCTTTGTTCATTCGAAGTGTCGCCCACTGATACGAGAGGATACTGATACTCTTGATATATCTGATCCTCCTCAGAGTTTCTAGTTCCCGTGGTGGGGGGTGGTGTCTTATCATACATCTGGCCCCATGAATGCAAATAGATGTTCTAGTGGCCCCAGTCCTTTGGGTCTTTCTTTTCTTCCTCCTGACATTGGAGAAACACTACTCACCCAAAGAAGATGTTCTAAGACTATCCTTCATCTCTGAAAGCTCAGAAGAAGCCTCCTGGGAGATTGTCAAGCCTACTGGCAGGGGTGGGTGGGGTGGGTGTCCTTTCCTGCAGTCTTTGCATACAGTTATGTAATCCATGCATCTCCATTTGGAACTTGATGTTCATCTTCCCATTGATACTGGGAACCACAGGATTATGGGTTTTGTAGTTCACCTAACCACTTGACTTATCTTTTGTGTGTGTGTGGCAAAGTGGGTTCCAAGTTTTAAACAGCCGAGTTACAAATTAGAGGTGGAACATCACTGGTTTATTATCTGGGTGCAACTTATCAGCACCAACGTAGGATAAAACACTTTTAAAAAACCCACAGTTTTTTCCTTACATTTCTCACATAATCTGTAAGAGTGTACCTACCTTTCAAATTGATAAAATTCAGCAGGTAAATTCTTTGAACTTGGGGGACAAGGCAGGTGTCAGCACAGTGAGTGCCTCCTAAGGGCTTGTACTCTGGTGGGCGTACTTGAGAAGAATTCCCCCCCCCCACCCCCGCCATGCCTTTGGCCAAGCATTTGTGTAACTAAGAGGGGTGGACATGATATGTGTGTGTATTTGCTTGTATATACTTGGATATTTAGGGCGAGTTGTGTAAGAAACAGGAAATACTTGTTGCTCCCAAACAGGAGAAATGGTTGCCCAAAGACAGGAGTAGGAAAGATAACTACAGGTTGCTCTGCAGCACTCCTTACCGCTTGATCTTTGCGCTGTGAATGCCTTAACTATTCAAAAAAGTACAATTTAAAAAGAAAAAAAAAAAAACCCAACAATGATGTCCTCGGCTAGTTCACCCCTATCTCTTATCCTCAGCATCAGCACTGAGGGAGACATCTAATAGTGGGGGCTGTCACATGGGTGACTAACAGTGTTAGGCCCTATGGGTCTTATCACTTGGCTTGACTCATGGAGTAGAAGGAATGACGCATGATGGCACGCTGTGTGCGGTCCCAGGACCCCATCCGGAGCCTCAGTGCGGTCCTGTGAATGCCCACCTTTCCCATATGCAAATCTCTTCCTTGCATGGGAACATTTCGAGGAGCAAGTGCCAGCAGCAGCCTAGGCAGCAGCCACAGGCCCAAGGACATCCCCCCCCCCCAGCCTCACTTTAGGACCCCTCCTCGGGTGTGGGGACTGAGTGCGGGGTGGGGGGCGGGGGGGTTCCTGGAGAGCGAGGTTGACTTAGGGATGGGGGGATCAGCTGCTGAGGCTGGCACTTGCAAAAAAGACAAACCAGGCATTCACACTCCAGACCACTCAATGCCAGCATTGTCTCCAATCCATCCTTCATTAAGGTGGGGGCGCCCGCGGGGGAGGGGGAGGGGGGCTCCAGGAGGGGGGAGGCGATGAAGGAAGGAGGGAAAAGCAACCTTTTTTTTAATTTTAATTTTAATTTTTTTATTTTTACATCCTGCACAAGAAAACGCAGGAGAGAGGAAAGAGTGAGCAGGACGGGAGGCCAGGGAGAGTTGGTGTCGAAGTGAACTTTGGCTTTTGATGGGGGCCCCCTCCCGCCCAGTGGCTTCTGTTTCGCATCCTTGGGCGCCGGTCCCCTCCAGTGGCAGGCTTCTGGGGCTTCTCCGGCTCACCGGGGTGCCCTCTCCCGGCCCCCTGCTGTCCTGGGGCTCCTTCTCCCACTCACACCCCCACCCCCGGCCTCTCCCACACTTTTCCTCCCCGGGTCCCCGCGCTCTTGCACCGCACAGCGGAGCTGCGCCCCCTCCCAGGGCAGGCGGCCGGGGCGGGGGGGTGGTGGTGCCCGGGGCTCCCCGAGGCCGGGCCTGCAGGGGGCAGCTCGCCGAGGGTCCGGGCTGCGGGGGGGGGGGGGGGGCGCCCGGGGCTCCCCGAGGCCGGGCCTGCAGGGGGCAGCTCGCCGAGGGGGCCGGACGGGGGGCGGGGTGCGCCCGGGGCTCCCCGAGGCCGGGCCTGCAGGGGGCAGCTCTCCGAGGGGGCCGGGGCCGGGGGGGGGGGCGCCCGGGGCTCCCCGAGGCCGGGCCTGCAGGGGGCAGCTCGCCGAGGGTCCGGGCTGGGGGGCGGTGCACCCGGGGCTCCCCGAGGCCAGGCCTGCAGGGGGCAGCTCGCCGAGGGTCCGGGCTGCGGGGGGGGGGGCGGGGCGCCCGGGGCTCCCCGAGGCCGGGCCTGCAGGGGGCAGCTCTCCGAGGGGGCCGGGGCTGGGGGGCGGTGCACCCGGGGCTCCCCGAGGCCGGGCCTGCAGGGGGCAGCTCTCCGAGGGGGCCGGGGCTGGGGGGGGGGCGCCCGGGGCTCCCCGAGGCCGGGCCTGCAGGGGGCAGCTCTCCGAGGGGGCCGGGGCCGGGGGGAGGGGCGCCCGGGGCTCCCCGAGGCCGGGCCTGCAGGGGGCAGCTCTCCGAGGGGGCCGGGGCCGGGGGGAGGGGCGCCCGGGGCTCCCCGAGGCCGGGCCTGCAGGGGGCAGCTCGCCGAGGGTCCGGACGCGGGGGGGGGGCGCCCGGGGCTCCCCGAGGCCGGGCCTGCAGGGGGCAGCTCGCCGAGGGTCCGGGGCTGCGGGCGGGGGGGGGGCGCCCGGGGCTCCCCGAGGCCGGGCCTGCAGGGGGCAGCTCGCCGAGGGGGCCGGACGGGGGGCGGGGTGCGCCCGGGGCTCCCCGAGGCCGGGCCTGCAGGGGGCAGCTCTCCGAGGGGGCCGGGGCCGGGGGGAGGGGCGCCCGGGGCTCCCCGAGGCCGGGCCTGCAGGGGGCAGCTCTCCGAGGGGGCCGGGGCTGGGGGGCGGTGCACCCGGGGCTCCCCGAGGCCGGGCCTGCAGGGGGCAGCTCTCCGAGGGGGCCGGACGGGGGGGGGGGCGCCCGGGGCTCCCCGAGGCCGGGCCTGCAGGGGGCAGCTCTCCGAGGGGGCCGGGGCTGGGAGGGGCGCCCGGGGCTCCCCGAGGCCGGGTCTGCAGGGGGCAGCTCGCCGAGGGGGCCGGACGCGGGGGGGGCGCCCGGGGCTCCCCGAGGCCGGGCCTGCAGGGGGCAGCTCGCCGAGGGTCCGGGCTGCGGGCGGGGGGGGGGGCGCCCGGGGCTCCCCGAGGCCGGGCCTGCAGGGGGCAGCTCTCCGAGGGGGCCGGGGCCGGGGGGAGGGGCGCCCGGGGCTCCCCGAGGCCGGGCCTGCAGGGGGCAGCTCTCCGAGGGGGCCGGGGCTGGGGGGCGGTGCACCCGGGGCTCCCCGAGGCCGGGCCTGCAGGGGGCAGCTCTCCGAGGGGGCCGGACGGGGGGGGGGCGCCCGGGGCTCCCCGAGGCCGGGCCTGCAGGGGGCAGCTCGCCGAGGGTCCGGGCTGGGGGGCGGTGCACCCGGGGCTCCCCGAGGCCGGGCCTGCAGGGGGCAGCTCGCCGAGGGGGCCGGGGCCGGGGGGGGGCGCCCGGGGCTCCCCGAGGCCGGGCCTGCAGGGGGCAGCTCGCCGAGGGGGCCGGGCCGGGGGCGGGCGGGGGGATGACGTGCCGGGGCGTGGGGCCCCGCGGGGGGCGGGGGCGGCGCGGGGGCGGGGCGGGGCGGGGCGGGCGGGGCGCGCGGCCGCCGAGTGGCTGTGCGCTCGGGCGCTGGCAGCTGGGCGCCGGCTCCGGGCCGCCCGCGCGGGAACTGGGTCGGCGAGGGCGGGAGCGCGGGCCGCAGACGCACCGGGAGCCGCCCAGCCGCGCGTCCTCGGGGCCCGGCGCACCCCCGCAGCCCGGCTGCGAGCCGCTGTCGAGTGCCCGAGGGAGGCCCGGAGCAGCCCGGGAAGCCCGCGCGCCGCCCGCACCGCGGCGAGGCCACCATGCTCGGCGCCCGCCGGCCGGCCCGCAGCCAGTTGCCGCTCGTCCTGCTCAGGCTGCTCTGCCTTCTCCCCACAGGACTGCCCGTTCGCAGCGTGGACTTTAACCGAGGCACGGACAACATCACCGTGAGGCAGGGCGACACGGCCATCCTCAGGTAGGGCTCCCGGCAACTTTTCTGCTGAGCGCGACGGCGGGGCTGCGTGTGCGCGCGCGTGGGTCTGTGGGCTGTGTGTGCCCAACTCCGGCCTGAGCTGCAGGCTCGAGTGTGTGCGTGTGTGTGAGTGTGTGTGTGCGCGTGTGTGCCCGACTCCGGCTTCCGAGGTTGCAGGCTCGAGTGTGTGCATATGTGTGTGTGTGTGTGTGTGTGTGCGCGCTCAACTCCAGCTTCTGAGGTTGCAGGCTCGTGTGTCTGTGCATGTGGGTGCTCAACTCTGGCTTCTGAGGTTGCAGGCTCCAGTGTTTGCATGTGTGTGTGTGTGCTCAACTTCAGCTTCTGAGGCTGCAGGCTCGTGTGTGTGCATGTGTGTGCTCAACTTCAGCTTCTGAGGCTGCAGGCTCGTGTGTGCATGTGTGTGTGTGTGTGTGCACGCTCAACTCCAGCTTCTGAGGCTGCAGACTCCCCTGTGTGCATGTGCCTGTACATCTGCTCAACTTCAGCTTCTGAGGCTGTAGGCTCGTGTGTGTGCATGTGTGTGTGTGTGCGTGTGTGTTCAACTCCAGCTTCTGAGGCTGCAGGCTCGTGTGTGCATGTATGTGTGTGTGTGCATGTGTGAGCTCAACTCCAGCTTCTGAGGCTGCAGGCTTGTGTGTGCGTGTGTGTGTGTTTGCTCAACTCCAGCTTCTGAGGCTGCAGGCTCGTGTGTGTGCGTGTGTCCTGAGCGTGTACATGCACCTCTTACAGAGTGGCCCACTGATCTGGCCACAGATTTCAAGGGAATTCTGTTTCCCGTGGAGGACCAGCGGTGTTGACGAAATGTGGTTTGGTTTCTTAGGACCAGGAAAGCCCAACTTTGCCGATGGTGTGATGGTGTTCGTGACACTTGGGCCAGTGTTCCTGCTTTTGTGATTTCAGATGCTTTGCACTTAAGAGTTTTGTTGGGCTTCTCTAATGGGAGAAAGACGAGTTGTTGAATTACGGCTCTCAGAGAGTGGTACACAGTACTGCATTCTCTATGCTGTGTGTGTGTGTGTGTGTGTGTGCGAGAGAGAGAGAGAGAGAGAGAGAGAGAGAGAGAGAGAGCAAGGAATACATGCGCATCAAGGCTCTCGCTCTGCCCCAGCAGTAGTTGGGACTGGAGACTTTCTGTAAGGATCCTCTAATTGACATCGAGGGCAATAAATCAATCTTAGAACTTTGGTTGGTTACTGAGCCTTTTCTGGAATGCGGATAGACATCGACACATGAAAGTGGAAAAGGAAAAAAAAAATAGGAACTTGCCAAATTGCTGATATTTAAGAATAGGAGCGTTAAGCACAAAGGTTAGGCAAGAATTAACCTGGCGTAAAATGGATATTTCAAATTGATTATTGACCTTAAAGTCCTATCTCTGTGTGGCTCTGCCAAACTCTGAAATATAATTTGGGATTGAAATTTGGAAAGGAAGAGTCCCAGTCCTTGGGAGTTTGACCCCTGTAAGGGACAGTGAGCAGGAGAAACTCAGATCGAACCTAGCCATAATTTTATTTCTAAAAAAGCATCAAGCTTCTTTTCCTATGTTTCTCTTCTCTCTCCCCCTCCTCCACCTACTGCACATACCCTTGTCCTTTTTTCCAGCTTTCTTAAATTTCTGTCAGATAGGAAAGAGAGGAAGAAAGGAAGAAAGGAAAGAAAGAGAAAGAAAGAAAGAGAGAGAGAGAGAGAGAGAAAGAGAAAGAAAGAAAGAAAGAAAGAAAGAAAGAAAGAAAGAAAGAAAGAAAGAAAGAAAGAAAGAAAATGTTTTCCTTGGAGAGCTTTTAAAATCTCATTGTGTCCAAATAAAATGACCCAGTGTCAGTCTGTCCATACAGTTAATTCGGCTTGTTGTGGCAATAAAAAACAGGATGCGAGAGAAAGTAACCTCTAATCTGTGTGCAAGGAGCTGATAGTGCATAAACCCTGGGGCATCAGGGAGCAGTTCTCTAGCAGAGCTGCCTACAGCAGCAAAGTTTTCTTTCCTTTTCTCAGAAATAAATTTGGTTGGCTGTCACAGTGTCCTGCTTGGGGATCTCTAGCCTTGTTAGAGAGGAATGTGTACGTGTGGTTTGGTGTGTGTGTGTGTGTGTGTGTGTGTGTTGCTGCAGGTTGTAAAAAGGAAGAAAATCCTTACGTGTAAGTGCTCCTTTCTTCGTTTCCTGAGCATTGAGAGATTATGAATCCCAAAGATCCTACTATCCAAAGCAGATTTTCCCTACCAGCTTTCCAGCCCTGTAAACCTGCATGTGTGATTTATCCACATGGAGTAATAAGATTTATAGAGTAATTTATCTGTTTGCAAAGGGATTTGGATATGATGCAGAAAATGTTTTTTGCAAACACATAAGCATGCCATCTCAACTGCTAACATTCATACTCCCTAACGTCATTAACCCTTTGCTAGTGAAGCACTCTATATAGATTTATGGTATCCCCAGAAAGACTTGTTTTCGCTGAGTGTGAGACTGAATATGGGGAAAGCGACTACCCTGGATGTGTATGTTTTTATTTAAAGGTCCATGAACTTTGTAAGTCAGCATCACCTGTATCTTAAGCTATAGTTATTAAGGAGTTAGGGAAACATCTAGATGGTAACTCAAAAGAAAGAGGATATTCTTCTGTTTTTGTATAGCATGTGCATAGAGTCTATGTCTATGAGAGGTGTCTAACTGCATAAATGTCTACATAGGATATCGATGTGCTTCTGTGTGTCTCTGGCTTAAAGGAAATGGAGTTTTTAAGCTTTACACTTTGGGAGGCATTATGGGGTGGAAATGGGGGTAGTGAGAAATGAGAATAAATATAGAAGCAGTTATTCACTAGGAAAGAGAAGATAGACAAACAGAACCATGCAGAGAAGTCACCTGTGAGAGTCCATTGCTTTTTCAGACCTCACCTAATGTGCCCTCTTTTTTTTTTTTTTTTTTTTTATTTCCTTTGCCCTGGACAAGGCTTTTATTTCTGGGTGGTGGAGCTCTATCAGAAGTAACTATGGAGAGAGTTCCCTTTGTTTTCGTAGCTGACCTTCTTCTCAATCTCCTTAACTGAGCCCAGTAAGCTTTGTGGGTCAGTTTCCCGGTGAAGAATGGTTTTCTTGCTTTCTGTTTACAAGTCTAGCCCGGGAAAGGCTTGCTTCTACTTTATTTGTGACAATTTACTGGGAGCATGAGCTTCCAGGGGAGGAGAGGAAAAAGAGAACTCGATTCATTGGAAGCCACAGTAGATGTTTGGCACTGAGAAAGTGAAATGGCAAGGAAAAAAAAAAAAACCCTCTCAGTGATTCTGTGGCCCTGAATACTCTGAAATAGCAACAGGAGACAAGGAAGGTTTGTAATTGTGGTGGTCCAGTGGCAGGAGTTTGGTTGACTGTCCTCCAGACATTTCCCTTTACTGCCTTGAAAAAAAAAGGTGTATCTTTTGGGAACTGATGCTTCTTTTTGTAAAATTATGATATACTAGTCTTGGGGTCTTGTTTGGTACTTTCTATCTTTTTTGGGGGAAAACAATAAAAGACTGTAGAATGAAAGTAACAGAACTAGATGGAGAAATACTCTCCTTTATATGAACCTAACCCTGTTATTTCCCAGACAAAAATCTAGATCTTCAGAGGTTCTCTATGAGATCCTTTAAAGGCTAAAGGAAACCACACACCATCTGCTATCTTATTTTTTTTTAAGATTTTGTTTTCCATCTTCTATCTTAAAGACATAGAATCAAGGTATGATCCACAGACAAGTGGCAGCAGCAGCAGTTACATGGGTTCCTTCCTAGATATTAAACCAGAAACTGCATTTATATTTGTGTGTGCAGTAAAGTGTAAGACATACTCATAGGACTTGACTTATGGAATGTCTCAGGTATTTTTCTGAACAGAGCCCACCTGCCTGTCACCCCCAAGAAGTGTAGGAGTTCATCAGTTACTAGACACATTTCTAACACTGGTTTTCCTAACTTTCTACTCTTGCACACATGCTCCCAACGAGATTCACCTCCTGGTTATGCTTGGCAGGTTGAAATCGTATGGCTCTTTTGATAAGTCAAAGAACAAATGGAAATAGGTAGTATTCTAATCTAGCCTGCAAAATTTCATTTTTACCAGTCCCATTGACGATATCTTTAATATCAACATACGTATAGAAAGATAATGATAAAGTAATTGATCCTGATGTATCTGTTCAAAAGGTAACTTTGTAAAAATTACATTTTATGCATATTTGTACATATTGTATAAGTGCATATATGATAAAATGCTGGGGTTTCATTCTATTGTGATTTTAAATATTTTAAATTTGAGGTATTGCAATTTTATTTATTTATTTATTTATTTATTTATTTATTTATGCAATTTTATTATTTTACAATGCTGACCCTACTTGATGTTTGCAAGATATTATAATACTTTTTATGGTGATAACATTTTCCCCATTTAAATGTAAATATACTTGATGAGTGGTAGGTGTAAGAAATTAAGTGTCTAAATTTATTTATTTATTTTTTAAAGAAAGGTTTCTTTTTTTTTTTTAAGATTTTATTTATTTATTCATGAGAGACACAAAGAGAGAGAGAGAGAGAGAGAGAGAGAGAGGCAGAGACACAGGCAGAAGGAGAAGCAGGCTCCATGCACGGAGCCAGATGCGGGACTTGATCCCGGGACTCAAGGATCATGCCCTGGGCCCAAGGCAGGTGCTAAACCACTGAGCCACCCAGGGATCCCCTAGGTGTCTAAATTTAACATGGCCCTAAGCTTTTAATTTTTTAGAATTCTAGGTCCTCATTCCCTTGTTTTTACACTAGGGGAAAAAGTGGAAACAACACAAGAGATTTGAGTATTTGACAGTGCAATGTGAAAATGTTGCGCAAATTTCAAGGGAAAAATGGCTTCTCTTCTATAAGGCATCTGGAACGCCTACATTTACAAAGAAAGTGTCAACACTCAAACATACTCCTGACACAATATGTGATTTTTCTACCGCTTGTAAATCACTATTTGAAAACAAACTTTGTGGGCATGGGTCTTTGGGGAACGTCTGTGGCAATTATGACGTTTTCTTTCCCTGGCTAAGTCACTAATCAACATTTATTGGTTATTACTGATACTTAAAGGACCCTGCATTTCACATTGAATCCTTTATCAAACATATTAGTAAATGGTCGAGTATCGCACACTGTATATTGTCCAGGAATATGGCATATTAGATACACTTTTTAATGTTGATGTACCTGTGCATTGTATCATTTGTTGTCACTTATGGACAGAAGAGTGCAGCCCAGTCTCATGTGACAAATACAAATTGTGATAATTTGTGTTTTTCTAAGTACGAAACACCTAAGTATATATACACACACTCCACATATTAGGGTCATTTTTCTGTTCTGTGTCATCTGACTTTAATGAATTATCTGCAGAATTGTGGAGTGAACAAGCAAAGGTGACTGACTTATCTACTAAATCAGTTGGTGAAGGTTAAACATTTGTGTTTCTTGAAGCTGGTTCTACATAATAGCAAACTCAGGCAAAAAGAGGATTAGTGCATATTTTGCTGTGGTCTTTGAGAGCCCCAGGTACAAATGTATATAACTCCCGTGATAGGAAGTTACCTAACCATGTGCTGGTCCCCCTTGCTGTCATCACTTGCACCTTAGAGAGCCCTTCTCTTCAGGCTGTTACTTAGGCTTACAGCCATTTGCCCTGTTTTTGGAATGTCCTGCTTGTTAGTTTATAAGACTTAGAAGACCTAGACTCTAATTTTGGATCTATCCTTGCATGCTACATGACTTTGAACAAATCCCTTAAATATTTGAGCTTCAGTTTAATTTATAAAATGCTGAAACTGCCTATTTTAGTTACTCTAGTTACTTTACAGGGTTGTTTTAAGAAGCTCAGAAGAGGTAAAGTAGGGAAGTTTGTCCAATTGTAAACTGCTACATAAGCATAAATATATTAGTCATTTTCCAACCACATTCAGCCAGTTGTTCGGACTTCGGGCAGCTCTTTTGCTTAGACCAGTGTTTCTCAAACTTGTAGGTGTATTGGAAGGTATATCAGGAGTGCTTATCAGAACATGAATTGGTTGGCTTCTACCTTCAGAGTTTCTGATTCAGTAGGTCTCCGGTGGGGTCTGAGATACGCATTTCTAGCAAGTTCTTGATGTTGCTAATGCTGCAGGACGAGGCCACACTTTTGAGAATTGACTCTTGCTATAACAAGTGTGTTCTGCAGATGGGTATTTTAGATATCACACAGTCTCTTTTTAAAATCCCAAATCTCAGGGATTTTACAAGATCCTCAAATGATTCATAAACATCTGAAAGGTAGAGAAGCACTGCTTTAGATGGATCACAACCGTGGCTGCCTATTACAGTCAAGGGGAGACCTTTCAAAAAATACTGAAGCCACATAATCTCTGCTTTCAGAAATTCTTATTTAATTAGTTTAGAGTAGGGCTGGGCATAGGTTTCTTTTTTTTTTAATGATTCTGATGTGTACATAGAGTTAGAACCATTATTTTACTAGTTGAGGAATCTCTTTTATAAAACACCTTTGGGTCAGTACTTAATAGATATGGTAAAAAATTAAAGTCATATGGTATGGCTTGGGAACTATGTCAACAGCAAAGATGTACAAGTTCAATTGGGACAAAAGAATGTATGTCCCAATTGAATATATGTTTGAGTGTTGACACTTTCTTTGTAAATGTAGGCGTTCCAGATGCCTTATAGAAGAGAAGCCATTTTTCCCTTGAAATTTGCACAGCATTTTCACATTGCACTGTCAAATACTCAAATCTCTTGTGTTGTTTCCACTTTTTCCCCTAGTGTAAAAACAAGGGAATGAGGACCTAGAATTCTAAAAAATTAAAAGCTTAGGGCCATGTTAAATTTAGACACTTAGTGGATCCCTGGGTAGCTCAGCGGTTTAGCGCTCATCATAGATCTATTTCTTTACCACACAATCCCATAGCACAATGTCATGGAAAATGTAGTGACTTTATCTTAATATGGATCCAATTTATATACTATCTATTGAAAGATCATTAAAGCTTGGGTTTTTAAAAGATTATTGTCTTGTGTTCTCATTTTCATTGGTATTAGGCAAGACACAAAACAGTTTTAGTATGGTTTTTTTCAGTTCCATCTCTAAGAGTTAAAAGAGATAATATTTAGGCAAGAAAATGTCTTCAGTGATAACTTATTCAAACAGGCTTAATTGTGTACGTTTATGTTGCCATATACACAGATATATGATTTACAAGATGAAAGTTACATATTTGTGGACTTCATCTCTATTTTACATGGTGATCAATCTTTAGCTGAAACGTAGGATCAAGTCTTTGTGCATAGGTAAAGACTGTCAAGGGTATAATAAGTTTAGAATGCTTAACAAGTAGTCAGAAGACTTAGATCTAAATATCATGAAATAATCCAATCTATTAAATGAGAATAATCATCAATTACTTGGCCTACTACACAAACTATTTTTGTGATGATCAAGTGACCCAGTATATATTGGAGTGCTGTATAAATTATAAGATGGCATAAAATATAAGCTCTTAGTAAGATTATTGTCATCATATTCACAGTAAGAAAAACATTTTAGGACATTAGGAAATTTGATAAAATGAGCTTTTTTTTTAAAATTTCTTGGTCAAGGATAGTCATTGGCTCTATGTTTGTATCATTTTTTTCCCCCTGAGGTCATTTAAAGTTACATGTATCTTAGAATATAGTTGAGTTTCTTATCAGGAGTGCAGGGTGAGTGAACACTTTTGGAGCCACTTGTAATCAAAACATAATCTCAAGTTAATGAGTGATTAACCTTAACAAAAGAAAACACTTTGCTTCAGATTTTGTTAATTACTGTAGGATAAACTTGTAGAAGTCTCGGGTAGGAAAGGCTCTGGAGATTGGGCGGTCTAAATTAATTAATTAATTAATTAATTAATGAGAGAGTGTGTACAGGTCGGGGTGTGGGGCAGAAGGAGGGGGATAGGTGATGCAGACTCTTCACTGAGATCATGACCTAAGATCATGACTGAAGTCCTGTGCTGAACAGATTGATGGTAGGTGCCTCCTACCATCTCATTTTAAAGTAATACAACTGAGGGGGTGTCTAGGTGGCTCAGTTGGTTGAGGGGTTAAACATTTGCCTTTGGCTCAGGTCGTGATCCCCGGGTCCTGGGATCAAGTTCCACATTGGGCTCCCTGCAGGGAGCCTGCTTCTCCCTCTGCCTATATTTCTGCCTCTCTCTCTGTGTCTCTCATGAATAAATAAAATCTTTAAAAAAACAATATTAAAGTCATGTAACTGAGGAAAGAAAAATTTAGTTGGTTGTCTAAATATTTGAGTGATTTTTAGAACTCGAATTCATGTCTTCTGTTTCTCATTCAGCAATCCTTATTCCATGGTAGCACTCAAGTTATCTTCCTGGTTTTCATGCAGTCTCATTCTGTGCTGTTTAAAATTATGCCAGAAGTGTCCTTGTCCTTCCCTTTTTTCCCTATCTTCTCTTCTTTTTCTCCTCCAGTCCCTATCCTTCCCCCTCCCTCCACTCGCCTCCTCCTTTGTCCTCTTCCTTTTTCTACCCTTCTCTTCCATTCTTTCTCTCTCTCTCTTATCCCTTCTCCTCTCCTCTCTTCTTCTCTTCTCTTTTCTCTCTCATCCCTGAAAATCAAAGTTGAGCTTTGCTATGAATGATCCTCCAGCTAGTGCTGGTCAAGGAAGTTTTCAGTAAATATGTTATTGTTTACATGTCTGCTATCACCTGTCTTAAGCAGATACGCTTTTTTTCTCACTTGAAGCTTCAATCTTATCATACTGGCAAATCCAGTCTTGTTCTTGGCAGAACCTACATAACTTTTTTTTTAAGTTTTGTTTTGTTTTCCTTTTTGCTTCTGGTGCTCTGCCTGTTACTTATATTTCTTATCTGAATTCATGACTCTTTACTCCAGTACTTCACTTGGGTTCCTCAACCCTACTACCACCTTATTGTTCCTTATAACTTTCTACCTGGTTAAGTTTCCAATTGCTTGTCCCTCGTAGAGACCCCGATCAGGATGACTGTACAATGAGATCATGGTCCAAAGGCTCTGCTTTCAGTTTGTAGACTATCCTTTATATAACCCCAAGCAGTACTCTAAACATTGTAGTCATTTTAAATTATACTTAAAATTCTTTGAGGAAGATAGAATTTATTTTCTAATTTGTACAGAATTTATTTTGGGCTAACAGGAGGGCTGATGATAGTCACTGGGAGGAACTGGACATAGATATAGACCAGTCTCCTGGGATGGTGGAAGCACTGGATGGTAGGTTCTGCTACCAGTGCCTAGGGGGGTGCTTGTGTGTCATGAAGAACAAGGTTTCATGAAGCTTTCTTAGCAGATGAGCCAAGGGAGGTCCAAATTACACCACCAAAAGGACAGAGCACAGTAAGGGGAAGATAACAGGTTAGCAACTCCCAGTGAGCCCTATAGGTAGGTAAGCAGTTGACACAGGGAGGTCTGTAGCTCGTATAGAGACTATGTCACAAGGCAGAGCCAAGTCAGAGAAGAACAGAGTCCATGGGATAAGGACTGGCTTATACAGATACTGAGGGCTCTGCCCTCAGTAATAAGGGACTTACAGCCCAGACATACTACTAAGAATAGCTAACTTGGTCAAGGATACAAGTAAATCTCTGTATCAAAGCTTTTATAACTAAGGGGTAACACAAAGATAACTCTCAGAGCGCTGAACTCCGTCTTTTAAAACTTGTTCAGGATCATGAAACCTGGTCTAGATAGGCAGGGAAAAGATAGAGACAGAGGTCTGAAATGAGTTAAGAATTGACATTACTTGCTTCTCTCTGACTTAGGCAACTTTGCTAGATTACATCTTTGTTCTACTTAGTTCTTTGAGACCCCATGTAGTTGGTAGAATTATGGACCTGACCTCATCTGACCATCCCAGGCCTATTGTTTTCTTTCTTTTTTTCCCCAGGTCTGTTGTTTTCCAATATCAGTCTAGAAGTATTCCCAGATCCTTCAAAGCCTTCCCATCTACAACATAAAAGTCAAAAGTCCTTACCTTGGATAGCTCCCCATGCCCTGCTACTTCATTGTATCTACTAATTCAGAATCACTTAAATTCTCTGTTCATGAGCATGTGAATGTGTGTACACACATGGTGCTGTTTCTTACCTTTGACCATGAAACTGTCTCTGTCTGGAACCTTCTCTTTCTCCCCTCCACCCTTTCCCATCGCATTTCTTTGCTAAGTTACATCTGTGTTGCTTCTTCCAGGCTCAAGTCTAGTTTTGGTGATGTCTCATTCAGGAATCTTCTCTTGTTCTCTCAGACTGGGCTAAGTACTCTATTTATTATTGGTGATAGACTTTCTGCATATCTTTGTTCCCTTCTAGCTTTATTGAGGTATAATTGATAAATAAAATTTTATATATTTAATCTGTACAGTGTGATGATTTGATATACATATACATTATAAAATGATGACTACAATGAAGTTAATTAACACATTTATCGCTTGACTTAGCTACCTTCCTTTTTGTGTGATAAGAACACCCAGGATCCACTCTCCATGCAAATTTCACATGTACAATGCAGCATTATGAACCATTGTCACCATGAAGTTTATTAGCTCTCTGGAATATATTCATCTTATAACTGAAAGTCTACCCTTTGACCAACATTTCTCCATTTCCATCACCCTCCAGCCACTACCACTCTATTCTGTTTTTATGACTTAGACCTTTTTTAGGCCCCATATATCATTGAGATTATACAATGTTTGTCTTTATCTAGCTTTTTTTCATTTAGCATGATACCCCCCAGGTACACTCAGGCTGTTGCAAATGGCAAGATTTAAAAAAAAATTTATGACTAAGTAATACTCCATTGTGTGTGGGAGGAAGGGATAGAATGAGAAAGAGAGAGAGAAAGAGAAAGAGATATGATATATAGATATATAGATATAGCTAGATATAGATACATCACATGTTTTCTTTATCGATTCATTCATCAGTAAATGCTTGGGTTGTTTCCGTATCTTGGCTATTGTGAATAATGCTGCAGTGAACATGGGAGTACAGATACCTCTTTAAGATACTGATTTCCTTCTAATATATGTCCGGAAGTGGGATTGCTGGGTTTATACCTACCTCATTTGAGCATTTAGTACACTTTAGAGTCACTCTTGTCTTGCCTCAAATGTATTATCAGTCCTTCAAAGACAGGCATCTCATCTACTTTAACTTTCCATCTAAAAAATTAGCTTAACACCTATAGGCGCTCAGATAAATATTCACTTACCGAATTAAACAGAAAGAGGTAGTCTTACTGTAAAGCAAGCATATGAGAAATTGGTTTATGGAAGAGGAAATAAGTTTGAAAGAGACAGGGATGAAGCAAGATATATTAATGGTAAAACCAACCACTACTAGAGAAATTATAAATGTGTGGTTGAAGAAGGTAAAGTAGCAAAATCAGAGATAGATTATTTTCTGATCGGTGGTTGAGGGGATAAGGGGTTTGGCTAAAACATTCAACATTTCCCATTGCAGATACTCTTATTAAGCACAGCTTTCTAGGGCATGAGGAAGGCATATGAAAGCATTTTAGGAGAACTCAAAACTTTAGTCACACGTGCCCAAAGTGTGCTCCATTCACTGATGGATGAGCTTTTGACAAAATTAGGAGTCACTCAGTGCTTCTGGTGTGTCATGTCCAATGTCTGTGAAGAACTCAGAATCGCAGGTAGCTCAAGAGAAGGAATAAACCTTCTGAGAGCTGCTGAGGCTTTCTCCCTGAAAGATGGCTATGAACTTTCCGGAACTAAGTTGAGGATTTGGGAGTTATTTATGGTTGGCAGGATTGTTGTGCATCAGGTAGTTTCACCTCATCTGTTCTACTTCTTTGTGAAATGAGACAAAGTACAGATCATTTGCACTCATTTGACTTGAAATAATTATTCACACTGAACAATGATGCCTACTTCGGTTTTGCAGTATTGAGCTCTTTACTTGCTGCTGGAGAAATTCAAACTTGAACGTACAGTGGACTTTTTAATAATCTCAGATTCTCTGTATATTTTGTCATAATGCACAAAGGCATTATTTAGATGAGGTCAGAGGAAAAGCCTGTAACTCTGAGGAAAATGAAACACAGCTTCTCATACAGTAATGCATTATTATATTTATTCCATTATAATTTTTAGTGATGCATTTCTCTATTGAATTTCTATATTTTGAAGTTATCAGATGTTACTAATATCTTTTCTAACATAATGCTTTTGTCATGCTACTACTTGCCACACTTCTCTGCTAGGAACAGTATAGCTAAAATGAAAGTCATGTAGTTCAGCACTAAAAACCATGCATAGCCAATGTATACATGTGAAGATGCTGATTGGGAAAATTACTTGGTTTACTATTTTCTAATTTTTGTGCTGCTTCAGTTATATTTCACTCTAGGACATATATCAGACTTGTTTGTTTTATGGGACTTGAGTCACATATGATTGTCAATTTGTGGCTGATCTTTGTCTTGAGATAACCAACATTGCTGTCATCTTAACGCATGTTCATGCTGTAATTAGCAGCATTTTATATTGCAGAATCATTAACTTAGCAGATGTATCTTTCTTTGACTTTCTTTCTGACCCTTATGCCTCTACCATTTTTTAAAGCATTTTAAAAATATTTATTTATTTATTTGAGAGAGAGAAGGAGAGCATGTGAGTGGGGAGGGGAAGCACAGAGAGGAAGTGAGAGAGAGAAGCTCAAGCAGATTCTCCACTGAGCACAGAGCCCAGCAGAGCATGATTCTGAGATAGTGACTTGAGCCCAAACCGAGACGCGGGTGTTCAAACCATGGAGCCACCCTGGTGCCCCTCTTCTGTCTTTCTTTTGTGACTTGGATACAGTGAGCTAATATCTAATATCATTAGCACCTTAAGGAACTGCCTAAAGTCTACAGAATATCACTAGATCAGATAAATTTCTAGATTGAATGCCAAGGGACTTAGGCTTTAGTTCCACAAAACCTTAACTGTAGAAAGTTGGGAATTAATTTTTATTGTTTTAACTCCGAGAGAGTAATTCCTACTTACCTCTTAAAGATGTTGATCTGTCGTTGAATATGGTTGAGTTCATTAAAAGAAATGTGTGATGTCATAAGTGGAATGGTGATATGCTCAAATTAAAAAAAAAAAACAACTCCTACATTATGTTATAAATGTCATGGTATAGGGAACTTAAAAACATTTTTGCTTTAATACCTTGATACTTGTATAGAAATAAAGTGACTCCAAACTTATTCTGAAAATAAAAGTATATACTTAATAGAATCTGTTATGATAAACAAATTACATCATAAATATGCTTAATTACATTGTGCAGATCTATTTGAACACAAGACTTAAATTTTTTAGTTTCTTTTGCATATATCAACAATAATATATAAAAATCAAAAGCATTTATATGCTTTTTATATGTACAATAAATATACATATACTCAATATGAATCAGAATATTATTGTGAACTTGGGTTATAGTATATACTTTAATAGGAATCTAATTTAATTTGATGCACCAATATGGAGAAGCTTATTGCAGAAAACTAAATTTTCCAGGTTATGAAGGATACAAGTAGGTACAATATATAGGAAGCATCATATGATGTCTTTCTTAATTTTTGATTAATTTTTAATCAATCATTATGCAAGTGCCAAAATTACTCTGTTGAGTGAATTAAAAAAAAAAAAAAAAGGTCAGACTTAATGTTTCTGCCCCCCCCCGATTTAAAATTTTTTTTTTTGCAGATTTATATACTATTTGTTGAATCATGAAATTTGACTTATTGTTTCTTGTTTCTATTCTATCTTGGTTAACATACATAATAATCCCTAAGGAGTAAAATAAGATTGTATACCATTGCTTCTATTTGGATTATAGGATAGACACTCATGGCGTATTAGTTAAGTGAGAAATAACTTTTAAAAATGTAAAATTAATTCTTCATATTTCTGAACTCAGTTCTAAGCTAGACTTCCATTTTCTTTCATCCTAAATCATCAAGAGATATTGTCATCTGGTAAAAAGCATGCTTGCTGCAAATGAGAGACTGGCCACTGAAGGAGAAGAATAAGAATTTTAATTAAATTTCAATTTGTTTATCAAGTAAAAATACCATAATTATGCTTTTATGCCCTTTTCAATATTAAAGACGATTCAAGACAAGTAAAGAAATGATTAGAATAATAGAAATAAGTTCAGGTGTAAGACTCAGATGCACTAAAACAACTTGGTAGTATGATTATAGACCTACTATTGCTAACATTTGGAGCCCTGTAGAAAACAGAAACCATTTCACAGTATTGGTGACATACAATATTGTCCAGGTTAAAAGGAGAAAATGATACTAAATCAATAACAGCAACAAAAGCCTAAGTACTAGAACATTTTAAAAAGGAAGCAGTGACCACTAAGAGCCAACATAGGTTCCCTGGGAACAAACTGTTACATGGTAAATAGGCTTCTTTCTTTCTTTCTTTCTTTCTTTCTTTCTTTCTTTCTTTCTTTCTCTTTCTTTCTTTCTTTCTTTCTTCTTTTCTTAAAGATTTTGTTTTTAATTAGAAATAGATTTCTTTAAAACAAACAAAAATCTGGGCCGGTAGATTAGGGAAATGCCATTTACTCTGAGTATCTGTATTTTGACAAGTTTCTCCTGATAGACATATGAACAGATTATCAGTCTATTAATGATCTAGATTTTTTTTTGGTTAATTGGATGATCATGCCAGAGAAATACTGATTGACAGCATTGAAGGATTCTCTCAGTCTGTCTTTGGCCATGTTCAATATTTGGATAAAAATATGGGAAGCAAACCTACTACCATGTGTATGACACAAAAATAAGAGAATGGTTTGTGTCATACCATGTGTATGGCACAAAGATAAGAGGATTTTGTCTTTTCACAGAATTATAAGGTAGAAATGGATGAGAGCTTATACAGAGGTAAGTTATCACTCTCTGTATAAAAGAATGATAGTCATATGTATGTCTTTATACCATACTTCATTCCTCCCCATCCACTCCCAAAATAAAGGAGAGAAAAGGAAAGAATTTAGGGTAGTTTGTAATTTAAGTAGAACATAATTTAAATAAGTAAATCAGGTTGAAGTCTTTTATAAATGATCTTTCAAATAGTTTTATGATGTGATGGGAATAACACAGCCTCTGAGCTAGGAGACCTAGCTCCAAGTATTGCTTCTACCAATCCCTAACTTTGCAAGCAAGGGCAAAGAAGGACAAATTACTTATCCTTGCTGGGCCTCAAGTCCTCTATTTGAAAAGTTAAAGTGATAATAATAGTTACCCTTTTACCCCAGAAGGCTAGTATAAGAATGAAATAAGAAGGATCTGTAGTTATAGGTAAGATAGATAGATCGACCTATACATCTGGGTGTATGTATATTTATTTTATAAATGTCACTTGCTTTTCTGCCAAGTGGAATAGGTTTCCTTGTAAAGAAGTAAATTTTTAATCATCTTCATATTTAAGCAGAGACCAGGTAACCACAATTAAGAAATGTTATTTAAAAAGGACCAACATCCCAAAATTTTTATGTAGTAGAAGGTTGAAATGGATCATTCCTCATATGCTACCATTAATCTGTATTTCTACACCAATGCATTTTGTGTGTGTTTATTTATTTATTATTTTGCTGGCATCCATTATAACTTTGATTATTTGTGAAGAGCTTCATTCAGAAATATGTTTTCTAATCATTTTTCAGTGGGTTGTAATATTCATACCTCTACTACTTTCTTCCCACTGGAGAGTTTGTGAACATGTTAAGAGAGAAAGGGACTGTGTTTCATTAAAATGGAAGATCTATTTAGGTCTTTCATCTTTCTATGTAGATCAATATTAAGACAAATCTGGTCTTAGAAAGATGCTTTTATATTCATGCAGCTTCACAGAGATAGGTAAGATTGATCAGGTCAAATGGGGATCTCATTTCTTACATTGTTCAACATGGCTCAAGATGTTATTTCATTTACTTCCCCAAAGAGTGAAACATGGTACCACCTCCAAATCCATGCTTCTTGTTGGTTCTCTTTCTACTCTGAGGACTTAAGTATCCTAGGCCTTGAACCTCTCCAGTCCTGACTCCCTCTGAACCCTGACAGGACTAAGCATCCCTAGCTATTTGATACAAGAATCTTCTCTCTGTTGGCTACCTCAGTATCATCATCAGAAGTCATCTCCAGTAAAATGGGAGTAGAAGAGCAGTATCCATGGTTTTTATTCATTTGTGGGTAAATCTGCTATTTCTAAATTGAGGAGTGCTTTGTATGTAGCACTCCCTTACTTTTTATATCACCTACCTTTCCCAGAAAAAATGAAGCAAAAAAAAAGCAAAAAGAAAAAAAGAAAAAAAAAGAAAAAATGGAGCAAAAGAACTTGAACGTCTGATTTGCTGTGCTTACAATTCAGATAACCTCTGCTACCACTAAATATTAGGTTAAATAACGAATGCCATGCATCAATATATCTAGGTAAATCATATTTCCAACTCTTGATGAACCTGGTCTCTTTCACCAACTTCAACATTTTTGCTTTATTTTTGTATGTATATTTCCTTATTTTATTTCTTCTTGTAAAATGACTCTAATTTGCCTGAAAGTTCAACTGTTAAAATTTGTAAACGGTAGTTATCAGAGTATTAAACCAGTCTCTTTCCTGTTGAGTTGACAAGTTTTTAGCCAATTACCTCTTCATTACCTTAGCCATGCTCATAGTGAAAGAAGCATTGATGCACATCTTTGCCTGTGGAACCAGTTAACTTTCAAATTTATAATGTAGCATTTTGCAGATGAGTTAACAGGGCACAGAAAAACCAATACCTTATATTTTATATATTAATTAAATTTCATATGTCATTGGTTCAGAGGGAGTCAGGACTGGAGCATTTTGGGTCATAGTTTTGAAAGCGCTCAGAAAGTTTGAGCTAACCAAAATGAGGATTTGAAGGGAGAAATGAGGAGACAGAGACAAGTTAGGGTCAAGCAGATTAGGAAAGGACCAGATGTCAGGATGTCAGTAAAAGACACATAGCTTCCTTCCAAAGTGGGTTATTGCGTGTACAGCTGAAAATATTCCCACAGATGTCAATTTCCCAATGGAAAATTTGTGGATGCTCAAGTAAAAATAGAACTTGTTAAAAGATAATGACAAGGAATCCTAAGAATTATCTAACAAAGTCCTAAATATGTCAGAGTTAATTTCTTGTAGATAATGTCTCAGTTTCATTCAATATTAGTCCCAAAAGAAAAGGGGTAGGCAATCAGTTCCCAAGCCCTAGCCTCTTGGGCAACTACAGAATTATTGCAAAGTTTCCAAACTTCCATACGAACCTTAAGCATTATCTATGGACATTATGTATCTCACATATAAATAAATAATTGTTTTTCAAACTTAGAACATAAGTTCATTTAAAATATTGATTAGAAATGGAAATGAGAAGGCTGGCAGAATGATAGAGAAAGAGGGAGAGTCCTAAGTAAATAAAATAAAGTATTACTGGAAATGCGGATGTGGGAGCCTAGGACCAAATATGAAAGGACATGTGGAATTAAATAGATTTTCAAACTAAGATTAATTTGGTTGGTTAAATGGAGTTTGAAGGGCTGTTGGATATTCAGGTAAAGTAGCCCATTGACAAGTGAATCTGAGAACTCTGGCATTGAGGAAAAAAAAACCTGCATGACTGAGGATCATTGAATGTTTCCCCATTAAGGGATAGTTTTATCTATAGTTTAGATGAAATTGCTAAGGGAAAGAATGTAACATGGGTAGTTAGTATGCATAGCCCTGTGCTGGACATTCTAGGGGGATTAAATAAATGTCCAACAGAAGTAGATTTACGGTGCAGCTTAAGCTTTGGGGCTCTTCACTTGCGTGGACCAACTATTCTGAAGCGTTCTCTCTGATTTTTAATTTACGATTTTGTATCTTTTAAAAGAAAGACTCCACACGCTATAAATGTCAGGCTCCACAAAAATCTGGATCCATACTTGTTCTAGTTCCTCAGGAACTTGTACAAATGGAAAATTAAATGACAGTGAAAGCAATATATTCCTAATAGTGACTTTTCCAAAACTGCTGTGAGCTGATGTGTTACTGTGGGCATTTTTTAAATGAACGAACTGAGTCTTAAGGGTTGTGGTGAAACTTGATTGGGGATAGAGAGAAAAAGTAGAAATCCAGACATTTCAGTAAACAAGTGAGGGCATGGTACATAGAATAAACCAATCTCAGATTGTGTGCCATCAGAAAAATATGAGGAGATGTCTGTCTCAAACTTCTCGACATACCTCTTCACCTCGAGGCAGATTAGTAATTATAATTACACCCCACCAATCTGTAGACTACTTTGGCTCATCATTCTTTACCATGAAATACAGCCTCACTCTGCTGTGGACAGCTCTGTGTTGCTTCAAAGTTAGGAAATATGGTGATGACGGCTCCAGGGTTCAGGACAAAGAGAAAAAGACACAGGACAGTCACAGAAGATATATAGTCCCATTTCAGGTTTGATTTCCCAATTGTGCTACAGTGCTGTTACAGTTTTTATTATTATTATTATTTTGCTTTTATTTTTCTTTACACTTAGTAATTATAATGAGCTGTCACTGAGTAATGGAACTCCTTCATTCCCACTGCTCTTGCTGTACTCCAAACCCTTATCAGTGCATGGCTGCCTTTAGTCTTTCCATGCACTGAATACTTAACTTTACGCTAGGCACTGGGCTGAGTACTGGCAATGAACAGTGAGCAATGTGGAGATCATAGTCTAAACTTCTAGATTTTCACCACAGTTTAGATTCTTCTGCAAACACAGCGTTTCATCAGTTCCTTTCCTCGCTTAATAAACTATAATTGGCCTCCAGTCTGTGCCCCATCAGCCTCAATTTCTAAGCACCATCAGGCTTTTCATATGTTTCTCTGTAATATCCATCCCCTCTTTTTGTCGGGAATGTTTCCTGATACCCCAGGCCTACATTTCCTTTTTAAAATATCCATGTTTTATCTTCCTTCAGAATTAATCATTCAACCCTCAGTTTATTATTTTTCCTTACTTGTTTGTTTATTTATCTATTTTTTATTTTTGGACTTCTAGGCAATACCAAACAATTCAGTGCTTAAGTGTTTGCTAATGGTTTCATGCGTTTTAGCCTTGTATCCTCAACTAGAATGCAAACTCCCTAAATTATTGTATCAAGGAATGTTGGAGAGCACAAAATACCGTGGTCTGGGTTATCTCTCCATCAATAGTTGTATTAATATACTTACTCAAGTATGTCATATTAACTGCCTTTTAAAGAGGAAGAAAAAAACTCTAGGGAAAATAAATGACTTCTCTATGGTCCACTGGTTATTAGTGGATCCTAGTCTAGATCACTACCGTTTCCATGAAACCATGTTTTCTCTGCCCTACATATTGCCCAGAACAGAGCTAGATGAATGGCAAGTGCTCAATAATTTCTTTTAATGGTGGTCACAGAGTGAATTGTGTTTGTTGCTATGTTCCATTCATCCATATATGGATCATATATGGCCAGAGGTATAGAGTGACAATAGGACATTGATTTTCCTTTGTCAGAATTAAATATGGGGTGATGAAATCTTTAGGGATAGTGAAAATGCCAAAGGCAAACAATTCTTTTAAAATTATTTTCATGCTGATTTTGTATGATAATCCCAGAGTGGATGACTTGGGGAAAGCTTTATGACTTAGACATCTAGTGTTGCCATCAGATCTAAATGCCCAGCCCCCTCACGGTAGGCAATGTATTTGGCTTGGCATACTCCTCTCTCTCTCTCTCTCTCTCTCTCTCTCTCTCTGTTTTTTATTAGTGAAGTTGTCCTCTTTGGAATGGCATTTTTAAGAGTAATGCAAATACCTCCTTTCCTATCAATAAAGCTGTGATTTACAGTATTTAATCTAGTTGAAGGGCAAGAAAAATGGAATTCTGCATACAGAAGAAATGAAATTATAATAAAATGGCACACTCCCCAAAGTTTTCTTAATATGTAGAGTATTAACCTGGCACCCAGCCTTATTTGCTGCATACAGAGCTCCATCAATCAGAAGAATGGAAAGCCTGGCTCTCCAAGACTCTTATTAAAGCATTTGACTTACTAGGTTCTGTAGATTTTCTTGGGTAAATAACATGATATTTAATCCACAATATCTCCTCTATCATCTTGTGTAAGACTGAGTCTCTAAAACCTAGAGATATTCCTTATAATTTCTGCCCTATCGTTATCTGAGTTCTACCTTTTATCCGTATGCTGCTATACTCTGTATCATCCTGTGACCCTCACTTGATTATAAAACACTCAGCTTTCATTAGTAAGAGCTTTCTCTGATTTTTTTTTCCCCCACTAATTGCCCCTTGGAGAAGGTAGGGCTATGGAAAATTAGTAGTGTTTTGTCACTAACTTAGAAATGCTGGAATGAAATTTAAATCTTTCCCCAATGAACTATAAACTGCTCTCTCTTGCTCAGCCTCAAAACTTGAGTGTGATTTAATGTTTATTCAGCATCAACAATATACAGGCACTTCAAAAAAAAGCATTCTGTTTATATAGCACTCTAAAGTTCTAAAGACATGTCACATACTTTGCCTAATTAGTACTCACCAGACCCTATGATGAAGGAAAGGAGGGTGTGCACATTATCCCCACCACATACACTGGAAGTAAAGCTCAGACTTTTAAGCAAGATAATTGAAGTCAGTGGCCACAGGACATGAGTGAGTGGAACACAGCTCCCTCATTCATTTTGAACTAACCAATAAAGATATTACTTATTTTTCTCCTTTTTCCATTTTTAAATCACCTATTTCTACTACCTGTTTTAGAATCTAGTTAATTCTTGTCTTAAATTTGTAAGCAAACAGATATTTTTCATCTCGCTATATTCTCCCCTTTTGTGCATTGTTATCAGTCCATTCCCTTTTCCCTTCTTCTTTCACTTATGATTGCATTTAAACTCATTATTGTGAGAGACATCACCAGAGGGATAGATGGGGAGGACATTAAGATGTTCTCTCCCTCCCACCCTCCCTCTTCTCTTGTTCTTGGTGCTGTGTTCAGTGCAGGCTCTCTGTTCTCATTGAGGCTGCAGTTTCTTTGCTGAATCACTGCTTTGTATTCAGCCAGGGACCATGGAGTATTCCCAGTGTATTTATTTTCTGTTCCTGAGCTGAATGCTGGGTGCTTCTTTGTCCTGATGCTTTCTGCAAAGGAGTTTAGGAGGTGGGGGGGGGGGGTAAGGGGGGAAGAGGAGGAGGGGTAAGAATGCCAATAAAGCTTTCTCTATCCCCTAGAGGAATGTGTGCAAGCGTCTTTAACATTGCTTCACTCAATGTTCTCCTCTCTGCTGCCCTTGCTCTTAATTGGATCTAGACCCTGGAGAAAATCACTTTGTTAATGGGATGGTTAAAGAAAAAGAGAGGTGGAAGTTGGCGGTGCTCAGTTCTGGCAACTGGTCCTCTCCGGGAATAAAAGTCTCAGATGCCTAATCTGGGGAAGGGGTTCTGCTTTCTTGATCATGAGGAAATACCATTTCCCTTCTGTTTCATTTTTCCCCCCACTCAAAATGGATTATTTTCTTTGTCTTCTAAAAATGCATAAAACTCGTTGCTTAGAAAATATGAGTCATCCATTTCCACAGCCGTTTATGTATTTATCCATTTATTTATTTATTCATATATTTGACAAATGGCTGTTAAACGTACTCTTGTGCCTGCTATTGTTCTAAATTGTGAGAGTAAAATGGTAAGTGAGAGATATAAAGTACCTGCCCTCATGGGGCTTACATTCCAATTGAGAAAGAAAATAAGCAAGTATTCCAACACATGTATAACAGTTATTGCTTGGGGGTAGTGCTATATTTGGAAATCAACAGGATGTAATAATAGCAACTATGAAGGGAGTACTTTGGTTGAAATTTCCAGATATTCCTCCTCTGAAGGGATGACATTGAAGCTGAGACATAATGGCATTTATGTAAGCTTATCAGCACTTTTTATTTATTTCTAGCAGCTTTAATGACGTATAACTTAGATATCATAAAATCTACCCATATAAAGTGTTCAGTTCAATGATTATTAGTAAATGTACAGCGTTGTGCAACTATTATCACAATCCAGTAGAAGATTTTCAAAATCCCTAAAAGATTCCTTAAGCACATTTTAGTTAATCCCCATTCCCACCCCATACACTGGTCACTTACCAATCTGTCTCTTTATATTTGCTTCTCCTAGACATTTTATATAAATGGAATTTATATAAATGGAATACGTGGTCTTTTACATCTCTCTTACTTAGCATAATGTTTTTGAAGGTTCATCCATAGTGTAGCATACAGCAGGGTTTTTTTTTTTCTTTTTTTAGAGAGAGAGACACAGACAGAGATAGAGAGAAAGACATTTTGGGGGTGGGGGAAAGGCAGAGGGAGAGAAACAATCTTAAGTAGGCTCCATGCCCAGTTTAGAGCATGATGTGGGGCTCAATCTTGAGATTATGACCTGAGTCAAAATCAAAAGTCAGATGGTTAACCTACTTACCCAAGTACCCCAGTGTTTTCTTTTTTATGACAGAATAATATTCTTTTCTATGAATATGCCATTATGATTATGTTTAATCATATACCAGTTGATGAACACTTTGGTGCTATTATGGACAATGTTGCTATGAACATTTGTGACAGCATACTTTTTCATTTATTTTCTGTAGCTCCCTAGGATTGCAATTTCTAGATTGTATGGAAAATTTATTTTTAACTTTTAAGAAGTCACCACATTGTTTTTCAGTGTACCTACACCATTTTACATTCTCATCAGCAGTGTGTGCAAGGTTGCTTCTCCATATTCTTGCCAACCTTTACTGATGTTTTCCTTTTGGCAGAGCCATTTGAGTGGGTATGTAGTGGTGTTTTACTGTGGTTTTAATTTGTACTTACCTAATGCCTAATGTTGAATATCTTTTCCAGTGTCTATAAGTCACTTGAATATCTTTTTTGAGAATACATTATTCATATATTTTGCCCATTTTTAGTTAGTGTGTTTGTCTTATTGAATTATAAGAATTAAAACAATTTTTTGTATATAACTTCTTTATCAGTTATATAAATTTACAAATATTTTCTTAGAGTCAATGGCTCATCTTTTCATTTTATTTTGAAGTATAAAAGTTTTTAATTTTGATAAAGCAAATTTATCAAGTTTTTCTCTCATGAGAACTTACGATTTTGGTATAAGAACTAAGAACTTTTCGTTTAGCCCAAAGTTACAAAGATTAATCTGTTTTTCCTAAACATTTTATAGTTTTAGCTCTTATGTTTGGGTTTCTGATTCACTTTTCACTCATTTCTGTGTATGGTGTGAAGTAGATTCTGAATTCTTTTTTTTTTTTTTCTATCTGCATATCCAATTGGTTCAGAACTATTTGTTGAAAAGACTATCTTAACTCTGGTTGATTTGCCAATATATTTATTTTTAAATTGCCTTATTTCAGGAGGATCATGGCCCATAAACCTGAAATCTGTTATCTTGTCCTTAGATCAGTCATTGCCATAAGATACACGAAATTTATAGTACTCCTTTTCTGTTACTGCCTGGTTTTCTAAAAAATATATAAGATATGGTCCTTACATCACATATCTACTGTGTTAGGCATAGTGAGATATGAAGCCTTTTTTTTTCTCAAAAAGGCTTTAATGAATATGCCTTAACATACATATCAACAAGAGTAGGCACAGTATCACTTTTACATGTTATAAAGAACAAAATGAAGCAGTTACAATTTTCAAGTCAAAAGAAGCTGACATCTGAAAGTCATTTTAATGAAAGGCACTATAATAAATATATGACTGGTTGTTTACTTGTGTATCCAGAATGGTTGGCTATATGTTTCTAAATGGTGCAAGTAGATGAATATCAAGAATTATATCCTTCCCCATGTTAAATCCAGTTACCCTACCTTTTCTGGTCCACAGTGTCTATTTTGCCTTTGTGTTGATTGTCTACACCCTTTTAATTTGCACACCTATGTTTCCACCTATCTGCTTTGCTTCTGTTGATGTTTGTTTTGCATTCTTTAAAGATTACTGTTTTATTCCTGAAAAATTGTCTTTGAAATCTCACTTGTCTTCATATTTGTAATCTTGCCCCGCTTTACTCCTATTATTTTTTTTTCTGGGACCATTGTCTTGACTTAAACTCCAGTACACCAATTTTCTAGAAAGGAAATTTGAATAATCCCGAAACCAGTATTCTTTTAAACCTTATTAACTTATGCCTCAAACTTTCCAGAAACAAAATAAATGATCTAATTACTATAAATTCCAAGTAGAAGCAGTAAATGATTTGTTGAATAAGAATTTAGAGAATTTAGAAAGCGAGAAATCACGCATAATGGTCAAGGAAAGCTTTGAAGATATGAAGATCCTTGAAAGATGTTAAGATTAAGTTTGTACAGATGTGGGAAGAATAAAGAAGTAGAAAACTCCAGACAGTATAGTTTCGTTTGTTTATTCATTCATCCATTCATTCATCATCAAGTTACCCTAGATATATAATGTTGGAGAATAAGCATTCTATAATGCTAGAGAAAAAGAAAGCATAGGATGCTTTTGGAGTGTATGTAGAAGTCATCTACAGAGGGTGGGAGAGAAGGGGAAACACATCTAGAAGATGACATCAATATTGACTACTTAATATTCAAGTAAAAGTTAATCTATAATGGTTAGAAGGAAGAAGAACTGGTGTTTCAGGGTGAGGAAATAACATGTGCAGAGGTAGAGACACTTAAAGTTGTATGGAGAACTCAGGGAATTGAGAGTGGGTTGGTATGGTTGAAGCACAGCATGCATGTAAGCATGAGCAATTGAGGTACAACTGAGGAAACTCAAGGTGATTTTTAGAAAATGGTGTATCTTTACTGGGCAAGTATGAAGACTGGAAAGAGAACTAAAGTAGATATATCTGGAAATGTAGAATGTATCAGTTATAAGTGACCTTAAATACCAGGTTGAGGAGTCTGAATTTAGTTCTTTATTTTTATTTATGTTTTTTTCTCAGGCAAGGAGAGACATGATTTAGTAACTCATATTGCTATAGTTGTGGCCTATGAGATAGTTTGAAGGTGAGGAAAGGCTGACAACAGGGGCATCATCTAGAAGATTATTGGCGATAGAATGTGTTTGATGTTAAAGAGATAAGCTACAGTGGTGAGATGGAACTGAAATAAATAAAAAGATACGAAACAAATATCTTGAAAAAATAATCAACAGGCACTTGTTGACTTACATGGCAAGGATGAGTGAGGAGTCAAGGATGGCATAAATAATAGAAAATTAGAGAAAGACAGCATTTTTGGTGAAGCATAAATGATGAATTCATATTTAAGTCTGCTGATTTTGAGATGGCATTAAAATATCTGAAACTTCTCGGCTATCCAACTAAGATAAATGACTAAATCTCATGAGTGACATCAGCACTGAAGATTGGGTTGGGAAGTATTACAGGATAGTAGAAAAAAGAGTAGTACTTTAAAATAAACATAAATGGCATAAAAATGCATCCACTATGGTTGTGCAGGAAAATGACCATGTGAAAGTCCAGGTACCAGTAAGATAGTGAGAAAGAATAAATGCATATTAGTGAAACAAATGCCCTAAAGATGGTACAGCTTTTAAAAACTGTTATCAGTGATATATCAAGGGATATATAACCTAAACTTAGGTTATTAAAGTAACTGTGATTAGACTCCACCCTGTCACTTCTGTCTCTCTAGGAGGTAATTTTTTCCTCTCCAACATACAGAAGTGCCATGGAGCCTTGCTGTGTCCTCTCCAGCAGGAAATTCATAAGATCCACAGGACTTGGGTCCTGGTACTTAGAGAAAAAAAGCAAAACTTGTTATTGTTGTTGTTGTTGTTGTTTTAACTAATAGAATCTCAAAGAAATACAAGAGAGTTGTGTTGACCTGTTATTACTGATCATAATCAGGACTGACAAGTGAAACAAAGAGTCTCATTCCCTTAAAGCGACAGTGAATTAAACCAGTTGATTAAACAAAACACACACAAAACCCATAAAAAAAAAAAAAAGACCAGAACATAAGCCAAACTCTCTTTCCCTTCCTTTCTCGTCCCCTTGTCCTATTTCTGATTTGTTTTCCTGTCAGCATTTTCTCCACAGATCGATTCCTCTTCAGTTAGTCCCAGTGATTTTTAAGCAGAGAGAAGCTTACTCTTTGCAGGTGAGAGATAATCAAATTGAATATTACACAGCCCCTGAAGTGCAGGCAGCTGATAACAAGAGCCAAACTCAATATCCTGACAGATGTTGTCTTGGATTGATTAATCTCTGCTCTCACCAGTGTAGCCATCCTCCAGCATGGACAGCACAGCCTCTTGGCCCCATCCCAAATGGGTTTTCACGTGGCTGGGGCTGGCTGAGAGAAATAACCCTGTTAAGAGTGCAATAGAATCCCTTCCTTTTGAGGAGGAAGAAATTAAACTCCAGCATACACCTCTGTTTTAAAATCCATTGTAGTGGAAGGCGGCCGGTTTCTGGGCTTACTTAATGGTACTCACAATAAAGGAATATTGTGAATTTTTAGTTGAGTTTTTAGGTTAGCCAAAAAAAAAAAAAAAGAAAAAAAGAAAAAAGAAAAAAGAAAAGAAAAAGGTTGCTGCCTCTTGATCTTTAAGAATTGAGGCATGTGCATTTTTGTGATGGAAAGAAACAGGAGATTAGAACAAATAAAAGTAAAACATGAAAGTAGAAAAGCAAATAATTACAAGACTGCTTCTAAACGTGAGAGAAGAAAAAAGAGATTTATTCATTCTTTCATTTCTGTTCTTGCCTTATTTTTTCCCTTCCTTTTGCCTTTTCCCTCCGTACCATTGCCTTTCTTTCCTGCCTGCCTCTTTCCCCTTTTTTCTAATCTCCTTCTTTGATTTTGTTTATTATGAAGATACTCTCTAAATGCTGAGAACACAAAGAGGACCAAAAAAAAAAAAAAGTCTCCATCATCATTGACATGCCTTCAACTTAGGAGGAGCCAGGAAGTAGATAAGTCACAAAACAGCAATGTAAGAAGCCTGTAACAAAGTACCACGTGCTATGGGAGCAAGAGGAAATTGAGGGAGGCTTCATGTAAGAGAACAGATTTGCCCTGGGTCTTGAAAGATGGCTAGGGATTCATCAAAAGGATAAGGAAAGGAGTGTTTCAAAGAGAAGTAAGCATGTGCAGAAAGCACATGATGGATTTCAGGTGGCGTGTCACCAATATAGCAGCCCCACTAAATAGCAGTCTCAAAGTAAGCATGTATTCCACTCTGAAAACTGCAGCAGATTTACCACCACCTGCCTTGATACAGCCATTTAACTTCATTGTTTTCTTATCCCCATTTTGCTTCTATACCTCATTCTTATTCCAAATGTAGTATCTCAAAGTTGTGAGCTAGTGTTTAGTTCCTCCAGCTCTAATCCTGGTGTTCTCTTAAAGCCCTCTATGTAACAGTTGCAGGTCAATACATCTGTAAATAATAATGCCTCTTTTCCAGGCCTGGTACAAAACACATGTCGGTACCTAGTAGGGAGGGGCTCTGTGTGGTTTGTTTGGAGAGTGAGCAGTTAGGTGGCTTGAGACTGGAAAAAGTAGTGACAGTAGCCCAGGATGGATCTTGAGAAGGAGATGAACTCGGAAATATGTTAGGGCTTGGAGTAGAAAATGCTAGAAGTAGGGCAGCCTGGGTGGCTCAGCGGTTTAAGCACTGCCTTCAGCCCAGGGAGGGATCCTGGAGACCCAGGATCGAGTCCCACATCAGGTTCCCTGCATGGAGCCTGCTTCTCCCTCTGCCTCTCTCTCTCTCTGTCTCTCATGAATAAATAAATAAAAATCTTTAAAAAAAAGAAAATGCTAGAAGTAGATAAGATAAATAGAACAACTAAGAATATGAGTTCCTTGAGACTTGTCTTGTCCAGTCTTGTGGTCCTAGCACTGGCACAGTTCCTGTCATATAGAAGGGCTCACTTGGTGAATCATTTATTTCCGTAATGCTGACTAAAGGCAAATGGTCCAGAATCATTTCCCCCTCTACCTTGATTTTATAGAATAAAGTAATGTTTTAATCTGTGGAAATAAGCCCCATGTGAATGATAACTCTGCTTCTTTGAATTTATGTATGATTTCTATGCTTAGAATTGTAAGGAATGTACAGTGAAGCCTTTGTGAATATCATCACTTTAAGGAAAGTGTTTGAATTGAAATAGACATTTTACTTTAAAATTTATAAAATTTCCAGAATACATTTGCCCCAGCCCTGTTCCTTGCATTCCCATCCCCCATTAGACCACCTGTCTTTCCCCTTCTGACTGCTTCTCACTCCATTCTTTGCCCAAAGCCCTGTTGACATATTACAGAGCTTTCATTTGCATTCTCTGCAAGGGCCTATGTTAATTTGACATCAGCAGCATTACAATGCACATAAAGGGTAAAGCATTACTATTATTTATTATGATGCTTTGAGTTTACACTTTACCTGTGGGAAGTTTCAAATGCCTGCATCATTCCAGTCTGCAGTAATCATCTATACATACGATTTGAGGATATGCCAGCTCTCTCTCCAAGAGAAAAGAAGAAAATGAAGACAGTCTGGGCAACTCTTCCTGCCACAGTTCCAGGAAACAGTCTCCTCCTACCTTAATCATTTTGTTGTGCATATTGAAAAGTACCAAGGAACCTGTTTCTTGGTCTCAAGCTCACTGACCTACCTATATGACCTACCTATATTTATTATAGCAGATTTAACTTGGTCCTCTGACCTTTGTCCGGTTGGACTGTTGTATGTACAGCCCACCTTCAGCAATATTGTGAAGAAGGAAATGCTTATCTTTATTTTGTCAGGTAAGTATTTTTTTACACACATCTCTCTTATCCACCATTACTCCTATAATTTATTACCTCAGTTGACCTCAGGTGGCCTCATGCCACCTCTGTGAGCCTCACTTTCTTCATCTGTAAAAAGGGTCATAATAATAACAACTGTCAAATAAATATAAATCTGGCTTTAGGTAGGAGAGATTTTAATTAGAAAGCAAGACTGTCATAGTAGGGAGAGAACTGTGATCCTACGGATCTTCAAGTTTCTTAAAATCAAACAAAAACGTTTTATTTGATAGGGTAAAGGAGAGGTAAGTAAGCAGAATCTTTGGAGGGGAAGTTAGACAAGCAAGGGAAATGACCATGGGGGTCTATCCGGTACGGAAGTATTTCTCTGGGGTCAGATGATTCCCAGGAGAAACTGAGAAGGGGGCACAGTTCACTTTTTAAGTGCTTGTTCAGACTTGGGGTAAGTGGAGTTCAGGGCCCTATAGAAAGGACAGAAGCTTGGCGAAAGTCTGGTCAGAAAAAGACAAAGCAAAGGTTAAAAAATGGGTCTTTATGAACTATGAAAACTTGATCACTGCTGCTCAGGATTTTTGTGGAAATTAAGTGAGAGTACATATGCAAAGGGTTGAGCATGGTGATTCCAGCAGATCACAGAGTAGAACTCAAGGAACTCATTGAAGCTCTGTGATCCAGTAAAGATAAGATCCAACAATAGTAGGGTGATTTCTCCCAGACTCCAATTCCTTCTAGTACCTCAAGGCACATTAAAGAGTCTGCTTAGGCTTTCTTATGAATTAGGTGATTTTTAGCTGAAATATAATTCCCACCAAGATGAGAAGGACAAAGATTAAATAGTTGCTCTGTCTGCTCCAGACTGTTGAGATGTACGATTGTGTAGGTCAGGCATATGTTAATACACGTCCAATGAATGAATGAGTAAATGAATGAATGAACTAACTATCTTGATGCCACAGGGCATGCAGCATCATGATACGCTGGAGGAATTGTGCAGTAAACGATAGAGGATAGGTGTATTATTGAAATCCAAATGGAATTTAAATAAAATATTTTAAAAAATAAATCCACTGTACAGGATGGTAGAGCATTTTGAGAAATCTGCTACTGAAGGAATGGGGGACTATTTTAGGGAAAAATAAAGATTCTGATGCCTTTTTTTCTGTAGCAAATACTTCTGTCATTTATGCTTCCTTAGTGCCCATTGAACAGTGATAATAGTTTCTAGATCAGCTCTAAAATTCACTCCCCCAAAATATAAATTCTCTAAAATGAAAACTGGTATGATCTGACAGTGTACAATGGCTACTTTAAAATGAAGGAGGGAAGTAATGACACCAAGACAGACACATAGGTTGTTACTGACTTTACTTCTAGTCATAAGAAAAATTCACAGCTATTTAAGGAACAAGATACCTCTGAGAGAATACTAATCCTAGTGAGGCTGAAAGCACCCCTCACCATCATAGAGCCCAAGACAGATTGCATTAGAAGAATAAAAGAAGAGGCTACATGTTGACTGAATTGCCCTTTCCCCATGCTAGCATAGCACCATGCAGAACGATCTCTGAGCCTCTGGTTCTTCCACCGGGAACAGGGAATCCAGGAGAGACAGCCAGCTGTCCCCCAGCATTTTGGGCCACTTTGTGGGAGCCGCTAATATGGTCTCATATCAAAGGGATTGCAGTGGTATCTGTGGATCTCAACCACTGGGAATCTGACTGAGACAGAAGGCCAATGACTTGCAACAACCAGCACACAGATCTTGGCAAACGAAGTTCATGTCTGCAGTGCCCAAGGGTTAATCCCAATCAGCAGCTTTGCTCGTCTATGGAACCAAGTAGAAGACTTATTTTGACCAGAAAACTCAGTAGGTTGCAGATCTACCTGATTTTATGGGCCCTACAGCCTGTTTTCCCTTGCCCAAGCAAGGAGCTAAGTCATAGCTCCACCTACTGTTTAGTGTCTTCTGGCTCCATTGGACTAGAAGAGCTATGGAAGACTCCTGGAAGAAGTGTGGCCCAGTGGCACTTGAACCAAGAGGTGAACAGACAGAGATAATCACAACCATAAGATTTCAGGATTTATTTTCCTTTAGTGCCTGTGGTTCTTGGTCACACCACTTCGAACAGTGGAGAGGTAGACCAGACAGAATGGTGGACAACAAAGCAAAGTTTACTGAATGATAATACAAAGCTCCCGAAGAGGGAGGAGGCCTGAGAGGATTGCCATTAGAGTTTCTAAGTCTGGGGGTTTTCTGAGAATGTTTGTGGATTGTTTTAACCTAATTAATCCTTCATGCACCTGTCACACAATCAGGCTTTTGTCTACACACTTATCTACCTATCAGGTAGCTGTTCATGTGGGTGGAGGGCTCCTTCCAGGGTAGTGTAGAATAACAAGATGGGGTACAGGTACAAGGTATGGAGAGTTGCTATGTTGCACACAGGCAGGGAGGATTCTATCATAGACAGGGCTTAGAATCCTGGCCTAGTAGCCAGAGAGCCTATTTTGGGGAATTGGGATTAGCCCAAAATGGACCCTCTCCCTTCTTCCCAGGTAAGGGAGCTGAGACCACCCTGTCCATTGTGGAGAGTGTCTTTCAGCCCCATCTGGCCAGGGAGAACTTTTGGAAGCTGTACAGTTCACCAACATTTGAGCTAGAGGCAGATAGGTAGAGCTGATAGTTTGCAGAACAAAGCCAATGGTCCTCTTTAGTCAGGGCACCTGGGTTGTGGGTCAACTCGACTTAATACAACAAATAGCTTTACTGACTTTAGAGCCACTTCTCTCATTGCATCTGGGTAGGGAATCCAAATCATAGTCCCACTAATTGTTGAATGCAGCCTTCAGCCTGTTGGACCAGGGAACCTAACCAGAGCACATGGGAAGCTGCATAATCTATTTAACAGTCCTATGTACAGTGGCACTTGAACAGAGAATATAGCCTGTGGGTTCCCTAATCTGCATAGCAAAACCAATGGTCTCACCTGACCAGGGAATTCAGTGTACACTCTGGCCTGATTTGGGTCCCCAAACAATGGGCTGTATAGGCTCTGGACCCATCCTGATGCCCTGCCAGGTCAGGGAAGCTAATTCATAGCTCCATCTACTACTGAATATGGTACCCAGTCTCTACCATTTAGTAAGTCTGACTGGAGAATCCAGGCAACAATGGAGCCAATCCTCCAGCCTCACTTGGGTAAGGAAGCAAACCAGCAATCCTATCCAACTGCTCTCAGCCAGTGACGCACCCACCCATTCCTCTCCTCAGAGCTTGAACAATCACCTCATCCCAGAATAGACTATAATAGCAGGCCCCACCTGCCCAAGAACATTGCGAGCAGAAACCAAACTGAGCTTTTTGGTTAAGAATTGTCTCTGCTAAGACAAATTTGTCAAGTCTAGAAGAGGATCCCAATAACTCAAATGCTTGGAGTCAATTGTAAGAAATCAAAAATCACAAAAAATCATGTCAATATGATACCACCAAAGGAAACTAATAAAGCTCCAGTAACTGACCCTAAAGAAATGGAGATATATGACTGTCAAAGAATTCATTAAAAAAAAGAAGAAGAAGCTTAGCAAACTATAGGAAAACCCCAGACAGACAACTAAACAAAATTAGAAAAACAATACATCAATGAGAAAACAAGTTTATCAAGGAAATAGTAAACATAAAACAACAAGAACAGCAATAGCAAAAGCACCACCGCCAACAAAAAACCCACGCAACCAACCCAATCAAAAAAACCCCAGAAATCCTATGGTTGAAAAGATACAATAACTGAACTGAAGAATTCAATAGAGCATTTTCAAAAGTAGTCTCAATCATGCATAAGAAAGAATCAGTGACCTGGATGATAGGAGTTAGAAATTACCCAGTGAGAAGAGTAAAAAATGAAAAGGAATGAAGAAAGCCTAAAGGAGTTATGGGACACAATGAAAAGAAGCAATATTTACATTATGGGAATTTCAGAAGGAAAAGATAAGGAGAAAGTATTTAAAGAGCGTATTTAAAGCAATAATGGCAGAAAACATTCTGAACCTGGGAAGAAAAATGGACATCTAAATCCGTAAGTCCAAAGAGACGCAGATAAGTTAAATCAGAATAGGGCTACAGAGAGACACATTTTAATAAATTGTCAAAATTCAATATCAAAGAAAACTCAAAAGTCAAAAACAAAGAATTTCAAGAGCAGCAAAAGAAAACAGAGAAGTTACACACAAGGGAACCTCCATAACCTGTGGGCAGATTTTTCAACAAAGACTTTTTAGGCCAGGAGAGAATGAAATGACATATTCCAAATATTAAAAGAAAATACTTGTCAACCAGTGACTAACCCATTGAAGCTGCCTTTCAGAAGCAATGAAAGTATAAAGACTTTTCTGAACAAATAAAAACTAAGGGAGCTCATTACCACCAGACCTACCTTATAAGAAATGGGAAAGGGAGCGTTTTTTTTTTTTTTTAGTTGGAGCTAAAGAATGCTAATTAGCACCATAAAAACATAAAAAGATAGTATAAATGTCACTAACAATGGCAAATATATAGTCACAGACTCTGCAATATGGTAATAATAGTGCATGATTCACTTAAATCTATTTTAAAATTTAAAAAAATGAATGTAGCAAAAATAATCATAAATATAATAACCTGTCATTGATTAAACAATATAAAAACATGTACATTTTAATAGAAATAACTTAAAATGTGAGAAGTAGAATTATAAAGTTTACAAATTCTACTGAAATTAAGTTATCAGCTGACAAATCTAAAATATTTTAGGTTCATAGTAACCACAAAGGAAAATCTTGTAGTAACTACAGAAAAGAATATAATTAAGAAGTAGAAGATACCAATACCAAAGGACATTAAATCATAACAAAAGGCAGTAAATAGCATAAGAAACACAGGACAAGGGAGCTACAGTACAATCAGAAAACAATTAACAAAATGACAATAGTAAGCCCTTACCTATCAATAATTACTTTAAATGTATATAGATTAAATTCTCTAATTAAAAGACATAAGAATGGCTGAATGGATTAAAACTAACAAACCAACCAACCTAAATCCAACAATGTGCCGCCCAGAAGAGACTCACTTTAGCTTTAAAGACACACCCACAGACTGGGAGTAAGGAGATGGAAAAAGACATTTCAAGCAAACAGAAACCAAATAAATGCAGGGGTAGTTATATCAGGCAAAACAGACGTTAAACTAAAATTGGTAAAAAAGGAACAGAAAAGGTCATCATTTAATGATGAAGGAGTCAATAAATCAAGAAAATATAATTATTTTAAATATGCACTCAACATTGGAGTACCAAAATATATAAAAGAAAAATTAACAGAGATAAAAAGAAAAGCAAACAGTAATACAATAATAGTTAGGTTGGGGCACCTGGGTGACTCAGTGGTTGAGCATCTGCCTTTGGCTCAGGTCCTGATCCTGGGGTCCTGGGATTGAGTCTGTATCAGGCTCCCCCAGGGAGCCTGCTTCTCCCTCTGCCTATGTCTCCACCTGCCTCTCTCTCTCTCTCTCTGCCTCTCATGAATAAATAAGATCTTTAAAAAAATAAATAATAGTTAGGTTTTAAAGTGCAAAACTGAAAAAAAAAATAAAGTGCAAAACTGTAGACTAATGGACCAAACAGACATAAACAAAATACTCTCCAACACAGCAGAATATAGATTCTTCTCAAGTGCACATGGAGAATTTTTTTAGGATAGATCATATATTAGGCCACAGAAAAAAAGCTATAGTAAATTCAAGGAGGTTGAAATTATATCCATTATCTTCTCTGACCACATTAGCATGAAAGTAGAAATTAATAATAGTAAGAAAATTGGAAAATTGATGAACACATGGAACACATTTTCTTGAACAACCATTGAGTCAAAGAAGAAATGAAAGGAGAAATAAAAAATAATTTCTTGATACAGATGAAAATGGAGACATAATGTACCAGAACTTATGAGATGCAACAACAGCAGTTTTAAGAGGGAAGTTCATAGCAATAAACATTTACATTAAGAAGCAAGAAAGATCCCAAATAAGCAACCTAACCCTATGCCTTAAGAAACTGGAAAAAGAAGAATAAACTGAGCCCAAAGTTAGCAGAAGAGGGGAAATAATAAAGATTAGAGCAGAAATAAATGAGATAAAGAACAGAAAAGCAATAGAAAAGATTAACCAAACTAAGAAATAGTTCTATGAAAAGATAAACAAAATTGACAAACCCTTAACCAAGGAAAAAGGGAAAGTACCCAAATCAACAAAATTATAAATGGGAAAGTAAACACTCCAGTAGATATCACAGAAATTCAAAGGACCATAGGAGACTACTATGAACAACTAACTCTATGCCAACAAACTGGACAATCTAAAAGAAACAGAAAAAAATTCTTTTTTAAAAAAATATTTTGTTTATTTGAGAGAGAGAGAGAGAGCACAAGCTGGAGATAGAGGCAAAGGGAGAGGGAGAAGCAAACTCCCCACTGAGCAGGGAGGCTGATACAGGGCTTGATTACAGGCCCCTGGGATTATGACTTTAGTCAAAGAAGATGCTCAACTGACTGAGCCACCCAGGTGGCTTGAAATAGAAAAAAAAAAATCTTATAAAAGTATGGGTTACCCAGACTAAATAAGGAAGAAATAGAAAATCTGAATAGATCAATTACTAGTAAGGAGACTGAATCAGTAATCAAAAATCTGCCATGGCTCTCTTCCCCTGAGCTGCCTGAGGTGACCTCTGGAAATGGTTCGCTACTTGCAGGATCCAGAAAACCCTATAAAATCATGTAAGTCAGGAGGTTCAAATCTTTTGTTCACTTTAAGAACATGCATGAAACTGCCCAGGCCATCAAGGGTATGCAAAGCCTCCAAGTATCTGAAAGATACCACTTTGCAGAAGCAGTGTGTGCCATTCTGTCGCTACAATGGTGGAGTTGGTAGGTGTGCATAGGCCAAACAGTGGGACTGGACACAGGGTTGGTGGCCCAAGAAGAGTGCTGAATTTTTACTGCACATGCTTAAAAATGCAGAGTAATGCTGAACTTAAGGGTTTAGATGTCGATTCTCTGGTTATTGAGCACATCCAGGTAAACAAAGCCCCCAAGATGTGACGTAGAACCTATAGGGCTCATGTCCGGAATAACCCATACATGAGCTTTCCCTGCCACATTGAGATGATTCTTACTGAAAAAGAGCAGATTGTTCCTAAACCCGAAGAGGAGGTTGCACAGAAGAAAAAGATATCCCAGAAGAAACTGAGAAACAAAAACTTACGGCCCAGGAGTGAATTCTGCATAGAATAAATGCAAATAAAAAAAAATCTGCCATGGAAGAAAAGCCCAGGAGCAGATGGCTTACTGGTGAATTTTACCAAACATAAAAAATTAACACCAATCCTCAAACTATTCCAAAGATCTAACAGAAGAGAACACTCCCAAATTCAGTTTACAGTGCCAGCAGTATTCTGATACCAAAACCAGAAAAAGAAACTACTATAAGAGAAAACTATAGGCCAGTATCTCTGATGACGGTAGATGCAAAATTTCTCAAAAAGATACTAGCAGACCAAATTCAGCAGCTCAATAAAAGGATCTTACACCATGATCAAGTCAGATTTATCCCCAGGATGCAAGATGCTTCAACAAATATGCAAATCAATTAATGTGATACATCACATTAAAAGAATGAAAGAAAAGTATCCTATGATCATCTCCATAGGCACACAGAAAGCATTTGACAAAATTCAACATCCATTCATGATAAAAATTTTTAACAAATTATTCATAGAAGGTACATATCTCAACATAATAAAGGCCATATATTTTAAGCCCACAGCTAACATCATACTCAGTGTTGAAAGACAGACAGCCTTCCTTAAGATCAGGAACAAAACAAGGGTGCCTATTCCACTCCTATTCAACATAGTACTAGAAATCCTAGCTAGAACAATCAAAGAAAAGGTACAAGAGGTATCAGGGATCTAAAGAAAGAAGTAAAATTGTTTCTGTTTACAGATGACATGATTTCATATATAGAAAATCCTAGAGACTCAAGTAAAAAACGGTTAAATCTAATTATTGAATTTAGTAAATTTGCAGGATACAAAATTAACATGCAAAATCAGCAGTGTTTCTGTACACTCAGTAAGTGAAGAGGTGTTTCTTTGTTTTTAAATGAACTTTTATTAAGCATGAAAGCAGTTGCCAGGACTTCTGAGTAAGCTGTCAATTTTTTTAGAAGGACTTAATTGTTTGTAATGAAATGTAGAAATATGATTTTTCTCTCATATTGTATGATGCTATATATATATGTTATATAACAGGTGTGTGGGCAGCCCCAGTGGCGCAGCGGTTTAGCGCCGCCTGCAGCCCAGGGCGTAATCCTGGAGACCTGGGGTCGAGTCCCATGTCGGGCTCCCTGCATGGGGCCTGCTTTTCCCTCTGCCTGTGTCTCTGCCTCTCTCTCTCTCTCTCTCTCTCTCTCTCTCTCTGTGCCTCTATGAATAAATAAATAAAATCTTTAAATATATATATAACGTGTGTGTGTATGCATGACACTGAAAGAATGTTTTTTTCCTTAAAAAGCACAATTAATTTGAGACCTTTTGTAATTTTTCTAGTAATTAGTTGTTATAATGGGATAGTGCTAGAGTCACTGAAACTACAGCAGACCAGGATTCTTCAACTTTAGACTGCATCAGAATCACTTGGAGGGGGACACCTGGGTGGCTCAGTGGTTTTAGCGCCTGCCTTTGGCCCAGGGTGTGATCCTGGAGACCCAGGATCGAGTCCCACATGAGTCTCCCTCATGGAGCCTGCTTCTCCCTCTGCCTGTGTCTCTGCCTCTCTCTCTTTCTGTGTCTCATGAATAAATAGATAAACCTTTAAAAAAAAAAAAAAGAATCACTTGGAAGGTGTGTTAAAACACAGAGTGCTGGGCTACACCTCCAGTATTTCTGATTCAGTAACCTTGGGTAAAGTCCAATAATTTGGTTTTCTCATAACTTCCTTGGTGAAGCTGAAAAGGTGAAGCTGAGAATGCAACCCCGTTTTGAGAATCACTGCTTTAGTCAAATACTGGGACAACCCCTAAGTAATCAGCTATTTTTATTTTTCAAACCTGGTTCATTGCAAAAATTTTAGTATTAACGTCAAGGAGTGAATTTCTACTTTCTCACCAACACATTATTAGTGCTTGCACTTCAGATTTATTCCCAGGTTTGTTTCTTTATGTCAAGAATAATAGACTCATTTCCCCCTGATTCTTAGATTTATTTCCTTTTTTGTAATGTTTAGAAAGTTACCAACTCATGATAATGTTAAATACTAATGCTATATGTTAGTTATATATCAATAAAACTGGGGGCACCTGGGTGGCTCAGTGGCTGAGCATCTGCCTCTGGCTTGGGTCATGATCCCAGGGTCCTGGTAGCAAGTCCCGTATCCGGCTCTCGGCAAGGAGCCTGCTTCTCCTTCTGCCTATGTCTCTTCCTCTCTTTCTGTTTCTCTTATGAATAAATAAATAAATCTTTAAAAAAATAAAAAATAATAAAACTGGACAGTAATAATATTAATGATAAAATTCTCTATTTTAAAAAATATGGACATTAGTTATCCCTTAGATTCCTAATGATATGACTGCTTCTTTTGATCCAAGCCAAAATTGTGATGTAATTAATGATTTCTAAAGATGCTGGTAAACTAAGAACTAATCGGTGCTTGTTTAAGTCTTGCTTGGTGGTAGGTTATGCTGTCATTAAAAACCTGTTTCTTGAGGCTTTTGCATAGCTCAATGAGTTAAGCATCTAACTCTTGGTTTCGGCTTGGGTCTTGATCTCATGGCTGGTGAGATCGAGCCAATGTCCAGCTCTGTGCTGAGAGGGGAGTCACTTGAAAATCTTCTCCCTCTGCCCCTCCCGTTACTCGAATGTTCTCTCTTTCTCAAATAAATAAATAAACCTTTAAAACATTTGTTAGAAACCTGTTTCTTATTGAGACAGGTCCTTGATTTCTCAGAACATTTCCTATAAAGGAGGGCGAGAGTTCAAGTGACTTGCCAGAGATGTAGAAACAGACATCAGTAAAGCAGGTATTTGCTATGCCCTTAATGTGTGAGACTACAATATTAGGACTATATATCCTAAGGGAGTTCTAGGCAGGCAGAGCCAAGAGAATTTTCTTTGACTTTTCTTAGAGAGTGGATGTTTTCAAGTTAATATAATCTATCATGTAGCTTCCCTGTTCATTTCATGATTTCATCTCCATTCTGACTGTTGGGTAGTACAATCATGCATGAACAATTAGGACTTCTAGCTGTGTCCCTCTGAAGGAATATTCCAGGGGAGCAGATTTAGTGGGAATAACAGTTTCAGTAAAAATTTACAGCCAGACACCAATGGCCTGGAAGGATAAAGCTACTATAGGGGAGGGTGAACCACTGCAAGAAGGAAGGTAATGAATTGAGAAAGTCATTATAAAACATTTGCTGCTCACATTTCAGAAGTATAGGTTAGACCAGAGAGAGAAGGCTTGAGAAAACTCCATCTCTCCCGGCAGGGTGACAAACGTTGGAGGATATGGAGTACAAAGAGGAGAGCTGATGTGGATAGGGAATTGGCACAGAATTCCTCCGATGGACCAGACGACAACTTGTGTTGTTCACTTGTCTGATCACATTTTATTTTGCTGTGACGTGAATTTTACTCTAAGTTTTGATATGAAAAGCAGCTAAGGAGAGTGTTTTAAAAACAGAAGCTAGAAATAGAAGAAAGCAAAGGAAGTTTGTGCCAGGATTAGAAAGACTAATTCAGTAATCCTACAAAGATTTTACACACCAGCAGTTTCAGAGGTGAATTCCAGCAGGTGATGGAAGAGGGTTCAAGGAGCTTCCTCTAACACGAATTCTTCTGCTCTGCAGTGTCCTTCAGCTTTACCAGAGTCCACTGGAATAAAGTGACACTGGAAGTCTTTGTGTGAAACTTCCTTTTATAATCTCCTCTTGGTAATTCAGTATTTAAGTTAGCCTCCGTTGTTGGGGGCTAAGAATTAGGGTCTTATTTAGAAAAAAAAAAAGATCTATTGTTGCTTTTCAATATAACGGTCTATGAAGAGGGCTAAGAATCCCTATTATTTACAGGTATGATTTTGGTGTTATATGGAGATTTAGTGACAGAAGCTGAAGAAATTGTCTCAATGTGATGAAAATTATATAATAATGAACACTCAGGAAGGAATGGAAAGTGAGATTCATCTGAGGTCCACTCAGTATCCTTGAAAGAGATCATTTCCTTGAGGGACGCCGGGGTGGCTCACTGGTTGAGCATCTGCCTTTGGCTCAGGTCATGATCCTGGGGTCCTGGGATTGAGTCCTGTGTCAGGCTCCACAGGGAGCCTGCTTCTCCCTCTGCCTATGTCTCTGCCTCTCTCTGTGTGTCTCTCATGAATAAATAAATAAAATCTTAAAAAAAAAAAAGAATCCATGAGCCCTCTTTGCCTTGGCACCAGCCTCTCAGTGAGAAATTCCCTGGCAGAGAAGGCAGAGAGACCTGGGGATCTGAGCAGATTCGTACATGAGAGCTGGCTTTAAACACACCAATAACTCTCTCTTTTATTCAGAATAGGTCTGTAAATAAGTGTCATTCTCCTTCCATTCAGCTCCTCCAAAGCATTTACAGCTCCTTAATTAGACATATGTCTGCCATTTATTACCATTTAAAAGGCCAAGATGTTAATGTCCCATTGTTGAAAATTCTAAGTAATTAATAATTAACTAAATAAGCGCAGCTTTTTCTCTACCTACCTCATCTTTGGTTGTCTCCCTGTATTTATATATTAATACGGAGTAATTAAATGATGGCAGGAAAAGTGTTTCAGAGCTGGCATCAGCATAACAATGGATCTATTCTCACCCTTCCAGTCTTAATTAGTGCTATTTCTAAAGGATAGAATGGAGAGGGCTGATTCTACTTGTTGCCTTTACTTTTCCAGGTTACCAGGGTAGTTTCCCACAGGTATAATTTGGAGCAGATGACTTTAACTTTCATCTTTAAAAGGCGGGCATGGTGAATGAAAACTACAGACCCCGGCATGCAGAGCAGCTTCCTGGTGCTGATTTAAAAAAGAAGAGGAGGAGGAAGAAGGCTACATAATGAGTTGTTGTTTCATTTCCCTGAGATATTGCTCATCAGCAAAGAGGAAGATGACCAAGGTCACTGTAAAGCGTCCTTACACCAAATTTGGCCTGAAAACTATGCTTTGTCCACCACACCTGTCTTACGTTGTGCCTGAAGGATCCGGAGGGAAAATGTTTAAACAAACAGCTGGTGGTTAAGCTTTTACTGTGTGTCGTAACAATGTCAATGATAACCTAAAGCTCTGTACTTAAAAGCATCTCTCATCCAAGAAACCTGAAGTGCTTTACACATGATAACTCATTAGAGCTCCCAACATATCTCCAAGGGAACTAGGAGGCACATATGATCTCCGGTGGGCAGATGGAGAAACCAATGTAGAAGAATGGCAAAATACTTTGATTTTTCCCATTTCTGCAATGGGAAATGACTCAGCAGCAGTCTGGGAATAGAATATATGTTTCCCGACTGTGGTCTGTCTGGGTAGTCCCTGGACCACATACTGAAGGAGGAATGCTCTATGGAAAAGACTACAACTAAAGCAAGGAAGGATTTATGCTTTTATAGGCATTATGTATCTGAGAATCAGTAAGCTAACTTATTTTCAAACTGCCCATTGTTATGCTTTTATATAGTTATGCTCCTGGTGTGATGGACAGACCGTTGACTTTGGATTCAGATTGATGCAGCCATTGAGCTAGCTGTGAGATGTTGTGCAATTTCTCTACCTCTCTAAACCCATAACCCGGGGAAAATAATATCTATCATGCGTCATGGCCATGAGGATTACACGCCTGTTTTTGCCACACCTATTTTTGCAATGCCCATAATCAAGCTAGGGTGCTTCTCATTATGTTGAACATTGATGTAAAGCCTGGATTCAGGTATGATTAAATTCATAGGGAAAAAAAAAACCCTCAATACTCACTGCTTTTTTTCTCAACATAAAATGCAACAACAACACAAAAAGATACAAAATATACTTCCCCATTCTGATTTCATTTTTGGAAGTTACACATTGTAGGTTTGTGTTAAATTAATTTCTAGTTTAGTGAATTTCTCCAAAGGAAAAAAATCAAACATTCTGCATTTGTAGAACAGACACATAATATTGATGTTTTATCCATCCATTTATTGACTTACATTATCATTTACCATTTTACAAGTGTAACTTTTTATATAAATCACATTTTCCAACTATAAACATATATACTCATTATGTAAAATTTAAATGACACAGATATGTGTAAAGAAGGAAAACATGAATATTATTTGGTGTTTTTTCTTGAAGATTTCTTCCAAGACATATTTCTAGAGTGCATGTTTTGTCTCTAATAAGAAATATGTCTTATATAAGAAGTTTTATGAAAATAAATTTCTATAATGGTTACCTCAAAGGCTATTCCTCAATAAATTCAGAGTTATTAGGCTCTGATATTTACCTTCCTATCTATCATGGGCCATGTTTTAATACTACATATAACATTTTCTTTTCAAAAAAAAAAGAGACTTGTTTATAGTCTAATTGTGTTTATTGAAGTTTATAGTTTAAGAGAGTGTCACCAGAATGGGTTTCCCTGTTAAGGGAGAGTTGAATCTGGAGTTAGGAACAAATACCATCCGTGGCCACCTGGGAAGCTGGTTTTAGTAGGCACTGGCCTCTGGATTGCTCCTGTCATGCTCAATTTATAGATTCTAGCATGCAAATTCATCAAATTATATGACAGGGCAAATCAAGCATGCAAATCATGTACCACAGTAATAAGAGTACTACATGAACAATAAATAACAGTATCCTAAGATTGAATGGCCCAGACTTGCCTTCACAAGTCACCATTTGTTTTCCTGCAAATACTTAGGCTATACTTACACCTTTGGCACAATGTAAGCATCTGTTGCAAAAGCCTGAATATAGGGAATATAATCTTGTTGTATCCTTGCTGGGAAAACAAAACAAAACAACTAAATAGCATGGGGGTTCCTCAAAGCCTTGCTACCCTTGAAAATCAATATTATTTAAGATTTGCAATATTCAATATTGAAATTCACCTGGGGGTAATCAGTTGTTGGTCTTTTAAATTTGACATTAATTTTAATTACCTTCATGTTTCTACATCAAATAACAAAGCTATTTCTGCTTCATTCGAAATAGTCTCCCCTCTGTATCTGCTTCTCATAGGTGTTTGATGGATGCATGGTTGGAAAGACACATACATAAATAATGCACTGGTATAGACAAGTTAGATGGAAGATGAATAGGGAGAGGGATACATGAATGGATGATGAACTGATGGGAATGTACTGTGTGTTCCCTTTACAGACAAATATGCTAGGCTGTTTTTTTTATGTCTTTTTAAAGAACTTGAAATTTAAATAAAAAAATCAATTAGTGAAGGCAGAAAGTTAATTTTTTTTTCATACTCTTACAGCAGATGCTTTGAGAATCAAAGACAGGTGGTTTAAGAATTGCTAAAAAGAGCCATCACTTGTCTTTTTCTTTCTGTATAGCACCCCCAAAACAATTTCTCATAACTGTTTTTCCCCTTTTTACCTCTTTCTAATCTTCATCTTGCTTTTCTTTACACTTACACGTTTTACTGTTCTAATTGCTAATCTTTTTTCTCCATCTCCCTGATTTTCTCCTTTTTTCTACCTAATGTCTATAAAACATGATCATTTATTTTAGTTTTTGTTTTTTATTATAGGGGTGCAGAGTAGAAGGAAGCAAGAAGAGTTGGGCCTTTAGAGAAGAAAAAGGAATGTTTTTTTTAAATTTCCCATTTTTCCTCTCTCTTGTGGTGGACATTTTCTACCCAACTCCTAATCAAAGACCAGGAAGAAGATGCAGAGAAATGGGAAGATGAAGTGGAATGATTTGATTTAAATATCAATAAAAAAACAGGAAAGGCAGGAAGTGAATGTATGCCAGTAGAGTAATAGAAAGGGTTTAAGTGAGGCATAATCAAGAAGGAAATAGCAAAAAAGGATTCATAATGATATCATTTGTCCTGAAAGGAAGCCATGCCTACATGAATTTAAAGCTAATAACTCTTTGATACCATTTACTCATTCTAGGCTAAACTTTATATTATTTACTTTAACCTGGGCGTATAGTGAGTTTCCAAGGCATAGAAGGAATTGAGTGTTTGCATACATCTCTTTGTATGGTAATTTATTCATCATTGGTATTTATGGCCTCTATACCTTCATTCATGCAATACATCTCCAAAATCCCCTAAACCTTAAGTAAATGATAATTCCAAGAAGGAAAGAATTTTGGATAACATGTCCTTTGTTGACCTTTCAATTTTTTGGTAGATGTGTATTTCCGGATTTTAGCCAGAACTAAAAGAAAGTATAAAAAGAGATGGAAATTTAACTGCCGTGGGAAAATCATATTTGAATTTGCAGCAAAGTGAATGTAGGGAAAATCCAGAAGTTTCATAAAGTTTTTGCCTGAGAATTCAGATAATTTTCTAGGCTAGAATACCAATAATAAATCTAAAATTTTAGTTGATTCTGGTTTATCCAACTTTATGTAGTTCTTTCTGTTCTTCACACTATGGTTCACATACATCCCTGTTGACAGATCAGAAGGGTGGGTTCTACTCCTTTTCAGTTATTAAATCACTACATGATCTTGTATAGGTTTCAACATCTATGGATCTAACATCTTCACCTGAGGGGAACAGAAATGATTAATCTATGCCTCTTCTTATGAGCCTTATAGATCTAAATGTTTGAGACTCATTAAAAATGTTCCTCTTTCTTATACTTAGCACCATTGGGTTTTTTTAATTTATTTTTTTATTGGAGTTCAATTTGCCAACATAGCTTAACACCCAGTGTTCATCCCGCCAGGTGCCCCCCTCAGTGCCCATCACCCAGTCACCCCAACCACCCGCCCACCTCTCCTTCCACTACCCCTTGTTCATTTCCCAGAGTTATTAGCACCATTGTTGATCACAAAAAGTGCTCATTTTAATGGAGTTTTACATGTTCCTTACTTGGTCATTTAAAGTCAGGATGTGATACTTCCAATTATTTATCATATTGGAAACACTGCATATTGCTGATGTGTTTCTTACTATCAGTGTGGCAGTCTGATAAAACATAAAGAGTGGCACTTTTGCAATCTAGACAGAGTAGTCCCCACCACTGTCTCTCTCCCAGACAGTCCCCACCTATCATCTGCCCATATCAGGAAAATAAGTAAATGGCTCATCTTTTCCATACAAATAATTTAGTAGCTTGTCTGTCTAGAAGGTAATGGCATAGCATCTGCAATTCTTGCAATTTTGATAGTGTAACATAATAAGATATAAGACACCCCAAACTACAACCCAGACAGCCCTGTTACTAAGAATGGGAAATTACTCTGGCCTCCCATTCACAGAAATACTGTGGTTAGCACCACTTGCCTATGCTTGTTCTTTGAGCTGCCTACCTCTTGGAAGTTAATTCAACTTTTTTCTACTACCTATCTCATTGATAGTATAATTTGAATAAAAACTCCTGGCTCTGGACAAAATGATCTGAATCTGTTTTTATTGCTATTTCCCATTGATTCATCTCTTTGTAATAAATCTTTGTGTGTGTACAATGTTATTTTGGAGTTGCATTATTACACCAACCTTGGATTTCTAGAGGACGAGACATTTAAAGGGAGAGAAATAGATTTTGCCATATGTTTGAATACTATATAAGACAACAAGAAGAAAATTGCAAGGAGAAAGAATGACCTATATTTCTCCTTTTATTTTAAGCATGGCTTTTGATATTTAATCCAACAAAGAAAATTTTGTTTCATCCTTGGAATGATATGATCTGTCTGAGGTCAGCTGATGAGAAGGAAAAAAAGTATATTTTATCCAATTAGAGTATTTCTTTTATGATCTACAGAGAAACAGTGTGGTTGTCATCATAGTCATTATCATCATTATTGTTATCTTTGTAATAATAATGAAAGCATGTCTTCTTTCACCTGCATAACTTATTTGTATTTACCCATCCATTATTCATCCATCCATGCATTCATCCATCAATTAATATCATGTTTTTTATGCATATGTTTTGTGAGACACAATGCAAGGAACCAGAAACTGTCCTCAAGGAGTTTAAAATAACCATCTATTCAAGCCAGTTAAGCCTAGTAATAATTGGACATATTTTTGCTTTATTAGAAACTCCAGTATGGCAGGCAGAAATTAATATTGTCTGAGACGTTAAAAATTGGATTTCAGCTTTCACTATTACATCATAAGAATGAGATACTTAAATTTGATTTTGTAGGAACTGAATCTGAAACTTATAAGCAGGGGTGCCTGGGTGGCTCAGTGGTTGAGAGTCTGCTTTTGGCTCAGATCATGATCCTGGGGTCCTAGGATTGAGTCCCACATCAGACTCCCCACAGGGAGCCTGCTTCTCTCCCTACTTTGTCTCTGCCTCTCTCTCTCTGTGTCTCTCATGAATAAATAAATTAAATCTTTAGAAATAAATAAATACATACATACATACATAAATACAATCACATAGAGACCTCTTTCTGGATCTGGAGGCTTGATACACTTGTGATTTAGCCTGCTCTATCACCCAGTTTCTTTGTGCAGCTATCCCCCAAGAAATGGAAAAAGACAGCAAAAACAAAACAAAACAAACAAACAAAAAAACAAACAAAAAAAACCCCTTGGAGGTAATATAATCATGGAACTCATAGAATATTCATATCCATTCTTGCTATTAAAAATCTACAGTAATATTTCAAATTGTGAACTCTTTACCATTTGTTTGTTTATTGAACTGTGAATTAAAACATTAGAGGGAAAACTTTTTTTTCATAAATATCTTATTTTTAATATGTAAAGGTTTCTAAGCCAAACTTAAATTTTGACATTTTTCATGTTGTTAACTAATCATGTGTGAGAGACATTCACCATGTCAATCTTTAGCAAATATGTAAAATAATAACCTTATATGTATTCAACACATAATTTTTTTAGAGCACATGGGATTATTTCAATTAAACTTTTAGCTAAATTGTATCAATGTGGACTTAGTTAATGCATGTTCTCCAGGTTGTAAATTGATTAGATTTGTACCAAGGAATTTTTTTAAAAAGGTTCGTTGGTTGGTTGGTTGGTTGGTTGGTTTATTTATTTATTTACTTATTTATTTATGAGAGTGCACATGAGTAGGAGGGATGAGGAGGGAGAGGGAGAGTCTCAAGCAGGCTCCACACTGAAAACGGAGTCCCCCTGTGTGGAGTTCGATCTAATGACCCTGAGGTCATTACCTGAGCCAAAACCAGGAGCCATTTGCTTAACCAACTGAGCCCTACAGGCTCCCTCCCCCCCAAGGAATTTTTTAAATAGCCTTTGAAAATGAACAGTATTTCCCAGATTAATCTAACATTACTGGTAGATATTTCTTCAAAAAATATGTATTATAAAAGCAAATACTAGGGTGCCTAACTAGGTGTCTCAATGTATTTTTAATGGATGTAAAATTCATTATTCGTTGTTTCCAACTTCTAATCATCTTTTTTTACCAATTCTCCATCTCAACCCCACTGCTCTGTGGCTCTTAAGTTGCTGCCCTTTTTTAGGTATAGACTCCCTTTTTTTTTTTTTTAGACTCCCTTTTTAAAAAGACTTTGCCCCCCATGTTTGACCCACCTGGCTTCCTTCCCCCGTTATTCCATTCATGCAAGGATAGTTGTTCAGTCCTTATTTCTACCTTTTCTGACAGCAGTTATTAAGATGGGAATGGTGCTATCATCATGAAGATTTCCTTCTATTAGATGCTGTATGTCTCTAAAACCTTCCTAAAATGCTATTCTTTAGATGAAATGTGTTTCATCTTTCAAATGAGCATTATTACCCCTAGGAGACTGGTTATTCCTGTTATAATTTTATAATAATTCATATATGCACATAGTTAATGCCTGCAGAAGTATCGGTATTCAGGGGCATTAAATTTTTACAATGAAAATTTACCCATTGGAATACATGTATAGAAATTATTGGGTTCTTGTTCATTTTTGCCATTACAATGGAAACTCATTAAAGGCAAACCATAAAGTGCTGAATTGCATTTATTTATCCATTATTAATTTTAGAAAAATTTATTGAATTTTCATTGGATGAGGGATATAGTAAGTATATCAAATTTTCTTTAAAGGAGGTATACAGGGACCCCTGGGTGGCTCAGTGGTTGGGCTCATGTCTTCGGCTCAGGTTGTGATCCCGGGATCCAGGATCAAGTCCCACATTGGGCTCCCTGCATGGAGCCTGCTTCTCTCTCTGCCTGTGTCTCTGCCTCTCTCTCTGTCTGTGTCTCTTGTGAATAAATAAATAAATCTTTAAAAAAAATAAAGGAGGTATACATTTCTCTTAGAATGAGTATATGAAAAATATGAAAGAATAAAATTATAATTTAGAGTAATATAGATGCTATATATATAAAGAGAAATGGAAGGAAAGACAATAACCTGAGTTATTGGCCTACTTGTCAATATTTTGGACCCTTGGATACGTAATTTAACCTGTGTGAGTCTCAGTCTCCACACCTATAAAATAAGGAACTTGAGCTAGATGTCCTATAATCCATCATTTATTCAGAGATATGCAGGTAAGAAAATCCATCTCTTACTAGCTTGAGAAAAAAATAATTGTCTCTGCAGATATGAATGAAAATGGCTTCAGGATACAGCTGAATCTACCTTTCTAACTTGTGTACACACAGTTTTCCCCTATCCATCCCCTATTTCCACCTTTTCTCATTTCTGCCTTCTTTCTTCTCTGCTGTTTATTGGTTTTTCCCACATATTAGAGGACTACAGGGTTGCTGGCAGTGCTGGGCTTATACCCATAATTATAGAGTTATAACCATAAAAGAAAGGAAACTTTTCATGCCAACACCATCTAGAAAATCTATGGGAAGGTTATCATTAGTCTTTGTTTATTGTCCAGGGAATTGTAAACCTCTTATCTCAGTGTAACTATTAATAACACTCTTTCACACTCAGAAGTCTAGTTTGGGCAATAAATTATTTAATAACTCTATCTTGGAGAAGACTGATTAACTTAGTTTAGGTTTTCTGCCATTTTTGGAGTAATCCCTGTGATTAAAGGAATGAGATACAGTGGTTGTCCATATCTGGATCATAGGCTAACAGTTAAGGCAGGAGATTTGGGGTAATGGAATTGGCAGCTTCCACTCAAAACATGATGAGGAGGGGTGCCTGGGTGGCATAGTCAGTTGAGTGTCCAAGTCTTGGTCAGCTCAGGCTGTGACCTCAGGGTCATGAGATCAAGCCCTATGTCAGGCTCCATGCTCAGTGTGGAGTTTGCTTAAGACTCTCTCTCTTCCTCTGCCTGCTCCCCCACCCAGCACTCTTTTTCTCTCTCTCTTCTCTCTCTCTCCCTCTCAAGTAAAATAAATAAATCTTAAAACAAAAACAAAACAAAACATAACAAAAGAACAAGTGGATAAGGGACTAGTCCTAGCGGGTAAGAGTGGTTTGGGCCAGTTGAAAAGCATGAAGATGTACTTACTGCATAAAAGCATGAAGATGTACTTACTGCAAAAGTGAAGCACACATATGTCTTCTTTGCCATGACACACAGCAACATATATACAAGGAATGCTGAATAGAGGCACAATCAGCATTAGATGGGGCTTTGTGGCATCTGATATTACACATAGTAGATTTATTTTTTTTAATTGAGGGTAATTGTAGTGCATACTGTAAATAAATCATCTCAGTTTTATGTATATTTGTCTAATGACATATATATGCATACACACATAAGTATGTACACGTGCATACATATATATATTCACATGTATATATATATTCACTTTTAATTTGGTTTAATGCCTATGAATAATAATTTAATTATTAGAAAACTAGTATTATGATCATGTTGATATTTCTATAAACAACTAAAATGACTTTTATATTTAAGCAAATATCTTGAAGTATTTGTGTTTGTGTGTTATTTCTTCTAATCATTGAGATATTGAGATAAGGTGATTTTAAATTAAAGTTGTATAAGTGACGTGCATATGTTTTGCCTTTCCTAGTCAGGCCTAACCTCAGTCAGCAGTTTCATAGGATGACAGTTTTCAGGGACAGTTGAGATCTTTCTTAAATGAGAAGTGATTATGCTTCATAATAGTGTTGCAACCAGTCCTTAATGAATGGATGTACTGATGTCTATTTGTTCTTTGGACATATTAGCCTAAATTTATTTTTTAGCCCTAACATATGAAATCACAAATAAAATACATAATTATCTCCTCAAAATAGCATCATATCAGCTGTTTTTACAGTATATTTAGGCTTTGAGTCACCAAATGTTTTCCACAATGAAGGGAGTGAAGTGTATTATTGAAAAATGACAGTGGTTGAATTTTCCATTTTGGGTTTCTATATTGGGCAATGGAAGCATGAAATAAGATTCTTCATGCAGTAGCAAGTGGTTTAGTTCTTCTCATAAAAAATATTAACTACCTAACTGTACATCAGGCATAGTATTAGGCAGTAAGACAGCAAAAAAATAATAAGACCAAGCCTCTGATCTTAAGATTACAATCTATAAAGTGAACAGACTTGCACAACTTAAACATGTATAATAAATGTATATATGCACACATACATATACACACATGTATATAAACACATATATATGGTATTATATGATAGTACATATGTAGCCTTTATTTGGTCTATTTTTCATAAATAGTGAATTAATTATTAGTATGAACTGCTGTGCTCTGAGCTGTTCAGAGGAAGAAAAACCTAATTCTGCATAAAGGAAGAGTGAGGGCCTGGTTAGGTAGACTTTGCAAAAAAAGATTATCCATAAATCTTGGCTGATTAGAAGAGATGGTCAAGTCAGCAAGGGAAGGTATAGTGTGATATAAAGAAATCACTCTAGATATAGAGTACAGCCTACAAGCTTTTTACCTAACCGGTCTTCCCTGGATGTTATAAGGAAGCTCTGAGATACTCAAAGTACAAAATACAGAGGGATAGTAAGTAACCAGTAATTTCTTAGAAGTCCTTACCTTTTTTATGGCTTCATGTCCTGGCAGTCAGAGTTGGCCCAGGAAAATACAAGGCTAGAGCAGAACTATATAGCATTACCATCAGTGAGCCTTCTCTTGAGAGATCTGTACTTATTCCTTTCTAAAGGTGAAGTTGAAGAGGTAGGACACTGTTTGTTTGTAGGCCCACCCCGTGGCACTTACTGCCTATACACTGATTACTAAACAGTAAGGATTAAACCATTATTATAGAGACCTAAAGAAAAGTTAATAAAATTACTAAAGAAGGAGCCAAAGTGGAATATGAAAAAAAAAAATGCACTCAGAAAAAAAAAAAAGTGGTGTCTACAAGGAACAAGGTCAGAAGTGGCTGGAAGTGTTACTGATGTTGGCAAGCCAGGGATGGAAGAGCACCTGACTTTTGGGAAGCTTAGTGAGAATGCCATCACATTTCTTATGAGTCACTGCTCTTTTTCCCTCCACAATGACAAAGCCTCTGTTTTATCACCAGTCCTCAACTGGAATTTTGCTAGATTGCGAATTTCTCTGATTCTAACCACTTTGCCTCATTACATTTTTTTTTCTTTTTTCCAGAGTTTTCTGCAGTGAGTTTCTGCCAATTGCACTTCTTCAAAATCTCTCAGTCTTATCCCTTTATTTTCCTCCCCTGTCATCACTACCCATACTCAGGCCTGTATTATTTCTTGCTTGTGTCATTGTAAGAACCTCCCCCTGGCTTCGGTGCTCTGTGTTGCACCTCAATCTAGTCTACAGACTGTAGGCAGAGCTTTCTAAATATGATTTTACTTTAATTATGTCATTGCTTTTCTTACGCTACTTCAGTTGCTCTCCATTATTGTTAGAATAAAATAAAATTTCTTCCAAAAGTAAACAAACTCTTTATAATCTTGCCCCTACTTATTGACTTCCCAATCTCATTTAAAATTATTTTCTGCCTACCTTTTCCCACCTCTACCTTCCTCTGGCTTTTCAGTCCACTTGAAATCAAAGTGGACTTTGATTCTGTGTCTTCCAATGAACCATTTTCTCTTTCACAGTTGTTTTTAAAGCGCTTCTTCTAGCTACAACTTTTCCTTCCGTCTTTATTTCAATTTTCACTCCTTCTGGGAAGCCTCCCCTGATCTGCCAGTGGTCTTGGCTAGGTAACCCTTATACACCCAACACTGTCTGTTGGATTTATTTCATTGTGTTTCCCCCTTCCAGAGATTGTCAACTTCTTGAGAACAGTGATGTTTTATTTATTTCCAGAATCTAGTGCGCAGGCTGGTACATACAGGTATTTAGAACATGAGTAGTACCTTTTATACTGAGATAATATTCAACATGCTTACCTTCTAAATTACCAAATATTCTTCATTCTCTTAAAATACACATTTTTATAGTTTCTCCAAACACATGCAGTTTTGGGGTAATTTTTCCATATAGTCTAAATATCACATGGTTCAAGGACCATCTCTTTAAAAAAAAGAGATTCATTAAAATAAACAAAAGTGAATTATTAAAATAAACAAGAATTCTTTTTTTTTTTTTTTTAAACAAGAATTCTTAAAAGTCTGTGTATCTCATGGAGTTTTATGAGATAATGAATCAAACCAATAAGAAAAACTATGTTCTTAGTCACGCAAGGTCATCTCATAACGTCTTCTTTCTCATTTCTTCTCTCAGTGAGCACGCACTCTCAACAGTAAGTTACATATGTATTTTTAGACTATCTTTTTGCTCTGTGATCAGTTATTGAATAAATACTATTAACTAGGCAGTATTACTATATTGAGAATGTAATTGTCACACTCAAGATTATAATGCAGTATTATAAAGGCTAATTATGTCTTTATTTTATGTTTTAAATTTATGTTTCATAGTTCATTACTTATTTTTCACATCAGAATGTAACCTTTGGGATGATAAATATTATTTTATTTACTGACTCTTTATCATAAGTCTGGTCCTGGATGTAGAATGCTATGTAAAAGAGATACTTAACTCTATTTTAGAAGTTAAATATTCACAGAGAAGATGGCATGAGAAAAATTTATAAAACAGTATATAAAGCACTCAGGTCAAAGGCAGGCATCATAACAAATTTACTCTCTAAGGCAAGGAGAATATCAATCCTTTCCTGGGGCTATGTAGGTAACCAATGGCTGAGTTTGGCCTGGAGTCTACTACTCCTAGCCATGGTGGAAACATGTAACTATCCATGCGAGAGGAGAAACGTGCTTTGACTACTGCCTGTCTCTGAGATTTTGTTCAGAGCCCTTCCCATTTATGTTAAACTGTACTCGATTGGTAAGAACTCAGGACTGTATTGCCTGCCTGTTTACTCATTCATTCATATATCATCAGAATCATTACTGAGCATCTACTTCTTGTCTAGTGATATTCTAGCACTGGGCAATAGAGCAGTGAACAAAACATACAAAAATCCCTGCCCACAAGAAGTTAATATATTCTAGTGGAGGGAGATAGATAAATATAGAAATAAATAAGTAAACATTTTAGTATGTTAGATTGTGATAGGTACATGGAGAACAAAACTTAGTTGGAAGGGGTATCCAAAGCTGTTTTGCCAAAGATATGTATGGATGCAGTTTAAATAGAGCAAAACACTCCAGGCTGAAGGAATGACAAGTGCAAAGGCCCTTAGCCAGGCCTTACATGGAAGAGACCAGGAATAGGCAGGAAGCTTGTGTGCAGAAATGGAGTGAATGGTGGAAAGAGAAGGAGACAAGGTCAAAGAAATGGCAGAATGTCTCTAGGGTTTTGTAGGTCACTTTTAAGATGTTAACATTACCCTATTAAGACTTTTTAAATGAGATTTTTGCAATTTATTTTGACAGAGAGCAAGCACAAGCAGGGGAAGCGGCAGAGGGAGATGGAGAAGCAGATTCCCTACTAAGCAGGGAGCCCGATGACTTGGTGCTCAATTTCAGGACCCTGAGATCATGACCTGAGCCAAAGGCAGATGCTTACCTGACTGAGCCATCGAGGCATCCACCCCTACCCTATTAAGACTTAACACTAAATCTGAGGGCCATTGTAGGGATTTGGGAAGATAAGTGATATGATCTGACTTATGTTTTCAAAGGACCTCTTGGCTCGTATGTCGAAAATGGATTGCAGGGTGCAGTATGGAAGCAAGGAGACTGATTAGCATATTTAATACTTAATAGTATTATAATAGGAGAGAGATGTTGATGGCTTGGTGTAAGTGATAGCAATGGAAGTAGAAGTAGTGATCCTATTTTGGATTTGTTCTGGTGATAGAAATGAGATAATTTCAAGATAAATGAGACATGGAACATGACAGAAAGACGAATCCAAGGTATTTTGGCATGAACAACTAGGAGGATGAAACTTCCAAGATTGAAATAGCGAAAACAATGTGCAGGGCAGATTGTAGAGGGAAAAGATTTGGCGGTAGCAAGTTTAATTGCCTATTAGACTTCTAAGGGCTGATGTTAAGTAGACAGATGGATAAGGAAGTCGAGAGTCCAAGAGAAATGTCCATGATGGAGATATGTTGGATGTAATGATAAATCCTACAGGAGATAGATGGTAACTCAAAAGTACCATCTGTGCTTTTTAGAAGTCTGTAATCTACTGGCTGGACATGAGAGATATATAAAAATAATAAGCAGTGCAAAGCAGTAGATGTAGTGTATTTACAAAGTATTTGAGTACCAAAATGAATGCTGGAGACCACAGGTGCAGTGACACTTCAGAGAAGGGAGATGTACATCCAGGAAAGGTTCCAAAGAGAAGACAGGATTTGAAATAGCCTAGCAGCAAGTGTTGGATTACGGTAGTTGCAAAAGGGAGAGGTATCCCAGGCTTAGGAGGCAGGGAATGAGAACACAAAACTCTTGAAACACAGATGAGATCTTCCCATTTGTCTAGGAATATATGCATGGAAGTCCCAAATTAGATGATAAAAGACAGAATTGCTTAAGAAATGATGCGAATTGATCTGGTCAAAAAGTATCTTTAGAGTTTTTGAGTTAGTGAATAACATATGGAATGCCTTGTTTTCCCTAAATTAATCTGATGACCACACTGAATTTTTACTCAGTGGTGCAAATCCAGCTTTAGTACTCCTTCCAAAACATGGTCCATCAGAGCACTGAAGTCTAATTGATAAAGGAACAAAAATGTCTAATTCCATAGCTTTGAAATACTTGTACTATTTTAAAATGTAATTAGATGTAACAGAGTCATATAAAAACTGTTTATATAAAATTATAATCATGTTCTCAAGGTCATACTTGTGACCGTTAGGTAACAGCCATACTAACGTTGTAAATTGGATAGGCCGGGGCAGTATATATCCTTTTGCTCTAGGCAGACTGTCTTTGGCAATTTTCCAGTGACCAGTAAAAACCATCCTACAAAAGAAGAAAGTAACAATAGGAACTAAAGAGGTCGAAATACTTTAAACCTCAGAATATGTTTGCCTTCCATGAAGTGGCTGTACTTGCCCTGTTTCCAGTCACACCTTAAGTTTTCCAAGCAGACTGTATAATCTGAGTCTTTCTCTGGAGATAATACAGGGTGAAAGCCCCTTCAAAGAAGGGATTTGTGCTTGCTGGCAGCTCCCAGAGCACTGTTCTCTCTAGTAGTTAACATCTCCAGAGTGGCTTATGGGCTTTGTGTAATTTCTATCTGCACCCAGACAGCCGGACTTCATTTCATTTTATTTGCATTTAATAATAAGCTGCCTTTCCTTAGCTGTTAAATTGTGAATTATCAAACACTATCAAATCCTCCTTCCCATATTCTGAATACACTTACTTTGAAACAGACCCATTGGTAACATGCTGGTTCCAGGGAAAAGCTGGGCTTCGTGCCATGTATTTCAGGGTGGGAACTACTCTGATATATTTCTTTTGGGGCTAAAAAATGCCATTTCTGATCTAATGTGAACACTGGGAACGGCAGAGCGAGCTTCGTGGTGGATTCATCTTTAATTATTAAAACAGGAGAGATCATTCGTGCCTCTTTGAAGTTCTTATTTTATTTTCAGGAAAGGAAATGAATGTACTAGTCACTACGTGTGAAGCAGGGTAGATAGTGGTGGTAAAAAGGGGAAAAAAAAAAGGAACAGAATAACAGAAGGAATAGAAAATAGAGGGGAATAGTGATTACAAAGGGGAAAGGAACTGTAGAAATGAGAACAAAGGACAGAGTTGGCCTGGCTGGTAAGAAGCTAGTGCAGAGCTCTCAAACATATTTGGATGCTAGATTTGAGCTCTCTTTGCTGAGTCTTTGTCAGTCAATATAAATACAACTGTATGTTGGCAGCAAACGGGTTTATAAGGGCTAGAGATGAAGAAAAGGATGGGGGATGAGGGGGAAAGGTTTTATATATTAAAACCTCCTGAGGAATTCTTTCCTCTTGCTATGGATTTGAGAGAAATACCATATATTAGTTCAAAAAAAGAAAAAACAACAACAAACAACTGGGCAAACTAGAACAGGGTGAGGAGTTGTGAGGAAGAAAGAGACAACCACGATAAAAAGTCACTGGACACTGAGCATCAGAGATCCCAGTGTGTGGTTTTTCTTCCTGTCTAAAATTGTCCAGTCCTAGTAATTAGAAATTGAGCATAATGAGAGGGCTGGTCTGAGTCACGCTTTAATGAATCAAAATTACAGCAAGCTGGCACTCATTACATGGAAGCACTTATATGTGTGGTGGGGGTTGGGGGAGCAAGGTGTCATTTTTTAGGAGAAAAGATTACTAAAGCTCAAGGTATGTTGTAAGAATTTGTCATGGGCCTGGGGTAGGAGTGGCAGAGGGAGCATGGGATTTAGGTGCATCAATGGACCCTTGGATTCTTATTCTCAATGTTGTGATAATCATGGATAATGTTGTATACATATATCAAAAACTATTATCATTTAGTTGCTTCTCATGCTTGAGGAATTTGAGCCTTTTCTGGCTTACAATGAAATAACCATAAGATAAAGAAAGGGTTGGGACTAGGAACGATGTTGCTGATGTACATAGAACCTGGATATTTGTTACCGTAATAAAGTTCCTCCTTATTTGATTGTCCTCTAACCTGACATATGTGGAATTGAAATGAATTTTCTCTAATCAAGAGAGAAATAGGGAAAAGAAAAAATTTGCATAATGGATGCCTTAGATGCAGAGAGCCCTATATGCACCTGGAGTCAGACACCAGATTCACTGATCTTCCAGCCATAATATCATCAGTTCCAACCCAGGGCATGCCCATGAAATGGTCAAATGAAACAACTAAAGCCTTGCTTCTTTACTATTCCACATAAATGGATAAATGTGTAATTTCATATATTCTTAATGCCACCAACCTTGCAATACACCATAGCCTAATTAGAACCATTTCTCATTTCGTCATGGCTTTCTATTTAGTTTATGAATGAAACATTTTCTCCATAGATTCACTTTATTAGCTCATAGCTTTATGTTTGAAGGATATCTTAGATTGGACTCCCCCATAAAAGTAGACCTGAAATGAGAAGTTTTGTCTAACTGATTTATCAGGAACCATTCTAAGGAAAAACCATAGATGAGTAGGAAAGTGGGTTTTGAAGGGAAAAAATCACAAGTAAAAAAATCACAAGTGAGAGTAAAGTATCAGATACCACAGAGGTTAAGGCATACGTCACAGTTGTCCTAACTTAAGAAAGAGGGCCTGAGTATTCCAGCACCCTGAATCATTGATTAAAGGCTTTATTAGAGGAAAATTTAAGGGCACTTCTACATTTGGGCCAAACAAACTCAGCCTGAGGACAGCCCACTGACAAAGAGCCTCACTTGCTAGCTTTCTGTTGAACCTCATTGGGAGACAATGTACATACATGAAAATGGCAGAGGATTTGAGGGGTTGGGGGAGGAGCACTGACCAAATCTACTGCAGAGGGTATGGCACTTCCTAGTCCATACTGCTTACAAAATATGGATATTGTCATTGCTTCTTAGTATAACTCTTGCTTTTTTTCCCACGCACCACCCTCTCCACCCCCCGCAACAGCCACTCATTCCTTCCAAACACACCATGTTGTTATGTGTTTCCTTGCTTTTGTACATGGCTTTTCTTCTCTGGAATGCCCTTAGCTAATCTCTTCCCTTTGATTGGCTGATGCACTCTTGCCCCATCCTTGATGTCCTACTCAAGCTTTACCTTCTACATGGAATTTTCTTTAACTGAATCTGGAATAATTGACACTCACTCCATCATCAAACAATAGCACCTTTAGTTGCTAGCATAGGACATATCACACTAGATCGTAATTTTTCATTTCTATGACTGCTTACTTTGGCTATAGCGGCTATGTTTTTATTTACCTTTGAGAACTTAGAACCCTTGATTCATGTCTAGCACATAGTCAGTGTCAGTGAATCTTGCTGAATATAAATGAATGTATAAAAAAGAATTTGAATGTAGGAGACATTGAGATTTTTTACTTGGAGGATCATTTGACTAATTTCCCATCCAGAGTAGAAATCTCTGTCCATTTCATCCACAATCAGTGGGATATTTGGTCTGTTTATTTTATTTTATATTGTATTTATTTTTTAAAATATTTTATTTATTCATGAGAGACATAGGCAGAGGGAGAAGCAGGTTCTCCGCAGGGAGCCTGATGTGGGACTTGATCCCAGGACCTTGGGATCACGACCTGAGGCAAAGGCAGATGTTTAATCACAGAGCCACGCAGGTGCCCCTGCATTTATTTTAAATAATTTTATTTATTTTAAATAATTTTCCAGCCCAAACTGTCACCTTTTATTTAACTATGTGTCCTGCAAGCAGTAACAGTGGTGGGAGTGTTTGCTCCTTGGATCCCACACCTTCAACACTTTTTCCACAGTAATTAGAATCTATATTGTGCCTAAAATTACTTTTTAGTATTTTAAATAAAATTTTCACAGAAATAGTAATGGCGTATTCACAGTCAACACTTTTTACATTGAGAAGTCAGTAGAGAATATCAAGATGGATTATATATTAATATCATCTTCAAAACTGACATTGTACCATCCTTGGATATTTCATGGACGTTCACTTTTTTGTGTGTGTGTTTTCCCCTGATTATGTCAAGGGAAGAGTCTCCCCATGCTGAGCCTTTTCCTATGGCCCTTTGTAAATCAAGTGACCAAACTTTAGCAATGCAGTTTATGGCTTTCAAGATGTTCGATGTGAAGAGGAAATAAAATCTAATAATAATTGAGCAATGTTTTGTTATCATCAGAGGGATAAAGAATGCAGAATTTAGACAAGGTACAGACCTGTTACAGAGGTAGAAGTCATGGGTGATCCAGGAGAGTTATGAGATATAACTGATATAAAAGTGATCTCAATGTGAATTTATCCAGCATCACTGTAACCAAAGAAATCCCTCTCTGCCTGTTATTTTTCACTGTTAGAAAGTATATTTTATTCTCTTTCCACAACTTTCCCATACCCACTAGGACCTTTATCATCCCTTGCCTATCCTACCACAGCTGGAAGTTGGCTAGCTTTTGGAATAGACACTAGAGAGCCTGTGTTTGCATTTTTTCCTCCACACCATCTGTTCACAGAATGGATTACAGTTGCCTCCAGTTAAAAAGCAGATTGTCTTGGCCCAAGGTCAGGAGAGAAGTCTCAGCATCCTGTTTGATTGTTGAAAACGTCTTCCCCATCCCTGCAAGACAGGAATGGAACATCTGCAATTAGAACTTGGGTCCCTTGACTGTTTCCTCTGGCTATTGCTTAGCAACTCTTAACTGAAAATTCACAAAAGTACCTCCTCCTTCTCTGGCCTGGCCTTCTATTTCTTCATTTCAATGTGTTTTCTGTTAGGCTCTTTTTAAAAATTTTCAGATAGCTGCTGTCAGCCTTGATTTACCTTCAAATGTGCTTATGCTCGGAACTTTCAGAGCTGTGGTCCCAATCTACATTAGGGGTGGTAAAAAGACCTACAGTTATCTTTTGCCAAATCACTTTGGCATCATGTTCAAAAGAAAATTTATTAAGTTTCTGTCTCTTTGTTTATTGGAGATCAAGATCAGAGAAAGAGAAGGTAGTAAAGCTGAATATTAAAACTTTCTCCAGAATGCTCGGCCACCACTTTGGAAGAGAGGTAAAAAGATGCTTCATATATGTGTGTGTATATATGTGTGTATATATATATATATACACTCTGCCTCTTTCAGAGCTTTCTATTGGCATCTAGTAAAAATTTTCCATATCTCAGAGCCCTTATTTTTTTCATTTTATTTCATTATATTTTATTTAATTTAAATATTTTATTTCTTTGAGAAAGAGAGAGAGTGCATGTGAGTGTGTTTGGTGGGGAGGAAAATAGGGGGAGGGAGAGAGAGAAGCAGACTTCCTTTGAGTTGAGTGTGGAGCTGAAGGTGAGGCTTGATCTCAGGATCTTGAGATCAGTAAATTAAGAGTCAGAAGCCCAACCAACTGAGCCACCCAGGAGCGCCTTCCCCCCTCTTAGTTTCATTTTTAAAAATATTTCTGAACGTAGAAAAGTCCTTTTGTTAGCTAATTGCAGATTATATGCCTTTTGGTCCATAGAGAAGGCTATTGGTATAAATTTTCCAGAGTTATAAAATGGCAAGAGTAAAGGAGAATGAAGAGGTAAATGAAAAAAATACCCAGTATCTGTCCCTTCACCTTTACCTTCAGGTGCATAGAATTTACTTGAAATCCTAAAAAGTAGGATCAGTGTATGCACCTTCCTAAGGATTTCCTGATTTCTTAGTCAAGTGGCCTATCTCCTTAGTACTTCTGCAACATTCTCTCTGTCCTTTTTCAGACCCATCCTTCTCAGATGTTCACCTCCCTTCTTCCAAAGGTCCAACTTCTACCTGCCAATGTTCAAGTTATCCTTCAAAATCCAGTAAAAATGTTATTTTTTTTCCATTAAGTCTTCTGCAATTGCATTAGCTAGAGGCTCCAGGGTGGAAGAGGGCATTTTAGATAAATGGAAAAGAATATGAGTCATATGATTTACTAACTCAATAATTGGTATCAATTTGTAGTAGTATTAGTATTAACATCAACAATAATAACTATTCCTTGCTTGAGTTCTTCAATTTACATTTCAACAAGATTATTGTACATATACCTACTAAAATCACTCATGGCTAAGGCTCTCTTCACATTTATAAAATGCTCCTTGTTCTGGGGTAAGTTGTGCCCTAATGCTCCTACCCCTCCAAAAAAAAAAAAAAAAAAAAAAAAAAAAACCAAAACTCTGTGAAGTCCTAACCCCCAGTACTTTAGGACGGAATCTTATTTAGATACAGAGTTTTTACAGAGATAATCAAGTTATAATGTGGTCATTAGGGTGGGCCCTAAGCCAACATAAAAGGTATCCTTCTAAGAGGAGGAAATTTGGATACAGATATGTACAGAGGGAAGATGATGTGAAAACATAAGGAGAAGATGACCATTTACAAGCCAAGGAGAAGGACACAGAATAGATCCTCCCCCCTCCCCCACAGCCCTCAGAGGGACCAACAGTGCTGGCACCTTAATCTCAGACGGTTAGTCTCAAAAACTGTGAGAAAGAAAATTTTTGTTGTTTAAGTCAAATGGCTTGTGGTACTCTGTTACAGCAGCCCTAGTAAACTAATTTTTACCCTTAAACAGTCCCCAGGGCATTCATTATCTTTTAAATCACTTGCTCCATTCAGTGTCCCAAATGATAACCAGACAGGGTAGATATTTTAAAATAGGCAACACCATATTAAGTAAAGACATTCCTATAAAATGTAGAGAGACTTATAAAGAGTCTCTTAGCAATCAGGGAGACAGACTCTGAGACCTTGTGAATCCTTAGTTTGTAAAGATGACTAAAGAAGGGAAATGCCCCAGTGATGCTCAGGTGGATAGATTCATGGTTTGCCTAGAGTGCAGCCTCTTTGGACTTAACATTCAACTTGGCTCTGGCCAAATTGCATTTTATTGTATTCTTTGCACCTTTGGGAGTAATCTCAAGTAATGGGAACTATAAAAATAAACATTTGAACGCCAAAGATCTACCTGACATTGCTGAAGTCTGCTTATGTGTACCCTACTATTTGGGACTCTAAGAAGGTATTTTCATAGAATCATAACATCTTACTGCTTGCTGATAATTGAAAGAATTTTAATCAGCTTTCTCTCTCTCTTTTTTTAAAAGTTTTTATTTTTTATCTACTTATTCATGAGAGACACAGAGAGAGCGAGAGAGGGGCAGAGATACAGGCAGAGGGAGAAGCAGGCTCCATGCAGGGAGCCCGACGTGGGACTCGATCCCGGGTCTCCAGGCTCACGCCCTGGGCTGAAGGTGGTGCTAAACCCCTGAGCCACCCGGGCTGCCCTCAGCTTTCTCTTATGATAGATGTGGAAACTGAATCCAGAGAATGGGAAGTATCTAGGTCAGGGTGGTGGAGCTAATTTCGGTTCTCCCTAATTTCAGTCTTCGATTTTAAACTCTTGGAGAGTGAGGCATATAACACAGTATTTCCCCCTCACCTTCCTTCTCTTTGGTTTTGTCTTTTATTTCATCCTCCTTGAGGTTCCTGTAGAAATAAAAGAAGCTAGATTCTGACCCTGTGGCTGAGCGGAGCTCAATGACTTACATGCACCTCTGCTTGTCCTATAATCCAACCAGCCTCAGAGACTGCTTAGCTCCTAGCATCTCAATAATTCATTTCACACATTCTAGTCAGTGTTGTTTTGACATATAGCTTTTGAAAGTGAAGGGAAGGAGAGGGAGGGTGAAGGGAACTTTGCTCTGGGTATCCATGCTGGACTTCTTTGAATTAGGAAAACATAATCACTCATAAAATAGTGTGAGAGAATTGCACCTTCTAAAATATATTACTCAAAATTAAATGTTTTCTGTGTAGGAGGACAGGTGGTGATATGCAAGAAAAGGGAAAAAATCACAAAACACCCCCTCAAAATTACCTTTTCTCTGCCTAGGATTTTTAGATTGTTCACATGTACTGAGAACAATGCACCATCTGTCATCAATATTGGGAATGATCCAACTAATTTGTTAACTTTATCACTCTATATACCCCACATTACCTAATATTCTAAATTAATGGGTCTAGATATATATTTGAAGATGAGTGACTCCCAACCCCCACTGTGCATCAGACTCCTCTTGTCAGCTTAACCCAAATAAATTAACATAGATGCCCATGTCCCACTTTCAGAAATTCTGAGTCATTTGGGCTGGGATGTGGATCATATGGCAGTTATGTCTTTGAAATCTTTCCAGGTGATTCTAATATACAGACTGTTGAGGACAACTGATTTAGTGGTTCCATAAGCCAAGGCAATTGATGTGTGAAATGGATGAAATACAAGAATATTACTCAGAATAAAGACAATAAAGTGAGAGACATCCTCTTCCTGAGTTGAAATCTGAGATGGCAGAAGCCTAGGAAGTGACCAGAGGAAGTCTGGAGGATGCTGCTTGCTATAATATTTTGTTCTTCCCCAAAACACATGACATGTCATTTTAATCAGAGAAAGATGATAGATTACTGTGCATTGCCTAGCAGAGATAGGCTAAATAATTCTCTGGCTTGATGAATGAATTTCTTCCTAAATAAGTGAAACATATTTGTATTTTATTTAATTTAACAAAGTCTTTTTGTATGGTTTGGTCTAAGGTTAGTAGGTTTATATCTCAGATGAAGGAGGAAAGTGCTAGTTAGAATGCAGCTGTTAGACACCAGTATACTAATGAGCGAACTATGGCATGTCATCAATGTGTGAAAAATGGGTAATCGTCACTAATGCCCTGCTAATGTTTTCATAATGATCTGTCAAAGTACTAGAGCTAATTATTGTCATGGCAATTTGGCCCAGCTTCACTGGGATAATCCTGGCATTGGTGAACAAGAACATACATTGCCAATTTGTTACCCACTTTGAGTCTTTTTTCCTGTTTCTCTTCATATAAAGATCATATATGTCATTTTCTATATACTTTTAAACATGTCTTTACAGATATCATTTTCCTTTTATTTTCTTGTTTTCCAAGCTCTGTGTTTCATCTTTTCCTCCCTGCTTCCTTTTACTTTTCATCACAGACTCAGCCCTGCAATTGCATTTTGCTTCTTTTATAAGGGCAAGTCATTTTATCTCCCTGAGCTTTTTTCCTTTAGTATAAGAATAAGGTAACTAGATAAGCAGTAATGTCCTTCTTTCTTTAAAATAATAGACTTCTAGCTTTCTCTTGCATGTCTGCTCTATGTCTGCATCCATAGAATCATTTTTATCAAGTTTATTTGTCATCATGATTCATTTTGGACCATAGTTTGTACAGCAAGCAAGTTGCCTACTATGGGTAGTCAGTAGCACAGGAAATGAAGTTCATTGTCTACAGAGAGATGTAGAGGGAGGAGAAGAAAATAACCTTTAAATATGAAAACATACTTCCAAGTATATTGAAGGGTGACATTGCCACCTCCAAATTTTCTCCTAAAATAGTTATTTTTATGGACTAATTTTTCATTAATAATCTTTCAAATAATTATTGTGATAATGCCTAGGATCTGTACAGCATCTAGTGAAGGGATCAGATTTCTTATCATTTCAGTTTATAACATCCTTGAGAGATAGTTGGGGCAGGTAATAATTATCCCTTCCTTTTTGGTAGGAAGCAATATTTGGCCCTGAGCCATATTTGCCAACCCCTGCCTTAGAGTCATGCCCAAGTTGTGTGGTCCTCAGACACTTAGGCCAATAGATACACTGATATTCACATTCAGGAGCTCATAACAAAGGATATTAATGTTTCCTGATCTATTAAATTGACATTTAAGAGGTGATCCCTGTGCTATTCAACTTGACGACCACTGAAAGCAAGACTCATTTCTTGGAAGGGCTAAATTTTCCAATAAGTAACACAAAATCTTGAATAGCAGATTTCCCAATTCTGTCCAAGACTCACTGGGCTCCAGATAAAGGTTATTGTCCAGGCTATCTCTAGCTTATACAACTGATGTGTTTCTGAAAAATAATGCTAAAGTTGAAAATCTGTGAAATGATTTTTTTTCCTTTTCTTTCCCAGATAACTTCATCTATGACTTTCCCTGGGGGGGAAGTATTGTGAGACATAATGAAGAGTTTATCTTTTATAATAATACTCTCTTCATTTTTGATAATGAACAATTTATATTCACTTCATTCTCCTATACAGTCCTCACCGAGAAAAGTTAATCAAGAAATAACCAATATGCATGATCTTTTATACACTTATAATGTACACATGCTTATGCCTACATGCCACACAGTGCTGTAACATATCTAGATATGTTAATTAGTTAATACATGTTTCACTGGCCATTCCAAATTATCCTTAGAACTTATTTTTTAAAATATTTTATTTATTTATTTATGAGAGATACAGAGAAAGAGAGAGAGAGGCTCTACGCAGGGACCCCGATGTGGGACTCAAATCTCGGGCCCTTGGGATCACACTTTGAGCTGAAGGCAGATGCTCAACCGCTGAGCCACCTGGGCATCCCACCCTTAGAACTTATGTATCTTCAGTAGAGTCCTTAGTTGAAAAAGACAAGATAAATTCTTTCTAGGAAAGAATGCACCAGTTTATTACTATCCTTCACTTGTTTGGATCTGATGCAATAAAAAGGAATAACAAACAAAAGGAGTAAATAACTCTTAAAGCATTTCTTCCTTTATGAGTGCCAATAAAAACTGAAAACCTAAGTACATTTTTAAGTTAAAAAGTTACTTATTTTTGAGGGAGCACAAACAAGGGGAGGGGCAGAGGGAGAAGCAAATTCCCTGAAGATCTGGGAGCCTGACAGGCTTGATTCCAGGACCGTGCCATCATGACCTGAGCTGAAGGCAGACGCTTAACTGACTGAGCCACCAAGGCGCCTTAACTGAACTACATTTTGTCAGAATTCAGTTCAATGTGCATAATTTTGCCCTGTACAATAAAGAATATAAGGTAACAAGCAGCCTTTGATTTAGCATTCTGACTTTACTGAATTAATCCTATTAGTAATAAGATTATAAGTCCACAATGTTTTTTACTATAACAATAGTTGTAATAGAAACAGAAAGCAAAAATTATAATCAATCCAAATATTCATCAATTAGAAAATGCTTAAAGATATCATGGTATATTCATATTATGAAATAGCTTGCAATCATTGAATGAGTTAGATCTGAATCTATTAATGTAGAAGAATGTCCATGACTCATTAAATCATGGAATCATTTATAGAGTGTGGCCCCCACTTTATAAAAACAATCCCCACAATACATGTATAGGTTTGGATGAGCATGGAGAAATACGAAAACACATATACATACATCCAGGCTGTTAAAACTGGTGCTTCAGGAAGGTGCCAAAGGGGGAGACAGACAAAGATCTGTAGAGACTGAAACTTTTCTTATTCCTCAAGTTAACAAAGAAAATAAAGACAGAGGAAAGCACATAGCCAAAGGATATCTTTAGGTATAGTTACATAAATGTATCCTTAATCTTAAACAAATAATACCAGTTAATGGGGTATATATCAATTATATACCAACCAAAATATAAGAACACATTAATAATTTTAATAATCATAGATTATATGACTTTAACCTGACATCTAATAATACTAGCTAGGGATGTCTGGGTGGTTCACTTGGTTAGGCTTCCGATTCTTGATTTTGGTTCAGATCATGATGTTAAGGTTGTGAGATTGAGCCCATGTCAGGCTCTGCACTCAGCGTGGAGCCTGCTTGAGATCCTCTCTCTCCGTCTGCCCCTGCCCATGCCCCCAACTCAGGTGTGTGCTCTCTCTCTCTCTCTCTCTCATTCTGTCTCTCAAAAATAAATAAAACTAAAATATTTAAAAAAATAATAGAATAAAAAATAAAAACCATAATTTTAAATATACTATCCAAGTACTGTGCTCAGCACTTTATATGGACTCTTTTTTTTGCCACCAATGGCTGCTATTGAAAACCCCATTTTACAAATGAGAAGACCATGATTGAATCACTTATTCATACTCATATGGTCTAAAGATATTGCATTGGATTTTATTTTATTTTTTTTAAGATTTTATTTATTTATTCACGACAGAGAGAGAGAGAGAGAGAGAGAGAGGCAGAGACACAGGCAGAGGGAGAAGCAGGCTCCATGCCAGGAGCCCAACACGGGACTCCATCCTGGGACTCCAGGATCGTGCCCTGGGCCAAAGGCAGGCGCCAAACCACTGAGCCATCCAGGGATCCCCTGCATTGGATTTTAAATCCTAGTTTGCTAAATCTAAAGCCATTTTTCTCAGCAATGTGTTACAATCACACAAAATGTGTGGTAGTGTCCTAGAAAGGCTCCAGGTATATAGAGTTTTACATATGGGAAAGCCAGTGATTATAGAAGGATAAATCAGAAATTCTGAACCCAGAAAGGAATTTGGGCAAGATCTACAGTTTATGAAAATGATTAAGTTTCCATCCTTCGATTCTACATTTGCCAGTGGGTGTTTTCCATTATGACATTATCCATGGTTATCCATGATAGCCTAATTTCCTTTCTGGTCAAAATGTTTATTCTTATCCTGCTTCCTCTGCTTACCACAAATCTTTTTTGATTATGCTGATTTATATGGCTTCTACCTCAGGTCAGACAATTATTTTTTCCCTTCTAAACCCACTAATTTCCTATAAACAATTATTCAATATCATTTCCAGTTAGACCAACTTTTACTTCGATACAACATGCTCACATGAACCCAAAAGATTTTAATTTGAACAGTTTTCTAAAAATATAAGTTACATCACCTCACCAATCTGCTTAGAATTCTTAAGGATCTTTTCAGAGCTTTATAAACAATATCTAAATCCCTGTCCCATCCTCCAAAGGCCCCACATGGTCTGGCCTTTTTCTAACTTCCTATAGCATGTACTAGACTTTCCATGACTCAGACTAGCTCTGCTCTTTTGTTGAAATGCCCAGCCCTGGATCGCTGAGTCTGGGTCCTTGTTGTCTTTTCACCTCAAAGAAGTTTCTTCGGTTACCCAATTACTTGCTATACCAGCAGACTGTTTTAATTCTCAGCATAATTCTGGAAAACTATAAGGATATATTCTCGGGTATATCAGTGAAAAATGATCATCTTTGTTTATTTGTAGTTCCTGTTGCAATAAAATTAATAGTCAATAATACAATTAAGTTCTTCACTGATGCTTTTATATCTTTAAAATCCACCTGAAAGCAACATTCAGGATGCCTACAAACACACAAATGCTTTTAATAAGAATGAACTTGTTTATATCATTATAGGACTCATGATTTTTGGTCTAAGCAGTTACGCATAATGAAAGAACAGACCAAGTATAAGTCTTCTTACATGTGTTACTTCTGCCACCTAGGACTATCTGACCTTGGCCAAGGTTAATGTAACTTTGCCAAGTTCAATTCAATCAGCTAGAAACTTAAAATGATAGTATTTATTGTATAGCCACATCTAAAATACAAACTAGGTGAGGTGGTTCTCTAATTGAGGGGTAGGGGGTGGGGTGGGGTTCTTATGTCAACCTTATTGCAATGTTTACAGTTGTAACTGACATTTATTTGTATAATTAGTTTATTTCTTGTCTGCACCACTGGACTGTAAATCTCATAATGTCAGGGATAGTATCTCTCTTGTAAGTCTGTGAGTCTTCAGCATCTAATTCAGTGCCAAAACAGAGAAGACCCTCAATAAATATTTATTGCACTAATTAATTAAGTTCTTATGAGGATCAAATAAGATGATATGTGCAGAGGCTTTTTATGAATTGTAAAATACACTACAAATGTATAATAGTAAATCATTCTCTTTACTACTATAACGTCTTCTTATTCTTCATACCACAGAAGAAAGGCCACTCCTAGGGTAAGTGGGTTTCTGGAAAATATTTTTTTGTAGAGGCCTCTATCTATGTGAATTCAAAAAGTTCCCCAAATTAGTATTCTGATAGCCCATCTCATATGTTCCCTTGAAAGAAATGCCACATGAGCCATCAGGAGCAATCCACTAACTAGGCCAACCATTGGAACTGGGCCTGGCTATGGGACTTCAGATTGACTCCATAGTCATAAACCTTGGCAAACTCTTAAGGACATCTAAAGCTCTTCCACACAGAGAAGAGATTTAGAGTGCACTGTAAAGAGGAGAAATAGCTGTGCGTGGTTTTAGGCCCGAGAGGGAAACAGAAATTTTGAGAAAGACATTCCAAAGTTTAGCCCCCCTCGAGGCACAGGAACAAGGTCATGGCTTTTCTTTCTTGTGTCTGGGGTAGAAGAGGTGTGCTGACACATGGGGCATTGCATGCTCAGAAACATATGCTGATTTGCTGGCTCTAATCCTGGCTCCCAATTAACTGGTTATTTTCAAACCAGCTGCATTTTCTGTTTCCTTATTGGTTAAAGAGGACTAATAATGTTTTTCTATTCACTCTCAATAGTTTATGTGTGTATTTTTGTGTGTCATAACACACATATTCTTTGTGAAAAAAGAAAGGGTTTTGTGGAATTTAAATGTTATTAACAGTCATGGAAATGAAAGGTGAATAGTCTATGACTTTGAAAAAAAGTGTAGGATATCGGTCAATAAATTCAATAGTGAGGTTTTGTGTGATAGGGGAAATAGTATTTGGACTGGTAGAGTGAAAAAAGGAGGGAATACAAAGTAAAAGATTTGAAATTGTTTGTCCTGGAAATAGTAAAAGAGATAAGACAAATTCTATTGATGACTATCTTAAAATAGGGAGCTAAAGGGTTGAATTTTATTTAATATCTGTGAGGAGGTTATTGAACATAGAACTGATTGACAGAAAAGTTTTAGAAATATTATTCGGCATTAAGTAATGGATTATATAAATATTTATAGATGCTAATTGACCCCACAGGGGCACCTTTGAAATGTGTTCTACTTCTTCAACTTCCTTTAAATTTTGTTTTGGCATCAGTAAAAATACCCAGTTTGTGAATATCCAATATGTGAATCAAAATAGTGCTCCTACTAATTAGACATAAAAACTGTTCTAAGGAAAAATGCTTTAAAGACAGATTGGCAAATATTACAGAAATGTTCTTTTGCTGAATCCAAAGATCCCGAACGACAAAAATTAAACTATGGCTTTCATGAAGTGTTTGTGTAGTTTCAAGGATAGAACTACAATCCCACTATAATTGCCTGATATAAAAGATGTTGTTGTTATTGTTTTGTCTTTTGTTTTGAAAACATCAGGTCAAGCTGTAGTTTGGCTTGTGAAAATAAAACATTTTGTTTCTGTAATAAGAAGAAATTATTTTTCATCATGCATTTTATCCAAAATGAGAGACACAAGATTTTTCTATTTGAGGATTAGGTAATTAGATGCAAGAATGCCTCATCATCAGTATTTAAAATTAATTCACCCACTGGGTGTCTTACCTTATTATGATTGTATTTATCAGAATTCAAAGGGTCTTCCTTGTAAGGAATTGATAAGACATACAACATTTAATTGCAGTACCTTTCCAACTTACAGATTATGTTCCAAAATTTCTTGGCAAGTATTATTCTAACTAATTATTTTAAAGTTCTGAAAAGTAAATCCTGCTATATTAATAGCAAAATCCCCTTAATTTTAATTAATTTAGTGTATTGTTTGAGTCAAGTAAAAACTATAAAAAATTATGTACAGAGTAAAAATATGCACAGTAGTTATTATCCTACAAAAAAGTCATCATAAATGATAAATTCACATAACTGTTTACATTTTGATGTATTTTTATATAAAATGAGATTTTAGTATATCTAAAAGTATGTTAGGATTTTAGTCCTGAAAATACTAGCAGATTCAATGACCTGAGTGATAATCTAGAATGCTTTTTAAAGTGAATGGGTTGATTACCACCAAGTTCTTTATAATGCTTAATTTCAGGATGATCATTTGAAGCTCAACTATGAAAGTCAAGACAATCCCTTATAGATATTACAAATGAAATCTGCCATTAAGCGCAATTGTTACTATAAATTACAAAAAAAAATTACGTTGAAAAATGAAGATAAAGAAGGAAAGCTACAGCAGTTTTTGTCTACAATGATATTCACAATATAAAACAAAATCAAATTAGTCCATTAAAAAAATCTTACAGGAAAAATACTGAATGTTAGTGTTTATCATTAGATGGGAGGAGTAAGGGAGTTTATTTTTTTATTCTTAAAATTTTTTTTTTTAATTTTTTATTTATTTATGATAGTCACAGAGAGAGAGAGAGAGAGGCAGAGACACAGGCGGAGGGAGAAGCAGGCTCCATGCACCGGGAGCCTGATGTGGGATTCGATCCCGGGTCTCCAGGATCGCGCCCTGGGCCAAAGGCAGGCGCCAAACCGCTGCGCCACCCAGGGATCCCTATTTTTTTATTCTTATATGTATTGTGAATTTCCTTAAAAAAGTCTTTAAACTATTTTTAATGATGAAAGTATTTATTTATTTATTCATTCATTCATTCATTCATGCAGTCATTCAAATACTGTCCCAGCAACAAACAGGAGCTCAAAACCATTTAGCATGGACCACAGTTTAAAGTCCTTTTCCCCAGCAGTGGTTAAAATAGCCTCTTTTTCTTCTCTCACTAATAATATCATGATGATCATAATAGTGATGATAGACAAAGAAGACAAAGCATGTTTTTGAAAAGCGTAACATGCATTTCCAAGCAATCTTGACATAGATTTACTCACTTGTTTCTCATGATACCAACTCTGTGAAGTCACTGACTTATTTACCAAAGGGAATCAGTCCTTTTTTTGGCCTGGTCCAAGGCAGAAGGATTAAAGGAGCTATACAATTGGCAGGGGAAGCATCCTGCATCTTGGCTGAGCTGTTATTCAATCACCCTGGGAGTGTATTCATCACTACTTTCTTGTTCTCAGAACCTACATTGGTAGGAATTCATACTCTGGAGTCCTGGAAGAATTTGTGACATCCAATTCCCAAATCTGGATTCAGTTTCATAGCTTGTAGAAAATTTTGAAGGCTGATTGTAGTTTGGGTGATAGCAAAAATGCACCAAGAAAGAAGTATTAACAGTTACAGTGACTTCAAAAAGCAAGAAGTGATTGTCAACAGCAGGGATTTTTCTGATCATCCTGTTTTACGTTTTGTTGTTCTTGTTGAAATTCAGTGCGTTTCATAAATAATAGAGCAAGATATAACCAAAAATAATAACTAAGATGTAGACAACCAGATGCTTGGTTTTTATCACTATAGTTGACTTGTTTATTGACATGGGGTCAGACATTTCATCCCTCATTTCATTTCTAGTAAAATATATTTAATGTTGTGATAACACTTGTCAAGCATATTGAAACTTTTAGAAGGTACGTAGTGTCAAGTGTCATTATACCCGTAAAATGACCAATACTTTCCAGTTTTCCAGAGCTTTTTATGAAAATCAAATGCCTCCATGCAAAAAAATAAGTAACTTCTTGAATACATTACAAATCAGATTCTTATTTTATTACAACTTTATGTAGTTTTATTGAAAATGACTAGGGAACCCATTACTCTCCTTAGCAGAATAGAGAAATTTTCATTGGCCTGCAAGGAAGTAATCATTTTTTTCCCCTTATGTGATCATAAATGAATACAGTCAAATCTCTTTACTGTTGATTTGTCTCACCATATAATTTGAGTACTATGTAGATGACACTTCCTTTCCTGTATGATATTAATGATGGGATATTGAACTAGACATTAAATGGAGGAAATTGAAGAGGTTACTATAATACAGTATGAGAATCCTTGTTTGTGTTGTGGCATCAAACTAGGATTTTTAAGTTTTGTACATTATTGTCTTTGATCATGTTGGTCTACTCAACCTAGAATATTCTTTTTTTAAGATATTTATTTATTTATTTATTTATTTATTTATTTATTTATTTATTCATGAGAGATACAGAGAGAGTCAGGCAGAGACACAGGCAGAGGGGAAGCAGGCTCCCTACAGGGAGCCCCATGTAGGACTTGATCCTGGAACTCTGGGATCACACCCTCAGCCAAAGGCAGATGCTTAACCACTGAGCCACCCAGGAGTCCTGACTTAGAATATTCTTCATCCCTTTTGATATGTGAGAAACCAGTTGTTGGTTTGTAAACTTCTCTGGTATAAACTGAAACCGGTCCCTGTATGTGGAGGGCATGAATAGACTGAGGAAAGTGGCAGACCACTTCAGATTGGTAGGTGGCAGTTTTAATGAGCAAGGGAATTAACATGGGGGAATTGCCTTGGGCAGCTGCTAAGACGGGTAGGCCTCTGCACTTACCCACCAAATCTTAAGTTTATAGGAAGGCTTTAACTGAGTTCAGTCATGTATAGTGCTAGGTGACCTTAGCACCATATCGTTATCTCAAGATTGTGTCTTTGGAGCAGCCTCTGGAGGTCAGGGAGGCAAGTAGAATGCACCTTCCAAGGATGGGAAGGGGGTAAGGAGCCTCTGATTGTTGAGGTTGAGCTGATGGGTCAACTGGCAATAATGACCTCCCCTAACATCAATCCAAAGTCATCTGCCCCATGAGACATCATTATTGACTATAGAATCTCATTTTACAGGATGCGATAATTTAGATGCTCCCTATTTATCTAGGTTATTGGAGCGCCTTTTTCTTTGATACACAAAATTGTTCCGCACAAATTCCATTTCATGAAAGAAATTCAGAAGTCTTCCTCACATTTCTGAAAATATCTAGGGTGTTATTTGGGGAAGGTTTGGTTAGAGGGAAGTTGGGGAGATTATGTGAACTTCTGGTAACTTTTGTTGCAATTTTTATTGTAGTAAAATACACATAACATAAAATGTAATGTCTCCACCTTTTTTAAGTGTACAGTTGAGTGATACTAAGTACACTCATATTGTTGTACAACCATCACCATCATCCATCTCCAGAACTCTTTTATTTTGCAAAACTGAAACTTTGTATACATTAAGCAAGAACTCCACATTCCTTCTCTCCCAGCTCCAACAACCCACCATTCTATGTTCTGTCTCCATGATTTTGACTACTCTCAGTACCTCATGTGAGTGGAATCACACAATATCTGTCTTTTTGTGACTGGCTTATTTCACTTAGCATAATGGCTTCAGGGCTCATCTGTATTTTAAGATATGCCAGACCTTACTTCCATGGAATAATATTTCATTGTATGTGTATATCACATTTTGCTTATCCACTCATCTGTCAATAGACACTTGGGTTTCTCCACATTTTGGCTATTGTGAATAATGCTGCCAGGACCATGAGTATGCAAATACCTATTCAAGACCCTCCTTTCAATTCTTTTGGAGATATATTCAGAAGTGAAATTGCTGGACCATATAGCAATTCTATTTTTGATATTTTGATGAACTGCCATACTGTTTTCCAAAGTGGCTGCACCATTTTAGATTCGCACCAACAGTGTGCAAGGGCTTCAATTTCTCCGTATCTCACCAACACTTGGTATTTTCTCTACTTTTAATAATAATCATTCTAATGGGCATGAAATGATGACTCATTGTAGTTTTGATTGTATTCCTGTAATGATTAATGATCTTAAGCGTCTTTTCATATGCTTATTGGTCATTTGTATATCTGGAAAAATATCTATTTTTTAAAATAATTTATTTATTAATGAGAGACACACACAGAGAGGCAGAGACATAGATAGAGAAGCAGGCTCCATGTAGGAAACCCAATGCAAGACTCGATCCTGGGTCTCCAGGATCATGCCCTGGGCTAAAGCCAGGCACCCAACCGCTGAGCTACCCAGGCATCCCAAAAACTATCTATTTAACTCCTTTGCCCATTTTTGAATTTAGTTTTAGGAATGTGCTACATATTCTGCGTATTTATTCCTTACGAGATATATGATTTAGAAATATTTTATCCCAGTCTGGGGATTGTTTTTTTACTCTGTTCATGGTACCTTTTGATGCATGAATCTTTAAAATTTTCATAAAGTTCAATTTGTCTATTTTTTCTTTTACCTATGCCTTTGTTGTCAAATCTAAGAAATCATTACCAAATCCAATATGGTGAAGCTTTTGCCCTGTTTTCTTTGAAGAGTTTTATAATTTTTTGTCTTACATTTAGGTCATAGATCTACTTTAAGTTAATTATTGTAGATGATGTTAGGTAAAGACCCAACTTAATACTTTTGCTTGTGAATATCCAGTTTTTCCAGCACCTCTTTTTTTTTTTTTTTTTTTTTGGAGAGAGCGAGTGAGTGAGAGAATGAGAGCATGCATGTGCATGTGAGGTGGGGGCAGAGGGAGAGGGAGAGATAGACTCTTAAGCAGGCACCACACCCAGCACAAGCCCAACATGGGGCTTGATCCCACGACCCTGAGATCATGACGTTAACCAAAACCAAGATCAGAGGCTTAACTAACTGAGCCACTGAGGTGCTCCCCCAACTCCCAGGATCCTTTAAAAAAAAAAAAAAACAACTGTCATTTCTCCATTGAATGGTCTTGGTACTTTGTCAAAAATAATTTGATCATGCATGTAAGGACTTATTTCTAGACTCTCTATTCTGTTGAGCTCTATGTCTGTCTTTATGCTAGTACCATACTCTTTTGATTACTCTTTGTAGCAGGTTTTGAAATCAGGAAGTTTGAATGCTTCAGCTTTATTCTTCCTTTTCAGAATTGTTTTTTCTCTGACTACTCATGGTCTCTTGAGATTCCATCTGCATTTTAGGATGGGATTTACTATATCTGCAAAAACTGTATTTGGGATTTTGATAGGGATTGCATAAAGGTGTTAGTTAGTTGTTTTGGGGGGTATTGATATCTTAATATTAAGGTGTCTAATCCCTGAACCAAAATGTCCTCCCGTTGACTTTTGTCTTTTTAAATATCTTTCAGAAATGTTTTGTAGTTTTCATCGCACAAGTCTTTTATCTCCTTGGTTTATTCCTAAGCATTTAACTTTTTTTTTTTTTGATGCAGCTGTGAATGGATTTATTTTTAAATTTCCTTTTTGGACTATTCATTGTTAGGGTATAGAAATGCAATAATTTTTTGTTGACTTTGTGTCCTCCTATTTTGCTGAATTCATGTATTAGAATTTTTAGAATTTTTCACATATAAGATCATATCAGATTATACAAATAGAGATAATTATATGTCTTTTGTTTTGGATGTCTTTTATCTATTTTTTCTTGATAATTTCTTTGTCTACAACTTCCAATACTATGTTGAAGGGAAGTGTGAAAGCAGGTATGTTGGCTGTCTTCTTGATTTTAGAGGAAACACTTTCAGTCTTTTACCTTTGAGTATGTTTGCAATGGACTTTTCATATATGGCTTTATTATGTTTAGGTAGTTTCCTCCTATTCCTAGTTTATTGAGTGTCTTTACCGTGAAAGTGTTGTATTTTCTCTCTCTCTCTCTTTTTTCTGTATCAATTAAGATTTCATGGTTTTTTTTTTCTCTCTTTTTCCTTCATTCTGTTAATGTAGTGATTAACTTTTTTTATGTTGAACCACTCTTGGATTTCAGGGATAAATCATACATGTGCCATTGTGTATAATCTTTTTAGTGTGATACTGAATTTGATATTTTGTTGAGGATTTTTGCATCATTGTTTTCCTGTAGCATCTTTGACTTTGGTATCAGGGTAATGCTACCCTCATAGAGTTAGAGAATGCATCTTTCTCTGTATATTTTGGGAAAAGTTGGAAAAGGGTTAGTGTCAGTTCTTCCTGAAATGTTTAGTAGAATTTACTGGTGAAACTATCAGGTCCAGGGCTTTTCTTTGGTGAGAGATTCTGCTTACTGATTAAATCTTTTACATTTTCTGTTTTTCATTGTTTGGTCTTGGTAGGTTTTTTTTAAAGAAATTATTCATGACACACACACACACACACACACACACACACACACACAGGCAGAGACATAGGCAGAGGGTTCCATGCAGGTTCCATGCAGAAAGCCCAATGTGGGACTTGATCCCAGGACTCTGGGATCACGCCCTGAGCCAAATGCAGGCACTCAATCGCTGAGCCACCCAGGCGTCCCAAGTCTTGGTAGATTTTGTGTTTTTAGGAATGTGTTCATTTCATCTAGGTTATCAAATTTGTTCATGTATAGTTGCTCACAATACTTTCTTATAATCCTTTTTCCCCATAGAATTGGTAGTTATATTCCCATTTCCATTTCTAGTTTTAATAATTTGAGTCTTCTTTCTTTTTTTCACAGTTCATCTAGCTAAAGGTTTGTCAATTCTGTTGATCTTTCTGATAACCAACTTCTGGGTTTTTTTTAAACTTTCTCTTTTATTTTTCTAGCTTTTACTTATCGCTGTACAAATCTTTATTATTTCCTTCCTTTGATAGCTTTGGCTTCTTCTTTTTCTAGTTCTGTAAGTGATAAAATTAGATTGATGATTTGAGATTTCTTTTGTTTGTTTTTTTATGTAACATATTTTAGCTCTAATTTTCCCCCTTAGTGCTACTTTCACTGTATTTTATAAGTATTGATATGTTGTGTTTTCATTTTCATTCATCTCTCCATATTCTCTAATGTCTCTTGTGATTTCTTCTTTGATCTATTCATTAAGGATATGTTCTTTAATTTCCACACATTTGTGAATTTTTTAGTTTTACTTCTGTTAATTGATTTCTGACTTCATCCTGTTGTCATCCTTTGTAGGACATCTAACTATTGAGACTTAATTTGTGACCTAATTTATCATCCTTCCTGGGAAATGTTCCATGTGCACTTGAAAGGAATGTATTCTCTTGTTGGTGGGCAAAGTGCTCTATATATGCCTGCTATATCTAGTTGCTTTATTGTGTTGTTCATGATCTCTACTCCATTATTTATCTCCTATATGGTTTCTCTACCTCATTAAGAGTGAGAGATTAAAGTCTCCAACTGTTATTGTAGAACTGGCTTTCTCCTCTCCAAATCTGTCAATTTTTGCTTCATATTTTGATGGTCTATTATTAGGTGTGTAAATGTTTATAAATGTTATATCTTCTTGCTATACTGACCTTTTTATTAATATATAATTTATTTTTAATTTTTTTTTGTCTTACAGACTTTCTGAGTTCAATTCTATTTTGTTGATGTTAGCATAGCTCCCCTGCTCTATTTGCATGGAATATGGCTTTCCATCCTTTTACTCAAACCTATGTGTGTATTTTAATCTAAGATGAGTCTGTTGTAGACAGCTTATAGTTGGACTGTGTGTGTGTGTGTGTGTGTGTGTTTACCCATTCTACTAATCTTTGTCTTTTGATTAGAGAGTTTTTTTGATTAATAGAAACTGCCTCTGTGCCTAGGTATGAGCTGGAGGGGAAAAATTTACATTGTCCTTAGATCTTTTCTGAGCCTGTGTCTTCCGTTGAGTTTGTGCCTTCATTCTCTAATTTCCCTGTATATGTGGTTGCTTTTACATATCTTAGTCTTCAATATCTGGCTCCCAAAAGAGGAATAAAAATGAGGGGAAGAAGTTGTTGCCAACCCTTTAATCCTCTGGAATTTACCTCACTCAAGGGACAGGTGTTTGCAGTTGTGAGAGGAGGTGCAAAAACAATGGCCTCCTCCTCTTTCTCTTCACATCTCTGAGTGTTAGCAGCAAAGCACAGATCTCTGATATGTGGAGGACAAGATCTTTTTGCCCACACTGGCTTCCACAAACTGTGTGCAGGGTGCTCCATGAACATGCATACAGCTGCCTGCCATGAAAGAGGAGGGGAATGGGTAGCTGGTGCTGTGCGAAGAGGGGAAATTGACCAAAATTTATCATCCAGGCCTTCCTTGGGAAATTGCAAGTTTTTCAACAGACTCCAGAACTTCAGAAGAGTTACATCACCTATATTCTGTCAGGACAAATGTTGTTTAGGTCAGAAAGACGAATTTCTGATGTTTCCTACTCCACCACCTTCCCAGAATCCTCCTGGTTTCCGATAACTTTTATGTTAAATTCCTGCTCTTGTTAAATTCTTAGTTGTGTATTTATAGACTCTGTTATTTTAGCTGATGTCTTGTCTATGCCTCAAATCCCCTCCTACACAACTTCTCTCCTATTCCCCAAAACACTACAACCATAAAATTGTTATGTGAATAGTTTCTTGATATAATAAAGGGACATGGGATATAGCACATAATGAAACCATTCAAATTATAGTTAATTTCGTTTTTAATACTATTTCTTCCTGACTTCACCAGACCTATGTATTAGTTTGCTAGAGCCACCATAACAAAATACTGTAGACTTAGGCATCTTAAGCAATTGAAAGTCATGATCTAACAATTCTAGAACCCGTGATCAAGGTGCTGGCCTTTCCCTTATATAAGGGGGCTAGTCACATGAGTTTAGGGACCTGCTCTAAATGTCCTATTTTGAAATGTTCATCTGTTTAAAGGCCGTATCTCCAAAAAAATTATCACATTCTGATGCCTTGGATTAACCTGTGGATTTTGGATGGACAAAATTTAACCCGTAACAACAACCCAAGACTGCAGATTACCTTTATGTTCCTCGGGTAACTCTTCTCTTTCTCTTCTCCAGATTCCTATGCCAATCCATAAAACAATTTGTCATTCTTGAGCTGTAAGAGGGCAAACCCACCTTCCTGTTCTTTATTATTTCTTGGTCCCTGTTTTCTTTAATAGACCTACCAGGGTGGGGAGAGGGAACCCAACCAAAGAGCTCCAAAAACATGTTTTCTAGAAGATAAGAGTAATTCTCTTCTTGGAATGAACGCTTCCATCATTGTGACTCAGATTACAGCCAGTGTTGTAAATAACATTTTTCTTCTGACTACTCTATGTGTATCCCATTCAGTCTTTTATTAAAACTATTTGCTGCATCTATCTGCCTCAACCTGTAGGTTGTGAGGTCTTTGTAGGCAGAGACATGTCTTATTTATTACTGTATTGCTCATAACCTCTGTCTGAAGACCTTTATATCATAGGATCTTTCTTCTTTTTTCTAGCTTTCCTCTTTATGCTGTTGGAAAAACTGTGAATTCCGTTCAGTGTTATTCACGTAATAAAACTATTTCTTTAGAATTTCAGGCTAAATTTTCATACATTCAGTCTTAGGGTTTGTTTCTTAATTTGTCCTTATTCTCTTCTTATGTACTTCCATTAGCTCAAATTACCTTATACCAGCTTCAGAAAGTTTTTTAGTCTCATAGCTATCTCCATTTTTTAAAAATAAGCATTCTTTTCTGATGATGTAAAATTCTAGTTTATTGGCCATGAATTTATGTTTCCCCTCTTAAAAGGCTGCCTGTTTTTGAAATTTTATATAGGGAAGATTTACAGCCAATTTTGGATTTTCGTTCAGTTAAATTGTGTATATTCACACACACATATACATATATACACACATTCATGTGTACACATATCTGTATATACATGTGTGTATGTATGTATGTATACACGCACATATAATTATACATTTGTATTATGTTGGCCTTGAAAATATGAATATTTTTCCTAGGAATAATTGGAATTTTTATATTCTGAATCTGTGATGATAGAGGCATTTCTCACTGCTCTGAAAAATAATTCCACAATTAATAAAATTGCTGACTTTTTTTAAATCTTTTTTGAAATATTTTATTTATTTAATCATGAGAGACACACACAGAGAGAGGCAGAGACATAGGCAGAGGGAGAAGCAGGCTCCATGCAGGGAGCCCGATGAGGGACTCAGTCCCAGGATTCCGAGATCACATCCTCTGCCAAAGTCAGACCCTCAACCGCTGAGCCACCCAAGTGTCCCTAGAAGTACTGACTTCTGTTATAACCTGTCTTGGTGGAACATTCAGTCACTATTTCCTCCTTTTCCATGTCATATCCAACAAACATGTTCAGTATGATTGTAGACATTATTTTTCCTTTGGATGTGGGAGCTAAGAATCCTATTTGGCTAGGGTCAACTTTTTCAAGCTAACCATCTTTTAGGAGGCTTATAAAGTAGATTCAGAGCCAGGCTTCTCCAAATACTATTCACTTAACCTTGAACAAGTTTTTTTGAACAAATCTACATTCTTTTTCCTTCAGTTGATCCTTTACTTTGTTTAGAATCTGAATAATCACTGTTAGTAATGGAGATTTGTTATAACTTTTCACTTGATCTTTTTCTACATTGAAAAATATGTATGTCTTCTGACATACAAGTGGACTACATAGGTATTAACAAAAGTGTTTTGGAGGGCATTCAGAAGCCTCATCATGACTCCTGCTCTACTCTTGGCAATCATCTGTTTTGACTTATGAGTGCAAGATGATTTTCAATCTTATTTCACTGTATATTATATGCATGATTTTAACCTGTCAGGGGATGTTCTCCACCTCCTCTGTGCACAGCTGCTTAAGCACACTATGGGCATCCTTCTGAGCCTTTACTAGTGCTCTTCTCACACTATTAATTAAATGAGAAATATTATTACAGCATTTAAAAAAACCTATCAGACAGCTAACATTTTCCACCCACCTGCATTTACCAGAAGCAATTTTGCTCCCACTCACTCACCTGCCACTCATGTCCGTAGGTTAGGAGAATATTTGTTTGTGTTTGCTGACCAGCATATTCAGAGACCACATATAGTCACAGTCATTACACCTGCAAGGAATGTGTGGGGAAACAAAGATAAGAGAACCAGTGAATAATTACTCTTGCTTGTAAGCAGTGGGTTTCATATGAAATAAAAAGAAAGGCAAGAAAATGAATAAATGGAAAAAGAGAAAGAAATACCCTGTTCAGAGATGAAGAAACTTAGGTCAGAAAGAAGTCATTTAATAAGAAGTGAGGAAATAACAGGGATACATATCATGAGATATACTTGCATCCTAATGTCTTTAGAATGGATGGCTGCCTGGTCCTTCTCTTTATGCTTTATGAAGTATTTAGCACACTTAAGAAATCAATGCCCAGCTTAAGAAATCAATCAGTGACACTGTTTTGAAGATGGCAGTCGCTTGTGGTTTCTCTAGCTTAACGCCTCAGATATGCATATTCAGAAAAATATAGGCTATATCCATACATTTGACTCTTCATAATGAAAGGATCCAGTTATCTTTTTTTTTTTTTTTTTTAAACTTTATGGTTTTTTTTTTTAATTTATTTATGATAGTCACAGAGAGAGAGAGAGGCAGAGACACAGGCAGAGGGAGAAGCAGGCTCCATGCACCGGGAGCCCGACGTGGGATTCGATCCCGGGTCTCCAGGATCGCGCCCTGGGCCAAAGGCAGGCGCCAAACCCCTGCGCCACCCAGGGATCCCCAGTTATCTTATTATTAATCCAATCAACTGCTATTGTACAGGTTGTTAGCGTCTAATGTGCCAACTGAGATTATTTAGCAAGTTGTAGTAATCGCTTCAGGTACAAGATATGCCAGCTACCTTAGTCCCAAAGTCGGGCAAATCGAATCAGTCCACCCCTCTCCCATCATTCATATTTTGTGAAGGGCTAGGCAATACACATAGCAGGAAGGCAACTCAGAAAGACAGGTAGCGTGTGTGTGTGTGTGTGTGTGTGTGTGCATGTATCTGTGTACACTGTGTGTGCATGTGCAAGCATATGTGTATGTGTGTGTGTGTGTGTTTGATATGGAAATTAAAAAAAGATTACCATGTGCAAAATAAACAGGTCTTTGATTTTGGTACCTAGAATCATTCCCTAACCCCTTTTAAAGGCAAAGTAGAAAGAAGAACTCTGGGTAGCACAGGATGGATCTACCATTTCTGAATTCCCATCCCTTAACGCCAAATAGTTATTCAGTAAAATGATTTTCTGAATCAAAAATGAACAAATACACATTATTTCTCAGGCACTTCCTCCATATCTCCTTGGGAACTACATACCTGGACTTCTTTGATCCTTTGAAACTTTTCTCCATGCTCCTTGACTTTATATTCACTTATAAAAATATGTGTGGGGAGAATCTTGAGTGACAGGTTTTTTTTCTTTGCATGGTCATGTGAAGACCAGACAGTGAGTACTTAGTACCAAAAACTATTGCTGTGGGTATAAAAACACACTGATTCTCATTGCTTATCAATCCTGGTCTTCACTTTTATGGATGAGTCTTGGAAGGAGATGCTTTTGATGGAAGTAGGATATTGGCTTCAAGGAAATGTAGTCTCTCCTGGCCCATTTCACTAGAAAATGAAAAAAAAAAAAGTTTACTTCAAGTACACTGCAGTTTATTGTCCAGGATGTTGTTTTGGAACTCATCATCCTAAGGATTAAACCTAAGGACATTCTTGTTGAGCTCCTACCTTCCAGCTCTTTTCCCTGGTGTTTTATTTTAGTAAGGGCTGAGGAGTAAAGTCCCCTCACTGCACCCCCTTCTCAGGTAAAAAGCTGCTGAAGGGCATTAGGCTATGCAACATCTATACAATATAGGTACTTGGAGCTAGGCTGACCTTTGTCACCTATTCTGTGTTACCAGGACAGGAATGGTCTGATATGGTGTGATGCCACACTGCTGTGTTAAAGACAGGTCAAGTCTATGTCTTTATTTAATTTTTGCCATTTTAAAACCTTCAGTATCTTGAGCCTATTTGTTTGAATCACACCAAAACATTTTATTCTTTCGTTGACTACTGATTCAAGGGGAAATGATCTTTTCTTTTTTTTTTTAAGGTTTGTTTATTTATGTATTTGAGAGAGTGTGTGAGAAAGAGAGAGAGAAAGAGAGAAAGAGTGCATGAGGGGCCAATGGGAAAGGTAGAAGCAGGCCCCCTACTGAGCAGGGAGCTTGACTAGGGGATGGGGAGTTTGATCCCAGGACCCCAGGATCATGACCTGAGCCAAAGGCAGCCTCTTAACCAACTGAGCTACCGAAATGCCCCAAGTGGAAATGATCTTAATACATTGATAGATGGATTAATTAATGAATTTAAAATATACACATAGTACCTCAGCTTTGAAGAGAACTGAACTCTAATATATATCACAGAATATGTTATCAATAAGTTTAAAAGATAATCTGAATTATGAAATTTAATAGTGATCAAAATTCAGAGGTTCAAAGAAATCAAAATTTCTTTCATGGAAGCTAGGTTTTCCTTCCTTTAGCATGGCAAAAGCAATTTTATACATGGTAAAAATCTCAAAGATAGGCAGATATTTAAATGCAGTCCAGAGTTTATAATTGGACTATTTACTTATTTACATCCTACATAACTTCAGAAATGCTCTTTGGTGGAGAAGAATAATGACCAAATACATTATTCAAATCCATATTTGTTCTCTTAATAATTCTTAGCTTTTTATTTGTGCATATTACTATTTTTAAATCATTAAAACCAGTTAGCTCCTTTCATTAAAGAATAATGTTTGAACATCTCACATTTTTATTTCATAGGAGGGACTTTGATTTAGTCAACATTTTTATATAAAAAACAGGTGTGCGTATAGACAGAATGTCTTTCATCTAATACATCACTCATATCAAAGTTTAAAAAACGCATTCCAACTGGTGAATTTATTATTGTATTCCAGTAATGAGCAAGCATATCTAATGAGCTTTTTTTTTAAATTCTCTCATTAGATGTAACTTGGCATAACAAAGCTTTCCTTCCTCCCTGAATGTGAGCAAGCTCTTAGGTTTTTGTGCTAGTCCCTCTGTGTGTCCTTGCAGTCGAGGTTAGTGCCTTCTTCCCAAGGTATCTAGACTGTTGTCATACAACAACTTTCCTATATTCATATATCCTTACACATCAACTCACTGCTGAAGTCCATGGAATGAAGGTCTACATTGAATGAAGGGGTCTGGCCCACTAAAACCCTTTTCCGTTGTTCTTGAAAGAGCAACTAGCTCTTCCTTTGGAGAACTGCCACTCTTGCATTCCACCTGGTGCTATTTGAGTTTGTCAACCATGAAGCCTTCTCTACCTTGATGAGGGCAACTAGACTGAACAGCTCAGTCGTTTTTTTTTTTTTTTTTTAAGATTTTATTTATTTATTCATGAGAGACAGAGAGAGAGGTAGAGACACAGGCAGAGGGAGAAGCAGGCTCTATGCAGGGAGCCTGATGTGGGACTCGACCCCAGGACCTGAGCCCTGAGCCCTGAGCCCAAGGCAGGGGCTATACTGCTGAGCCACCCAGGGGTCCCCTTTTCTCAGTAGTTTTAATATGGATTATGCTCATGGGAGGATGGAAAGCAATTGGAACTCTTCCTGAAGATGAAACCTAAGGAGATTCGTAGTTGGTTCTTGCCTCCAAGCTCTCTGAAGTTTCCATGGTGTTTTACTTTCTTAGGCTCTGTGTATTTCATTCTTTTTTTTTTTTTAATTGTCTTACCATGTGAAGCCAGTCAATTCATTTTTTTGTCCTTCTGTTAGTCTCAGTGGAAACTTTCTGTTAACTTTCAATGAAGGACATGAACTGATGTAACTTTTTCGTAAACTGTTTTCAGGGTTTATTTATTATTTAGTATTATTAGCTTTGGAACAAGATAATTAGGCTCAATGCTTGTAAACCTTATCTAAAATCCATGAAGAATATATATAAAATTGGCCTTAAAACAAACCATTCAGCTTGTATGCTTGACCATCACTTTGAGGATTATACTCTATATGTAAATATTTCTTTTTATTGTATTATAATGTACTGGGTGAATTATGGTTTCAAATCTCTCAGACCCAGTCTTCTAGGAATGATTTAGTTACCACTCTGCAGGATTTGGGATTATCTACTTTAATCTTTAAACCTATAGATATGGGATCCCTGGGTGGCGCAGCGGTTTGGCGCCTGCCTTTGGCCCAGGGCGCGATCCTGGAGACCCGGGATTGAATCCCACATCAGGCTCCCGGTGCATGGAGCCTGCTTCTCCCTCCGCCTGTGTCTCTGCCTCTCTCTCTCTCTCTGTGACTATCATAAATAAATTTAAAAAAAAAAATAAACCTATAGATATCATCCATTGTCAATATTTGGGATAATCCCAGCAGGATACTCATTGTCTTTTTTGAACTTGAAGAGACTTTGGTTCCATAAACTCTCCAGTGATTCAAAAGATTCATATTTGTCAAAGAAAATTCTGGTAATTTACTTCTCAGGGCAAATGTTGAAAATGACTACTTTTATATGAATATAACATTTTTTGCATTTAGTTACATAGAGATTAATTAGATGAGTAAAATCTGCTTTCATCTTATTATAAAATTATAGTTCTCAGCATTGGCTTTAAAAAGTAATATTGGGGTAGGCAGACCTAGTGATCTTGTTTGGCAATTTGCTGATCTTGCTATAAGGTTAAACAAAGGACTAACTCCTGATTAGGTCTATCATCATAAGAGACTGACTTCTTATGGAAAAAAAAAAGTTAAAAAAATATTTCCATATAGTAATTCCTAATCAGCAGGAATGCTCATTTTTTTAAAAAAAGAATTATCTTAAAAGAAAATTCGGGACACCTGGGTGGCTCAGAGGTTGACCATCAGCCTTTGGCTCAGGGTGTGATCCCAGGGTCCAAGGATCAAGTCCTACAGCCAGCTCCCCACAGGAAGCCTGCTTCTCTCTCTGCCTATGTCTTTGCCTCTCACTCTGTATCTCTCATGAATAAATCAATAAAATCTTTTTTTTAAAAAAATAAAATTTATAGGGATCCCTGGGTGGCGCAGCGGTTTGGCGCCTGCCTTTGGCCCAGGGCGCGATCCTGGAGACCCGGGATCGAATCCCACATCAGGCTCCCGGTGCATGGAGCCTGCTTCTCACTCCGCCTGTGTCTCTGCCTCTCTCTCTCTCTCTCTGTGACTATCATAAATAAATAAAAAATTAAAAAAAAAAATAAATAAAATAAAATAAAATTTATAGCAGACTAGGTGAATTTGCTTATTTTCTCCTTATTGCAGTTATTACTCAAATCTTCAAAATATGTACATACATATAAATGTGGAAAAGAAATATATGTTCTGAACCAAACTTATCTTTATATAGTGAATTCCATTTTTTAGAATCAATGGTTTAATAGAGTCAGCTACTTATTTGAGTTAATATAAAAGCCAATTGTATATATTATATAAGAAATCTATAGTGGGATGCCAGAGAATTAGTCATGCCATCTAATGTAAGTGTTGTGTGCATTTGCCCAGTGTTCTAAATCCCCCTCTTCCTCAAGGAAATAGAACACACACACACACACACACACACACACACACACACACACTTTTTTTTTTTTTTTCTGTAGCCTTAGAAGTCTTTGATGGCTTTCTCCATCTTCCTGGGTGGAACTACAAAACATTGGTGATGCCCCCAGTATCTATCCTGATTTATACTTTCTTTGAGAATACACAGGTAGTAGATATATGTTGGTCTTTCCTCTGACAGACTTAAGGCAACTTAACATAAAATGTTGCATTTACATGTGATGCCCAATTCAGCCTTAAAATTGAAGGATCTCTTCAGTTCCCTCTGAGCTCTAAAATTTTTATGATTCTGTGATTCTGGGTACAAGAAAATATTTGAGCTCCCTCATTGCCAAGGAAAAGTCACAGGAGCTGTGAGGCTACAAATTCAGCAAAGACAAAGCAAGGTTTTTGGTAATTGCAAAAGCCATGGCTTAAATAGAATTGGAAACAGTCAAGTCTGGAATGGCTGGCATGATGGCCATGATATTCCCAAGAAGGCGGTTTAAATAGGATACAGGCAGAGAAGTAGAGAGCATCAGTAAGGTCTGCAGTTTGCATCAAAGTATCTGATCTTGGAAATGCCTGCTTTGGATTTTGATTCAGGGGTGGTCTTAGAAAGGATCAGGGATATATGACTGGAAGGGATAGGATGAATTCAGGATTTTTGAAGATAAAGCAAAAGTAAAAATTTTATTTATTTAAATGTTCCCTCATCAGGGTTAAATGTATATGTCGGTGGTAAGTGGCTCTAGCTTCAAAGGTTAAAAGAAAAGGGCAAGAAGAGTTGTAGCCGATCCTGATAATATATTCTTTCCAGCCAAACTCTGTTAGTGATACTCTAGCTGTCAAGTACCAAAAACAAACAAAAACAACAACAAAAACATATTGAATGGCATTGAATGGATATGCAGTTATCCTAGAAACTCTTCTACAATGATTTTCACAAAATTTATCTTAATTAAATCATTTAGTTAATATATTCAAGTGATTCTTTCCTGAAGTGGGTCTAATAATGTATAATCAAGTGTTTGTGTGAATATGCTTATACCTGTACACTTTAAGTGTACATAACTAAGGCATTCCATTATATTAAAATATGGGATAGAGAATAAATGGTGTGACTTTTATTAGATGATTTCCCAATACTCACACCTATACACTTTTCATCTTTTCCCATTTTTGTTTTGTCACTGTGTTAGATAGTAGCAGAAAGAAATTTATACTATCCTAATTTCAGCTTGATTTGTAAAGATTCATATATAACAATTCAATTCAGTACAGAATTATGGAATGTTCTCTACATGCACTGGATTATCTGGGGAGCTGTGGAGAAATCAAATTAGATGGAAAGACTTGATCCCTGCCTTCAAGGCGTGTACAGTCCTGTTAAGGAAATAAAACTTGTGAACATGAAGCAATTAAATAATAATACCAAGACAGTTTATAATAAAGTGTTAAATTAAATATCGTCAATCACCATAATTATATGGTTTGAACTGTAATTCTTATAGGCAGAACTTTCCAGAGTTAATTGATCATTTTGAATAATTCAGCAAGAGTAGAGGGCTATAATTTATCTTCGTCTTAATTTTCCCAGTAGGTCACCCAACCCTTTTTATAACTTAGTCACATTCCTAGGCATGTGGTATTATTAACCCTTGTTGCCTCTTGATTTGCCTACAGCTGTATCTCTGTCCCATGATCTTTATCTTTTGCTTAAGTATAATTCCCAGATTAACTAGCGATTAGACTATAGCTAATCACTACCATCCAGAATATATTCTGAACACAAGAACAAGCAGAGATGACTCTGAGTTTACAAATTCCAACTGAATGAGTTTTAGAAGAAAGTGAACTGTACTTGTGATCTTACCCAGATTGGATATGAAATTGAAATCCTACATAAAGAAGTAAGCACTTCTGTGTACAGGCAACTAATGACAAAGGGAAAAAACTAAACAGCTATAAACTTAGGACAGGATCTGAGCTATTCCACATTGGGGCAAATAACCTAAGTACATACACCATGAGATCCCCCAAAAAAGTATTTTACAGCATTATACAATGTAGTAAAATAATTGATGCTTGTTGGAATGGAATACATGTAAATTAAATAAATGGTTGATATATTTTATAATTAGTTACAAGAAAGACGGTTAAAATGGAAGCATGTATTAGAGATGAAGGGAGACACCTTTCAGTTATTTTAATGTTTTACTTTGAGGCATACCACATTTTCTGGAGAGAATGATATAAAGGAACTATTACCGCATCTTTAATAGAATATTTCCATATTAGAGCTCAAAACTTGATAGGAGATTTATTTAATGGCCCATCATTAGTCTTAGAGCCGTCTCTAGCTGACAGTGTAAACAAGACTACTTTGCCTTTTCTCACCTGTATCTCCACCTGTAACTTCTTTCCTCTTCTTCTGATGGTCTTTTTACTGTTCTCCATTTGAGGTCCCTAGCTCTCTACTAAAATGCTCCCATTCCCATTGGCCTCCACTGGCAAGTTCCGTGGTTTGGATCTGTCTCATTTTTTCCTTTCCCATCCCAGCTCTCTAATCACATACATCTCGAGCCCTATTCTCTTCTAGATACCTTGATAACCAGCTCCACATTAATGTTAAGTGGGTATTAATGAGTGATGTGTAGTTTTTTAAAGGATCCCTCCTGTTGACAACTTACCTTATAATGGCAATGTCAGAGAACTCAGGCAGTATTTTTAAGACAGGTGGAACTTCCTGTTTAAATACCTAGAGTAGATGCCTGCTTCTTCTGTTTCTACATATGGTGAAGCCTGATTAACCTTTTAACCAAATGACAGAGCTGACAAAGAATCATGTCACAACAGCTGAAGGATTTAGCCAAAATTACCTCTGACATCATGGCCGACATTTTCACACTGTTACCTGAAAAATTACCTGGAAGAAGGTAATATTCACATGTTGCTGATATCGATTTATTTAAATAAGGAACTAGTTGGTGTTTGTCCCTGAAAAGAAATGAGGTAACATTTTTGTTTCACTTCTAGTTACTACTGTTCTTGAACATTTCAAGAGCTTCAAATATATTTACCCAAAGCATGTGTGAGCCAGAGCAGCCAGTTTGAAGGGAATGATAGTGGAGAGCACTAAGATCTTTCCCATTTTCTGCAGTAATTCAGATAAAGAGACAATGGCTTTTGGGACCGTGCTTTTACTTAGGTCATCACTGCCATTTATTATGTAGTTAGTCTTCTAATCATTAGAAAGAGGGTTTAGTCCAGGCTAACAAGTTCAGACTTTATTCAGTTAAGAAAGAACATAATCACATGTAATGTGAGAGCTAAGGGTGGGTGGCTATCCATGTGAATATGCTGCTGACTCTGGAAAATTCTTCAGAATCCTTTCCTGACATAGCAAGGGCCAACCCTCTCTGCAATTTCCCTGTCAGGTGCTGAAGCCACCTTTCCATTATTCAGGGATTAATGCTGCTGAGGTGTTCTCATTCTGTTTCTTCTCCCTTCAGATGTTTAGCTTTTGATCATTTTGTTTGTTTGTTTGTTTAACAGCACCTCCAATGGAAAGTAGGGTGTAGGGAAGAGACAAAGGCAAAATTCAAACAAATCAGTTGTATTGTGTGCAAGACACAGCAGGTGTACTGCCGTTACTGTCAACCATGCAGTCCTTATAGTTTTCTCCCCAGACCCAAACTCCCAAATCCCTCCTTTCTTTATGCAAACTGTTTGAACAGACTCTCAGGCAGTCTTCAGGGTTATAAGAGGAAGCTTGTATATAAAAAGTACTGAGGTAAACCTATATGTATATCCCCTGAGATAAGTCCACATATTTTTAAAAAATTTTTTTAATTTTATTTATTTATTCATGAGAGATACACAGAGAGAGGCAGAGACACAGGCAGAGGGAGAAGCAGGCTCCATGCAGGGAGCCTGATGTGGGACTCGATCCTGGGTCTCCAGGATCACGCCCTGGGCTGAAGGCAGGTGCTCAACCACTGAGCCACCCAGCTGTCCCGATATATATGCTTTAAAATCTACCTGGAAAAGCACGGAAAAAGTGATGGACAGTGATTTGTTCCATCTCATTTACTTCATGTCTGCCATTTTCTGTCCCTCTTTCTTTCTCTCATTTGTTATTTTCCCATCTTTCCATATTGTGATATTCCTCCATTGTACAGAAGAAGAAATACAATATTTCTTCTTCTAATTGTTAAAGCTATAAACAGGAGACAAAGACCTGAAGCCTGCTGTGAGTTTCTTGGGTTCTAGTATGGATGGATCATGAAGCAGTAGTCTTGTTCTCTTGGTTTGGACTCTGCTTGCCCTTTTTTGTACTGTCTCACTACCTGTAATTTCCCTTTAAAAAAATCCATGTTGTAGGTTATTTCTAGAATAGGAAGTCTTGCAATCCAGGGAAACAAACATATCCAAATATTTTAAAGGTGGAGAGGAAGAGAGAGGTAGAGAGGGATAGATTGAAATGGGCATGGGAGGGGGCAGTTGGGGAGAAAAAGACTGAAATAATAGTGAAGAGAAGAAGGGGTGAAAAGGTATCCTAATACAAGGGATCAAATCTTTCAACTATAGTTAGTGTCAGCACTTTAAAAAAATGATTTTATTTCTCTATTCATGAGAGACACAAAGAGAGAGAGGCAGAGACACAAGCAGAGAGAGAAGCAGGCTCCCTCTGGGGAGCCCAATGTGTGATTCGATCCCAGGACCCCAGGGTCATGACCTGAACCAAAGGCAGATGCTCAACCACTGAGCCACCCAGGTGCCCTTAGTGTCAGTTATTTACACACATGTCATTACTGCCTGACCATATTAAACTAGGCCTAAATGAATTTGCTTATAAGTCTAAAGAGAACCAGTATTTGTTTTCTGAAACAATTATTTGGCTGACCTACCAACTGTGAAAATGTTTTAAGGGCAAGCTAGGGAAGGAAAGGCAAGTTCTGTATACAGTATCCGAAGATTCACCTTCATCATCAAAGCTTATTTCGTGAAGAGTGAATAGAAAGAATAACTGTTCATATTATGACTCTGTTCTATCTTGATGCATAAAATTATCAGTACTTTAGAGCTCAGTGCAATGCTCTAAGCAAAATTAGAAAATGTACTTGTCCTGTAATTCTTCTAGAAGTACTCTGGAATACCCAAACCTTTATGGGAAGTTGATTTTCTGTGTTATTGTTTCAACATAAATTAAGAGCACCACTTGGCTATTTTTCAAAATTGTACATAAGTAAATCATTTTTACTTGTTTCTTCATCAAGTTTGGGAACTGATCTTAGGTATAGAGGGATCTGTTGTATAATTTGATCTACTTCAGTGAGTAAAATGAACATATAGATTTAAAAGTATTGGGAAAGGGAAGGAGACACTTGGGAATATGTCAGGAGACTACTGTTGTAGGATATGTGTACAACCAAAACCAACACATAGTAGGTACTCAATGAATTTTTTTTGAATGAATAAATTCCCAGACATGCCTGAAATACTTGAATGACATGTGCTAACACTCCTCTCTGGTGGTTCTCACCATCCTCCTCTGCAAAATGAAAGTGTTGAACAGTAATCTGTAAGGATAATTTCATCTCTAAAATTGTGTGATTCATAATTTTTGTTATAACAATCAAAATAATAGTGGGAACTATCTTCAAAGACCTATAGATACTCATGCAAACTATAGACAGTCATTAGAACTCTAATAAGATGTAACTAACCCTTAAGAAATAAATAATCTGTTCTGGTTTGGGGGGAACTTACTGGACATACATGTGCACATAAGGTTTAAAAATCTCATTAATAGGAATATCTAACAATGCAGAGTATTACTGACCTGTATGAAATCCTTATCTGTGGACATATGGTTATTTGCAATTAAAAAGCAATTTTCTTTTTCAGAATTTTTGCCTAAGGTTCCAGAGTCTAACCCTTCTAGGAAGTGTGTTAATTTTAGTAATGTACACTCAGACCTTTTAATTCATAGAATACTTCTGGTTTCTCGCTTCATTTCCTGTCAAAACTCATTCTTCTTTAGATTATGTGCATGGCATATCATATTTATTTATTTACCAAGATGGCATTCATAATAAGGGAACACCCCAGTAGGAAGCAATCAGTAGTTATTAGTATCCCCAATTTTGTTTTTCTTTCTCTGTTGTATTTTGCTTTTTGTTTTTTCATTATATAGTTACACCAGCTCCTGTAGGCCTGGTAATAGACCAGCAACGGACAACAGCCATACCAAAGTTTCGGGAACACTTGCTGGTCTTCCTGGGCTAGGTACCCATGTATTAACAAAACATTTTTTTTCTCCCTTAGATCAATCAAAAGAGAGAGAGAGAGAGAGAACAAAACAAAACAGAAATTATAAAAAAAATAACATTTAATAATGCAGGGTGGATTAAAGGTCTAAAAACTAAAATGATGGAAATTAATGAAATTGTGAGCACAGTTTTTATTTAGTGTAACTAAATATCCATCCCAGTTTGCCTGTTCCTGGAAGTCACTGGAGACATCCCATTTCAATGATTGTCATTCACATAAGGTAGTTATTTCTCTGTTCATTTACAGAAAAGAGAAGATTGACGTACCCTGAGTCTTGAACCTTGGGGCAGGTGTCTAGTTATTCTCATTTCTCCAGGTGACCCCTGCTCTGAGGGTTGATAGTCCTGCAGAATTCTAATTCCTTTAATTTTACAATAATAAAAAAATACTTCATAACTATAGCAATAATGATGATGACAATGATAGTATTGAAAGGTTGATCTCTCACAAATGGTTGATCCTTTACATTAGGTATGTATTTCTCTTTATAAATCCCAGCCTTCTCAATACTTTAGTGCATTGTATTTTGTTTGTTTGTTTGGCTTTGGCTGCTATTTGGCTTTAAATAACCTTGCGTATCAAACAAAGCAGGCAGATAGATGGTAATCTCTGTGAGAGGAGAGGCCATGCAATGACTATGGTTTTCTCCATAGTACTTAGCATAGTGCCTAGCACAGAATTATGCATATGGTAGACATCTGTTGAACAGACAAAATGCATATATGCGTGTGTGGGCACACACACACCTGGATACAGGTATCACAATCTATTTGCTTGTAGCCTCAAAGAAAGTATTAAGGAATGACTATAGTGAATGATAAAGAAATCAGAGATTGAGTCCTAAATAATTTTAAGGAAATCTATTTATCTCTTGTCATTGTTTGTTTGGGAAACTTTAGAGTTAGCTAGACTTGGCTTTGAACCTTGAGTGCTAAATTGACCATATAAATATTTATTCTTCCAGTTTCTTCTTCTTTAACACCAGAATAATAACACATCTCTTAGAGTTGTGTATAGATTAAATATACTTATGAAGCCCTTGACACATTTTGTATGTAGGTAAATAGTTATTATTCAATTGCAAGAAATTTAGATTTGGGGTCATCTGGGGTGGGTTTCCTAGTGTAAGCATTACATGTGTTTCAGATATGACAATTGTAGGGGGTGGAATGGAAGAGGCTGGAAGCAGAGATTTCTTTAGTAAATATGATAAGGTTAATTTAGATTTATAGGTGAAATAAAATCTTCTCTGATGAAGGGTTTCTCAAATCTCGCTGCAAGTCTACATCGAGTCATACTGTTTCCCCCCTTTACTCCACACTGGCTATCAACCAGTTACTGTACTTTGCATTTGGACTTATCTTGTCCTACAAGCCACATGTGACTAGGGGAATTCTGGGTTATTTGCTTTTCCTTTTACACTCTTTCACTCAAATCTTTATGTATGTCTCTTGTCTGTATCTATGAAATCACAGCTGATTTGGACTAAAAGCAAAAGTTCACTGTACTTTTGGCCTAAAACTTGTAGCCAATCCATATGGCAAAGCTACCTGGTATTGAATAAGGGATGGTGGTACCATGACTCAGATGTGGTCACAGGATCCTCTTAATTTTTTGTTGGCTTGTTTTTGGTATCTACATCACGAGATTGTCATTCAGGGTTCAAATCCTTATATTTCTTGAAATGTTACATTTTTGCACAAATATTACCTTGAAATTGTGGCAAAGAGATTTTTACATATTACAGATTTTTTTCTTACTCATGAATAATAAATTTACATTCTCACAGTGTCTGTATAGTGATGCTGTAATTAAGAGCTACTCAGGTTTATGTGGAGCTATCAGATGGCTGAAGAATCTCGACCCATACATGATTGACACAAAACAGATTGCAGGCTGGCTAATTTTGCCTATCTCTATATTTCAGAGTGACCTGCATCCTGTCTTTGACTTCTGTGGTTTTGACCCAGGCTGTGCCTCTTGGAAACTAAGCTAACTTATGAGACATGACTAAAGTAGTTTTTGTGTTTGGCTACTAATAATCAACACAGAAAGCCACACTATCAGTAAACCCTGAGTGACCTGAATCCATCATAAAAACTGCCTTTGGCCAACAGTACAGGCCATTTTCTACACAGCACAATACATTTTACTGACTGTGTTTGGGCTAAACTGGCTGCCTTAGGTGACTATCTTTGTTTCCATTAAAGTACTTGTATTAGGAAATTACCTGAAACCTAAGAAGCTATTTTCTTTACTATTAGAATATAAATAACAAGTGGACCCTGGTGATTATTACATTGCTTTCACATTCCCCATCAATCCCTTCAGGCCAGTCAGTGACAGATCTAGAGTGGGTGTTTGCTCTGCCTGCATTGCCTACTTTCAGGGTCACAAACCTGTCCTTCCCGTAACTTAGGGGCTCTTTAGTGACCCATGTTTCACTGTGTTTGCTCTACAGCAGATGTCTGACTCTTTAAAGTTTCCCTTGAGCAAGATATCCTGTCTTTCCAAATACATCACAAGTAGGTGCAAGAATTTCACATTTTCCTCCCTTCCACTCCAGGGATCAGTGATGAATGGTCACTGCAGTCTCTTTTTTCCCCCCTTTTGTTTGCTAACCCTATATACTTTATCACTCACTTTGTTCTCGAGTTCTATCTCCCTGGTATTCTAAATACTTAACATATAATGGAACAACTTTTCATCTTTCTTTTACCTTCTTTCTTACATTTTCATTTTGGAAAGAATTCATTAATATTGACTCTTGAATCATGAAAATGATCCTCAGTCGTTGAATTATAGAGTCATAGAATGTTGGAGTTAGAAGGGAGCTAAGTTATATTTCTCTTACATCCATGCTTCCAATAGAGCATGTCCTGGCTTGTAGCTGCATGAAAATTTCCCCCACATAGCTTCATATGTCATAAAGCATGTCACATGCACTTGATGTTTGGGGTTTTAATGCAAAACCCCAAACATCTATTAAATCGAGCCCATTCAATCTCTAAGACTGCTGCAGCTTTTTTAGCAGCTTGAAATGGTGCAGGGGGCAATTCCAAATACAAGCATTTGCCACTTGAAAGCTTAGAGAATGTGATTTGAAGGGCTCAGGGATGGTCCATATCAAAACATATTTCTCATCTATGGGACAGATAGATACCTTTTTTGTGGAAAAAATGTCATGCATAAATTTTAGAAATATATTAAGCTGTTCTCTCACAGACTAGCATCTTAGTATAAATTGGTTCAGATCCTCCATTCTCTTTATTGTTTGACTGAGGAGAGAGTTCCTAGAGATGGACAAGCAAAAGCAATATTTGATGTGGATTCTGGAAACAAGGCTAATAAGCAGATTAAATTTGAATGAAGAATAGGGTAATGTAGGCTAGTGTTAAGAAAAGCACTAAAACGATGTACACAAAATTTGATTGTTCCCAGTAACAACTCCCAGTGGTTCAAGTTTCTCTACCCTGAGATTGGGAAGAGGGAACATGTCCAGTGCTTTCCATCAATATCGTAACAATTGAACTATGCAGTCTAGTGATGTCAGGAAGTGATCTCAAATATTAACCATGTACTAAGGCCATGCCATCCCCTCTTATGTACTTTCCCATGGCGTTTTAATATTGTTCCTATTATTTTACATTTATATAGCCCTTTCTCCTGAGGAAAATTATAACTTTCAAATGCTGACTTAGTGCTACATTAGCCCTGTTTGTCATTGCTTATCCAGGCAATACATATTTAGCTCCTTTAATCTTTTTCCATAATATACATCATTCCATTTCTTTAATCATTTCGGTGCTATCCTCTGTATTCAGTTCCATTTCTCAACACATTTCAAGTATCGGGAAGCCTGACAGTAGTTTAGCCTAAACAGAGTCGAGGAAGGTGGGAGTCATTTCTCTATATTTCTGCTCTGTCCCAACATAATGGATCGTTGTATTCAGTTCAAAATAGCATCAGCCCCTTTGGCAGCCATATTACATTGCAAACTGATATCTAATTTGTCCTCCATTATCAGCTCTGGGTTTGTCAGTGTTACTAGTCCCCAGGTTTCTCCTGCCCACTGAATTATTTTGCTGAAGATGTATTGGTTTTCATTTTTCTAAGCTGAATCTCATTTTGTTATTTTTGACTCCTATCACTACCCTCTCTGGGTCCATTTATATAGCATCTTAGGAGCTTTGCTGGTGCCTGCCATACATCTTAACTTATCACCTGGAAGTTCCATTAATGAGCTACTTTCACTCTTTTCTTACCTAAGGGATCATTAACATAATGAAAATAACCCTTCTTCTAGGTCATTTTTAGACAGATTTATTAGGATCTGAGCTAAGAATACTCCCAGAAGAAAAATATTGTTTAGCGCTATTTTCATACGTAACAAAAGTATCATTTTTACACCTTTACATTTGAATTAGGTGAATTAACTGGAATTATTCTCTAATAGATATTTTTGAACATTTTCTAATACTTAACATATTGTCAGAGAGACTACATCTTACCTATGCCTGATTTGGAGTTGTTAAAACAAAAATCACGGTTGAAAGTGTTTAAATGTCATTATCTCAGTTACTTGGAGGCCATCTGGATCCCTAAAAGGATCATTTAACTTCTTTTTTCTCCATATGCCACACAGATAATCATACCAGCTTCTCTTATAGGAGTACTGATGATGGGGTGTACAGAGCTTATCAGAATTATTTCCCTTCTATTAAGAGCCAAAGAAGACTACAAAACATGCTTCTAATTGGGTGTGGCTATATAGTATGACTTTTGGAAAGTCTAGATGTGGCAAGTGGGAAGAGACACTGACTTGTCATAAGAATTCCAAGGTTGTGAGGTTTATTGAGCAATGAAGACATTTGTTCTAATGGAGCTTTGGATCTGTATTTGCAGAGTATTGTCTATAGGCTGTATGACAGGTACACATTGCAATTTTTAATATGTTTGAAGAAGTTACGGGTTAGTAACAGAATGTGTATTTTTTCCTAAAGTAAATACTATCATATGGGTGTCCAGTGGTTTTGTTTGCTTTCTTAACATTAAAAAAAGTCCTCACTGTACTGGAAAAAAAATATTTAACTTAGTATCTCATCTATATATGGAGTATGTTGGGAAGGGCAGATTCTGAAATCCCTTTTGTCATAAGATTTATTTGCCATGACTTGAACGTGTTCTGTTTCCTTCCCTCAGTCATAAGGAGTAATGGCTTTGATCACTACTGAGATATCCAGGGACCTTTGATAATTAGTTATAATAATGTCAACTATAATAATAACAAAGATAACACTGATAATTATTAAATTCCCACTGTGTTACAGGCACTGTGTCAGGCACATTCTTAATACATTGCCTCTTTTAATCTCTACTACAACCCTGAGATACACTTTTCTCTGTAGCTTACATATTAGGAATCTGATCTTCTGAGAGCATGAGTTAATTACCCAAAGTCACACAGGTTTTAATTGAGTGACAAGGATAATTGAATGACAAAGCTAGGACTATTAGATTCTATAATCCTTACTCTGCCCATAGTAACTTGAATGATTTCTGGCCCTGACGTATGTTCTGCTCTACCACTTGTCACTGTAAAACAACCATTATGCCCAAGACACTGTGGGTCAGGAATTTGGGAAGTGCCTAATAATGATAGCTTGTTTTCACTTTACAATATCTGGGACTTCAATTGGGAAGACCCAAAGCTGGGGGTGATTTGATGGCTTCGAGTGACTCAACAGTACAGAGCTAGTGATGTCCAGGGGCATATTTGCTTGGATATCTGGCCATTAATGATGGCTGTTGACCGGTTCCTCAGCTGGGGCAGTTAGCCAAAACACCTATAGTTAGCTCCTTTATGTGGAGCCTGGCAGCCTAAGACTTCTCATGTGTTGGATCAAGGCTCTGAAGACAAATGTCTTAAGAAAATCAGGTAGAAGCTGTATCATCCTTTATGACCTATACTTGGAAATCACTTAGTGTTACTTCCTCTGTACTCTATTTGGTCTGCTGTCCCCTAAGTTTAGCCAGGTTCAAGGGGAAGGGGATGTAGATCCCACTTCTTCATGGAAAAATGTCAATTTTCAGACATGCTTAGAACCTCTGTAATTCAAGTATTGATGTGGGTTCTTGAACTCTGATATGGCTTTGATTTATTTACTATAGTTCTCAATCATGACTACAGTTCGTCACCACTGGGGAACATGATAAGCTTATCAAGTTCCAGACTCCACTCCAAATATTCTTGAAGCAAAATTACTAGGAAGGGATCTTGGGAATTTGTAATTTCATCAAGCTCCTGGTGATTCTTAGATAGCTAGACTAACCTAAACACCCAAGTTTTACTTATACTGATTCTATAGGTAGAGATATTCCAAAAAACGTATAGCCAGATCCACTCTTTTTTTTTTCTGAAATTTTTTCTTGGTCTAGGCAGATCTACTCTTGGTAGGATTGCCTCAATATGGTAAACTCCTTGGCATCTGTTATTACGGCTGATTGTCATCTCTACTTCTTCTCCCTGCCTTGGAGAGGCACTGGAAGCTTTACAAAATACCACCTCTACATCTGCAAGAGGAATACTGGGATCTCCTTCCCCATCTCATCGTGGATGGATAACAGGACTTTAAGCAAAATATCTGCTGAAGCTATCACAGCAGGAGGTGTACCAGCTTAAAGCTGTCAGTTGATAATCACTCTCCTGTGAATGGTTGGGCTAGTGGCACCCAGTGATTCAATTTGCATATTTATAACTTGATGTGTGCACAGAAGTGCCACTTTGGGGTGCCACTGCAGCAGCTCCACTCCAATGAAAATATCTTCAAAGAGCCTTGTCAGCTTCCTTCAGCATTTTTTCCTGAGGTTTAGAACCAGAGGAGGGTGGTGGTCCACACCTCAGGAGGAATGGCTAATAAAATCTATTAACTCTTTTCTCCTTTTGGGCATCATCTCTCACATCTGCATCAGCAACCAGTCCCGTTAGTGGGAATTAGAACACTACTTAAACATAAAAGAGAAAAGAAGCTTCTATTTTATCTGCCTGGTTTCCAGTCTTTGGATTATCAGGAGTTTCACAAGTCCTAGTATCCATGCATGGAGCAGGAGAGAAGAGACTATAAAGGATCATCTGGGGAGGATGAAAGGGGTTGGAGGAAAATGCTTATAGGAAGAGCTTTCTGTAGCTGGTGACCAAGGGACAAGTTACTAAGGAGATTCTCCTGCAATTTAGAAAAAGAGGCTATAAAGAGAACCTTACTGCATTCGTTCACTGGGCAGGAAAGTCAGACTCTACTTACTAAACTAACTCCACTACAGTCTTCTGAAATCTCAGCCACTGTTCCATCAGTCTATATGTTGGAGACTAGAGAGATGACAATCAGTAAGATTATGTTTTCCATATGCTCTACAAAGGTAAGAGTCTTTGCGGAAAGTACATAGAAACAAGCAAAACTCAATGAAAACCATGCCATTTTCTTTGTAGGACTGGAGTTAGGTTGTGTAGGGCAAGAAAGCAAGGTAACATTCTCTCTTCCCTTCTCTCCTCTTTGGTGATTTCAGATTGGGTCCAGCTATGTGTATTTTTAAGAGTAAGAGGAAAAGATAAAACAAGATGAAATCAGAGAGAGAGAGAGAGAGAGAGAGAGACAAATCGTAAGAGACTCTTAATCATAAATAACAAACTGAGGGTTCCTGGAGGGGAGAAGGTGGAGGGAAGGGGCAACCGGATGATGGATATTAAGGAGGGCATGTGATATAATGAGCACTGGGTGTTGTATAAGACTAATGAATCACTGACCTCCACCTCTGAAACTAATAATACATTATATGTTAATTAATTGAATTTAAATTTTAAAAATTAAGTGTATTTCTTGAACAGTCTGCATCAGAATCTTGTAGGAGTTTTATGAAAAATGAAGATGTCTAGAAACCACTTTAGATCTACTTAATCAGCAACTCTGGAGATGGATCCATAGAATCAAAGTTAGTGAGGAGTTGCCCAGTGGCTGGGAAACACACTCTAATTGAAGAAGCATTAACTCAGATGCTGCCATTACTAGTGTTAGGGGTGCCAGGAAGAGTGCCTTTAAAGGTTTCTATTAGCATGCACACACTCTTCTTGGGTCCTTGTCCCTCAGGGGGACTCATGGGCACTAGGAGGGTCTTTTGAAGTTTGATGGTGTTAAGTAGTTGACCTTTATGAAGTAGGTAAAGTCTTCTTTGATATTAATTGGCCATTAGGTCAGCAAACATTATAAAGGGCTACCTACAGTGGAGAATACAGTAAAAATGACTCTTTGGTTTTTGAATAAAAGTTTATTTTCTGTATTTGAATCCAGTAAAATTGCTTGTCCAAATGACTACTAATTTGCCCCAGCCCTGGAAGAGCCACTAGAGGCTGTATAACGTTCAAATAAAAGTCCCAACAGATATCAAATTAACAATAAAATATGCTTTAATAAATGGACACTATACAAAGTCATATGAGTTAATTGCCCTATCTGACTAAATTTCTTGGAAGAGTGATGTAGAAAAGAGAAATGGGAAGTAGTAATTATTCAGCAACTTATATATGCCAATGTTTTGTCTTTGATATCCAAAATTTCAGGGACTCCTGGGTGGCTCACCTGGTCTGCCTTTGGCTCAGGGCATGATCCTGGAGTCCCAGGATGGGGTCCCATGTGGGGCTCCCTGTATGGAGCCTATTTCTCCCTCTGCCTATTTCTCTGCCTTTCTCTGTGTCTCTCATGAATAAATAAATAAAAATTCAAAAAAAAATACAACAATTTCATTGACTTCAGTGCAAGTGAGCTTGTATATAGATATCAAAAAGTATCATTTTAAATAAGTTAAGATTATTTCTTTTTTAATAAGAAAGAATAATAAGATTCTTATTGTTTATTTATTATGCATGACGCTAACTCCCCCCCCCTCCACTGATGATAAATCACTAAAAATAAAATGGATTGGAAATACAATAAACTTGAAAAAACAAGATTCAGATGTAATGCCATCTAATATTTGAGGTGAAGTTAAATGGTACATTTGTTCTAGTCCAGTTAAATGGTACATTTGTTCTAGTCCAGTCTTTACTGTTATATAATGAAGTCCTCTTCCATAATATTTGGAAAATGAATGAACACCTGATGTTGGCAGAATTACTTTGAATTTTGAAAATTTAGACATCCTTCCATTTATGGCTTTTTTGATAGCTAAGGATTTGCATATGTAGCATCAAAGAATTTTAGATTTGGCAAAAACATTTACTCTTTAGCTGAAGAAGCCAAAGTACAAAAATCATGATTTTTAAATTGTTTTTCTTTTTCCTGCTAACGATTTTCAGTCTTCTTCTTAATAGGGAAATCTACTTTAATTTGAAAGATTCTCATAAAATCAGAAACAAATAACTAGAAAGAATTCTTTTGGTTGAACAATTTTAATAGAAAATAATTTAACTGAATGTTAAAAGACCTTATGTGTGGATTTCTTCACATATAGCTGATATGCCTTGGATGACTGGGCTTTAGTTTCTTTAACCCTAAAATGGGAACAAAAGATGGATCAAGTTCATTGGGCTGTTGTAAGAACTAAATTAGAAAATGTACATTTACTGCTTAGCATAGAGCTTATTAAAGTTTGATGCATGTTTCCAATTATTATTTTAAAAGGTAAGTTTATAACATATATTAAATTCTATCTACATGCAATAGTGTATTCTTATTAGAAACTACCCTATAATTCATACATTGTAGTAAGCCAAAAGTGTCTTACCCTGCATTACTCTAAATTGGGTGACATTTTACCTTGTTCATAATTATGAAACATTCTTGATGACAATGAAATTCTGCATTATAAAGATCTGAAATTCAAACTCATTTGTTTTTATTTCTACATACATCAAGCTGTATTCTTATATTGTAGAGTCATGAAGGTTTATTTCAATGTTAAATAGTAAAAATTATATACCCTTAATTTTCTACAATAAGCATACAGAAAAATATACATGTTTTTAAATAACATAATCAGATAAAATTGGTCCATCTTTGAAGAAAGATAATTACTTTATTTTCATTGGCCATGTATAACAGCATCATCCCTTTCCCATTTTGTGTTGGTAAATGTCAGTGTACAGAAGGGCCTTCTTTGTTGACAAGGTAGTAATGATGATGCCCCTATCACTCTTCAGCTGTTCTCATTAGCGCCTAACCACCTTCATTTATTACTACCGATTCCCTCATATTCAGTATATTAAATGTTAACAAATGGTTCTCATTTTACATGACAATTCTAATAATTAATGGTTATAGAAGCATGTTAGACACATAATGCTAAAATATATTACCTGTAATGTTAATCTCTAATTTGAGTTCCTTTCATATGTTGGGAATAGAATATGCTTTTTAGAGGTCAGAGCAGGAACACAGATGTACCTCTATACCTCTTCTTCACAATCTTGTGCCTGTTAATTGAAGTCAGTGAAGAATTCTAAATCTAATTTTCCATTAGCAGTGTCAGGCTTGCCCGAGAGATCTCTGAGGCCCCGAGAAGACTAGCTGAAATTCATGATGGAAAGAGATTGAATATGATGAAGGAAAATATTCTTGGCCTGACATCTCTTTACTGCCCAAGAGACTATGGGAGACCATTTCCTTTGCATGATGGATTACCACTCTTCCTCCTCTCCAGTGTTGGGAAGGGAGAGTGAAAGCAAAGGAGCAAGCCTAGACCCCAGGGTACTCAGCTAATGAGCACCAAGAGGACTGTAGACAAAACATTGGAAAGGAAAATACAAGGGGAAGGGAGGTGAGGGAATCAGTGCCTCAGAAGTAGGGAACAGAACTGAGTTAACTGATGGACGATGGTTGCACAACCATACCTCAAGAGTCCTGACCTTTGCAGTGTCTCAGCACAAATTAGGATGGGTGTGAGAGAGACTTACTGATGTCCTCAAGGCACATGTCACACAGACTCCAACCTAATTCATTCTGCCTGTTATAATTTTTTTTAAAGATTTATCTTCTGGTTATTTTTATTTTTTTTATTTATTTTTTAAACATCTATCACGGTCACACTCTTTGCCAACCGAGTGTTGTTTCAGAGTCAGAACCATAATAAGCTGTTATTAGGGACTGACATTGTTCCTGATCCTGAACTACCAGATCAGCCAGGTATGAGTCTAAAATTCAGTGTGTTCTTTATATATTACTTAGTTGAACAAATATTTACAAAGTGCTCTTCCATGCCAAGAAGAGTGTTAGAAGTGGGGAAAATAGAAAATCAGATGGTGGTTTTGTCCTTGATAACTTCAGGGTCTAATGAGAGGAAATAGCCACATCAACTTAAACCTTGATATGAAGGAATCATAGAAAGGACAATAGTGCAAGTAAGATTAGAAGTTTCCAGGATAAAATCCTGGAGAAAATAATCTTTTGTTGGAGCCCAAAAAAGATGTAAAAAAGAATATTCTAAACATAGAAAATAGGATGAGCTAAAGTATAGAGTAAGAAAACCACTAGAGTGTCCCTGAACACAGCAGTTTGGTCTTACTAGAAGGGAAGTTGCAGGAACACTGGAAGGGCATATGGTAGGAGAGGAAGGCAGCGAATCATAGAGGGTCATGTAGGACCTTGTTACTCAAAGTGCTATCCCCAGCCCTCAGCATTGTCCTTGGCTGGAACTTTTTGGAAATGCAGTTCCTTTGGCCAGATATTCTACATCAGAATTTGGATTTTAACAAGATCCCCAGGTGATTTGTTTGCACAATAAAGCACGAGTAGCACTGGTATAGTGGTGTTGGGCAGATCTGAGGAAGACTTAATTGGAAGCTGAGGGACCAGAAGTTTTTCTCAGCCAGTCTCTATATTTCTCTTCCTTCCTCACCAAGAATGGACTCCTCAGGGTAGCTTCAAGTTTAATTTGGGCCTTGAACTCCTGCTTTCTGCTGCTTGATTTCAGTGACACTTAACCCACACCCCCAATCCATGCAAACCTCACATGAAAAGCCTTGGGTATATGAAGATAAAAGGAAGGTATCAGGGACACTTTGAAAAATCTTGAAGTTGTGTTAACACAACTTAATATACTTCAACTGTGTAATGGTTGTCAGTTTTTCACATGTATTTTCCTCACTTCAGCCGTGTGAGATCATGATCAATCTCCTCATTGTGTAGATGAAATAATTGAGACAAGTAATATCAAATGTTGAAAGTCACATGGCTGAGGGAGAAGTAAAAAAAAAAAAGAAAGAAGAAAGAAAGAAAGAAAGAAAGAAAGAAAGAAAGAAAGAAACTAAATTGGCTTTTCTAATACAGAGTTCAATGATGCTTCCTCTTCTCTAAGTTGCCTTCCTAGCTCATGAGCTTATGGAACTCTGATCTCTTGCTGTATTGTATTATAACATCATTTTTCTCAATATTTTATTAAGTAATCTTTACACCCAACTTGAACCCATAACCCCAAGATCAAGAGTCACCTGCTCCCCCGAATGAGCCAGCTAGGCACCCTAATCATCATTCTGGAACAGAGGATTTGAGGACACTGGGAGTTGGGAGACCCTCAGAGGTCCACTGGAGGATGACCATGTTTACCTGTTCAAGGAGTTGGGATTCAGTGAATTGTTAAAGCAATGCAATTCTTTTAACTCTTTCAGCAGTTACAAAGGGAGGCAGAACAGAGCCAGGACAAAAGTTTAAGTCAATTTTAGATTAACTCTAAATAAGAATAGGGATCAAATTCTGATATGAGTAGCCTTGCTTTCCTTTTTCACTGCTCAAGAGTATTGAAGACCATGACTTCAGACCACTACATTATGGCCAGTCTAACGTTTAGAGCTCATCTTAATGATTGAATTAAAATGAGCCTTTGGCTCAGGGCATGATCCCATGGTCCTGGGATCAAGTCCCACATCGGGCTCCCTGTGGGAAGCCTGCTTCTCCCTCTGCCTGTGTCTCTGTCTCTCTCTGTCTCTCATGAATAAATAAATAAAATCTTTAAAAAAAGTCTACATAGATAATTTGATTTATCAAATTGAAACTGGTCATTGCTTATGTAGTTAAGTTGGAAATAAAGATTGTCCAATGTCCAAGTTGGATATAGATAGAGTAAAATGTCCCACTCCTCAATTATTCAGCTTTTGATAATGGTTGAAAATGGTGATAAGGGACATGTAGAAAAATCACGAATGTCTTTAGATATGTTTGTGCTCTCTTCACTATTTTCTGTGAGGGTTTGGGATCTTAATCCTTTCTTTTGGCTTGTGGAGAGAAAGTGGAACTTTCTCATCATCAAAATAGGAGTGCTTCTCTGCTCTGGTGGTTCCCAAATAATACTTTGGTCATCCAAGGCTCAAAATAGCTCTATATTCAGTTCTTTGGCAACTTTAGCTCAGAGGGAAATAGTGTTGCTTAAAACCTACACCCTGAAACTCTGCATACTGTTAAAAGTTCAGAGAACAGAAATCACAGAGAGAAAAGGTAATATTTAAGAGATGAGGTTAAGAAAGTAGAAGTATGATTCTTGATCTTCTGTTTGTTCTTGTTGTATAAGAGATATTTTTTTTCTAGCTTTGGAAATTCCACCTCTTATTGGAAATAAAAATCCGGATTTATCTGAAGATTTGAGGGACCTCTATGCCTTCACTAAAATCAAAGATGTTAGCTTTTAACATGGGACTTTCCCTTGTCATTTACTTCATAAGAATAGGAACACCGGGGTATGTGAGTAGGGGTATGTGAGTAGAGGGAGATTCGATTAGAGTAGGGGGCAGCTAGAAGAGAGAATTACTGACTTTTTGTTAAATAAATATGTGTGTATATGTATTTAAATATGTATAGTTTAATTTTTTAAAATATAGAAAAATATTTAATTTTAAAATATATATATTATTATATTATTAATATTATATAAACATAATATATATTAATCATCTGGTATATATACACATGTATATGATGATTAATATGGTAATAGATCTGTGGTCAGATCTTCCACAGATGACCAAGAAACATTAAAAAAAAAAGTTACCATCTTGTATTTTCTAGTGTGTGAGAGGGATTCTAGAGGCTAAGGAGCCCAATCTAATCCTGGAAGGGCAAAAAAAGGAAATCATAGTCCATATAGCCTGTGAAAAAAAGAGGCAGTTAAGATGGAATGGAAATGACTATAAAGACTTAAATACTACAGATACTGCCAGGGCACACTGTTTGTTGTGGGCCAGGTTAGAGAAGATAAACTGCAGAAAAGAAAAAATAACTTCTCTCAACTCAAGAGGAAATGCTTTTCACACAGGTGCTATGGGCACCAAATATGACTTGCAAAAAAGGTGAATTTAAGGAAATCAAGAGAAGAGCATCCAAGGAGAAAATAAAGCATTGTTTGTTGTGGCTCAGGTGTCTGGGAGCTTAGAATGAATAGACTGTGACACTAGTATTATTAGTGAAAAGAAAAATTTTATTGACTACATACTGTGTAGATGTCTGTTTAGATCTGACTATGTAATCTAAAATAGCCAAACTTGTGGGGTCTGAGTCTGAAGTAAAAACAAAGATGGGTAATTTGTGGAATACTTCTGTCTGCCTAATTCCAGAGGCAAAACTCAAGGTTTAGAAAGAGCTTTTATAGCCTAAAGATCACAGAGACAGAATTAAGGAGGAAATGCTATTTCAGCTCAGAGTTATGAATGTCTGGTGAGATGTCTGCCCATCCCAACTTTAGCAGATAAATAGAATAAATCAGTTGAATACTATACTTTTATTTGACTCATGTGTAACCATTACAGAAAGAAAGAGAAAGCTCTGCAATGTGAACTTCGGCATGAGTTTGTTGACCACTGCCTTTATTCATTTGTTTATTCATTAATTTATTCATTCATATGTTCACTCATTCTATAAATAATACTTGAATGCCTAGGAAAGGATCAGGGAATATTCTGAGCCCTAAAGCTACAGTTGTCACCACATAGACTTTATCCTCTGGCTCACAGAGTTTATAGACTAGTAGAGAAATAGGTAAAAACAAAAAACAAGATGATTTCAAATGACAAAATTACTATGAAGAAAGAGAATAAGATGGCATTATAGAGATCCGTTGCTTTATTTTTAATAAAATAAAGAGGATAGACTGCTTATGTACAGTAGTCTGGGAAGTCCTCTTTTAGGTGTCCTTTAAATTGAGACCCATGGTAAGAAGAAACCAGGCTACATTAGTGATATACATATATTTAACAGAATACAAAGGAAATCTAATTTATTTCAGAATATGTAGATTGGAGATTAAAGAATAATTTGCTAGGATGTAAAGTCCTTATATTTTTTAAGGAAAAGAATCTCTCTCCCTCTTTCTCTCTAATTATTTCTCTTTATGCCTCTCAAATGTGGAAACTAGCAATTCTTTGTGTCCATGAAGTTCATACATCTCTGTCTTCTTTTCTTTTTAAAAGATTTTATTTATTTATTCATGAGAGAGAGAGAGAGAGAGAGAGAAGAGAGGCAGAGACATAGGCAGAGGGAGAAGCAGGTTCCCCACAAGGAGCCCGATGTGGGACTTGACCTCAGATCCTGGGATCACGCCCTGAGCCGAAGGCAGATGTTCAACTGCTGAGCCACCCAGACATCCCTCATCTCCGTCTTAAGCACAACAGAAAGCACATCTAGACTTTTATAGTTCTTAAAAGGAAAAAAAATAGTTTCAGTCCATCAGAGTTCAAAGAGTTGTCTTTGATACAGTATTGTGTGCATGGTAGTTGCTCAATAAAGACTAATTTAGAGAATGGAATTTTGTTTAGAGAATGGAATTTTGTTTAAAGATGGTAGTTGCTGGGGATTCCTGGGTGGCTCAGCGGTTTGGCACCTGCCTTTGCCTGGCATCATCCTGGAGTTCCGGGATCGAGTCCCACATCAGGCTTCCTGCATGGAGTCTGCTTACTCTCTGCCTGTGTCTCTGCTTCTCTCTCTCTCTCTCATTCTCTCTCTGTCTGTGTCTCACATGAATAAATAAATAAAATCTTTAAAAAAAAAAAAGATGGTAGTTGCCAAATATATACTTTTTGGTTAAAGAGGAGGTTAAATTTAATGAGATCATATCATGTTTTTATGATTCTTTTCTAAATACTCTAAAATGCTTTATTACTCATTCCACAGGTAATTGCCATTCACTTGACTAGATAACATATAAGAGTATTAATCCTGAGAACAGTAACACTGAGTCGTGATTCATAGTGTTGGTTCAAAGATGGGATTCGACTGAGAGGAAGGCTTCTGTCTCTATCACTCAAATGTTACTTAGATAAATAACAGGATAAGGGAAAACACACAATGAGAGATCACCTTATACCTGTCAGAAAGGATAAAATTTAAAAAAAGATAAATAAAAAATTGTTTGTGAGAATGTGGAGAAAAAGGAACCTTCATGTAACTGTTGGTGGGAATGTAAATTGGTATGGCCCTTAAAGAAAACTGAATGGAGTTTCCTCCAAAAATTAAAATGAGAAATACTTTATGATCCAATAATATCATATAGTACTGAGTCTTTTAGTACTAAGTCTCATTTTCATGCTGAGTCTTTACCCAAGGAAAACAAAAACATTAATTTGAAAAGATGAACACACCCCTATGTTTATTGCAGCTCTATGTACAGTAGCCAAGATATCGAAGCAACCTAAGTGTCCTTCCAGAGAGGAATGGATAAGGAAGATGTGGTACATATACATAGTGGATTATTATACAACCATGAAAAAGAATGAGGTCTTGCCATTTGTGACAACATGGATGAACCTGTAAGGTATAATGCTAAGTGAAATAAGTCAGAATGAGAGAGGCAAATACCATTTAATTTCATTCATATATGGAACTAAAAACAAAACAAATGAATAAAATAATAAAGAAGCAGAATTCGATCTGTAAATATAGATAACAAACTGATGGTTTGGGAAAGGTGGTAGAGGGATAAACAAAATGGATGAGTGAGAGATACAGGCCTGCCGTTATGGAATGAACAGGTCATGAGAGTAAAAGGCACAGCCTAGGGAATATAGTCAATGGTATTGTCATAGGGTTGTATGGTGAGTAGACCTCTGGATGGTAGCTGCACTTGTGAGGGGGCATAGCACAGCATATAGAGAAGTTGAACTACTATGCTGTACACCTGAAACTAATGTGACATCATGTGTCAACTATACTTAGATAAAACATAAATAAAATAAATGATGGACTTTGAAGATTCTGAGCTAAGAAAAAAGAGAGAACATATTTTTATATATGCTGTTTGTTTTCTGACTAGATTGTAAAGTACATGAAGATAGAAGACAATGATTTATGCCTTAGAACTCTAATTTCTAGCATAGACAAATCACAGATATTACCTAATCTTTAAGACTGTGTGGTGAACTGCAAAAACTGTTTTTAAAGCCAGACAAACTGTTTTGAATCCTGGTCTGCAGCTTGCCAGCTCTTTGAGGTTGAGCTAATTGATACGTCAACTGAACCTCACTTTTTTCACCTATAGAACAGAAATCCTGCTACCTTTATGGTGGATTTTGAGATTAGTGATACTTTAGGCAAAGTAACTATGGAATAGCTATTAATATTAAAAACAAGAAGAAAAATGGGCAGACTGTGCTATTGAGTTCTGTAAGGGCAGGAAGAGGAACTGGATCTTTCTGTATCCACAAGTCTTGGTTCTTAGGAGTAGATACTCAACAGGTATTTGCTGAATGAGGAAATAAATGAATATTATGCTTCATGATTTGAGATGGATAGGAAGTTAAGAAATACAGAGAACTGAAGAATTTAAAGACTGCATTAGATATCACTGTATCCACAAATTTCCTATTGCTTCTAGGAGGAATACTGTTACATTATCTCCAGAAAGAAAGCTATCCCTTTTATTCATAAAGCACTTCAAAAGAAGCACTTTCAATTATTCTTATTTTCCTAAAGCAATTTCCCACAAGTCAAACCTACAAAAAAATTAATCAAATAAACAATACCAAAACACTTCCTCAAATGTTACTTGTAGGAGTTACCATGGAATGATTCTTTGAACAGTTGCAGTTGGGCCCAGGGAGGAAGTGCTGAAGATTACTTGGGGTCTTTAGTTCTTAAATCTTGCTGTGCAATAAGTGAAGAAGTCTGATGAAGCTTAAAGAATGTTCTAAATAAGGCAATTGAATGGCCTCTGTGCTTAGAAAAAAGGACAGTAAGTTCTAAGAATTTCTGAGGGCTATGATCAAAATCTGCAAGTTAGTCTACACACCTGTTGGAAGGATTAATATTGACATAACGGGAAGGTAGACTTAGACCTTAAGTAGAAAAAGACTCAGCTTTTCCGAAGACCTGAGAATCTGAGATAAAAAGCCTATTGTATACTGATGGTAGAAATAAGGGGAGTTACCAAGGAGCAAGGGAATTTATCTAGATACAGAAATATCTACACCAGATAATCTGAAGAATAGGGTCGTGGAAAGAATACTACTTATAGGGGCGCCTGGGTGGCTCAGTTGGTTAAACATCTACCTTTGGATGTTTGTAATGCTCCAGTCATTACCTCAGGGTCCTGGGATGTAGCCCTGTGTCTGGTACTCTGCTTAGTGGGAAATCTGCTTCTGTCTCTCCCTCTGCCCCTGCCACCCACCCCCCATTGTTCCTGGCTCATGCTCTTCCTCAAATAAAAATTTTAAAAAAGGCTACTGCTTATAATGTCTCAATTAGACATTTCTGTTTTGGTGCTTGCAATGAACACAGCCCTGTTCTTGGAAAGAAATTGTCCCATCCTTCACCTATAGCCTCTTCTGGAAAACTCTCTGTGTGACCACGCTTTTGCCACCCTGCCTCCTCCTGCCCTAATTGTGTTCACTTCAGCCCTACCACTATATACTGCAGAGGGTGTCTGCTAACTGGGCATTGAATCTATATACTGGCCAATGCAAAATGATAAAATGGACTAAGGAAATTTGTTCTGGACTTTGAGGTGGAGGTATTAGTACAATATGGCTTAGTTAGCAAAGGAAATTGAAGCTGAGTCATGCAGCAAACCCATGAGTTAAGGGGTCTTAAGAAACCTGAGTTGTGAGAAAGCAGGCTGTGACTAACCAGAAGTTATGAAGCTGAAAAAGGGATGCAAAGCTAAGAGGAAGGGATTCATAGTGCAGGCAGCACCAGGAAGAGAAGTGCATATCCAGAGATGGAGATTGCTAGAGAGTAGCTGAGTCATATTTATGATTGACAGATATTAACCATCTCCTGTTTTCCTGCAGCTTTGCTCTTTTATAATTTCTGCTCTTACTGAGTTTGGAGTTTTCAGGGTTTTTTTCCTGGCTCACTGAACAATATATGTTCACAGTACAACCCTATTCTTTGTGGTAAACCTACTTCATAACCAAACTATCCCAATTAAAATGTGTATGATGACTAAGCAGCCAGTTTTCCTTCACACATTCTCAGTTTTATGTATTCCGTCCCAGTGTTCACAGATGACCAGCAAGGTTGGATCTGTTAATGGTTTGAAAAAATATGATTGTTGTATTCTTTGCTGGCCTAATATAGTTTGCAGAGAAGTAAAGAGGGGAGAGAGAAGGAAGGAGTAAAGAAAGTTGGGGAGCAGAAGAGGAGGGTAGGAGGGATAGACGAAGAAAAGGAAGGAAAAAAGAAGACTGAAAGAAATAAGGAATAAAAAGATCGAAAGATTTGCATAGGAAGAATATGATCCAATAAGTGGTGGGCAAATCCACTTAAGTGCGTTTGGAGTTTAGGGAGATTTGTTCACCGAGGAACCTGGGTAGCTCAGTCAGTTGAGCATCTCACTCTTGGTTTCAGCTCAGATCATGCTTTCAGAGTCCTAGAGTTGAAGTCTTGTTGGGCTCTGGGCTCAATGGGGTTCTGCTTGAGGACTCTCCCTCTCCCTCTCCCTTCCCTGCCCCGGGCTTGCACTCTCTTTCTCTAAAATAAATAAATAAATAAATTTTAAGAAAAGATCTGTTCACCTATAATAAGTCTTTTAAAGTTACCATCTGTCAAAAGGAATAAGACAGTCAATTTTGAAAAATTTTGCATGCCCAAATACACAGGTCCTAAATCTGGGTAAATAATATGCCTCCAAGTATAATGTAAAATAAGCAGTCTCAAACACTATTAAGAGAGAGGTGGTGTTTGCATGTTACTTGTGTAGCAAGAATCCATCTACTATTAATATTGTCTAAAAAAAATGCATTAAGCCTCCTTATAGAGCCCAGAAAAATATTAAGGCAAAAAATGTCTGGATGTCCCTGGTTGAGTTCACATAAAGGAGGCAGGCATATTTCCATATAACAACTCAATGGAATAGTTATAGCCACTTCAATAATACAATACAATAAAATTTATTTTTATATTGGGTCATAAAATTACTATACCAGAAGTGGTCAACAGTTTATCAGTTCTCAAAATGGCTAGTGTAGGATGTGGCTGGGAAAGGTGTAAAATCCCTCAAATGTGTCTAATTATCCCAAACTGTAGGCCCAAGGGAAATATTCTCCTAACCCTTTCTGTTGATCAGTTTATGTTATAAAACATATGGGTTGATGACCCTTACAACAGAGTTTTGCTTCAGTGGATAATGTAACTACAGATCTCTTTTATTGTACTATAAATACTCTGTCTTCCCTTGAAAGAGTATTGCATTCATCCCGTGTCTTTCTCAAATTGTTTTCTTGTGTCATTATTTCACATATTAACTGAACATCACTAAGCCCTATTTAGAATGAATGAGTTCTGGAAAAGAACTGTTGAAAATGCCTTCGGCTTCAGAGCATGGAAGTTTGTTGAAAATACCTGGGACCAAATTTAAATTCCAAACCCTGTCTCACCAACAGTCCCAGATTAGAGGAAAAGGAAAGGTTTAGAAGCCATTTATGCCTTTTTTTCTTCAGGCTTTAAGAATAAGTGTGTGGGTGAGAGAGAGAGAGAGAAAGAGAGCAGCTCTGAAACATTAACACTGAGATGAAAGAATGAAAATCAGGGTACTTAAACTTGAACCCAAGTTCCATCACTTACCAATTGTGTGGTCTTAGCTAATCCTTCAATTCCATTTTCTCAGCAGTAAAGTATCAATAATAGCACCTTCCTAATAGAGTTGTCATGAAGATCAGTGAGCAAGAGCCTGAAATGCCCCTCACGTGGTACTTGGCACCTAGCAAGCAACTAGTAGACGTCAACTGCTAAAAATGACCATAGCTGTTCTTTTTCTTTTTTTTTTTTTGTAAGATTTTATTTATTTATTCATGAGAGACACAGAGAGAGGCAGAGACACAGGCAGAGGGATAAGTAGGCTCCCTGCAAGGAGCCCAATGTGGGACTTAGTCGCAGGACCCCGGGATCACAACCTAAGCTAAAGGCAGATGCTCAACCACTGAGCCATCCAGGAGTCCCCAGACCATAGCTATTCTTGATGTAAGTGGTTTTTGTATGTAGAGAGAGTGATTTCCTTTTTTAATGTCCCCTATGGAAATCATTGAGAGAGGTAAGGGGCAGCCTTGGGTCAGAAGAGTCTTACATTAAATAAGGTTGAGGGATACCTGGGTGGCTCAGTTGGTTAAGCTCTGCCTTTGGCTCAAGTCATGATCTCAGGGTCCTGAGGAGCCCCACGTCAGGCTCCCTGCTGAATGGGGAACCTGCCTCTCCCTGCCACTCCTCCTGCGTGTGCTCCCTTGCACTCTCTCTCTCTCTCTGTCAAATAAATTAATAGAAACTTTTTTTAAAAAGAACAAAAAGAAGAAAAAGAAGGTTGGAAAAAAACTGCATAGCCCAGATGCCCTCATAATGATCCTAAAGGCAGGAGGAGAAAACTCTGAAGACAGATGAAGGAACAAACGTAGAGTAAATTTATCCAAGTGTAGTATTCCATGCACTGCTGGCTTATGATACTCCTGTCACTTGCTCCTGCTCCCACTACATTGAAGGCTGGGTTTGGGGTGGCAAATGGTGAACGGAAGAGAAAAAACATCCTTTTCTTTTTTTCATTGAAATATAATTGACGTATAGTATTCTCTTAGGTATAGGGCATAATGATTTGATATATGTATATATTGCAAAACACATTAAGCCTAGTTAATATTATTAATAGATTACCACTTTAAGCTTAGTTAATATTCAGTATCAAGAGGACAGTAGACAAAAGATGCAGAAAACAGGGTGGAGAGAAGCAGGTGAGAGTGAGGATAAATGACATTCAAGCTTTGTCTCAATATTTGATTCCTGACCCATCGTGACCATGATTTCTGAGCAATACAATCAGCTAGATGCCATGGCACCCTCAGAGAATCTAGTACTTCTGGCTTGTGCCAACTGTCCTGTGTGCTGACACAGCTGTACAAAGGGAGAAACGGAGGAACGTCTAACTGGTGGTAGGGATTGATGCCTCTCCAGTGCTATTAATTACTGCCATTGTTTCCAAGGGCTGCCACACTGGAAACACAATAGCAGTTTTCTTACACATTTACCTGAAAGACTGGTGTCTGACATCATTTCGGAGGAGTAGAGGTTGGGGTTATAAGCATAATGTATTGTTTTGCTGACATATGCCAATGTTTGGAAAGTCTTCCAATTTTAAAGGAGGAAAAAAAAAAAAAACAACATAAATTGTAGTCAAAGGAAAAAAAAAACCCACAAACCGTTGTTTGGTTTTCCATCTTCCCTGGGGAGCAGCTGCTGATTTCTCTCTAATTTTAGCTGCTATTGCTTTGAGCTAAACTTTCCATTTTTATTAAAAAAAAAAAAACTTTGAGTCTAGAGGATTACAAGCTCCTGTGCTTTTGATTTTTAATAAAAAGCGAGCATTTACCTCTGAACAGTAGCAGCAAGAAAGGGAATTAAACCGGAGGCTAGTGAGCTGACCTTTAGAGGGGTGCCGATCCAGAGGGAGATGAGAAATTTAACACACATCCCTTTTCTTTCTCATGTACACACTCTCCAGCTAATATTCTTCTTTTTATATTTATTTAAATGGGGGAAATCATTTGATTTTTTTTTAATCTGTGTGCACTAATGTTTGCGTTGCATGAATTGCCTGAGTGGATGAAAGTCCTTCCAAGTGCTATGCCTACTGGTATGGTTGGATTTTCATATGTAATATGAAATGAATGTTGATGGTGCTGATAAGATATAGAATAGAAAGAGAAATCACATATCCATCTCTATACAAGACTACTGAATGGGGAATCTGGGGTGATGCATGACACAGTGAAACTAATCGCTCCAGCATGGCTGACAAAATACTACTTGCAACTGGGAATATGTATACCCAAATTGCAGGGAAATCTCATTCTTGAATCTGTTCACTTTTTTATAGGAGAAAGGAAGCATAGTAAATTTAGTCTAATTTGCATATCACTTTTCTGTAAAACAAGTATATTCCTGTGACATTAAATGAATACCACTGTTTAAAGAAAAATGGGCTATGATCCATGAATTCAGTTTACAAATTACTGTTTGCTACTCCCCAGTCCTCCCCCACCACCAATTCTAGGCAACAATATTTTGTTTCTGTCAAGGAGCTCACCTGTAACTAGCTTAGGATACAAAATGTTGAGCCTCAAACTCGGCCTTCTACTTCTTTTGCTTTCCTTGTTCTCCGTTTCTCCTACCTCTTGTGAAAAGAGTCCCAGCCCGGGAGAGTAAAGGTTGGGAGTTTGCATTTCTATTTGAATTCATCGATAGCTTTACTTCTCTCTGTCAAATGGATCACTACTCTTACAGAATTTAGTTCTCTTTATCATCGAAAAACGCTTCACTTGCAGAGAAAATATTTAAAGAAATACTTGTTAGAGTATCCAAACATAATGTATTGCATGAGTTTTGTTTTCATGACTTTTACCTTCACATGGTTATTGGCATTAGTTAGATGTGTACATTGAATCCTGAGTTGTGTTTAATTACTTTTGTTATTTAATTTATAATTTCAAGTTAGCTAAAATTATACTATGGGATAATGGAAACCTCTCATGGAGCTAATTAGACGACTAAGGATCATTTATAAAGGTCAGGCTGGCAGCTGGCTTGGGAGAAGGAAGTTCACTGGCTAGAGAATAGCAGTGAAAGGACAGTCTATACAGAGTTAAAGAATCTCAGACTGGAAGAGCTTCAGAGATGGTCATGCCCAAACCTTTCCTTCTCTGGGGATAGAGATTAAATGGAAACAAAGTTCTACATCTTCCTGTGACTTGCTATGAATCTTTAGATGAGTCATTTAATTTCCCAATGTCTGGTTCATATAATCTATCATTAAAACCCTAGCTTTTGATTAGTGCCATGTAGGTTGTCCAAAGAGTTGATGCAACTTTGCTGCCATAAGTGGTAAGTGTGTTTTCTTAAAATGATGTATGTATGTATGTATGTATGTATGTATTTGAGAGAGAGAGCGAGCGCGCACCTGAGTGAGTGCACGGGAGGAGGGTGGGCAGAGAGAGAAGAGAGAATCCAAAGCAGACTCCCCATTAAGTGCAGAGCCTGACTTGTGGCTCGATCTCATGACCTTGAGACCATGACCCCAGCTGAAATCAAGAATCAGACACTGAACCAACTGAGCCACCCAGACACCCTATGAGTATTTTATTACTGAATTTATGGAAGACACTTATCTTCACAATTTAAATGAAGAAATTTGTGACTTCTTACATGGATTCTTGATCCAGTTGCTCACTTATAAAACCTCTTTTCCTGCTACTAATTAAAGATGAAAATCATGGACTGTATCTGTTTCCTTCATTTTCTCTTTCAACATCATGCAGACTAGATTGCATTCTTCTCATCACAAGAACAGTACTCATGAAAATCACTCAAGCATCCCTCCAGTCAATGTTCCTCTTCTCTACTTTCATTCTCCTTCACTTCATTTTGATATTAACTCTTATAGTTACCACCTCATATTTGAAGCACACCTATTTTATTTGCTTTCCTATAGTGCCCCACCCTATTTTCTCCCAAATATCTTTCCCTACATTCATTTATTCCACAGCCATTTATGATCACCTACAATTTGCCAGGGATTTTGCTGGGCATGGAGGGTATATAATGAATAATAAATGATTCCTGAAACAACCTAAAAAATATAAGAGGGGGAGAATTTTGTAGGAAATATAGGACTGTGTGATACAGTATGAAATCCTGCTCACAAGTAAATCCCAGTGATCAGTAGTTTCAATCCAGCATCTTAACTGCTTCGCTAGGACCAATGATGGCTCCATCTTACTCGAATGATCACATCTCAACTCTTTAACCTATGGTCAAGGTCCTGTATCAAGTGTCCCTTTTTCATCCATTAGTCTGTATTTTTCCTTAGGTCTCCCCACAGAGACATAGTTGCTGTCGTCTCTATGACTTGGTTGAAGTTTATCTATCCCAGATTACACTTGATTTTCTCCAACTGCTCAAACAGTACTTTCTTTCCTAACCCTTTTCCCTTCAAACACTTGGGATTTTTATTTGACTACATTGACTTTCCTCCCCTCTCTGAACACTGTTAGCTTCTGAACATGCCTTTGTAGTCCAAAATTTAGCTATTTATCATATACCAAAGACACATCAAGGACATGAGCTCTGGGGTCATCATTTACTAATCGAGTGATGGCTCCATGTTTCTATTTTCTCCTCTGTAAAATAAAGATAATAATAGTTTCTACGTCCTGGAGTTCTGGACAGGATCAAAGGAGGAAATAGGTAGGTAGGTACATGACAGAAAAATAGAGATATTCCTTCATCACTTAGAACAGTTCTTGAAACAGCAAACACTCAGCAAAATGTCAGATGCTATTATTATTGTATATTTACATTTGTAAATTACTGTCCTCTGGGTATATGTCTTATACCTTTAAACATAAATTTTTAAAGATAGTCTCTATATTTTATTTCTTCTGTAGCCAATAGAGAGCTGTCTATGGTGCTTGTCATATAACAGACAATAAAATTGACTGATTGTGGTGTTTAACAGCTATTTTTTTTTTTCCCCTTTGGCTCTGTCTCTGCCCCAATATAGATTCATAGATTTCCCTCCTCTACATTTTAAAAACATATGCTATGTGCTATGGGTCTCAGTTTGAGAGGCTGTCTAAAACTAGGTATAGAACTAGAAAAAGAAAGCAGAGATGAGACTGCGCCCCTGATATATCAGGGGAAATATTTGATCCTTAAAGTGACTTAAGGAAGAAGTGGGCATCTGAATGAATTTTGGAGGCTTGCTAAATAGAACTTGAGACGTAGACATTAGGATATGGGTTGAGTCATTCCAGATGGATGGGCTGAAATGAGCAAAGTCTGAAAGGCCAGAAAGCATCGAGATAGGTTTGGGAAAATTACAAATCATTCAGTTTAGTGGGTAAAACATAGTACTGGAGAAAAAACAATAGAAAATTTGGATGAAATACTGAATTTTAGGGTCAGTCTTTTTAAGCTTGAGTGATATTTTTATCTGATTTATATTTTTTAAATATCATCGTTTGGTAGATTAAAAACCTAGAACTCAATTTTTCTTTCTGAGAATTATGAGACTCTTTTTTTTGTTGTTGTTTTGTTTTTAAGGGAAAATGATTCATTCTTAGGCCTTATATATGGCATGTTTGAATAAGAGGAGTTCAGCTTTATATAAATGTTGACAGCTCTAAAAACAGCAGTACTAATGGTCAAGCTAAGCTCTCCATACAGCAACCCCAGAGGGCTTCCAGAAGCAGGCAGGGGAGTTCTGAGTAAGAAATGGCCCCTGGAACTACCTTATCTGTCTTTACCAGTTAAACCCACAACTATTTTCTAGCACAGCTAGTTTCCATAGATACCATTGTGAGTTTTATTTTCCTTTTATTAAGGTGGACTCATTTCACATTTTACAGGATGGAAAGTGCTAGGTAGGGATTCTCCTCTGAGCTCCCACTGCATTTCCTTTTTAACTTTATTTTAGTATTTGGCATCTTGTGGTGTAATTTATCTGTTCATGTGTCTTTCTTCCCCACCAGCCTGTGAGCTCTATCAGGAGTTTCTTGAAATCTTTGCCGTGTTTCTGGCATTGTACTAACGGTTTCACGTAGATAATTTATTCACGTTCATAACAGTTTTATGAGGTGGATACTATTGTTAATCTCATTCTATATATAAAGAACTGATGTATAGGGAAGATAAGAAAATTATTCAGCTTGTATAATTAGTAGATGTTAGACCTAGGATGTGAAATCAATGTAATTCCAGAGCTTTGGCTCTCAAGTATCATATCATATCATGCAGAAATGACTGTCAATTGAATGTGTGAATAAATGGAACAAATGTCATTAAGTGCATTTTTGGTAGAAAGAGCATTGAATAGGGAACTAGGAAACATGACCTCTAGTCCCAGTTCTGCTTCATACTTAGCTGGGTGACCTTGGGCAATTATCCTAACTTCTTTGAACCTCATTTCTTTACTTGGTTATTGTGAAAATATAGTAATATGACATGTGTGAAAGCACAAGGCCTGGTACATTCTAAGTTTTTATAAATGCTAGTTTTTCTTTCTTTCTCACCCTTCTTTGCCCTGAGAGGCCTGTGAACCAACCTTGACTTTTCTATAGCATATGACATCCTGTCTCAGTCTATGCCCACCCCCCAGGGGCCAGAAGGTCCTTGCCTGCACTTGAAGGAGGGGGAACATGGGCAGCAGCAGATGATTATTGAGAGAGCAGAACTCACTGAGGTTATTGCAGCTGCCACTTCAATGACCGATGATGGCAAGGGGCCACCACATCAGGGCAGGGCTCCACGTGTCCATGCTGGGTGCACCCGCTTCAAGTCACTCTGTATCTCTAATGTGAGTTACACATGTAATTATCCAGGCAGCAGGCTAAAATATCTCCACAGATAGCAAAGTTTCATCAGCAGAAGGGCATATTTTGTTTCATGTGACTCCAGCAGAGCACTGCCAAGTGTGATAAAGCTGTGGTGATTAATTGAAGGACAAGTTAGAAAGTCATGGAATAATATGTTGTCCCTATGGCCAGGCCTCCATGGGTTAAGCAAAGCAGAAGGTTAAGGAACACACCTGAATCTTTCAGAAAAAAAAGATATTCCACAAATCATTTTTAGCTAGGAGTCCTCACTAGAAGGCTTTTCCAAAGAGCTCAGAGTCCATATTTTTGTGACTAAGTCCTTAATATTGACTAAAACTATCACTGCAAAATAAATCACGTTTTATTATTTCTTTTATTTTTTTTAAGTTATTTATTTGAGAGAGTGAGAGAGGGAATGTCTGGGGGGCAGAGGGAGAGATTAGCACAGAGCCTGATGTTGGCAGACCTCATGACCCTGAGACCACTACTACTCAAGCTGAAACCAAGAGCTGGATGCCCAACTGACTGTGCCATCCAGGTGCCCCAGAAATCATATTGCAGATAAAATTTTGTTGGGGAGCAATGGAATGAGTGAAATGCGCATATTCTGTGAGTTAGGTGCATGCCTATAGAGCAAAAGAAACACATATACATGTTTGCAAAGACACTTAAAAAATCATTTCAATAAAAACTTTATTATTCTCTTATTTCGTTATTGTTCTTACTTCCGTTAGGTTGACCTCAGGTTCCTGACAGGAATCCTCTTTTGTATGTATGAGGCTAGAGACCATACTTCTTGTAAGGAGTATAGACAGCTGCTATGCCCTGTGTAATCTTGTGCACTCAAGAACTCGTGAGAATTGTGGATAGTTTAAAAGGCATAGAACATGGAAGAAAAAAAAAACAAGGAAAAGGAAAAATGAAATAGATTATGAAAAAAATGTGAGGAAGAAGGAAGACTGGAAATAAAGAATTCCAAATGGAAAAGAGGGAAGGAAAGGAAGGAGGTGAGCATGGTCAGGAGGGGTATATGCCGCCAGCAGTCATCTATGGTGCCACATAGTGACTGACTCTGTCAAGGATTCTTAGACTGACTCTTGGGATATTAATGATCATATTCGACTTAGGATATTTACATCATATTCTCTAAATAGGTCAAAGGAAATTCCAGAGACCATCAGGGTTGCTGAGCCAACATTTTTTTTAAGATTTATTTTTTAGAGAGAGAGACAGACGAAGAGAGAGGGAAAGAGAGGGAGAGAGAGGGAGAGAGAGAGAACCCTCAAGTGAATGGAGGGGACAGAGGGAGAGAGAGAGAGAGAGAGAGAGAGAGAGAATCTCAAGCAGACTCCTTGCTGAGTGAGGAGCCTAATGTGAGATCTGAGCCAAGGCTCATGACCGAAGCTAAAACCATGTGTTGGATGCTCAAACAAGTGAGCTACCCAGGTGCCCACTGAGCCAACATTTTTAAGGAGGACTTTATGCCTGACCTGCTACTTCTTTTACTGCCATCTATACCCAGTGCCCATATAAATACATTGTTCATGATCTGGCACAGTGTTATTATTTTTGTTTTAATTTTTGCCTTTCTTGGGGGGAACTGGTAAGAAGAGAGAATTGGGAATGTACTGGGGCGTTTTGAGTGGTGAAACCAAAGGGTTGAGATGCACAGATCTAGACCATCTTTTACCTGCTTATTGATGAGAATGCAACTGAATCAGAGTTATCATTTGTTGATAGATTGCATCTTTTGCTTCCCTTTCCTACATGGCCACTCTATCTCAGATGAAGATTAGATCACTTGGTACCATTTACTCCTCATACAAGCATTAGTTGTTGCTCAGGGCTTTATTTTTTTTAGATTAAGTAGATTGTTTTAGTTTGTTCCTTCATTCAGTCAAAAGGTATTTATTGAATACTGCTAATACAACCACTACCACAACTACAGCCCTGAGTTACCATTTATTAAAAATGGATATTATTATGGTTTACCTGCTTGACACATCATCTTATTTACAGTTTATAACAAACCTTTGATGTATATATAATTACGTAAGCAACCAGGGCTCACATAAGTTTTATAATTTGCTAAAGTCATGGTGTTTGTAGTGGTGGGGCTAGAATTCAAACTGAGATATATCTGGATCTAGAGCACTATGTACATCACCATGCAAGAAATAGGGTTGGGCCCATACAAAAAAAAATGCAAATAAATAAAATAAAGCACTATCCTCTAATTTAAAATTTATTGTATGAAAAGACAGATCTATAAATAACTCTAATTCATTGTAAGTGGTGTTGAATGTTCTGAGCAGTGATTTTTCAAATGATGCATCAGGATCACTTGGGGGCATTTATTAAAAATGTAGATTCCAGATTGCAACCAAAAACCCTGGGTTGGGGCCCAGGAATCTATTATTTAAAAAGAAAAATGTGTGAAAATCTCCACTGATTCCAAAGCCCAGCCAACTTTGAGAACTGAAGTTAATCCTTAATAGTCAAGGCAAGGGGCGCCTGGGTGGCTCAGCGGTTGGGGCCTGCCTTCAGCTCAGATCCTGATCCCGGGATCCGGGATCCAGTCTCGCATCAGGCTCCCTGTGGGGAGCCTACTTCTCCCTCTGCCTGTGTCTCTACCTCTCTCACTCAGTCTGTTTCTCTCATGAATAAATAAATAAGTCTTTTTTAAAAAAATAGTCCAGGCCATATATTATCCCTTCTAATAAGAAGGGGTAAAGGGTAAAATAGATTCAACAAGAAGTGGAGGTTGTGGAAGGCTGTTTGAGGTTGTTTAGTTAATAATTTCAGGGTTATTTAAGCCTTCAAAATCACATCATGATTTTTGGAAAATAGTTGTCAGTAACTTTAGACTAGCATCTACCAATTCTATAAATGACTATCCTTAACCTTTGCTGGCTTGAATAGATCTCCTGTGTTAAGGTACACTTAAATTGTTGTACTTTGTAAAAGGAGGGCACGTGGTGTGATGAGCATTGGGGTATTATACCATATATTGGCAAATTGAATTTAAGTAAAAAAAAAATTTGCACTTTGCTATCATAATTAGATGTTCTAACCTTTCAATTTACTTGGGATAGTAATCTAGTTACTAGATTGTATGAAATCTACATTTTGTATGAAAACAAAACAATATATAATCATTATCATCATTATTATCAAGTTATAACTGTCAACATTTTTGCTTAGACAGTATTTGTATATGATCAAGGCACTTCACCTCTCTGGGCCTAGACTTTTCATCTGTGTAATGAGGAAGTTGGACTAAATAACTTAAAGTTGTGAAAATACATGTAGCTAAGATCTTGGGCTGTCATCCCTCAGTACGCTATTACCCTAAGACATTTTTCTTTCCAGTTGGGAAACTTCTTCATAATTCAGTAAATATAGAATGACTATTTCAAAGGCCAGCTCTGGAATAACTAGGAATCATTCTGGGCAGACTTGAGGCTTGTGTCTGAAAAGCTATATATACAGAAAGCCTAGAGGATCGAAATAGTCCAGAACATTTCAGGACTGGACAGCTGATGAGTGGGTAAAGGTTGCCTGTGCCTCACTCTGTCAGCTTGTCATTTTAATGAATATCAGAATCACCCACACACCAAATCGAGAAGCCAAGGACCTCATCTTAGCTGAGAGTGAGCCCTCTCAGAACCTGGTTCTTGAAACAGTTTCAGTAGCTAAAAAGTTCCACTCCCGCCAGCTGCTGCGAGGACTCCTATTGCAGGAATTCTGCGACCTCTCTTGTCCTTGATTATAATATAGGCGAAAAACTGCCTCGAAAAGATAAAGATACGTTACATGATTTACAGTCTGACCTTAAGATGCTCTTGACGGTATGTCTGAAGGAAAAGAAGGAACGACTGTTCCCAGACAGGTTGAGTTCTTTCCTTATCAGAAGGGTTAAAATAAATATTCTTTCTCTTCTGTGCCTTCCTAGTATTTCTCTGGCTGATAAAAGGGGAGATCTGTGTTTTGGACTGAGAGTTATGGGGAAGCAAATCTGAAGAGATGGAACAAACTTTTTTTTCTTTGCCAGTGCACAAGAAGTGTGAGTTTGCAGAAAAAGAAGGACTTGTCGATTAGAAAGGGGGTTGGCCTGGAAAGGGAGAGTCACTAAAGCAAGGGCAGTAATGCCCACCAAAGCAATAGTGAAGGAAAGTCTTGGCTGGCAGGCTAAGCATTCTAGCAATAAGACAAGTTTGTATTGTTGGCCAGATTATCATAACCAGATGCCATGAAACGTTTGACTCATCCAGTCATTCTCCTTGTTCTGATTTTGTGCCCTCTAAACCAAACTCAGATCTAATGTTTTTCCAATGAGGAAAAGACGCTCACCATGCTGGAAGCCTATGTGAGAATTTTCTTTTCCATTATAAAATAATAAACCGTCATTCTTTTTTGAGTGCTTAAGTGTTCATTTGGCTAATGAGCAAATGCTCATGCTAAAAACAGTGACTGGTTAAAACTGTACTGTTTAGTACAGGAAGTAGTCACTAACCAAATATAGCTATTTAAGTTTAAATTAATTAAAATTAAGTCAAAACTTAAACTCCTTTAGTCAATACAAACCATGTTTCGAGTGCTGAAAGCCACATGTAGCTAGTGACTACCATACTGAATAGTGCAGATTATCAAACATTTCCATTATCCCAGAAAGTTCTGTTGGGCAGTTTTGGATTAGAAAACTTAGATTAGATTAGAATTAGATTAGAATTCTCAATTCCTTTGTCAGATCATTCTTGGTAATATGCTGTGCCTCAGTTTGCCTTTGAAATAGAAGAAGGATGCTGTCAACCAAACAGGAATTATGTGGGCATTTTTAATGTAATTGCTAATTGATGCTTTATAAATAGAACAAAGAAGAGTGTTTGTATATTTAAATATTAATGTGAATAACACTCCTCATTTTCATCGTGTTCCATAGGAACTCTATTTAATAGTTTTAAACCTCTCCATCATTCCAACAACTTCTTTGTAAAATGAGGTGGAGGGAAACACTGAAAGGTTGTCCTTGATCTTGTCAAAGAATTATAGGCTACTGTAAATTTGTAAAATGTCTAATATTAAACATGAACTTCTGTGGGGTGCCTGGGTGGTTCAATTGGTTAAGCGTCTGTCTCTGGCTCAGGTCATGATTTCAAGGTCCTGGGATCAAGCCCCATGTCTAGCTGCTTCTTCCTCTGCTTCTCTCCCTCTCCTCTCAGCCCCACCCCACGCTCTCTCTCTCTCAAACAGATAAATAAAATCCCTAAAAAAAAAATGTGAACTTCTGAATGAGCCAAGCTTTACTCACAAAAGTACTAATGATGATACTTTATATTTGTGTGCTACCTTTCCAAAATGCCCTCATGTGCATTCTTTAATTGGTACTTAAAATAACCCTTTGGAGTAGACTCCAGGGTGCAAGAGGGGGGAGCAGGGTGTGTATTTTCATCCCTATTTTACAAGTTCAAAGAAGTTAAGTTACTTTCTCAAGGTCATATGGTTTGAGTGTCAGCAATAGAACTTTTGACTTCTTTTTTTTTTTTTTTTTTTTAGAACTTTTGACTTCTAAGTTCATTTTTGGTTCTGTTTTACCACGCTGTTCAGTTATCAGGACAAGTACTATATTTTAGAAAGGTCAACAATAGAAAGAGAATGGGAATGTTGAGGATTTGGAGTCATGAGATATGGGCTGAAAATATTCCCCCTTCTTCCTCTGGCCCAAAGAAGCACTCTTGAACCTTTGGAAGTCACAGGAGAAAAACTACTTTTCATCTTTCCTTCCTACCTGCTTGACTCATAGAACATAGCTTGCGTGCATTTCATTCATTAATCCAATGGGAATGAGCATTTTTCCTATGCCAAGCATTTGCCAAGCTGTGGGAGATGTAAAGCAGAACAAAACAAACCACTAATACTGAGGGAGCTACATTTTGATGGGAAAAGGGATAAACCTTGATTACCATCCTGTAGCATCGATGCTAGCATAGTGCTTGTTACAAAAATGCTCTGACAGTGCAAGGGAAAGGGTGATTCTTTTTCTTTTTTTTTTTTTTTAAGATTTATTTAGTTGAGAGAGAAAGAGCAGAACTAATGAAAGAGAATATGAGTGGGGCCAAGAGTGGCAGAGAGAGAGGGAGAAGTGGGCTAAGCACAGAGCTCAATGTGGGGCTCCATCCCAGGACTCTGAGATCATGCCCTGAGCCGAACATAGATGCTTAACTGACTGAACCACCCAGGTACCGCAGGGTGATTAGTTCTGTCTAGAGGGGGTGGTCATGAAAAACCTCCATATTCTTTTTAGGTGACATGTGAGCTGGACCTTAGAGGGTAAGTGGGAGCTCACAGGTAAAATTTAAAAGGAGAAGCATTTGGGTACCTGGGTGGCTCAGTCGGTTGGGCATCTGCCTTTGGCTCACATCATGATCCCAGGGTTCTGGAATCGAAGCCTGCGTGGGGCTCCTTGCTCAGCAGGAAGCCTGCTTCTCCCTTTCCCTCTGCCTGTAGCTTCCCTTGCCTTCTGTGTCAAATAAATAAAATTTAAAAAATAAATAAAAGGAGAAGCATTTCTAAGTAGAATAAATACCATGAGCAAAATTATGTTGATTCAGAACAAATTAAAACAGTAGTCTGTATTGTACTAACTGTAATCCTGGCATTTTGTAAATATATTAAAAATCTCTTCATCCTTTTAACAACACTAGGAGATAGTTACTGTTCTTATCTGCATTTTGGAAATAAAAGAAACTGTGGCTCAGAAAGGTGAACTAATTTACTCTAGGTTCAAATATCTCATAACTGTTATAATCAGGAATCAAATGTGCTCAGCCAAATTCTAGCAATAGTGCTCTTAACAACGTAGTGGTGATAATAATGTATAGTCAGTTTTATAACCTGATTTTTCTTCCTTTTTATGGTATATCATAAGCTCTTTCCCAAGTCATTAGAATTCTTTACAAATGCTGTTTTAATAGTATAAGGACCCATCTTGCTGATGTATTATAATTTGTTTAACTAGTCCTTTATTGTTGGACATTAAGTTGTCTCCAATTTTTTACTATTTTGAATAAGAGTGCATGACTATTTTTGTGATTCAGAATTTTCTTCCACAGTCTCAACCTTCACAGACTCACAGAAAGCCCCAGAGATTTCCTTGGTTCTAGCACCAGACTGAACGTGCTCTATTTTGGATTATTCTTTTTGGAATTATCTTTAGTGTATTGAACAACACTAACTTGCTACTTCTAAAGACCCAGATATTTCCAGGCCTCTGCTACTTGGTTAGAATATTCTGAATGATTACAAATTAGTTTTAATATTAACCTAAGAAAAATATAATTAAGAAAGCAAATCAACTGAAAATGTTATTACAAACCCAAATAGAGGTGATTTCTGGATTATCTGCTCTTCTGAATTACTTATTACATCACTCTGTCCATTTGAGTGCTGGCAGTTTTTGATTGCTCTGCCCTATGTCAAATTTGGCAGAGAGAAATGTGAAGGTTTAGGTTAAGATGTGAGGTGTTTTTTTTCCCCCTAAATTAATGCAATTAAAATTACTAAGCTTCGCTTGACCCATACTGATTGTATATCTCTTTTCTTGCTTGGCGATGGCATCCATTTTAAAGGAAAAACCTAGAAATGCTGAGCGAGGAACACACACCCTTCATTTCCAAAAGGTTCATTTCCCACTTCTGCTTTAGATTGACAATGAGTTGTAGTTCAAAGGCTGCCCTGCAGGAAAGCTCATATACCCTATAATTTAGAGGGCCTGAGACGCCTCATGGGAAACTTGGTAAAACATTCTATTTAGAGACATGCCTGCTGATATGACACATATTTTTATAGTTATACCTCTTTATTGCTGGGACATAAAACCTGTTTTCACTCAAAATGTGCCTGCTTTCAGAAAATAGAATAAGAGACATGCAGAAAACAGCGATTCTATTATCGTGTATTATAACTTTTGTTTTATAGTTCTCTTCTGCAACTCATCTCTTTGCCTTGTAGCTATGGAGTCTGGACAGGAAAATCTACACATTTCTTCCACCAAGCCCAGAGATGAACCCCAAGTTAAAGACTAGTAATACCTGCTTTGAAGGACAGTTCTATAGCCCTCATGAGCTTTCAACCAGTTAGGCCTTCCGAGTACAAGTTCAACAGAATCATTCATTCAGTTCTTCATTCCTTCATTCCCATGAGAAAGTCATCTATACAACCAACATTTCAGAAATACTGGGTCTGTGCTAAGAATTGTTCCACTTGTTGCCAAGAATACGCACATGAATAGAAGATTCTGACACTACCCATTCCATGTCTCTCAGCAAATGATCACCCCTTGTAGATCTTTATATATGGAAACATTCCTCACTTTCTGACTAAACATTCTAATCTGACTATACTTTCACCCATCACTTCAGTGACCCACCTGTTACAATGGAGGGAGGGGAAGGAGGTGTGGCTGCTGCCTTCTATCTAAGGATAATCCCTTCACTTCTCCCTTCCCACCCGCTAGCATTTCAACTTCTTTAGAGGGTACGGGGTTGCACCTGCATTTATGTACCATTGTTTTTTTCAGGGTCAGGCACAATTCTAGGTACATATAATAGTTTTTCAATAAGTATTCGTTGAATAAATAAGTGAATTTTACCTGAAAAGACTGAGAGCCTAATGTGGAAAATTAGATGTGTACTGGGCACAGAATAAAACCTCAAAATATTAGCTGAAGAAAAATAAATATATGATTAAAAACACTGAAGAAATATGTTCAATATCAGAGACAGAGGGAAAATACTCTTCAGAAGCTCAGATTCCCTCAAGCTGAGATATGGGAGCAGTTTTTTATTTGTGATCATATTTCAAAATATACTAACTTTGGTTTCTCCTGGAAAGCCATTTTCTTGTATTATATTCACTAGATTAGATAATTTTACTTTTCAGTATCCTATTAGAAAATGAGTCCTAGGAGGACACTCAGAATACACACAAAACTGTGATGAATATAAATGATATAATTATTTTTGTGAAATTAAACACTTTTTCACTGTTTTTAAAAAATACTTTTTTGGATTTTATTTATTTGAAGGAGAGTGAGAAAGAGAGCATGAGTGTGGGGGAGAGGCAGAAGCAGGCTGCCTACTGAGCAAGGAGCCTGATGCTGTGCTGGATCCCAGGACCCTGAGACCATAACCTTAGCTGAAGGCAGTTGCTTAACCTACTGAGCCACCCAGGTGCCCCCACTGGGTTTTGATGTTTGTACTTTCATATCAGTGTTATGTATTTCTTCACCCTTCCCCTGTTTTTTTTTTTTTTTTTTGAGCTAGCCCATACATTATTTTTTTTTAATTTTTTTTTTTAATTTTTATTTATTTATGATAGTCACAGAGAGATAGAGAGAGGCAGAGACACAGGCAGAGGGAGAAGCAGGCTCCATGCGCCGGGAGCCCGACGTGGGATTCGATCCCGGGTCTCCAGGATCGCGCCCTGGGCCAAAGGCAGGCGCCAAACCGCTGCGCCACCCAGGGATCCCTAGCCCATACATTATTTTACCTAAAGAAGATGAAGGATAAGAAGGAAATGGAAATGAGACTAGAGGTAGTAGATTCTGCTTGAGTCAGATTCTTTTTTATAAGTTTTCAATTTTAATTTCAGTATAGTTAACATACAGTATTATAATAGTTTCAAGTGTGCAATACAGTGATTTGACAATTCATACATTTCTCATTGACTATCATGGTAAGTGTACTCTTAACTCCCCTTCACGTATTTTACTCATTCTCCCACCTACTACTCCTCTGTCAACCATTAGTTTGTTCTCTATAGTTAAGAGTCTCCTTTTTTTCCTTTGCTCATTTGTTTCTTAAATTCCATGTGTAAGTGAAATCATATGTTATTTGTTTTTCTCTGACAGACTTATTTCATTTAGCATTATACTCTTTAAATCCATCCATGTTAATATTCCTCAGCCATTAGAAAAGACAAATACCCACCATTTGTTTCGACGTGGATAGACCTGGAGCGTATTATGCTGAGTGAAATAAGTCAATCAGAGAAGAACAAACATTATATGGTCTCATTCATTTGGGGAATATAAAAAATAGTGAAAGGGAATAAAGGGGAAAGGAGAGAAATTGAGTGGGAAATATCAGTGAGGGTGACAGATCATGAGAGACTCCTAACTCTGGGAATCGACCAACGGGTACTGGAAGGGAGGTGGGCGGGGGGTTGGGGTGAAGACTGGCTGATGGGCACTGAGGGGGTCACTTGACATGATGAGCACCAGGTGTTATGCTATATGTTGGCAATTTCAACTCCAATAAAATATAACTTAAAAAAAATAAATCCATCCATGTTGTTGCAAATGGCAAGATTTTTTTTTATGACTGAATAATATTACACACTACACACACACACACACACATACATATACATACATACACAACATGTCTTTATCCATTAATCTATCAGTGGACACTTGGCTGCTTCCATAGTTTGGCTATTGTAAATAATGCTGCAAAAAAATAGTGGTGCACGTATCCCTTTGAATCAGTGTTTTTGTATTGTGGGAGTAATTACCCAGTTGTATGATTACCGGATTGTAGGGTAGTTCTATTTTTAATTTTTGTGGAACCTCCTTACTGTTTTCCAGAGTGGCTGTATCAGTTTGCATTCCCACCAACAATGTACAAGGGTTCCCTTTCCTCTGCATCCTCATCAATACCTGTTGTTTCTTGACTTTTTGGTTTTAGCTATTCTGATAGGTATGAGTTTGTATCTCATTATAGTTTTAATTTGTATTTCCCTGTTGGTGAGGATGTTGAGCATCTTTTCATGTGTCTGTTGGTCATCTGCGTGTCTTCTTTGGAAAGTTGTCTGTTTGTGTCTTCTGCCTATTTTTAATTGGCTTATTTGGCTTTTGGGTGTGAGTTGTATCAGTCCTTTATATATTTTGGATACTAATCCTTTATCAGACATGTCATTTGCAAATATCTTCTACCATTTCAGTAAGTTGCTTTTTTTGTTTTGTTGATTGTTTTCTTTGCTGTGCACAAGCTTTTCATTTTGATGTAGCACCCCATAGTTTATTTTTGCTTTTATTTCTCTTGCCTCAGAAGATATATCTAGAAAAGTCATTTGCTATGGTCAATGTCAGAGAAATTAATGCCACGCTCTCTTCTAGGTTTTTTTTTTGTTTTTTGTTTTTTGTTTGTTTGTTTGTTTTTTGTTTTTTTTTTTGTTTGTTTTTTTACAATTTCAGGTCTCACATTTAGGCCTTTAATCCATTGTGCATTTATTTTTGTGTATAATATAAGATGTGGTCCAATTTCATTCTTTTGCATGTAGCTATCCAATTTTCTCAACACCATTTGTTGAAGAGACTTTTTTCATCATATATTTTTCCTTTTTATTTCATTTTTTTTTAATTTTTAAAAAATTTTTATTTACCTTTGATAGTCACAGAGAGAGAGAGATTGAGGCAGAGACACAGGCAGAGGGAGAAGCAGGCTCCATGCACCGGGAGCCTGATGTGGGATTCGATCCCCGGTCTCCAGGATCGCGCCGTAGGCCAAGGGCAGGCGCAAGACCACTATGCCACCCAGGGATCCCTACTTTTCCTTTTTAAAAGATCAATTGACCATATAACTGTGGACTATTTCTAGGCTTTCTGTTTTGTTCTATTTATCTATGCGTCTATACTGTTTTGATTACTACAGCTCCATAATATAACTTGAAGTCTGCAATTGTGATACCTCCAGTTTTCTTTTTTTTTTAAGATTTTATTTATTTATTCATGAGAGACACACAGAGAGAGGCAGAGACACAGGCAGAGGGAGAAGCAGGCTCCCTGTAGGGAACCCAATGTGGGACTCGATCCCTGAACTCACAGATCATGCCCTGAGCTGAAGGCAGATGCTCAACCACTGAGCCACCCAAGAATCCTGGTTTTTTGTTTGTTTGCTTTTTGTTTTATTTATGTATTTATTTTTTAAGATTGCTTTAGCTATTCGGAGTCTTTCGTGGTTCCATACAAATTTTGAGATTGTTTGTTCCAGTTCTGTGAAAAAATGCTATTGGTATTTTGATAGGGGTTGCACTAAATCTATAGATTACTTTGAGTAATATAGAGATTTTAACAACAGTTGTTCTTCTAATCCATGAGCATGGAATACATTTCCTTTTTTAAAGATTTTATTTATTTATTCATGAGAGACAAGGAGAGAGAGAGAGACAGAGACAAAGGCAGAGGGAGAAGCAGGTTCCATGCAGGGAGCCTGATGCAGGTCTCGATCCCGGGACTCCAGGATCACACCCTGGGCCGAAGGCAGGCTCTAGACCACTGAGCCACCCAGGGATCGCCTACATTTCCTTTTTTTGTGTCATCCCCAATTTATTTATCAGTGTTTTATAGTTCTCAGAGTACAGGTCTTCCACCTACTTGATTAAATAAGATTCTTTTTATTCATAATAATATTTAATAATATTAATCTTGGCTCAGGCTTTGGGGTTTTCTAGGACTTACTTATTCAAGATGAATGAGTTGGTATAGGGTAGACCATGTAGTGCCTTGGTCCATTATGGTTTTCTCTTCCACTTACTCTTTTCTTAACCCAATAATTCTATTTTCTTTTATTCACCTATTTGTGTAAAAGAACTCATCCTAAAATGAAATCTTTTTGCTGTTACAAAAATACTGTGAACTATAATTGGGATATATTATGATTTTGAGTGAACGATAATATAATTTTGTACAGGCTGTATCACCATCTGTAATTCGTTGGCCTTTTCATTGAAGTAGGGAAGGACATTGGAACTATGTACTTAAGCAAAAGGATGCTGCTGTGTCCTTGATCTTTATTTAAAAGACAAACTTGTTATACAAAATTAGCTCTAGATGTCTGGTACCATCTTGAAATGTTAACACCTGAAGTCGAGTACTTTTACTTCTTCCCTCATCTTCATCTTGGATTCTTTAGCTCAGCTTGTGACTTTCTTTCCCTTCTCCATAAGGAAATTTTTTCAGAAACATAAACAGTAACATTCTTGCATAAATTTCTGTTCATTCTACTTCTGCACCACATGCACATCCCCTTTAGGTACCATCCACACCATTGCCTTAGTATAAGTCCTTATCAGCAATCACCAGGACTATAGGGTCCCTAATACTGTCCATACCCTAGACTCCCACCATAATTTATTTCCCCTAACTGCTGCTAGAGAACTCCTCGGAAAATCTACATCCGACCTTCTCATTCACCTGCTAAAATTCCTTTGTTTTTTTTCTATATTTTAGATGATTACAAACATGTCATACAGACCCATGCCGGCTCAGTTTCCTCTCCCATAGCTCCCTTCCCCACACTCATCCCTCATGCTTTGAACTTCAACAAATGTGTCTTGTTTGTTTCCTAATGGGCTCCATGTGGTTTCACAGCATTGACCCTGTAGTTTCTTTTGTCTGTAACAACTTCTTCATGTCTGAATGCCCAACTGTCCTCCACCTACTAAAAGAAACTTCCCTGATTATAAATGTTCCTTTCAATTTTTAACCCCAGGTCCCATGTTATCACTTACTCCTTTCTTTATGTATTCCTGTATCTTACCTAGTTTTCTATGATTATATATAGGAATGAACTCTTTGGATGTATCCTTTCTTCCAATTAACTCTCACTCTTTGAGGCAGAGATTGTCCCTTACTGGTTCTCAGGTCCTCAGGATGTGGTACATAGCAGTGTAGTTTAGAATATCTGTAGAAATGCGTAGAACATTCTACCAAATACTCAGAGATTAGTTAGCACAGCCAATGAGAGAAAATACATATTATTAACCATGCTCCATTTAGTAAGGTAAAGTTGTTTATGATCGGTTCATGATTATCCTTGAGAGGTTTTATAATGCTTTGCCCCTAATCTCACTTGTCCATGAGTATTAACCCAGCCCTGTCATTTAATACCCTTTTATCTACCTTTAAGTGATGGTGTCCCTTAAATTTGTTTGACTGTTCTAACACTTTCATCAGTTCACACTTGCTTTTCACAATGATATAAGAGATAGCAACCCAAATATCACACACCATATAAAAGATTGCTCTGTGCATCCAGTTGTTAAATCTGTTGTGCTCTAGGTATGCTCGTGCCAGTCTGTACATACAGATTATTCGCTCGCAGGGTTAGTGACTGTAACGTTTTTGATTAACCTCTCTGTACACTTCACAAGCACTTACTCTGGGCCATGTTTAGATCATGAAGATACCCTGAGTCACTGAGATGTTACCTGATATCTGTTGACATAGTTTTTATGAGTGTGGAATAATTCAGTGTTCCTCAAATTTAAGAAGAGTTAAAAACAGCATATTTTTCTAGTTTTATTCATTTCCAACTCAGACATAATGGACATTGAATTACAAATTAAAAAGAAGAAGAAGAGAAAGAAGAAGGAGAAAAGAAAGAGACAAAAATATATTACAGGTTACTTACATTATGCCTCCGTACCAAAATTTATCCATTCATAGACATTCAAATCTTCAATGTTTTTACCTTGAAATAAGCAGAACTTATCTATCAAATATTTTCTAAGCTTTAATGACATATGGCAATTTTCTCAAAATCTTTATTTCTCCCAAATATCTTCTACAGGACATAAGACTGCTGTAGTTTGCTTAATTCAACTCAGAGACAACTTGACATTTCAGTTACTATTTACTCTCCTCAAGATGAAGCTAGGCATTTGCAAGAGATTGAGAAGTCCTCTCTATTTGTTTCATTTTCCAGTGTTCATGGGCACACATTAATGCCCATTTATTTTTTCAAAAATAAAAACAAAACAAAAACAAAAACAAAACAAAACAAATAAAATAAAATAAAAAATAAAAACAAAAACAAATCAAGGTATATGTAATTTAGAACTATAAGCCACTTACAACCAAATGCTAGAATAGTTTAGAAACCTAGATTCTTTAATTTAGAAAAATTATGTATTTACTTGATAGAATGACAAATACATATGACTAAACTAATGTAAGATGAGTTTTTGCATCTAGTGTATCATAATAGAAAAAGTTATTTAAAAAAAGAGTTATTTGGGGGCTGAGGACTAGGTAATAGAAGGAGGAGCTAGTAAGTTGAGCATACTTACAAAGGGATAGGGAATTATAGGGGGAAAAATTACTCACATAAAATTTTGCCTAGGACTGGCCTAGGTATATGTATCTAGAAAGGAATATTTTTTTTCTGGAAAAGCGCTATGGTAAACAAAATGAGCATATTATATAGAATGCCACTGGGAATTACATAACATGTAGATGCTTTCTGTTGCATTGTGGGGCCCAATTATTACTGCTTTCATTTTGGAACACATACTTCCTTCTTGACAGATTGCCATGATCACTATAGTAAATGAATAGAGTTTAATATCTGGAGCCATTAAACAGTAGTATTTGTGACAAAGAAGAGACCTCAGCTGGAGAATTTATCTTTCTTTACCAAGAATTGCTCTGAATGGTGGGAATCTGAGTGAATTTTGTCCATGTTCACACAGTTGCAACTGACCATTTTTCTTTAGGAGGTCTTTTCATTGGGATTGGAAAGAACCAACAATTAGGATCAAATTGCCAGTTCTATCTTGATGGCTTTGTGTCAAGGAAATATTTTGCTTGCTATCTGTCTTTATAATACCTAAAATCATAATTTTATACTTTCATTAATTTTTTTCATTTACCTTATAAAAACTTAATTTCATGGTTTGGTAGGAATACTTTTTATTATGAATATGTATGAAATATGAGGTTCATTCATTTCTCCAGTGACTCATCCAATGAAATACATAAATCTCAAACCAATATTGGAAATACTTCTCCATCCTTTCAGGGTGGACAGGTTTCTCATGAAACCATTTTAAGGAAGAGATATAGTCTTGGAAATCAGCAATTTACCTCTTTCTAGGACAAGAGAATATTAAAAAAATGTTATTGACAAAATCTTCTATCATCTTCTTTCATCTGCATCACTGAATTGTGTTTGTTATTGGTCTCCCTCGTTGGTTGTATTTTATTTCTTTTTGTTTGTTTGTTTTGACCTCAGGTACAGGAGGTTGAGTTAATCTTCTCTTGAGTTCCGTGTCAGTTGTCATCAAAATCAGTTTGGTTGTCAGAGGGTCATATTTTCAGCTGTAGCCTACAAGTAATTTGATAGTCTGTCTTTCAGCCTTGGTGAAATACTTTAAGTCTTAGGCACATAAGTGTGGCTTTTTAATTGAGTAATTCCATTCCTGGATTTTCATTTTATTTTTATTTTTTTTTAAATTAATTTTTATTGGTGTTCAATTTACCAACATACAGAAAAACACCCAGTGCTCATCCCGTCAAGTGTCCACCTCAGTGCCCGTCACCCATTCCCCTCCAACACCCGCCCTCCTCCCCTTCCACCACCCCTAGTTCGTTTCCCCGAGTGAGGAGTCTTTATGTTCTGTCTCCCTTCCTGATATTTCCCAACATTTCTTTTCCCTTCCTTTATATTCCCTTTCACTATTATTCATATTCCCCAAATGAATGAGAACATACACTGTTTGTCCTTCTCCGATTGACTTATTTCACTCAGCATAATACCCTCCAGTTCCATCCACGTTGAAGCAAATGGTGGGTATTTGTCGTTTCTGATTGCTGAGGAATATTCCATTGTATACATAAACCACATCTTCTTTATCCATTCATCTTTCGATGGACACCGAGGCTCCTTCCACAGTTTGGCTATTGTGGCCATTGCTGATAGAAACATCGGGGTGCAGGTGTCCCGACGTTTCATTGCATCTGAATCTTTGGGGTAAATCCCCAACAGTGCAATTGCTGGGTCGTAGGGCAGGTCTATTTTTAACTCTTTGAGGAACCTCCACACAGTTTTCCAGAGTGGCTGCACCAGTTCACATTCCCACCAACAGTGTAAGAGGGTTCCCTTTTCTCCGCATCCTCTCCAACATTTGTTGTTTCCTGCCTTGTTAATTTTCCCCATTCTCACTGGTGTGAGGTGGTATCTCATTGTGGTTTTGATTTGTATTTCCCTGATGGCAAGTGATGCAGAGCATTTTCTCATGTGCATGTTGGCCATGTCCATGTCTTCCTCTGTGAGATTTCTCTTCATGTCTTTTGCCCATTTCATGATTGGATTGTCTGTTTCTTTGGTGTTGAGTTTAATAAGTTCTTTATAGATTTTGGAAACTAGCCCTTTATCTGATATGTCATTTGCAAATATCTTCTCCCATTCTGTAGGTTGTCTTTTAGTTTTGTTGACTGTATCCTTTGCTGTGCAAAAGCTTCTTATCTTGATGAAGTCCCAATAGTTCATTTTTGCTTTTGTTTCTTTTGCCTTCGTGGATGTATCTTGCAAGAAGTTACTGTGGCCACGTTCAAAAAGGGTGTTGCCTGTGTTCTCCTCTAGGATTTTGATGGAATCTTGTCTCACATTTAGATCTCTCATCCATTTTGAGTTTATCTTTGTGTATGGTGAAAGAGAGTGGTCCAGTTTCATTCTTCTGCATGTGGATGTCCAATTTTCCCAGCACCATTTATTGAAGAGACTGTCTTTCTTCCAATGGATAGTCTTTCCTCCTTTATCGAATATTAGATGACCGTACATTTCAGGGTCCACTTCTGGGTTCTCTATTCTGTTCCATTGATCTATGTGTCTGTTTTTGTGCCAGTACCACACTGTCTTGATGACCACAGCTTTGTAGTACAACCTGAAATCTGGCATTGTGATGCCCCCAGCTATGGTTTTCTTTTTTAAAATTCCCCTGGCTATTCGGGGTCTTTTCTGATTCCACACAAATCTTAAAATAATTTGTTCTAACTCTCTGAAGAAAGTCCATGGTATTTTGATAGGGATTGCATTAAACGTATAAATTGCCCTGGGTAACATTGACATTTTTACAATATTAATTCTGCCAATCCATGAGCATGGAATATTCTTCCATCTCTTTGTGTCTTCCTCAATTTCTTTCAGAAGTGTTCTATAGTTTTTAGGGTATAGATCTTTTACCTCTTTGGTTAGGTTTATTCCTAGGTATCTTATGCTTTTGGGTACAATTGTAAATGGGATTGACTCCTTAATTTCTCTTTCTCAGTCTCATTGTTAGTGTATAGAAATGCCATTGATTTCTGGGCATTGATTTTGTTATCCTGCCACGCTACCAAATTGCTAGGAGTTCTAGCAATCTTGGGGTGGAGGCTTTTGGGTTTTCTATGTAGAGTATCATGTCATCGCGAAGAGGGAGAGTTTGACTTCTTCTTTGCCAATTTGAATGCCTTTAATGTCTTTTTGTTGTCTGATTGCTGAGGCGAGGACTTCCAGAACTATGTTGAACAGCAGTGGTGAGAGTGGACATCCCTGTCTTGTTCCTGATCTTAGGGGAAAGGCTCCCAGTGCTTCCCCATTGAGAATGATATTTGCTGTGGGCTTTTCGTAGATGGCTTTTAAGATGTCGAGCAAAGTTCCCTCTATCCCAACACTCTGAAGGGTTTTGATCAGGAATGGATGCTGTATTTTGTCAAATGCTTTCTCTGCATCTAATGAGAGTATCATATGGTTCTTGGTTTTTCTCTTGCTGATATGATGAATCACATTGATGGTTTTACGAGTGTTGAACCAGCCTTGTGACCCAGGGATAAATCCTACTTGGTCATGGTGAATAATTTTCTTAATGTGTTGTTGGATCCTATTGGCTAGTATCTTGTTGAGAATTTTTGCATCCATGTTCATCAGGGATATTGGTCTGTAATTCTCCTTTTTGGTGGGGTCTTTGTCTGGTTTCGGAATTAAGGTGATGCTGGCCTCATAGAACGAATTTGGAAGTACTCCATCTCTTTCTATCTTTCCAAACAGCTTTAGTAGAATAGGTATGATTTCTTCTTTAAACGTTTGATAGAATTCCCCTGGGAAGCCATCTGGCCCTGGACTCTTGTGTCTTGGGAGGTTTTTGATGACTGCTTCAATTTCCTCCCTGGTTATTGGCCTGTTCAGGTTTTCTATTTCTTCCTGCTCCAGTTTTGGTAGTTTGTGGCTTTCCAGGAATGCATCCATTTCTTCTAGATTTCCTAATTTATTGGCGTACAGCTGTTCATAATATGTTTTTAAAATCGTTTGTATTTCCTTGGTGTTGGTAGTGATCTCTCCTTTCTCATTCATGATTTTATTAATTTGAGTCTTCTCTCTCTTCTTTTTAATAAGGTTGGCTAATGGTTTATCTATCTTATTAATTCTTTCAAAGAACCAACTCCTGGTTCTGTTGATCTGTTCCACAGTTCTTTTGGTCTCGATATCATTGAGTTCTGCTCGAATTTTAATTAACTGTCTTCTTCTGCTGGGGGTGGGGTCTATTTGTTGCTTTTTCTCTAGTTCCTTTATGTGTAAGGTGAGCTTTTGAATTTGAGTTCTTTCCAGTTTTTGAATGGATGCTTGTATTGCGATGTATTTCCCCCTCAGGACTGCTTTTGCTGCATCCCAAAGATTTTGAACGGTTGTATCTTCATTCTCATTAGTTTCCATGAATCTTTTTAATTCTTCCTTAATTTCCTGGTTGACCTTTTCATCTTTTAGCAGGATGGTCCTTAACCTCCACGTGTTTGTGGTCCTTCCATACTTCTTGTTGTGATTAAGTTCTAATTTCAAGGCATTATGGTCTGAGAATACACAGGGCACTATCCCGATCTTTTGGTATCGGTTCAGACCCGATTTGTGACCCAGTATGTGGTCTATTCTGGAGAAAGTTCCATGTGCACTTGAGAAGAATGTGTATTCAGTTGAGTTTGGATGTAAAGTTCTGTAGATATCTGTGAAATCCATCTGGTCCAGTGTATCATTTAAAGCTCTCCTTTCTTTGGAGATGTTGTGCTTAGAAGACCTATCCAGGGTGGAAAGAGCTAGATTGAAGTCACCAAGTATAAGTGTATTATTATCAAGGTATTTCTTGAGTTTGGTTATTAATTGGTTTAAATATTTGGCAGCTCCCACATTCGGGGCATATATATTGAGGATTGTTAAGTCCTCTTGTTGGATAGATCCTTTGAGTATGAGATAATGTCCCTCTTCATCTCTCACTGTAGTCTTTGGGGTAAATTTTAATTTATATGATATAAGGATGGCAACCCCTGCTTTCTTTGGAGGACCATTTGAATGGTAAATGGTTCTCCAACCTTTTATTTTCAGGTTGTAGGTGTCCTTCTGTCTAAAATGAGTCTCTTGTAGACAGCAAATAGATGGGTCCTGCTTTTTTATCCAGTCTGAAACCCTGCGCCTTTTGATGGGGTCATTAAGCCCGTTCACCTTCAGAGTTACAATTGATAGATATGAGTTTAGTGTCATCATATCTATTCAGTCCTTGTTTTTGTGGATTGTTCCACTGAACTTCTTCTTAAAGGGGAATTTTAAGAGTCCCCCTTAAAATTTCTTGCAGAGCTGGTTTGGAGGTTACATATTCTTTCAGTTCCTGCCTGTCTTGGAAGCTCTTTATCTCTCCTTCCATTTTGAATGAAAGCCTTGCTGGGTAAAGTATTCTTGGTTGCATGTTCTTCTCATTTAGGACCCTGAATATATCCTGCCAGCCCTTTCTGGCCTGCCAGGTCTCTGTGGAGAGGTCTGCTGTTACCCTAATATTCCTCCCCATGAAAGTCAGGGACTTTTTTTCTCTTGCTGCTTTAAGGATCTTCTCCTTATCTTTGGAATTTGCAAGCTTCACTATTAAATGTCGAGGTGTTGAACGGTTTTTGTTGATTTTAGGGGGGGATCTCTCTATTTCCTGGATCTGAATGCCTGTTTCCCTTCCCAGGTTAGGAAAGTTTTCAGCTAGGATTTGTTCAAATACATATTCTGGCCCTCTGTCCCTTTCGGCGCCCTCAGGAACCCCAATTAAACGTAGGTTTTTCTTCCTCAGGCTGTCATTTATTTCCCTTAATCTATCCTCATGATCTTTTAATTGCTTGTCTCTTTTTTCCTCAGTTTCCCTCTTTGCCATCAACTTGTCTTCCGTGTCACTCACTCGTTCTTCCACCTCGTTAACCCTCGTCGTTAGGACTTCTAGCTTGGATTGCATCTCATTTAATTGATTTTTAATTTCTGCCTGATTGGATCTAAATTCTGCAGTCATGAAGTCTCTTGAGTCCTTTATGGTTTTTTCTAGAGCCACCAGTAGCTGTAAAATAGTGCTTCTGAATTGGCTTTCTGACATTGAATTGTAATCCATATTTTGTAACTCTGTGGGAGAGTGGGCTCTTTCTGATTCTTTTTTTTGAGGGGGTTTTCCTTCTAGTCATTTTGCTCAGTGCAGAGTGGCCAAAAACAAGTTGTATTGGGAAAAGGAGAAAAAGAGAGAGAAGGAAAGAAAAGAGAAAAAGAAAAAAGAGAAAGAAGAAAAAAATAGGGGAAAAAGAGAAGAAAAAGAAAGAAAAAGAAAGAAAGGAGAAAAAAGAAAAAAAGGGGGGGAGGGGGAAGCAATCAGAAATCAAGAAGAAGAGAGAAAAAAAAGCACAAAACAAAACAAAAAAAAAAACAAAAACAAAAACAAAAAACAAAACAAAAAAAACCACGGGGGAGTATCTTCCGATTCTGTGTACTTTAAGTCCCTTGACTTCCCCTGGAACTGGTCCGTCTCGCTGGTCTTCTGGGGGAGGGGCCTGCTGTGCTGATTCTCAGGTGTTGGCACTTGGGGGAGCTGCTCTGCCCCTGCCTGGTGCAGGGCTCGGTGGGGGTTGTTCACCCCGTGAGGCCCCGGGAGGAAGCCACAGTGGCGGGGGCAGCTCTGGGACCCTGGATTCAGCCCCCGCAGTAGCTCCGGGGCTCTCCTTCTGCAGGGCCTGGGGGCTCCGGGGCGGGGCCGCTGATCTGCTCAGTTCCAGGCAGGAGCGTCCTTGCTGTCCTGGGCCCTCCCGGCCTCTGCCTGTCCCGGGGGAGGCCGGATCCTGGGCTGTGTCCCGGCGCCCTGTGCTCCGGGGCCTGCGCTGTTGGATTCGCGCTCCCGGCGGTGCAGCCCCCTCCGCGGAGCCGCCGCCCGAGCCTCTCCGAGCTGTTCCCGGAGCCGCGCAGCCCCCTCCGCGCGGAGCTTCTTCCTCTGCGCGAGCCGCCGCCGCTGAGCTGTTCCCGGAGCCGCGCAGCCCCCTCCGCGGAGCCGCCGCCCGAGCCCCTCCGAGCTGTTCCCGGAGCCGCGCCGCCCCCTCCGCGGAGCTTCTTCCTCCGCCCGAGCCGCCGCCGCTGAGCTGTTCCCGGAGCCGCGCAGCCCCCTCCGCGGAGCCGCCGCCCGAGCCCCTCCGAGCTGCTCCGGGCCCCGCCGAGCGCTGCAGCCCTTAGGGAGCTCGGCGCATCTCCGGGGCGCAGTTCCTCTGTTACTGTCCCAGGGAGCCCGAGGGCATCCCCGCCTTTCTGGGGATCCTGCTCCAATTCCCGGGGAGCCCCTTTCCGCGGGGAAGGTCGGTGCAGCTCCTGCCCCTCCGGGCCGGGGCTCTCCTGTCCTGGGGACACTCGCCCCGGCCTCAGCCCGGCTCCTCGCGGGGCCCCTCCCCCTCGGAGGCCTTTTGTGTCTTTATTTCTTTTTCCCCGTCTTCCTACCTGGATAGAAGCGCGAACTCCTTACTGTAGCGTTCCAGCAGGTCTCCCTTTAAATCTCAGGCCGAATTCGTAGATTTTCAGAATGATTGGATGGTTTTCTAGGTAATTTGTTGAGGACAGATGTTTTGGAGACCCTGCTCCTCCGCCATCGTGCCCCTCCCCCCTGGATTTTCATTTTAATAGAAATATTTAAACTGATAAGATCCTGGTTATGGATGATACCAATTTTTTTTTTAATTTCCACTTGCAAATATTAAAGATATTGTTTTAATTCCCCAAATATGTAAAAAAGTGTACTCAATATATTAACTTTTATTAGAGTGAAATAATATTCTAAGGCATTATTAGGTCAGTAACCACATATTAAAAGATTATTTATTGTTTTGTTTGTTTTTGCTAAGACAGGTACAAATGACCTAAAAGAGTTAAATCATTTCCCCAAAATGAGCACCCTGTTTCCAGAAGTTATATTAGTCTTATCAATATCACCTGCAGTCTTACGTAATGATATAGACGAGCCCGATCATTGCTATAAGTTTAAGTGCCTCTCTGTTATGAATCAAGTCAATGGGAGAGCAGAGAATAAACTCTAGTAAGACTCCCAAGTGGTTGCCCAGAGTTCCCCCCATGTGATTGTGTGGTTTCTCATGTCCTCTGTGCCCTGGGTTTGAACCTTTGGGAACTGAGGTCCAGCTCTTTTCTCTGCTTTCTCATATGGCTTTGCTTGAGCAAGCGGGTGGATGACTGAGTGCTGTTGCACAGCCAGCCTGCTTTCTTCACCTCTCTGCTAAATGGATGTGATCAAAATGTGCCTTAGACACGGGAGCCTAAATAATGGGGCTGCAGTTTCCTTGTGGAGCTCAGTAATATTTACTGAGCCCAACAGCTTCATTTTCCTTGGTTTCTGCTGCATTAATGGCTGGCTTTGGGGTGGGAGGTGAGAAGGGAGGGAGTGAAGAATTGCTGAGAGGGACTCAGGCGACGTGGTTAACGGATGGCCTTATTAGAGACACTTTCCCTAGGCCTAAGTGAAGCCTTTTTGTCTGAGTCGGCAAGAAGTGGGTCATTTTCCTGAGCTGTCAGGCTCAGTGCTTACTTGACTTGTGGCTGTAGCTGCAGCAAGCTGTGGGTTTCCCCACTGGTTTTCAGTTTCCTGAGATGTGCTATGAAGGCCCTGTCTCTTTAGATCTTCCCAGAGCAGGACAGGACTTCTACACAGACCATTTGTTTTCTGGACCATAGGCTGCCTCATAACTCTGCATGCCTCATGCACAACCAGCCACAGGTGGGGATCTCTGAATCTCTATCCCTAAGGCTGGGTCCTGTTCTGAGCTGATGCAATGGTCCAGTGGTTCCAGACACCTGGAGAGGAAGGAAACTACTGTAGAGTCTCAAAATCGTATAAGCATCAAGAAGCATCTGTATGTAGGATAAAGAGCAATCCTAACTCATTACTATTATTTCCCAATGTAAATGCATGTTATGATGAGTAACATTCAAATTCATTTGAAATATTTCTGAATCTATAGCAACATCCCATCACCACACAATTTTCAATCCAAAGGATATTCAAAGAATGAGCATGGTTCTAAACCATTCTTTTACAGTGTTTTCATAATATTTGCTAAGAATTTGCTCTCCATCAATACTGTTTCCAGTATGTGACATGCTGTCTCCTGTAGGCTCTATCTGTCACAGATTATACATCAATGACCTTTTAGCAAGTCAATAGTAATCCTTCCCCACCCACAGCTGTTGTTTTAGAAGAATTCGGTCACTGTGTTTCTACCTCTCCCACTCCACAGTTTAGGGCCTTATGGGTGGTCATTCCCTAGGGATATTAAAAGGACAGAATACTTAGATGGTCAAAACAAAAGGCAATCTATAGTCTATTACTTAGCAAGACTCTGTACTCTGCATCATTTGCATTGGTCTGCATTACCCTGTCACTCCTGCTGTGTTTTGGGTTTTGGTTTTTGAGGGTTTCTTTTTTTTTTTTTTTAAGTTTTGGTTTCATTGTCTCCCCACTCCCTACACACCTTTCTTCCAAAGTCCTTAAGTGATTGACATATATGTGTATGCCATATATCAGGATAGGCACTGCTCAATTTTAAAAAAACCTCTTCAAAGGGAGGTTGTACCTGTTTCTGAGTCTTGCAGCAAGAATGTGGGACAGGAAGGGAAACTATGATGTACCAGGAAATAAACCAGTATCACTAGACGGTCTCTTGCATACTTAAAAGTGTTAAGTGCTTAGTTTAGCTTGACTTGAGAATCATTTCCATCTCCAGCATGAAGAAGAATAGAAAATAAAGTGAAACTATGCCTTGAAATTAGTTCTTAAAACGTATATAACATACTTAAATTGATAGATAAGGAAATAACTTTATGGAGTTATTTTTTTCCCAAAAGCCACAGATTAATGACTGCATCTTTACACATTAAGAAGAGGACACTTAAATACATTTTCTGTTGAACAATACTGCCCAGTTTTATTTGTGTCTCTGTGCGCTCCCCTTACTCCCTGTCTTCTCTAACAAACTCCAGAAGTCAGAGAAAAGCTTCCTAACTTCCAGGTTTCTTTCTTTCTTTCTTTTTTTTTTTTTCATTTCTGAACACATACATCTTTCAAACACATTTAAACATGTTGGAGCCAGAAGATATAAAGCTGCTGGTTTTAAGTCCATGATTTATTTGCTAAAACCGGGCATGATTTTGGGCAGAAAATTAGAAAAGGGAACAGAAGGAGGGTTTCTCCCTTCTGTCCATGGCTCTGCAGGGATTTCTGTTGGAACCAGAAGAGAAGAATCAGACAGAAGGTTTCTTTAGCTTCCAAGAGATAGTAAGTCAATTGTTGCATTATATTTTAGGTATCTGTGTCTGCAACAAAAGCACAATGGATAGCTAGATGGATTTATAGATAGATACCTAGATGGATGATAAAGAGAAATAGAACATGCGTTGAAGAATTGTGTCACAGAATGCCTTTTGGAAGATTATTTGGCTGCCAGAGATGCCACACATAAAGAAGATAAAGGAGAGCCAATAAGCAGGAAATCTATTATGACTACAGAGTTGGTGAATTCTGGAAGAAGAGAAGGGGTGGTCGTAGGAGTATCACTGAAGAAGAATAATGAAGATAAAATTAGAAAACATGAGCAAAACCAAAATACTATGTTTTTTTTTCTCCTCCTGTGTGCTCCAAGGATAAACAATTACTTTTTCTAAAAAAGATAATTTTTAGCTAGTTTATTCTCATCCTATATGAAGAAGCCAATGTACAGAGAAGTTAGTGGACTTTATCAGTTTGCTTAGTGTGTCTTACAATAATCTTGAGATTTGTACTCTTAGTCTATCCAGAAAGACAATTCTGAAGACAAGAATGAAGGTAAAGGTATTGAAATATAGGATACTCAATGATTGTTGTCAAACTTAGCATTTAGATTTTAGGTAAATCAATAGATAGTATGATATTGTGTATCACTACCCATACAAGAAACATCCTTGTTTTTGTCCCCTCCAGGGAAAAACATAAAGGTTTCATTTGTCAAATAGAATGTATAGAAATTTTTTTTTTTTTTTTTTTTTTAGTATCAGGCAGTATTTTCTTTAGCACACAGAATATTATATCATGACTCTGCTCTCAGCCAGAGATCTCATTGCCCTTTATTATCTAGAGCAAATTGCTTGGACCACACCAATGATGTTGGATCCTTGGGAAGTTCAGTGGTCTCCCCAAGGTTTTAGTGATTCTGGTTAGAAGAGTATTAATAACCCCTGTGGATGTCAGTCTTCCAGTTTCCTTTGCCTCTGTATCTTCTGTGTATCTTGTCTCTCAGCTATTTTCAATTTAGATACAGAATTCAGTCTCTTCATTAGGATAAAAAAATATCCAGTGACATTTTGTTTTGTTTATAGACCTTGCAGAATATTGGAAAGAACATACTATGTGGTGCTTAGAATCCTTGCTGTACTTTTTGCCTCCACAAACAGAGGCAACAGATACTAGGAAAAGAATTATTTGACGGCATTCAGTCACATGTGGCGTTCAGTTCGAGTCAGCCCCTACTGACTACGTGATAGGGAGCTGAAATTTAAGTTTTTGGACTCTTGTCATTTGAGTTTCTTATCTGTAAAATAAGGAGCTTGAACTATTTTTTCCGGTATTTTCACGGTTATAGATTCCATGGGCCTCCATGGCATAACGGCTGTGTCTTCAACTTCTTTGAATCCTCCACAATAATTGGTTTGATGTATTACCCATGGGAATGGATTCTCAGTAGATATTTAGAATTTTTTCAAAAAAAGAAAAGAAAGAAAAAAAGAAAAAAATCCTTATTTTGGGATAGGCTTAACACCTGAAGAACTCAAATGGACATGTAACTGGACATGAAACTACCTCGGTTAGATAAAGCAAACACTGCTCCAGTCAAACCATAGTTCTTGGCTATTCTTACAAAATCTTTAACTGCAAATTGTCTGTAGGGTATTTCTTAAAGTAACTAAAGGTCTTATGGTTTAAATAATCCACAAAATGTATCAGCTTTGCCTTGTCCAATACTTAAGAAAAAAGTCTTTTTTTTTTATATTCAAAGTTTAGTAGGGAATTAACAAAGAGAGTAGATTAGCAGCTGCAATATATTTTCATCTCATTCTCTTTAGCAATTGAGTCAGTTTGTCTGTATGTGATTTGGCTGCAGTGACCATACTGATGCTGATACTTATACTGATATTCATACTCATACTTATTGCATTATGTGGCCAGATGATTCAGTTCATCCAGCACACACAGAGAGGGATCTTTTATATTCAGTGGAAATGGGTGCTTTATTCTAAATTATATCTTAATGTCCCTTCCAACTTTATGTAAGCAAGTATGTAAGTTTTCTAACATCCTATTCTAAAGGCATGAAAAATGCTTTACCCCCTTATTTTTTGGGGGACAGAAGGGTTTAAAGATTTTATTTATTTACTCACGAGGGACACAGAGAGAGAGAGAGAGGCAGAGACATAGGCAGAGGGAAAAGCAGGCTCCATGCAGGGAGTCGGATATGGGACGCGATCCTGGGACTCCAGGATCATGCTCTGAGCCGAAGGCAGATGCTTAACCGCTGAACCACCCAGGTGTCCCTACTCCCCCTTGTTAATCTGAGATCTATAACTTTAGGAGTGTATTTCCTCATATAGTGTCTCATGAATGCAACTGTATCGTAGCAAAATAATCCCAGAATCTTCCCTTTTGGGCTTAAGGCGGGGAGGGCATCAATATAGAATACCTATTTATTGCCTTTCTAAGTTCTATTCAGTTAAGGAATAAGACACAGAAGACAGTATCTCTTCTGATACAATGAGATGGTGACTTCTCTATTATTGATAATCATAACTGGAGCTAAAGCTATAGAACTGTGACTAAAATGATGTGCTAACACTTTCTATCCCCTCTCCCTCCAACTTCCTTTGTGCCTGGTTGTAGACCTTGGGAATGACCACAAAATAGAAAGTTTAACTCTACAAAATAGGCGCACTTAGAATTATATAGCTTTATGTTTCTCAAGGTGGAGAAAGAATAAATTCCTGTAGCATGCAACTGGTAAATGGAGGTCAGCTCCAGCTCGTCAAAAAATGTGGATCCATGGATGTCACATGATATCTAAATAACTCAGTCTTGGAGAGTCAGAAGGTCAAGGTATTATTGTACTGAAAATCCTTCAAGGTGGAAAATAGAAACCAGAGAAAGGATGCTCCCCGTCAGCATTAATTTTGCTCAGAATTAAAAAGTTCTGGGACACCTGGGTTGCTCAGTGGTTTCGTGTCTGCCTTTAGTTCAGGTCGTGATCCCAGGGTCCTAGTATCGAGTCCCACATCAGGCTCCCTGTAGGAAGCCTGCTTCTCCCTTTGCCTATGTCTCTGCTTCTGTGTCTCTCATGAATAAATAAATTTTCTTTAGTGTCAGTCAGATGTGTTTGACTCTCCAGGCATAGGACAACTGTGTGATGTCAGTTCTGGACACTTTTTATTTCTCCCTCAACTCTTAAGGTACGGTTTTCATGTCCTCTTTTATCACTCTCTTCCCTGTAGTATTTCATCAATCCTGGGTGTTCCACACAGGGCCATTCTCACATCCCTAAGGCCAGGAGATAAAATTTGTTCTATTAATTTCCTATTTCTTGCTCCCTTGCCAATGAGTTTTAATTGAGCTTCAGGAAGAGATTACAGGAAGAACTGGGCAACTTATAGCTCCTCCAATCTGGCCTGTTGTCAGCATAAATGCTGTAAGTTCTATTGGCAACAAATTGAATTACTATGCCCTCTGTCACCCTCCCTCACTACCCCCTATGCCCAGTCACTGCAGGCTTGAAAGTTAAGTGCAGGTTACTTTTGTTATTTGATGTTAGTGGTGAAATGGCTGACCCTATAATATCCCACATCAGGTATTATCCACACAACATATAAATTAACCTTTGATTCATAACATTTCTTAATATTTAAATTTAAATAGCAATTTAAGCTTGTAACATTGTATGTTGCTTTTAATACCTTGAAGCACAATAGGAAATGCTGATTACTATAATGCTGAATCTGTATGAATAGTATTTAAAAATCACTGCCGCTATGGTAACCAAAGGAAAAAAATTCTTACTCTTTATTATAGTCTCTTAAATGTTCTTTTTTACTTCAGATTGATTTCCACGTGTTTTTATTCATTTCATGTAAAATAACTTTTCTGAAATAGAAGTGATTATTTGTTTTGCTTCTTATTTCTGAATCTTAGAATATTCAAACACTTTAGTAGACTATAGTAAGATTTAGCAATCAGTGTTTGAAATAATTGTAGTAAAATCAGGACTCAAAATCACATAGAAACATTGTTCCCAAAACATTGTCCTCCCAGCCTATTTTATGAAATTCAACCATTAATAGCTGATAATCTTCACTGAAGAATCTACTGTATGGACTCATTATAACCAGTGTTCAATGTTAAATGGGTTTCCTTCGACTACCTGCAGTGGGTCTGGATTCTTACACTCTAGTGTTAGTAAGTACATGTGCAGGATGTATAGAATCAAGACGATGGCAATGATAATGATTCTTCTTTCTTTCATGTATTCGGTTATTCATTCATTCAACCCCTCAGCTAGACAACTAAACAACCAAAGAAGCAATCAACTAGTATCTACTAAGAACATTGTACATAGCACGGTTTTTATCTTGTAGATCACCTGGAAAGATGAAAAATAGGTTTTCTAGTATATGTTTAAAATAATACATGCACATGGCTGAAAACATTAAAATATAGAGTAGTCTCCTACCTTACCTACCCCCAAACCCTACTTCACAATTTATTGTTTGCTTTGTTATATTGATTAGCTCTATATATTTCACTGTAACACTTATAATGATATTATCAGATTTATCAGTTTTAGATATTGTTTGTTAACTTTGTGTTATGATAACAATTTTACCCATTCAAACCATCTGGTCATTTTCCCAACCTGATATAACTGTAAACATATTCTCAATTTTCTTACTCGCTATTTCCATTTTTTTCCATGAACCATATACAATATTCTTAATCCTTATTTTATAAGTTAAGAACATTTATGTTTCTTCTTGTTCCTCTAACTTGTTTTTCACCTTTTAAAAAATATTTTAATGGAAATTTGAAATAAAATGTAATTATTCTAAATTTCTTTTTTTTTTTTAAAGATTTTATTTATTTATTCATGAGAGACAAAGAGAGAGAGAGAGAGGCAGAGACACAGGCAGAGGGAGAAGCAGGCTCCATGCAGGGAGCCCGATGCGGGACTCGATCCTGGGTCTCCAGGATCACTCACGCCCTGGGCTGAAGGCAGCGCTAAACCCCTGAGCTACCCAGGCTGCCCTTATTCTAAATTTCTATACCCTTCCTAGTTTATAAAATTTTCAAGTTTGGAAGGTAATCTTCAGGGCTACTGATAGCCTCTATTAGAATTTAAAATGAAGACATATCCAGATATGGATATTAGCTATATCCTTCATAAGATTCCCTGATGTGATTGTAATCTAGATATGGTACTGTGTATTGACTCCTGTGAAAGAGAAATCATCTTGGTGGCAGCACCAGTAACAAAGGACATCCAGAAGAAGTATTGCGGCCTCGCAGGAAAAAGCAAAAAGATATAAGATGAACAATCTTTGCAGAAAATGGTGGTAGGTATAAGAAAATGAAGGTGGTTCAAGTGAAGGCCTTTGGGTTGGTATTCATTCATAACAAAAAAAAAAAAAAGAAAGAAAGAAAATACATGGAGAAAGAAATAGTTTTTGCTTCCTTCTGTTAAGGTTGACACAAGAATGTTCAAGAGGTAATTCTCCATAGGATTTAGACTTAAAAAGGTTAATGTGATAGCCTTTAGGTTATTGTACATTGATATTATTCTGAGCTTTACCCTTACTTGCTCTTAGGTTCACTGTCTTGTAAATGAACACTTTCAGGACAACAGAAACAGTATGTGAGCAAACCATTTAACCTTGTGAGCTTCAGTTATCTTCCCTGGAAAATGAAGGTGGGGAACAGGATCATTTATGAAGTCATTTTTTGGTGTTAAGTTTTATATTGTGGATCAGAAGTCAGAAGGCTAGACCAAGATACACTGAGGTTGAGTAAAAGATCTATGAATAATATCTTACATTTGTAAAGCACACTGCAAATTATAAACTTAAATGTTCACCTTGCCCTATTGATTTCTCAAGACAACTCTGGGATATGCATTGGGTGCACTTGCCTAAGACCTTACAATTAAATAATGGCTGAGTTGAGATTACAGACCTGATTTCCTTTTTCTTTAGTAGAATTTTTTCTCACTTGTCTTGTGAGGTAGACGATACAAAAGCACACAAGGTCTTTTATCCATACACGGTATAAGTCCATCACATAATAATAATAATAATAATAATAATAATAATAATAGTGTGATGTTATTTACTACTTGCATTTAATTATAAAATGTACATTCAATCCAAACTGCAGAAATGAAAGGAGTACAGGAGATTGTAAAAGGTAAATTTTAAATTAACTCATTTTGGTCAGGAAAGAAAATGCCTTCTGTACATCTTTTGTGAGGGGTGTCATTTTACATGGTTGGTGTTCTCAGAAAGAGTATGTCTCAAAAGGTGACAAACTATAAGTCTTTCTAGGATTTGATTTTGGGGGGAGGGGTGAGAATTGTTGTTACACAATTTACTTTGAAAATGATTGCTGAGTGGTGACCTTAGAGCTGGAGAAATTTGTAGGGCTATAGGGCTATGGAAGACAGTAAGAAGAGAGATAAAGAGAAAAAAACCCCGAGTTGTTGCCTGGCAGATTGTTCCATAACAATGGGAGATCTGCCAGGCACTTTTATGTGTGAGTCGAGGACTGTTTTTCCCAAGAAAACTGTAGATTAAATGCAACTTCTGAAGTCTGGTCTGTAAGCGGATGTGTCTATTTCATAACTGGGGAACTCTGCCAAAGTTTCATGTACCAAGAGTTTGTCTGAAGCTCTAGTGAGCACAGGAATTTGCAGTGGAGCATGAGAAATACCTGGACTTTGGGGAAGGAAGGAAAGGAACCACCAAAGCTTGATTGTATATCTGAACTGAGCCTTGCATAAATCCTATCCTCCAATTCTAACTCAAGTCATTTCCCAACCTAATATTAGTTGTGGCAAACCACTGAAGCCAACTCCTATTAGAATGAAAACATTCATCATGGCATCATGGAATGTAAGGAATTGAAAACACTCCAGATATCATCTAGGTCAAAGCACTCATTTTGCAGATGAAGAAACTGAAGTCCAAGGAGGTTAAGTGTTTTGCCCAAGTTAAATAGCTTGTTAGTACTGTATTTGAGATTAGGGCCCAGATCTCATGACTCCTTGGCCAGTGCTTTTGGTTAGATCCAATAGAGTCTGTCCATAAGGCCAAGTCTTTCAAGCCCATATGACAGAATCCTCAAAGATCTAGTTCTGCCACAGAAAATCTAAGCTCGTCATTGTTGTCTTCATAATTCTGTTTCCAATTCACCAACCCATATGTGTCAATGCTAATTAGTAAGGCTAATTAGCTTAAAATTAAGCTTAAATTACTTAATTACTAATTAGCTTAAAACAGGCTTAAAATTTAGAGCATTTATGTGCAGACCAATAGGTTAGATTAGGGTAAGGAAGCAAAGATGAATAGTCCAGCAGAGAGAACAACTTGAGAAAATACCTAAATATGAGAATTTGGTTGGTATCCTTAGCAACCAGTGCAAAGACTAACAGTTTCCTATTGGACAGAGGGGTACATAAATTTAAAGATAGAGTTCAGGGTCAATATATGTAGAGTCTTCAGTGAAATTTCAAGGTTTGGGTGGGATCTTTGGTGCAAGAAAGAATACTGGAGATTTTCTTTAAAACAGTGGCTTGCCCTAACTGTTCTCAATTAGACTAATGCAATAACAAAAATCTAGAATTGATTATATCAAGAATTTAGAGGCATAATGACCAACTAAGAAAGTATTTTTATATTTAGATTATTTTTACCTGTTTCTTGGGGAAGGTGGGAGGAAATTCTTCAATATACAGATTCTAATTTTAATGTCCACTTATTCTTGAATATAGTACAGCACAGATAGTGAAATTTAATATTTCTCCCACATCAGTGTGGTGGAGGCCAGTGTACAGGGTCACGCCATGTAAGGATACTGCCACTTATAATGTCTCTTATGAACTAAAATGCCACTAATCCATTACCTTCTTATGGAAGTCATTATAGGCTGCTCAAACAAAGACCTTTTTGGTTTTTGGTTTTTGTTTGCTTGTTTGTTTTTAAAGATTTTATTTATTTATTCATGAAAGACACAGAGAGAGAGAGGCAGAGACACAGGCGGAGGGAGAAGCAGGCTCCCTGCAGGGAGCCCAATGCTGAACTCCATCCTGGATCACGTCCTGAGCCAAAGGCAGATGCTCAACTGCTGAGCCACCCAGGTGTCCCCAAAGACCTTTTTGAATACAAGAGGGAGCTGTACTTCCAACCTTAAATTGCCATTCTAGAGTCCACAAGATCAATTGATACAAAGAGCTCTGCACAATAGGGTAATTAATGATTTGCTAATCCATCAGAGTAGCTGCCTCTGGTATTTGTCCTAGGAAATATGAGAGGATGGACCAGCAGGTAATGAAAAGAAAAGACAAAAGAAATGCAGAGAGAGAGAGAAATGGGGAAAGTAACTAGTTGATATGGTTGCCTTGTGCTGTGATAGATTTTTAGTCCAGGTTTAGCTGTAGGCCATACGTCTTCACAATAAATCCTGTTTTCTTAAGGTGGCCTAAGTAAGTCTCCATTCTTTGCAGCAAACTGATAAATACCTTGAGCTAATTTTTGGTGTTGCCAGTTGATAGTTAGAAAACTTAATAAGCGAGTTTTGTGTTAGAGACAGTAGACTAAGATTTCCATTAGACTGTGCCACCGAGTGACTACCAGATGGTAGGACTTCAAAGGATATTGTCATTGAGCTACTTTGAATTAAAAAAAGTCAACTAGAGGATTTTTTTCTGAATCTGCATTTGGGAAATGACATGTATAAAAGGAACAGAGTAAAAGAGAGGAGAAATTGACTATAAAGTCAATTGATCTTCAGTAGCCTTTGCTGCATCATTTGGCTATTGACCTAACCGATCATTTCCTTAAATCAGTTGTGACAAACTAAGGAATCCTGTAATTGTTGGTATTCCATTTTTCTGGAAAAAAGTCTGTTCTGAGTTAAATACAGGCAGGGATTGCTGTTCAAACACGTTAACCAAATTAAACAGGTTTTGGGAAACAGACTTTTCAGAGCCTTCTATGTTATGGTGGATTGTGAATAGCTAAAAAGTGCTACAATATGCAGTTGTTTTCAAATGTTTGACAGGAAAAGTCCCTACCATCAATTTTTGAGAACTGTTTATTCATAGAGCAGGAGAATACCTGTCTTGATTAGCCCCTCTCTCTCATAAATTGGTATGTTCTCTCTTGTGTTAGGCCTTCTCTGATTGCTGTCGATGCTACTGATTGTTTCTTTGATGGAATTTTATAAAACAGATAAATAGAAACTCTAGGTTCTTTCTGTAAGTTTAGTTTCCACCTCCAAGCATGCACTGTATGGAGTAAATCTTTTCAAGTCAACCTAATAAACCCATGGGTACATTTAAGACTAAAAAAGCACAGATCTGTTTTTACTGTGTGTGAAATGGCTTAAACATTTATATCTTTTGAACTGAACTTCATTTATTCTCAAATGAATTCACCAATTGTTTGCTTGTTTGTATCTTCTTGGTCTTGACATATCTTAAATACGAGGTAGTTAATGCAGGAGCCCAGCTCTTGTTTGAGGCCCCCTTATGAAAAATATTCTACGGGGTGATTTGAGAGCAAAAGAAATTTCTCATCGCCTTATGCCAGGAAAATGAATAGTGCAGCGTTGAAGACCCAAGAGATCAGAGTGGGTTGAAAAAAATTCAGCTAGTGCATGTTATGAGGAAGTCAGCAAATTGAAACCCTCGGTACTTTTAGGGGCTTATCACAGAAAACCTTCAGACTTTGTGAGAGAGCGCAACAAAATGAAGTGAAGTTTTCAATTGGCTTTTTAAAGTTTAAAGAGTTAGAAATTTCACAAACCTTCACTCTACAGGTCCCCAGTGAAGAATCAACAATGTGAGAATAATCCCACCTGCACCAATGAACATATATTTTAACTCCATGCTTGTGTTGGTCTTTGGTGAGGAGGAGGGCACAGGCTCAATGGCAGTTCTGCGGTGGTTTGCATTTTTTTCTAACTCCTTCCCTTATTGCCTCCACCTCTTTTAGGCAACAGCACAGGGCAGCCCGGGTGGCTCAGCGGTTAAGCATCGCCTTCAGCCCAGGGCCTGATCCTGGAGACCAGGATCGAGTCCCATGTCAGGCTCCCTGCATAGAGCCTGCTGTTCCCTCTGCCTGTCTCTCTCTCTCTATCTCTCTCTCTCTCTCTCTCTGTCTCTCATAAAAAAAAAAAAAAAAAAAAGATTTAAAAAAAAAAAAAAAAAAAGACACCAGGATGGTAAGCTCTGCTTTCTTCCCCCTAAAATAAAAAAAAAAAAGAAACATACCTTGTCCTCTTTTACATGGTCATAGTATCCTACAAAATTTTTTTCTGCCTCACTTCTCTCTGTTCTCTTTCAAGGTCAAAGTTATTACAGATGAAGAGGAAGTATCATGCTTCCTGAGTCCAAGCCAGCTGGTTTGGAATTACAGAAAGTTGGAGGCTTGTGCAGTGTTCTTAGCCAGGGATGCAGCAGCCCCTTAATGCTTGTGGTTGAGGGTAAACTAAGAGCTTTCTTGAATAATAGCAGGCAGACAAATCTGCATTTTGGGGTTAGCGATTGGAGCATGAAGCGATCAGACTGGAGGTGGGGCTTTGGGACGTGCTGGTGATGAGAATGGTAAAGTTAGATAAATGGTCATTGCTTTTGGTTTCATCTTTTTTATCTGATAAGAAAGAAACATCTTAAAATATATTCCCTTTCCAACATTCATTATTTTTTTTTCAGGTTTATTGTTCTAGTGCATTTTGCTTTCAGAGTCCTTAATATTTTACGTCTTTAGCTTAGTCTTTGGAAAATGCTAAATCCATCAAGCTACAGTAAGTGATGGAGCCAGATACAATACACACAAAAGGAAATAAACATTTCCCAGGCAGCCTCTCTCCACCAGTGTGCATAAGCACACAGGTACTGTACCAGAGCCTGATGATTATGCCCTCAACCCACTTTGACAGAGGGATTTGTGTGGATTACAAATTAAGGCTTCGTGCTTGGGAGTGCATCTTCTCATAATACAGGGTCACGTTGTGAGAGCTCTAGGTGAGAAAATCACAGAGGAGTGCTCAACAGTTCTGACCTCACCTCCACAAGGCAAACACCACACCAGTATCTTATCTGCAACAGAGAATTTATGGCTCTGCATGTGACACCATCCCCATTTTCCCTCTGTGTGCTTGCACACACAGACACGCACAAACACACTCACATCAATCCATAAACAGTTAACTTTTTACAAACAAATTACACATCGACATCTAAGAAAATGCTACAAATCTCAGCCAATTCTGGTTATATCTGTAAGTGTCCATTATGAGGCAAGCAATGGAGACTGGAGCGGAATATTTCTGTTCTTTATCTAGATGGGCATCAACAAAAAGAAATAAGGTAGTGATGACAGTGTCTTTTTGTACACCTATTAGGCCCTAGTTTTCCTTAATTTTTTAACTGACAGACATGGTATCAAAGTAAGAAATGCAGACCAGGGAACTGGGAACTGCCAGTCCCTGGCATTAATATTTAGCATTAGGTCCTTGTGCTGATAAAGACCAGCTAGATGCACACTTTCTTTCACCCCAGATCCTGTTTTTTGAATGATACAGATGATTTATGTAACTTTTGGCCTAAATAGTATAAAAATCACTAGCCTTCACTGAAAAATGTGGTAGCAATTCCTGTGCTAATCAAGGTAAATGAGCCATAGTCAGATAGATGGGAAGATAGACCGAAAAATGAAAGGGGGAGAAAAAAAGGAGCTGAAGGGGGTGAGTTAGAGGAAGAGAAGTGATGAAAACCATGGACACTTTGTCTGAGGACATGAGCCTTAAAGAGAACAGCATTGCTATGAGCCTGAGTTACTGTGAGAGCTGTGCCTTTCTGTCATTTTTAATGGAATGTTATTAAAGACAAATCTCGAGTAGTGAACCCTTTCATGCTTTCTTTTAATTTATTTATTTCTGCAGAAGGAAACCCTGTTAACCCCAGCAGATAATGTATTCAACAGCTTGTATCCATGGCAAGGTTGTTCCCTAAAAATTTTATGGGATAAATTTAGTTCAACATTTGCACATATTTACACATGAGGTCTCCGTTTCAAGGTCTTTGGCTTAAGTAAGAAAGTCATCCCGAGGCAGGATGGCTGCCAGGGCTTCAGAGGATACTCCACATGCATTGCAAAGCTCCCCTGTTTCCTAGGACATGAAGAGGACATTGCCTCCAGTGACCCCTTCTCCTCTTGGAATTTCAAAGTGCAGGCTAGGGCTGCTGCGGATCCCACAGGACACTTCCTACCGCGAAGCCCTTTAGGTCATGTCTCAGGCCTAGGCTGGCTCCCCCACAGTCTTTGCCCTCCTTTTTGTAAGCCCTAGAGATGAAGCCTGCTTTCTTTTTCTCTGTAGAAGGGCTCTTCCCCCACTGTATGTTAACTAACTGGAATTAAAACAAAAACTTAAAAGAGCTCTGCCCCTTCCAGCTCTTTTCCCTAAAGGAACTACTCTGGAGTGGCACAAAACCATCCTGTTTCTCAGATTGCCACTGAATCTGCACAAGCCTTTTCTCTTGTAAGGCTTTTATAGCTAATATTAGTGTAGAGAGGGGAGTGGTAGCAAGAGAGGACATTCATTGTCACCTTCTATAGACATCTAAGGAGCACCACACTTGAGCCTATTTTAGGTACAGGGGATGCCATGGTCTAGAAGCAAAGTCACCATGTTTATGGCTCTTACATTCTAGTGAGAGAAAACAATAAATGCCATGACCTGATTTTTCTATACATTCTAGGGAAAAAAAAAAACTGAAGCAGGTTAGGGCTTTTGGAATGGGGGATATTTTGGAAAGTATATTCTATTTTTTAAAAAACATACATTTCTCAGGAGTAGTTACATTATAATGGGGTCCTAAAAGAAGGCAAAATGTGGGATGCAGGGGTGGCCGAGTGGTTGAGTGTCTGCCTTCAGCTCGGGAGTGATCCTGGAGTCCCAGGATCGAGTCCCACACTGGGCTCCTTGCGTGGAGTCTGCTTCTCCTCCCACTGCTTCTGTCTCTGCCTCTCTCTGTCTCTCATGAATAAATAAATATTATCTTAAAAAAAAAAAGACGACGACGAAATGAGTCACACAGTATGGAGGCAAAGCATTCCAGGGAGAAGAAATGGGAATGGCACCAATAAGTTTGGACTCCTTGAGAATTGACAGGGTTGCCAATGTATCTACAGGGGCAAGAGTAAAGCAGAGATTGGTAGTAGATAAGGATCACCTCCTGCAGAGTCAGTGAAAAATTGGGATTTTTATTTCCTGTGTGATAGGAAGACACTTCAGAATATTGACATGAGATAATTTACATTTTAAAAAGTCACATGGTACAACTAAGGATCAGGAAATTGAAGGGAGCACTCCAAACACTTAGTTGATTTGGGGCTGAGCCAACCCTAAAGCTCAAGTTTGAAACAAGCCCTGCTCAGAGATCAAGCTGAGACTAAAGTCTCAGCTTGGTGATCAAGACCTTTACTTTCTTTGTTCCTTTGAGTTTTTATCCTTGAAAGTGCAAGGTCATTCGACTATTTACTAAACAAAGACGCTTTACTACAGTGTGAGGGATTCTTGGGATATATACATGTCCTGGTTTATTTTGTTTCCGTAATTATATCATATTTTATGTTTCTTCAAATAGGATTGATGAGCAGATGATTTAGAATGATGGGTGAAGTTGGTCATTTCAGAAATCAAGTATTTTAATTTCATTTTAGGGGGATTCTGAAATCTGGAAACTATTCTATGCGTTCTTTGGATTGGAAGGCCATGAGGAAGTGACATTGCTAATGGGCTGTTCTATATACAGCAGGGTGGCAGCCATGGAGGAGTTAACCTCAGTAGCTGTCCTTTCTTCAGTACCAAAGTAGCAGTGCCCTGTGCTGGAGTCAATAGTGAAATAAAAAGATCTTACTTGGTGGTAGGAAGGAAAATATCTCAGAAACGGTCCACAGCTTCTGTAATGTATTAGCCTTAGATAAAAATTTAATTTTAAATTTGAACAGAAACATGCAAATGCATTATTAGCAAATTGCATGCTTTCTAGGTCCTTTTGAGTGTTAAGTAACATATATGTCTTCTCCTAGGAAAAATATTTTTAAAAAATTCTTACAACTTATATAGTTCTGATACTCTGTACGATCAATACATTACAAATGATCATTTGGGGGGCACAGAACTCTGAGTTACAGAACTTAGGTAGTGATTTACTCTACAAGAAGAAACAACAGTAGAGAAGTAATTTCAGGCATGAGATAAAATGATCAAAAAAATAAAATGATCTTTGCAGTGATTTTTCCATGTTTATTTTTAGAAGGCATGAGGAATGTAGGTGTTTCCCCCACACTTGTCCCATTATTCAAACTGCCTTTGACTACATGTAAAATCACAACCTATATATAAATAAATATCTTGAGTAAGTTGGCACCATCCTAATAGGTAGAGACGTAAGAACTATAGAAGATCGAGAAGAGGGAAATGTGATTTTTTTGTTGGGTAGACGCCTCAGACCATCACACCCTCTATCTGGATTTTGACAAAGCAAGTCTTATGGGTTTCATTATAAATCATCTTTATTATTTTTATACTCCATATCTTTTTAAAATTTATTCAATGCGATATTTTTCCCCTATCTTTGATCGGGACTTTGCTGATCACTCAGATAATACAAAGTCCTAAGCTTTAAGTGTAAAGCATAGATTTGTTTTAAAAGTAAACTGTTAAGCCCTGTTAGTCAACAATTTTGTCTTATTCCAAGGTTCTTCCGCCATCTCAAGATACGGTTTACTTCAGTTGGGAAAAGAGGATACCAGTTTCTTTTCTCTTTCCTTACTCTTATTAAGGATTTTTTTTTTTTTTAATTTGTGTAGAGCTGGGGCTCTGAGAAAGAAGAAAAGATAAGGAGAACCGGAACATCTTACCTTATTGGTAATATCATAAGACAATTTTACATCCTCTAATCCTGGAAAAAGGTTTAAGCTGACTTTTTCTCTAGTGGACACCTTCAAGGATTCTTAGGAGACCCATTCATCTCGTGGAAAGCACTCACCTGTAGCTCTTTTGATCACAATGAATGCCTCCCTCTTTCAGTGATGACTGGCTCTTCTAAAGCCCTATAGGAATTGAGTTATAGAACTTCAGTTGATCTTTGCTGAACCCTCCTTTTCTCTATAGTTTGCCCTGTTGAAAAGGACCTAAGAGGACTTCATCCTGGCTCTCTGCCATGCGGGGCATATATCTACTGCACAGGAAATACCCAAAGATTGTTGGAGATACTGGGGAGTGAAGACTATAATCATTTCATCCTAGCTCCACTTTCAACCCATCTCTTGCCCTTCTGAATGCTCAGGTGGAAGTCAGATACAAGTCCACTGTAACCCTCACTACCTATAAAGCTCTGGGAGAGTCTTGTTGAAACCTCTCTTGAGGTGATTGGCAAGCTGTCAATCAATTGGGAAAAGGGCCCTAGCACAGCTTATTCCAAAGACTTTCTTTCTTTATATATATCTTTTAGCTTTGAAACCTTTTATGTTTTTTTTTTCTATGTTGGTGAGAAGTTTAAAAGTCTTCTAACCTACTACTCTTTTTTTCTCTAACATGAATCTCACAACTCTCTTTGATATTTGATATTTCTCTCCACCAAAGCTTACACTGTAACATTCTCAGTACCTTGTATAATATGGGGAAGGCCTTATGTTCATTAAAATCACCTAGGTAATTGTTTTTCTTATTGCTTCATTTATTGAAGAACCTTTCAGATGGTCTAATTTAGACTTAAGTTTTACCAAAGTATATAATTAAAATTTATTTCGCCCAGTCTACTGGATGAGTAACCTGAGTGTGCATGGCTTTATCGATAGGCAGGTTGTCTCTATAGTATAATTTAATGGCTCAGAAGCCCTTTATGCCTTTTATGCTATCTAGAAGATAGCAACTATCTTCTTCCATCTCCATCTGTATCATAAGGTTTTTGAGATTCCAATGGAAGAGAGCATTTGCTTTGAGTAAGAGTCAGAAAACCTGAGTTTAAACTATTTCCATTTCCCTACTCAACACCTGTAGGATTTTATCGTTGGTAGTACTAGATAGAACTCTCTGCATTTTAATTTACTCATTTGTGAAATGTGGTCAGAAATATCCTCTTACCCAGCCCTGTCATATTGATTAAATAAGATGGTGAACATTTAAGGACAATGCAGGGTTAAAGTAGTCACCAAATGTGATTTGTCATGACTGCTGCTGCTTCTGCTGTTGCTACTACTACAACTGCTACTACTGCACTTCACTCATGAGAGTGGGGAGCAGAGAGATGCATCCAAAGGGGGCCGACTGTCAAGGAAGAGCACATTGTTAGAGAATATTGATGGGGCCAAGATGGTCAAAAGCAGGATGAGGGCAATAAGCAGCTTGTTAGATGATAAGAAGTAGAAGAGAGAGTAAGAGGCATTGAAAAGGAAACTAGCAAGGGATCCAAACCAAATATTTCCATGTGTTTGCCTCAGGTTTATCTTGCCTAGAAGAAAAGTCGGCTTCATCTTAGGTCTCAATGTCAGCTGTGAAGTGGACCATGCATATATACTTCTCATATTTCCTTCATAAGAATACCTTTGCAATTCCTGAGTTAGTGGAAGAACTTCTGTTTGGAAAAAAAAAAGAAAGACATATTGCAACATCCTTGGCTTAGTTACATTCCAGAACATTTTTGTTGTTGTTGTTCTGTGCAGTCTGGTTAGGGTATAGGTGAGATTCATATACCAGAAAATGTAAGTTTCAGAGACTGGAGGCATACATATATACACAGATTAAGGAATATGGAGACAGGGTTTCAGAGCATAGCTTTGAACTTCCAACATATCTATATGATATATGTATGATATATGTAAGATGTAACTCGCATCCCTGCTATACTGAAGCCATTTAAGGAAGTTATATTGTAACTTCCTATTTCATAAGGAAATACCCATAAAAAAGCACATATTAAGAGAAAAAAATATTACAATGACATACAGATGCCAATTAAATTACTTTTAAGAAAAGTTTATCTACCACTGGCTAAAACAATAGAGATTGTGTGTGTGCACACACGCACAAATACCCAAACTCTAGGTTGTTTCCAGGGGCTGACTCTCCAAGAAATATTTTGTATATTACACGGTGTTCTTGCTCTTCTAAGTTGGGGATGAGAAAAACCAGAGGCAACTGTCTCTGACCTTCACCTCTGAGCCCTCCCCTTTTTATCTTATCCTCTGTCCCTACTTACATCAAACCACATTGTCACTGTTTCAATTAAGTCCTGCCCAGCATGAGCCTAGTCCATGTTCTGAGTGGAGATTTATCAAAGTTATCCTCATTTTTAGTAAAGACTGAAGATGTTTTTAAAGAGCATCTCGATTTTCTTATAGAAAATAAACAAAGCAGCAGCACATGCATAATCACTTACATAGCATCCCTTTCCATAATAACAACTTACACAGCATCCCTTTCCATATTGGCAGTGTCAGAAGGTTAATTAAGGAGGCTGTTAATCTGAAGAAGGATGTTTTCATTTCAGATCAACACCTCTCAAGACACAAGTATAACTAACGTCTATTGATTAGAATGAAAAGATGACATAGACAATGTGAGGAAACACCCAATAGCCATAGAAAATTCAAAGTCAAATCCTAGGGGGAAATATGCTCTAGATTGTTGTGGTACTCTAAATGAAATCATCTTCCTCTCAAAAGATGTAACTAGTATCTTTAGATTTAACAGTGCACCTATCCAACATAAAAAGACAGGTGCTTGGATTTGCATTCATGTTAAAAGTAATATAGTAATAGCATCTTATTATTTGTGTAGTGTTTTATATGTTACGAAATGGTCTCATGTTCATGTTTAGTCCTCGCAAGAGTCCTATATGGTAGTGTAATGTGCCTGTTTTTTTCAGATGGCAGTTTAATGCAGGCTCTAACTGCCATGTGTGAATCTGGCCATCGTAGAGATAAAATATGACTCTTTTGCTTGTATTTATCAATTATGATAGCTGTCATGCTTTATCATCTGATTACAAAATGAGTAATTGTCATGAACACTAAAGGAAATGGCCTATCTCACCAGCTTTGCTAATAAGTACTTTTCTTTGAAACCAGCAAGATGTCAGTTCATGTGAAGCTTGAAAACTAGATTGTAAGCGTTCCAAAAGAAGTACCCCTGCCTCACCTCTCTTCCACTACCATGCATCTTTAATGCCTTTCTTTTTCCCTCATTCAAATCTCCTCAAAATTCTCCACAAAGCTCTTCAGTCTGATTTCCTGTACTTCTGGTCTTCCCTGGGTTCAAGAATAATCCCACACATCTCGGGCCTGTATGGTTTCAAAACTTGTAGCTGCTGGGTTTTCTTTCATATTTATTCCACCACCTGCACTTCCCTTACCCTGCCCTTTCATTTTCACTTGTGTGTTCAATGTCTTCCACGTTCTTGAGGATGAAATAATGTAATTAACTTATTAGATGAGTATTTGTCAGGAAAAAAAATTACATTTCTTGGGTTTTCACAAGAGACAGCCTGTCATTCTCATTCTACTCTTTACATTTGTACTGAGTGATCACTTCCCCTGGCTAGAGGGAAAGAAACAGAATCATGAAGGAGGGAAGCAAGACTATTGGAAAGAAAGAGAAGCTACAGGATAAAAGCCTAAGGAATGCTGTCAGTCATCCCCTCCTGTAAGTGAACCACTCTCAGAAGATGCTTATTTTCCCATCTATACAAGCCTGTGTAGAAGCCCCAGATGCTATGCATCATCTGATAACCCAGCATTTTTAAAACTACCTGGCCAGCACCATGGAAATGGATGCCAGTGCTAGGTCTTGATCCTTAGTCAATTGAAACCCGACCTGCAGCCAACCTATTTTAGGAAAGGAGAACAATATAGCATATACAAATTGGAAGTTCCAGTCACCAAGTCCCAGAAATTCCTACTCTTCCCTGTTTAGAACAGAGAATGGAGCAGAAGACTGGGGCCCAGGAACCTAGGTGCAGTTCCCTTTAGGTCCACTCACTGGTCATGTGACCCTGAGATGCTTCACTTCTCAGAGCATCTCTGTAATGAGTGTCTTCTTTCCTAAAGTGAAAATATCTGCCACACTTTCCTCACTCAGTTGTCATGCCAGGGAGCCAATGTGATTTAGGTGAAATACATCAAGGTTAAAAAGTTATTATATATTGATTTAATACCATTATCTTTTTTTTATTGTTTTGTCTTCTGTGGTGTAAATATTTCTGGTCAGATTTTTGTTTTGTCTTAAGTCACACTGGAACAAAAAGTTCACAAAAACTGTCTAAAATTGGAACTACTAGTAATTGGAACCACCATTTTGTTCTTTAAATATAAAGGTTCCCCTCTAAGTGCATATATTACAGAGTCCATATTTTGCCCAAACTCAGATTTCTGAATTATTGTTTTCCTAACCAAGACTGACCATAGATAATGGTAAATGTTTGGACCGTGTGCCTAAAATTTCTGACATGTACCAGAACCAATAATATTGGAAAAACGGGTAAATTCAGCTAATCTATTGTATCATATGCAAGACTCATTTACAGCAGGGTGCAATAATCATTAACTTATAGAGTTTGGGGAAAATGTGTCTCCAGAAATGCTTCATTTTAGATGAAATTTTCATGTACTGTACAACGGATTTCCAAAATTCAATACATATAATATATGCTCAGTAGTCAGCAATATACAAGTAACAGTGTTATTGAACATAATTTTATTTCTTCAATAATTACAAGCAATAAAATACAATAACCAAGAATATCTTTTCTTTAGGCAAGCACATAATTCTTCTTAAAAATGTGAAACATTTATATTCCTTTCCAAGATTTGAGACTAACATGAGCAAAAATCAACACAGAGAATCCTTCACATAATACAGCCACAGTTACTAATGAACTAGTTTTAGGCAGAGACTATAGTTAAAAGAAGAGATATTTATCTGGGAGCAGAAGTATACTTTCTGGGCAGCCAAGGAAACTAGTATCAGGGATGCCTTTGTTGTGGAAAGACTCTCCTAGAAATCAGGCCTTTTGTGAGAAAGAGCATTAGGCAGTCCTCGGTGTGGTTCTTTCTCCTCTGGGAGATAAACTTCTTGTGACTATTCATTACTAAAGGATGATATGTGTAGGCTTAGAGAACAATGCAGAAAGCTCTCCTGCTCTCTCTAGGTTGCCTCTATACCTCTTTTTCCACAGGAACACATAAAATTTAATATAATTAAAAAATATAGGACAGGGGAACCTGAGTGGCTTAGTCAGTTAAATGTCTGATTCTTAATTTCGACTCAGCTCAGGATCTCAGGGTCATGACACTAAGCTCAATGTCAAGCTCCCCGCTGGGTGTGGAGCCTGCTTGGGATTCTTTCTGTACCCCTTCCCCTCTGCTTTCTCTCTATATATAAAAAATCATAAAATAAATGAAAATAAAATATAAGACACAAAATGGTGAATGCATTCCTGTGACTCATGTGCAAGGTTTATTTATTCAAGTGGCAAATAGTAGCAAAAATACTCTTTATGAAAACTCCCCTATGATAAAAGCAAACTCCAGATACAAAGACTTTCTGGGGCAGCCCAGGTGGCTCAGCGGTTTAGAGCCGCCTTCAGCCCAGGGTCTGATCCTGGAGGCCCGGGATCGAGTCCCACGTCGGGCTCCCTGCATGGAGCCTGCTTCTTCCTCTGCCTGTGTCTCTGTCTCTCTCAGTGTCTCTCATGAATAAATAAATAAAATCTTAAAAAAAAAAAGACTTTCTGACAGTTTTATAGATGGAAGCATCCCATACATTGTCCCTTGGCCCTAACAGGGTAAGAGTTTTCTCTGTTGTCCCTGAAGGCAGACCATAGGCCAGAAGAGCCCCACGTCTTACGTGAGGCAGATGATTTAATACAGAAGGATTAACAAAGCATCCAGTTTGGGAGATATACATTCTAATTCAATAAAAATATATTTTTCAAATATCTATTCAACAAAAATATTTTGAGCCACAACCATGAGCTAGGCTAGGTGTTGGGTGTTGAGTTATAAACTGATTTGCATCATGGACAACTTTGTCATCCCAGGAGGTAATTTTGGTAGATATGTGTCAGTTTTTTACTTTATCCATGGCCACAATTATGTCACAGTAGAAGCAATTCTCAGTTACTTCAAACATAGGTAAAGTTAAATCATCAACCTAGGGATGAAAAGAGCCATACATGTGCCCATGTCTCCCCAGAGACTCCTCTCTTCCTGGCTTTTCATGCTTTACAAATCCTTGCATTCCTCTTGTTTATTTCCCCCCTCTGAATCCATGTTCCTGTTTAGTTGCTTTGCAGATGAGTATGATATGAATTAAGTATAATAACTTCAGGTGGAGAATAAGCAGTAAAAAAAAAAAAATCAGCTAATAGTTTCATTTAAATGTCCTCAGTAGTAAAGAGCAGGAAGAGGAAACCTAGACAATATATAATCTAGGAGCTGAATTATTTTCAAATGGAATAATTTTCAGAGTTCCACAGAGTGACAATAGCTCTTAAATCACATGAAGGGAAAAGCTTATTTCAGCTTCTGAGTATGTGTGTGACTTTCTTTTTGCTCCCCAAAGCTAGAATTGCTCTGATAATCAGCACACAGAAGGGTGGTCCTGCTGGGACTAAATTATAAATAAGAGAAACATTCAGTGCCCTCAAAGGATTTTACCTGTGGTAATAGTGCTTTCCATCTTTAATACACTTCACTTTTATTATAGGATTATTACTTTCAGCCCCAATCCTAAATGTGTCGTTTTGTCAGTACAATATCTCATACAGATAAATACCATTAAATAGGGTTAAAGTAATTATGAAACATTAAAGTGACATCTTGTATATCACAGTGCTAATATCAGGTAAGTGTCCAAAAGATAGGACGATTTCTTACAATAAGCAACACGCATGACTTTCTTCTTTTATATGATGAAGATAAGAATAGGCTAAGTCCATGATGTCTTTCTAAACATTTGGTGTATTTATTCTGGAGCATTTACAACCCACATACCAGGTAACTGTTAAAATTTTGACATATGTAGACATGGGTGGACAGAGTGTGATCTGCCCTCTTTTGCAGATGTGCAAAAACCGGCACAAGAGGAAGAAATGAATTGTCATGCTAAAAGCAAATGTTGAACAAGTATCAGGAAAAAATAGCCCTGGAAATTCTTGTATCTAGAGTGATGCTATATACTTGCAAAGTTCAGTGTAGTATCTGGATTAATAAGAATTAACTGTTAATATCAGCCACATGAATATTAGCCACATGCTGAAGACGTATAACTTCCTACCAGAGTATTATGATTCACTTCTGTTTATAGACCTAATGTTGCTTGATCTCTCTTGTCAGGGACCGTGTTCTATTGCATGTTGTTTGATGATCATTCAAGTGTTCACTGATGTGTAGACTTAAGTGTTCAAAACTGCAAGCCCTAGTGCTACTACTGCCTTTCCTTTCAATTCATTTGTCAACTGCTCTATGTGTACTAACCTGTGAGTGTCAGCATCTCCAACAACCGTGACTGTGAACCAATGTGAAGAACAAGAGTGCACTGGAGTCCTTTTCATCCCAGAGTTGATCCTTGGTGACCATTGGTGGTCAGCTCATTCAATAATGGACACTGCTTGGCTGCCTCTCTCAGCAGATTATGTAGAATGTTCTCAGTAAGAATTGCTCCACTGGGCTGGCTCTATTTGTTTGTTCTTATATTCTGTTTCTCAAGGGATTTTTTTTATAGACTTCAGTCTTTAAGCTGAGTATCTACCACAAAGACCCTCTTTGCTTAATAATACCTTGTCTATCTGTTACCCATGAAACTTCTTTATTCTTTTTTTGAACTGCACTTATTTTCAGCCTAAACTAACTCTTAAAATAATCCTTACATCCCATGTTGATTAATCATGCATAAAGTAATATTTTTATTTCAAATATATCTTTTTGAGAGCTTTAAGAGGTGCATCCAACCCTAACATGAAGGAAGCAGGTGGATGCATTTACTTTCTTTCTAATCCAAATATTTCCTCATTACAGATAAAACTTTTTTTGCACTACAGTCTCTCAGGATTTAAAAAAAAAGTGTTAAACTATAGAGCACTCAGTATATTTAAAGAAATATTTTCCTGGGGGCATCCATCATTTATATTTGCAAGGAAAATCTTTTTGAATCCATCAAATCAATTAGGCTTAATATTAAAGCACAGCCCATTCTAAGTCTGATTGCTCTTAAAATCTATAGTCTTGAGGGTTTTTGTTTTGTTTTGTTTTCTTTTATTTTCTTGTGTGAATGCTTATCTATAGTTCAAGAACTTAATGATCACATAATTTTCACCTTTGTGCTTTTCCCTGGTTTGGTCTTCTTCAGTTAAGTGTAGAATGATGCTACCATTTGTTATAGCTTTCTTCTGTTTGTCCTTATGGGAATAAAATTAATTGTTACATAGGTCTTACTTTGGGAGAATGCAGGGAGTAAAAGATATAAATATAGGGGGATTGAGGGGAAAAGGATGGCAACCTCATACAAACTCATATTACTAGTGATGTTTAATCTTCTTAAGAAGCAAATTTTGAACTTTTACCGCCAATCCGGGTTTCAAAAATCAGGGAAGACTATTAATTTTCCTTGATGATATTTCTACATTAGTCTGAAAACCTAAAAATGGGGCTAAAAAAGGAAAATTCAGTTATACCCTGTATGATTTTTTTTCTTTTGTTGTCAGGCTTGAGTTAGATAAAGAACATTTATTTAAGTTGTAGATCCCCCACCTACCCCCACCACCACCTACAGACACACATTGGATTTTTCCACAAAAATGACTGAGGTGATTAAATATAATTTTCTTTTCAGATCTTATTTTATGAAGAGGAGAGGGAACAAAAATTACTCTGCGACCATGTTTATAAGATAGCCAACAAATGTTTTAAGCAGTTCAAAAATAAAAGCCTGTGCTATGGGTATCAGTTTTTTTGAATATTACTACTTGGTACCATTCTTATCAATCATGGAAATACTATATGGACATTGTTCCCTTTATATTCCCAGTTTTCAATAGCCCCTGACATCTATTTGTTCTTCTATTACATAAATACTAGTAATAGGAACAGCAAGATAACATGAAAAAAAAAAGTAAAGAATACAATAACAACGTATTTCTCTTAATATTCCAATACAAACTATGTGTTTTCCAAATTGTAATACGTGGACTCTAATATATGGAAACTCTGACAGGGAAGTTCAAAAGCTAACAGAAGAGGACATGCAGATTTTTAAAATAATATACTAAGTGTGAGGCAGACCAGGAAGGCAAACCTCTACTTAGGTGATACACAGGGAAGAAGAACAGTTTAGTGGGAAAATAGAAAGGATGTAGATAGAAAATCACAGATTGGAGCCAGAGAAGAAACTTAAACTTAAGGAGGAATCTTAGTGGTCACCTGGGGCTAGTGTTCTGGCCTATGGTAAAACACCTTTTACAGAGATGATAGGTGATCATCCAGGCTCTTCAGACACACGCGCATACACACAGAGTCAGAGAAACACACAAAAAGAGACAGAAAAGCACATATTACACACATATGTAATTCAGAATGATTGCAATTCTGAAATAGATTCCTCTAAGAGAGCAGTAATTAATTTCTATGTGAGATTGAAACTACAAACCCAAAAGAATTTTTAGAGTTAATGTTTCCTCTATTATAGTGCCTGTTATCACTCCTGGAATATATTTTATAAGAATATTCCACTTCTGTCAGTTGCCTTTGTATATTAAGATGGGCTAGGTTTCTTTCTGTTACTGGAGGTCAGAGGTTACAGAGCAAATCAATTTAAAAGCCAGGATGAGAATGGAAAATCAAGGAGTCCTTATCCAGTGCCGTGTTAGTCAAGGATAGGGTGAGGTAGAGATAGGATTGATAGGGACAGAAGTTTGGCTGGTGTAGCAGGTCACACATGAACTCACATTTGATATACAGATAAGGTCTTCTGTCCTGCTTATCTCTTTCTGAAATTATTAAGTGCTTTGATGACCTTTTGGGGAACAGTGAGCAATTCTAAGTGTTCAAACAATGAATGACAGCACTTAATAACACAAGAAGGACTCAGGAAATCCAAGGGAACACATTAGCATGTCATAAAGTCCTAGAAATAATTTACCTGATTCTGAGAGGCTATTTATACTCAAAGTGCTGCTTCCATGAAAGAATAGAAAATTAAACAACAAAAAAGTTAGTTTGTTATAGCTAAGACATTTAAATCAAATAGCAAACCCAAATTTCTGGATTGTTTTTTCATGTTAATAGGCTTTTCTACCTCGTATTTAGAGTAGGTTCCTACACATAACATGACATTATTTGTATGTGCCCTGATTCCGTGGAAGCCAAAATCATGCAAAAAATAATGGATTTGGGGCACCTAGGTGGCTCAGTTGGTTAAGCACAGCCTTTAGCTCAGGTCCTGATCCTAGAATCCTGGGATCAAGCCCCACATCGAGTTCTCTGGTCAGTGGAGGGCCTCCTTCTCCCTCTCCCTCTGCCTGCTGCTCTGCCAACTTGTGCTCCCTCTCTGTCAACTAAATAAATAAATAAATCTTAAAAAAAATGAATTCACCAGGAGATGAAGTTATTCCTATTGTCTTTGAATCAAAACAAGGCAAAAACAAGAAAATACCATGACCAACAGAAACAGAACATCAATGTAGTCCAAAGTCTTTGCTTCAAAATATGGAATCAAGATAAATTTGGTTAATTCTTTATCAAGAAAATGTATTTCCTCATTAGACAGCGTGCTACCATGTCACAGATTTGAAGATATGTACTGAACTGCTACCTCTGGCCATTATCAAATAGTTAACTTGAAGATAATCATTTAAAGAGGGCAAAAAGGCCATTCTAATTGGTCTTTGTATCAAACAATCAGACATACCTTGTTAAGTGAAAGGATCCTAATGCAAAGTCTTGGTGTTGTAGGTTTTTGTTTTTTGTTTTCTAATGTAATTTTTGCCTTTCTTCAGATACTTAATTGGTGGCTTCAGTTCCATGATATAACAGGACTCATAAGTTTTGTCCATGCACCACTAAACAGAAGTTTTTTTAACATATGTGGTCCTTGTCTTAATTATATTATATCCACGTTTAGTTGTTTATGGTTCTGTGACTCATAAGACATATACTTAAATAAGTGGTCAGTGCTATCATACATGAAGACAGAAAAAGTGCTTCACTAACTCCTCATTTTTACATCCATCTCCTCTTTCACTCTGCTTGCTTTTCTAAAATACTATTTCCATTTCATCACTTTTTAATTTTTTTCTATTTTCACGATTGCATTTTGCTCGTGTTCTCTTCCCTATACACAATTCAGATAGATTATATAGGCATATACTCATTGTACTTTCTTACTTCTCTCCTTAGTGTTTCTGGCTGTCCTTCCCTATAGCAGAAAAAAGCCCAAGAATGAGTTGGAGTATCATTATTGGATTACTACAAAACAGTAATAAAAGTCCAACTTCTCTTTTAGATTAACTAACTTGGCTCATTATCCCCCAGCAAATTATATTTTATGCTCTAATCACAAAGTAGATTATACTTCTATGATATAAAATGGGAAATTTAAAAGAAAGATGTTTCAGTTTTTTCATAATGTTAGTAAAGTAGGATATTCTTGTTCAGTAATCCTAGAACACCTAGTGCCAGCTGGGTTTACTAGCACAATCCAGTTTTGTTATTATGTCCACCTGGAGGAACTTAAAATATGAAATTAGTTAACTGAGAGTATGTAAAACTGGATTATTTCAAGTTTTGCAAACTCAGGGAAGATACTTAACTTTTCTAGGTCTGTTTCCTCTTCTACAGAAGAGGAAACAGATGAGTACAATTAAGTTATGTATTAGAAATTAATTTTCATGCTGAAAAACATACGATGGGTAGTAATCACATGATACCATGTGTATGGATACTGAAAATAATCTGTATCATATCAGAAAGGCTGAATTCTGTTTTTATTAGCTGAACTCTTAGTTAATACTCTTCTTGGCCATCAACTCTTTACAGTGGAACCATGGAACATCATTATATCACCCTATAACATCCTAGGTTTCTATCTATTTAAAGCTTCCAAGAATCACTTCTAAAATGCTAGTTGTGAAAGGAATCTATAGTAAATATGGTCCGATTCTCTACTTTTACATATGAAGTAATTTAAGTCTGGAGAAGTGAACAGGCTTTATCAAGGTCTCAGAGATAATGCCTAAGACAACCGGGGCTGCGCTTTAAGTTTTCCTGACTTTATATGGTATTGTTACTGCTTATTATATATAGTTATTCAAGTGGGATGTTTGGGTGGGCATGGAAGGGCTAAGAAACATGTTAAGATGTTACTTAACATCTTCTGTAAAGTGACATTCTGTGATCACAGCTCAACCAGGGCAAACAGGGAGCCCTCACAAAAGTCACAGCTGAAAGTTTTTCTGAAACCTTCCAACATATATTAAACATGATGCCTCCCTGGCCAAAAGGGAGTCTTTGGCCAAAGCCAAAGTTATTCAGGGTTTAGCAATTACAGTGCCCAAGTGCTTTCAGAAATGCATTTTCTTGGACCTAATTGAGAGCAGCTTAACCATTGTTTCATTTCAGGATCAGTCCTTGTTGGCCACTGAAGGACCAAGGCCGCTGCTGATGGCATTCTGACAGAGTCAGCTACTAAGATAATCACAATGTAGGTCTCAAACACAGCAAAGAACCTTTGTAGTTCATCTAACCCCACAACCTCAATTGCAGACAACTCTGCTTGAGTTTTATGGGGCAAAAGGATGTTAATTCTTTGGCCATCCATGGAAATGGAGTGCCACCTTAAGGAGAAATTGTCCTTCCACACTGCTTAATGATAGTCCTCTACCATTTTTGTCTATCATCCCAATAAGGTGACAACTTTCATCATAGTAAGGTTCTTGTATGCCTGAAAGGATCCTAGATGAGAAATTGATCACTCACATATTATTAGGACATGTTTCATATAAGACTCTGGTGTAAAGTTGTATCATGCTTTGGAAAACTTAATATAAAACTAAACAAAGCAAGCTTTAATTTATAAGCAAGTAAATTGGATATCAATGTTCATGGAGGGACAGTTGATTATTCAAATTTTAGAATTTATCCCTTTAACGATAGTTCAGTGCCAAAATTCTTTTATAGAGTGCCCTCATGGAAATGTGTATGTACTTTTTTTTATTAAAATCCAGTAAACATAGTTGTTAGGGCAGCAATCTATTGTACAGAGGAAGGCATATTTCCACAATGTTTGGGCAGTTCTCTTGGCTTAAACATTGAAAGCAATGAACCTCTTCCTGCTTTTATAATTACAAATTCATCTGTCATCCTGACCCAAGGGATCAAGCAAAGAGTCATGTGCTACTTAAGAAGGTGATTTATATATATGTCCCTTTTTGCCCAGGACAGTTCCAGTTTATACCAGTTGTCCTATGGTAATTATTAATAGTGCCCCCCCCCTTAGTTCTCAAAAGTGCCCTGGTTTGAATTACGTGGTTGCCTTATTGATAGGGTTGCTGCATAATGGAATAAGCTCAGTGTTAGCTTGGAAATAAAATAGTATTACACAAATAAAATTTGGCAAGGACCCAGAGCACTGCCATTGGGACATTCATTCGTTAGTTTATTATATATTATTCAAACTTTACTGAATATTTATTGATCATTGTGTGTCAATAAATATTTTAGAGCAATTTATTGAGCATTGTGTGTGGGATGCTAGAGATTCAAACATGAGCTGTAAATGGACAAAGTATGTATGTGTTGTATATCTCATTTAACATTTAACAAGAGGTTGCAATTCATATTGTATAAGTGAGAAAACAGGGTTGCAGAGGTTTCATATCTTATTATCCCACAGTTCATACATAGAAAAGTTGAAATTTATAGCTACTCATTATTAAAATTTTGTACTTGTCCTTCCATCATTTCACCTTAATTGAGAGATGCATTAAAGAACTTTGCGCTTAGTTTATGGGAGGAAATGGACAGAGATAATGATGAAGAAAGAATGGGTAGAGCTCTATTCAACACAGCAGATTTCTGAGCTATAGGGACCATTCAACAGGAAGGCTTATCTAGTCCCTACCAAGGCAACTCATGACCCATGTGTCTACACTGACAAGGACAGTGTGGCTATCCAGCCCACTGAATGATCTGATGTTACATAGATTCTCTCATCTGGTTGGGCTGTCATTTCATTTGCTATTAAAATCCCAAGAAAAGTTACTTATTTTTTTTTTCACTCCGCAGAATTTTCTGCCCTCTTACCTGCCCTGTCTTTGCTGCCTTCATCCTTCAAAAGAATAATATTTCTTTAAATGTACAACAGTTTCTAAAATTAAGAGTAAAGTCCAAAAGAAACAAAAGTAAAAGAAATGAAACAGGATAGAGAGAGAAAGTGAGAGTGTTTGAGAGAGAAGAAATGAGAACTTTAGAAATCCTGAAACACACAAAAAAATATTAAGGTCAAATAAAAAATGGAAGGATTCTACACTTAAGTTTTTTCAAAAATGATGATTTTTTTCTGATGCCCTCACAGACTGCAGTGCCTTAAGGATGTTAAAGAGGTGCCATGACCCTCTAGGCTCCCATCCTGCAGCAACATCTAAAGAAGCTCATCCTCCACTTCCAAACATCCTCAACTTACATGAACTCTTCAGACAGCTCAGAAAGAAGAGGAAGGGGGAGAAAAGTCACACCTTATATAAAGGATAGAGCACAGAGTTAAAACTAATCTTTGAATTATAGCAAGGAAAAGGGGTTTTGGTCAGCCAGGCATGGGAGACACTCATAGCTGACATGACGACTATGTTTACCAAAAGGAGTACCCCTTAATATAAACAGAAAGGGGTGTTTGTGTTTTATTTACCATAAGGAAAAAAAAAATAAAGTAGCCATTCTTACTAGTCTAGGAATACTAAGAAGAAATTGGGAAAAGGATGTATTAGTTGAAGTTAGATTTAGTTGCTTATTACAAAAAGCCCAAATAAAGTGGTTTGAATGAATGAGGGCTTTTAGTTTTCTTTTTTCTTTCTTTCTTTTTTTTTTTTTTAGTTTTCTTTAATGTAAGATAGTACAGAAGAGATATCCAAAAATGAAATGATGTCACAACTGCCCTGAGCCTATATTTTGACTCTGTCATCTTAATGTGTGACTTCCATCCTCAAGGTTCAAGGAAGTTTTTGGAGGTCCAGCCTTTACATTTTTATCTCTCCTTCAGAGAACATTCCTGAAGCCTCTGTCCATTGACATTCATACGTTTCATGGCCAAGTCCATCTACAAGAGAAGCTGAAAAGTGGAGGTTTTTAGCTGGGCTCATTGCCAATGATATAGATATTCTCTTATGAATGGAGAAAGAAAGAATAAATATTGGGGCAAACAGATGGAGATTGCACTTTATATTGAAATGCACATGATGGAAGGAAAACAGGTTCCTAACCTAATAAGCAGCTGCTATTCCTTTTTTTTTTTTTTTTAAGATTTTATTTATTTACTCATGAGATGCAGAGAGAGAGAGAGGGGCAGAGACACAGGCAGAGGGAGAAGCAGGCTCCATGCAGGGAGCCCGACGTGGGACTCGATCCTGGGTCTCCAAGATCACACCCTGGGCTGAAGGCGGCGCTAAACTGCGCCACCGGGGCTGTCCAGCAGCTCCTATTCTAGTGTCAATATCTCTGCCAACTGAACTCTAGGATTCCAACTCTAGAGACTATATTTATTCCCCCAGAGATGGGCATTGTCTCGTACCCTTTGAAAGTAAGGAACTTTCCTATAAATTCTGACTGCTGCTCTTCTTCTTTCAGTTGATAATAAGACTTAAGGATAAAGGGAGTAGTTCTTCCTGACTTAAGGGAAACACCAGCAGAAGGACATCAAGAAGTGTTGTGCAAACACATTGGGGGACAGCAAAATAAAGTTATTTGCTATGCTAATTTTATTGCTTCAAAATGTGTTTCTTAACATAGTCTAAGTAATAGATGTGAAATACATGGTGTTGGCACCATCAACTCAGGAAAGGGATGGATCTCTTCAAAGTTCATTTACATTGCTCACATTCCGTTGTTAATTTCTACTTAAATGAGTACCTGTTATATTCTGGATGAATGGGACACCGGACACTCAAAAATGAAGCATTTGCCTTGCATTCCAGTTCATTGGGCACTGTGGGAATTCATTCTTCCTGGTGTATTGCAAAAGTTCTTAGTTTTGAATCTCTATTTTGAGATAATGGTCAGAGACGCTACCTCAGAGCCCTACACTGACCTTATCATTCTCTTCTCTGGGATGGGGTATCTGTAAAAGAATGCATGTAAAGTGCTTAGCAGCTGCCTGCCTCCCAGAAAAGGAACACCCAGTAAGTGTTGGTCATCATTATTGTTAACATTAGTGTTACAGTCTTCTTGCTCCTTGCTAACTTCTCTGCCTATTCCATTTGCAGTGTTTTTCTCACAGTCAGACAAAAGTGGTTATTTATATTCTTTCCATTTTTCCTTTCTCATCATATCCTCTTTTGTTCCTCTAGCCACTTCCCTGCATGCCCAAGACCCTCACTCTGCATGAAATACCAAACTTTTTAGGCTGTTTTGGGGGACTTTTAAACGACTGTACTCAAATCCGTGGACAGATGGCACACATACAAGTAGCTAATCAATAGTTCACTTTCAGTATGCTCATCTTCCATCACTGGGTCCACCAGAAAAAATAATGAGACTTCCCTATTTATTGAACACTCTTTGCCATGTGCTCTACACATCCCACAGTTTCCTATAAACCTTATCCTCAGATTTGTCTCTTGATTTCAGCTCAGGTGTTGCTTCCTCTGAGTGATTTTGTTTCTTAACCTTTCTGCCCTCTCCCAAAGTTCTTGGCTTGTAAGCAGCATAATAAATTCCCATCTCATCATCATTAACTGTCAACTGGAAATCCACAGCCAGGTGAAGGGTAGAATAGGAACCCATGTCTTGTCACTAAAGCATGCTGGATCTCTAATAGCTCATTAGCATACCATATACAAGCATCCTGCTTTTAATTAGTTACGTGGTGTGATAATTAAGTAGTCTTTCTCTGCAATTTTCCCTCATGTGGGGAAAAAAGGGGGAGGGAAGAGGTTGGCTAGTGATGGAAAGGGGTGTTAAAGCTAAGTATAAAGTTTTAAATAATTGTGACCCTGGAGACGAAACAGCTAGCAAACTCTCAAGGGGAGAAAATAAAATACTTGCCTTACGTTTAAAAAAAAATGGAGTAATAAAAACCTCCCTTGCTGGTAGTAATTTGAAGGAAAAATCTTTTTTAAAATTTTAAACCAAAGATGAAGACATATATTGATCTTGATATGAGAGCACAACATGTGTCTTGTGCTAGCCCAGGTCAGGAGAAAAGGACAAGGGGAAGACAACTGCCTAGAAAGGAACTCTAATGAGGCCTTGATTGTTCAGCCTCAGAAACATTTCAGGAAGCCTGTACCTGAGCTCTAAAGAATGACCAAGGTAATTACACTGTACATAATTTCCTCTCACCTGTAGGAAAGAGGATGCATCATTTCCCTGTATGGTTGTCATGACGTTGGTCTGAGGCAAGGCATTGGGAGGAGAAATTTCTCCTCTTAAAAATTCCATCACTTTGGGGATCCCTGGGTGGCTCACCAGTTTAGCGCCTGCCTTCGGCCCAGGGCGTGATCCTGGAGTCCCGGGATCAAGTCCCACGTTGGGCTCCCGGTACGGAGCCTGCTTCTCCCTCTGCTTCTCCCTCTGCCTGTGTCTCTGCCTCTCTCTCTCTCTCTCTCTCTCCCTATCATGAATAAATAAATAAGATCTCTTTAAAAAAAAATTCCATCACTTTGTGTGTGTCTAGGTGGTTGAGTCAGTTAAGCATCTGACTTTGGCTCAGGTCATGATCTTGGAGTTCTAGGATGGAGACCTGTGTTGGACTCTGCCCTCAGCAGGGGAGTCTGCTTCTCCCTCTGCCCCTCCCTCTACTCATGCTTGCTCGCTTGATCTCTCTCTCTCAAATAAATAATAAATCTTTTTAAAAATGCAAAACAACTCCATCATTTTGGAATAATTGTTTAGGTTACTAAATGGCCAGCGCAGCAGGGTATATAAACTAAAGCCATATTCTGGCAGAGTATAAACTATTGGGTTTCCTCTGGTGAGGAAACAGATGGCAGGTCTATGAGTCCTCTATATGTGGATTTGAAAAGTTACCATATCATCTAAAGGACAGATGTAAACCTGTTATGATATAAAGTACCAAATGCAGTTCCACATTGAACCTTAATAGTAATATAGTCCTATAATCTCTTGGAAATTATGTCCACCTCAAACAAGTGCCAAATTTCCAATTAAAAAAAATTGCAGCATGAACTTTAGCTTTTCTCCAGGTGATTCTTCCTCAGGAAGAGAAGAATTGACAACTCTTGGTGCTCTTAAGGGTATACTTTTCTTTTTTTTTTTTAACAGTTCTTTTTTTTTTTAATTTTTATTTATTTATGATAGGCACACAGTGAGAGAGAGAGAGAGGCAGAGACATAGGCAGAGGGAGAAGCAGGCTCCATGCACCGGAGCCTGATGTGAGATTCAATCCCGAGTCTCCAGGATCGCGCCCTGGGCCAAAGGCAGGCGCCAAACCGCTGCGCCACCCAGGGATCCCAAGGGTATACTTTTCCATGCCAAAGATGATTGTCAGTAAAATATGTGCAGCATTATAAGTCTGTTTCAAATTAGAGACTAATCTCTAACCAACCTCTTTCAACTAAAAGTTAATATAAAGGCAATAATACAGAGTAATGCATGGACATAAGAAAACAGTTGCCAAATCACTAAGAATATATATATATTTTTATTTATTTATGATAGTCACACAGAGAGAGAGAGAGAGAGAGAGGCAGAGACACAGGCAGAGGGAGAAGCAGGCTCCATGCACCGGGAGCCCGACGTGGGACTCGATCCCAGGTCTCCAGGATCGCACCCTGGGCCAAAGGCAGGTGCCAAACCACTGTGCCACCCAGGGATCCCACTAAGAATATTGTCAAAGAAAAAAGATGACTCTGATATAGAGATTTGGAAAATGAGTAGATTACAAATGGAATAGGGCTGATAAGTGTAGTGTTTACCCATCCCTGCCACCATGTTCTCTCTCTTCTTTATTCCTTCCTTCTCTTGTTCCCTTGATATTCACTGCAAAGCAGAAACACTGAACAATCTCCCTTAGCTCCTGGGAGTCTCCCAGAGGATCTGACCTCAGAAGCTGAGCTGTGCCAGTATTCACCTGGCCTGCACTAAAGCCACAGTTTGATGTCTTGGAAGCCACTCTTTTCCAGTATATGGGAAATATCACAAGACCATTTCATTGCCCAAGCTTGGCAGGCAGTCAACCCCAGAGAACTCTACCTTGCTCCAACATGAAGTCCAGACTAAGAATGTAATCTGAAAGAAGAACAGAGGGAGAACTTTCTTATCTCTCATCCCGGAAGAGTGATTTTTTTAGGGTTCTACTAGCTACCAAGGAAGAGACCAAGGAGGTAGCAGAAAGTGTTCTGCAGAACTAGCGGGTGACTTAATATTAAAAGGTGATATTTTCCTTTAATGAGACAGGCATGTGGTAACAGCAAAGCATAAGCTAACATGTAGACATGTCCCACTACTGTCCTGCCTGGTAGAAATACACCATCATTTTTAGAAGGAGCTTCTCAGAACTTATCCGTACTTTCCTCTGTACTTACCTCTATTCTCCCAAGGGGCTGAGTACGTCCCATTGCCATCTGAGTGAAGAAGCCACAAGTGACTTTTTTCCACTCTGAGTTAAAATCTTGGCCTCAAAACCATGCTGCCATAGTTCTCTTAGAAGTCACAGGGTGCAATAAAAAGAATACTTTTTATGCAGATTAATATTAGTGATATTAGTGGATCTAGTCATTAATTGTTAGAATGGAGTCTTATAAATACAAAGTCATATCTCCAGAACTCTAGAACTTGAAGACATAAAACTATTGATCTTATAAGAGACAATATAAAAACTGTAATCTTAGTATGTGCTTATGGAAGCACGCCTCACTTTAGAGAAGCGAAGCTGAAAATGTTACTTAAAAATGGCACTTAAATTAGTTTCTTACCAAATATATAACTATAAAAATATTCATCCTTTTATATAATAGTTTAATTACTGCAGTCGAAAGTATACATAGTTCATTATGACCACCCTCCATCTCTGCCCTGATCATATTCTTTGTTATCTTTGCCATTCATAAATTATCAGATGGCCTTTTACTAATTTTTTATCTTCCTCTCCTGCCGAGTGTTATCTTCCCTATGTCTGCTGAAGAGCAGACAGGTTTCCCTGGTGACAATGGGTGGAATGACAGAGCCCAAACCATAGAATATCTCTCTAACCAAACCATTAAGAGCCTACAAAACAAGATCACTGCCCTTTCTATTCACTGGGCACCCAGAAAACTAGTGTCTGTGAGTCCATCTGAACCTCTTAGTCCCTGCACCTACTTCATGAAGGATGTAGAAGAGGGTTGGAAGCGCAGAAACTGTATGCAATAGGACTTACTTTGACTCTGACGATTCATGCTTCCCCAGTAAATGTCTTTTTCCTTCTTCTTGCTGTCCTTTAAGAACATGGTATCCTTTTGAACATTTTCCCTGTTCCCTTAGGCGAGATGTGCTAAGTGATTTATGCCTAGAAATGTACTGCATTATTTTCTGTGCAGTGGTAGCTTTACCAATACAGCAGTCTGTAGTCTAAAGAAGCTTTAGTAGTTCTATTTTACATGCACCAAAAAGTTCCTGCCATCTATCTGGCACTCCTAGAGAACATCAGAGTATATAGAGCTCTAGTCACATACCTGCAGCCCAAAAGCTCAGAATCTCAGAGAAGACCTTGCACATTTTGACAAGTCAAAAGTGTTCAAAATATCAGTGATACCAAAAAAATGCACTTATGGGTGTATTCAAGATGTTAATACAGAGCCAGGGAAGAAAATTTATTATCATTTGTATCACTTATCTCCTAAAATGTAAGCCCAAGAAGACTAAAATCTCACAGCATGATCTAGGATCTATGGTTTATGATTTCTACTTCCCAGATAGTTAAAATTAAATTTCAGGCTTAATATTAAGTCAAAGACTCAACAGTAGGTCATAACTATTAATTGTGTTTGTATAGCCCATGGGAGAAATGCTTCTCTCTCTCTCTTCTAAAATATTTATTTATTTATTTTAGAGGGAGGGAGGGCGGGGTTAGGGGAAAAGAGAGAGGGAGAGAAAGTCCCAAGCAGACTACATGCTGAGAGCAAAGCCTGACTTGGGTCTAGATCTCACTACGCTCAGATCACAACTTGAGCCTAAGTTGGACACTAACCAGCTGTGCCATCCAGGTGCTCGAGATGTTTCTCTACACTTAGGTGAAAAATATATAGAACCAACTGTGCCACCCAGGTGCTCAAGTGTTTCTTTCACTGAGGTGAAAAATATTCATGCAAACTATGAATAGTGTATTTCTACCTTCATTTGGGTCAGAAAGATAATAAGAAAATGATAAGGAATAGGATCCATTAGGCTTACTAGGGAAGTAATTTAGTATTTATTACATTCTCAATTATTCTTCTATTGTATACATCAGTCACATAGAGTATTAAATATTTGCTCAATCCTGTCTTACTTTAATTTAGAAAAAAGATGGGAATGTAGATATGCATACCCAAATGGAGAAATATAACATATTCTAGTGGCAAAGAGACTTATGAAAATTAGAGCATTTAGAAAAGGAGATTCCCAAGATCAGTACATTCTGCAAACCTGCCCACAGTTGGCTAAGAGTTTTCTGAGGAACCTAGTCTTCAGAAAGCTTGGATGCTAATTGACTGTGCTAATTTCCTAGAGAGGCAATTGTTACCTAAACAGGAAATGGTGCAAGCCACAGATCGCTTCAAGCAAAGCAAAACTGGAGGGAAAAAAAAATTCAAAGCTATGAGAAAGACTGAGCTAAAGTGGAAGGATGCCATGAAGAAGAAAGAGTCAGATGACAGCTTTCTAAATAGCAAGGTGACATGCTGATAATTCAGTGTGATGCTAAGATAATAAAAATGCATGAGAACATTGGCTTCATAAACAGACACACACTATCACAGGACAGGAAAGCTGTAGCCTATAGCTTCTATTTATTCGGTAAGGTGAGACTATATCTGGCATTCCCCTCCTAAGCCTGAGCGCCCCGGGATCAGAAAGATACTGATAACTGGAAATGAAAGAGGAAACCAACAACAAAAATGATTAAAGAACTTTAGGACGAATGGAGAAAGATTACAAGAATAAAATAGCTCTAGTTTCACTGTGATAACTAGGAAGGAATATGCATGATCACTATCTACAAGTGCTATATCAGAAAGTTGTAAACACTAAGGAGGCAAAGAAATAATTTATAATACTGTGATGCCAAGGTGTATGTGGCTAAGGGTAATAGGATAGAATTACACTATGCAAAACATAATTTGAAAGCTCTGGAATATACTTCAGAAAAGTTAATTGTGCACAAACTGTTTTACATGCTCAGAATGTTAATCAACTGCATAGTTCCCCAGGTGATGCTCTATCTTTGCCTCCACCTCTACCCCCATCAACACACACTCAAGGAGAAGCACTTCACTGAAGGCCAGATCTCCCACGGGAAATGCTGCCTTGGACTTTGGGCCTTGGGCCCAGGTTCTCCCTCCCTAAGGCACAGATGCATACTAATTGGCTTCTATTTCCCTAAGCCTCACAAATATTGATCTGGCTCAGGCCAGAGAAAATGGGACTGGAGATTGGAACCTAGAAGTTATGCTCTTCTAGCAATACAAATGTTCTACCCCAACCCCAACTGGGAGCCTCCGCAGGTGATCACTACTCCCTCCAGGTGTCCAAGTTCAATTGCCAATAACGTTGTAGATCATACAGTAGTCTCAAAGAGGATCCTATGAGTATGCACTGAGGTCTTGAAGAAGATTAGAAACTCTGTATTTGTATCTCATTTTTACTTTTATATAAATTACATTTGTAATATATTAATATGGCTTCTAGTATATTAATAAAGCAGTCCATGCATATTATTTAAAAATAAACACATATACATAGATTGAGATACTGTGTTTTAATACTTTTTTTTTTTTAAATCTATGTATTACTGGATAGGACGGAGACTCCTAGATGTGAGAGTCCTACCTACCACCAGAGGCCTCGGTAATATCAAATGAAATAAAATGTGTTTGTTTAAGCCCTTTGGAAACTTAAATTGATTATACAAATGTAAAAAGGGATCTTTATTAAAAAATTAAAAGGAAGAAGAGTTTAGGATCCCTTTCCTTAGAGAAAGATTCAGGAACATCTTCCTGAATGCAAACCACAGATTTGACCCTACTTGTGAGACAAATACTTAAACTTGGAAATGTACCCTTTCAAGCAACAACCCATACCTGGGAAATTGCACATAGAAGATTGTAGAGAAAAGCTATAGGAAAAAGGGATGTATTTTGAGATTAAGTAAAATGAGAACAAAGAAGAGTGAGTACAAAAAAAAAAAAAGTGAGTGCATAGTAATGCTATTGTAGAGGGTAAGGCTGTTTGTTTTGATGGCAGGGAGTGAAGAAGTGGGAGAGCCACTCTTATACTTGAGAGTATTTGTTATCAAAAGAATTCTCCAGTCATCCTCACACTCAACCAATAGGAGATTGTAAGCAACCCTACCACACCATTGCATATCCCAGCACCACAACTACGCTTATTTATGTACTGCTTCCTAAATAGAAACTAGTTCCATTCTCTTTACATCGTCTTGGCTTCTTGTTTTGTGATATAGTAATAATCTATCAAAGTGTTTATAAGCCTTAAAATAGGAAAACACAGGGGTGCCTGGGTGGCTCAGTAAGTTGAGCATCTGACTCTTCAATTTGGCTAGGGTCATGATGTTGGGGTGCTGGGAGCCACCCCCGCATCTTGGCTCCCTGCTCAGCAGGGAGTCTGCTTCTCTCCCTCTGCTTCTCCCTCATCTCATGCTCTCTTTTGCATGCGTGCATGTGTTCTCTCCCTCTAAAATAAATAAATAAATCTTTTTTTAAAAAAAATAGGAAAACACATAGATAAGAAACAGTGAAATAAGAAAAAGCTTTTGGCAAAATTTTCCAGTTTTCATTTATGTGTCGTAGAGTGTCAGGACTGAAAATGAACTAGTCTAAATTCTTCACCATTTGTGAGCAAAATATAACAACCGAATACTGTCTTATATCCATAGAGCAATATTAGACCATGCAAACCATATTTTGTTTTGGTGTTTCTAATACTTCCCTGTGGCCCAATGTGTCATAAGTAAGCTAAGACAAATATTTTTGAGTACATGCCATTAATTGATTGAGGCCCTTACGTTGTTGGCAAGAGATCATTGACATTTTAAGATTGACGTGTTATTGGATAGCTAAATGTATATTGTGAAAACTTATCAACTAAATGCATAACAAATGAACAATCCTGTAGAACTCTGAATTTCTGTTGTCCTAATTACCAAATATGTTGACAGTGTTAGAGCACCAATGAACTAATATTTGTTTTGGTAAAATAATAATAATAATAATAATAATAATAATAATAATAATAATAATAAAAATAAAATTTAAAAAAGACAATCCTTGTGTAGGATTAAGCCAAATTCAAAAGTCTATAGATTCAGTGAAGTAAGGACATGTGTGGGATATTTTTTAAAAGAAATTTTTATTGATCTCTCTACTAGGAGCAGCTCTCCTGCCATACCCCTCTTCTCCTGAAAATGTATACCTGCTCAAAGTTCATCTCCATCCCCTTGGTCAGTAGTGCCTCTTAGCTGTTGAGCAATTACTGTCCACAGTGGTGTAAACCATAGACAGTGACAGATGAGAGTGTCAGCAGCTTGGTAGCCCCATCCCTTAATCTCACTTATTCCTAGCTGCAGCTTCCATCTCAAGGGAGCTTTCAATGGACATCAATATAGCAGCCAAGTTCCCTGGTGCTGGGGCTGCCACAAGTAGAGGTGGCTGGCACTGGGACTGGAATTGGGATTGTGTTTGGAGCCTCATCATTGGTTATGGCAGGAACCCTTCACTGAAGCAACAGCTCTTCTCCTCTGCCATTCTGGGGCTTTGCCCTCTTGGAGGCCAGGGAGCTCTTTGTGGTGTTGGTGTCCTTTTTCATCCTCTGCCATGTGAAGGAACCATCTCCATCTCCCATACATAGGTCTTTCTCCCATGTTTCATCTGCCTTATTATGTTGCTTTTCCTATACTTCCTCAGGCAGCCTCAGTAGTTGACTCAGGGTTTGACAGAAGACAAATACTATATTAATAAGATTTTTTAATGAAATTGTTATTGATGGAAAATATCACTCCAATAATTTTCAAGAGTGTTACATATAAACCATTTGCTAAGAAATTGCAGATTTATGCATAAATGTGTTTATCCCTTTCTCTTTCATGTTCCTATTGAGTAGTCACTTTATAGTATTATGCATGCAAAAAGCGATCACTCCAGAAGCATATGCTCACCTGAAAGTAACAACTCTGTTTTACTCTTAAGCAGTTGTGTTCATCTTCAGGAAGCGGAATTAATAGATGATGTCATTTTCCTATTGGCAATCGTGCCTTCCTTAATTCAAACTTTGGATGTCGGGTTACTTAGAATATAATACATTTCTATAAAAGATTTCCATCACCTAATTATACTATGAGACTTTTTTTTTAAGTATTGCTTTTTTCTAGAATTCTGTTAAATTTTAGTAAAAAGGAAATCATTGGAAAAAAATGTCCCTGGGATGCCTGGTGGCTCAACAGTTGAGCATCTGCCTTTGGCTCAGGCTGTGATCCCAGAGTCCCAAGATCAAGTACCACATTGGGCTCCCTGCATGGAGCCTGCTTTTGTCTCTGCCTGTGTCTCTGCCTCTCTCTGTGTCTCTTATTAAATAAATAAATAAATAAATAAATAAATAAATAAATAAATTTTTTAAAAAATTGTTCCTGACACTCTGTTTAGTACTTTTTAAAGATTAAAATTTTCAAATATACTACTCTTTAAAATGGAGAGGACTCTTAATTTAAAAAAAAAATGAAGTAAAGCTTCCATATTTAACTAAGTTATTGGTAATGCTCAGCTAATAAAAGGTATTTTAAAAGCTACTGAAAATTCAGAAGAGACCTATACAAATGGTAAGAAAAATTATAATGAGGGTTGGAAAACAATTTGGGAGAAGATAAATTCATCCTTAGATTACTCATTAACTTTGTAGAAAGGCAACCATATTAAATTTAGTTCAGGAGGCCACGGAATTGCACATTCTTTACTCTTTTATGAGAATGAGATTAAGAACAAGAAAACAAGCTGGAATCAAAAAATCAGTCAAAAGCAAAGTGGGGTGACAATTAGGGGCAATGAGAATCAGCTTTTATTCTTCCCATTTTACCTGGTAATTGTCAGGTTATTAATTTGATAGTGCTAATTAATATTACTTAATGAGGCACTGCGAAATTCTGAGCCATTAAGAAAAGTCCAAATATGTTTCTGTGTTTACTGAGGAAGCAAAGAAATAATTTTTAAAAATCAATAAAAGAGTTGGAACAAGAAAAAAATGCAACAAATAATATTTACTTAACTATTCATTGATTTTACTAATATTTTCTTAAAGATTTTATTATTTATTCATGAGAGACACACAGAGAGGCAGAAACACAGACGGGGGAGAAGCAGGCTTCATGTACGGAGCCCGATATGGGACTTGATCCGGGGACTCCAGGATCATGCCCTGGGGTAAAGGCAGGTGCTAAACCACTAAGCCACCCAGGCATCCCAATTTTACTATTCATGAAATACCTATTCTGTATCAGAAATTATAGGTAATAAGGTTACAGTGATAGTAAGCAAGACTTAAAAATGCCCTTAGAGGGACGCCTGGGTGGCTCAGTGGTTGAACATCTGCCTTCAGCCCAGGGCCTGATCCTGGAGTCCTGGGATCAAGTCCAACATTGGACTCCCTGTGGTGACTCTGCTTCTCTCTCTGCCTGTGTCTCTGCCTCTCTGTGTGTATCTCTCATGAATGAATGAATAAAATCTTTAAAAAAAATGCCCTTAGAGGTCATGGAACTTAAATTCAAACAATCAGAAAAATTACATTGCTCAGTACAATTCTCAACCATATATGTAAGCTGATCCCATGTTCTGTTATTGCCTTTTGTGTATTTTATAATTAGCAGCAGATACTTAGAACAAATCTATATTTTATATAGGATGTGCAATGACACATTTTATATAATACAAATTTGTTACACAAAATAGTCATATTGTACTACTCTTTAAATACTTACAAACTGAATCTTGTATGATTGCTCAACAAATTATCCAAAGAATTTGGAAAACAGAAAAGATAGATGAGAAAAAAAAAAAACGAAAAGAAAAACGAACAGTAAGAAAATAGAAGAAGAGAGTGAGCATCTGTTTTGGACTGGATGTTTGTATCCTCAAATTGATGTAGTGATCCCAATTCTCAATCTGATGATATTATGAGGTGGGACCTTTATGAGGTGATTAGGTCATGAGGGTGGAACCCTCCTGAATGGGATTGGTGTCCTTATAAAAGAGACCTTGGAGAGCTCTCTTGATTCTTCTGTCCTATGAGGACACAGTGAGAAGATGGCCATCTATGAACCAGGAAGCAGGGTTCTCATCAGATACCATATCTGCTGGTGCCTTGATCTTGAACTTCCAAGCCACTAAGACTATGAGAAATAAATGTTCATTGTTTAAGGCACCCAGTCTGTTGTCTTTTTTATAGCTGCTCAGCACCAGTGATAGAAGAAAAATACATATTGTGTGTTTAGAACCTACCACTCCTCCCCCACCTCCAGGTTTCTGAAGGATAGAGTATGTATGCATAGATTGGATCTGCTCCAGTTGTAAACATGTACCAGTGTTATTAGTCTACACAAGTCGCTGTAACTCCGATGCTTGGTTCTCTGCTGTAGAGGACATTAGAGAACATGACTCTGGAGCTGAAGGGCAACCTCTGGCTTCTCATCTTAAATTTAGAACTTAGGTCCTACACCCTGTGGATGTCTTCTTTGAAGAGCACAGCTTTGCTATGGAAACCATGCCTCGGGCAAAGCCGAAGGGGCCTCAGCAGTGGGATTAGAAACAGATGGCCCAAGGTATGGCAGCCCCAAATGTGAAAGAGCAGGCAAGAAGTGCTTTCTGCACCTCAGTACAAGCAGTTGAAGAAAGGTTAAAGGAGGTTTGTGTCCTGCTACTGAAGAAGAGCCATTTGTACCACTCATAAAAAGTGACCTAATGAATGTCAGGATCTGATCCATCAGATTCATATTTTCTCTCCTTCCTCTTCATTTGGAGAAAGTGAGGATATGAAATAGGTCAAATTACTCTACTTCATAAGAAAATGAGGTGATGAGGGCATAAAAGAGAGAAGAAAGAAAGTACCAGGCACAGAAGATGTGGATAAATTATATTAGAGATTTAGGTAAGATGAGGTATTTTGAACAGCTTTTACATACTAACCTGTGTAGGTGAGTTATATATAATTATAGGTGAAGGCGTATTATATATCAATCATGTCATCAGTGTACTGTTATTCCCTCCAACCAATTCTTCACCCTCACTCAAGCTGAAATCATGCTATCAAAAATTAAAGATGGAAAACACCTGTGAGGTCATAGCTTGTCCCTTCTCTTGAGCAGTGTAAGGAAAACCAGTGTTTTCTTCAGTATTTTGTAAAAGTGATTTTCTATCTTCCCATGCTGGCGTGCACAGAGAGGTCTGCCCGAATGCACATGCCTTGCTGGTTGGTTTTGCACAGACAGGTTTTAAACACACTGGGGGAAAGCAGCTCTTGCTAAATGTTTTATAACGTGTCAGGAAACCTTTATCGAACATTTAATCCAAAACCTGGCTTTGAACCAGGGAGGCATACAATTCCGTAATTAATTTTTTTTACCTTCTTTTGCTAATCGCTGATAAAAAGCTTAATTCTATTAACAACTCGACTTGACAAATTGCACCGCTCAACGGAAGCGTTTAGAAATTAATTATGCATTTTATTGCATTAGATTGGATAAACAGGGAAGCACCAGCAAGAAAAAGGAAAACCGGGACAGAACAAAAATGGTCACAATATAAACAATCCATTGGTGTCTGACCCTTTCCATTGTGACTCAGTGTGTCACTTAAAAAATAAATAAAATAAACACACAACCTTCTCGGATGACACCTCCTATTTAAGTATGGCTTCTTCTCTAGGCCATGTTAGTAATACAGGTTTCTTCTACTTTTTCCTGAAAGCATACATTTTCCTCCCTACAGCCCAAGCTGATTTGGATTCCTAAAGGGACTTCTCATCTAATTGTCATGGAAGCTCAAGTCTTCCCCTTTCTTAGATCCTTCAGCTTCAAGTCTTAGGAATCTCAGAGCATGGCCTTCAGGGATTTAACTAAGTAAGAGTAGCAGATTGTAACAGTAGGTGTAATATTGTAGCACCAAAGTATTAAAAAACTAGGAGAAAGATTAAGTTGGCTTCCACTTCACTTCTCTAGTTAAAGTTAAGTGCTCAAGCAGTCAAAAGACCAAATGCAATTTTTATGGCTCTCTTTGTCTATAAATATACATGTTTCAAGGTGGCTGTTGAAAGAGACTTCTGGCAGGTAATCAAATTGTGCTAGCATGTGGACTTCTACACTGTGCCTGCTCTAACCAAAGAGTTTTACCCAGTAGCAAACTTGTCAATAAATTCATGTTTAAAGCATCATACTCTTTCGCATCTCTCTGGCCAATCTTCCTTTTCTTAATTTACATGCTAAGATATAATGAGGCTTTGAGATTTTTCTTCTAAAATTTGATGCACTCAACTATTCATTTCTTTCATTTCAGTTTCATAATTGTTATGTCAGTACATAAGCATGTTATTGAAATGAATATCACCATTAGCAATGGTGGGAAGATCAGGAGAAGAGGGTCTTGTCTATAAAAATCTGGAATTGTTCCTTAAAATGAGATGGAAATGGAGATAAAATGTCATATCACACAGAGCGCCAGAGAAAGGTGCTTCTTTTCTAATGTCCAGCTTCAGTAATTGGTAAAGAGCCCCATCCAATCCGAAGAAAGATGAGAGTAAATTTCTTATCAGAAATCCTCTCCAAGAAAACAGAAGAGAGATTGAGAGAGATTGGCCAATATCCAATGCAAAAGCGAAATATTATTGGCAAATCTGTAAGTTTTTAACCGGGGAGATTTGTGGGAAAATATATTATGGGGCGATTTGGGGGTTCTGGGAAATTTCTTGGGAAACAGTTTCAATCATTAGATCTTTTTTTCCAAAGAGTTTTAAAATAAATTCAACTACTACACAGATTATAGTCAGAGTTTCATATAAAGCCACGTGCTAGCTTTTCTCCTAGTCCTGGTGAAGTCAGTGGCGCTTGCTTCAAGTTTGAGTCTCAGCAGTATCTGTCTCAACATTGTTGAGAGGAGAAAGTGTTAACAGAGGAACTGGTTTTGTTTATTCATGAGAGGCAGAAATGGAGTAAACCAGGCTAACAGTCATATTTACCATGGCATGTTGGGCCCCCCTTTTAATCTCTCTCTAGTGTATATAGTCTATACCCTTCTCATTCTTGGTCTGCCCACATCATGCCATTGTCTTTTTGTGAAACACAAGTAGGCAGTGGTGAGTGAAATCTGTATGAATCTATTTGTTGCATGAATGAATATAACAACTGTCAAATCCAAATCTAATTTTTGGACAGACTGCTGGTTATAAAGTGGATAAAGTGGATAAAGTGGAAACTTTGATCACCAACAGATAATTTTTTACCTCGTTCTCTGTGTGGGAGGGCAAAGGAGTTTCGGATACGATGAGATATAGCATGGTCTCCATCCTTAGAGAATATTCCATGTATAGACAGGGCATGTTAACAGAGAAACCACTCTATAGGCTATCATATTAAATGTCCCCTGTGAAGGATGTGTACAGTCAGTGCTGCCAGACTTTAGAGGATTTTGGCCCATCATGGAACTCTAGGGGAAGGCGGTAATGGGAAGAAGCACATGGTGTTTAAATTGGTAAGAACTTGATTTTAAAATGTGTATGCACTTACAAAATGTTATGATGATTGGAGGATGAGAATGATCTTGCTGGGCCCTTTTGAGAAAGAAAAGTTATTACTGTGACCCTTACAGCAACTTGAACCCTCCCCACTCCATTCTAGTTTCTTGACATCGCCCTCTGCTCTTAAATTTCAAACTGTTTGTTTTATCTATTTATTTTCCTTTTCCACTTTAAAATTTAATTTTCACTGAAGCACAACAGCTGCTAATGTCCAATGTACAGCAACAAATGAGAAATTTCCATACTTCTAAAAGGAATCCACATAGGTCTTCCTGCAGACTAGCTTCAGCTATATGAACAACAAAGAAAAATCTTAAAGTTTATTACATTTAATGTTATCTAGTGCTCTCTCTTTCCCTTGCCTCTGCAGTCTTATTTTGGGCTGCTGTGAACTATTTTCTGCAAAGATAGGTGAAAGATAAAAGACAAATAATAATAATAAAAACATATATGTATTACGTATATGCAACGTTCTAGAAAAATGTGTTTCTCTACAGAGTTTAGCTGACGTTTACAACCACTACAGAAACTCTTTGTTCAGAGATTGGATCTTGCTAATGGAAAATACCACATCCCGTTTTCTGTCTTTCCATGGATGGCATCTGATTACTGAAAATCATGTTATATGGCTGGTCAGTATGTACAGATGGTGAAGGGCGTTTTATTTCTCTATTTATTCAATTTGCAAAATGTATCCATTTTTTTAAGATTCCTTTGCAGTAGTAATATATCAAGAAGATCCCTAACTTTCTCTTCAGGAAGAAAGAAGAGTGGAAGGGGAAGGCCATTTGCTGAGCTCCATAGCTCTGATAATTCTCCAAATATGGAATAGTTCTGGGACAACAGGCTTAGCTGAAGATTGTATTGACCACAAAGCTCTAGAAAGGGATAGGCTTATTCAAAATTTAGTGGATTATTTCCCCCATTGGCTAGGGCACTGTAGACAAAAGAGCCCTCGTCTTTGATCAAGACTTAATGTCTCCAACTCACTGGAGTCATCTCCTAATTCTTAATGATGGATGTTATGGAATTGGCCTTCTTAGAAGCTGTTACACATCAGAAAGAAGTCCCTTAAGGTTACCTTTATGGTGACATTTGTGAAGGCAAGTAGACATTTATTGCTGCAAAGTTTTCCTTGAATTATTCACATTCATGATGCTAGAATATTTTCTTTTCAGTGAAAAATCCAAGGTGTGTATCACAAATATTTAGCTACCTAGAGTCTCAGGGAATCATGATTACAAGTATCTCTAGAGATTTTTCAAATGAACCAAACACCTACTACCCCTAGAGTGTGCCCTCTGGTTTCCCCCACAAATTATTGAGGGAAGCAGTATGGAAAAACAACAATGGTGTTGAAATCCTCTAATTACTCCAAAGGCTGAATAAGAGTCTTCATCTTGCAGGTCGCAAGTTACCTAGCCACATCCCTTATGGCTAACTTTTAAATGGATGACTTGCAAAGTCTCATTTTGTCTCTGTTGATTTCATCAGGATTTCTTGTTGTGAGACTACGGGGTTCTTTCTCTGGCACATGCAAATTGTCGCCACTGGAGGCAGAGCATGCTGGGCATTGCCCTAACCTCTAAGTGTGTACTCTTGGTGTCGCCCTCACATCTGCCTCTTTGTGCTTACATACTGGGTGTACGTTTGTAGACACTTGGCACAGGATTAGCTGTGTATAGAGAGGCTCCCTAAACCCCCCACCTGTTTAAGAACAACGAATGTTAATGTTGTTCCTAGCCAGCAGGGAGAGGAGCAGGACACTCCTAACAAGAGCTGACATGAGGAGAAATACTGGCTTTTTGTCTCTCTTGTATGTTAAACAATTCATGAGATTTGGGGTTGAGTGAGACATTTAATAAACATTGGCCGCTTGGGCTGCCTACAGCTGGTGATTTGTCACTATTGGTCAAATGTATGAGAAGCAGAATGAGTTTTTCAGCTCTGAGGACTTAAGGCTTAACAAATAGTGCTCTTTACCATTCATTTAAATTTGAAGGCACAACATGATTCAAGTGATAAGCACTGAGTTTTGGTCTATCTAAAAAAGTAAGTCTTCCATAAGATGAAATTACAGTATTTGCAAATCAAAATCTTTCATGGAATCTTAGCACTGGAATTGTTTTTGGATGTCACTCAACACAAGCTCCTATCCCATTATAGCAATCCCTCCTGAGGAATGTCAGTTGTCTGTTCTTGGTGAAATACTTTGCTTGGCCTTGTTCAGTTTCTTTAAAGGAGCTGCCCTCTACAGTCTTGATATGAAAGACGTGACCCGCCAGCTTGAACCATCTTACCTCACCTGCCTATATATGTATTGGTGACCTCTCTTTTGCTAATGAATTCACCTGCTTTCAGTGTGATTAACCTTATGGGTAAAGCACCCGCTGGGTGGTCTTGGCCCCCATGACCGACTTCTGTTAGAAAGGTTTTCTTGATATTACAGTGCTCGCTGCTTCTTTCCCATCTCTACCTTTTATACTAACCATGCCGTTTGCTAAATATTAAAGCTAAGTTTTGTAGCTGAATTAGTAATGTTAAATTCCCGAGTTTATGAAATTCTAATGAGGATTTCATCAGAAAAAATCATAAGTCAAATAGAGGCTCAAATCAGGTGTTTCTACCTTAATTTAACAGTAATTTGCTCCAGCAGAATATTATTGCAACCGATCTGTGTAAATGGCAGGGATATGTCTTATAAAAACAAACTGTTGCTTGGGGCCACATGTTTTTGCAAAGGGGCAGCATGTCTTAGCATATAGGGGTCTGAACACGGAGCAACAAGATGAAGTTGGGCATCTGAATAGCTAATCTTCTGTTCATTGAAGGAATCTCACATAAACAGTGATCCAGTTACCCCTTCTCTGCTTGCATATTTTGTTCCACCTCTAAGAAGGAGGTGGGCACATGGACAGCAGTAGGTTCCTTTTCCTTTTCTTTCCTTTTATAGCTTTTTTTTTTCTTTTTTCCCATCACAATTTTGAACATCTGAAGGGGGAGGTAGGAAATAGGTGCTCCATTGTGGGTAATAATTTATGTTTAATTTCTATACAGATATGATTCTTTCTTGGATTTTTTTTATAAGGATGAATTGAAAAATGAATGGATGGAGTGCCTGAGTAGCTCAATTGGTTAAGAGTGTGCCTTCAGCCCAGGTTTTGATCTCGAGGTCATGGGATCGAGCCTCTTATTGGGCTCCCTGCTCAACAGGGAGTCTGCTTCTCCCTTTCCGAATGCAGCAGACCCCCCTGCAGTTCTGCATTCGCTGTCTCCCAAATAAATAAATAAGATCTTAAAAAACGAAAAATTAGTGGAAATTAGGGTGAAGGAAACAGTTCTCTAAAAATGGAACTGTAGGGCGATGCCTGGGTGGCTCAGCGGTTGGGCATCTGCCTTTGGCCCAGGGCATGATCCTGGAGTCCCAGGATCCAGTCCCACATTGGGCTCCTTGCATGGAGACCTGCTTCTTTCTCTGCCTATGTCTCTGCCTCTCTTTGTGTGTCTCTCATGAATAAATAAATAAAGTCTTTAAATAAAAAAAAATAAAAATTGAAATTAAAATGGAAGTGTAGGGCCACCTGGGTGGTTTGGTGGGTTAAGCGTCCAACTCTTGATTTCGGCTCAGGTCATGATCTCAGGGTTGTGAGACTGAGCCCCCTCTCAGGCACTGTACTGGGTGTAGAGCCTACCTAGAATTCTCTCTCCTTCTCCCTCTTCCTCTCCCCTTTACCCCCCTCACACACTCTTTCTCTAAAATTAAATTAATTAAAAAAATAATACAAAGAGAAGTGTTATCAAATTCAGAGTCAATGGTAGTGAGCATTTCTTTAGATGAGATAGTCCGTTCCTGAAATTCCTGATATTGTGGATTTGACATTGTGTCTCAGGCAGCAAAGAAGGTATCCTGTCACTTGAACCAAGTATTCATAGGGAAAATAACAATACCATCTTTAACTAAATTGTGAAGGAAATGCAGTCTGAGTATTACTGTCAAGCACTCTGTTACTCATTTTACTGAATCTGAGTCTGTTTGGCTTAGATCATCATTCTGGGGCAATAAAAGGCAGAGGATTCAGAAGATCTGGGTTTTTCTGTGGCACTGCTATCAAATAACTGAAAGATCCAGAGCAAGGCAGTTATTTCTCTGGATCTTGAAGGCTCCTTATTTATAAAATGAGGTACATGATGTTTATTTTAGGGCTCATGGGAGGTTTAAATGAGATAGTACACTCAGAAACACTTTGTAAATTATAAATGACCATTTTGGTAGCCTGGTTTTTGACAATATGATATTATCATTGGTGAAACTATAAAAATAATAATAACAATAAATTTGTGTTACAGAGTACTACTGGCTTGTGACTTTGGCTAAGTATTATCTAAAGGGGCTTACTCGAGCAGTATTTTTTGGGACTTTCCTGGGTATACAGTTCCCAAAAGACTAGATATTAAAAGATCTTCCCTAGTTTCCAGAAGCATCTGAGAACTACTGGCTTCAGGATAAGGCAGGCAAATTTGTCAGGGCATCAAAGCAAAAAGAATATCAGATAAAGTGACTAGATGACTTACTAATCCTGAAATCAGGGGATATTATTTTGGACACACCTTAGATCAACACATACCCTGAGTCTCACAACCTCAAAAGTGTTACTAAACTTTAGTGCATTTTAAAGATTCTTCTGATGGGGATTTTTATCAGCCTGAAGAACAAATTTCAGTTTTTCACACATAAGGCCATATAGACATGCGGATGTATTCATGTCTACATATACTCATAAGCATCTTTGGCCTGGTGTCCTGCTCAAGAAAACTCAATGAAGCATGAGCAGGGTAGGGTAGAGAGTTCAAGGCCAAGAGGGTTCAAAGGAGCTGATCTGAAAATGTGGCAGCTTGGCCATTTCATAGAAGAGAGACTTGTTTCCCTTGCCTGACTTTTTGCCAAGTCAAGGTGATGTTTGCAGAATGGAGGATACTAAATGGTTTATTTTGCCCTATAGGTCTTGTCCAAACATCACAGTTGCTTGGAATAGCCCTTTCTCTCTTTCTAGGTATCAAGATCCCACTCATCTTTCCAGGCTCCAGAGCTAAAATCCCATTTCCTTTTCCTTTTTATTTTTATTTTTTTTATTTATGATAGTCACAGAGAGAGAGAGAGAGGCAGAGACACAGGCAGAGGGAGAAGCAGGCTCCATGCACCGGAAGCCCGATGTGGGATTCAATCCCGGGTCTCCAGGATCGCGCCCTGGGCCAAAGGCAGGCGCCGAACCGCTGCGCCACCCAGGGATCCCTAAAATCCCATTTCCTTTCTGGAGTCATTTCTAACTCACCCCAGCAGGCAGGCCTACCTACTTGCTCCAATGTAATTAGTTTCCTTCTAATATTTGAACTTCTAGAGATAGGATCCCCATCTGCTTCATCATTGTATCTCCAAAACCAAGCACATTACCTGGCACAGAATTTGGTAACTCAATACCCAGGTGATTAATAATATCACTTTTAAAGAATATTTCCAAAAAAAAAAAAAAGAATATTTTCTTGAGAATATGTCTTCAAGGTCACCCACCTTTTTGTTACTCTTGTGATTTTTCTACTATAGTATGTGGACATAAAGCCACCATGCTCCATAGTTCTCTAGGTGCAAATACACTCATTATCATTTGAGGGAAGTGATAAGTAATTGCAAAAACTCTCTCAGATGGGTCAATTTGGCCTGGCAAAGATTCCTATTGGTTGGTTTAGGTTTAATTACATATTTCACCTGTACTTTAAGAAGTCACAGACCAGAGATAGACCTCAGTTGCTAAAAGTCTCTGATCTTTAGATTATATGCTTGACTCAAGGCCACAATTTAGCTTGATATTCCCTCCTTTCTGCCCACAGAAACTCTTCTGCCTTGAGTGTGCCCATAAACTTACCCTAGTCCTAAAACTTCCTCCTTTCCAAAACGTTATTATATACATTGCTCCCATAATTTCCCCAAAAATGTCTCCAGGTATCTCCATAATTTTACTTTTCTATGTCATATTTATGGAATTTTTATTCTTCTCAAATCAGCAAAATATATCTTGACATGTTAACTTTCTTAAATACTTATCCAACCTGTGTATTAGGGCCTTAGAGGATAACATTGATGCCGTATAATGATTTGTTTTATTTATAAAATAAAAAACTGTGTGACAGATACATACCAAAAACATCTACAACTTCTGAAATATATATAGAAAGGCCTTTGTGTGATAGAACAAGGTAATGAGTTTCCTATCACTGACTATGAACAAACAAAAGCCAGCATAATGCAGAGGCAGGAAAATTAGAGGAATAACTTAAATATTAGATAATCGTCACTCCCAAACTTGTAATTCTTTCAACTTTCACATCGCTTTATTGAGATTGGAGTTCCATGACCTCACTTCTATGTCTTACTAAAAATGGTATATAAACCCTGAATGAATTGTTTATACCACACATTTCTATATAATTTTACCAGCTTGCTTCCTAAATACGTATCCATTTTCTGACCATGTATTCATTAGTGAGAAGATGACCACAGTCACTAAAAAGATAAATGAGCTTACTGATTTCAGATGTTCTAAAATGAACATCACCCCTGCCCATCCCCATTCCACCTCTCCTCTGCCCTATCATCACTATTACCAGGACATTTTCTTTTTTTTTTTTTATTTTTATTTTTTTTATTTTTTTTACACCAGGACATTTTCAAAGTAGGAAAGAATCTGTCCTGTTACTGTTTTGGAGTTTCTAGGACTGCCCTCCCATTCTTTATTTCAAGTGTTCTCTTCCTGACTCTCCCTTCCCCCACCCTGATATATGCATTGCTTTGGATGTGACAAAGGGGGACCATATCCCCTCCCCTCTCCTGCCCTGAGGTGCTAGAGGAGCTCAGAGAATAATGTGCAGTAGGGTTGTTTATCACCATACTGAAAAATAGAAGGATGGCATCGCTACAGGAGCAGATGGCACTGCATGCTTGGCATAATTTTCTCAGACAAACTAGGACTAGGGCTGCGAATACTGGCATTTGCCTGCTATAGTCATTCATATCAAAACATAACAATGAAAATAAGGTACTTTTGCAGAAAAGGTATAGAGATTTATTTTTTTCAGAGATTTAAAATTACATGTGTTTAAGTGTCATAGACTCCTTTGTGTGTATATATATTTGTACACCTAACTTTTTTTTTATCCTGTGAAATTTTATATATGATGTTTTTAGGGTTTATTTTGTATTTATCTTTCTATGTATTCTCCTAAATTTACTTAGGCAGTGATATATCAGAAAATTGAATTTGAGCTTGTAGAATGTGTTTGGAACGTAGAAATAAAAATGGTAGTAGAAAGAATAAGAATGCACTTTAATTCTGGGAACTAGCAAATGTCTAAAAGAAAAATTTGATGTGTGAAGGAATCATTAGTCTTTGTTTTAGAAAACTCAAAGTTCTACTTATTAAATGAGTGATTTTAAGCAAATCAAACCTATTGGCATACAATTTCTCTCATTGGCAAAGTGAAGAGTTTGGACTGGATGACTGCTAAGATTTCTTCTAATTTTCTTTGATTTGGTATTTCTGTGAGGACTAATGAAATGGTAATGCAGACCACCTACCTTTTGGTCCGTGTGTGTTGTGTGTGTGTGTGTGTGTGTGTGTGTGTGTGTGTGTTTTCTCTTTTTCCTCCCTTCCTCCTCCAACTTTTTCTCCTTAATAACCCTGGAGTGAAATAAAGCATTTCATTTCTGAAGTATATTCCACATTTTTTTAAAGATTTTATTTATTTATTCATAGAGACAGAGAGAGAGAGAGGCAGAGACACAGGCTGAGGGAGAAGCAGGCATCATACAGAGAGCCTGATGTGGGACTTGATCCAGTGTCTCCAGGATCATGCCCTGGGCTGCAGGCAGCACTAAACCGCTGTGCCACCGGGGCTGCCCTATATTCCACCTTTTTTACCCCTTTCTTTCTTCTCTCTTCCTTTAGAATCAGTGCTTCCCTGTCTCAATTTTTATTTCCTTTGAGAAACCAAGAAACTCCCAAGAAAATGGCTATAGTCTCCCATGTGTTTGAATTAACAAATATATGTATTCATCCATTCAGCAAATTCAGTTGCAGGCAGATGTTAGTCTACAGAGATACAGTGATGGTTAAGATTTGTTCACTGCCTTATAGGAATTGACCATCCAGCGGGAGGCATACTGCCTACATATAAATGTAGCATGATGTAGTAAGTGCTAAAGTAAGACACAAGGGACAGAACTGATTTTGTTAAGATATGAGGAAAATGTCACAAAAGAGGTTAAAACATTGGGTTTTAGAGGAATTCTTATGATGAAGAAAGAAAAAAAAAACACTCTATGAAGAGGGAACTGTATATACTAGAAATAATGGTCTGATATATTTGGACAAAAGTGAGAAGTTTTATACATCTTGAATATAGGGTATAGATGAAAAAGGTAGGAATTAAAGGCTAAGAAGAAAATATGGGCCATTTTGAAGGGCTTTGTTTTCCTAAGACATTAGGATTTTACCTTTTAAGGAGAAAAGAGAACAGCAGAGATTTGGGTTTTTGTTTTGTTTTGTTTTGTTTTATTGAAGGATAATTGACATACAATATTGCATTAGTTTCAGGTGTAAAACAAGTGATTCAATATGTATATTGCAAAATGGTCATCACAATAAGTCTAGTTATCTATCATCTGTCACCATACAAAGTTGTTAGAGTAATTGTTGACTGTATTCCCTATGCTATACATTGCATCCCATGTCTTATTTGTTTTATAACTAGAAGATTGTGCCTCTTAATCCCCTTCATTTATTTTGTCTATTCCCTCAATCCCCCTCTCTGGTAACCATCAGTTTGTTCTCTGTATCTGTGAATCTGTTTCTGTTTTGTTTTGTTTGTTTGTTTTAGATTTCACAGATAAGTATTTTCTTTGTCTGACTTATTTCACATAGTGTGATATCCTCTAGGTCCATCCATGTTGTCACAAATGACAAGATCCTACTCTTTTTATGGCTGAATACTCTTTTTATGGTATATATATATGCACACATATATATATATATACCACATTTTCTTTACCTGTTCCTCTATCAATATCATAACTTGGCTGTTGTAAATAATGCCAGAATGAACATAGGGTCTGGTCTTTTCTAATTAGTATTTTCATTTTCTTTGGATAAATACCTAGAAGAGGAACTGCTGGATCATATTATAGTTCTATTTTTCATTTTTTGAGGTACCTCCATACTGTTTTCCATAATGGCTTCACCAATTTACGTTCCCATCAGTAGTACACAAGGATCTCTACATCCTTCCAAGGAAAGGATCTCTACATCCTTCCAAACATTTGTTATTTCTTGTTTGTTTCTTTGTTTTTATTTTTTATTATAGCCATTCTGACAGGTGTTAGGTGATAGTCCATTGTGGTTTTGATTTGCATTTCACCAATAATTAGTGATGTTGAGCATCTTTTAATGAGTCTCTTGGCCATTTGTATGACTTCTGCCCCATTTTTTAAAAGATTTTATTTATTTATTTGAGAGAGCACATGCACAAGTGAGGGGGAGGGACAGAGGGAGAAGCAGACTCCCTCCCAAATGGGGTGCCCAATGGTTGGGGGGCACTCAATCCCAGGACCCCAGGATTATAACCTGTGCCAGATGCAGTTGCTTAACTGACTGAGGCACCCAGGCACCCTGTCTTCTGCTCATTTTTAATTAGGTTATTTGTATCTCTTTTGGTGTTGAGTTGTATAAAAATTCTTTATATGTTTTAGATATTAAACCCTTATCAGATATATCATTTGCAAATCTTTTCCCATTTGGTGGGTTATCTTTTTGTTTTGTTGATGGTTTCCTTCACTGTGAAAATACTTTTTTATTTTAGCGCAGTCTCAATGGTTTGATTTTGCTTTTGTTTCTCTTGCCCCAGGGCAGCTGTTTTTAGTTGGTGCGGCTAAGTAAATCTTACTGAGGCAAACAGGAAAATGATAGCAAAAAACCAGACACTCAAAGATTAGTAGGAAGAAGACTATTCTAGGCACACAGATGGATTCTTGTTTTCGAATTTTAATAGATTAAAATGAAGGGAACAGAGAATGTTTAGAAGAGAAGATAACGACACGTTAGGTATGAGAACATGGATTTGCCTGGCAGGGAGTTGGAAATATATCTGGCTACATGATAAGAGATTAGATCAATGGAAATGAATTGGGGAATAAACAAAGTTAGAGGAAATTTGAAGTTAAATGATTGTGGTTGAGAAAGAGATAAAATAGCAAATTCCAAAGAAGAACCTAACTGATACAATTGCAAGAGAAGTTGAGAGATAGATAATACTCAGGGTAGCATAGGACTCCAGTGAGAAGAACAGAGTGTTTCCTCTGTGATAGGGATTAAGTCAAGGTCACTAAACCCGGAAGTGTTTAGTAGAAGAGGGAATTGAGGAAGATCTTAACTAGAGGACTTTATTTTTAATGTATTTGGAATGTGGACTTTAAAGCAGAGTAGTAAGAAGTTAAGGCCATCTACCATAGTGAGTTCACAAGAGAAAGTATTGAGGACAAATAAAAGATTTGCCAAGCAACATAGAACGTTCTGCTGAAATCAGACTATCCTATCCTGTTCCTTCTGCTACTCATCAGATTTATAGTACAGAAATACAAATTTCATAATCGTAAGTCTTCAGATCATTTATAATAGATTAAGTATAGTCTTCAAATAAAAAAGTACTTGTCATAAATTTCATTTTCATTTACTCCTCCATATCTTCTTATTACATCACTATACATATTTGGTTTGGTAGCAGCAAATGGTCTATGAAATAAATAAGTCATGACTGCAGACACAGTATCCTTTCCTAGTCCTGATTCTTCCCAAATTGTATGGATACAGAGAGAAAACTTTGTCTGGAAGCATAAGAGTTCTTGAACCTTCACTGTTCCAGGGTAGTTAGTTCAAAGTTAAAAAATGCATTGAGTAGTTAAGACTTTGAAAACTTAGAAATTTCAAAACAGTTCAGATTTTAGGTCTCTTATAGATATTCAAATTCTGTTTTGACCTAGGCATTGACAATTTGCTAACATATGGGAGATGAAAAATGAAAAAATAGAATAATCTATTCCCTTGCTATGCTAAAGAGCTAGAGTGTGCTGGTCTTATGGCCATTGCTTCTTAGATCTAGTCCTCATACTCTCACACTGTTCTGTTTCTTTGTAGCAGGAGTCTGACCTCCAAGGCTACCCTGTTAATTAAGCTCACCTTCTTCCTGGGCTCAGGCAGTGGGAGGTATGGTGAGAAACTGGACAGCAGGAAAAAGTGAGCAACTAGAGTATATGTCTTTTCCAATTGGTGTCTTGTACAGACTACTGAGGTTTTTTTGTGACTCCAAATCCCCAGGACAGATCTGCATACTTCCAGTTTTTGCTTCTGTGTTCAAGCAATACCATTGCCTCTGTTTAGTATAGGGAAGGAGTAGCTTTCTGCTGCTGCTAATCACTTTTTGCTCTCAGTATCCCCTGGATGGTTTCCCATCCTCTTCTATCATCTGTTTGTCAAGTTCCTATAGTAATTTCCTTTTAAAGACTCATGGAAGATTGTATTTTTTGCTTATACCTTGACTAACATAGCAAAATTAGTAACTTACTTCAGGGTAAGAGATTCTGATATTTTAATTCACAATGGAATAGAATTCAATAACTATTTGAAGGTTTTTTCCTAACTATAATACAGAATAGAGCAAAGTGCTGGAAATATTCCTTAGAAGCCAAATCTTAATAGATTTTTTTTCATGTTAAAATTCAAGTTAGATAGGTTGAACATGTTTGGGCTGCAAAGATTAGTACACAAGGAAAGCATATTAAAAAGTAGAACCAAAGCAGAAAAAGAAAAAGTAGTTGGGAAAACATTATAGAAATAATAATGGGGCAGCATAGAGGAAAAAAAAAGTCCAAAAGGCAGAAGGAAAAGTGGGGAACCAGAGGATCTGGAGAAGAAAAAAGACAGTCTTTTACGGAAGAAAAGAGATGAAGCTGACACAGAACATGCCCACAATGATGCTGTCCCACTTCTTCTGGATCACTGGGCCTGCCTGGAGTATCTAAGAAGCTTTTTTAATTTCAGTACATGACCATCCCTTTCCTTCCCCTACCATCAACCTGCTAATGCTTTTTTAATAATTACCATTTTTGAAACTATTTTGGCTGTTAAAAATGTTTCTTTTTAATAAGCTGATTAAAAGAGGCTGCTTATTAGCATAAGCTCTTTGCTGTTCAGCCCTCTTCCTAATTAAAAGCACTCATCTGTGGAGACCTCGATTTTTCCTTTTCTCTGTGATGAGTTTTTGGATATTTTTCCTTGGAAATTTGTTTTATTTTACTTTTCTTTCTTTTCGTAGTCTTCCGCTCCTATGTTCCACAGAGATAGAAGCTACTGAGTAAAAATAACACAGGGGAGGTGGTATGCAGTCTAAATATCTAAGAGAGGGCTGGAAGAAGCAGCTAATATAGTTAAGTTGGATCTAAGGAAAAAGTCCGATTTTTATGGTGGTTGTGTAGTTGTGTCAAATTTCTAGGACCATGAGTTGCCAAAAGTCATATGTAAAGCTGAAGGGTGGTGAATCCAAATATATTGTTCCTTGCAAAGGATTATATCCACAGTATCAGTAAATATGCCCTTGAAAATATTCCTTTTCTCACAGTGATAGTGTTGAGAGCACATATTTGAAAGCTTCCTCAGGGTGACCCTAGAACATAGGGATATACAATGGATGACAGTCATTGGTTATAGATGCACCCACCCCTCAGAAATGGTCCTTAAATATGTGATTAGGGAACTTGGGAAATGATTGGACCCCAAATGATGAGATTAGCATCATAATTTTACATATTTTTATGAGCAGAAGCTTTTAATATAAAGAAAAGTATACATTTAGAAATTGTCTGCATAAAGAATAAATTAACAGAGTGCTCTGTAAGAAACCTGGAACAAAGGGAGTGAAAGAGAAAAATGTGTATGTCTCAAGTTGTTGAAGGAAGAGGAATTTCTATACAGATACATGCGATTTTTTGTTCACTTTGCATAGCATATTATTTAATGTTTAGCATTGTTTGCTTTTGGGCCCTCTTGAGAATCTGATGAAACTGTGGCTTTCTCACCCCTGAAAAACAAACATTTGCATATAAATACAGTTTTATTTTTTTTGCAATATCTTGAGTTTCACAGATGCCTTAAGCCCAAGAATCCATAGATATGAGTTAAAAATACTTGATGCAAAAAAAAAAAAATACTTGATGCAACTTCTGTAATTGGTGCTGCTAGCTATATAGATCATTTTTCATTTTGGCTTTACTATAATCTCATCCTCATCAAGTGAACTTCTAATTTCAACTTTTTTCCTAGTGTTTTCTGTAGCAGAGAGATTGTGCCAACTAGATCTAGTATAAATGTTTTGCATAAATTGGCAGACATATTCATCAATGAAAATTAATAATATAGCATTTTAGATTAACATATATACTTTCTGAATCTTGCTACTGTGGATTGCCTTTCTGAGCCTTTTAACTCTAAGCTGTGTGGCAAGGTTTTCCTTTGATACTCAAAAAACAGCAGATCCAGGTTCAGTGATGTGATTTTCTTAATAAAATCTTATGGAAGACGTTATGGACTTTTATGGGTTTTATGGAAGCTCCAAGGGACCTGACCTCCACATATCTTATAAATAGCATTATGAGAAGTATTATGTCCATTCAAGCATTCATATCATGAATATTTTCTTTGTAAAAGGAAGATTAAAGGATATTTGTTTTTGTAAAGCCTCTTGACTTATTCTCAGAACCACACTTCCTTATAACATCCATTAATTATGCAATTTGGGTATATTTTCTATATTATGAAGATTTTGTAAATCTATGAAGAAATAATCCCATCAAGTTATTTTATGGATATGAGCAAACTGATTATACTTTATATATATATATATATATATATATATATATATATAAATACACACATTTTATATATATATACATACACACACATATATATATATATATATACACACACACACACATTGCTATATGTAGAAAGCTACATGAAGAAGGAAAAGATCCTAGAATAGCCAGTACACTATTGAAGGAGAAGATCAGATTTGGAGAAGTGACACAACTCAACTTGAAGACTTACTATAAAGCTACAGTAATCAAGACAAAGTGATATTGGCAAAAGAACAGACAAATATACCAATGGAAAAAACTGGTAACAGGCCCACATAAATAAAGTCAACTAATCTTTGACTGAGGAACAAAGACAATACAATAGAGCAAAAGCAGTCCTTTCAACCAAAGATCCTGAAGCAACTGTATATCCACATGCAAGAAAATGAATCTATATATAGGCTTTACATGCCTCACAAAAATTAACTCAAGATAAATTGTGGATCTAAGTGTAAAATGAAAACTATAAAACTCCTAGAAGAAAACATAGAAGAAAACCTAGATGGACTTGGGTATGGTGATGCCTTTTTACACTAAAGACATAGTCCATGAAAAAAAATTGAAAATTAAAATTAAAAACTTAGGGGCACCCAGGTAGCTCAACCAGTTAAGCGCTCTCTCTCTCTCTCTCTCTCTCTCTCTCTTTCTCAAATAAATAAATAAATAAATAAATAAATAAATAAAATCTTTTTTTAAAAATGAAAAACTTAGGGGCACCTGGGTAGCACAGTTGGGTGAGCCTCCAATTCTTGGTTTTTGGCTCGGGTCATGATCTTGGTGTTGTGAGATCAGCCTCACTTTGGGCTCCATAGTCAGCACTGAGTCTGCTTTAAAAAAAGACTTTTTCTCTCTCTCTTTCTGCCCCTCTATCCTCTCTCTAATGAATAAATAAATCTTGAAAAAATAGTTAAGATTAAAAAAAAAAGTTAAATACTTCTGCTCTGCTAAACACAATGCCAAGATACTTAGAGCATAAGCCACAGACTGGGAGAAAATATTTGCAAAAGACACTTCAGATAAGGGACTTCTATCCTTATATACCAAAAACTCTAAGAACTCAACAATAATAAAACAGCCCAATTAAAAGATGGCCCAAAGATATTAACATGAACATCACCAAAGAAGATATACAGATAGCACATAAGCATGTAGAAGCTGCTCCACATAAAATGTCATCAGAGAAATGCAAATTAAAACAATGAGATATCACTGTACCTCAACTAGAATGAACAAAGCCCAGAAGATGGACAACACCAAATGCAGCTGAGGATGTGAAGGAACATTTTTATATGTTGCTGGTGGGAATGCAAAATGCTACACCCATTTTGGAAAACAGTTTGGCACTTTTTTATAAAAATAAACATCAAATCCAGCTATTGCACTCCTTGATATTTACTGAAGGGAGCTGAAAACTCATGCCCGCACAAAAACCTTACACAGATATTTTTATAACACCTTTCTTCATAACTGTCAAAACCTGGAAACAACTAAGATATCCTTCAGCAGGTTTATGGTTAAATAAACTTTGGTACAGCCAGACAATGGAATATTATTCAGTGCTAAAAAGAAATGAGCTATTATTGTCCTCCATGAAAAGACATGGAGGAACCTTAAATGCGAATGGCTAAAGGAAAGAAGCCAATCTGAGAAGGCTACATACTGTGTGATTCCAACTCTATGACATTCTAGAAAAGGCAAAACTATGGGAACAATAAAAAAAAATTAATTGTTGTCAGAAGGGGTGGGGAGAGGAATAGGCAGAGGAGGAAGGATGGTTAGGGATGTAAAAGTACTCTGCATGGTAATATAATGATGGATATCTGTCATTATACGTTAGTCCCAGCCCATAGAAAGTGTAACACCAAGAGTGAACCTTCAGGCAAACCATGAGCTTTGAGTGATTATGATGTGTCAATGTAGGTTTCTCCTGGTTTAAAAAGTTAAATTAAAAAGTACCATTCTGGTGAGTGATGTTGACAATGGAAGATGCCATGCATGTGTGGGAGCTGGGCAGCACATATGGGACATCTCTTTACTTCCTCTCAATTTTGTTCTTAACCAAAATTGCTCTAAAAAAGAAGACTTTAAAAAATGAAGAAATGAAGAAATATATATATATATATATATATTTAGTACACACACACAATGTCACAAAAGTGAAAAAAAAGGAAAAGAGCAATAGCAGCTAGGTTATGTTCACTTGAGGGCACTTCAAATGTTAGAATTTATAGATCATAAACTTTTAATGTGAGGAAGCATGGAAAGTAACCTAATGGATTAAATCTAACCTAGAGAAGAGAATGCAGACATGACTGTCTCCAAATTCATGAGCAAACTGACATAGGAAGGAGTACAGTTATTCTGAATTGATCCCAGCATAAGAACTAGGCTAGTGAGTATGAGATATGAAGAGTGGATGAGGTAGAAAGAAACCAGATTGATATCAGGATGACTTAAAGCAAATAGATCCATCCAACAGAAGAATATTGGATTTTTTAAAATAGTGGATTCTCTATCCCTGGAAGAGTTCAAGCAGAGCCTAGATAACCACTAATCAGGAAGCCTGTTATAAGTATTCTAAGAATTATGTTTTTAAAATTATTCTAAATCTAAAATCTGTGACTCTTCTATAATTGTTTTATACTTCTATTCCATGACTACTTGAAAGGTCTATTTTTTTTTTTAATACTTAGGTGTTTCTTATTGTTTTGCAAGTTAGCTTATCTTCTCTGCTTCAATCATTTAACAATTTAAATCATTTTTATTTAGGTACTGTTAATTTATTCAATAAATTGAATAACATATTTCTTAATATAGTATCTTGTCTTAAATTTAATTAGGATTTTAAGAATAGGATTCCTGGCTTTCAATAGATCTTGATTTCACCAATCTTTTTTTTTTTTTTTCCTTTTTCTTTAAACATATGTTCTGGATCCTGTATTCTAGGATTTGTGGAACTCAAGTTATAATCCAAAGCTTAGTACGCCAGGAAGTCACTTCAGTTTTCTATAGTTTAGCAAGTGAACTTCATCAAGACAGAGACATATGGCTGTGTGTGCATGTGTGTTTCCACTTGAACATTCATTCGGTAGTATGCCATGATTGGGACCCCAAGTCATCCACTTTATTCTCCCAATGGAGAACTATATATCTATTTCATAGTCCTGTGGTGAGGTCAGCAACCCTCACAGAAGAAGAGCTGGAATAGATTCCCTTTATTCTAGACTTAGACTGTTGCAGGTGACATTACACAAACGCAAGTCTACTACTCACAGTCTCTAAAAGCATAGCTATCCTCCACCACATGGGGAGAACTAAGCTGAATTCACTCTCACCTTGTGAATCATCAAAACCCTGTCAGTTGGGTTACGGTTATAGGATGTGGTGTTGATGATGCATGGGGTGAGGGGGAAAATAAAAGCATAAAACCCCATCTGTTTTTAAGACTGCAGGCAGACTGGCTTAGCATTGCTACCCTCCAAAATAAAAACAAAAGATAACCATATCATAATTTCATTTTTATATCGAGTGTATTTTCTGCTGAAGTCAGCAAGTGCCAATACATATGACTGCCTTGATATCAGGTTTATATTTTCTTAGCTAATTTTAGAGGAGAGGCAGATGGACTGGAACCTCATAGGCTGATTTTACTGGGCACAATCAGAAGACATGACTGGCATGACATGAAACTGACAGTGAAATTGATATGATGACATAGGGAAGGGTCTCTAGTACCATCCATTATATAGGTTTTGAAGAAAGACATAAGACACAGTTATCTTCTACCTCTTTTTTATTCCTCCCATTTCTGGATATCTTGCAGCTGAGCTTTGAGCCACTCTAAAAGATAGGCTTAGAAGTGTTGTCTACTTAGTTATGGTCCCATATATGAGTAACCCCCTGCAGCAGTCAGAATGGGTACAAATTTTTCTCAATTTACTATGGGATTACATTCTATAAAGTCATCATAAATTGAAAATATTTTAGGTCGAAAATGCATATAATGCACCAAAGCTACTGAATGTCATAGCATAGCATCACTTACCTCACATAGCTCAGAACAACACTTCCATTATCTATTTGGCACAACCATCTAAACAAAGCCCATTTTATGATCAAGTATTGATTATCTCCTGTAGTTTATTGAACACTGTACTGAAAATGAAAAATAGAATGGCGATATGGGTACAGAATGGTTGTAAGTGTATCAGTTGTTCACCCTCATGATCACCTCTCTGACTGGGAGCTGCAGCTCACTGCTGATGCCCAGCATCATGAAAGTATCCTATCACATATCACTAGCCCATGGAAAGATCAAAATTCAAACTTCAAAGTATGGTTTTTACTAAATGTGTACTGCTTTTGCAGCATCATAAAGTCAAAAAATCATAAGTCGAACCATCTTAAGTCAGGGCCCATCTGTGTTTAAGCAGATCACAGTTATGCAGGAATAGTAAAAAGTTCAGAAAAATGTTTCCAAAATGACAGCTATTTTATGCTTCTGTTCTAGAATTTTAACTATTTTTTTCAAAAATGTCAGGCAGGATCAAAATAATGCTGCCGTGATCAAAAGAGCTTGATTAGCTTAGTGGCGGCCAAAAGGATTATGTTGTTTAATGAAACTTTACGAGAGCCAATCCCATAGTAAGAAAGAACTGAAAGATCCAGGCCTCAGACCCTTGCAAGGATCACTTAATCAGGTGGTCATGATAAAGACATCAATCCTCTAGAACCTGGGCTATTTTTCCCCCCAGGAAACCGTTGGTGATGTCTAGAGCTAATTTTAGTTGTTACATCTTGGTAAGGGAAAGGCTGGATGCTAAGACATCTAGTGAGTAGAAGCTAGAGATGCTGCTAATTATTCTACAATGTACAGGTCTGTCCTTCACAAGAAAGTATTGTTCATTCTAAAATGCCAATAGTGCCAACACTGAGAAACCCTCCTTGAGGAATTTGTTTGGACTGATCTTTTAATGTCAGCTCCCTGATACCCCTGCCCCTCCATTAATTCTAAGACATACATGAGAACTTGGTCTAGTATGTTGTCGAATTATTCAGTGCTAAAAGCATGGGTTTCTCAGTTAAACAGTCTAAGTTTGAGTTCTAGTCAGTGAGTTGTATGACTTCTGGCCACTTACTATCCTCTCTGAACCTCAGTTTCTTCGGTCATAAAATAGGCTAATAATGTCCTTAGGTTTTTCGTGAGGACTAAATCCCAGGGTATTTAATAAATAATGGTGGAAGTAAATGAAGGGAATGGGAGTAGATATCTTGTAATTACAATGCCTGTGTATTAATTGGGTCAGGAGACATGTACAAAGCTCATGTACTTGGCACTGTGCTAAGTGTTCCATTCCAGTACTTCATTACCTTGTGTAAATGACAAGCTTCTTGCTCTCCTTTTATCTTTCCCACTTTGCTCTACAGTTATCAGCAATTATTAGCATTGGCACCACAGAGGCTAAGCAAAAGAGAAGAGAAAATAAAGAGTAAAATTTACGAAACCACTAGTGATTTGAATGTATGTACTTTCCAGTACATTGAACAAAGAGTTAAACATGTTAAGATAAAAGGAACATGCTAATGATAGGGTCTATATGTTGTTACTGATACTACTGTTAAGTTCACCTTTACTTGAGTCTTTGTGAGAAAGAGTGGAGAGTGGATTTAATAATGTTAAGATAGGTCTAGGCCTTGTATTCCTCCTAAATTTTATGTATATAGGCATGTTTTTGATGTTACCATCAGAAAGTAGTTTTACTGTCTTCAGTTTTCATGTTCCAGATTTTGAAATGGCAAATGTGATGTCTGAAAAATATATATTATTTAAATTGTAGAGGCATAGCATTTTCAAAGTAGGAAATGACCTTGTAAATCATCTAGTACAGCTCTTTTGTTTTACAAATAAAGAATCTAAGGCTCATGTAGGTGAGATAACAGTCTCAAAGTGTAGCTCAAAGGAAAATTTTTCTGAATATTTCTTGAATTCATATATTGTTTCTCATTCAAATATATAAAGATAAATAAACTTTAAATAATGGACCTTTTCCAAATAGTATAACATTAAAGGCAATGTACGAGCCCAAAAGGTGTTAACTAAGCATTTAAAGAGCATTCAGTAGGTTGTTCTATTATCATCATGCATTTGTTATCATCTTATGATCTTGGGGGATGCTTTTTATCTTACCCATTTAATAACTGGAGGCTATAAAAAAGCCATTATTTAATGTGTGGTTTAGCATTTCATAAATGAAATCAAGGTGGGCTCCAACACTGAAGTGAGGGTCAAGATGAAAGGTCAGCATTGGGAATAAGTGACATGGGGAATCTTTTTTTTTTTTTCCATTTTTTTCTTTTAGCATATAGTATCCTTTTCTTTTAGATTTAATATGAATCTCAAAATATAGATACAGGAAACAATAAAGTTTAGTCTTTATACTATACGTTAATAATTTGGGAATGAATCTTTTGCCCAGCCTTCTGACTAGTACAACTTGGGTTATTTTTATTTTTATTTTTTTATTTTTATTTTTTTATTTTAAAGAAAATGCACAACAGATTTAAAATCATAAATTAATAACGTTGAAAAACCTAATTCTAAGTCAAATATAGAAAAATAAAAGTATTTTTAAAGGGAAATAAAATGGAAAAAAGTAATATTTCACTACAAAGAAAGCCTTTGCTTTTTCTAGTTACCAGTGAATTGGGCTCCACTTGTCCTTAGTTTTTTGATGATGATCAGTACAGAGTGGAGAAACACAAGTGATGTACAGATATACTAATAATTTTAATAGTAAAAAGGACCACAGACATTTACTGAGCACCTACTATGTCCCTGTTAGTGTTTTCACATATGTTGACTTATGTAAAAGAGTGGCGCTTGGAGGTGAGATCTAAAAGCTTGAAAGAAAGACACATTTCAGTCTAAATCTAATCATAGTATCTGAATTAAATAATCATACAGGATTTATTCTTCAGTCCTTTATTTAATTTAAATGTAAAAACAGAATATCAAAGTCACAGAGAATATGGAGGTATACTACTGTCTTGGATTTAGTCTGAACTCTTCCGAGATAAAGATGATTTTGTAATAAATATTCTAGTACCTTCATGAAATAACATATATATATATATATATATATATATATATATATATATATATATATGGTACCTTTTAAAAGTGAGTAATGCATAGTAGATCTTTAAATATGATATCCTTTTTCATCACCAATACACAACATTACCATTGTATAAAACAACAAAGATTTGGAGACTAAGTTATTTGAGGCTTAGGACAAAATCAATCTTTATCTACATCTCTCCTTCTATCTCTGTCTCTGTCTCTGTCCCTGAGTCTCTTTCTTTTCCTCACTCCCATTCTCCCTCTCCCTTTCTCTTTCTATCTTTTCCTCTCTGTGCATTTATGATTTTTAAAGTTTAATAAGGACACACTTTGGCAGGAAAACAAAAACTTGAATATTGGCCTACTTGAGTGGTTAGTCTGTTTACTTTGCACTATACTGGCATGTCCCAAGTCATGTCCTTAGAATATTTGTTCTGCAGAAACATAATTATATTACATTTATACTTATATAAATGACCAAATATATAAATATATATATATAGTTATATAGTTATATATATATATATATGGTCCAAAAGTTTGGTGGATACCAATTTTTTTTTAATTAATTTTTATTGGTGTTCAATTTACCAACATACAGAAAAACACCCAGTGCTCATCCCGTCAAGTGTCCACCTCAGTGCCCGTCACCCATTCCCCTCCAACACCTGCCCTCCTCCCCTTCCACCACCCCTAGTTCGTTTCCCCGAGTTAGGAGTCTTTATGTTCTGTCTCCCTTCCTGATATTTCCCAACATTTCTTTTCCCTTCCTTTATATTCCCTTTCACTATTATTCATATTCCCCAAATGAATGAGAACGTACACTGTTTGTCCTTCTCCGATTGACTTATTTCACTCAGCATAATACCCTCCAGTTCCATCCACGTTGAAGCAAATGGTGAGTATTTGTCGTTTCTAATTGCTGAGTAATGCAGTCAGCTCTGATGTTAATTCTGTAGTTGAGTTTTGAACAAGAAACCATTTTCTTTTCATGGAATGGGATTTCTTATTTAAATGAATGGATGAATGAAGTCTTAAAGCTGGCCAGAGTGTCCTTAGCCATGTTTGCTTTTTCTACAAGTTCCACCTTTTTATCTTATCGGACGACATTTGGTCATTTCATGTATTATTCTCTGTGTATGCCTTTTTGTTCTTTCTTCTTTCTCCTAACATTCGTGTCCCAAGAGAAGTTCAAGTGAAAAATGAATGAGCCAATATTCTCCAATCCATGGGATCTGTGATCAGACCAGTAAACACCTAAGAAAAACTCCTCTTCAATATACACAACAGAACAACTATCACGGGAAGGGTGTTCATAGAGATGGTTTATGTCCAATGCATCCAGCTCCTGAATCTCTGATCTCACTGTATTTGTTTCTATGAGCCAAGCCTTAAAAAAGTATCCCAGCCAGGAGTTGTGCAGGTGCCAGCTGCCAGTCAGCAGTTCTTTGCTCGAACCAGATTGTAAGTCCAGCACTTCAAGTGGAGAATCTACAAAGAGTCAGCAGGAGAATTTTCTGCTGCTCACAGAGCATGTTGCTGTGCCTTCTGGAACTATGAAGGGAGAATTAAGTAAACCATGTGACCATTACAAATTGAACTGCAACATAGAATTCATAGAGGTCACAGAATATCAATAATTCACCTTAAACTAAGTAATATATTATAATTTCTATTCTGGTTCATTTTTTCACCACACCACATCATTACGTCAAGGCTCATCTTTTTTTGTCACAAATATAATCTAGTCCATAATTTCTTAATTAAAATGTGGCTGCACATTTTTTTGCAAGCTCTCAGATGTTCTAAATGACACTTTTCTTTTCTACAAGGTTCTAAGAAAGCTAGAAAAAGAACCAACTATGTACTTTACCTTTGTCAATGCCACACAAGTTGACGGTGGTCCATATATCATAAAGGCAGGTGGGCTAAATAAATGTCCCTTGTTTTTTAATTTTTTGCTAATGTACGAAAAGGATGTTCCAAGTTGGTACAAGCTCCCCCTACTAGTTCAACAGGTGCTCTGAGGCCATCTGACATCCATCAAAGGCCTAGATAGTTTCATTTAACTTAATAACTCTACATTCTTGGTGTTTAAGACCTGTGCTCATCTGAGACTCAGGACCTTCCTTGCCTCAGGTAGCACATCTATACTGCTGCTGAAGAAAAAAAAAAAGAAAGAATAAGAATAAGAATAAGAAAGAAGGAAGAAGGAAGAAGGAAGAAGGAAGAAGAAGAAGAAGAAGAAGAAGAAGAAGAAGAAAGAAGAAGAAGAAGAAGAAGAAGAAAGAAAGAAGAGAAAAAGAGAGGGAAAAAAAAAGCTCTTCAGACCATCTCTTTCTGTAGCTAAACTAGCTGGTGCTATGATTGATTTTCTTAACTTGGAAATTAGATGTTCTACCAAGCTAAGGCCTTTATAAAGCATCTGGACAGCTTCGATAGGACTCAATAGATTGTCAGCAGCCTTTCCATCTAGATCGTGAATGGACCAAGTGAATATTTTTTCTCTAAACATCTTTGGTTGAAGGGACTTTTACAAACTCCCTTTGCACAAATACAGATGGCTTCACTAAGAGAATGTCAACTTTGTTCTTAAGTCTGAGGAATCTAATTTTACAATCTGTAACATCTGAGAACAGACGTTGAAGAAGTAAGTCATATGGTCACGCTTACTACCAATTTCTTGGAAAGCTGCTACCTGGCAATGCTAGTGAAGTGGGCCCAAACATGGGATGACTGTGGAATTGGAGGACTATATGTAGTAGTACTTATAAGAGAAAGGCTCTCCAGCAGCTCTTCTTGTACTAATTTCAAAATTCATATAGAGAGCTGTTGATTCAATGTATATTTCTCTAAATTTGCTTAGTTCATACGCCAGGACTAGGACCCTAACCTTGAAAGGTGAGCCATATAATGATTTCCATCTACAAACTGTCTTTCTGGCTGAAAGTGTAAGGAAGGCAAATCAGAGACCAAAGACTAAAGGCTTAAAGGTTAGCATATTCAAAGTGTGACAATCTATAGAACAAGGAACAGAACCAGAGGAGTCTTTTACATGTTGTTAAAATACAAAAGCCTCTCAGCGTGCTTGAGGAATTCCATGATTATTTACCTGCTGACATGTTTTTTCCCCTCATGACTGATGACTGAGATACATAGAAAGTATATGTTCTGAGCTGTGATTAAAGTTCTTTCCTCCTTAACTATGTCATTTTCTTTTTTTTCCTTTTGATTCATTCTCTCCAGAAGTCACTACTGATTTCTCTAGACCAATGTGCCTGTTCTCTTTAGATAGACTTGCATTTCACTCAGAGTGTCAGAGCCTTTAGCCTTTAATTGTGCACTCATAAGTAGTTTATGCAACTTAGTTTTTGGTTTTCTAGTGGGTGTATCAGTTCTTGGAAGACAAGGGTTATGTTTTTCACTCTTTCTGCATGCCCTGTATCAGGTGCATGGAAGATGCAGATCCTTTCTCTCACCAGGCCTATGTTTCAGAATGGGAATGAGTGTTTCCTCACTCATGCTCTGCAATTATCAGTGATTGAGTTTGTCAGGACTTTGTCCTGTAAAAAGAACCAGACCTTTTCACTGCATCAAATGTCAAAAAAAAATCAGGCACCAGATCTAATTAATAATAATATAAAAGCCAATTTCACAGCCCATTACCTCCAACAGACCAATATGAGGACATTAAAGGGGGACTTGAACAAACATGGGTGTTTGTATTTGTGGTCTTCATAGTGACCCACAGTCAAGTCAAGGAAAAGCAGAACTTCCTTATATTCCCTCCCCAGCTGATGGTTTTTGGCTCTATTAACCCAGACTGTAATGCAAAAGAAAAAGAATCAGGAGAAAATTTCAAGCCCAACCTCCTCAGTTTGCTTCATTAATAAGGCTACAAACTCTTTGTCAGGTTCCTCCTCCCTTTACCCCTCCCTTTCACTTTCCGTTTCGTTTAACTGAAGGCAATTCATCTCATTTTAATTAATTTTTACTTGAAGCATTATCACCCTGAGTATAAAGGCAAAACGTTTTTTTTTTTAATTACAAAGCTAACGGCATTAATTACTAGTACAGTGAATGCACCGGCGCACGCAAGCCGAGTGAGTTCCAAGGAGCTGAGGCAGCAATTGGTGAACATCTCAACAGCTGGAAAAGGCTTAGTCACAAAGGAGAAACCTTTCTATGGTAACAATATGAAGGCTGTCTTCACACTGATTGAGCTACTGTTTAATTGAAGGTGACATCGCTACAGACTAGGGATAGCACTATTGCATTACAGAGAAAAGGTTATTCATAGAGTCTCTCTGGACTTTCCACTAGGTCTACTGTCTAGGAACCTGTAGGGAACTCAGAAATCAAACAGATTTTGAAATATATGAAAGGAGGTGCAATAGCATAGCACTACAGTATGTGCGAATATGATATCAAGTGTCATTTTCCCCACATATTTTGTTTTGGTCCTATTAATCAAGAAGCAATCTCATCATGTGTTAAGCTAAAACCCAATACCTAATTCATGGCTAGAGAGAACTGGCTAATGCTGAATGTTAGTAACATCAGAAGGTTTGCATATTAACCTGGTCAAGATAAGCGAGTGTTTACCCACAAGCTTGAAAGGCTCAAAAAGTATTCTAGAGCAGAGCCTTCGAAGTATTTTTCTTCATATAGTGTGTGTGCATTCTGTTTGTCAACCAAAATGTCATGAGGAAACATCCCAGCCACTTTGTAGACAGCTCATAGAATGAGTAGGCCCGTATTTCTGCCCCAACACTTCCTTAATCTTCTGCCAAAGGATTATACACAATTCTGCATCTCTGTCATTCTCTGCATGCAGCTCAAAAATCTCCTCCTAGGCAGTCTCCTTTGATTCCAGACATTTTTCCCTGCTTTTTTAAAATCTCACCACACCACACCCCCATTTCCTTGTAAATCACCCTCTCTTTTTCTCTCTCCATTACATTTTTTAGTCAGTAGCTGATAATATTTAAATTTGGTTCTGAAAACCTATCTGTACCACCTGTAAGATATGAAATTATTTAGGGAAAGAGAGAATCTTGCCTAATAACCTCTAAAGTCCTCAAAGATGCCCTTACACTTTCTTCAGAAACTACCAACAATATCACACCTCTCTTCCAAGTTTTACGATCATTTCTCTAATACATAAAATTTTAAATAGATATAAAATAATACTTCTATTCCAGTTTTCTTTAAAGATTTATTTATTCATGAGAGATAGAGAGGCAGAGACGTATGCAGAGAGAGAAGCAGGGCTCCCCACGGGAAGCCTGATGCGGAACTCGATCCCAGGACCTCAGGATTACTCCCTGAGCAAAGGCAGAAATCAGTGGAGCCATCCAGGTGCCCTATAAAAGTGTTTCTATGGGATAAATGAACTTCTGGAACGTGTGCTTTGTATATTGCCAATTGCTGGTAGTTATAAGGTACAGGAGTGTAACTTAGTGATATCCCTATAACAATTTATCTCTAGCCCAACAAAATTTAAAATAAGCAGGAATTTCCAGCTAATTTTACCTCTGTGGTGTTAATATTGATCCGAATTTAGATTTTTATTTGTAACTACTCAGAATATGTTATAACTTTTAGATTTCCTTTTATTTTCCTTAAATAAGTAAATGAATCTTGTGTTCTTATTTGAGGATGATTCTGCTGGTTTTTCTCTGAATATCTTAATCTTGCAGAAGAAGGCTGTAATTCCCCCCAAGAAAATACTTTCAAAAGAAGGTTTAATATCCTTTGTTTGTGGAATTTCCATGAGAAAGCTTACAAAGCATAATAAAAAATTTAGAGAAAATCAATTGCTAAATTTATTCAAATTGTTATGAAACATGACATTTCTTTGGATTTGAATTTGTCAAACATTTTTATTACTTTCTTAATCTAGATGGTTTCTCTAATCCCTGAAGCAACATGATAGAGCTGATACTTCCCAAGTGGTTCCTCAAGTTATCATTTGAAAGGGCCTGTAGCAAACACTAAATGGGCTATTGAATTGCTGCTTGCCCAATGCCCCCAGCTTCCTTCAGGAATAAAGAGGGAATTAATGTTAATCTCCTTTTGAGAGTTCAGACTAGTTTTCTTATGGTACCACAGTTGCTTTACTTGATATATTTTCCATTTGACAGCACTTAGAATTGACCTCTCTTATTTTGCCACACTCAGCAAGAACAAAACAATCACCGCTGCTACCACAACAACATAGCAATACATATGAGAATCATAGGGATAGTAGTAGATATCATTCCATTGAATACTCACTCTTTATATTATGTTGGACTAATCAGTTTTTAGGCCCATTCAATCCCCCTGTCAGGTAGATAGAATCATTACCCTCATTTTACATGAAAGGAAAGTGAGACTTGGAGTCTTTGCCCAAAGTGACACGATTAGGACGGAAAAAACTTCACTCAACCCAGATCCATCTGGTTCCGATGCCTGAGTCGTAACTATTCTAATAATACCAATGAATAATGTATTATTAGCCTTGGCAACACTGTTTTGTCACCAGATATTGTGAGAAGTGCTTTTCTGAAGGGATGTCTTCTCTAGGACTTTGCAACCTCTTAAAGAAGAGTTTTTGTTGACTAGGATAAACTATGGCCCACGCGAAATAAAGAAGATTTAAAAAACAACAACCAAATTTAAAGAAACTGAGAAGATTGATGTTCTCTCCTGTTTGAAGGCAGGCTGTACTGAACTTGTGCATCCCATATTTTATATTTTAGGACTCGCTTGCACTACTTTTAAAATTAGCTTGTACTTACTATGTACAAACATAATTACACCATTGTATATAATTAATACATATTAATAGAATACAGAATGCTTTTTCTACAATCTCCTTTGAAACAGTACCAGCATGGCTGAATTTTGGTAAGACTTTCAAAATCACAGTTATTGGTGCTAGGCAAAAACTTTGTGGTTGAAAGTTATGACCCTTTAAAATGTGAATGACTCTCAGTTTCATATCGTTCAATATTTAATAGATTGATAGATTTGGGGCTGTCTCTTACAAATGTGAGCTGTCTCCCATAAAATTCATAAATAAGGTGACAGGAAAGGGATAAGAAAAGAAGGGAGGGGCAAGATGATAAAACAAGAGAAATAAGAGGAGAGATAGGAGAAGAGAAACAGAGAAGAAAAGGAATGGAAATGAAAGGAAAGTAGCTTGGGCCTAAAATATATAGACCAGACATTAGTTAAGCAGGGTAAAGCTGGGCTTTGAATGTATGCTATACTCATTTATTTAGCACATACTTATTAACCATATGTATGTGGTGTATCTGGTGCTGTTGCTAGGTTTATGGTAATGAAGAAAATAGTCATGGAGCTTTGAGCCAAGCAAAGAAAGTAAATTTTAACCCAAAATACTGTATAAGTGCAGAATCTGGTTAGTACTATGATGAAAATATGCCTGGGAGATGTGCCTTAGATTGCGTGGTCAGGTAAGACCACGGTAAGAAGTGGTTAAATTGAGACGAGAAGGATGAGAAGACTCTACCTGTGTGAAGAGCAGTGCAAGAGATGCTATATAAGTATAATTTACAAACAAGTGTATAGATTATACTGGAAGACATTCATAATATAAAGTAGCTTCATGAATCCTAAACAAGTGATTCTGAATGATTTATATACCGCACTATGAAGGGGGATTGGTTTTATTTATTTTTATTTATTTTTATTTATTTATTCATGAGAGACACAGAGAAAGAGAGAGAGAGAGGCAGAGACACAGGAGGAGGGAGAAGCAGGCTCCATGCAGGGAGCCCGACGTGGGACTCCATCCTGGGTCTCCAGGATCACGCCCTGGGCCGAAGGCGGCGTTAAACCGCTGAGCCACCCTGGCTACCCAGGGGATTGATTTTAGATGAACTTGAAGCAGAATGGCAAACCCAAGTTTCATTCTCAAGGAGGACCTTTTAATTCCTTTATAATAGTGATAAAATGTATCAGGATATAACATTGTTTGCATATTTCTTGAAGAAAATAATCCATGACTTAAATTTGTTACAGAACAGAAGGAGAGGGAAGGAATGGCTGCAAAAGACAAATCAGTGGTGATGTGATATGAAGGGATAGGGTGGGAGGGGAATTTGCAGAGCCAGATTCCTCAGCATCTACTGCAGAACAGGTTAGAAGAAGTCTTCTTATTATAATAATACCAGCCATACATTTTAAGAAGCCCATCTGTGATATGTCTACATTACATACACAAAACAGAGAGAATAACCGTTAAAGGGTTTAAGCCATCTAATACATAATTCTGCAAGGATATGGGCCATAAAAATCTGAGGAACAGCTGATACTAGATGTCGCTCTCTCTAGATAAGGGAGTGCCCATGATGGTACTAGGGCCTTGAGTGCTCAAAAGAGATGTTCTGTTGGGCAGAGGGTGGTGTCACTGAAAGACAATTATGAGAACAGTTTCTACTGATAAAATAGAGCAAATGGACTGCTCTGTTGTTCCTCGAGCAAAGATCAGCAACAGCTTGAGAGAGAACCAGGGAATACCAGAAAGAAAATTCCATTTGCTGGGATCACTTTCTAGTAGAAGTGAAGTAAATGTCAATTTATCAGACTTTGATCTCATCCCCGTGGGTTAGACAATCAGCTCTATTCAGAAGCTGAGGCGACAGGTTATCATCAGAGGAGAGGACTTGACCCTGAAGCTTGAGAACGAATATCAGCTTAGCACCTAATATTTAGGGAAAGGGGGAGGGGTGTGGAGATTAGTAGTGGCTGTTCTGTACAGCAGTTCGTGAAGTTTTGGGGGGAGAATTAGAGATAGAATTTAGGAGACACCTGTTGATTGTTCACTGGTTAAATCAATGTTTTTAACTCGAGAAAAAGAAAAATTTGAAGAGGTACCATGAAGAGCATTCAATTTGATTTTGAAAGCTGGACAGCTAGATGCTAGAGCAGAATTGTGAAAGGATTTTTTAAGTCAGTCACACAGCACAGAAGGAAAAAATTATGGAGATTAGAGCTTTTCTTTTAGACATTGGTAGATGATTTGTAAAATTGAGTGTCTATTTTGGAGAACTGATTGTCATTTTAAAGAACTAAACATCCTGAAATAAGACAGCTTGAGGAAGTGTTTATTTTCAGCATTTTATTTATTTTTTTAAATGCACAGGAAATAATAGAATAATACAGCAAATACTCAAATATTCAATTCCTAGATTCGACGTTTATTATCATTTTGTCACATCACCTATATTTAGATGATGTATTTTAAAGCCAATTAAAGGTAACATATATTTCATCCCTAAAAAATGAAGTTTTTTAACTTCAAAATCTGTCCCTACATAGCCTCAGTACCATTATTACACCTAACACAAATAACAATAATTCCTTTCTTTCTTAATACCATCTATTATAAGGCCTTTATTAGTTTTTTAGAGCTGCCACAAAACTTTTTAGAGCTTTATTAAGCTAACATAAACTAGGTAGCTTAAGACACTTCTGGAGGCCAGAAGTCCAAAATCAAGGTGTGGCAGGGATGCACTTCCTCATCTTCCAGCTTCTGGTACCTCGAGGAGTCCCTTGGCTTGTGGCAGCGCAGCTCCAATCTCTGTTTCTGTCTCTGGGGGCCTTCTCAACTGTCTGGTTTATTTGTCTCTCTCTGTCTTCTCTTGTAAGAACACTAGTCACTAAATTTAGGGGCCACCTAAAGGATGTTCTCATCTTGAGATTCTTATTTATCTGCAAAGAACCCATTTTCATATAATTCATAGGAACTAGAAATTAGGACTTGGACGTATCTTTGGGGGGCCATTAGTATATTCACTACATATACATATTCAGGTTTACCCCAAATACTTTTCTAAAATACTCTTTATAGCTGATTTGTTCAAATTACTATCAAAGTCCATCCATTGAGCAAAGTATTTAAATGACAAGCTGAGAAAAGCCTGTTTTTTTTTTTTGTTTTTGTTTTTTTTTTATTTATGATAGTCACAGAGAAAGAGAGAGAGAGGCAGAGACACAGGCAGAGGGAGAAGCAGGCTCCATGCACCAGGAGTCCGATGTGGGATTCGATCCTGGGTCTCCAGGATCGCGCCCTGGGCCAAAGGCAGGCGCCAAACCTCTGCGCCACCCAGGGATCCCCAGAAAAGCCTGTTTTTGATCCATAAATCAAAAGTTCTGTAGATTCATTCATTTAACTAATATGGGTTATCACTAAGCACTTACTATCGGCAAGACATTCTATCATAGGGGCTGGGTATACGGTGGGTAAACAAAATAGGTGGTGAGTTACTAGGAATCAATCATTCTAGGGCTGGCAGCGCTATCACGGAACCACAGGACCTCACAAGTGTTGCTTCAAGCCAGATAGACTGAAGGAGTATGGCTCTCACACAGGGATATAAGGTTGCCTTTTCTTTTGTGCCTTTTGACTTTTGTAAGGTTGACAAGGCTTTTTCTTAGGTCTCAGAATTTCCATCATATGTTGCTTCATTGGTTACATGTTCGTAGGTACTTTATAGATCAGGATAGGATGATCAATGAGACACAGGAAAGTGTATAAGCTGTGAAGATTTTTAGAAGAAAAGAAACAGCTTTAGATGCAGAAAAATATATCCTCTTCATCTTTGTGCCTTTTTTTCCCCCTTAAATCAAATATTCATTGTGTTATCTAGCTCTGGATTCTGCATCCCTTTGTCAGGTTCCTTTAGAATCTGCAAATAAGTTGAAAAGTTATAAGAACAAAAGGAAGGATCCAAAGATGAGTCTACACTATTTTATTTTTTTTTTAAGATTTTATTTATTTATTTATTCTTGAGAGTCACACACACACACAGAGAGAGAGAGAGAGAGAGAGAGAGAGAGAGAGAGGCAGAGACACAGACAGGGAGAAGCAGGTTCCATGGAGGGACCCCAATGTGGGACTCGATCTCAGGTATCCGGGACCAGGCCCTGGACTGAAGGTGGTGCTAAACCACTGAGCCACCTGGGCTTTCCTAGACTATTGTTTTTTTTTTAAAGAAGCCCTTAGAAGTATGATCTTTACTATTGCTCACTTGTTTCCTGGATGTGTTATGCAAATGACTGATAAAGAAATCTTGTAAAATGCTTGGATATCCTCAGGTGAAGGGTCTAATTAAGTGAACATTACTATTTTTATTATTTTCTGGGTATGGTTTAAAATAATTATGATGGGATAACATGAATAGTTGTTCCTTGAAATAGCTAACTCGGCAGCCTAGTAGAGAGGCTATGATCTTGGACTTGTAAGTCTAGGTGAGTCATTAAGTAACAGAGAGAACAATCTAATTAAATTTGACATCCTCACATGGGGAATCGTACCCACGGGTAGTACTACAGCATGAAACTTCAGGAAGGATTTTTTTCTTTTTTTTCTTTTTTTTTTTAAGAAAGTTCATTAGAAAGAGACTGAGGGGAAAAGTTTGAAAATGAAAATTTATGAAATCAGCAAAGGAGCCACTTTCAAATATTCCCCTGGAGAAAGAATTAGAGCTGAAAGTATCAGCAGTTTCCAAAGGGTTATGCAGCTGGTACGCACAAAGGGTCAGACCTCAGGCAGCCACATTGTGGGACTGGAATCACCGTGAACCTTAAGAAGCTTCTTATGTAGTTAAATGCCATCACGTTCACACAAAGTGTAATTAGAGAATGAGGCCCCTTTTATTGTTGAACAAAGGTACTATACTATCAGTGTTAAACACCATCTTCAAAAGGATCATGTACAATATCACCACTTTAATAAAAATTGTTTCACTCTCTAAGATATTTCCTTCAAATCAATGTCCATGTGAACATATATTACACAGTTGAGATGCTAGTGGGCAAGTTTTCTTTCTTTTTTTTTTCTTTTTCTAAGTAATCTCTACACCTAGTATGGGGCTCAAACTCACAGCCCTAAGATCAAGGGTCAGATTCTCTACTGACTGAGCCAGCCAGGCATCCCTATGATTTGCTTTTTTATTTAACATATTTGCCTAAACACTTTCAATAGTTTTCATCTTTTTATATGTTTTAATGTAAAGTGCCTTCGTACTATTTGAATAAATTGATGTATCACACTAGATCAGTCTTTTATTTTTTGACATTTAGATTGATTCTAAATTTTGATGGTTATAGATGGTTTGACTGATTTAAACAGTTCTTGATACAATGAAAGTACTTAACAAATATTTGGTGAAGGTATGAATATAATTATTTTATCCTTTCTTGGCTAGTATTACTAGGGGTGTCATTCTGATTTTGGAACTTCTATTACTTGTCCAAAGAGTGGTATATTTTACAGTATCACCAAATTATATAAATACCCTTTATTCTCAATCTATTTGTTCTCTGCTATGTATTTAAAGACAAATCTAGGAGCACCTCAGTGGCTCAATCGGTTAAGCATCTAACTCTTGATTTCAGCTCAGGTCATTATCTCAATGTTGTGATATTGATAGGTCTCTGTGCTAGGTATGGAACCTACTTCAGATGCTCTCTCTCCTGCTCCCTCTGCCTCTTCCCCCATGTGCATGCATTCTCCCTCTCTCTCAAGAAATAAAGAAGTAAAAAATAAAAATAAATCGAGGCTAATAGTTCCTTTAGTTTGTGTGCATTGCATTGAGTCTATTACACTAAAGAAAACTGTGCTACCCATTATACAGTTTATGTATTTTGAAAAGAGGGTTTTTATCTATAGAAGTCTATTAAAAAATGGGTGAGAGGATGAAAGGTGAGAAAAAAGAAAGAGGAACAGAAGTAAGAAAGATGTTAAATTCCCCCACAGAAAGATGTTAAATTCCTCCCCTGGCTTCTATTAAATGATGCACAGTGGCTTTTCTTCTCCTCCTTGACACATACCCCAATGCATGCTAGTCCCAGCACAGAAGTCTCAAATACAGCTCTTATTACAGAGGCTTCACACTCAGACCTGAAGTCCAACCAATAAAATTAGAATGGAAAATTATGAGCTTAAGCCCTTTCCTCCCTCACATTTATTCAAATAGCTAGATATAGAAATGTGTTTATTCTTCAAAGGAGCTACTTTAAACATTTAAAACAAACGCCAAGCAAGTAATTATTAAAAAGTAACTTCATAAAAAAAAAAAAAAAAAAAAAAAAAAAAGTAACTTCATCCATGGCAGGCAACTGTCAGTCCATAGGATGCAGCGCTATAGAAATAGAAAAGTATCTAATTGTTTTTTTTTTAACTCATCAAATAGGCATAACATCATAGAATGTCAGAGCTGGAAGGGGTCTCAAGGATCACCTTTATTTTATACATGACAAGAGTGACAAGAATTCCAAAATTCCACTTAGTGTGGGAGCCGGGACTAGAACTCAGATCAGTGAGTTTGTGCAACCCCATCTTTATGGATCTTTCTTCCAGAAAGAGGAGCAGTCTCTAATTCCAAGTGATGGAGGTGAGCCCAGTGAGGTGATACTGGCTCCTCAGACACCCCTCATGATAGATGCTTAATAATTGTCTTTAAATGAGTTCCCACACTGTGAAACGGTGAACAAATTGTCATTTGAGGAAGAACAATAAAAAAGGCATCGTTCACTGTGTTTACCACCCACCCCCGTACAGACACATAAACACAAACACATACTTGTCTACCCAGTGTTACATAGAGGTCTTCAGACTGTTTTCTGCAAAGTAACAAGTGGCCCTTAGCATCTCTTCAGGGTCACAGTGAGGATGGAGGGGTGAGACGCCAGGACCTTTGTTGGCAGCTTAATCAGCATAATTCTATCAGTGTCTGTTACATAAAGCAAAGATCTGTCCTGTTTTGTGATGATGATGCTTCTGCCTCCACACACAGGTACACACACACATTTGGAAAGCCCTGGTCTAGATGAACGATCTCATTTTATAGGCAAACCCGTGGAGGTTTAAATAGGTGGAATGGCTGAGTGACCTCCCGAGGAGGTAAGGTGGGAGAGCAGAGAGGGCTAGGATTTCCCTGTGGGAGAGTCTGCTTTGTGTGAATGGAGCTCTCGATTTTCTGTTCTTGGATTCCCCATGAAAGGTTTACAGGAAGTTTAAAAAATTTTAAAAAGGGGGGGTTTTTTTTATCTATAGAAGTCTATTAAAAAATGGTGAGAGGATGAAAGGTGAGAAAAAAGAAAAGGAACAGAAGTAAAAAGATTTTAAAAATTTCCCCCCACAGAAAGATGAAAAATTCCTCCCCTGGCTTCTATTAAATGATGCCAGGGCTTTTCTTCTCCTCCTTGACACTACCCCAATGCATGCAGTCCCAGCACAGAAGTCCAAATACAGCTCTTATCAGAGGCTTCACACTCAACCTGAAGCCCAAACCATAAAATTAAAAAGGGAAAATTTGAGCTTAAGCCCTTTCCCCCCCTCACATTTATTCAAATAGCTAGATATAAAATGGGTTTATTCTTCAAGGAGCTATTTTAAACATTTAAAACAAACGCCAAGAAAGTAATTATTAAAAAGTAACTTCATAAAAAAAAAAAAAAAAAAAAAAAAAAAAAAGTAACTTCATCCAGGGCACAACGTCACCCCATAGGATGCAGCGCTATAGAAATAGAAAAGTATCTAATTGTTTTTTTTTTAACTCATCAAATAGGCATAACATCATAGAATGTCAGAGCTGGAAGGGGTCTCAAGGATCACCTTTATTTTATACATGACAAGAGTGACAAGAATTCCAAAATTCCACTTAGTGTGGGAGCCGGGACTAGAACTCAGATCAGTGAGTTTGTGCAACCCCATCTTTATGGATCTTTCTTCCAGAAAGAGGAGCAGTCTCTAATTCCAAGTGATGGAGGTGAGCCCAGTGAGGTGATACTGGCTCCTCAGACACCCCTCATGATAGATGCTTAATAATTGTCTTTAAATGAGTTCCCACACTGTGAAACGGTGAACAAATTGTCATTTGAGGAAGAACAATAAAAAAGGCATCGTTCACTGTGTTTACCACCCACCCCCGTACAGACACATAAACACAAACACATACTTGTCTACCCAGTGTTACATAGAGGTCTTCAGACTGTTTTCTGCAAAGTAACAAGTGGCCCTTAGCATCTGTGTGAATGGAGCTCTCGATTTTCTGTTCTTGGATTCCCCATGAAAGGTTTACAGGAAGGTCTGCTCTCAAATAGAGACAGTCGGAAGGAAGGTAGCAGGCACAGAGCAGTCTCAAGGTCCGGGGAGAGGGCGGGCCCAGGGGTGGCAACTGCACTGGGGTTAGGGGTGTCTTTGCTTTTTATGTTTGCAGAGGTTATGAGTCCTTGCTGGGGTGGTCTCCCACTGAGGTTGTTTGCAATCATCTGAGAGACTCCTCCCAACCGTTTGGGAGGGGGAGTTTTTGGCATCAGAAGGTTCTGGCAGGAACTGTCACAACATCTCGCTGGGGGTTGTCAAAATCACAATGTAAATATTTTATTTATTTATTTATTTATTTATTTATTTATTTATTTAGATTATTTATTTATTCATGATTATTTATTTATTTATTTATTCATGAGAGACACAGAAAGAGAAGGGAGGCAGAGACACAGGCAGAGGGAGAAGCAGGCTCCAAGCAGGGAGCCTGACGTGGGACTGGATCCTGGGTCTCCAGGATCACACCCCAGGCTGAAGGCGGTGCTAAACCACTGAGCCACCTGGGCTGCCCATGTAAATATATTTTAATAAAGCTATAGGTTGCGAGCAGGGGCCAGAGATTGTAGAGGAGTGTGCTTGTTTTGCACCTGTGGCTCTTGGTCTGTCAGTCAAGGGGTGTTGAAGCCTTAAGGCTGGGGTGTTAAGAGCCACAAAGTCAGTATGTTGTGCCCTGAGGCTTCTGATGTGTCACCTATTTATCACTGCCTTCACCTCTAGCTCTTGTCTAAGGAACTGCCTACTCCATCAGAATCCTGAGGTTCCTGGTCCAAAACCTTCCTCTGCTATGTTATTGGATTTGTTAACTTGGCCAAGTTATCTTGCTGAGCCTCCATTTTCTTACTTATCAAATAGGATTATTGCATTTTTATATAGACCAATTTTAAGGTAAAATGAAGCAGTTTGCATAAAGAGGCAGTTTTCAGTATTTTAAAAAAATGTTTAGTGTTTGTGTTTTGTTTTGTTTCGTTTTTTTGCTTGTTTCACTTTTTCTTCATCTCAGGGTCAGGACTGGGACCATGCTTCCTGAATCCCACTGAACACACTTTCGAGTACAGAATGGCTGCTTATTTTGCTCGTGTCAGAATTGTTTTCCTATCCATTGTACTTGATTACAGCTGTAGATAAGTGGCCCCCAAATCCCTTATCTCATTCTTCAGTTCCAGTTTGATAAATACAGATCCTGAAACTCCTAAAGATATGATGCCTGAGATTCTGTAATGGTTGCTCCATGACACAACAAATCCTGATACCTGATATGAATAAGAAATTGGTGTTTCGAACTGTCCACCCTCTCTAATGCTTGGCAGCACAAATGTCCCAAAACCCCAATACTGTCTTTTCCAGTCACTGATAAATTATGCTTTATTATACATTTCCCCACATTTAGCTTTTGTTCCAGTATCTGTTGCATCTCATATCATTGTCCCTCTTTCTCTGGTTCTTTGTTACTTTTATTATTTTTTTAAATATATTTTTTAATTTATTTACTCATTAGAGACACACAGAGAGAGAGGCAGAGACACAGGCAGAGGGAGAAGCAGGCTCCCTTCAGGGAGCCCGACGTGGGACTCGATCCCGGGTCTCCAGGATCACACCCTGGGCTGAAGGCGGCGCTAAACCGCTGAGCCACCCGGGCTGCCCATCTTGGTTACTTTTAGAACTATCTTTTGTGTGTATGTGTGTACACGTGTGTGTGTGTGTGTGTGTGTATAGTCTGTATATAGTGTGTATATAGTCATATATGTATATATATGTCATATGCATAATATATATTGTGCATACACCTATACACATATACACACATGTATATATGCAAATGACAGAGCAAAATGACAAGACACTTTATTAAAATGTATGTAGTTTTTTTGCTACTACTGCTCCAGGGCAACAGCATAAAGTATTACCAGTAAAAAATTTGAGCCCACTCAGAATAAAGTTAAAAAGCAGAGGACTGATTACACGGTAGTGAAAATGAAAGCAGAAGCGGGGGCTGGGGGGGTGGACCGAAGCCATCTGGGAGAGAAGCTCCTGGTAGCCAGAAGCTATCAACCAACTCCATGCAAGTACTGCTGGGCACGGAGAAGACCTCAGTGCTGTGACATTGCTTGGCAGACTGTTGGCGGGTAGGGCGTGGTGATGGGATAAGGGAAGTGCAGTGCAGCAAGTTAAACAGTAAAATTGTGACTAATAACTAGGAGAAACTTACTGTTTCTGTACCATCTAAAGCAGAGTTCATCAGATACAGCCTACTATGATCTACTGTACTCCACAGGTACTCTGTTGACATATGATCCCTGTTGTTTTATTCGGGGATCCATTAGATCAGTAATCTGCACTTCTTTCTCCTAAATCCAGTCTATGCCTCTGCCTTTTCTAGTATCTATAGGTCCTACTACTCTTGGAAGGTGACACATGAAAGGAAGGATTTCCACTCCTGTTGCTCTTTTCCTTCCCAAGCCTCCCGCTCCTGAGTACCAAGACCACATGATCCCCATTCCCTATTCTTTCTCACATTGTTAGGTTGCTCAGTAGCATCTTCCCATGCTCAAAGAGTTCAAGACTAGACATTCTATGCAACCAGTTTTAGAATGTGCTCTCCTTTCACCTGAACCGCTATGGAAATAAAAGCATCTCCTCAACCCTACGAACTAAATATTATTCTCTGGGTTATGGCCTAGTGTGGGAGCCCCTCAAGTTCCTCCAGTTCCTTCTTATTCCCCACCTGGCACCAAGGCAGGTATAAGTAATGTATAGAGGCTGGGAACAGGAGCACCAGAATTAGAAATACCTGATTTCAAGTATCAACCTGAGCATATTACTTAAACCTTCTAATCCTCACTTTTCTCATTTGTTTTTTTTTAAAGATTTATTTATTTATTCATGAGAATACACAGAGAGGAGAGAAAAAGAGAGGCAGAGACACAGGCAGAGGGAGAAGCAGGCTCCATGCAGGGAGCCCGACGTGGGACTCGATCCCGGGTCTCCAGGATCACGCCCTGGGCTGAAGGCGGCGCTAAACTGCTGAGCCACTTTTCTCATTTGTAATCAGAGATGCTATTGTCTTCATAGAGCTTTAGTGCCACATAAATAAGCAAATACTGTGTAAAATGTTTAGCACAGTACTTGGCACATGGAAGCACTTTGAAACAAGTAAGGAGAAAACTGTGATCCTTTGGGCTTCTTCCTACTAGACTGTAAACTCTCTGGAGCAGAGACGTGTCTTATTAGCTGTGCTGAGCGTAGTAAGCACTTAATTAATTTGAAAATAACGAGTTCAAGAATGCATGCTTTTATGAACAAATTATAAAATGAGAGCTCAGGAGATTAAATAACTTGCCCAAAGTCATCCATTGTTAGAAGAGCTGGAATTTGGGATGCCTGGGTGGCTCAGCGGTTAGCCTTGCCTTTGCCTCTGGAATTCCGGGATCGAGTCGCGCATCGGGCTCCTGCATGGAGCCTGCTTCTCCTCCCTCTGCCTGTGTCTCTGCCTGTCTCTGTGTCTCTCATGAAAGAATAAATAAAATCTTTTAAAAAATCAAATAAAATAAAAAAGAAGAGCTGGAATTTGAAATCAGGTATATTTTATTATATGCTGCCACTCGGTCTTCTGTAACATAAACACTTTCTTTAGGTTCTTCACTTTGTGGAGGGTTAACTCTTGCTTTTTCAAGCACAGTTCCTTGAACTGTATAGTCGTGGTGATGAAAACAGCCATAAATCCTTGAGACTCCATATTAAAATGTTTTGGCTCAATTACCTGCATGAATTTATCTGTTTGGTGAAGGTGTGGGCTCATACCATAACAGCCACCAGCAGTGAGAATTAATCTCCTGAGTCTTAATTAAAACAGTCTTTGGAGAATACAACTGCCTCAGGAAGTGCCAGAAATCTCATTTGAAAGCTTCCTGATTGTGATATTTCCAATGTCATAGCACAGATTCAAGAAATTTGGGTGTTTGGAATGAGCTTCGGATAAGAACAGCCTCACTTTAAGTGCTTATCTGAACCACCATACCATCTGTTCTTCTCCCATCATGGTTCTGAACAGTACAGAGAAACAAACGTTCCTCTCTCTGTCCCACTTTGCATCTGAACATGATCTCCTTCCAAAGTAGTTTATTTCTCTCCTTTCCCCATCAAGTAAAGCAGAAACTAGCTATGAACATCTCAACAGCACTGAAAAAATCTCTTATCTTTTCCTAATACCTCCTCCCCAACACTCCTTCCCAAATCTTCTGTTTTAAACTCAGAGTTATTTCAGTGAAGTTTTTTATTTTTTTCAAATTTATTTATTTTTTTTTACATCCAATTCATTACTACGCCTATTTTTTTTTCCTAAACAGTTTCTTAAATCTCTCCCTTCCTCTTCACTTCATGCATTAGATCATTACCAAAACTTTTTTTTCCCTGTTTCTCTGTTTCTAGACTCTCTCATGCTCACACCGTCTCAGACAAGATGTAAGGGTAATTGGTTTTAGATAATAGAGGAGGGCCACCAGATAAAAGAAACAAAAAGTCTAAAAAAAATTATTTTGATCTCATTCTCTATTATACAGTGCCCAGAACAAGGACAGTGGATGACACTTTTCTTCTCTGTCCTCATCAGAGCATACCTGTGATGGCACATTCAATTCTGGGCACATTCAGAGCATATTAACAAACTGAAGAAAAGCACTACAGAGTGATCTAGACAACAGTGGGCCTAGAAGTCCTGGGAGGTAAGGGGCAAGTTAAAAACCCCTAAGGAAATTTATTTAGAAATAAAGGGAGACCTGATAAACTAAGATTTAAAGGGATTTTATATAAGAGGATTACATTTATTTATTTTTGTCACTTTTAAGGATAAAACTTGAGCCACTGATTAGAGACTAAGGAGAGGTAGCTTTTAGATCGATCTAAAGAAGAATTTTCTAATGTTTGATATTCATAAAAGAGGTAAGCACCTTTGTGAGGTAGTGACATCCCTGTACAAGAAGCTGTTGCATGGCTATTTATTGGAAATTTTGCAGGAAATACACATGTATAGAGAAGGGAAATCGACCACATGACCTCTTTAGCTATCAGCAATGCTTCTTCAATCATTTGAGCCTTGCTCTTCACCATTTTCTTTTCTTTTTCATTTGTTTTTGTTGTTTTAAACAGCTTTCTTGAAGCATAACTTATATATAGAAGTCACTCAATCTAAATGAACATTTTGAGCTTTTTGACACCTTATTTTTTTAGAGCAGTTTTAGTCACATCAAGATTGAGAGGAAGGTGCAGAGATTTCCCATATAACCACTGCCCCTACTCATGCATGGCCTCCCTCATTATCAGCATCCCTCATCAGAGTGATATATTTGTTACAGTTGATGAATCTACACCGACACATCATTATCACCCAAAGTCCTTAGTTTACTTTAGGGTTCACTCTCGGGCGGTGTACTTTCAATGCATTTAGACAAATGTGTAATGACTTGTCCAGCATTACAGTATCATAGCATTTTCAGTGCTTTAAAAATCCTCTGTGCTCTGTCTGTCCATTCTTACCTGCCAGTCCTGGCAATAACTAATCTTTTTGCCATATCCATAGTTTTGCCTTTTCCGGAATGTCATATAGTTGGACTCACAGTAGTAGGCTTTTCTTATTTGCTTCTTTCACTTAATAATACTCCTTAAAGGTTCCTTTTTGTCTTTTCATGGCTTGATAGCTAATTTTTCTAGATGCTGATTAATATTCCATTGTCTTTATGTGCCTTAGTTTATCCATTCATCTACTGAGGAAAATCTTGGTTGCTATTTAATCACTTTCTTGTTGAACTACTCTTTCTTTAATCAAGCTAATTACCCATCTATTATGGATTATCCTGATCACTGTATATATCTATATCTGTATTTGTAGATATAGAGGTATATCTCCAACTTCTAGACAATTCATGCCCATCGTCTTCCTCTAAACCCATTTAAGGACACTTCTCTAATTAAACACCACTTTCTGAGTGCTTGGCAGGTGAATTAGTTAGGGGTCAGGCTAAAAGTCTTTCACAAATTAACCAGGAAAAAAACAAAGCAAAAAAGACAGGGCAGAAATGCAATAGATCATTTCTCTGTCAAGTTATAGCTCAAAAGGAAGCAGTCTTGATGAGGGTGGTTTTGCATCTTCAGTAAGTGGCCTCCATCTCTCTGACTCAAGCATTTTTCCCCCTTCTCACCTTCTTGCAGCAGCAGGCTCCTGGGAAGGTGCCAAGGCAGTGCATGTTCAATAATTTAAAGTGCAGACTTGGAAGTGGCATGTATCACCTTCACTCACATTGCATTAACCAGAATTTGGTCTCATGGTTGCATCCAACTATAGGAAGATTGAGGAATAAAGTTTTCCTTGAGTGACCAGAGGCCAGCTAAAACTTGATTATAGATGAAAGCGAGAATGGATGTAACATCTCACAGTTGACCAATGCATCTCCTCAGCAGTTTTTTACATTGGGGTTTGTTGTTTTATATGCTTTTTTCCCTTTTTCTGACAGTTAGTTTTGCTTTTCAGAAAGCAAACAACTTTATTTTGAATCATAATTTTCTGTTAAATTCCACTGAAATTTCAAAGATGAGTTCATAGGTTTAAAATTTGTAGTCCTGGGCAGCCCCGGTGGCCCAGCGGTTTAGCGCTGCCTTCAGCCTGGGGTGTGGTTCTGGAGACCCGGGATCGAGTCCAGTCCCACGTCGGGTTCCCTGCATGGTGCCTGCTTCTCCCTCTGCCTGTGTCTCTGCCTCTCCCTCTCTCTCTCTGTCTGTCATGAATAGATAAATAAAATCATAAATAAATAAATAAATAAATAAATAAATAAATAAATAAATAAATAAATAAAATTTGTAGCCCTTGATCTATCAATAATTTTAACATTGTCTCTTTTGAGTATAAAGTCTTTGGGCTTTAAAATAAATGTCCCACAGTTCTACCCAAAAGGAGAATTAATGATAGTGAAGTTTATGAATCTTTGAATGTGATTTTTAAATACACAAATTACAACATGATACTGTGAAAATTCTCACATTACTAGATCTTTTCACTTACTAATGAGACCTAAAGTCTTTATATTTTCACACAGTGTACACTAGTGCAATACAACTTGGTGCTTAATGAGACAAATGAGTCAGGTTCTCTGCAACCTGCTGCTCACTTGTATATGTACACAGGCTTGCACTCACCCACCTGATGCAGAGGAAAGAATGCTACAAGGAACTAGCAGTTGCATAAACTTAAAACTCGAAAGCCTGTTTCCATGATTCTTGTAAGCTTTAAACACTAGTTAGAGAGTCATTAAATGCTTAAATAAACATTTGTTATATCTAGTCAACTCAGAAGGGTGTCTTTGAAGTTCATTTTACTTCCGTAGTTTCTTTGAAGTTTTATTTTGTCTCTTTAAAAAATTCTCTAAATTAAATCTCTGCCTTAATAGGATAAATGCTAAAAGTGAGATTGCATAGTAAATAATCTCAGAAGAATGTCTATATGGATTAGTTCCTCAATTACTTCCATCTCGATTCTGTTTAAAATTGGCTTTTGCTTTGATTCTGTTGCTTATCGGGAAATATTATGGTATTGCCATAAATGGAAAAACCATCACCTTTAGCATCTTTAAAATTTGCTCAGAAGGTAACTTTTTCATCACTACTGGGTCATTTTGCACCTAGAACTACATTTTGTGAACTTTTTTTCAACTGGTTGATCATAAGCAGTCTCTCAATTCCAACTTCCATTTATTTAATGTCACAGTACACATGGTTCATTATTTTTCAGAAGTACCAGACTGTGAATTGCCTCATGACTGCTCAACAAACTGTGTCAAGAAATAAAATCCTGTGTCACTGGATTTGGTAAAAGCTTTCTTCCTTTAGCATTCTTTTCATAGCCTTTATCACAGTCAGAATCCAATTGTAACCTGACTTCTCTCTTCTATTACATATGAGGAAGCACAATCAGAGTACTGACACAAGCTGTAACCCATAACACCAAAATCTCCTGCCGTGATCTCTTTCCTGGGCATCCCTCATTTTTTGTGTATATCTGAAAATAAAGGCTGAGTAGATGGCAGAGTCCTCATTAAACAAGAAGTATTTTGGCCTCTTCCTGGGACGTGTAATAAGAACTCAGTCATCTCCACAGAAAGTCAGCATATCCCTCCCCACCACTGTGTTTAAGGTGTGGAGGATGGGTCAGTCTTCTTTATCCTCTCTTTAGATTCTCAGCATTTATGTTAGATACCCTAAAAACCTTTGGCTTCCCCATATTTCTAGGTTGGCAATGCATAAAGTCAGCCTACCTTAGTACAATCTTGGTTATTGCTTTTTGATCAAATGTCTCTTTTTATTTAGTCATTCAGTATTGGAAGTTTTCTCTACTACTGGCCTATATAATGTGTTTATATTTCCAAATCATCTTTATCATCATCACACAAGAATACCTGGGACACTAAAGCCAGGTAGATCCATATTTTTAATTTCTAAACAGTTTCCCCTTAAGTGAGCAGCCAAAAAAAATCCAAAATCTGTTTCTTCAATTTGAAACTCTAAACTAAGGACTAAATACTAGCTGACTAATCACTGTTTGCAATTCTTTACTTCTTTTTTAAAGACTTTTTTGTTAGTTTGTTTATCTGAGGGAGAGAGAGAAAGAGAGAATGTGCATGAGCGAGGGGAAGGGCAGAGGAAGAGGGAAAAGCAGCCCGATGCAGGCTCCATCCTATGACCCCAAGAGCATGATCCTAGGACCAGAGATGGTAACCTGAGCTGAAGGCAGATGCTTAACAGATTGAGCCAGCCAGGTGCTCCTAGTGTTTGCATTTCTTTGGACTCTACCTTAATTCTTCTTAGTTCTCCAAAATCAGAGGTCCCCCTCCCCACCAAACACATATGAACATATTTACATTGAAACCAAAGTATATGCAAGAGATATTTCAGTTTGAGCCTTTTTGGCTTTAAATCATCATGCATCTATAAAAAAATAGAAAAACTATATACATGGGGGAAAGACAAAAATATACATATTTCTAAAAGCAAATTGGAATTTGAGGAGGATATTCATGTAAATAATAACTGAGAAAAACCATTTGATAAAATATTGTGTACATTCATGATAAACACATTTAGTAAATTAGGATGGAAGGGAACTTTTTTACCTCACAAAGGAAATCTAAAAAATATAACAAAATACGTACTGGTTAAATTAAATATCGCTTTGAAAATTAGTAATGAGACAAAGATGCTCAATATCACAAAATCACACCTGAAAGCCTCATAGCCAGTGCAGCAAGATAAGAAAGGGAATAAAAGGCACAAAGATCGAACGCAAGAAATAAAGCTCTTATTATTTGTAGAAAATATGATTGTCTACATAAAACAAGAGGATCTATACACTATTAGAACTATAAAATAGTTTAGGAAAGTGGTTGGATACAAAATCAATATACACAAATCAATTGCGTTTTGTATACTTTAGCAACAAAGAATACATTTCCATATTTCTCTTTAAAGGTAACTTTAGTGCTACCTGCATACAGTGATTTGGGCCTGGATGCTTCACCTGCAAAGAGATGGATACTTCCAGGGGAAAAGGAAAAACAGAAGTAACAGCATCCTAGGAGAGTTTATTTAGGAGTAGGAAAGGCTTTCTGGAGCAAGAGTTACTAGAACTAGTATTTGACCTCAATAGGGATGAGGAAAGGATGTGGATGAGTGCGACCAGGTAGTCATGGCTGAAAAGAAACACAATATAGAGATGGAAGCTACAGCAAACACAGAATTGCGGGTTCCGAGAATAAATCAAAGGCCTCAGGGGAGGAGGTGAGTTTATTATATTTCCAGGCAATACCAGTAAAGAAATTCATTGAGTAGTTCACTGAAGGGGAACTGCTAGGGGTTTCCAAGTGGTGGAAGGTGGGAATTTTTCATGTTGATGCCAATTGAGGATGAAAAGCTAGCATCCTGGATAGGTTAGAATGAGTCAATTGGTGTCAAGACAGTTGGTTCAAGTAAGTCCCACCTCTCATTGGGCAGGAAAGAGTCTTCAGTAAAGGTCTGGGGAATGGGGAAAGGCATCCCTCAAAATTCATGGTACTTTAACAGCTTCCACTGGTTAGAGGAGCTGCAATGAAACAGCATTTAGTTTCTGTATCTCCTGGGCAAATGCCTTAGTAAATGGAACATTTTCCTTTTACAAAAGTAATGTGGGATGACTGGATATAGATTAGAGGCCATTTTAAGGGATCTGTGAACCTGTAGGCAACAGGAAGCCACCGGAGGAATCCAAGAACAGAATGGCACAGACAGATTTCTGCCCTGGGGGCTGGGGGCAGCCTGGCAGCCACACACAGGAGGGTCGTGATGGGAAACACAGAGAGGAGTTGACTGCCCGTGACTCTTCCAAAGAGAGATCAGTTTGGTTTTATGAAAAGACACTAAAGCACAAAGATGAGGAAGGCACCATCCCTGCCTTCCCCCAAAGTGTTAACGTTTTGGGTGTTTGGATGAGCTTGGTGTAAAGAGGCAAGGCTGTTTTAAAGTCTGTACTGGCTGGTGCCGCCTGCGCTTTACCAGGGCCTGAAGGAGGCTCTGCTAGGAATGGCCATTAACAGTCTAGGCACAGGCCAGGAGCCAATGCATGCAAATGAGAAACAAACAAACCTGAAGGTGGGATGGAGAGAAGGAGGTGCAGGGGGGAGGGACAGAGAGTAGATGAAACAGCGAACCCACCCATCCGATGAATTCTTCTCTGCTCTCGTTTCCAAACTGCACAGGCTTGGCTGAGCGTGCACCTCACTTGTTAATCTCCTTTTTGCATCCCTGTTTTTGTGGCTGTCAGAACTCCATATTATGCAAATTGGGTTTAAGCAATTAAGGCAATAATGTTTCCCTTGAAGAGTTTGACAAGGTGGTGGGAGCTAGGAGTGAATTTTGCAGAAGGGAGCTTGGATGCTTATTTACCTACAAATAGAAGAGGAACAAGAAAAGGGAAAACACTGCAGCATCAGGCTTACCTGAGCTGAGCTGCTGATTTTCTTGCTTTGCCTTGGTGTTTCATAGGAGAACAAAGGGTCACTCCACGGAATTAGTGGGTGGTAAATTTAAAACAAATGAACACTTTTCAGAAGATGCAGCTTTAACCTGTTGAATTGAATTCACTGTTGCAGAAGGACACCGAATCGAATAAAGTGTTCTGGCAGGATTTTAAAGAAGACTGGGCAATCTCAAGACCAATAACATTTGAAGCCACTGGGGTTGTGTCACCTCTGTTTGGGGCCATGAGCCAGTTGTCTTGCATCTGGAGAAAAGCAAGTCCAGAAAGCCGGACTTTGTCTTCAAATTGCACAATAGTTGAGAATGTCACATTTACCTTCCTTTGAAAAATCCACTGTCATTAGGAAGCTTGATATGATATATCAGACTCTTAATTGGGGATGGCACATTCCACATTTCTATACTTAGGGGAACTATACCCAAATGACGCTGTTCTCAACTTGTGCATGTGGCCAAACAAACAAACAAAACCTCTTAGAGTTTGCCAGAAATAGTTTTTAGAATATTTACTAAAGTTCCAAAATACGATTGTGAATATTCCTCTTCCTCCAAAATCATGGTTGAAGCTTCCAGAAATGTCAGAGTATCAGTAGAAAATGGTGCCCTCTCTCCTGCCCGGCATTTATTAACTCTTCAACAGGTAGTTAGAAAATGCCTGCTAGGCATTTAGCCCTGTGTGTGTGTTTGTGTGTGCGAGAGACAGACAGACAGGCAGACAGACAGAGATATGAAAAGTGAGACTATAAACAACAGTAAAATTATACCACATCATCAAAACAAGGAGAAGGTGCAAGAACCCTGACTCCCAGCAGGATCATTCAGAGATAAAAATAAGTGATCACACTGACTTCCAGGATCCAGAGAAGCAGGAAAACCAGGATCTCAGAACTGTTGGAGAAGTTCCTTCACCACTAGATGAGAACCAAGGAGAGGAGAATGCAGTCTCCACAGGAAAAAGAAGAAGTCTTTCTCCTCATTCCTAAGTATTCTATCACTATATTCCTCACTCCTGGTCTCTTATACACACCTTTTCAGTTTACATCCTATGCAAACCTTTATCATTTGCCAAGCTTCTCCTTTCCAAAACTATAATCCCTGTCACCCAAAATCAACATCTATACTCTCTCTTTTTCTTAACTCTTTTTCTGATGTAGTGGATGGTTGGTGGAACGATTTCTTCTCTCTCATAAATTCATCAAAATACTGAATTCTGACCTCTGTTCCCTGGGATAATTTTCTTTTTAGGAAATCCAATTAAATAATCATTTCCTTAATCTAATCAAGTCTTTCTGACCTTACTTTACTTGATTGCTCTACAGCATTTCACAGCTAGCCTCCTTGAAATTTTGACTTGTCTTCAAGCTATTTTTTTCGATAAGTCTCTGTGTCACTGTTCTTCCTTCTATTTATTAATTCATCCACTCATTCCTTCCTTCATTTATTCGAGTAGTCATGCAATAAAGTTTTCTGTGCTAAGAACATGATATGTTGAGGTTCTCATTTTTCTCCTTTAACCTATTGGACACATTGGTTCCCAATGTCTGCAGATTCCACCTCCCAAAAGAGCATCAGATATACTTTGTCCCTTCTAGTTCTGTAGCCACGATCTCCATTATATCTCATTATGAATAGTGACAACTTCCTGATCTCCCTGAATTTAGACTCACAGAAATGCTTACAAAAGAAAGTCCATGCATTTTTAAAAATATTTTATTTCATACTCTTACCTTTTCAATACTATCTTGTCATATTCTTGTATTCTTGCCTTGTACTTCACCCGAACCAGACTGTTCCTGCTTACCTGAGTAAGTGATTTTTGTCTATATCTGTGTGCTTTTTCTCACAGTGTTCCTTATTGTTTGGCAACCTCCCCCCTATCTCTGACTAGTGATATTTAATTTATTCTTCCCATCTCTGTTTAAATGCCACCTTCCTGTAATTCTCTGGGAAGAATTAGTTACTTTCTAGGCAGATGGGTAGGTAGGTAGGTATATCTATTATATATCTATTATATATGTACAGGTATACCTACCTATATCTATTATGTATCTATTATACATATAGATATATCTGTTTATATGTATATAGAAATAATCACATGCATCATGTTATAATAAAGCCAGCTCTACATGTGTCTGCCCACTAGACTCTATCTCCTTGGGAACGAGGACTGGGTCTTGTACTAGCATTCAGTAGATGCCCAGAAAACATCTACAGAGTTAAAGTATGGTTCCCTGGACTCAGTTTCCCAGTATTCTTCTGAAGAGACAGAGGTTCTTATTATTAAGAATAATGGAAAACAGATGACTTAATAGTGGAAGAGAGAAATTAAGACTGTATTGAGAGCAAAAGAGAACAATCCAAATGATTGGGTTAAAAAATCTGCTGTCCTGCCTTGAAAGTTAAGAAGAGTTGGCACAGAGCTTTAAGCAATCTTTAACTTAATACGCTGAGTCTGTAGAGTTGTAACTTATCCAATCTAGCTGAGTAAGGTGAGTTTGTATACTTCATACTAGTTTGTAAACCATGATTGCCTGGCACTGTAGTTTAAAAAAAATGATGTTGTCTGCATCTTGAAGCAGCTGGCTCCATGTGAATATTTGAAGGTGAGACGTTTGGAAGGAGGAGTGACAAGGACACAGTTATAAATTCCATACCTAGAGTCTGCATCCGTGCAGTCCTTTTGCATCTTTCCCAAACCCATCCTGGTCTTTCCAGGATAAAAAGGGCAAACAGGGACAAAGGTAGCAGCATTGGGAGGTGGGAGATGGAAACCAGAAAAAGTGTGTGTGTGTGTGTGTGTGTGTGTGTGTGTGTGTGTGTGTGAGAGGGGTAGTTACTTTTGTTTCAGGGCTGGTCAGAGGAGCTATTTTATCAGCGACTACCAGTTAAAACCTCTTTTATTTGGAAGAGCGAGATTTTGAATGGCCTCTAATCTCCCCTTAAATTGGTAGACCTTTTAGGAGATGCTGAACACTTGGCCCCCAGATGAAGACAGTAACAGATTAAGAGAAAATGGCTATAAAAACCCTGGCCATGGGAGGCAATGGGAGGCTTTCAGGAGTTAATCAGCATTAGCAGCAGGAATATGGCCACAAAGAATGTGGGAATACCAGAAAGAGGTGATTTTTGAATGAAGGAGTGCGTGGAAAGAAGGTGATCAGAGAAGACTGCTGGAAAGAAGGAAGGGAGAGGATGGTGAGACTGTAAAAGAAAGATCCACTTCACCCCTTTCCAGTTTTCCCCAAGGCAAGCTCTGGCTTGATATTTTGTCTACACAGAAGAAAGCAGATTTCTAAGAGGGAAAAATCCCTGCTATTTTTTCCTCCTGAATTTTCCCTTTCTTGCAAGATGATTTTCACAGAAATTGAAATTTTATCTTGGCAACAATAGCTGAAATAAAAATCCCTGTAAATGAATATGATGGCTTAGGGTAGTATATTGGGGAGAAGTAAAATCAATACCATTATTAATTACGATCTACTTGAGATAGGACTCAAATGTTTTCATCTCCCCACTGGTAAAGTGGCATGAAATGAATGGGTTTAGTGAAATTGTTGTTAATTCAGTTCATTTCAACAAATACCGATAGTCAGACACTGTATTAGGTTCTGTGAATAAGTAGATGATAAGATAGTACCATAACCAAATATTTAGAGAACTAACTAGAGCCAAAAACTGTGCTAGTTGCTGTAATAAGATGGAGCCTAGCACCACCGTAACTATAGACCGGACTTTGTCTTTTTGACTACTTAATTGTAGTCTTAGTCAAAATCAGAACACAATTCAGTTAAAGATCCCTGCATTTCAAAATTCAGCTGAACATCACCAGCAGTCCTGAGATCAGTAACCCAACTATTATCTCTATGTTTGTTATGAAAAAAACAGCAACAAGTTTTTGCATTTTTGAAATAGGGGCATTGTTCCAACTATCAAATTATTACTTCCTCAGTCATTTCTAATCACCAATAGTATTCTATTTTCCTTTTAGGGCAGTGGCCTTCAAATTTTAATGCGCACGGGCTCCTTGCATGGAGCCTGCTTCTCCCTCTGCCTGTGTCTCTGCCTCTCTCTCTCTCTCTTTCTCTCTCTCTCATGAATAAATAAATAAAATCTTAAAAGAAAAAAAGAAGTCTGCTAGAAAGAACATTTAAAAAAAATTTTTAATGCATATTAAAAAAATCACCAAATGTGTTTTTTGGGTGTTTGTTTGTTTCACTAAATATGTTTTTAAAACAGATTTCTGGATTCCAGCCACCTTTGAAAGATTCCAGTCAGTAGATCCAGGAAGTGACCAGGAACAGTTTATTGTTAACAAGCAACCTGAATGATTCTGATATTGTTGGTCTATGAACAATACTTTAAGAAACATTGCTTCATAGATAGACCTTTCTCTGAAAAATTGTCCCCATTTTTTTTTCCTAAAAAATCTTTCTCCTGGAACAGTTTTTAAAGAAATCCATTCATTTATTTTTAGACTTCCATCTATACCAAAAGGTCCTACTAGATGGTATACTATTACAGCCTTCTTTCTGCTCATTTATTTTGCTCCTTTTTCATGGTCCAGATGATAGTGATTGTAGTAGATTACATACTGATGTTGATTCATTGTCATACCAATTTAGGAGAAAATTTAGCCAAACTGTTTAGAGACATAGTTAGATTGTATATATTGGCCACCTTAATTATATTTGTGTTATATTAATGAATATGAATATGACATGATTTAATCAGAAATATTAAAATAGATTTTAATACTAGAAAGTCTGAAAAAATGATCATTGAGTCATGAAGGTACAACAAGGAAAATATAAATTACACACTATTTAAAAAAAATAAATTTAATTCAAAAAAAAATGTACACAGGAAATAGAATTGTGAGAAGCCAATCAGAGGGCATCCAGGCAACCCCAAGATTAGCACCAACTACAGAGACAGTGGGAAGTATTAGGGTTACCAGAGCCAAGGAATTGATCTCCAGATGCAATAAATCCATAGCCAAAGATGGTGACAAGGGACAAGGGGAGAGAAATGCCCTGGCTTTTCTCATGCTCCTGTCCTCAAATTTTCTGCCATTTCTTCTTACGAGATGAACTCAGTTGACAGGGGAGCCTGTGAAATGCAATGTGTACCAGTCAGTTCCACAGTGATTCAAAAGAAAGAGGCAGTGAGGAATGGTTCCTAGGATTGTTAAAAGATAAACTGAGGCATATTAAAAACTTAAGAATTTATTTGAGCAAAAATCAGTTGGAATTGGGCAATGGCAAACCAGAAGTAGGTAGAAGCATTCTGTCTAATGCAGCTGTGAAAAACTTAGAAAGGGGAAGCAAAGCAAAATTATTGGTTGGCTATACTTTATTTTGTTCAGCTGTTTGTGATTGGTTGTCCTTAGTTTTCAGTTTTGTAACCTTGAGATATTTACAGGCTTGCTGGCATGCTCTAATGTCAGGGCATTAGAGCCACCTCAGTCTAATGGCCTCCTTGTTTAATTAATAAGACAAAGTAGTAGAGCCCAGGACCAGCAGAGAGGTGAATATATCCCCAAATTTAACTTAATGATTCTCCTCGATCTACTTTAATGCCAAGAATTTAGTCTCTGATATTCCTTATAAGTCCCTTTTTGCATTGTACCCAACCTGAACCTTAAACCCTGATTTATGTGGGCATGGGGCAAAGTGGAAGGGGTCACCACTAGTTTGCTGCCTCGGGAGTGTAGTGCTTGAGATCCACGCAAGCTGAAAAAGAAAACAGCTTTTCCCTCCATGTCTCTTCCACCACTGACATTGTTTCTACATTGCTCTCTGCATTCCTCTCTAGGGTCTCGCGTGGCAGCCATGTGCATTTGGCCATCTTCAGCTTGATATATTTTGATTTGTGCAGAGAGATCTTGTATCCATTTCCTGACAGCTATCATCACTCCTCACTTGCTTCCTCCACTTCTTCCCAGTGTGATGTATTTTTTATGTTGAGTTCTCTTTCCTGGGAGAGGGGGCTTGCTTCAGCTGGTAAGCTTTAGGAATGGCCAGGGCCAATTGCAGCTTGAATGCAGCTACAAAGGGTTTTCAGCTCTCTGTCTGAAACTCAGCGTGACTTAGCTATAAAAGGAAACACTGCACAAGGACTAAAAGAGCGGATGTAGGACTGAACTGGGGTCAGCAAAGAGAAGACTGGAGCTGGGGATAGTGTGGCATTTGATTTAGTTCCTGAAGAATATTACAGTTAATATTTTATTGTTTAGCCAGGGTTCTGCTTGCATGGTTTTGTCTTCTTCATTTTACCTCAATGTTTAGTTGGTGGGTGTGGGCCAAAGGGTGGGAACGTTCACGTGTATTTTACAACATTCTGGTGGCCAGGCTTTCAAGTTTTCTCCAGCTTCTATTAAGTGAATTTGAGGTGGTTCCAACCCCCAAATGAGATGTTGTTGCAAAATGGGATTAGACTTTGTGTAAATCAATGTCCGGCTTGCAGTAGCATTATTTTCTTTTGTTTTTGCAAATATTTTTTTTTCTTTTTACAAAGTGCAATTCTTTTTTTTTTTTTCAAGGTGTAATTCTTTTAGATGAGGAGCATTTCATCTAAATCTGAGCAATCATCACATTACAAGACAAATGATACCTTGTTTTTCCAAAAACAAATGCCATAATGAGCTCCTTCTCTGCCATGAATTAACGATTCCTAGGGCTATAGGCCATGCTTATTGTGACAAATAACACTATGGATGGGAACTTTGAGAAGACTGTCTGAGTTCAAATCTTCCAGTTATTTGAACAACAGAGGAAAAACTGAGACAATCAAAACTCAATTTGCCTTCTTTTAGGGAAATAGGAGACAGCCTTATATAGTTCCTGGCCAACCTTGAACAAATCAAATGATTTTCAGATCAGCACTCTTTATTTGTAAAATATTATAACAATGCCTATAGTGAGGACTTAATGAGTTCATGTGTTTGAAAGTGTTCTATAAACACTAAAGCATTATAAAAGTAAAAGATATTGATTAATATTGCCCTCATCCTCATTTCTAATTGCACGAGGAACTAATCATCTACCATGGGGTTGTTCTGTCACAGTGCAGTGGTTAGCATATCATTACAAAAGTTATCTAATTAAATGGTTGTGAAAGCACCTCCGGTACCAGTGTAATCCAATTACATTTACCAGGTAAAAGAAATTAGAATGAAAATTTAATCTCTGGCTTGGACAGCTCCCTGTTTGTCAGTCCGCCTTTCAGAGCTGGAAAGCTTTAGTGATCATCTATTCCAGTATCTTAATTGATTCATAAGAGAAGCCACTGAAAACCAGGGGAAAAAATCCACTAATCATCACCAAAGTTGTAGCAGTAATGGAGGGACTGGCAGTCAGAAACTCTATCCATTTGCCTATATTTGCTGACTCGTCCACCTAATTCTTTAATTTTCCATTTGCCAGATGTCAGTTACTGATAATATTTTGATATGCCTTCCTATTCTACCACTTATGCTTTCTAATGCCATTCCCCTAGTACTTTGGAATATAAAGGGGAAAAGAGTTGGATTGGGAAAGAAAAAGATAAATGCAGAGAGAAGGAAAATAAAAAAAGGAAAGGTTTACTGGAGAAATTTAGGGAACAATGGAACGCAAAAGGTGATGGGGATGGTTGGACAGACAGGCAAGCAATTAAAAATATGTAAATGGAGTGCTAGGGTTTAGAACTGATGTCTAATATTTCCTGCTCTTGTTCCATTCCCTTTCAGATCACATTTACTTCTGTGTCGCCACCACAGCATATGGTGGTTCTTAAGCCACTTCTCACTGATAGGAACAATCAGAAAGTCTCTGTTTAGCCCATGAATTATTATATTAATACCTAGTACAATGGTCATCTGTTCTCATGTGTTTAACAATCATCAGGCCATACAAACCATACTAACTTGTATGCAAAAATAATACCTTGCTGTAATAGGATATTTTTAAATTTTAAAGAATTTGTAAAAGTTAGTTTGTGTCTGTTATCTCATTTTTCCTCACAGTAATTCAGAAATTTAGACAGATACTTTTAACTGTGTTTCACAGATGAAAAAACTGGTATCTGTGGATATTAAATTACCTACTGGCTATTACACATTGAGTCAATAAATATATATCTAAGTGATGCAAGATCTGATTCCTGAATCAAATAATCAGGATATGGTTGAACAGGAGCTAAATATGTTATTCGGACATTTTTTAACATTTACCATTCTTTCTAAAAACTTCCCATAGTCTAGAAGACATGGCTCTAGAAGACGTTAAAATGAAAAAAGCAAGATACAGTACCATATATGCAATATGATCTCGACTATGAAATAGTTTTAATATTTATACATTGAAAAAAAGACTGAAAGAAAATGCACCAAACATGCATTTAGAAGACATGGCTCAATAGCCCAGAAATATGTCAATGGCTAATTAAGAGTATTTGGGGTCAATAAGACAGCACAGAAAACCAGATTCAGACCAGAGTAGCTAAAGCAAGAAATCAGACCAGCAGAGGAAATGAGTTAGTTCCATTTCTCCAGACAAGCTTCCAGGTTGACTGAGGAACTCAGTGAGGCTGGTTGAGATCCAGAAGTTGAGTGGAATCTCCAGCTGTTCAAAATCATCTTGTCTCCCCAAAGTTCTTATCCTTCTCTGACTTGCAGACCCATATGGGAATCCTGAGAAAAGCGCACAGTTAGTTGTAAGAACTCACAAATGACAATTCCATTCAGTATCAGACATTCACAGATTTCCCAAATCTGTCTATAGACTGTTTCTCAGTGTCTGCCCTTCGGACCAGTGCAACAGAATCTCCTAGAATGCTTGCTTCTTAAAATGCAAATTCCTGATTCTCATCCCGAAACATCAAAGCAGTCTCCGTGTATAGTGGAGGCTAGGAATTTGTGTTTTTAACAAGCCCTATGGCTGATTCTTATCCAGTCTAACAATTGAGAACCTATATTACAAGTGCCCATTGACCCACAAAACCCATCTGTCTTAGAAAAATGAATTTGAGACTGCTCCACAAACTCAGCCATTCCTGTTCCAAAATTTTTAAAAAATTGCCATGTATCCTATGTTAATGCTAAGATCAACACTGCCTCTAGGAAGTCCAGTGGCCCTTGTTTCTTATGCTGTTCTCCACTGAAGGTGCCCAACATAGGAGGTCATCTAACTTAGCGTAGGAGCCTCAGAAGGCATCTAAGTGAGTGCTTCCCTGTTGCTTCACACCATCCAAAACAATATTCTAAGCTGCTAAATTCTGTTTACAAAACGTTACGATCTCATTTATGCCAAAACTCCACCCATAATAACAGCAAATATTACTTCCTTGTGGTTTTCCACTGCCCGTGACACATGTACCTTTTACTGTATCCCTCTGGTTTGGAAATATGAAGCCAGTGTAGTAAAAAAGTGAATGAGCCGGTCTGTTTATTTCCATTAAAATGCAGGTACACACTGTTTGTTTATCTCCCTCTGGGAACAAGCTGAGAAACTGTTAGTGTTGGGGAAAATAATAATAAAAAAAAAAGTCTTAAGTGTTGATTCCACATTTTCAGGGTTTGATAAGTCCTTCTGAGTGTGGCACTCCATCACTTTTCTCAGCAGGGTATAATTACTCATAACTTGAAGGTTTTATCTCTGGGCTGCTTCTAATAAAAAGGGGGGAAGAAGGCATATCTGTCACTCACTGGAAGTATAGATGTTTAATTAAGTATCACATATAATTGTTTCAGTCTCTTGTGTGACAATTGCACAGTCCAGGAGTTTGGGATGGGGGTAGGGAGATCATCTAGCAGATTTATGAGGATTTATAAAGTAGGGATTTTTTAATGTATCTTGTGTGCGTGCGCATGCATGTGTGCACGAGTATGCTCCTCCTATTCCTGCATCTGAATCTCAACCTGGTGTTTGGTCTGTGAGTCTCATGTTCCTTGAATCTCATTTGCATTCTCTCTGGGTATCCTTCTCAGTATTTTTAAACTGTGAAGTAATTATTTCCTACCCCTGTTCCACTTCTTTATGTCCCTTCTCTTGTATTGACCAGGGTCTCTTGTATTTAATGTTTACATGTGGTATATCTGATGTAACCCCACAGGACAAAAAGTACAGCAGGCAAAGTGGGGTTCTGCATTGATAAAAAGGTGGTGAGGTAGGATTCATGGCTCCTTAGAAGACAGTACAGACCATTTGAAGCCTAAGTAGACCTTCTCTGTTGGTTCCTTACACCCTGGACCTAAACAGCTTTAGAAGTTTCCAGACACTGTGGTTACAGGTTTGAAGCCCTACAGTTGTCCATCACTGTTGGAAATCTTTGGCACAAAGGTGATTTTGAAGGTTTGAGAAAGGCTTTTTCTCTGGACACGTGGAAATGCCCAAACAGCATATTTCCTGAATCCAGACCAGGGAAACCCTGATTTGTTAGTGTGTGCTAATTGCCATGATGTAAAGGGTCCCGTTATGGCCAGCTAAGGGGCTCTGCTATATCTGTTCAGGGTTTCTTCATGCTTCTCAAACTGTCAGCATCATTCTCACGTCAACTTTTGCTATCGTTACTCCTTATACCAAGAGAATTCTTTTTTCTTAGACCATCCATTAGCTTTCTCTGTCTTACTTTATTTAGGCCTCTATTGTTATGTCCCCTCCTCAGAGAGGCCTTCATTGATCACACATTAATTTTTATCTATTGTTAATTCATAACACTTCCATGACCTGAAATTCTGTGTTTACATGTTTATTATCCGTTTTCTCAGTTGGTTTTCTTCATTACTGTATTTCTAATACCTGGACTAAATAAAGCTGGCATGTAGTAGATACTCAGAAATAATTATTGAATCAAAAAATAAAATATGTGATTAATCAGTAGCCGTGAGATGAAGACTGCAGAGATTTTGTACAATTTGGGAATATTTTCAACTCTCAGTATAATGGAAACTGTCCTTTCTACTGTGCTTTCCACAGTCCCCATTCATCTTCCTATCATAGTATTTATTGAGTAGATAGTGATTTTTTTTTCTGTTAGACTAAGAGCCTCTTGGAGGAAAGCATCATTTCTCATTTACTCTTAAATTCCTCATATCTGGAATATAGTAGAAGCTCAATAAATACAGGGAGACTGAGGATGAATTTGCCGCATTTTCTGTTTTTCTTATTTTTTATGTTTCAGGGTTGGTTAGCAATAAATCCATAGGTTATAATAAAAGGGGCCTGTGTGCATCTATCATGGCCAGCAAGAAATTAAGAGTCAACAAAGAGACTGTATTTTGCATCACAAACAGGCTGGAAGGAAGCAAGGATGTCACAGGATGGAGTAAGTTTTGGCAGCTACCAGTGGGAAGCATCTAAAATCCCCAGGATTTCAGAGCAAGAAGTTCTGAGGCTAATCAGATAAATGGCTTCCATGGAGCCCCAGGAAATGTACAGATACAAGACATTTATAAATGTGTTATAAGATGTTGTATTAGACCTCTAACCAACTGAACAACTCTATGATAGTCTCAAAGTTGTCTGTTCCTGAGAAGTCTACCAGAAAAAAGCATGACGGGAGACTGTACTGAGGCAATGGATTTTCCATGTCAGCTTTTCCTTGTACCTAACTGGATCACTATATGAGGCAAAGAACTCTCCCAGCAAGTGCTCAGGATAGGGAGAGCATTTAAGGACATGTAGGTGTAGTGTTTGCCATCAGCAAGGAGATCCAACAAATTTATAACAAGCCTATTATTTTTATGGGTTAGGATGGTTTGCATAGAATGATGTGCACAAAGTTAAAATACACCTTCTGTAACTTTGTAAAAACAATTCAAGTGTGATGTCCCTGTGGTGAGGGTGAGTGAGTATGGAGGAGAAGCTGTGTCCTGGGAAAGGAAGGATGCTAAATGAGTCAGAGTGAAGTTTTATAACTCAGTAACTCCACTGTACAATAACTATGAAGGAAGAGATCTCGTCTCAAGAGGGAAAGAAATAGGTAAAATACAAAGCTTTTGTGTTGTGCTGAGTACTTGATACTTCGAAGACTATGCAGCTGACTTTCTGAGACAATAGATCACAGCAGTTGGGAAAGGGGACTGGGGACTCGGAAGCTGGAGTAGAAGGAAGGGAAGGCTGCTCCCCGCTCTACCCAGGTTCTTAGAGAAAGTAGTACTGAATATCCCTTTAAAAGTTCTGAAATTTAACCTTTTCATTTTACGTCATTTGGTCCAGATTTCCCATCTGTAATTTGCTTAAAGCTGCGCAGATGGACATTGGCAGAGATTGAATCCAGGAAGTTTTCAGTTTCCCCTTAAGACAGTCCACTTTTGGACCATACTTCAGCAGAATGCCCAGTTACACCAACATGGTACTACTTACATACCAAGTGCAATATGGAAAAAAATGCAAAATGAGTTGATGTAGATCTAGAAGAAAAGAGAGCTTGAAATTATGGAGAACTATGGAAACCAGAGGGCAGGTTAAGGGCCCGATGCACTGTCTGTTGTGGCTTTTTTGGTCCCAGAGAACATGGTCATTATTACCTATAATCCTGACCACCAGGATGCCCCTCACCCCCAGAAATAGTCTTGTGGATAGCAGGTTCCTTCTCTGATGCTAACCCAGCTCTGTTTAAAGCCATAGGCTTGAATATACTCAGAGGCATATCCAGCTGAAGCAAACCCTTCTGGTTGAATGGTTTTTCGGGAGGGATGGAGTCAAATACCAAGAAAGAAAAAGCTGGGGTAGAGATGGTAATTGGGGTCCTCTGAGAGTCAAGAGAGAGATTATATGGTATACAAAGCAAGAGTGTGGAGAAGTGGATTGTGGACCTGTAATTTCATTGGACTAATTGTGAGTCCTTGAAGCTCCATTTCCTCTTTCTAAGATGAGGGGATTTGTCATGATATCCTAATGGTGCCAATGTGATCTAATTAAGCCTATTCAAGAAATAATTCTTATCTTGATTAGGTAAATAAGACTTGATTAATTCCACTCTGATTAACCACTGCTTCTCAAAATGTCCTACAGGCTTCTACCCATTCTATGCAGCAACTCACCGTGTTCTCCTAGCAGAAATGAAAAATGCCCCAGTATCCCTCATGACAGAGATCAAGCCAAGAACCAAATGCTTTAAAACATGAAACACTTCTACAGATGGTTGTGGTTTGCCTTGCAAGCAGGATGGCATTGGTGGAGATAAGATGATGAGGGAAAAAAAGGAGGGGGGTATAAAGGAGAGGTCCTTTAAAACATCAAAAAGACTTGATACATCCTTTCTGCCCTTTCATAAAGACTTCATCTGGCAGCCAGATTGCCTTAATGGTCTCCCTAAAAAGGCCCACCCTGGCCTGACGGAGCCAGGCACATACTCTCTAGCTTTGCTTTGCTTCTTTGATGCTGTCACATCTCCTTCATTTTCTACATTTCATTCATTCTTTGCCTTTAAGCTATGAGGATAAAAGTGCCTGGCATTAAAAAAATCAGCTTACATTTTTTAAAGGGGTAGACATTTCATGCAGCCTTTGATTTTTTTCTAGGAGAAAAATGTTACTTTAAGGAGAAACTAGAAAAAAAAATTTAAAAAAAAGAGAAACTAGAGAGATTTTTCTGCTTTCTTTTCCCCCTTTGCACCCTTCACCCCGAATCTCCCATTTTGAGCAGTAAGACACAGCAGTAGGTATAGTACAGGAAAGAGTATGGGAATGATTGTCTCTGAGAAAGCATTTAAACCACTACAGTGAATAAAAAAGCCTGAACATTCATTTACTGCTAAACAATGACAAAAGATAATTAGAATGTTTGAAAGCACTGCACTATATTCAACATCTGTTAAACATTGGTTGAGATAGCTGTTTTTAAAATTAGGCAGTGTTGAGGAGGAAAGGTAACCAGTAGAGTATAATTCTTATAGCCTTCAGAATCTTTGTGAAGGGTACATAGAGATATCTGAAGCATTGTATATGAAGGAGGGCATAAAAAGTAAAAACCTTATAGCTAAAGGAAACTCTGTGATAGAATTCCTGTGTGTGGAAATACTCAAATAATAAAATGTGGCCATGGGGATACAGTCTAGATTATCTCTCCAAAATAATGAGTATAATCTTAAAATATGGAGAGACACAGAGAATCTGTGAGAAAAGGACAAGTAGCAATCCTAGGGGATGAGAGTTGGTTAGAAATGAAGTGAATTCACACATGGAAGAAAGAATAGGAAATAGTAAGATTTCCAGATAGGATAAATGACTCCTTCTACAACAGGTGTTTAGAGCCCAAATGAAAAGGAAATGTGGATGTGATACTTAGATTTGAATAAGAACTTATGCTAAAGATATGTATAAATGTGTTCAAACCAAATCGCACAATTCTTTTTTTTGTATATCTTTTTAATTTTTTAAAATTTATTTATGATAGAGAGAGAGAGAGGGAGAGAGAGAGGGAGAGAGAGAGAGAGAGAGAGGCAGAGACACAGCAGAGGGAGAAGCAGGCTCCATGCACCGGGAGCCCGATGTGGGATTTGATCCCAGGTCTCCAGGATCGCGCCCTGGGCCAAAGGCAGGCGCCAAACCGCTGCGCTACCCTGGGATCCCTTTTTTGTATATTTTTTTATTGGAGTTCGATTTGCCAACATATAGTATAAAAATTCTAAAGGGAGATGAAATAATGAAGAAATCTATCACCTAGCTATTAAACTCCAGGAGAGAAAACTATGCCAAAATGTGTGTGTGGTGGTGAGGTTGGGGGGGTGAGGATTAAGAAGACCTGTAAATAACTTTACAGTAAACCACAAGGAACCTGGCAAGATTTAAGATATTTCATTGGAAATTCAGAGTAAATGCATTCTGAGGATCAAACACACCGAGGGCTGGTGAAAGAAAACAAAACTGTCTGAATAACCAGCAAAGTCAAAGAATCTTTCACTGGAAAAAACAAACAAAAAAGACATCTTTGGGAGAGAGGAAAACAATTCAGAACTAAAAAATCAACCAACCAGAGCAAGCACCAAGCCCATAAGAAAGCCACATTGGAGGATCCCATGAGAGGTACTTAAAATATAATACGAAAAGTGGCTTTCACTCAGGTAGCCAAGTCTTCCTTAGGAGCCTGCATGAAGCTCAACTAGGCCCACACTTCGAGGAACAGAACTTTGGGGGGAATTTGCAGCACCATTTGATGGTCAGTGTATGGAAGAGTGGACTTAGAGATAAAAGGAAAATCAAAGAAGCTTATTTAAATGTTGACTTCCTTTATTAATAAAATAGGTCATTAAGTTTCTGTTAGCCAATATTCCATTCAGAATAATTTGGTAAAATAATGACAAAAATCATTGACTGTCTTACTGGTTTTTCTGGTGGCATGCATGATGGAAAGACTCAATCAATGCTTATAAATCCTCCTTTGTTGAGAGAAAGCACAGCTTCTATAAGTAGAAATAACATAATAAAACTATTAAGACTCTAAATTTACATTTAAAATTTATTTTTTTTAAAAGCCATATTGGGAAGGGGCCCTTGGGTAGCTCCCTCAGTTAGTTTGGCTTAGGTCATGATCTCAGGGTCATGAGATGAAACCCCGAGTTGGGCTCCACGCTGGGTGTAGAGCCTGCTTAAGATTCTCATCTCTTCCTCTCTCTCTCTCTGTCCCTCCCCACCAAAGAAAACCCCAAAAAATCCATATTGGGAAATATTTTGCTTTTTTAATATGAGCCAGGATGTTAACTTAAAAATAGGAAATCAAACATAAAGATAACACACAAAATATTGGCCCAATACAAATATATCCACATTATACTTTTGTGAAAAAGCCAAACAGGGGATAATTAGTAATGTCTCCCAAATGGTGCTAGCATTTTTGGGGTTATAAAATGTCAGCTCAATGGGAATAAACTGAAATAAGCTCCCAAAAGAGACTGTAACTTATCAGAGGAGAGGTAGGTTAGGCCTAATACAGGCAAGCCCAAGAGGTCAACAACAGTATAACGAAGGATCTGGAAGCTGTTATATGTCATTTTATGCTGATACCAACTGGATTTGATATCAGTTAGGTTTTCTAAATTTGGGCATCATCAGATGGGAATTCATAACTAAATACAGCAGGGGAGCCCGCGTGGCTCAGTTGCTTAAAGTGACTGACTCTTGGTTTCAGCTCAGGTCATGATCTCAGGGTTGTGGATACAAGCCCTGCATCAGACTCTGCACTCAGCATTGAGTCTGCTTGTCCCTCTCCCTCTGCTCCTCCCCTACCTGCTCTCTCTCTCTTTCTCAAATAAATAAATAAAATCTTTAAAAAAAGACAAAACCACAAAAACTAAACACAACCATAACCTTGCTCTTGTTCAGCTGGACTGTATGTGAAAAAATAGGCTATACAGAAAATGGAGAGTAAATTAAAGGACAAAGGGATGGGTGCCTAGCTGTGTGGAGACCAACCACGTGGAAAGAATGGGACTTATTAGTTAGAATAGGAGAAAGCTGAGCTGAGACCAAACCATGACGGAAGTGTTCAGTGAGAATACCACTTTCAACAGAGCATGGTTTACTGGCATTACGGGGCACCACCTAAAATATGAAAAAAAATAATATTAGGACAAGTAAAAAGAAGCTACATTGTGCATGATATATTTTAAATTTGTGTAACTTTTAATTCTACAAAAAGTAAATGCTAAATAGATGAACAGTGTAGTGAAAGATGTGTATGATTTCAAGGATGCTAGTTCCAAAATGAGTTTTTAGTGGTAGAAAGTGGGAAAATGTGATTGTTCAAACTTTAAGGTTGAAAACTATTCCCTTTCACATCTGATTCTTTGGCACCTCTGTCAACTAAAGAATATTCTCTACTAGGTTAGGATTTTACTTTTGGTTTGTTGTTTCAGGGCTTGAATTCCCAGAAGGAGTAGGGGGAAAATATCAAGAGGTCAGATGACACTATGACGCTTCAAATACACTATTTGGTGAAGGTGTTGAGGGATTCTGTTAACAAATAAGAATGTTTTATGTACTTCCTCCTCTCCTATGGAAGCCTTCTCTGGTCTCCAGCTTTTAACTTATGCTACATCTCATTACACAATAATTTTGTATATCGCCCTAGCTGCTTAGTGATTGGAAAAACATGAAAAATGATACAATTTTTGCATAACTTAATAAATGTGATGTTGTAATATATATTTGATAAAACAGAAGAAAGAAGAAAAAAAAGAAAAGAAAGAAAAGAAGAAGAAGAGGAAGAAAGGGAGATGATCGATGGATCTATCATAAGGTTATATGGTTAAAAGCTGGCGTTCCAGGTAGTATACAGGGCTAACAGGAAAAGGAATTTGGGAACCGAAAGGCTATTGATTCAGCTCTGTATGATTGTTTTTGGATTGGTATGTTCATAGCCCATATTTCTTTTTTTTTTTTTTTAATTTTTATTTATTTATGATAGTCACTGAGAGAGAGAGAGGCAGAGACACAGGCAGAGGGAGAAGCAGGCTCCATGCACCGGGAGCCCGATGTGGGACTCGATCCCGGGTCTCCAGGATCGCGCCCTGGGCCAAAGGCAGGCGCCAAACCGCTGCGCCACCCAGGGATCCCTCATAGCCCATATTTCTAATCAATTTCTCTCTCTCCCACCACGTTTCTGCCTCTGTCCTTAACTTCCTCCCTGTTTGCTTCCACATAGATCCATATTTCATGATACTTCCAAATGCTGCACATTTACATGTACATGGATGCCTCTGCACATACCTACAACACATTTTTTCAAACCTTCCTGCTTATTGGCAATAAACTGTATTGCTCCAAATCCAGTTTCACCAGTTCAGAACATCTGGGATATTTTTGATTTTCTGTTTTTCCTAGTTTCCATATCTCATTCAGTTACCTCCTCATCTTGATTCTATCATCTTGAAACTACCCTTTGTGTCTCTTCTCCACTTTCCCCTCAGATTCCATGTAATGTAGCGATTACAAGTGCAAGCTCTAGAGTTGACTGCCTACATATCCCTGTGTTTGATAGCCTGGTCTACCCACTTACTGCATCTGTCAGGCAAGTTGTAAACCTTATGCCTCAGTTCTACAAATATAAAGTAGAAATATAGTGGTAAACCATATCATAGGATTGTATTCAAGTTTAAATTAGTTAATATAAGCAATGCTTCTTAAAGTTAGTTATAATCATGGTAGCAGTGGTTGTGGTCGTGATGATGATGATAATGATGAAGATAGTGATGATTTCAGAGCCATCTCATCTTTCGTAAGCCCCAGTTTTCTAATACATATCCCAAATTCCACTTTTTGTTCTCTCAAGTTCGGCTTTCGTGCTTCTACCAGAGTTGGAACTCTATAGCACATATGTTAATGTTTTTCCTCCTGCTCAAGCCTTATTTTTTATAGGATGGTTCCCATGCCTATTAACATTACGGTCCTATTTTACTGGGACTCAGTAACCTACTACACTTTCCTTTTGTTCATATGGCTATTTTCTTCCCCATCTCACATGCCCTACTTGTTCTTTTCCAAATGTGGCCTAAGTAATGATACCTATTTATTTTTCTTCTTATTAGGGATATCTTTCTATCCATTTTTTGCATGTTATTATAATCCTTTCCAAGCCTTCCGATCAAAGATGTTGTCTATTCCTAACATCTAAATAGTAATACTAAATATAACTAAGTTTTAATACTAAAATCAACAATTGCCATGTATTAATCAAATGTTAACAGTGTACCAAGAATTTTGTACAGTATCATGTCCATTTTAGAGATAAGGAAACTTATATTCTACAGTGTAAAGTAACTTAGTCAAAATTCACCAACCAGAAAGTTGATAGACCTGATTCTTTCTGAGTACAGAGCCAATATACTCTTTCTTACTAACCCATTACACTACCCTGACACCTGTTCATGTGTTTATTTCCCATTCAATATTCTTCTCTGTTTCCCCAAATTAAAAATCTCTCTAAGCTCAGTGTTTTGTCTGGACATAGCTCCAGCACTTCATGCTGTGCCCTCAGCACAATAAACAAGCAATGATGGTGAGTTGAACTGACTTTCCCTGGTGCAGCCAAAAGTGTGTATGGTCATGATAGAGATGTGAGATGCTATGTTAGCTTTACCTCCATGCCTCATTCATTCTGTCCCTAAAGGTCACATATAGATGGTCCCTAGCTGCAGAATATATCAAAACAAACAGCCCTCATTTACCTTAGTCTTAAGTTCAGTCATATCAAGGAAGATACTGAAAAGTAGTATAATATTTTATGCAGGTATAAACATTCAGAGACCAATTATCAGACAATAGCTACTATTAACTCACCCCAGTTACCTGTTACAAATCTCTTTCATTAAACACTCAAAAATCATTGTGATGATAAGGTCTAAGTCTCTTTGTCTTTGTCTTACCAATGTACAATACAATGCCTGGTGTATAGTTAAACACTTTTAAAATTAGAATATATAGGGATGCCTGGGTGGCTCAGTCAGTTAATCTTCCAACTCTTGGTTTCAATGAAGATCATGATCTCATGGGTCATGAGGTTGATCCTTTGCATTGGACTCTGCACTCAGTGGGGAGTCTGCTTGAAAGATTCTCTCCCTCTGTCCCTCCCCCCCATTTTTCTCTCTCTCCCTCTCTCTCTCTAAAATAGATAAATCTTCTTAAAAATTTAAAATATATAAAAATCTACATTACTATGGTCAACTCCCCCTTCCCAAACTTAGATTCAGTAGGTCTAGCATAGGGTTCAAGCATCTCTATTAAAAGGAACAAACAACAACAAAAACCCAGTTGACTCCTTAGTACCTTTTATCTTCATTCTATTTAGAAATGATATTAGGCAAGATTACTCTGGACGGTCTTCTTTTCTTCTCTAACCTTTCCTTTACTCCCTCTTCACACACATGCAAACACCTACACTGAAGCAATCAGGTTTCATCCATAGGCATTTCCATAGCATCCTATCATAGCAATCAGTACTTTCTTCTAATTGCTTATTTTAATTGGCATAGTCTTCCATTAGACTACAGGGTTCATGAGGACAAAAACTATTTCTAATTTTTTCAAAGTCTTCTCTTTGGTGCCCTGCACAGTGCCTAACTATACGTGAAGTCCAGTATATATTCAATATAAAATAGAATGGTTTAACAAAAAAAAATTTTTTAACAAAAAAAATGGATAGAACATGGTATCTATTTTCCTATAGAAAATATATTTTATGAAAAGAACCATAAGAATGGCTGAAGTAGTAACTCATGGCACTGGTTATTTGGCTGCATCATTGGCTACAGAAGTTTCATGAATGTTGTTGGAACTGACCAGTATCTACCATGTTATTTCCAAGGGAAAATGATTTCTAGCTCTTTTAATTTAAAAGAACTTTCAAACATGACACATTCAGGCCCTACTTGTACAGAGCAGGTTGGCAATTCTCACTGAAGCTGAAATATAACATGTTCTACTCATTTTTAATAAAGTTTGTATCTCATCATCTTTGAATTTCTTTCCATGAGTATTCTGTAACAAAGGCTCCTAAAGACAGTCATTGTATCCTGAAATGTAGTTGCCTGGAGAAACCTTACACAAATACAGATTCCTGAGTTGCACAGGAGGCAATTTTCACTTGGAAAGTCTGTGGCAGGATTTGTAAAGACTAAATTTTTAGACATCCTTTCAAGGAAATCAGATGCACAGATAGGCAATCACAGTCTTGGGTCACAGTGGTTGCAAGGTTGGGGGTCTGGTGTTTGAATAACATGGCTCTCTACCTCAGGATATTGTGATGAATGGTAAAAAACAATTGAAAGTGCTTTGGGAAAGGAAGGGGGCATACAAATACCAAATATTTAGGAGTATGGCATGTTTTTACTTTGTATCAGTTAATACTGATGTCATTATACAATATTTGCAAGGGATTTTGATACTGTGAGTGATGGGCAGCTTAGGGAACTGAGGTGCATTTGGGATGTCCTAAGTCATCACGGACATAAACTTTCTCTGTAGATATGAAAGCAAATATTTTTACAACGATTACACCAGTTCAAAACTCATTATCAATGTCCTTTTTATCAACTTTTATGTTTGAGCTGAACAACTGGTGAACTATGTATTGAATAGCACATTCCCTGTGGTTGGAAATCTATCTTTTGTTACTATGTCAGTACAGCCCTAGTAAAGAGAAGGATCAGAAAATTAAATACTGACCCAGACAAGACTACCTGAATTATTGTGCAGTGTTTTAATTTTAAAGATAAATTATAACTGAATGCAGTAGGCTAATTAGGAACTTCTGTGTAAATGACAGTCTAAGGACCTAAGAAACTATTTAAAGTATGAGACACTATAAAAATCACCTTAATGGGACACCGGGGTGGTTCAGAGGTTGAGCGTCTGCCTTTTTTTTTTTTAATAAATTAATTTTTATTGGTGTTCAATTTACCAACATACAGAATAACACCCAGTGCTCATCCCGTCAAGTGTCCCCCTCAGTGCCCGTCACCCATTCACCCCCACCCCCCACCCTCCTCCCCTTCCACCACCCCTAGTTCGTTTCCCAGAGTTAGGAGTCTTTATGTTCTGTCTCCCTTCCTGATATTTCCCACACATTTCTTCTCCCTTCCTTTATATTCCCTTTCACTATTATTTATATTCCCCAAATGAATGAGACCATATAATGTTTGTCCTTCTCTGATTGACTTACTTCACTCAGGATAATACCCTCCAGTTCCATCCACGTTGAAGCAAATGGTGGGTATTTGTCGTTTCTAATGGCTGAGGAATATTCCATTGTATACATAGACCACAGCTTCTTTATCCATTCATCTTTCGATGGACACCGAGGCTCATTCCACAGTTTGGCTATTGTGGCCATTGCTGATAGAAACATCGGGGTGCAGGTGTCCCGGCGTTTCATTGCATCTGAATCTTTGGGGTAAATCCCCAACAGTGCAACTGCTGGGTTGTAGGGCAGGTCTATTTTTAACTGTGTAGAAAACTCCACACAGTTTTCCAGAGTGGCTGCGCACCAGTTCACATTCCCACCAACAGTGTAAGAGGGTTCCCTTTTCTCCGCATCCTCTCCAACATTTGTTGTTTCCTGCCTTGTTAATTTTCCCCATTCTCACTGGTGTGAGGTGGTATCTCATTGTGAGCGTCTGCCTTTGACTCAGGTCATGATCCCGGGGTCCTGGGAGACTCCTAGGGAGGCTGCTTCTCCCTCTGCGTATGTCTCTGCTTCTCTCTCTCTCTCTCTCTCTGTGTCTCATGAATAAATAAATAAAATCTTAAAAAAATTCATCATGGACTATCCTTGGTTCATCTTCAGCAGCACCCATTTGCTGTCTTTATTATTTTATTTTATTTTTTTAGATTTTTTTGCTTACTTGAGAGAGTGTGCCAGTGTACAAGGGGAGGGGGGCAGGAGCAGAGAATCCCAAGCACCTTCCCCCTGAGTGCAGCTCAATGGGGCTCGATGTTATGACCCAATATCAGGACCTTAGCTGAAACCAAGTGTCTGTCGCTCAACCGTCTAAGCAACCCAGGCACCCCAGCTATCTTTTTCTGGAGCAGATCTCTCAGTAGTCCACAAACCATATTCATGGATCACTTCACTCACCTTCAGATGCAGCCACGTTCAGGGTAAAGATTATTATGCTGTTGTTTTGCCCTACTTACAGACCAGAGGTGTGATTCAGTAACAAAAACATAACTTTTTTTAAGTATGAAAAGAATTAGCTCATAAAAACTATTGATCATCAAATCCAGCCATATCTCCTATTTATTCCTTCTGAGTAATTTATTACATCCTAAAGGGATGTTGTGATCATTGTCCTTCTATAACAGCCAAAAGCAGTCTCAAGTGACACTGTCCATGGTTCTTTATCTTCCCAGAAGTCTTCTTGATGGAACAGCACTTCTCAGCCACAACAGATACTTACCTAATTTAGCACAAGTCTAATGCTTTGGGTCTTAAGAAAAAAATCTGATAATACAAAACATCTGGAACAAGAAATTTAAATCTTCAAACCATATCTTCAGGTTCTGGTAATGCACTCTCATAGCATTGTGTATTTTGCCTGTCTTTTCCTTATCACAATTGTAATCATGTGTTCATTTGAGCAGTTAACTTGTTCGATATCTGTCAGCCGCTTCAAGTGAGCTTTAAGTTCCTTGACGGCAGGGACTAGGTCTATCTAATCCAAGGATATGTCCCCAGTGCAAAGTATGGTACCTGCCATCTGTTCATTTATGAACATGTCCCCTCTGATGTCCTGGGGACTACATATGTGGTTATAATCTTTAAAATATTTTTCATGTGAAAAAATTATTGGCTGAAAATGAATAAACATCTCCAGATCTATTTGCATCCCAAGCTATTTGCTATGTGGCTATTATAAATATGCTATATATACTTAGAACAAGTACTAATTATTTGGCCGAACACAAGCATACTATTAAAAAAAATTCCAATAAAGAGACGGAGAGGTCAAAAGTATTTCTTTCTAGCAGCAACTGGTTAGGTATAATTTTATTACATTTTTCTGACATTAATATCCTTGGGGAGTGTTAATAAGCATGCTCATTAATCATTTGTCCCCTTTCTAACCACCTTCATCTATTGAAATTCATCTTTCAATGCTCAGGTATCAAGCATAGACAGGTTTCTCATGGAAGGTGCTTGATACAGAAGTCATGCATCCCAGGGATGTTACTAGTATATCTTTTTGTGCAGCTGAGGAACTGGATGTAAGTGACTAGATGAAAGTCCTTGCAGGAAATGTCTGTAGAGGTTTATGTGGTCGTAGCCTAGGGCAGCAGGAACAGGTAGGAAGTAGCCTTGGTCTGTAGGTCCTGATTTTCAAGGTGTTTGACTATATTCTTGAAGAAATATAAACTATGATGCAAACAAGGGGTCATTGCTCAGGAAATGGGAGGAGGCCACTGCTGTCGAGGCTTTTTTTTTTTTTTTGTATCAAAAAAGTTGGGTATCTGAGTCCCTTGGTATCAAAAGTTGGGTATCTGAGACCCTTGCACATAAACGCCAGAGTACAGCATCTTTTCATGAACTAGAAAGTGATTAAAACTTGACTTGATAGACCCCCAAGGATTCAGACTGCTTCAGGAGAGGGGCAGGGAGTGGGAAGAAAAGACCAGGAGACCAGATAGCACTTACAGGATCTTCAGGTAGGAAGTTTTTACCAAGAAAGAACTGATCGTTTTGTCCAAAAATGCCCCCTTAGCATCTTCTTTATCTGTTTAATTTTAAAGTTTAACTGTTTTGTCATTATTTTGGAGACTAAAATAGTCAGGTGAGAAATAGATTTGGTTTATGTTGGGCTCCCAAGTGCCAAGAATGTGTTCCTGTTTCACTGGTAGCCTTTTTTAGGGGAGGAAAATATCTGTTACCCACATGTTTTAATTCATCCTACTTCTTAGCATTTATAGCAAGCACCCCCTCATCCATCCTGCCCTTCCCACTCTCTCTACCATCTCTCTGGTTTATGTAATAAGGCTAAAATTATAATCGCCCCCAATGGATCTGTCTGCTTTAAGTCTCTTCCTTTTTTCATGCATGTGTGTGCACGTGCAAGCATGTCCCAGTATGCGTGCCCACATACACACACACATATATGCAGGACGGTCTGTATGACTGCCCTTAAAGACACATGTTATTATGTACAAATCCTGCTTTCAGTGTTTTCTCATTTTCTCATTTAAAATCTAAACTTCTCTCCTACTTTTAAGACTCTGTATTGATTTTGCTTCCAGTATAGAGTAAACTCTAATAGAATTTAACATGATCCGCCACATATCCTAGCAGCTTGTTATGGAAGCATTATCCTCTCCATCTAGACTGTGAAATTCCCACAAGTCAGAGACAATGTTTTATTGATTTCTGCATCTCTATAATAACTAGGATGTGATATTCACATAGTAGGTGCTCAATAGATAGGTGACTGTTTTCAGCGATATTGAGGGTGATCTCATCCAAGCCATTAGAAGAACCTGATAAAATTATCCTCCTTTTCTTCCCTGTGAGATGAATTCTCACAAAAACCTTCAACAAGATTTATTACAGTTCTCATCGCTGGACCATTCTTAAGGAACTGTTTTTATTTATTACAATTTTTTTTTCTATTTACACTCTCCCCTGATCTTGCTCACATTGTGACATTTCACATTGTAAAATGCACACAAAACCCCTTTTCTCTACATTATAAAAACTTCCAGACCCACTTTATAATTACTGAATCTCAAGAGAGCTCTATCATGCCTGCCTTGTGGGAGATTTCTTATGTATTCATACCCTCTATACTACATGGATTCTTATTTACTTTGATCAGAGTGAAGTGTTTCTCCCTTTGATTCTGGACTAGTTTCTCTTGTCACTTATAAAATGCGGGATCCAAACATTCCTTATTCTAAATCTCTGAGACATACTACAATTCAGAAATGTCAGCCTTGGGAATTACTGTTCCTTTCTCCAGTCAGTGTTGCATACAAAGCTGCCATCCAAGTACACAAACACTGCACCTTAGAATTGCATGCACCTCTTGACTCTCCCAGAGTAGTGGTTTTAAACTATATCCCCATCACTGTTAGCATTCTTAAAAGACTTCTCAAGAGGTTACCTCTGAGAAGAGCTGCAACTTTTGCCAGCTTTGCTTTTATCTATCTTGTGTAACTCGGGTTTCAAATAAGATTTTAGTTTGGAAAACAGCATCCACAGCCACATTTCAAAGGTTAAATTTTTAAAAAAGTGAAATCAACTATATTAGAGGATAAATGCAAAAGTATAGAAATCTAATACTAACTGTAAACAGTCCTTCGAATATTTGAAGCTTTTTAACACCCATTTCTAATTTTTCGTAACACCCATCCCACCTGAAAATCTCTCATGGAGGCAGAATGTTATTGCTTTCTTTCATACCACTTTCCCCCATAAAATGGTTCGAGATTCCATGAGTATTTACTGAATACCTCTATGTGCCAGACATTAGATATATTACTAGCTATAACTAGTTCTAACAAACAAACATAAATTAGATATGGTCCCTGCTATAGCCGGGATATTTTGCCTTCGCCAAAAATTTGTATGTGAAATTCGAATTCACAGAGGTATTAGTAGACAGGGTTTGGGAGGTGATTAGGTCACGGGAAGAGAAGCCTCATGAATGAGATTAGTGCCCTTATAAAAGAGGCCTCAGACACACTGGGTGTTATTCTGTATGTTGGTAAATTGAACACCACTAAAAAATAAATTTATTAAAAATAATAATAAAAAAAATAAAAGAGGCCTCAGACAGATTTCCTTTCTCTTCCACACTATGGGGATAGAAGAAGTCTGGAAGCTGGTAGCAGGCCCTCACCTGACCATTCTGGCGACCTGATCTTGGAATTTAAGCCCCCAGGACAATGAGAAATAAATTTCTGTTGTTTATATGCCACCCAGTTTCTGACATTTTGTTATAGCAGCCTGAACCTGGTCAGACTAAGACAGTTCCCTAACGACATATACCTAATTATTTAGTACTACTTTTTGATATCTGTTATTTCTGATACTAAGGAAGAGCCTTCAATTGCTTGTTTGCTTGGTTAGTTGTTTGCTTGTTCGGTTGGTTGGTACATCTGTTTATTAATTTGGCAAGTAAGATTATATCAGTTACGTTGAGAGTGGGCAAGATGATGAAATGCTGTTAATTGTTCCTAGAGATTCACACTCTGTCAATGATGTACCGTGCTCCAATTTTAACATGGGATGGTAACTTCCACATTAGTCCCACACTTAGCATTTCCTTTTCATTTTTCTTTTGTGTCTTGTTTTTCTACCTTCCTGCCTCTTTTGAGGGCCAAAGTTATTTCTCATCCTTCTGTGAATTGCTCTATTCCCTACTGTTTCTAGTGCAATTATTTGCACATATAGGGTACTCAATGATATGTCTGAAAATACTAGTTATTATATGTCTACATTTCTGACTCTACCAGTGAGGAAAATGATTGAAATATTGCAGGTTTTTTTGTGCCTCATGCCGAGCTCTGTCAAGGTGGAGAATTATTTTTAGCAAGAATATTATATCATGAATTTCTGCATCAAACAAAGGGTTAAACTGAATGACCTCCAAAGCTTCTTCCACCTCTTAATTTTTATGATTCTGTGTTATTGCACAAGGGTGCAATTTTATAAACAGAAAAATAAGCTTGCCTTTGGGTGTTAGACTTTCACATCCTTCAATTTGAGTTTTCATTGGATTTACTATATCCATTAGCACAATGTTCTTTACATTGTCTTGAAAGTCAGGAAACTTGGCTCTGCTTCTTAGCCCTGTAATGCCCTCATTATGAGCCAGCCCGCAAAGATGTCTGGTTGCACCCCTATGATATCCACTTTGACCTAGTCTTTTTTTTGCATTTGCTTTCTCCAGAAAAAGGCAATCATCCTAAGGTGTGTATATGTGATTGTTTATGTACATGTGCTGCTACAGGTATTTTTCCTCTTCATATTCCTTGGGCGTATACCTTTTATATAGTCATTTAATCAATATTTTAGTACTTCCTGAATTCCTATATTGTTTTAGATGCTTTGGTAAAGTCAAAGAAATAAGAGGACATGCCCTAAGCTTTGTAGAGCATAATCTAATTAGGGAGACCTTAAAATACTAGAGAATGATAATCTTAGATGTTTTGAGACAAATTTGATATACCATGAGAAAAGATCACCACATAGGCTAAAAGATGGCTCCAGGGGTGAATTATTATTTATTAAGGGAGAGCTCTTGGGAGTCTAGAATTGTCACATTGATGGAGAGGCCATTTATGAATGTGGGTAGTAGAGGAATGGCAATAACTAACACAAAAAAAATGGGATACCAAAATAATAAGGCCAGGTGATGCCAAATGGGTTGAACCAAGGGATAACCCACATTGTCAAGTTCAAAGACAAGAATGGAATAGAGAATGGAGAAGGGCAAGGTGAAGGTGATTATTATTAAAGAATTTATTTATTTATTTTCATGAGAGACACAGAGACATAGGCAGAGAGAGAAGCAGGCTCCCTGCAGGGGGCCTGATGTGGGACTTGATCCTAGGACCCCGGAATCATGACCTGAGCCAAAGGCAGATAGATGCTCAACCACTGAGCCACCCAGGCATTCCAGTGAAGGTGATTCTGAAAGGAAATTAGTAGAGCCTGTATATAATGTGACAGACAACAGGAAACCTTTCTACATGATCTGGGTTAAGTACATATTGTATTTGAGATGGACTTAGCTATATAGAGAGGAGGAGCATAAAGATAAGAAAGCCATCTGAAAGTGGGGTACAAAAATCTCCCTGTGATATAATAAGTTGCTCATCATCATGGTTGTGGAAGTGAAGGAGAAGGGATACATATGAGATATGACTAGATTTGATGACCAATAATTTTATAAGGTAATTTTTTTTGGTGCTTTTTAGTGGTTATGTTTTCATACTGAACACTGCCTCTGGTCTATGAGTAGGGCAAAAGAATGAGCATAATAAAAGACATAGCTATTATGATTGCTATTATTATAAAATCCCCTTGAAGATTTGAAGAGAGAATAATAGTCTTAATGTGGTGTTTTGTGGGCCAGTGCTATGTTAAACAGCTATTACTTTTTACCCTAAGGTGGCTGCATACTAAAGATGGGTGAAGTGATACCCAAGAATATGGCTTGTAGAATATGTAGGGATCAGCTCAAATTAAAGACACCATATAAATGCTGGGTGTCATTACCAATAGTCCTAACAGTGTTGGTTGTTATTGTTGTCTTGGGGAGTTTATAAGAACTCATTGCAATGGTTGCTCATACTGTAGCCATAAGCTGTGAGAAATAATCTTTTGAGTCATAATATTAAATATGTCCAAAGGCAGCTAAACAGCCTTTGGAAATAAATGAGACTGCTTTGATTTTTACCTGTGACAATGCACAAATCTGGCATTTTCTGATTTGGAAAAGTTCTGAGTCTGGAAATTAAACTGTCAGAGTTGAAAAGTATGGGAATGTGAGGACCAAAAACTGTTTAATCAAAGTGCCAGATACTTTTTCAAAAGGGGTAGGAAATAGATTGTCCAATAACAATGTAACCATGTGAAATGCATCTTCTGAACACGGAAAGATGGAAGAAGAGGGAGAAGGGTAGAGAAACAGGAGATTGCTTTTCCAATGGTTAAGAAAGAGAAAATGTTTCTTTCTTTTTGTCATCTATTATGCCAGACATAATATCAACTGTTAAATACTCTAGCTTTACCTTCAATTAAAACATTTGCCTTTAAAATTCTTTTATAACCCAATAATACAAGTTTCTGGGTTTTAAAAATATTTGATGACAGATCAAGAACATATTATATACATCATAAAAAAGATAGAGACAGATTTCATCTATGAGTTTAAATGGTTCTATTCCTGCCATAAAGAAAGTAATGACAGAAAGTGATGGTGAATATGTATCTTTTAGGTCTTGAACTCCTAGTGGACATATGGCACTGGATTATAAGTTCTAGAGTTACTATCAATGTTTTTCTAATAGATCTTTGTTATCCACAGGTTGATCAGTGTGTAGCCACTTAATCGACAGACTGAAAAAGTCACAGTGTATATCATGCTCTATTATTTCAAGGTTTGGGAAGAACAAGTAAGAGAAATGCAGTAGGATTTACTGCAAATTCAGGGGCTTCCTCTACTTAACCAGTGTTTAGGACAAGTAATCCCACTTTTTTAACTAACAAAATTCATTCATGACGAAATAAGTAGATATTAAGTTTTGGGGAATTTACTAAATGGCATTATTGACAATTTACTTGACTCTTTAGGTCTTACGTGAGAAGATAGAACTCTTTTATCTCCTTTCAATCATCCCTCTTCCTATTTTCCAGTAGTCACTTGAGTGTGGAGACTTTATTCTGTCTCCTTTATGGGAGATGGGAGGAGACACGTCACTCAGCAGGCCAATATAAGGAAACTGATCCTCACTTTTAGGTTATGGAGCAAATCTTCAATCATGACCCACTACACTGATAACACTGATGATTCTGGAAGCAAGTCTTCTTGAGAGAATATTTGAGAGCAACTAGATGCTTGCATTTCTATCCTATATCCCCCTTACAATACTGCTAGCATCTTCCTTGGGAGTTTTCAAATGCTCTCAAACATTTGAGGTTTGTAGTTGTCTTTATCATCACTAGATTTTCTCTTCTCTAGTACAAGTTTAAACAAAAAAATATCAGTTGTTTGATAAGCCCCAGTACCAAATTCCAGGTATTTGTATCTGGTTCCTGTGGATATTTTTATCTCTATGGAAGTCAGAGATGCTGATAATTGAGGTAGAAGAATTTAAAAGCTTTTGACAAAATTTGATAGAAAAACCTTGAAACAATGGCATTGCTAAGTACACACTTTGACTTCTCATCTTTTCTTACCCGATGAAATTTTAACCCTTTTTCCCACGAAGTTATGTAAGATTGTGAATATACGAATAGGCAGCTACAATCACTATATCCTCAGAGGTTCTGTGTTTAAATATGTTTCTGTATTTACCAACTTGTAACTAGATACTTGTCCAGTTCCTGACAGGATATAGATCAATTAATACTTATAGAATAAATTTGAAGGGAAGGTGTGATGTGACTATTCTGCATCTTTAATGTGTTGACAGTCACATAACTGAAGGAATTTGTCAAAATTAGTAGAACTGTATGTTGTATTAATTTCTGTTATTATATGCAACTGTTTTTGAATGAGTAGCTGTTCATCTCTTAAAGGATCCATGCTTGTTCATTCACTCTCCTTTATTTATCAGACATTTTTTTGAGAACCCACGATGCACTGGGCACTGTGTTCAATTCTAAGGAGATACAGATAAATAATCTCTTCCCTTCTGCCTTAGGAGTTTGACCTCTTCTCCACTTAGTTTTTATATTCCTACCTCTCGTAGTTCCATTTTGTTGTTTACCTTACCTAACCAAGTCCATGGATCTTGGTTCCTTAAAGGACAAGAGGGCTCAAATGTTCTGGATCCTTGGGCTCAGGTAGCTACATCAGACTTAAAATGACTCAAAACTAGAATTCAGTCCTATTTCAGTGATATCAAGGGTGAAAAGTAGTTCAGTGACAAGCACATATATTTAAAAAATACTTGTTGACAAAAGTATGTTTCATATTCAAATAATAGGTAAAATATAAAATCATCAGGTAGGGCTTACCTATGGTTCAGTCAGTAGATCTTCATTTTGGGAGAAAGGTAATGTGGTGATGTTATTAAATAAAATAAAAATAGTGTGAGCGTTAGTGCTTTGAGTGTGATGATCAGATGAGGTTGTCTACCTAATGTAATTCAGTTTTGTTAAAATTTCCATTCACCCACGTGATTCAGCGAAAAGTGACCTTTCCTCCAGCTCATAAACTGTGTTTAATTTAGCCAATTTCTCTTCTCAGTGATTGGTTTAGAATTTAAAATAGCAAATACTTATTAAACATTCGTTATGTGCTAGGTACTGTTCTTATTGTTCGCTTTGTATTAACCCATGTGATCATCACAACAATCCAATGAGGAAGGCAATATTGACATCCTCGTTTTATAAACAAGGAATCTGAGGCACAGAGAAATGAAGGGATTGCCCAGAGATAAACAGCTATGAATTGCAACACTGAATTCAAACTTACGCCCCCTTATCCCATTTTTCATGTTCTGAACCACTATTTTATTCTGCATATGACCCAATTTCAGCCAATGAGATGTGAGAAAAATTTGCTGGGAAGTTTTTAGAGAGTATTCTTACGCTCGAGTATTGAACTAACACAGAAAGGAGGAAATTACCGGGAACCACAGAGAAGCAAAGCCAACAATCTAACATGCCCCTCTGGAGCCTGCCCCATCTCTGTACGTCTTGTTATGTGAGATAATAAACATCCTTTTTATCTAAATCCTATGTCAGGATTTTCTCGTGTTTTACAGTCAAAAGCATCCAAGCACTTATTGATGTATTGAATGCTAATCCCACCCCTCATCACATAGCAGGTGTGGTACATATATTATTTTATGTAACCCTCACAACTTAAAATAGGTTTTATAATACCCCTATCCAGACTGAAGGTTAGAGAGATTAGCTAATTTGCCACAGTCATATAGCACATAAGAGGCAGAGGCCTGTATACTGGACTCTGGAGGCCGTCTTCTTAAAACACCCTGCATGACTGTCCTTTCCCAATCACAAAATCATTCCATAATAATAACCTGTCTATCCAATATCTGTAACATAAAGCAAGTTCTACCATTATAATATGGAAAACCATATATAGAGAGAGGTAAATAGTTCTATCTCTATCAAGCTTTAAGGAAAGAGCGACCATACAGCAAGTGCATTACACTATCTTATGGCACTAAGCAATTAGATTGAATCAAAAATGCTGGTCTCCTCTGATTGATTTATACAAGAAGTTAAGGCAATTAGCAAAAATTTTAACATTTTTCTTACTTTTTCTTGCTTTTAATGCAGGTCGAAAATTATTTCAAAATTGAATTTTACTTAGTTATGTTTACTCATATGGCTTGTCATATATATAGAGAGAAATATATATGTATATACATATGTTTTTATGAATTTGCCTTATTGAAAAGGGACATGAAACATTTTAGTGTCTGAAAAATGTAAATATTATGGTTAAAGCCCACATGCAAACACAAGAAACATAAGAAATGGATTAAAGTCTAACAGGAGAGCTGGCTGTATGGTCATGATTTCTCATAGATGAGCTGTAAGCCCATCAATTATCAATAGCTGTGGGCTTAGGCTACATAAATTGTCGGTGCCCACCATCGGTGTTTATAGCCTATAGGAAGAGACACAAGCTTTACTCAAACTCATACCCATTTATTTTAAAAATGTACTGTGTGGCAAGCATTAAAAATAGATGAGTCTAGTTTCACAAGACCCATTGACAGTAATCAACAGCACACGTAGGGAGAAAAACAAATTAGATTTTTAAAACCTTTCAGCTGAAATCATCAATGATTCTTCTGATCCTACAAATAGCGGAATGAGTTTAAAGAAATAGAGTTATCATTTGGGGGTTTGCTTTTAAAGTGAAGAACAAAGCTATAAAAATAACTTTCATTTCTGGAGGGCTTTCCTCCTCATCAGTGATGGTGTTCTCTGCAGGGAGTGGAGAGCATTCTCTTGGCATTGCTGGGCTCCAGACTTCCTGGAAACACGCAAAAGGACTGTGTTGTTCACTGCTCCACCTCTCAATGGGAGGCAGAGGAAGAGGAGGGTGTGCATTGGGAGAGAAGAGGACTCGGGAAGGTTAATATATGGCAAACCCCTCAGGCCCTGTGTTCAGCCCTTGCGTGAGCCTGTCTTTCTCATTCTGTTTTTTGGTTGGGATGTAAACTGGAAAATAGAAAAGAGTCTTTAAGAACAATCGTTCCACTACTAGATTCACTACAAGTAGTTTAGGGGATAAAAGCAATTCAAGTTTGAGTGTTTCTTGCCTTTTCTATTTTTCTTCTATGCCTTTTCCTGACTGGTAAGTGTAGGGAGTAAAACTATTTGATCAACAAATCAGTTTTAAAGTCTTCTATATCTGTTCCTTTTAAGAGATTTCCATTTTAGAAAAAGATACCAGTAAGACAGCAGAATTAGATTTAGTGTTTAGAAGTCTGTAATGAATCGTACTGTGCTTTTTGGTTATTAGATCAAGAAATGAACAAACGAACGAACAAATATCTTAGCTAATCCTTAATGGCTCCTCGATTTCCCCTAAGCATGAATCACTAATGCTGGAATTTTAGGCATCAGTGGAGGAGATGTTCAGGTCATCCAGGCTGTCCTCTGCCCTGTCAACTCACACCACAGGGGTGAGAACATATTGCATCGCCAGGGGTATTCCAATCAGTCTTGTCAGGATTCAGTAAGTTAATGCTCAGGGCTCAGGTATATGCAGAAGGAAAGAGTAGAAAAAAATGCCTCCATCCACATGACTTGGGGAGCCTTCTTAGTGGTGGTAAATATCAAAATAATCTCATTAAGATTTTACATCCTATTTCTGGGATGAATTTCTATCAAAGGTCTACTTGGCAGCAATGGTGAGGGGTGGATTGATTGGAACAAAACTGACAATAAAATGATGGATTTTTTTCTTTCATATCAAATGTTAATTAATATCCTTTGATTCTTGGGAAATGTAGCCATAGTTCTGTCACTCCCATGGCACAGAGAGAGCTGCCCTCTGGGGATATCATCTCCTGTACCCTCACAGACCCATTAGTCAATAAAGAAGAAAAGCTTTTTTGGCGTGGGGGCGGGGGTTCCCCAGAACAGGCACAGAGGTAATGGGTTAGTGGAGTCTTTGTATTCCTTAGAAAAAGAAATACTTTGAACACCTTGTTTATTTCTACGAATATATCTTAAAAACCTTTAAAAAATACTCTAAGATGAACAGTCCCACTTGTCCTGGGCACATGGGATCAACCTGCTGAGTCTGTTGGGACAAAGTCATCATTCTGTCCTTGATGGTACCTGTTCCCCAGGTTCCCGTACTTTCCCTCCTGGCTTCATACCTCCACTTTCCCCTCACTGCTCCTTTGGCCATTACCCTGTGCTTCTCTGCCTGATAGCTGTGTCTCCATTCCTGCTCCCTGTCTTTGGTCTTCACACTCACACACAGATTTTTCTCTGTCCTGTTTACGAATTGGCACTGCGTAAAAACTCTACATAAGGGATGAAGGCCAGGGATTGTTAAGAACAATACATGCCAGAATGTATCTCCATGGGAGCAGGGACAGTAGCTGCCTCGGTCACTGCTTACATCACTTACACAGTGATGGGCTTATAGCAGACATTTGATGAATGGATGGGCGGAAGGATAGAGAGACATTTGGACCAGGTACAAAGGTTATCCGTGCTTCACAAGATCCTTAAACCATTCTCATTCCAATTTACTTGCATAGTTTTACACACGCAGACACACACACATACACAGACACACAAACACACACCTTTCCACCTTTTTGAAGAGTGGATTTGTGTAACAATCTCTCAGGCCAAATGATGCTGTGAAGAAATACGTCTTCACTTATACCCAGTACAAGTGCATAGATTAAGCTGAATATAATTGATGATGAAACTTCAAGTACAGGACTCTACAGATGGACTCTGAGTATCTACATTAGATTTTTTTTTTCTAAAAATGGCAGCAATCATGTGTTCTAGTAGCCTGTGGTCCAGTGCATTTATAAAATACACACACATACACATGGTAGGCCTTTTGACACGTTATCGTTGTCTCATTTGTGCTGAGTGCCTGCAGTTTCGTATGATAATGATCTAAGTAGAGAGTTGATATAGTACCGTCCCTAGGAGCATAGACTCTGGAGTCATTCTGTCAGGAGTCTAAATACTACTTCTGCCTCTTGGTAACTCTGTGAACATGGGAAAGTCACTGAAGTGCTCTGTGTTCCCTCTGTTTCAGTTTTCTCATCTAAAAAATAGGGATAATAATAGTGCTTTCCTCCTAAGGTTTTTGTAAGGATTAAATATGTTAGTACGTAAAGAACTTAGAACAGGACCTGGCAGGTGGCAAGTGCTATATAAAGGGCAGCTGTGATAAGATCCACTGGGGTATTGTTACAATAGCAAAAACTGCTGGAAATAAATATTTTTTTTCTAAGTAACTATTACCTCAATATATCATTCATTAATTGATTCAGCATGTCGTTGAGCAATGACATGTGATAGGTATTATGGTAGTTACTGGGACTGCATAAGGAATAAAATAGACAAATTCCCTGCTCCTGCTGAACTTACCTCATAGTGGGAGAAATACTTTTTTAAAAAAGGAAAGACATACATACATATATATAGATATAGCTATAGATAGGTAAAGATGTCTCTATCTATCTGTCCATCTATCTATGTAGCCACAAGATGACTTCAGATGATAAAGGCTCTAGAGATCATGCAACAGGGCTAAAAGGTTCAGGAGAGCCTGGGTGGGTTGGGAAGGCAACAGTGGTGGGAAGCTAATCATGCACGCAGTGGGGAAAGACATTCAGGGGATCAGCAGTGCAGAGCCTCTAGTGATAAGGAACTTGGCATCCTTGCTGCATCGAAGCTAGACCAGGGGGAGGGGGTCACAGCAGATGAGGCCTGTGGGGTCAAGTAGAGCTAGCCTGTTCTGCTCACATTTCCCTCATAATTAAAAATAACCTATCTGGACCACTCTGAAATTTCCAAGGCACAGTTAGAGCCCAAATTTTTCCTTAATTATCATTTCCTGTCTGGTGGATTTTTCCCTGGGTGGCGGTGTGGGGGAGTGGGGAAGGTGGGGGGTGGGGGTGGGGAGTGAATACACACACACACACACACACACACACACACACACACAAGCATGCACCCAGACAAAAGGCATCTGCCTATCTTTATTCAGGCTTCTGATTAATCCAGTTTTAATCCATCTACCTAATTGTGCTTTGCTATTTTCTCTTTCTTTATCCTCCAATTGGTCCACTGGGTGGGGGGTCTGGAGGGCAAACACATTCATTATGTTGCCAGCAAACAAGATAGGAATTGCACTGCAGGGGACAAAATTAAATTTACAGCTTTCCCTTGTACATGTCATAAACTATTGATTTAACACAAGAGGAGAGAGCTGCAATGATGGGGCACAGTGGCAGTGTGGGGCCAGGTTCTGGCCAAGAAGATGTTAGTGGTGACTGCAGATAAGGCTCTAGCTTCTGAGATCACCCCCTGTCCCCAGCCAAAGGGCTAAAAGTAGGCAGGTTTATATGCCTTGGTTTATATGCTGAATGTACAAAATTTCAACCCAGGACCATTCCCTGCTCAGAAACACCAGCTTTATGCCCAGGCGAAGCATTAGTGTTCAGTATGGGAAAGCGAGATTCAGTGAATATTTCCATCTACCATCCCTGGTATAGTAGAGCTGCATGGAATATTTTTTTAAAGTTATAAGTGAAGAGTCAGGTTCAGAGAGGCAAAGTAGATAAAGACCACCCACTTTTAAGTAATAGAATTAGTTCTTTTCCTGCAGGAAGTCTTCATGAGACCTCAGTACTAGTCAGGGACAGTTTCATGTTCCTCTAATACCATGTCCATGGCGATTATATTGTTCCTGTTCCTGTCTTCACTAAGCTGGAGGCTCCAGGGCAGAGAATGCCTTATGTGCATGCTTATACCTGAGGTGATGAGATCTGAAACATAAAGGTATCTGTATCTATTAGTTGAATTAGCAACCCCATGTTGATTTCAAATGAGACAAAATTAATTACAATAAAACATATTCTCTATATGGAGATCTTCCAAAACGTCTTCCTGGTCCTCATTTTCTTTACTATTTGGCATAATTCTCAGGAGATGGAATAATGAATGAAAGGGAAGGAGAAGGGGCTAGAATTTCAAAGTATTTAACTACACTGTCTGTTGCTCTATCCATCCTAATAGGGCACTTTTGGGTGTTAAATCTGACAATGGAAACCAGATGCTTGTTGTTAACTGCCTTTTGCGTAAGCAAATAGAAAAGGAATTCAAGAAGCAAGATGAGTGATTGAGTTAAAAAAGCACAATTATCCAACATTTGTACAAATAGTCAGCATATTCAAAGGACCCAACTCAAGCTGAGAATTTAGTGGGGAACAATGTTTAAATGCAAAACAAAAGTCAGTAATACTTAAAAACCTCTTCTGGCAAGCTTTAGCCTCAACTATGAATCTGTCTAGACAATTCGGACTCCCCGGGATGCATGTGTGAGTCTTATTTCCAAATGGAAAGCATTTGAAAACTGTAAACTATATATGTGTGGCCTTCTTCCTTTTTCTTTCCATTTTGTTTTCCCTCTCGTCCAAGCTCCTTCCTTTTTTCCACAGACCCGGAAACTTCCAAATACCTGTTGATCCCAGTGAGGTCAGTGAGCCAGAAGTCCAGGCATAGGGAACAAGTAGGCTGACAGCCAAGCCGTGGCTTCCATAACAAAACTTGTGCAGGGAGTATCATGAGAGAAAGAGCAAAGCCTATGTCAGAACAGTAGGTCACAGAGATTTATCAAGGCTAAGACATCTTGCAAAATTAAAGCTTTAGAATGCAAAGTATATGTACACACATACACACCTACATATTTGTGTAGACAAAAAGACAAAATTGTCAGTGCAAAAGTAACACACACAGTCAGGTAATGCCAATCTTTTATTATTATTATTATTATTATTATTATTATTTCTTTTAAACCACATCTGTAAACTTCTTTTGCCAAATTCTTTAGAAACATAGTTTTAAGAAAGGGGGTAGTGCAAGTATTATAGAATGTGCCTGAGATTAAGCATCAGAAATCCAGAATTTAAATCCCAAATGAACCACTGACTTTTAGCATATGACCTTACTGTGTGAGCATCCCCTTTTGCATGTATAAAATTGTGACAGAATGGTTGAGCCCACAAAGCGTTACTCACAAAAGGAAGCTGAGATGTGCCATATAGAGGAGAGCTTTTTAAAACATTATACTAGGGAATCATTTCTCGACTCTGATTACACAGAAAGTCTTAAAGAACTTATGAACTGAGCCCTCACCATATCCTGACTTCACTGGGGAAAGATTTAGAGACATTGGCTACAGAATCCATCCCTCTCTCTGTTTTCTGGTCGGTACCAATTTTCTAGGAGAGATTCCCCCAGGAGCCAGGCCACTTCACCACATTGCCCAGGCCCTGAAATATTGCCAAGACCTGTATCACAAAATATGTGTACTGTCAGTCACCAAATTTCTGGAAACAATTCTCTAAGATCACTTATTGCCAGCTACATGAAGATGTCTAAGATTTTAGTTAGGAGAGCAGTAATTTGTTATAGACTAGCATCAGAATTCATTTTCATATGCCAAAATGCTAATGTGAATGGTGCAGAAAGAACCTTTGTCTCTGGGGGCAAAGGAGGTGGATCCGTTAATGTTCTTTTTTTCTGCCCTACTTCCCTTTTATTTTATTCTCTGCTTGGGGGTGAGTTATTTTGACATGATTATGCACTCTCATTCCAGCATCCAAATCCACTATTCCCCACCCTCGCCTGCCAAACTCCATCTATTTAGCTAATGTGTGTGTGTACATTTTTTTAGCCTTTTTTTTTTAACCTAATGCTGTTCTTAGAACAGGCCCAATATAAAGATAAAGTTTCACATCTGTGCTAAGTCTGGCATAGGAATTCAAGCAATATTTGAAGGAGAATCTGCTCTATTGTCTCTTTTAGTTGCATGAATACTAGACCCTGATGCTCTATGATTTAGAATATTTTTTGGCACTAAACCCATCAATAAGATAGCTTGGAATCTCCCTTTGTTCCATTGTGACTTTCTTGGCAGTCGGCATTGCTAGTGTTTGCTTGGGAAGGAGAGATCTATGGATTTGGATAGTTTCTCAAGCACATGGGGTAGCCCTTTCTAACATCTAATCAAGGCCTAGCTGCCTGACCTGATTAGCCACAGGCATTATAGTCATGAAACTAACTGGTGGGATTGCTGCAAGGTGCGACAACATACCCACGGTTCAGTGCGCATTCATTTTAAGTACAAATAAATGGAGATACCCATAGATCGTTCATTTAGCTCACCCTATGAATATGGCATAGCTTGCTATTTACAGACTAGGAAAGGAATAAAAATGTTTATTCTGATAATATACAATCACACTGCTATGTGCACTAGTGGATTGAATGGAAGCATCCTGCAGAAAATGTTATTTCATGCTATTCCTACTGAGATCTAGAATCTCTTGCTTCCTTACTGTGGTGGGTACAATACAAAAGAAAAGGGATGGCTCCTTGTCCCTAAACAAAGTGTATTCTAAAGCTCAGCTCTCTAGTGTGGCAGCCACTAGCCATATGTGGCTATTTAAATTAAAAATAATTAAGTAAAATTGAAAATTCAGTTCCTTATCTACACTAGCTACTTTTTAAGTACTCAACAACCACAAGCAGCTAGGGGCTATCTCATTGAAAAGCACATATACAGAGCATTTCCCTCACTGTGGAAAGTTCTATCAGAGAGCACTGTAATTTCTCCAAATGCAGTCTGTACAATTGTTCCTTCTGCTTATTAAAAACACAAATTTCTGGCACCATTCAAGGCCTACTAAATCAGAATCTCTGGGGCACAGTCTTCAAATGTGCATATTAACAAACTTCTCAAATATTCTGTATCTGCAGTGAACTTTGAGAACACTTCATAGTATATGTCCTCACAACCATTACACATTCAGTTACCAGTCACCAAAATGTTGCCAGATATATTTTATCTAAAATAGTTCTCCCGCTCATTTCCTCATTTCTATTTATCTTCTCTCTCCCTCCTCTCTCTCTCTCTCTCTCTCTCTCTCTCTCTCTTTCATTGAGTATGTTTTCCCCATATATTTGGGGGTGATAATGTAATTCCTTTTGTGAAAGTAATTACTAAATGGCTTTACTGAATTGACGACCAAGAATCTTTACATCTTCTCTTTGCCAGTAACTACATTGGCAAACATAAGCAGAGAATAAAGTAGAACATCGGGTCACCTAAGGAAACAAAAAATTCTTACAGAAAACCTCATAAATCATAAAGTTTTCCACATCTTCAATGACACCTTTCTCTTTTTGCCAGTTTTTTGATTATTACTTCTGTAGCATTTATGCAGAAACGTAGAATCAGGATCTCAGGGATGAATCTCACCACTGATTTTATATACTTACATATCAGATGAGATAAAATAAGGATAAGGAGAACCAGCATTCCTTTTTCCCACCCCAACCCAAATTAGAAGGGTGCTATGTGACCTCATGAGTTCTTTTACTCAACGTTTAGGTTTTCAAGCAGTCATATCTGTCTCCTTTAGAGACAGGTAGTACAAACTGATCTGATCAGTTCTAATACAAGTCAGTCCTAGAGGTCTCTTTTCCCTTCTTTCATTTTCTTTCCTGCAGTGTAGGATTATAGGTTTGCCACCCCCTGCCTGAGAATTCTGAATGAGACCTAAAGAGAACTGGAATTTTCACCAGTGTCCTAAATCACCATTATTAAGTCCAAAGAGCACATCCTGTACAGGAAAATTGCAGCAGCATATGGGCAGCCCTCTGCACTTCATATGTCATCCATCACGTTACAGAGCCCTGCCACATGTTCCTGAAGCGGCCAGGGAAGAACTTGGCTCAGTGCTTGCTGAGTGGGGCCTCTTAATCTGTTTTACAGCAAACAGTTTTGCAATTACTGTGGGCATCATGGACCCAGCTGATATTTGAGCTTTGTCCTGACAAGTCTATAGCAAATAAACATATGACACAAAAATAATCCACTGAAATCAATGGAAAAAGGAGCTAGAGAAATGGAGGAAGGGTATATTAGTTACAGATAGAGAAGGGAAAAAATCCAGCTCTCCCTTTGAAGAACTTTAATTTTGACTTTATATGTGTACACACATACATACATGTTTCAAATACATATATGTAGATGTAGATGTTTCAAACGTACAGTGTATACTTCAAATATGCATACATTTATATGCTCCATACACACACACTCACACACACCCCTCTGTGTTCATTAAATATTTATGAAGCACTTACTGTAAGGCAGACAACAGGTTAGGCATTATGAAAGAAAACAGGTGATCAAAAATGGACCTCAGTGCTTGCCCTCATTAGAGTGTCTAGTGAATGAAAACAGGCATTAATTAAATAGTCTCAGAGATAAATTAAAATTGTAACTACTAGTATGCTTCACGGAAGTGTATTGTGATATGAGTCTACAGGGAGTCTGATTGTCTTAGTCTGATTGGTAAAGGAAGGCATTCATAATGAGGTAAACAGTTGAGCAACTGGAATATTCATGGTGAGGTCACATGAAGAGGTAACAGTGAGGCAGTGGCCTGCAAACAGTTACTTTACTTTGTATGATATGTTCCAAATATGGAATTTATTATATATAAGTTACCTATATGTGTTCCTGCCTGTGGATATATCAATATTTGAAAACTCAATTTACCTTTAAGCTTAGGTCAAAGTAAATAGAAATAAAAGCTTCCCCCCTGCCCTTCCCAGGCTCCATAGGACTGTCTTGCATTCCCCACAGGGTACATACATTCTACTTTGGAGATCTCTTTGAGGATGCCATTAGTGGACTAAACGAAACGAGTAGGGAGGGGCCTTCAAGAAGGAAGAAGCAACATATGCCTCAAGAGCTGAAAGAGGCCCAGTATGGTTGGGAGGAAGAAGGGACAGTTAGGTAAACCTCAAAAAGACCTTGGCTTCCAGACCAAACATGGCTTTGCCAAACCCAATGATGTCTTAGGTCATCAACCTAAAACCAACGGGAAGCTGTGAACTGTTTCATCATTGAGTGAGAAGATTCCATTCGAATTTAGAAACAATTATTTTAAGCAATTGTGGAGAATGAGATTTACCAGAGCATATTAAACCTTGAGCAAGTGATTTTTATCAGTGAATGGGTCGCTTAAGACAAATTAAAGTTTATGAGAACACTCTTTGTGTTCCAAGCTTTGTTATTAAAAAATGCCTTTCTAAATTAGTCAAGGTACATAATACACCAAGTGGCATAACAAATATAATTGAATCTTTGGTCTTGTAGTTCCTCAAGGTAGGCCAATATATATTTGTGATTGATAATTATCACAACAGTACTCATCATCATCATTCTGAATCACATTTTCCTTTGGCATATTGCTTTATTGTGTGAAAATATTTAACAGAACAGCAAGTAAGTGCTTTTATTTGCATCAACTTTGTTAATCCTCACAAACACACTATGTGGTGAATAGCCCAGGAAAACTACTAGGCTGCTTATGTTACAGGTTATCATTCCAGTCTATTCCATGATATTAGCTATTTTGGGAGATTTGTCAAATTTTTGAATCAGTAAAGACAGATTTAGAATGTTTACTTTCTTAGAGTTCTGGTTGTTTGGTTGGTTTTGATGCTCTAAAAACAAGGATTGGACAATAATTTTGTATAAAATTTATCTTGGGTTTCCTTTCTCTTACTTACAGAGTCAATCTACCAGATTTTAGTAGCCAGTATAATGAATGAATAGTTGTTAACCACTGTAAATGTCACTATTTAGACTAGATTTTACTTAAAGACAAATTGTTTAAACTATTCCTAAAGAAATCTCATGACATTGAATGAAGAGGTTTCTAGGTCAAGTGCCCCTTTGCCCCTTGAACTTGTCCTCAGCCTTAAGCAAAGGCTGAGCAATACATCTAATTGACCCAATGCTAATTCTCTTCTAAATAATGACAGTTCATCCATACTTTTCTAAGAATTTGTAGCAACCTTATGATTATCATCTTATAAAAAGCTTTTATTGTTCTGAATTAAATCCACTATTGGTTTATATGCTACCATAACTCTATACAAAAACAAAAAAATAATTTTATACAAACTGTTGCACTAAAGTTGGAATAATGGTCGATAGTCCATCTAGTAAAATGGGACAATTTGAGAGTTCTAGGTTGATCTTATTTTTTCCCTTAATTCTGGAATCATTATTGGAAATATGTGTGGTCTTTCCAGCACCAAAGCTGTTTTCATTTTTGTAGAGTTCTTTTGCGTAGTCAATTTAGTAAAGAGATAGCACAGTTTGATAAGTCATCTCTTCTTAGAAGAAAGCAAGCCCTCCATAGCATGTGGCATAATTTACAGCCATTATTCAGGGGAAACCCTGCAGGGCTTAGCTCCTAAATATGGAATTGCTTTCATTTTCCTGTAGTTGAGTTGAGTCATTAGCTAAGTCATGTAGGTACAGTCTGAGAAATCCCTTTGTGTTCTCAGATGGTCTGGAGTGGCCAAAAGATAACAGAGGGTCTTCAGCTTCACAGGAACTGGAATAGAGTCTGAAATCAAACTCCAAGGAATTTTGGAACAGTGCGTGCAGTGGTTCGAAACATTCAAAAACATTTTTTTTTGGGGGGGGGGGGGGAAGAGGATTCTTTTTCAATTTGAACACTTTGACTATTTGTGTATCTTTAAAAATAGGTCTTTTTTTAAGCAAAAGAGACAAAATTTTACAAAATTATTCACAATATCATGGAAAACACTGATAATATTTTGGCAAATTTACTTCCAATTGTTTTTCAAGCATTTATTTATTTGTAGAACTGAGACCATGCTCAGAGGCTCTTCTTTAATAGAGGAATGTCGGGATGCCTGGGTGGCTCAGCAGTTGAGTGTCTCCCTTTGGCTGAGGGCATGATCCCGGGGTCCTGGGATCAAATCCCACATCTGGCTCCCTGTGTGGAGCCTGCTACTCCCTCTGCCTATGTTTCTGCCTCTCTCTTTGTGTCTCTCATGAATAAATAAAATCTTCTTAAAAATTAAAGGAATGTTTATGTGCTTCTTAGTGTATAATTTACAAAACCAGTAGAATGGACTATGGGTACTGGATTCTAGTCCACACTTTTCTAACGATATGTTTATAACTTTTAAGTAAGTTGTGTGTGTGTGTGTGTGTGTGTGTGTGTGCTTACAATGAATTTTATTTTGGGTCTTTTTTTTTGTTTTTGTTTTGCTAAATAAATAAATTAGACTTGATCTCTGGATCTCCTACAGGTTCTATTTCACATGATTTTTTGTAATTTCCATTATACCACTAGAATTCAATCTATATAAGAATATCTACGACATGATTTCTCTGCCTGTGTATCTAGATGCCCAAAACAATGAGCCTGGTGCATAGATGTTGCTCATTCAATATTTGTTGATCAATTAATTGTGACAATAAAGGACCTAAGTGGAGATGCAATCAATAGCTTTTCTAAGTGATACAAATTCAATTTAGTACAACCGAGGCACAATACAACAAAGTGGTTGAGCAGTGCAGTGTCATGGCTAAAAAGGCAAACTTTGAAGGTAGATTGCCTGGATGTATACACCAGCTCCTCCATTTACCAGCTATGACCTTCTACACATTCCTTAGCTTTAACGTTATTGATTGAATCATAGAATGTGGGTAACTGCAGATAAATTATAGTGTGATTATTAGGAATAAATTAGTTTATGTATGGAAAGCAGTTAGAAGGATATCTGTCATATAGTAAAGCCCTCAATAGATGTTTGCTACTATTGATAGGGTGTATTGCCAGTCTAGGGAATGAGAATAAGCCAATAACTTTTATACCTAGAGCTTATATCAGACCTGATCTGGGGTAGAAACTAAACAAGCTTGGTGAGGAATAACAGTTCAAGAATTTTGTTTAGACTAGAGGTAAGAGATAGGCCTGAGATCAGATCCAGAATAGTCAGGTAATCTAAAAAGAAGAAAACACTGAACAGAAATATAAGAAATTCCTAATCCTGTGTTCCCTAATAATTGCTGGTCTTAATGGCTAGAGTTTTGGGTCAGTTCTGGGTGCCTCATTTTTTTTTAAAGATTTTATTTATTTATTCATGAGACACACACACACACACACACACACACACACACAGAGGCAGAGACACAGGCAGAGGGAGAAGCAGGCTCCCTGCAGGGAGCCCGACGTTGGACTCGATCCCAGGTCTCCAGGATCATGCCCTGGGCTGAAGGTGGCACTAATCCTCTGAGCCACTCAGGCTGTCCTGGGTGCCTTATTTAAAAAGAAACATGCATCTTTTCAGGCCTCTCTGTGTATCTAGAATCCAGTGGTAGCAGAGTTTGCAGTGTGGGAAGGCGAAGGGAGTTCTTTGTTCTGTGTTTTAAAGAACAGGTGAAGTTGAGTGACCTGCTCCTTCTCAGCAGAGTTAATCAAGTTCCTGGAGTTTGGTCTCCATGGGCAGGCCCTGGCATATGGCAGGTACTGTGTCCAATCTGTGGTTCAACAGCAAAGCCAGATTTTTCTGTCTCTCCCCTCCACCTTAACTAAACAACTTGAGGGAAGAAATTGAACTGATATACAGAAGAGGCATAATAGATATTTTTGTATTTTTTTTTAAAAAAAGAGATAAAGATGGAGTAGAACACTGACTTCTCTATTTAGGGTTACAGTGAATTTTATATGGTCCCCAATCAAACCAGTCTCCCTGGGAAGATACCATTACCTTCCCTTGAAATGCTCCTTCCTGCTACTTCTAATTGTTTAACTCCCACACATCCTTAAGAATTCAACTGGCATGTGACTATCCTTAGGAAACCCATTCTTGTTATGTCCCCTCCACCTCAGTTCAGGCTGAGATAAATAAATGCCCTCCTTTGTAACCCAGTAGCACTCTATACATATGCATGTTTCTCTCCTAATCTAATGCAACACTCATAAATTCTATTACTTTTCTGTCTCCTTCATTAAATTACAAGGTTCTTGATGTCGATGACTTTGGATTTCAGCTCAGTATTCTCAGGGCCTAACTTTGCTCAGTGTAAGGAAGGAGTTTTGAAATAGTAGGGTTTAAAATGGGCTGTCTCAAGCAGAAGCTCTTTACTAGTTAAGGATGGAATAAAGGCTATGGCTATATGCCCTCAGTCATCCAAGATTCTAGGGGATGACTCTCCCAATCCTTACAATGGGTCCAGTAGGATACTACCTGGAAATACTTTATGAGCCAAAAATAGTTTACATATGCTGAAGTAGTGAAATTGCATTTCTTTAGTACATTTAGCAATTTAGATTTTTACCTGTTCAGCAGGTTTCTCTTCTCCAAATTAGTAGTGTGTATTATGCCAATAAATCCTCATATTTTTCTTTATATTTTAAAACTTGCTTTTTTAGGTCAAATTAAAAACTGATTTTTTCCCTCTCTAGACAGTTTCTAGTCCTTGAGATAGATAGCTATGTGCCTTTTTTTTTATAATAAAGGTTTTATTCATTCATGAGAGACACACAGAGAGAGAGGCAGAGACATAGGCAGAGGCAGAGGGAGAAGCAGGCTCCATGCAGGAAGCCGGATGTGGGACTCCATCCTGGGTGTCCAGGATCACACCCTGGTCTAAAGGCAGACAGACGCTCAACTGCTGAGCCACCCAGGCATCCCTATGTGCCTCTTTTCATCACATTCGTAACCATTATGACTCCTGTAAGCTTGCGTCACTCGGCATCAAACTCCTTTCCTTGGCCCTCAGCCCCATGAGGTCTTCCACCTTTTCTCTCCATCTCCATCTCTAGCTTTTCTAGAGATGTTTGTTTGTTTTTAAGAGAAAAAGAAAGAGTACAAGGGGAGAGGCAGAGAAAGAGGGAGAGAGAGAATCTTAAAAAACAGGCTCCATGCCCAGTACAGAGCCTGACGTGGGGCTCAGTCTCAGGACTCTGAGATTATGATCTGAGTGGAAACCAAAAGTTGGACATTTAAGGGACTGAGCCACCCATACATCCTTGGCCAGTCTTTTTCTTTGGTAATAGAAATGCCATTTTTCATGTTTCTTTCTGCTACCATGTAGTTGGTATTTGAATTCTTTCAACTAAAGCATCCATTTGCAATTTTATAAAAGTCATAATAGTCCTGCTAAAAAATGCCTCCTTATTCTTGAGGCTTTCAAAAGGTTCTTTAAACTAAAAGTCTGGGGATATTTAAGTTGACAGGTGCAGACATTAGACTCCATTATCAAACAATAGCTAGAGTCCACAATAAGGGAGAATAATTAGCTATTTTATGAATTAGAGATATATTTATACATTGGGAATTTAAAAATATAATTTGTTGACTTAAATAACCTCCAGGCCTTGATTTCTTGTGTTAGTTTAATTGAAAGTGATGACTGAGCTCAGGCCTCTGCTGTGAAAAGCAAGTGTGTGAAATTCTAACACACTCATGAGGTCAGGAGAGTATAATTTACTAATTAAACATGCTAAATGACGTTTTAATAAAGTCCATATACTTTTAAATCAGCTTTATAATTCAGTTCAACATTGTTGAAGTCATCTAATAATTGAACATGTTAATTGCAATCAGATTAATGAAGGTCATTATTGCTTTTTTCATATAGACTGTGAGTAATATTCAGTGCTATAGTTAGAATGATATTTGCTGTTTCAACAATATATATAGTTTTTGGTAGACTTGTATATATACAAGGCATTTTCATGTATCTCCCAGCTGCTGAAGTCAGTATGTGTATAGGAAATGCTTCCAGTCACTCAGAGCCCCCCTTTTTAAAAAATGATATTTATTCAGGAGCTCCATCAAAAAAGAAGTGCATCACCATCACAACAAAGTCTCCTTCCCTGAGATCTTGCAGAGTAACAGTACATATTCAGATAAATGAACCACTGAATGCTGTCTGTAATAGCAACAGCTGGCACCTCTCAGATAACGCTGAGCTGCCCAGCCCCCATAGATGAGAAAATAGGCAACGACTAAGTCGAATTTTTATAGATCTGAAGTCTGCTGAATGCCCATTGAAAGAGAGCAAAATGTGCATTAGACCTCACTGACAAGTACCCAAGGTTCAATCTCTCAAACAGTTTTGCAAACCAACAAAAAACAGGAGTGAAAGGGATTATCTCCATCCTCAAATTTTCAACATGGTCAGAGGGACTGTAAAATCCTTCTGGTGAGCAAGCCGGTTTAATGGTCGGGAACAAATGCTTCTTTAGTCACAGTCCAAGCCTTTTGGATTTGTTGTAATTTCCTGTTAGGGGCAGCAAGGCCTCCACTCCTACCCCCACCCTGCTCTCCAAGCCCCTTCACCATACTGTCTTCTCTTCTTCCTTCCTTTCTCTTTCTTCAGCACAATTCTAGCTGTACCGCAGGTTCTCCTGGAGTCTGCACTTGGAGGGCGTCAGGCCTATATTATGATCCATTCACCACAATTCTGCACATAAACCCACTCTCCAGAGAAGTAAATATGTACCCGAACTGCTAGCAGTAAACATAATTGGTGCCTAGTGGAAGGTTGAACAGAGCGCTAACAACACATCATTAGGGGCTGAATAGATGATCTTATGCAATCGGTTGCTCTGTGACTGTGCCTTAGCATAGCAGTGGGCCCCTATTATAACTAGTCTTTTCATAGCCTCTGCCATTTTCTCTATTGACGTCTGTGATTGCAGATAGTGGAAAGTAGGTACTGTTGTCCAAAATCAGTAGTTTGCTATATGCATATACTACTGCAAACTACTGCCATTCTTTTGAAACATACTGAGGACTATTGTTCAGTATCAGTTACTCATTTTTTCTGAGTCTGGAATAGACCTCTTTCTGTTTACCAGTCGCATGTTAAATTACTCTGACAGATGCATTTTTTAAAGGCAAGTAAATTCAGTCTCTGAGATTAAATGGGACAAAGATGTTGGATGGCTTGTCATTATCTTCTGGTGTCATTAACTCTCTAGGACTTACATATCCATGAATTTCCCACACGGCAAGAAACTGCCTTGACTTACTAGGGGCTCCATATCTATTTCTGTAACACTGGTTTGTGCTCCAAACAACTTCTTTTATTTGGAATTAGGTATAACTACAAAGGTAAAATGACCAAAGTCATTATATTGTAGCAACACATAGGTTTTTGCTTAAAAATAGAGGAGAAGAGGAGAACAGGGTAAATTTCTTTCCTTTCTCCTCATTGGAGTAACTTGAGGTCTTCCTAATAATCATAATCCAGATAAGGTGAGCAGGAACTACCTATGTGACATTTTCTAAGCATTAATCCAGGTCTGCAAAGTGATTCTGTTCCATATGAAAGAATATTGGCTAAAGGGTCACTTTGTGTGAGTAAATAATCAATGAATCAAATGCAATTCCTTATTTGTTGTTACTGATGTTCTGTTAGCTCTGAGGGTACACATACAAACTGCACACCATTATTCATGAATAGAAGAAGCATACACTTCTGTAGAAGAAAATCAAGGATTAGGACTGATGAAGGAAAAAAATGCTTTAAAAAATGCCGTAAAACTCCAAGAACAGTCTTTGGAAATCTTAAAATTAGAATTAGTTGAACTGTGCTGTGGGAAAAATGTATAAGGACAAAAATGTATAGATTAGTTTCATTCAAATTAAGAAAAAAGAATAAAGAAGAGCTAGAGTCAGATAAAAAGGAAAGAATAGAACCACTCTTTTTCAATTTTGAAATTGTCATTTAAGTAATGAAGAAATATTTTTAAACTGGAAAAGATGGCACTCAAAAATATGCAGAAATATGGAGAGCATCTAACTTAAGTGAGTTCTGTTGTCTTTGATCAAATGAAATATGTCCCAGTGCCTGCTGATAAAATCAATAAAACTGATTTGGGATTTTTGAAAAAATCAAAGATAACGGACCAGAAGACCAGAGATGGGAAAAACTGGGTCCCACTTTTTTTTAAAAAGTGAGTAGTAGATGTCTTCAACCATATAATATAGGACCTGCTACCAATTCTTGAAAAATATTATAGACACATTATTAATTTAATTGTGGGAAAAGAAAATGGTGATTACTCTGAGTTGGGACGGGGTCACTGAAAATCAGATGATATCAGACTTGAACTCATGTGCTTTCCTGACCATCTTACAAAACTGTTTATTAGAAGATTGGAGAATATGTGGCATGGATGAATGTTGGCAAAACATGAGTGAATATATGCTCTGAATACCACTGGTGACAGAATGGAGAAAAATGAGTAGAATTTTTAAAAAGCTGAGTTCACCTAGCAGGAATTTCTTAAGGTAAGGATCAACATTTCTTTTAAAGGATTCTATAAGGAGATGAAGCTCAGAGGTTGGACATGTAATAGGAATGTAGACAAACATATAACATGCTGATGAGCAGATCTGGAAATTTAAAAGTTTCCAGGAATTTGGAATAAGGATACAAATCTCAGAAAATCCAACTGTAAGAATGTGATATGTGAAATCGATAGTGAAATCGAACATTTAGATACATGAAAAAACAAACAAACAAACAAAACACCTAAACTGTCAAATTGACTGCAGTTCCAATTCAAATCAATAGTCTGCCGAAGTTATACCAAAAATAAATAGCTTAGATTACATTAGAATCAAGAAAAATTAATTAGAATTATTTTACTTCTAACCATGAGATACTAATCCATAGTTTTGTAGGACTTTGAAAAATCATCTTGCTCAGTTTTCTTTTTTATGATTCTTATTAATTCCTTCAACAGTACTTCTCATAAGTTGTGTTTCAGCCTCCTCATACCCCAAAACAGGGCATTCTATCTTTATATAGTTAAAATTGTCATAAATGTCTTTTTTAGGCCCAAATTGATTTGCCTGTACCTTTTATCAAGTAGATATAATTCTGTTCACTTGAATCACACAGAACAGTCTTAATCCATCTTCTATCTGACAACTCTTTAGGTATCTAAGAATTTCTTTCATTACCCTTGTCAGACTGTATTTCCTTTTTGAAATATACACTATCATGTCAGCATCTCCTCTTTTGTTAGTGTTGCCATTCATTCATACAACACATAGTTACTGTTCCAATTGATGTGCTAGTATTGGTGATGGAAAGAAAAATAAGACTTTTTCTTTGCATTCAAGGAGGCATTTTGTCTAAAAGGGAACAACATACTATTGACTTATATTAGGCTCTTTGTCAGCTAAAATCTCTAAGGCTTCTTTTGTTTCTACAGATCATTGCAGCTATTAAGTCATGTCTTACCTATTTTACCATGCACATAACACAGCGCCAAGCCCACTGAAAAAGAGATACTTTGTGATCTGACAATATTAGATTTTCTTAAATTTGTAAATTCAGAGCAACCAGCTTATATTAGGGATCAGTTATCTTCCAAGTACAACTCCTACTCTTAAGATCACCAGTCTAGTGGTAGATGGAGGAATATAAACCAAGAATCACATTATAATGTTCTATGTTTTAGAACAGAAGTATGTAATGAATGGTACTGGAATACAGAATAAAAAGCATAAACTATTTTACTGTTTGCTATTTCGGTGAAAAAGATTCATTCACAATTGCCCATATGGCACTTTTTTTAAAAGACAATTGGCATATGGGATTTTATTTTTTAAGAACTGGAGCTATTTACCTGGGGAAGACTCGAGGAAAATCTGAATGTGAGCATTCAGATAATTGAAAGGCTAATATATAAAGATAGATACAGATTTTGGCTCTGGTTCTCTGAAGAACCCTAACTCGTACATAATGAGAATTTCAAAATAGGCCTAATAGGAGTTTCAGAAAAAGAGAGTACAGAGATGATACCTCAAAGATATTGCAGATTTGGTTTCAGACTACCACAATAAAGCAAATGTCACAAAAAAGCAAATCAAAGGAATTTTTTTTGTTTCTCATTAAAAGTTGTTTTTAATATACTGTAATTTATCAAGTATGCAATAGCATCATGTCTAAAATGTATATATATATATATACACCTTAACTACAAATATTAATTACATTTTACCACTAAAAATGCTAGCCATCCTCTGAGCTTTCAGTGAGTTATCTTTTTGTTGATGGAGGTTCTTGCCTCTATGTTGATAGCTGCTGATTGATCCGGGTGGTGGCTGCTGAAGATTGGGGTGGCTGTGGCAATTTCTTAAAATAAGACAACAATGAAGGTTGTCATTGAACGATGAAGGAAGGAGAGATTCCTCCTTTCATGAAAGATTTCTTTGTAACATGAGATTCTCTTTGGTAGCGTTTTGTATACCAACCTCTTTCAGAATTGGAGTCAATCCTCTCAAGCCCTGCCACTGCTTTATCAAGTATGTTTCTGTCACATTCTAAATCCTCTGTTGTCATTTTAACAGTCTTCGCAGCATCTTCACCAGAAGTAGATTCCATTTCAAGAAACCACTTTGCTGATCCATTGAGACACAACTGCTTATCCATTAACATTTTATCATGAGGGCTGGCAGTTAACATTTTATCAAGGATGGCTCAGCAGTTGAGCTCTGCTTTTGGTTCAGGGTGTGATCCTGGAGTTCAGGGCTCTAGTCCCACATCGGGCTCCCTGAGGGAAGCCTGCTTCTCCCTCTGCCTGTATCTCTGCCTCTCTCTGTGTGTGTCTCTCATGTATAAATAAATATAATCTTAAAGAACCCCAACATTTTATCATGAGATTACAGCCATCCAGTCACACCTTTGAGCTCCTCTTCTAATTCTAGTTCTCTTGCTATTTCCACCACATCTGCAGTTACTTATTGCACTCAAGTCTTGAAGCCTCAAAGTCATCAGTGGTGCTTGGAATCAGCTTCTTTCAAACTGCTGTTAATGTTGATTATTTGGCCTCTTCCCATGAATCATGAAAGTTTTTAATGGTATCTAGAATGGTGAATCCTTTCCAAGAGTTTTTCAATTTCCTTTACCTAGATCTATCAGAAATATTATATCGTGGCAGTTATAACCTTAAACACACAAAAATGTGTTTCTTCAATAATGAGACTTAAAAGTTGAAAGTACTCCTCACTCTATAGGCCACAGAATGGATGTTGTGTTAGCAAGGATGAAAACAACATTAATCTCATTATATATCTCCATCAGAGCTCCTGGATGACCAGTTGCATTATCAATGAGCAGTAATGTTTTAAAATAAAGCTTGTTTTTTTTTTTCTTCTAAGCAGTATGTCTCAACAGTGGGCTTAAAATATTCAGTAAACCATGTTGTAAACAGATGTGCTTGCTGTCATCCAGGCTTCATTGTTCCATTTATAGAGCACAGGCAGAGTAGATTGGGCATAATTCCTAAGGGCCCTGATTCTTGGAATGGTATATGAGCACTGGCTTCAACTTTAAGTCACCAGCTGCCTTAGTCCCTAATAAGAGAGCCAGCCTGTCCTTGGAAACTTTGAGGTCAGGTGTTGACTTTTCCTCTACGAAAGTCCTAGCTGCATCTTCTTCCAATCGAAGACTGCTTCATCTACATTGAAAATCTCTTGTTGGGGCAGCCCAGGTGGCTCAGCAGTTTAGTGCTGCCTTCAGTCCAGGGCATGATCCTGGAGACCCGGGATCAAGTCCCATGTCTGTCGGGCTCCCTGCATGGAGCCTGCTTCTCTCCCTCTGCCTGTGTCTCTGCCTCTCTCTGTCCCTCTGTCTCTGTCTCTCTCTCTCTCTCTCTGTCTCATGAATGAATAAATAAAATCTTTTTAAAAAAGAAAAAAGAGGGCAGCCCCGGTGGCTCAGCAGTTTAGCGCTGCCTTCAGCCCAGGGCCTGATCCTGGAGACCCGGGATTGAGTCCCATGTTGGGCTCCCTGCGTGGAGTCTGCTTGTGTCTCTGTCTCTCTGTCTCATGAATAAATAAATAAAATTTAAAAAAAGAAAAAGAAAAAAGAAAATCTCCTGTTGAGTGTAGCCACCTTTATTAATTATCTGAGCTAGGTCTTCTGGATAACTTGATACAGCTTCTACACCAGCACCTGCAGCTTCCCCTTGCACCTGTGTGTTATGAAGATAGTTTTTTACCTTAAACTTCATGAACCAACCTCTGCTAGCTTCCAACTTTCCTTCTGCAGTTTCCTCACCTCTCAGCCTTCATGGAATTGAAGGGAATTAGGACCTTCTTATAGATTAGGTTTTGGCTTAAGAGAATGTTGTGGTTGATTTGATGTATCCAGACCACTGAAACTTTCTTCACATCAGCAATAAGGCTGTTTCACTTTTTTATCATCTGTGTGCTTATTGAGGTAGTACTTTTAATTTCCTTCAAGCACTTTTTCTTTGGCATTCACAACTTGGCTAAACATTTAGTGTAAGAGGCCTAGCTTTCGGCCTATCCCAGCATTTGAAGTGCCTTTCTCACTAACTTAATCATTTCTAGCTTTTGATTTGAAGCAGAGATGTGTGACTCTTCCTTTCACTTGGACACTTAGAGGCAATTATAGAGTTCTTAAATGGCCACATTTTAATACTGTTTTGCCTCAGGGAATAGGAGACCACAGGAGGGGGAGAGGGATGGGGAACAACCAGTTGTAGGAGCACTCAAAATACACACATTATTCATTAAGCTCACCACCTTATATGGTGTGGCTGTGGCACACCAAAACAACTAGCATAGAAACATCAAAGATCAAAGATCACTGACCATAGGTCACAATAACAAATGTAATGATATTGAAAAGTCTCAAATACTGTGAGAACTACCAAGATGTTATAAAGAGACATAAAGTGAGCAAATGCTGTTAGGAAAAGTGAGGAAATACACCAATAGATTTGCTCATTGCAGGGTTACCGCAAACCTTAATTTGTACAAAATGCAATCTGTGAGGTGCAATAAAGCAAAGTGGGATAAAATAAGGTATGCCTACATATAAAATGAAGAAGAAGAAATATTCAGAGGTGAATAAATTAAAGGTGAATAAATTAAAAAGCTAATTATTTTGTAAAGGCTAATAAAGTCTGTGCAATGATTGATCAAGTAAAAAAAGAGAAGGGAGAAAAATCAGTGATATGTATAAAAGGGGGCATAATTATAATATAGTGGAAGTGTTTATATCATGAGTAATAAACATCTTTAAGCCAACACATTAGAAAACTTAGATAAAATGCATATTTTGAAAAAATAAATGATAAACTTATTTAAGAGGAAGTGAAAGATTAATTTTTAACCTTTTTTTTTCATTATTCACTTTGGTGAGGAGAACTAATATATGTTCTGATGAGAATGACTAAGTTGATAAGCAATGTTAGGGAGTCATTCCTTTGCCTGCCTAGGTCTGTAATTTAACTTGGGATTTGGGGAAGTTATTAGTGAAAATAGGAAGGTATAGAAGTAGTAATGAAAATAGAAGGTATAATGGAAACAGAGGAAGGGAAGAGAAGGCGAGACAGAAGGCTGAGAGTGTGCTACTTCTTTTTCCAGCTAGAATTTTTTTTCACCTTTCTTTACTAACGCACAATGTTCTGAAGCACCCTCCCTCCAGTTCTTCTCACTCTTCTCCTAACCCCTTCTATTCATCTATCTTCTACTTTCCCGTAAGTAGAAACAGTAGTTAAATGTATGTATCAAGGAGAATTCTGTTTATAATGAGAGGGTCTAGACATATGTCATAGTTCTGCCACTTACTTTAAGTAAATTTCAATATAAAGTATATATAAAATATATATAGTTTCAGGATGCCTGAGTAGCTCAGCAGTTGAGTGTCTGCCTTTGGCTCAGAGTGTGACCCCAGGGTCCTGGAATCAAGTCCTACATCAGGCTCCCTGCATGGAGCCTGTTTCACCCTCTGCCTGTGTCTCTGCCTCTCTCTCTCTTTGTGTCTCTCATGAATAAATAAATAAAATCATATATATATATATATATATATATATATATATCAAATAAACTATAAATAAAATTGCAGTCACCTTGGCAGTGAGTGTATTTGAAACATTTTAGTAGAAATGAATGGAACTTAAGCCACCAACTTTAACCAGTTGGGCAATGGCATGCTCCTAATTATAACAATAGCTTCCTGATTGATCAAACCTCACTGGATTTTATTTTTGTGACTATTCCATTCAGGCCAAGGTCAATCCCTTTTAGTTATCAAACTCCAAGCCTACAGAAAAAAAACATTGATCATTTTTCCCTCTTCCCTCTTCTTTTCTTCTTACCCTTCTTTTCCAGTAACCTGAATTTCCCATTCTATTTGAATTAGTTTAAACATTCCCCCTCTATAGTTTTACTTTCTTAAACTTAAGACCATTTCAGCAAATGAATCCCAAATATTCATTTTATCTACATTAGTTAATATAAGCCCTTTCTGCTTTCTTTAGTTTAATTTAGCTGATCTGTTCTTTAGAGGAATTGCTGAAAATTAGCTTTTCAAACTGCTTACAACTTTTCTAAGATGATCTAGTCATTCTGGACTATTCAGCACTAGAGTAACCTTGCAAAATACAAAATCATATGATTGTTTTTAAATAGTGAGTCAAACCACTAACTGAATTCCTTTTCCTACTTACAATTATTTAGATGTGATGAGATCACACACCCACAATCATGTGATTTTGCATTCACCTGTTTGTTAAAATGTGGTCCCGTCTACAAAAACAGAACCGGATGCTCTAGAATCAGATTAATTTTAGAAACACTGTCACCTGGTGGCATATTCAAGTGATTACACTTGGCTTTTCCTCAAGTTTTTTCAGTGTCCATCTACAGGAGAAATGAATCAATCTCTAAAAAACTAAACAAAACATCTTAAGTTACCAAGTGTAGTTCAAAGGGAGAACTATACAGACCCTTTCCATCATGCTATAAGACTAAATTCAAAGACTGAAGACCTTCCTCATTCTGAAAAGTCCAACCTAGTGTTCAGGGATCATTTGTGTCTCCCCTTCCTATGTCTTTAATCACATGTATTTGCAGCTTGGAGAAACTAGGAGAAATCTTGGTAACATTTTTAACTGATAAAACCATCTCTATTTTATTGTTCTTATTTGCTTATTTGTGAAAAATAGGATATTCCATAAGAACCACAGGCAAGATACTATAACCCAAAGAAAACTCTGTCTGCAGTCACAATGCTCCTCTCTATATACTGAAATGAATCATACAATTCATGGATGGTGAGAGAACAGAAAACAGTGTTGTCTCTTGCTACATCTTTCCCATTCTTCTAAATATAGGAACCATGCAAAGCATTATAGGTCTAAAAGTATGTCTTATATGTGCTGTAATACACTGGTCTGGATTGACCTTTAAGAAGGAATATAAAGGTACATAGGTTGATAGTGAATGACTTAAGCAAGTAAAGCTGTACATAAGATCCTGTAGCATACATTTGGCAATTAGCTAATTTGTTTGATCAATGAAAACAGCAAAGCTAAATATTTCATCTATTATGTCTACTTTGGGGGTGAAGAAATAGTTGAACTTATGGAAGACAGAACTTATCTTTACCTTATGCTGTGAGATCTGGTTATTGCAGTTGAAGTAGCCATTTGCCATCTTTTTTGATATCATGATGAAGGACTCCAGGTTGGCCTCAGAACTCTCAGTCCCCAAATTGGAGAAGAATCGTGAGTGTTTTTCTGTATGTTGGTAAATTGAACACCAATAAAAATTAATTTATTTAAAAAAATAGTATCAGAACTAATTATTTTTGTGGTCTTGAATGCTTCTGATCAAAAGAAGTTTAAATGTGAACAGTTATCCTTTGAAAATTGGCTCCGGATATCAGGCCATGTTTGTGTTGGTGGCAGCATAATAGTTGGACTTTTTGTGAGAATTTATGGAGTGAAATTCAAGATACTGCAACTTCCTTTGAGTTTTCAGCCCTGAAGAAGATCGGGAAGTCATTACTACCTTCAACAGCAGGTGTATGCGGAGGAAGACATAGACATGGCCAACAAGCACATGAGAAAATGCTCCGCATCACTTGCCATCAGGGAAATACAAATCAAAACCACAATGAGATACCACCTCACACCAGTGAGAATGGGGAAAATTAACAAGGCAGGAGACCACAAGTGTTGGAGAGGATGCGGAGAAAAGGGAACCCTCTTACACTGTTGGTGGGAATGTGAACTGGTGCAACCACTCTGGAAACTGTGTGGAGGTTCCTCAAAGAGTTAAAAATAGACCTGCCCTATGACCCAGCAGTTGCACTGTTGGGGATTTACCCCAAAGATTCAGATGCAATGAAATGCTGGGACACCTGCACCCCAATGTCTATAGCAGCAATGTCCAAAATAGCCAAACTGTGGAAGGAGCCTCGGTGTCCATCAAAAGATGAATGGATAAAGAAGATGTGGTTTATGTATACAATGGAATATTCCTCAGCCATTAGAAACGACAAATACCCACCATTTGCTTCCACGTGGATGGAACTGTAGGGTATTATGCTGAGTGAAGTAAGTCAATCGGAGAAGGACAAACATTATATTCTCATTCATTTGGGGAATATGAATAATAGTGAAAGGGAATAGAAGGGAAGGGAGAAGAAATGGGTAGGAAATATCACAAAGGGACACAGAACATGAAGACTCCTAACTCTGGGAAACTAACTAGGGGTGGTGGAAAGGGAGGTGGGCAGGGGGTGGGGGTGAATGGGTGACGGGCACTGAGGGGGGCACTTGATGGGATGAGCACTGGGTGTTATTCTGTATGTTGGCAAATTGAACACCAAAAAAAATAAATTTATTATTTAAAAAAAAAAAACAGGTGTATGAAGAGATTCTTCATAGGGCGAGTTTCCCAGGACATTTAAAGACCCTCCTGAAAATGTATAATACACACACACACACACATGCATATGATCAATATATACTTTCAGTTGACAGGGCAAACCGCTAAACTACTTTTAGGATCAGAATAGTCTTTGGTGGATTCTCAAACTGACTGAGAAATTCCCCTGGCTGCTACCTGCCCATGAAATCCCCAATTTTAACCCAAATCAACATGAAAAAAGAGGCAATTGCATAATTTTAGTCTTCAGCAGCCAGAGCCATTACACTCTAGCACATCTCTTTAGCAAGGCATAGAAGTAAATTAAACAAAACACAAGAACTTATTGATTTTTCTATAAATTAAATACTTTCTTCTGTGAATGTTTTATTATCTCTTTGTGAGTCATTCCTGCTCATTGCTGCATCTGCTCACAGCCTGGGAACCACAGCACAGTGCTGACTGCTGCTCCCAAAATCTGAGCAAGTTATTATGCTACCTCCTGAATATAGTCCTTAGGGAAGACGCTGCCCTCACTGCTAATGGGCTGTATGTTTTAGAACAGAGACCAATTGCATCAATTTTTATAAAACTAGTAAAAGTAGGTTAACTTTTTTGCCCATTTAAAAAATATTTTATTTCCATTATTTCCCTGATATTTTTTGAAAATGAAAGTAGGTACCATATATTATAGCTGAAAAAAATCGCAACTGGCTGCAAAAGAAACTCTTAATGATTTGGATTATAGTTCATTTATCTTTGTATTTACCAAAAATGACTGCTACAGAATAGGGGTCCAGTAAATGTCTGTCAAATGACTTAGAGCCTCGTAATCTTTAACCTATGTGGCATCATAATTTGCCAGCCCTGTTAGAATAACTTGATCCTCTATAACCTTGGTACTCAAAGTGTGGTCCTTGATCATTATCAGAAGTTGTTAGAAATACAGACCCGCAAGACCTACTCCTGGAATCTGCATTCCAACACGAGCCCCAGGTTTTTCATATGTGAAAATACTGCTTCTCTATGTATCTATTCCTGTATTAGGATGGTCAGGCTTTGTTTTCCTAAGTTGTTTCTCTATGAATGTATCTCTCAATTCTATGTTGATTCCTGTGGGATTTTTCATTGAAAAAGGCAGAAAGGGGGCACTTGGGTGGCTCAGTTGAGTGTGTCTGCCTTTGGTTGAGTGTCTGCCTTTGGCTCCGGTCATGATCCCAGGGTTCTGGGATCAAGTCCTGCATTGGGCTCCTTGCAGGGAGCCTGCTTCTCCCTCTGCCTATGTCTCTGTCTCTCTCTGTGTGTCTCTCATTAATAAATAAATAAAATTGTTTTTAAGAAAGGGGGACAGAAAGGACCTGTTTATATCTACTACCTGTAGACACAAACATACCTATTCTTTATCCTTTATGTAATTACCTTTTTTTTTTCAAGTTTTATTTACTTACTTGAGAGAGAGAGAGAGAGAGAGAGAGAAGGAGAGAGAGAGATTGAGAGAGCAGGGTGGGAGAGAGGGAAAGAGGGAGAGAGTCTTAAGCTGAGTGCAGAGTCCAAGGTGGGGCTCAATCTCAAAGATTGGGACCTGAGTCAAAACCAAGAGGTGTGTACACCTTTGACTGCACCAGCAAGGCACCTCTAGGACCGACTTTTCTTAAAGGATGTGTATTTACCTCATTGGAAGGATAAGAAAAGTAATTAGTGCCCATAGTTTCTTGATTCTCATGTCATTAGCTGAATTTTTATACTTGTGGGTAGTTTTAGAATATGTATTATTGCTAAATAAAATACGTATTACTTGTTTTAAAAAAAGAGATATCTTTAGTATATTTTAACAAATTAAATTGAATATCTATTTAAGATTGTAGTGAGTTCAGTGGTGACCTATCCAGACATATGTCTAAAATACTCAAAATGTAACTTGTTTGGAAATACGTAGATATATTTAGGATAAGAATCTCCAGATGAGATTATTTAAGATTAGACAGGGTGCTGAGTCTAATGAGGAATGCATTTGTAAAAGAAAACAGCGAGAGACAAAGGGAAGAAGGTCATGTAAAGAAGGAAGCAGAGATTAAAATGATGTCTCTGTAAAACCAAAGAATACAAGTAATTACCAGCAAGCACCAGAGTTGGAAGAAGCTGGAAAGGATTCTCCTAGGGCCTTTGGAGCTTTGCTGGCACCTGGATTTTTGACTTCTGACCTTCAGAACTATGAAAAAATAACTTTCTGTTGTTTTAGCTACTAAGTTTTGTGATAAACAATTACAGGAACTATGGGAAGTTGATATAATAGGCTAAATAAATTAATTGTTTGGTGATATACTGACTGAGTGGCTTTGACATTACAACCCCCCACCCAGTGTATAACACCTCTACTTCTATATCATCTTCTGATTCTATTTCTGCACTTGCAGAGGCACACATATATGCACAGGAGGCAGGATACATGCACAGGTGGATAAATCTGGATGAAACAATAATAGTGAACAAGAAATGATACTGACAAGAATGGGAAAATTGGCAGGGAAAGAGAAAGGCAAAGTAAGATTTTTAAGCATCTTCTGAAACTGTAAGGCAGAAATGTAAAAGAAACAAAGATCTAGAACAACTGAGTTTATTAAGGGCCATAACCTTTGGCTGGTGATATTCCTATTATATAAAGAAATTATTAAATAGCCTTTACGCTCTAATTCAACAATCACAGTTTAACAGGGGGTGCAGGGGTGAGGTTTGGGGTTCTTACAGTTGTAACATTGTGTTCTGTTATCTCTGGATTGACAGTGGTGTGTGTGAGTGCATTGCATGGGTGTGTGTGGCTAATAGGCAGGGTTTAGAAACACACTCTTACCTTCTAGGGAGTGTGCCCTGCTCTCTTTCACAACTAGTGTGGCTAGGACAATAGTCATTGCCCTGGTTGACTGAATACCTGTGCAGTTCATTCTATACATGCTCCAATCCCTTGCCAAAGCTGCACGATCCAAAAGGGTGTTAAAACTATTGATATATTAGGTGTGTGAAAGAAATGGGTGGTTTTTAAATAGTTTGCTCCATCTGTGTCACTAATGTGGGTCTTGCCACCTTGTAGACTCACAAATCAATATCCAAATTCAATGACAAACTCTTTCAAAAACATAAGTCATTAAGCTTTAGTGCTACTTAAGACAAGGACCTTGCCTGTGTGAGGCCATCAAACATCGATATTGACTCTCTAGGACATTTTTAAGGCTATTTATATCACAATAAAGGCGCTTTATTAGCCTCATCAATCAGAAGAGTGCAAATTCCACCCTGGAATCATCTCTGCCTGAGCCTGTGGAATGGGGAAGGGTGAGAAATTATGGGATGCATTATCTTCAATCTCATTTGAAACATCTTAATTGAAACAACGAACAAGCACAGTTTATTGCTTATAAAATAAATGAAGGAGGTACCACTATTGTAATAATGAAAGTTTAGGCTTGTGGTTGTTTTTCCTCTTCTTGACAGAGTTGGTGATTAGCCAGCAGAGTGATTCCTGGTTTCTGTAGTTAGAGACACGGGGCATCTGTCATTTGACCAAGATGAATGCCCTGGCCATGCAGAGGGCTGCACGTGGCTTGCAGCACAGGCCTAGACTGGTGGTTCCTGTCATCCATGAGTTGGCAAGTAACACCACCTTTCACTGCATCGGGGAAATTCTATCCCAGAATAGTTAACAGTCCAGTGCCAGGAGTCAGACAAGATTGGGTTCAAATTCTGTTTGACCTAGTTTAGTTGAATTTTGCTCATGAAAAACAAGAGACCTGCATCTTAGGGTTGCTGTAAGAATTAACGTAGATAATACCCTGTGCATAGGAAGCACAGGAAATGCTCTCCAGTAATGATATTTGATGTGACAGGTCTTCACCTCTGTTTGGGTAGCTAGGACAGGTAGGAAAATATATAAATGGTGGTGATGTTTGTGAGATGAAAGGCACCAGTTTTAATGTCATTCAGAGTTGGATTTGAATCCTAGCTCTGCCATACATGCACTGTGAATTCTTGGCTTGTAAACTTACTTTCTCTGGGTTTTAGTTCCCTAAGTTGTAAATGGGTTATGAAAATAATAATGCCGCCCTGTCAAAGTTGTTGTGAAGACCAAATGAAAAATGCATGTTGGTAATAATGTATGTTGAGTGCTTTCTATATGCCTTTAGTGCCATAAATGTTCCATAAATAACCTTTGGTTATGATTTATGGTTCCATGCACCATAAATGTTCCATAAATAACCTTTTTATATGATTATTGAGAGTCTGGAAAAATTTTAGAAAGAAATATCTATGTGCATGCCCGGAGAATTATTTAATTTCATAGATTTTATACATTTACTTAACAAATATTTACTGAGTGATTCTTACAGCTGGAAGATGGATACAGAGGAGAACAAGACAGTAAATTCTCTGCTTATGGATCTTATAATCTGCATGGGGAAGATGGACTTGTGCCCTTATGAAATAACTAACAGAGGGTGATGTGAAGGAGAGTGATGGGGAATGGGAAAAGGTGATTGGTCATCACTGTCCCCTCTCCAGTTATGCATTTGGACTACAAAAGAGTAAGCAATGAAAATATAGGAGGGGAAGATGAATACATTTTAAGCCAAAGTTGAAGTTAACATTACAGGATAACTCAAGAAAGTATATTTGGAGAGGCATGTACCCTAGGGCCTAAATGAACCATGAAATAGTTCACTGAATCACACCAAGGCATTAATTATTACTTAATTGAAATTTTTGTTGTTGTTTTCTGGTTGAAGAGAAATAAAAGTGCTAAACTACTGTAGGAGATGTAGGGGAGACAACTGAGGGAGTAAAGGAAAGAGGAAGAAAAGGGGGCAATTGTAGAAATACCAAATGATAGAAAATATGGCCTGTGGGCTTTTTTCTCTTAAAAATTTAGGGACCTTTTTTAAGTCATTAGATGTTCATGAGAAACACATTATGCACTGGAAGATTATATTCTTCTTTTTTGTTCAAGTCTTTATAGTCCCTATTTCACAAAAGAAATATGAACAACTGTGTCTTATTACAAATAATCCATCAGGTGTGCAGCAGTGAGGTGAAGACAGTGTGACCTTTTGCATTCGTTTTATCCTGATCCTTATTGCCAAGTGGTGCTGGTTAGGGCTTATCACAGCTACTGGGTGTCCTGTGAGGAATGATATGTGTTAGCAGGTTAAAGATGCTTGCCTGTCAAAGCCCCTAGGGACATTAATACTGAGGCATTTGGACTATTTTTTTTATTATTATTATATAGTTCTATTGGTAACTTGCTATTGAGCTGCAAAGGATTAGAGCAGCAGTTCTTGATGTATGAGCAACAGTTGTTCAAAGGGATTCTTGGGCTTGAAAATGTAGGAGCTACTTGTATAGGACTCAATCTCTGTCTGCCTGTTTGACGTTGTTTATAGGGTGGGTTTATACTTACGGATAGAATACTCGACTTAAACTGGCTTCAGCAATGAGGGAGTTTATTGGTTCACAAAAGTGAAAAACACAGGGGAAGGCCTAGCCACAATTATCGGTTGACTACTTTTTCTATGCCTTGCTTCACTTATTTCCCTATTAGCTGGATTCCTGAATGGGTTTTCTTCTCATGGTCATAAGATGTAGAGCACCAGACTTTGTATCCCCTCTACATGTTGAATCTCTTGGGGGAAGAGCAAACCTCTCCTTCCCAGAAATCGATTAAAATCTTAAACCACCTCATTCTATTTTACCGGTTCTAACTGGCTCACATTTCTATCTCTGAACCAATAACAGATCCAGTGCTTGATTTAGCCCTTAGTACCATCCCTACTGTTAGCAAGACGGTCTCAGCTAACCTACGAAGGTGGAAAGATGAACGTGTGTATCTTTAAATGGATCCTTAAGTAAAGTGAGTGAAGCCTGAGTGGCTAAAGAACAATACGTGCTCGTTAAAACAAGATTGACTGAAAGAAGTAGAGGGATTTGAAGAGAAAAAGAGAAGGATGATGGAGAAGAGGAAAGGAGAGAGAGTATTTATGCAGATATGATCTGCACTTAGAAATATGTTTAGAATTTCTAGGTAGGTAAGTAATTTTTTTAATTCATGCGGAGGAATCTGTGACTATACTGTATTTTGTTTAAAAATTTATATTAACAGGGATCCCTGGGTGGCTCAGCGGTTTAGCGCCTGCCTTTGGCCCAGGACGCGATCCTGGAGCCCGAGGATCGAGTCCCACGTCAGGCTCCCGACATGGAGCCTGCTTCTCCCTCCTCCTGTGTCTCTGCCTCTCTCTCTCTCTCTCTCTCTGTCTATCATAAATATATAAATAAATAAATCTTTAAAAACTTATATTAACAAAATGTTTTAAAAAGAGGGACAGTGAAAATAAAAAAGTAAGGATAAGAATAAAATATTTTTGAGGTTCATCATTATCATGAAAAAGATGCCCCTGTTCAAATTGTATTCTCAACATACTCAACAATGCATAGAAAAAAATACAAATGTCTCTTTTCACAGCTCTGAAGCCTTATCTTTAAAATGACACCATTTGTAGTCCATGTTTTAGGCTTACTTTTGTTTTCAATCAGGCATTAGATGAATCAACTGTTGGAAAGGACAAACCAGCTCATGTTAGAACTTTTGCTACCTACATTTGTACCTGCTTAGTTGAGCTTTAGTCAGCCCAAGTAGTCTATGCATATGCTGATAACGTTGGCTTTCACGTACTAAGTCACCCTACCAGCTTGTAGACTCTTGATCAGCCAAATAGCCTTCCAAGGGATTCCGTGGAACTAGACAACAGTTTTATAAATAAGAGAAACAGGAAGCAAGGTGGGGAGGCGGCCGTGGCAGATGTATGAAATCAAGGAAAAAAGAAAGTGGGTAGATAGAGCAGCCATGAGATGGGCTAGAAAGCATGTTTTTTGGCAGAGTTACTCAGAGCATTTGTCTCCTTAAAGTATCGCCCTTGAAACCACTGAGAGTGTCCCCTGATGTGCTTGGGAAAACCTGTTCATCTTTATGTTTGGACTCGGCAAAAAAGAATCTTGGGCTGCTGTTTTGGGGTCGGTGTCCAGAAAACAGTGAATATTGAAAGTGAGATTGATATCCCAATTCCTCTAATCATCCCCCCACATGAACACATCGAATCTAGAGTCCAGAGCATCTCTCAAGGCTTTACTTTCTACTAGGCTGACCTCATGAAAGAGATATCATATCCCTGCAGGGCTATATGCATCCCTAGGGCCATTCAGGCAGAAAAAGTAGCATCTCCATGGAAACCTTGCATATGCTCACGTGTGCACATCCTCACCTGGCTTTTATCCTTCTAGTGACCAAGCCAAATGAGGCAATTTGTGTTGTGGCCACTGGACGGATGCAGGGCTTGCTTCGTTAACACCATATCGTGTTAGCAGAATAATAGGGAGAGGGGTTTTGGCTTCCTTTAGGGAAAGTGATTTTCTACTGGGCCCTCGCCAAAGGTCGTACTGACTATGTTTGGAGACAAGCTGGGCCATACCCTTCACATAGCTGCTGTGTGCTTTGTGGCCAGAGTTCCTTTTTGTAAATAAAATCCAATATATCAGAGACCTACTTACCTTGGGAAAGGGGGATGCTATTTACCCAAGGTAGGAAATTGGCACTATATTATCAGAGGGTATTTTCTGAGCAAATATTTAATCAGAACCTCTCTTGTTTGTCTTTTTTGGCCTGAGGATGTTCTGTGAAGTGCAATGCAGTTCCACTCTTATGTTCATGATTTACTCAGAGCTTTGCCATAAGCTGTTGTGTATGCAAAAGGAAAGTTCAGTATTTTTAATTATATTGTGTGACTAGGCTGTTATCTGACACTCCTCTGTGTTGCCAAATAAATTTTTATCAGTATTTCTCATTGCCAACTATCAAGGTCTTGTGAATCCATATTTTGTTAAGTTTTTTTTTTTTTTCAAGGGATATCATGGATGTAATATAATCACATAGTCTTACACACTCTTGCTGTACCTTGGACACCTATGAACCTATTGAATCCATTCTCTTTATGATTTTTTAAAATTATTTTTCAGTAGCCTGAACATTTGTTTTTGACAAATACCCAGGAATGTTGTCACATTGCTGAAAGGTTTTTAGTTAACTCAGGTGACACATGATTGGCATTGAGCAAAAATATTAGTGACTTGTTTTAATGTTCTTTTTCTTTGTGGAGGTCACATGAAAGTGTGAATTAAAAATGTCCCTCTTTTCTGCATTGTGTTCTTATTCTACTTCTTAATCTTAGTTAATGAAGTACATAGCCTGGATCATTTCTCTAACTCTTCTAACCAAACAGTGTGAGTAGTATCTTATTCAATTATAGTGATGGGACAGACCTCACATATAGTGATAATGATCACTTAAATGAGGTTGTTTTTTGTAATATTGAAATGATGTCCCACTGTGCAATCCACATAGGTGGCAGCACAGCTGTTTCCTAAATTTTGTCTATTATATCCTGTGATACAGACCACAGTACAATTATGGGAGGTATGGCTGTGAGAATGTGCTCTGAGGGTAAATAATATGAATAAATCCAGTTAATGTCTCATCCATGGACATGGTGGAAATGTGTGTATTCACTAAAGGACAGTGGGGAGAAACTGCTCTACCGATTTCCAGAAACATCATGTAGTGGGAAAGAAGTAAGGCTTTGAAGCCAGAAACTCAGGTATATGAATTTCACTATATCTTCTATCCAGCTACATGAAATTGGCCAAGTTCTCTGAGCATCTGCATAGTTTTCATGGGAGAAATAAATGAAGGAATGTCTATAAAAAGGGGTCTGATTGGCCATAATTATTCAATCAATAGGATGCTTCTTCCACTATGCTATGATCTTGTCAGGGCATCTATTATATCTTTACTCCTGATATCCACCAAACTTAGGGCATTCCCTGAAACATAAAGAACATTCCATAAATGTTTATTAAATGACTGTTAACCTTTGATAGATGCAGACGATCACACCAGAGATTCTAATTAAAAACTAAAATGAGCCAATTAAATACCCCAAGGACCTGGATCGCCTTGTACCCCAAGGACCTGGTAAGAGCAACTGCCCTAATTGTGATCATGAAAATAAAATTAAGATTTGAGGAACCTGTTGAACAATCGACAGTAAATCTTTGAAACTTCTATTAGAGATCGTAAACAGTGGATCCCTGGGTGGCGCAGCGGTTTGGCGCCTGCCTTTGGCCCAGGGCGCAATCCTGGAGACCCGGGATCGAATCCCACATCGGGCTCCCAGCACATGGAGCCGCTTCTCCCTCTGCCTGTGTCTCTGCCTCTCTCTCTGTGTGTGTGACTATCATAAATAAATAAAAATTAAAAAAAAAGAGATGGTAAACAGTATGATGTATGAATTTGATCCTTAACAATATAGTTTTAGAGGAAATACATGTTGTTTAAAATCAATCATCCTAATAAATAAAAAACAACAATAAAGAAATATTTCATTTTTTAGTTTGTTTCCATCATAAAGTCAAAGGGTTTCACTATTTGCCTCATGAGCTGCTGTCTCTACAAAAAAATATTCACAAACACTGAAAAGAAAATATTTGCCTATTCAGCATTTAGACTGTCTAGAGACACTAACTCCCACTTAGTGAGAAGGTGTATTAAAGGAACTTTTTCCCCTCAAGTTTTATTTTTAAATATGATTATTTTTGTACTTGTGAATTTGCACATCTCCTGAAAATGGTTTTAAGACTTGCAAATGTATCCTGATAGTATTAATTTGAACATGTGTTTCTCTTCTTTTTCTGCCTTTTTTCCACCTGTTGAAAAAAAGAACATTAGTTGAATCCTACTTGACTAAGGTGGAGTTCATAGATGCAAAGGAATGAGAAGGATATATCTATCTCTTCTGACCAGTGCACACATGTCACTTGGATGTGATTATCCACAGCCACAGGAAATAGTTCAAACAATCATAACAGCCACTATATGATTCAACATAAAAATCAAACATGTTTGATATGCAAATTAATTGAATTTCCATGTGGTAAATTAAATAATAAAAGCATATGAATTTTTCATTTTATTAGCAGGCAGTTCCTAGCAAATATTGGAGATGCCTGATGTATCATTTTAGTTATTCCTGATCAATGAATCAAAATACATGAATCCAGACATCTGAGAAGTTTACAGAAGTGACTAGTTAAGGCCTAAACCAGCAATTCTCATTCTACCTAGATTTCTATTTCACCGAATGCCTTGAATGTCCCCAAAGCAAGAATAAGGATCCAGAAAAATCTCAGGTATAAGTAGTAGGATTTATTGACAGATTTTTATCATCTCTCCAGCTAAATTCTTAACCTCTTAAGGGATAGATCAAAATCCTATTCATATCTGCAAGCACCCAACATAGTGCTCTGACTCTTGACTTGAATGCTTGACAAGTATAAATGAAGACATAATCCATGATACTATTTTCTATTATTCAATAGAACTTGAATCAACCCTGCCTTATTTCCAAGAGAAATTTTGCAGAGGGATTGATGTCCTTTGGGCATGTCCCAATGATAATGCTCTTGAGAGGGACTTGTCTTGAATGTTCTGCCTCCATAGGTCCTCAGATTTCACCAGTTACATTGAGGCAACTAGAAAGGTCATGATTCATATTGATTGGCTAAGATTCAAGTTGGCTTTTCACATTGCCAAACAGAAAATCTGGATGTGTTAGCTGTATGTTTGAGTTTCCTTTTTTTTTGTTAGATTTTTCATTTCAAATAGAAGCTTCAGATCAATATATTCAAAGTTCAGAGCCATGTTTACTTCAGTTTCTCAATCCTCCAGCCCCTCAATCCAAAAGACAAAATAAAACAACAAAACAAAAACAAAACCCACAAAAATTTCCTTTCTCTTCATCCATGGTATCTACAGAAGAAACCTGCCTGCAAATGGATAGAAAATGCTGTAACATGGAGTTAGAGAGTCAGGGTACAGATTCTATTATCCATATTCTCCCCGCAGTTGTAAATCTCTTAGTGTATGAAAGAATATCGTTTAGTGTGTGAAATAGTGTGTGAAAGAAGAACAATGGGTTCACACACAATAGTGTGTGAAAGAAGAACAATGAGTTCAGGTACAACCATAGATCCTAATTCCTTCTTACTGTCTTTTCTCTTTTGGTTACTAATTATAAATCATTTCCAGTTTTCATTGTTGCCAGAAAAAATACCATCAAGTACACTCTTCCAAGTTTTGTTATTGTTGTTGCTATTGTTATTGTTGTTTTTCTTAGACTGCCCTAGTTTATAAAGCTTATTATGAGTAGTGGATTGAAGGTGAGTTCAAAGCATAACTCCTAGGAACTAATGTACACAATACTTCTCCATTTCATTGTTTTCCCAACTAAAATAGAGCAACAAATAAATATGGTCAGTCTGTGGGAAGCCAATTCTATTGAGTATAGGATAGTCTCGTTGAGAGGAGTGAAAGAAAAGGTTTGTGGAGGGTATTTGAAAAGCAGAGAAGAGAATCAAGGCAGTGAAGGAGGATAAATGAAGGGGAGAATGCCCCTGGTTGAAAATTCAACCAAGAAATTAGGATAACAAGAAAGGAACATAGACACCAAGAAAAAAAAGAAAAGAAAAAAGAAAAGGAAAGAACCTGCTAAAAGAGAGAGAGAGAGAGAGAGAGAGAGAGAGAGAGAGAGGAGGGAGGGAGAAAAAATAGGAGGAAAAAAGGAAACTGCAGTAAGTAATTAACAACTATGAAAGGGAGGGAAGTAAAGAAAGGAAACGCAAATAGAATATCCCAAAAGATAGGTATCTCTCGATTATTGTTGGGGAAAAATACATAGGAAACAAATGAAGTCTCATTTTGTTCTCATAAAAGCTTCATTATATGATGATATTTCAGAGCTGGCTTTAGATATGGAAATGAGTTTGTCACTGTCTTGCTCCCTATAACAGAAGCCATTCTCTGCTTTCAAGTGGGAAAGAGACAACAGGAGCTAGGACATCATACACAATGGGAGCACATCAGGCTAAGCCAGAGGTCCCTGGGAAATAAATGACCCTGAAGTGCTACAGGGAGGAATTTCTTTTTCTAACTCTCTCCTTTTGAAACTCAAAATATCAGCATCCTTGCAGACACTGCTATCTGATTTGCACTCCCCAAATTAGCAAAAGCCAGTCAGTTTTTTTGCTGTGCAAAATTCAGAATGGAGTTTTCAAATGAAAACAATAATGGTTCGTATGTGTAAAATGAATGTTTTTGTAAAACTTCCTAATATTTATGAACCCAATTGTATTTTCTTCTTTGAGTATGCGCATGACTATCCGCATGTCTTCAAGCAGTCTCTAACTGCTATAAACAACTCCGTGTCTTTACTTATTAGCTCCTAACTCCACGCATTCTGTAGTTTGAATGGAGAATATTTACTATCTGTTTTATTTCCCTCACGTTTTTACATTCCATTTTTGTGTTTTCAGATCTCTCTTGTCCAGAAACTTGTACACAAGTGTAATATGCTTTTATAAATATGGTTAGTGGTAAATAGACTCTAAAATGTTTTCAGAGTTATTTACATCTTAATTAACTTAAAATGCTTAAATGTTAAGGATATATATTTAGATTTGTTTTTTTTTTTTTTTCCAAATGATTTAATCTGAATAAGCTTTTCAAGGCTTGAGACAAAGACTGCACCTGAATGGCTTCCTAAAAACTGGATTGGTTTGAGAATATAATACTCTGGTATAACTCTAGAGCAACTCAGAGGCTTTAGAACTCATAAATAATGATCATGAGTGAGAAGCAATGATGTCTTTGATTATCTTAGGGTATGAAAGTGGTAGGTCGGGCAGCCCGGGTGGCTCAGCGGTTTAGTACCGCCTTGAGCCCAGGTCCTGATCCTGGAGACCTGGGATTGAGTCCCACGTGGAGCTCCCTGCATGGAGCCTGCTTCTCCCTCTGCCTGTGTCTCTGCCTCTCTCCCTCTCCCTCTCCCTTTCCCTCCCTCCCTCCCTCTCTCTCTCTCTCTCTTTCTCTCATGAATAAATAAATAGAATCTTTAAAAAAAAAAAGTGGTAGGTCTTCTATTCAAACCATAAAAGTTTCAGTGATAAGGAAGCTTTTAGGGTCTTTCTTCATTCAAGTTGCTCATATACTTCTCATTTTTGAACATCAGTGGACAATACTGAGTAATAGGATTATTCTTTCTGGATGAAAAGTTAGTCTTCCTCCAAACGTTTGAAAAAATTTCATATTTGTCTATTTTATACATGGTGGTCCAACTGTGTTAGGTAGTAAGGAATCTTTGCCCTATAGTTATATCCTTTTTAAAAATCATTTTTTATTTTAATTCAGTTATTGTTAAAATACAGTATTATGTTAGTTTCAGGTATACAATATAGTGGTTCAACACTTCTATGCATTATTCAGTGATCATCATGGTAATTGTATTTAATCTCCATCACTTATATCACCCATCTCCACTCTCACTTCTCTGGTAACAAAACCCATAGTTTTATTCTTACAGTTTCTAAGTGTGTAGGTCTTGTTCTCATATCCTTCTAAGAAAGAAGGCATGTGACCCCTTAATGAGTAGACGTTTTCTCAAATCACACTTTATATTATCTGACTTAAGTCGTCTCAAAATTTATGGGACTGTTGTCCAGCATCGGAGTTAAGGTGTTTAGGACATACTCCAAAGATGGGTGGGGTAAACTAGACTAATATCTGCTATGCTAACAAAGTTTCAGGGCAAATTGAGATTTTTCTTCTTTTTTCCATTAATCAGACCTGCTATCCTGGGTACACGTATTCATTTAAAATAAAAACATAATCCAGTAAAACACTTTTGATTCACAATGGTTTTAATGAGAGGTGAAGAAGAGAGTGTAGCAATTAAAGCAGAATGGCTTTTGTTCTTCAAGTTCCATGGTAAATTAATAATTGTTATTACTCTTTCAATTTTCCTCCACATCATAATATTTCCCATGTGTTATAGCTTTGCCTATTATTGGAATGTCATTGAAGTTCAAAAAATGTAGACTTTCCTTGCTATTTCTATATGCTTTGTCAGAGTTGCAAGCTAAATTTAGAATATATGCAGAGGGTAAATATACTATATCTCTGAGAAAAATGCTTCAGCTATGGCCTATGTCGGAAGGAGGTGTCATGAGCTACTTTCTCAAAGCATCTGTTAAGACACAATCACTCATACCCAAATGAAGGCAGCTCACTTTACCTTTTGTTATAACTATGTATAAATGGTCTGATGAGACCTGATCAAACACTAATAATTAACTGCTATTTTCCCGTTATTGATTTTAGCATGGGAATTGCTTTTGTAATTTTTTACTAAATTTTCACAACAAGTGAGCTATTTTGGCTTCTCTGCTTTGGAAAGTAACCCAGGAAAAGTCAGTCTTTCTTCAGAGTGCCTACAGTTGATATTAGTTGTTAAGTATCCTTTATTATAATAGAGTTGTTTGTTTAAAAGTCTGTCAGACCCACCAGATGCAACATTCTAAGGTCAGGGAACGTCTCCTCCATGACTCTCATGGCTACAATAGGTCAGCAGGAACCAATTATATGTGGGGATGAGTAGAAGAGAAAAAAAAAAATCAGTGACCTTCCTTTGGTTAAATTTGAGACTGAGATTTGCTGTAGTAAAATGACATATTTTTAGAGTATGTTAAATGGTAGATATATCATTTATTCATTTGTTATCTGTTCATTCATTATTCAGTAAATAAAGAGCACTCAAAAAAAAAGCACTCACAAAACTTTTTTAAATCACAGGAATGTGTGGAATTCATACTTGAAGATTACTTATAGCAGAAATGACAGAAAATAAAAACATATAAATTATTAATAAAATGTAATAAATATTGAAGTGTGTAATATAGTATAGTTCTTATCATATAGAAATATAAAGAGAATACCTAAATGTCTCTTTCAGATTAGGGCATCAGGGAAGACGAAGACCTCCCTGTTAGGGTGACATTTGAACTAAGCTCTAAAAAACAAAAGGAGCCAGCTGTATGAAGATCAGAAGAGCATTCTTGAAAAAAATAAATGAAAACTATCCATTTACCCACTACTTGGTAATCATCAAAATTAATATTTTAATAAACCCTTTATATGTGTGAGTGTCTCTGTAGGTATGTATGTGTATGCATAAATGGGTTTTTCTATAGAGCATATTTGCTTTATTCATTCAAGAATATATTATGAATATTTTTCCAGCCCACTAAATTTATTTCTACAATCTACATCTGAATGACAGCATAGAATTCAAGTAGTAGCATTTAATCTGCTATTTCCACATTTATCTTATTTCTAATGTTTTGATATTTTAATTTTTATATTTGCACAGGGGGTATATCGAAATCATGAAAAGTTCAGGCTTTGAAAGCAGCCTGTCTGAATTTTGACCTGGCAGTGCCATTTAAGGTCATACAGCTTAGGCAAATTGCTTCCCCTATCAGTTTTGTCATCTCTAATGCCATCCTAATAATGGGACCTACTCCATAGCATTGCTGGCAAAAGTTTTATTGAGATTATACTCATATTGTATTGACTACTTAGCACCACCCGAGACTACCATTTATAGGTATTAGAGAACAGGGCAGAGAATGAAGTATGCCGTGCAAACCAAACATTGTCGATTATTATCCTAATTGTGGATTCATTTTTAAAAAATCTGTAAGAAAGTTTAGATAAAGTCAAAATTGTGTGGATTAAAAAAAGTGCATGATACCCCCCAGGAACTGACTCAAGAATAAATAAATTTTCATGACTGGTGAAGTTTACAGTTGTTTTTCCTTGGAAGGTCAGAAAAGTGGCAGACTTGTTTTTGGGTCCAATATTTGTACATTGACAAAGTACTTATCTTTTACTCACTGAGGTCTCAATGCTAAACAAGAATGCAATATTTCAGTTTTTAGCTCTAGGTCTTACAGTAAGCAACTATTATTGGGTGAAAAGGTCTGCAGAAAGGCCAGTGAGTTCAAGTAATGAGGAAAGTGCACACAAATGAAACGTGATTGGGATGAAAAATTTGAAGATGTTGTGACCTTCATGACTCTAGGTCATCACATTGCCCCTAGCTCGAGGGTTCTTAACCTAAATTCCCATAATGGGCTTCATGGAATCTTTCATCCACCTGAAATTGTTGATATTCTGTAATCAGAAGGTCACTTGATGAGCATACAATTAAAGTAAAGGGAGTTAGCAAGAATATCTAAATGGCTCCCAACCTCAAGTTATGATGATAGCCTGATACATCCATCACATTTAGCTTTTGTTTTGTTTGTTTTTGTTTTCTGTTTTCTAATCTCAGGGTCCAGGGAAAGCTTAAAAAAGTCTGTGATAATCTTAAAACCCCTGAGCCCAAAAGAAAACTTTGCATGTATGTATATTTGGATCTTTTCTAAGTAGAAGTTAAATAGCCTTGGTCAAATTTTCAAAAGTGTCTGGGAACCAAAACTGGTTACCAAGGGCCATTCATCTAGCCTGCTGGATTGCTCCAGAAGCTGGCCTCAGCCTCGTGAACCTCGCTTTGGTGACTGTCCTTACACTTTTAGGAAGCTTGTATCCCTGACTTCTGCTCCAAGTAAAGAGTTACTAAGCTTCTGTGTTGTCTCAGAGTCTCACTCATGAACATCTGTCTCCTAGAGACTGGTTTCCCCCATTTGCTGCTAGAATTTCCTACCTGCAAAAATGTTCTTCTCCTTCATTCTTTTCTTTTTTCTCTCTTATTTTCTGTTCTGCTTGTTTTCACTTCTATTGACTACAGTGCAGAACCTACTTAGATTGAGATTGTGTATTCTTAGAGATTTTGCCAACAAGTAATATACGTTTGTTCAGGCATGTTTTTATTTCTTACTCCATAAAACAGTCCACACCATCCACTATTTCTCTGGCTGAGTTAATTTCTTTCTCATTTAGGCTACTAGCATACCCTGTTCTTCTATTATAACACAAATTTATTTGAAAGTTCTTAATCTATGCAGAGGATTTGTAAGCTCCTTTAAAGAGTGTGTCATTTTGTTTCTCCATCCTGAGCACCCCAAAGTCATACCTAAAATACTGTATTATCTGGGTTGCCTTCTTTTTTTTAAGATTTTATTTATTTATTCATGGGAGACACAGAAAGAAAAGCAGAGATATAGGCAGAGGGAGAAGCAGGATCCCTTTGGAAAGCCCAATGTGGACTCAATCCCAGGACCCCGGGACCACGACCTGAGCTGAAGGCAGATGCTCAACCACTGAGCCACCCAAGTTCTCCTATCTAGGTTGCCTTCTGAGACAGCTTTATAAGGGTGTCTTTGACAGTGTTGTATGAAACATTACATGGGGGATCCCTGGGTGGCTCAGCGGTTTAGCACCTGCCTTTGGCCCAGGGCGCGATCCTGGAGTCCCGGGATCGAGTCCCACATCAGGCTCCCGGCATGGAGCCTGCTTCTCCCTCCCTCTGTGTCTCTGCCTCTCTCTCTCTCTCTCTCTCTCATAAATAAATAAATAAATAAATAAATAAATAAATCTTTAAAAAAAAGAAACATTACATGGCCTCCTTTTTGTAAAGGTAAAGAAACTGTTCTTAGCCAACATGACTTATGTAAATGATTGTGTATCTATCCATTTTTTGCACTAACTACCAAGAGCCACATTTATGATACCCCTATCATTAATGTGCAGGAGTCACAGTACGTATTGTGTTCTAACTCAACATTTGTTTTATTTTATCTTTCTTGTCATTTTCCCTTTGCTTTGATTCCCTTGCCTCTTTTAGTAAATATAACTTTCATGCATAGTTAAACCATTTTAAACCAGTTTGGTGTAGTTTATAAGATATGATGCACATACACACAAGAATGGAGTTATATAACAATTTCTAGTCCCGGCCATTTATCTTATGGATGGAATCTATTTCCCACTGAAATGAATGCATGCAGGTACATATTACACACACTTTGTTTTGTTTTGTTTTCTTAAAAGCTGGCCAGCCTCTCACATTATATCCTATGTTTTTATTCAACTGGTAGGTTGACCTGAGCTCCTAGCTCTTTCTTTACGTAGGATAACTCAACTTATTGCTACCAAGCCGTGACTTTGACAAAATTGTTATGCAAATAGTACCTCTACAATAGAAGTAAAATGTGAAATAGCATTTTACAATGCCAGAATATATAGTGCTATAATCCATTACTAAACATCCTTGCTATACAAGTTTGTGGTCCTTATACCAGCCAAGACTCAGCCCTACCCAGACTTACTGAATCAGAATCTACATTTTAAGAGATCCCTAGGGCATCTGTATGCACATAAAATTTTGAAACACATGGATCTGTATGATCTTATGGATGAAAAAAATTCCATTTTTTTAAAAATTCCATTTTAAATGTTGAAAGTACCAACTTTATAATTGATGTAGGATGGAAGTTTAGTGTAATGTAAAAAATAAAAATTAACTTGGATTTAGATTTGAGTCCTGACTCTGTTTCCTATTTTCATTTATAGAAACTCAAATTAACTCCTACTCTCTATCAAGCATGTGTGTGGGTGATGGGGATACGAAGATAAGTAAGACAGAGCCTCTGGTCTCACAGAGCTAACTCTGTAATCCTAAACAAATCTGTGAAAAAATAATGGATTGAACACACACATACTTTTTGCTCTCCCCAATTATGTGATACCTACTGGTAAAGGAACTTTTTTCCCCAAAGATATACATACAAGGGGAGGTGGGGAGAACAAGACAAGAGAGCGCAGCAAAAGCAATTTTGGAAGCTGTAAAACACATGGATGAGTAAAACTGATTTAGCAAACATGGAAATGCTGAAGCCCAAGCCAGTAACAAGGAGAGCTGAAAACCAAACTAGTTCTTCCTACCAACTGTTCAGGAATTGGCAGTACCACATAACTTTGGAAGTTGGGGAAAGATCAAGATTGGGGTGGGGAGCAACTAAAATAAGAGAATCTGTTTGAATGATGCTTACAAGTGAATTAAATCTCTAAATCTATTCTCTCCATGCCCCTGGTTGATTTTTCTTAGCTAAACCGAGCAACATAATTTAGATTCATTCTCCTGGAGAAAGTGAGAGTGTTTCTGTACAGGGAATACCAGTCACAGTTAAGAGTGGGGTACATGACATTTGTATAGTAAATGTGAAGTCTCCCACCCCAGCAATAATTTTCCACTGAGATTCCCAACTATTGGCAGCCAGAGTTTACCTTTTATACAGAATATTGTATGACTTTCCTGAGGACCGTCATTAATTCAAAAGAAAGAATCTAGTGAAAGGAGGGAAGGCATCATAAAATAAATATCTCTGGGTCCATACTGATATAAACAAGTGATTAAGCAAAAGAATAAATGTGGTAAGAGACAAATCTTCCATGCAGAAGAATTCCAAATAATCTATGTAGATATTGTTCCTTCCAGAACAAGGAGCATAACTCCCCACTCTTTAAATGTAGGCTATTCATAGTGATTCCATTTCAAAGAGGACAGTATGAAAAAGCAGGAGAATATGAGTAACTATACAGGAGAGAAACCTGACAAATGTTTCAGGAAGATGATCAAGGTCTGTGTCAACAATAACAAGTCATATTCATAGTAAAACCCTTCATAATAAGAGGTGATGAATATGGCACTTACCTCTGTGGTTTCCTCCCTAAGACTCCTAACTCCAGTCTAATTATAAGAAAAACATCAGACAAATTGTATTAGAGGATCTGTAAAATACCAGACCACTATTCCTCAAAACTATCAAAGTCATCAAAAAAAAGGAAAATCTGAAAAAAAAGTCACAACCAAGAGGAACCTAAGGACATGTGACAACTAATGTAGAATCCTGGATGTGATCCTGGGAGAGAAAAGGGACATTAGGCAAAAATTAAGGAAATATGAATAATGTATGAACTTCAGTTAATAATAATAATGTATTAATGTCAGCTCATAAATTGTGACGAATGTACCACACTAACATAAGATGTTAATAATAGGGGGAAATTGTGTAGGGTTTATGGGAACTTCACACTACTGTCTTTGCAATTTTTCTATAAATCTAAAACTATTCTAAAAATAAAGGGTTTTTGTTGTTTGTTTTTTTAATAGATAAGTGGGGGGTGGGGATGAAAGGTGGAAAGATTCAGATTGCACAAAACGAAGTTAAAATCTGACCAGGTCGCTACGGTCTTTAGTAGATCAGTAGACCTTGAGCAAACCCGCACTTACTCCAAAGCCTCTGATGAATTTAGGCTTCGGGGGCATCTGCAGAGGCGCCCTCCGCCCTCAGCATTTGCTCATGGTCTAATCCTTGGATGACTTGCCTGCCGGCCTCCATCTGCGAGGCAGGTCCACACAAAGCCCACCGCAGACATCAGGCCCAGTCCCTTCCCGGCCCCCCACTCTCCCACTGTGCACCTGTCTGGGTCGAATTCATGACTCTCGCTGGGCTGGAGGTGTGTGCCAGGGCCTCCCAGCAAGCCCCCGAGCAGGGGCCAGGAGGTGGGGGGGAAGCTGTGCTGTTCCTCTAAGCACAGCACAGCCAGATTGTTCTGAGAGTCAAGCTCCCAGTCAAAGAGTCTCATCCATACATTAGTTTTGGGTCACCCTTTTTTTGACTATTATAACAAGTTGCATTTATTTTAATTTACCAGTATTTTTGGATATCACTTTTCCATGTTAGTACATAAAAATCTAATGTTTTGATTATCCCTTGATGCACTAAAAAATTACCCGGAACTTAGTGACTTAAACAACCACCATTTTTTTTTTTTTCTCAACATCCAGGAATTTAGACTTTAGGCTTGACTAGATGATGTAGTGTTGACAAGAGTTGTTCCATGGTAATCGGCCCACAGTTGGGCTTCACTTGATTGTTTGTCATCTTGACAGGATGGTTGGACAAATGGGCTTAGCTAGAATTTTTGGCCAGAGTACTTAATATACGTGGGCTTTCCAGCATAGTAACCTCATGGTGGTCAAACTTCTGACATGGCTCCTTGAGACAGTCTTCCATTAACTCACCTCTTAGTCACCACCTTAAGTATGAATAGTACGTGAAGATTACCAGATACCTAAAGAATGGCTGAAAGCAAAAAACCAAAATAAACAGATAATAGCAACTTGAAGAAAAGAGAGAAAACTTTTGGATGTCATTAATATTCTTGACAAGAGAAGATATTTGAAATTGAAAAGAGGTCTTAGAAATTTAAAACATGAGATAGAAAGGAAAACTCAGTAGATATTTTGAGAAAATCTCTTAGGAAGTGTAGCTAAAAAAACAAAAAAGGTGACAAACAGAAAAAGAAAAAAAAATATTGTATAACAGGACAAATCTAGGAGACCTACCATCCAAATACTAGTAATTACAAAAACAGAAAGTTGAGGCAAAGGGAGGAAATCACTAAGGAAATCATTCAATAAAAACTTCCTAAACTGAAAAATACAAATTTCAAGATTGAAATGATTGAAAGCACATGGGAAGTAGACCTACCTCAAGGCGCTTCACCTTGAAATTTCATAACACTGGGACAAACACAAGAACCAATGAACATCCAAATGGGGGGAAAAAAAGAAAGAAAGAAAAAAGAAAAAGTAAGTCACATTAAAAGGATTAGACGTTAAGTGATTTTGGACTTTTCAATAACAAAACTGAAGTTTAGAATTCAATGGAAAATATCAAAATTTGGGAAGAAAGTGATTTCCAATCTAGTATTCTCTACTCAACAAAGTTGATTTTTTTTTTATCCTCACACTTGGCTGACAGATATCCAATTCATCAAATAATTTACATGTTACATATCTTAATCAAGAAGTTATCAAAGGAAAAAAAAATAAAAAAAAAGAAGTTATCAAAGGATGTGTTCCACCAAAATGACTAAATAAATAGAAAAAAAAAAGATATAAACTAGAGAATATAAGAAAGTGAATTCAGGACAGAGGCAAAGAGAAGTAACAACCTTATAGCTCTGCAAGAAATGTAGGAAGCAAACAGTTGAGTGGACCAGATTCTATTCCCAGCTCCACCAATTATTAACTAAGATTCCTGGAGCAATATAATAGACCTATCTGTGTGACTCACTTTCCTTTTCTGTAAAATGGGGTTGGAGTATCTACTCTATGTAGGTTGTTGTGAGAGTTAAGTCATATATAAATATATTTGAGCAATACCTGGCACGTAATAGATGCTCAACAAAGATTGGCCTTTTCCATTTATTACTAAGGCCCTCCTTGCTTTATCCCCCATTCAATCCCTATTAAAAGTAACATAAATGTATACGCTTGTTTTAAGAAAAAAATAAGTCCCCCCCATGAATGCCACATTATTTCCATTTTCTCAGGCCATAAAATCTGAGCTAGACTAAAGATTCCATTTAAAGTGTTTCCAAAAACCTTTAAAACCTGCAAACAATTATGAAGAGATGAATAATAAGCAAAACAATTCCTTCCACTTCATAAAATACTATTGAAAAGCATCTACATTTGCAAGTTGTCCTGGATACTAAAAGTGGTGATATTCAACTATTAACCCAGTGGCATAAAATAAAAGGAAAACATAATAAAATGTAGGGACTCGGCACCCTGCTGCCATAATAACTAAACGGAATAGACAAAGAATGCCAAATTCCTAACTTTATCACCTACATGGAGGGATGTTCCAAAGCATATGCAGATCATCTGAGTCTAAAATCTACCTGAGGGGTTCACTTTCAGTATTTTCACTATATGGCTTATTTGGTGGGTATCACAAGATTATAAATGCTGAGAGTATTACTGTTAATGTTTTGTAAAAGCAAAGTTATTGTTTCTTTTAAATATGTGAATGTAAAAAGTGGTACTACTGCTTGCTTAAGTGTCTGATTTTATTACAATTCAGGATTTCATTATACCCAGGGATCTCTGGTTTTCTAATAGCAGACCCTTAGGCACCAGGAAAAAAAATGCATTTCTGGAATGCATATATTTTGTGAAATAAGGGATAATATAATGAACAAGTTCACACTCAAATAGGAATAACAACTTCCCTTTCTACCATCATTCTGCCATCCCATGCACTGTCCAGGATTGCTCTGGGCACTCCTCCCAGCCCATCTTTTCAAAGGGCAACCCAGCGCAGAGAACACTGTGACACATATGAAAAACAAAGGCACCAGACCATTTACCGATATGTTATTCAGGCTTGTGCAGTAAGAAGGAAGAAAGCCTGGGGTTTGATAGGGGTCGGGAGTTATCAGACTCTTGTGGAAGTAATGAGGAAAGATGAGGACGAGTCTTACCTCATACTATGTGAGGGCACTGGGGTCCCTTGCAGTTCACCATTTCCTGGAACACAGACCGTGGAGATTTCCTAACCATTCCTCCTTTCTGGGGATGCAGGATCTAAATAAGGTTTATTGTTTTCCACATGGTCTTCTATTATTTCCTTGACTTTCATCTCAACTTTCTTCATTCCATTTTTTGTAACTTGTAAATAATAGCAATAGTGATGATAAAACAACAGTAACAGTATCAGCAGTTCCATGTAACAATATTGATCATTTTCCCATATACTATTACAGGTGCTACTGTAAGGTCTTTACATGTAGTGATTAAGTCCAAACACAATCCAGTGAAAAAATAGAGACTTAAGAGAGGTGAAATAATTCGCCTAAATTATTGTAGCTGATGTGTTGTGGAGCTGAGATCTGAACTTCCTCAATCTGCTCACTCCAATTACACTACTCTGATATCAGAATCCCACACCACACAGCCACAAATGCACTTGGAGACACAGCCTGGTGTTAGATACACTGTAGGAATCACTTACAAATCCTGAGAGTGTCGGTAAGGGGGAGCCTTCGTAGCTTAGGGAAACAACTTCTCCAGCTAAGGTTTATTGTAATGAGCGCAATGAGGTACCATTAAAGTCTACTCTCCTACCTGCCATACAACACAGGTATTAATGTTGATTTTCCTAGAATTTCTATTCTATGGGAACACCTTCTAGAACTACTGGCAGGTAAGTAAGAGGAAAGTATATTATTATTCAATGAGTAGCACACTCTGCTTGTCTAGTAGAATCGTTTTTAAAAGCAGAATTCAAAGTTATGTAGATTTGTATAAGGGTGTAATTTATAAATTATAAGCTCAGTATAATTCCAATCAAGCGTAAGTGTGACTGTATGACTTTAAATATAAATCACCAGAGATAAGCATTGTTAATATTCTGATGGTTTTTGTTTTATCTATATTTTTCCAACGTTTCTGAGTTTTTGATGCAGAACAGGTACTTTTTATAATCATAAAACATACAGTGAAAACATTTCTAAATTTCTAGACTTCTCTACATCATTTACTGATCTTTCAGGTTTGCAGTTTTATAGGGACGTAGGAGAAAGGGTGTGGGACTTGAGATGAAGAGAGAGAGAGCGTGACCTAACATTTCTGAATGCAAATATTGTTATTTCTCTTTTCTGTACCTTCCACTTAATGAAAAGTCATTCTGAACATCTATTCTAGAATTTCCTTTGGCTTTTCCTATCAGCTTTTTATTTGATTTTCCAATAGTTCTGCAACATCTCTCCTCCTCTCTTTCTCTCTCCCTCTTCACTTTCTCATTTTGTTTCTCACACTGTCTCACACTGAGTTTGTGTTTGAATCTCTCTCTGCCTCACACTCATGCTTCCCTTATTTATTATTTTTTGTAGATACTTTTCTGTTCTTTTCCATCTACCCGAATATACTAAAACAAAACAAAAAGTATGTGAACACTGGAATTCCAGAAGTTTGAACTCACTAGTGCTTAAGAAAATATTTCAGAATTTCCTCTCACAGCCACATAATTGTCAAGAATATATATGTAACACGGAAACTCATATTTAAAATGTCAGTGGCTAAAGTCATGGTAGCTTTTAGGTAATGATTGATTAAAATGTAGAAATATTATTTTACTTAAATCAGTTATTGGTAAATCCAATAGATTCCAAATCCCTATTATTGAAATAGCCTCATGTGGGTAGAAGAGAAATAAAGATATAGATATTGAAGTAGATATTGTGGGGTGAGTTAGCTCAGGAAGTTGAAAGAAGATTCCCTGGAGAGACAACATAATTAACTCCCCCATCAGATCTCCTTTCAAAGCAAACTCTTTCCTGCCTTTCTTCTCAAAGTACTAACAATTACCAGGAGTTTCCAATTTTGCAGATTCCACCAAATCCAGTCCTTCCAGCTGCAGACTACCTGGGGCTGGTTCCTATGTTTCAAAAAAATCTCAAGATATTAGAATCTAAGGATCAAAAGATCCATCCATTAAAATGCTAAAGAGTAGAGATTGTAATATTTAATTGTTAAAGAAATAACTATTTTATAGATTGTGAGCCATTCTAATTCCTAGAATTTTTCTTAGTTTTCTTGTCATAGTCATTTGGAAGCTCATGTCCATCCTTAACAGCTCTCCTTTGACTTTGAGTTCTAAGGAAAGAATGTACTGGCTGTTTTAGAATGGGTAGTCCGGCTGAATTCTGTTCTCTCCCATCCTGCTCTCCAGCATACACTGAGCCCTTCCATTAAGTGCACAGATCTGCATTCTCTCTATCACCAAAGGAGTGATTGCTTTTGATCAGTTGTGATCCCAGGATCCACGTTTCTAAGGGGTATCCCTGTCCTGTTCTTGAACCCTCTTGTTAAAAACACGTACAGAGATCCAGTTTCTCTGTCAGAGCTATTCAGCCTTCCAGGTTAGAATGCAACTTTCTGTTTTGTAATCCAGCTAGGAAGTCTTATCCTTGCAAGAAAGCAGGCCTCATCAAGAGCACATGGCTTCTCTCCAGGTAAATCCCACTGAGTAATTATCTTTCACATACTGGAGGGGAGGCTGTCTTATGCCATCCAAACCCTTCTTTTCATCTCCCTATCTTTGCCTTTGAAAATTCAGGGCTAGGTAGCAGAAACAGAATGGCTTTCACATGCTGCCAACCTGTTGCTAGGGTCCTCTTTATATTGCACACATTTTAAAATAGGCAGCCAACGTATCTCCTTCATTGGAAGACTCATATCAGGAGAGTAGTTAAAAGGGAGTGAATTAATTGATAAATTAGCAGAATTAATAAAACAGAATTAAAAAACCAATAGCTGGGCAGCCCGGGTGGTTCAGCAGTTTAGCACCATCTTCAGTCCAGGGCATGATCCTGGAGACCCGGGATCGAGTCCCACGTCAGGCTCCCTGCATGGAGCCTGCTTCCCCCTCTGCCTCTCTCTCTCTCTCTCTCTCTCTCTCTCTCTCTCTCTCTGTGTGTGTGTCACTCATGAATAAATAAATAAAATCTTTTTAAAAAAATAAATTAATTTTAAAAATTTAAAAAATTAAATAAATAAAAAATAAATAAATAAATAAATAAAAATTAAAAAATAGCCTTACAAATCTGTGTGAATAACACACTTAACACATTTTTCATAACCTGTGGCAAAAAAAAGGAGGTGTTAGAGGGGGAGAAGGAAGAAAAAGAGAAAGAACTATATTACTTTGAGAAGTTCTCCTTTTACACAGGGTGTTATAGGTCCAAGCTTCAAAGTGGGGACATTTTGAAATCAACGTTTACTAAGTGATTCTGAATAAGCACTTTGGACACTCTAATGCCATTGATGAACATGAAGAATTAACTCCTGTCTCAATATAAATTCATGAACCCACACATGTCAGAAATTGCTTTCTCTTAGGCACCAATGAAAGGGAATAAACTTCTTATTGGTCCATGGAAGGCATTTAATTGCCTATGCAACCTTTTCTCAACGGTTGACTGCACATAGTCCACACCCAACTGTCCTACAGTTGGCTCCTACACTCTTTCTATTGAGAGATATGCCTGACAGTCCATAGTTTGCATGAGAAGCTGGGAGGTCTTTGGGTCAGTTAGCCCACTCACATTATAGTTCTGTGGCTGGAAGAGAGTCTCAAAGGATTAGCTGGCAATGCTTATTTCCTTATTCTGTACTGTGTATCACCAGCTGTGGAAAAAAAAAAAATATCTACTAACCAAGAGCCCTGTAAATGCCTTCAATATGCTGATTATCCCATACTCCAAACTTTCAAAAGGCTTTTAGAGAGTAGATGGCTCATCTAGGTTTGTGTGTATTGATGCTGAAGCCCATGTCTTGCACTGTTTATAATATTGGAATCTGCAATGAAAGCACCTGAGATATCCAAGGAACAGCTCTAATTCTAAGTTCCCACTATAGCTGCAGTATGTTTCAGGAGGTTGGCAAGTAAAAGAGTGCTAAGTCAAGTATGGTTCTGGCCTATAGCATATTCTTACTAGCTTTTAATCTGATATTGGGAAGGAATGGTATAACTGTGAGGTCTTTGGGGAAGATTTTGGTGTGATCTCATACCCCAGCATCAACAACTTGAGCAGGTTTAGGCTTTTAAAATAGGATAAAAAAGTCAATTGTGTGTTCTGATTTTAGAGAAATTTGCCTTAGTTCCTTTGTGGGTGGTCTGCAAAGGATCATATTGTAACAAACATATTATTTTCTATATCTTCATTTTGTGCAACTCCAGTGTCTGATCTCCTATGCTATTTACAAAATAAAGAATTTAGGCAAAAATAATATAAAACAAAAGGCTAATAGCGGATATAAGATTGTTAATCTCTTCTAATGTTACTTGTAAAATAATAACTTGATATCCTACATGATGGACAAAGACTGGGATGAACTATATGGAAGAACAAAAAAATGCAGGTTTGATTTGCTTTTGTTGTTGGCTTGTTGATTTTTTTTAACATTGCCTCTGGCGTATTTGCATCTAGCATTAGCCTCCCAGAAACATACTTTACTACACCATGGAGAATGTTCTCTACTTATTTGTTGCTTGGGGCTAACAGGCTGAGTAGTTTTGCATTGAATATGTATCTTTTGATCTTGCTTTATTTTCCTCTTGCTATTTTGTTGCTGCTAAGAGCAGATGATTAGGAGAAATCTGTAAGTGAAAACTGCCAAAGGGTTTTGAATTGATGAGATTGGACTCACTGGCCAGTGCTCACACTGAGTTCTATGGGGACCACAGAGGGCCTGTGTAGAACTCAGTGATTGGGAAAGAAAATCAGCCTTAGACTCACTTAAAGGAAGCATCTACTTAATGAACAGTACAATCTTTGCTCTTTTGTGCTCTGATTCTGGCCTCTAAGTGCAGATTTTCTGAAGTTCCTATTTTGTTACCCTCAATCACAGTATTCTGTGATTAGATGTTATACAGAGGCAGAGTAATCCATAAGAAATTGTATATTTGAAATTCTCTTCATTGTTAGAGAGTTTTTTATTGAATACCCACAGATTTTCATGTACTCTGATCATTTCTGCACTGATATACTTTGAGAAATTAGGGACTCTGACTTCCTTAATTTTTAGTTTAACAGAGGTATAATTTTAATGTGAAGCATCAGGTGACATAGTAGTAAGTCTTATCTAGACAAAAGAATGTTCATAAAGATTAAGGGACTCATAGTGCATAAGAGCAAAAGGTAAAGACATATAAGTAAGCCATTTTCTTTGATTCATGGCATCAGTTGTAAAGAGTATGGCAGAAAGGAGATGGAATGAGAGGAGGAGTCACATAAGACATGAACAAAAATATATGATTTATACCATAGCTATTAGATCTCCATATTCTAATCTCAAGACAGAATATAGTGATTAACACTTAATAATTAATAAAGAAATTAAATATTCCACTTCTGAATAAGGCTATCCACACTACCATTCCTGAAGGTTGAATATAAGGACATATCTTGACTATCATAGTTCCTTTAATAGAAGTCTTTGGGAAAATACTGTGATTCAGGGTAACACAATAAGAACTATAGGAAATCTTCCCTTAGAGAACAAAAAAGAGCAATATAAATCATTAAAAATATTTTGTAATGCTTATTCTGCTCTCATTCTGTATTTTGGAGAAGTTTTGCATGATTCTAATGACTTATTTGGAGGCTGACATCCAAAATGAAAAGATTATATCTTGTAATAATAAGAGTAAAGAAATACACTGAATTTACTAATTACTAATTACTAAGTGCTAATTGTACAATACAATATAGTGGGGAAAGAAAAATTTTTGAAGTTTTGTGAGATCAAATTAACCTATTTCACAGAAATAAACAGTGAAATTATTGGGTACGAGTTAGTCAGAGACACACTCTAAGACATTACATTATGTAGCTAGAGGTGGTTTGTCCTCGGTGTGACATCTGAATACTGATAAAAAAAAATGTTAATTTCTATGCTTAAATATGAACCTCTAGGGCAGGAAATACCAGTAGGATAATATCAAGGACAGTATTCAAGTCCACCAGACAAGAATAGGGGCCCAGGTGATTTTGAACACATCTTATGTTTTTACTATACAGCATATTTTTAGAAATTTTTTGAGTTAAGTTAGCACCACACATTTTATTTATTTATTTATTTATTTATTTATTTATTTATTTATTTTAAGATTTATGTATTCATGAGAGACACAGAGAGAAAGAGAGAGAGAGGCAGAGAGAGGGGCAGGCTCCGCGCAGGGAGCCTGGTATGGGACTCGTTCCGGGGACTCCAGGATCACACCCTGGGCCAAAGGCAGGAGCTCAACTGCTGAGCCACCCAGGTGTCCCTATTTCTCTTTAAAAAAAATTTTTTTTACATATATATTATAGTGCATCATAGATATATCATTAAAAAGATAATATCAGGGCACCTGGGTGGCTCAGTCAGTTGAGCATCCAACTCTTGATTTCAGATCAAGTCACGATTTCAGGGTCATGATATCAAGCCTTGCATCAGGCTTCACACTCAAGGCAGAGCCTGTTTGAGATTCTCTCTCTCCCTCTGCCCCTACACCTGCTTGTGTGTTGTCTCTCTCTCTCAAATTAATCAATCAATAAATATTTGTGTAAATTAGTTAATTAACTAATTTAAAAAAAAAAAGGTAGTATTATCTCTTCCAGGCAAAGAGAGAGAGAAGAAATGGTAGCATTAAGTGAAGGGAAATAAAATGCCTAGATTAGAATAGACAAAAGGGCTCTGTCCTGCCACAGCTCTTTCTAAACCATTAGGAATAGTAGGATTCTTTCCCCTTCAAGATAGTATTAGGAAACAGAAATCTCTAAGAATGTGAAATGAAAGGAAAAAGATTTTAGGTATATTCATTCATTCATTGAATAAATTATTAAGGAATTTTGTGTCAGGCATTTTTGAGACAATAGAGATGCAAAGATTGAGAAGACATGGTTGTTCTTCACTCTTAAAATAGTGATGTGAGGCAGAAAAAGAATGCTAGCCAGAGCAGGAAAGCAACTACAGAATTAGAGAATGCATCACAAGAGAAGGCACACCTGAGATGACTTGTGTAGCAAATAGGAACTTGCCGAATGAAAGAATAAGGTTCATAGCAGAGAGGGAGTGTGATGTCAAGAGATCAGCTGGAAAGGTAGGTTGAGCTGACATATGTTTTGCTAATCTATTTGAGCTGTTAAAAGTAAAAAAGAACAAGTACATTTAAACAAGAGGATTACATGATCAGCTTCTTGTGTGTTCTGCATGAAGGATGAATGGTAGAACATGGTAGAACTATGGGTGAGGGATGCAACATTGGAGCCCAGAACACCAGTTAGAAAGCTAGGACACCAGTTGGAGGTGATGCCGACAATAGAAGAGAAGGTTCTGAACAATGGTAGTAATAGTATGGATGGAGATTAGAGGTCAACCTTAGGGGAAAAAAATGTAAAAAATATATCTGGTTACCTAAATGACATGAAGGAGAAGGAAACAAGGACAGCTCTGTAGCTACTAGTTTTCATTAATAGATGGATCATGGTTATATTAACCAAAACTGGAAATTTAGAAAGAGGACAAGAATAAGATGGAAGATAATACGTTTAGGTTCAAACAATGCTAAATTTGAGGTGCCTTCAGATATTTATGTGGAACAGCTGAGTATGCTGTTTTAGATTTCAGTATGTTGGAGTATAATTAAAGCCAAAATATCTGATGAAATGTATGAGGACTATTCCATGAAGCCAAGATGTGAGTGGAGAAAGAGGGGCCGATTATGGAAATTGAGAAATAGTGGGAGTTAGGAAGAGAGACAAGAAAATGAAGAATGAGTGGTGAATTGTGTTGAAAGCTATAAAAAGATGAAGTAGGACAAATACTTAAAATAAATCCACTGGATTGGGCTATTAGTGGATTACGAACATCCTTCTAAAAGTGGTCTTGATAGAGCCAGGTGAAGGTGCCTTGTCCTGGGGCGAGAGTAGATATTAATTAGTCAATATAATATTGACTACTACTCTCAACATTATGATTAATACCACAGTATTGACATTATGTTGACTATTAGTTAGTCGACGTAATTCTTGCTGCTGCTCAGATCAGGTTCCTGAGCACATTTAGAGAATTCAACAGAGTCCCTGGTGATATAAGTAACCCAGAAGAAAGAAAGGAATGATTTCAAAACAATGCCTGATTAATCTCCACTTTGATTTAGCTCTTTCTCTCTCTTCTTATCTTTTCATTCAACATTTTTAACTAAGGAGGGTATGAAATTTTAGAAATTATTTATAAATTGAGTTTTCATCTCAAACTCACAAGGTCTTGCCTTCATGCCCATTCTCTCAGTAGCTTCTTCTTTTTAAAAAAAAAAGATTTTATTTATTTATTCATAAGGGACGCACACAGAGAGAGGCAGAGACATAGGCAGAGGGAAAAGCAGGCTCCCCACGGGGAGCCCCATGCGGGACTCAATCCCAGGACCCTGGGATCACGTCCTGAGCCAAAGGCAGATGCTCAACCACTAAGCCACCCAAATGTCCCCCTCTCATTAATTTCTGAAGCTCTGTTTGATTACTTAATCTCGAGTCCCATTCACATCCTGATTGTTGATATGGTGAAGACAGGCAGGCCTCCAAGGAAGGATTTAGGTAAGGGGGAGAAAAAAAGATGGGGAGAGAGAGAAGAACCACAGGAACCGACTATCACATGAGGATGAAGACCTCTTCACATCATTGTCCTTTAGAAGAAAGTGCTGAGGGAAAAAAATAACTTTTGGGGCTAGGAAACAAAGCGAAATGGGGTAGAATGTGGGTGATGGAAAAGCAAACGTGGAAGTCAGAAAAATCCCTATGATTATAATTCTCCATGTGAGAACTGTCCTTGTGATTTATAAGCAATCGTCAGTGATCTATTGGCTTCATGTCAGCAGGGGGAGGGGACCACTACATTTCCTTCAGCTAAGATGGATCTCTTTGATAATATGTGCTCCTTCAATTTGCAGCTACCAGAGTGCCCTATTTCACATCTGCATCCACGAAGTACATTTAAAAAAATAGACTTCTTTTTACTCTTTATATTTATCTGCCTTTATTTCTGTTCCCTCTACCAGGGAAGGCAAACTAGATAGCAGGGCCCTTTTCTAATGGTAGCTCCGATGGTCTCATTACTCATTTATTTACTTAGATGCTTACTGTATGTTAACTGTGTTATATCATACACTCTGTATTTATTAATTGCCATGTCTTAGAGGGCATAATTTGATCTAAATTTTATCTAAATGCATGTAATGAGGAGTCGTATTATAACGTAGCTCTGCTCCAATGGTAACATTTACATAATGCTGTATATGATAAGATTATAAAGTAAGGGGCTGGGTTTTCAAGTGAGACTTATGGAAAACAGTCTCCTGACTTTCCAGCCATGTCTCATACCACAGAATGCTCATCCTAAGTGCATTATAATTTATTGCGAGCACTTTTTATTTCTCCCTACTGCTGGAATGAGGTAAAGAGTAAACTCTACATAGTATAGAGCACATTTTTTTTTCTTTCTAGAACTTAGCATACTTTGGATATTTACTTTGTAATGACTCAGAAGATAACAAAATTTTCTTTAAATAACTGTGGAATTGTTTTTAATTGCATAGTGAATAAAAATTTCAACTAGAAATCTGAGCCAGGATTCTAAGACTAATTTTATTCTTTCAAAGATACAACTAAAGGCAGCTTGTTTTCCCCCCCTCTAATTGAGAGAGATTTTTCACAGAGAACAGAGACTTATAGCAAGAATCAAAACAAAAGCAAGATTTAAAATTGCTTCTCATTCTCACTCAAGCAAGTGGTGAGGGAAGAGGAGAATCTGTAGTTTATAGGAGAGGAAAGGAGCTACAGATACTTGCTGTTTTGGTGAGAGGATAATTGCCACTCACATATTGAGAAGAAGAAAAGATAAACCTTGTTCTTGTAGCCTGAGGGCCCATAAAGCATAGGCTGTGACTCACCCAGTCCAGGAGGAACCCCAATTTTGCCAAGAAGATTTTTAGTAGATCACAAAGTACAGCATGGGCCAGTTGTCCTCTGTTCGGGCTGCCCTGAAGAGAGAGCCATGCATGTGTGGGCTCTGACTGGATCTGATTGAAAGTGGTAAGGCATTTAAGACCTAAGCTGCCCATGCATTGGTATGCCAGAAAACCTTTTAAAATGTTCAGAGATGACATTAGAATCTCAATATACACTGTGGTACCATGATCGTACTGCATCGTCCTGCTTTCATTTGAACACCTGTGGGCTTTAGGGAACTACTGACTAGAGGGGCCAGAGGGGCATCAAATACAAGAGAATCCAGGCCTGCAGAAGGAGTTGTCCCTGGAAATGCCTTTTAATAAGTAAGGAATTGGATTAAACAGTTTCTGGTGGTTACTGGGTTTAGCCCAACAATGGGACTTATGCAGAACGAAATGCCCAAGATTCAAATTATGAAAAGCAATGGGGACAAGATTTTATTAGGCTTTTCCAAAGCTTACTGGGTATTCTAAATACTTTAGCCCATTTAACAATTACAATCATATGAGAAGATAGTCGTTATCCATGTTTTGCTAAAGGAGAACACTGAAGCTCTTTGGTAATTATGAACCTTTTTAGGGCCAGACACTGCTCTGTATGTTTATTTTTTTCTTATTTTTTTAAAATTTTTTTATTATTATTTATGATAGTCACAGAGAGAGAGAGAGAGAAAGAGAGAGAGGCAGAGACACAGGCAGAGGGAGAAGCAGGCTCCATGCACCAGGAGCCCGATGTGGGATTCAATCCCGGGTCTCCAGGATCGCGCCCTGGGCCAAAGGCAGGCGCCGAACCGCTGCGCCACCCAGGGATCCCTGCTCTGTATGTTTAAAATTAACCCATTTAAATATTACAACTGGCCATTAAGTAGACACTATTACAGTCTTCATTTTATAGATGAAGAAACTTAGGCATAGAGAAGTTAAGCAAATATCCTGAGAGCACAGAGCAAGAATGTGATGGTGCTAGAATGCAGAGCAGGAAACTGGCTCCTGCTCCTAACTTGAACCCATAAACATGCCCCGTGCTGCCTTTCTCTGCTAAGTAACTTGCCAAAAGCTACTAAACTATGAAACCCATGACTTTTCCACTTCACTTCTGACATGAAAATGGAGAATCTTGAGTTATGTTGTGACTAAGAAAATAATGATTTGTTTTCTAAACTGATCGAAGACTCTTGGAAAGAACCTAGGAGAGCTGTTTCCAGCCACTTATAAACGTTCCTGGGATTGATCTTAGCTGTGACTGGGGTAGAACTCCATTCTCTCCTGGCCTCAGCCTCAATTTTGATCTCTTTATAGAATTTCTTTTTTTTTTCTGTTTTCCATTCATTTCTTCTACGTGAATGCAGAGATGACACAATTGATGTGAAAAGCAGAGGAACACACAGACCCTCCGAGAATTGAGAGGTTTTGCAACATACTCAGTACCTAATTTTGTGAATAATTTCTACTCCTTCTCTACTTCCTTTCCTAACTTGTACCACCTGCATGGATATATCTTAATGCTTCTTCTATAAGAAAATGAGCCTGAAAATATAGCAATGCATGTGTCATATACATGCTTATATAAGGATGCATGGACAAGTCCTCCCTACTGATAGTAAGAGATAAAAAGCATTTCTAGGGAGGACTTTTCATTGCTTCAGAAATGACACAAACTGTCCTGGCTTTACCAGTTGCCACTGTAGTTTCTTTTTTGCTCTTATAGGTGATGAATCATCTGAGTAGATAGTAAGCCTATCACAGGAAGAGTGCTTTGTCAGCATAGCACATGCAAATACCTAGTGCAAATTGAGTATTTAAAGAAATATGTGATTGATCAGAGAATCTAGGTAATAACACATATTTAGTGGGTGTCATCACATTCTGTGAAGGGATAAACTTTTTGAATGGCCTGCGAAAGTCAATGTTTTTCCTTCATAGCCACCCCTATATATAACGATGTTCTTATCTATCATACTCTACCATGAGAGAGTATGAAGATGAGCATGTTGTTTTACATCTTATACAGTGTTTCCATGTACATCATCTCATTTTATTTATGGAACTACCCTATAAGTAGTTCTAAGAGGTTGGATAAAGTATCATCAGCTTCATTTTAGTTATGAAAAACTAAGATACAGAGAGGCTAAGTGACCTACCTGTGTTCTGAAGGCCAGAACTAAAATTGGTTTTCTTGTATGAACTAAATAGTGTATATTTTACCCTAACATTCCATCAGAAGTGTACAAATTCTTAAATTGTTGTGACAATTTAAATAGATTCACATGAATCTGGTTCCTGTGGTTCCTGTGGTTTGCTACCTCTCCATTTTCACCCTCTCCGGAACATCTGTCACTCCTTCTGTATGTATACTTATCTGCATTTGTGCATGCAGTCACTTGTACATGAATGTGTACAAAGCAGCTGGGCTGCGGGATGATAATCATACCATGTAGTTACTGTAATGGTGTTAATTGAACTAAAATTCAGTAGGAATCTAGAAAAATAAATTATCATCAAACTAAGATCAGTTTAAGAGGTTCAAGAGGATCAAGATTAAGAGAGCATACATGCATAAGAACAACAGAATGAGGCCACGAGAGTAGGCAGGGTTCAAAGCCATAAATCAAGTCTAGAAGGTGGTAGAAATGGGAGCAAGACAGAGAGCTGAAGCTTCTTGTTGCAGACAAGGCTAGCAGGAACACCTAAGGGTCACTAGTGAAGCCTCACAGTTCTCTTTTTTTCTGAGTTTAATCTTATAACATGATAATAAAACAAGAGATGTCACAAAATGATTAATAATTTAAAAATGTTTAAATTTGTTTTTTCACTAATTGGGCATTTATTGCTTTTAATGTGTTTTCATAGTTCTGTTGGAATTCATCATACTTAAAATAATATGATAAAATCAGACTAAGGACCTCTGACTTAAGAGAGCCTGGTAATCCCATCGTCTGCTTTTCCTGATTTTACACACTAATGCTGGGAATGTACAGCCTTCCCTCTCAGACAGAGACTCTTTCCTTTTTTTTTTTTTTTTTTTTTTTATTCATGAGAGACACAGAGAGAGAGAGAGGCAGAGAGGCAGAGACACAGGCAGAGGGAGAAGCAGGCTCCATTCAGGGATCCCGACGTGGGACTTGATCCCAGGTCTCCAGGATCATGCTCTGGGCTGAAGGCAGGTGCTCAACCGCTGAGCCATCCAGGCATCCCGAGTCTTTTTCCCCTCTACATTCTATGATTGTTTTGATGATTCATAAGGATTTTGTTTCTAGGGTTAAAGTTATAATGCAAGCAACATCAAGATAAAGGGGAAACACATTCTTGAAGACTTCCCTTCAATCCACATCTTGAATCATTCATTACACACCTTACAAAAGAGGGAAAGTCACAAATGTGAAAAATAATAAAAGTTTAAAAATAGCTTTCCCAAGAATAAAGATTAACAATTTCCCTAAAACTCAAATTGCCCCAATTGAGTTGATTCTTTCTTATCTGTTCTAGATGTTATGGACCCATCTTATACAGAGAAAGAAAGTAAAAGACCAAAGTTTTTTTTTAAAGATTTTATTTACTGATTCATGAGAGATACAAAGGGAAAGAGGGAGAGAGAGAGAGTGAGAGAGGCAGAGACACAGGCAGAGGGAGAAGCAGGCTCCATGGAAGCCTGATGTGGGACTTGATCCTGGGACTCCAGGATGACTCCCTGAGCCAAAGGCAGACGCTCAACTGCTGAGCCACCCAGGCGTCCTGAAAAAAGACGAAACTTAAATAATGTCTCCAGCATTAAATTAGGAAGCAGTGAAGTTCTAGATTTCCTATTCACCATCAGTAGTGTACAGATCTTCCTTGACTCATGATTATTGGGTTACATCCCAATAAACCCTTCCTAAGTTGGAAACATAAATCAAAAATGCCTAACATACTGAACATCATAACTTAGCCTAGCCTACTTTCAATGTGCTCAGAACACTTACAGTAGCCTACAGTTGGGCAAAATCATCTAACACAAAACCTATTTTATAATAAAGTAGTGAATGTCTCATGTAAGTTATTGACCACTGAAAGTGAAAAAAAGGAATGGTTGTAGGTATATCAGTCATTCACCCTCGTGATGGCAAGGCTGACTAGGAGCTGTGGTTCGCTGCTGCTGCCCCACATCACAAAAGAGTATCTTACCATGTATTAGTAGCTTGAGGAAAGATCGATACTCAAAATTCACGATGCGATTTCTACTAAAATTGCTTTCACCGTCTTGTAAGGTTGAGAAATTATCAGTCGAATCATTGTAAGCTGGGGACTGTCTATACAAAACTATATTGATGTATAATTATGATGCTAAAATAAAACAGCAAAGGAGTAATGTTTCATTTACCACTAACCATAACTAAAGTATGACTAGACTTCATTGTAGTGATTCTATCATGAACATGACTTATAATTCAGGGACTTCGCTGGAGGCGATTAAGTGTCTATAAATTAAGAAGCATATGCTTATTAAAAAACACCATTGTTGGTGTTTGCCCTATGCTTCCAGATATTTAAAGCAAGAGACCAAAGTCTGACTCAGAGTTTTTCAGCTCAGCCCTGTCAACATTTGTGAGGTCTTTATTATGGAGGTTGTCTTTTATGTTGTAGGATGTTTAGCAGCATCCTTGGCCTCTACCCATAGATGCCAGTAGCAACCTCCCCACTTCAGGTTGTGACAACCAAAAAAATATCTCCAGATATTGCCAAATATCATCTGCAAGTACGAATTGCCCCCACTTGAGAACCACTGGTCTCACATTCTTAATTTTAAAAACAAATCTCTTACTTATGCATTCCACTGCCCTGGTCCTTTCATATGAGAAGTATGAGGATAGATAATTGATGAGAGTTTGAGTAAAATACACTTATTTGTGATAAATGAATAAATACCAGATTATATTCCTGAGAAAGAAAGGAAAGTTTGGATAAAATTTTTTTAAAGATTTCATTTATTTATTCATGAGAATACAGAGAGAGAGAGAGAGAGAAACAGAGACACAGCCAGAGGGAGAAGCAGGCTCCATGCAGGGACCCGATGCGGGACTCGATCCCGGGTCTCCAGAATCACCCTGGGCTGAAGGCAAGCGCTAAACTGCCGAGCCACCCAAGTTTGGATAAATTCTAATGCCAAATTGAAACATTTTTAGCAGCAAGTAATGTTTGTTAAATACGAAGAGATATGTCTAGTAGCAATTGAATAAGTTTAATATCTGATAGATCTGTATCACTTATATCTTGGATGTACTGTCAGCAAATATGCTATTAAGCAATTTATTGCTACAGACCAAATTTAGCATGTCTGTTCTGCCTCCAATTATACTCATCATTTTAGAAGCAGACTTAGGCAGTATGAGTAGAATTGTCGATGTACCTGTTTGTATAAATGTGCATAATATGCTTGGTGTAAAGTGTTTGCAGAGATCCAATGCTTGAGATTTTTATGGGTGCATTGATTTTTTGTGACAGTTTTATGGCTGCAGATATACTGAACAGGGAAGATAAAAATTTGTTTGCTTGCCTTTCCTGTAATTTTTTTAAGCTGATTTAAAAAAAAAAATCATAGGCCCACAGTTAAGGTAAGTAACCCACCTGATATTTGTGGGTTCATGGCTAAAGTGGGCAACCCACTAAACATTTATCTATTGCTTTATGTTTCTCTCACTTTTTCACATGTGACATAGATTATGTAATTCTCAGGGATGAAGTTTCTTTATAATGAAAGCACTGAGCACATATTTTTCTCTCCTTTACTTTCATGCTACTACCACACTCAATAATTCTCTTTTAAAATTCCACCTTGTATCTAATACTTTTAATTATTTCTTAAGAAATGTTAAAATAGTTACCCATTTATTCTGCACCTCTTAGATAATTAACTAATATTTGATGTTTGACCTAATGTCAATGTGTTAAATTCAGTTTACTTATTCCACATTTCAGTGAGTGCCTACTGTGTGCATGGTGGGTATCTGCTAGGACCTGTGAGGGCTCCGCAGGCAAGTTTCAGGAGGGTCACTGTCATTAATAAGCTCAAAGGAAAGATAAATGCAGATAACTTTAATGCAGTGTGGTGTATAACGAGGTCATAAGAAAGATCCATGAAAAAGGATGGAATACTAATAACTGAGGATTTCCTAGAGAAGCTGGTACTCTGTATTATAACATCATGTTCTCAGCTACCTGCCAAAAAATCCCAGCTGAAGAGGAGGGATTCTCTCTCCCTCTCTTCTTGACACCAACACCCACTCTCTTTAAGGAGCAGTCCTTTCTAAATCCAGGAATGGTTTGCAACATCATGAACTCCTGGAGGAAACATTCTGTTACATCTAAACAATACGTAACACTTACAGATTTTTAAAATACATCTCACTAACCACCTCTTACTGGTCAGAATGACTAAAATTAACAACTCAGGAAATAGCAGACGTTGGCAAGGATGGGAAGAAAGGGCTAACCCTCTTACACGGTTGGTGCAAATGCAAACTGGTGCAGTCACTCTGGAAAACAGTATGGCAGCTACTCAGAAAGTTAAAAATAAAACTACCCTATGACCCACCAATTGTACTACTAGGTATTTATTCAAAAGATACAAATAGGGATCCCTGGGTGGTGCAGCGGTTTGGCGCCTGCCTTTGGCCCAGGGCGCGATCCTGGAGACCCGGGATCGAACCCCACGTCGGGCTCCCGGTGCATGGAGCCTGCTTCTCCCTCTGCCTGTGTCTCTGCCTCTCTCTCTCTCTCTCTCTCTCTCTCTGTGACTATCGTAAATAAATAAAAATTTTTAAAAAAAGATACAAACATAGGATTCAAAGGGGCACCTGCACCCCAACGTTTATAGCAGCAGTATCCATAATAGCAAAACTATGGGAAGAGCCCAGATATCCATCGACAAATGACAGATGAATGGATGAAGAAGATGTGTGTATGTGTGTGTGTGTGTATATATATATAGTATGTATATATATATGATTTGTGTGTATATATATATAATTTGTGTGTATATATATATAATGGAATATTACTCAGCCATCAAAAAATGAAATCTTGCCATTTGCAACAACGTGGATAGAACTAGAGGGTATTATGCTAAGTGAAATAAGTCAGTCAGAGAAAGACAAATACCGTATGATTTCACTCATATGTGGAATTTAAGAAACAAAACAGATGAATGTAGGGGAAGGAAAAGAAAATAAGACAATAAAAATAAGATAAATAAGATAAAAACAGAGAAAGAGGAAACCATGAGGAAACAAAGTGAGGTTTGCTGGAGGGGAGGTTGGTGGAGGGTTGGGGTAATTGGGTGATGGGGATAAAGGAGGGTACTTGATATAGTGAACACTGGGTGTTATAGGCAACTGATCAATCACTAAATTCTACCCGTGGAACTAATTATATTACATTAACTAAATTGAATTTAAATAAAAAATTAAAAAAATATTTTATTAATAAAATACACATTTTCACACTTCTCCAGCTTTAGCCACATCTGATATTGAAGATGAAGTCATTAGATATCCAGTTCTGAACTAGATTGTCTGGTATTGAAGTAGCATTCTGGGTAGGGGATAATTCATTATTATATTATGATGGCCTGGCATGAGAAGTCTCATTTACTCTACAGGAATGCCTAATGCACAGTTAAGCTAACTTAACTCATAGATGGAAGCTCATGATGCTTGCTGGTCAGTCAGTGCATGTTGGGAAACAGGATCAGCATTAAATTGACATTTCCTCATTTTTTAATAACTAGGTGTTCTGTAACTGGCTATTTTCACTGAACCACCAAAAGTTCTACAAATTGAGATTATTTTGACTCTTACCATCTTTTTCTTATGTGTAGTTCTTATGGTTTGAAATAGTTGCCACCTTAAATCAAGATATTAAAATTTTAAAAACGAAATTAGTTCTAAAATTGTAATATTTTTGCCCTTTTTTCAGTATAAAAGTTTTAGTCATGTTGTAGAAAGATGATTTTCTAGTTTATAGAGTCAATATATTTACTTTGGAATGACTGGCTACATAAAAAGAACCCCTAAATATCTGGAGGAGTTGTTTTCCTTTTAAAAATACTACATCATCGGGCACCTGGCTGGCTCAGTCAGAGGGGCATGTGACTCTTGATCTCAGAGTTGTGAGTTCAAGCTCCATGTCGGGTGTAGAGGTTACTGAAAGTAAAATTAAAAAACAAACAGAAATACTGCGCTGTGCTCTGTTTGGCTTCCTGGCTAACTATACTAAGTTAGTAAAAAGTGTGAGTGTATATGTGTATGTATTCTATGCCTTTCATCTATTTGTAAGTAAAAGGTAAACTTTAAAAATAAATATAAGTGAAACACAATGTAAGAATAAGATGTTATATAGATTGTCACAGCAAAATTTCCACATAATGTATTGTTTCAGTTAATACATTTTTATGGGTCTGGCAGTTTTGCTGAAATAGTCCATTACTTCTTTAGGTAAGATAAATCTGAACACTCTCAGAGAATAATTTGGAATAATGATCTGTGTGATAATTTTAACTTGTGTATGGACAAAAATTGCTAAAATGTCGAAAGGACCCTAAACACCTGATTTAGAAACTGTACCTTGTGCTGATAAGGAAATTTGTCTGATTCATTTGTTGATTTTATAGGGTTTAGGATGGGAGAGTGGAAAATAGGTAACTATATGTCTTCTACTCTGTATGTGTGACACTATCAATTTAACAACAGGTATTTACCAAGTACCTAATATAGAAGATTAATTTTTGGAGGTACCTAAATGAACAGGGCAAAATATATCTGTCTTTAATTGATTTGTAGGCCATATTTATGTGAAATGTTACATGGTATTTTTTTCCCAAAATGAACATATTAGGAACATATTTTAGGCTATACATTATTCAGAATAATCTCTATGATGTAGCATATCTGTTTGCTGCTGTGTTGAGCTGCATGGATGAGAAAAGTGCAAGGAGGTACATGATACAAGATTTAAAATGCATTTACAGAGGCAAATTGCCATTCTTCTCTATAGAAGAGAAAAACACAGTAAATCTACGTCAGTCGTTTCATTTATGTTCTAGAAAGCAGAAAACAGCCTATTAATTCATAAATGATTCTCAGTTGACAAGTGTCACAAATACCATGAAGGACAGAGAAACAATGCCACATAATAATAAAACAGGAAGAGTCAAATCATGTCTGGAAAGAAACAGCAAGAATCCATGAAGTTAGCTTTGTACTCTCTCATGGAGAAGTTCTAAATTATCAAACACATACAGCTAATCCCAACAATATATCTATGGAAGAGAGATACATATTGGGTAATAGAGACATTAAATGTTGACTTCATCTACTTATGTTCTTGAAAATAAATAGGTAGAGAAGAAAAGAGAGACCTGCGTATTATAGAACTCAAGTAATTAAATAAAATTCTCATGTTAAATAAGATATTCAATACACTTAAAAATAATAGGAGGTCTTTTGAACCATAGGTGAGGTATTTTAAAAGATTTCAGCTTTTCTCTTTTTCCAAAATGAGGTGGCCTCTGTATGCCTACTATAGACAGCCTGTAGATGATACATCAATTTCCTGTCTATGTGTAGATCCAGAATCTTTATGACTGACTCTTTTGACCTAAAAGGAAACCTGGATTTGACTTAGTTTGGAAAACACAGAACATGGTATTTTAATTGTTCTGCTGTCATGCTCCTGGCTTCTCCTCTCCATCCCTCATGCCCCAGAGTGCTGAGCAGATGGCTCTACAGTTGTGAACAGGGTCTGGGACAATCTCCCTGTGGGGCAGACATAAATCTTGCCAAAGGGATGCAGAGAGAAGTTTGTTTGTTTGTTTTTGCCCAATTTTTCCATTTCCAGATTCTTACAGGAATTGAAGGAGAAAACAACATTAGCTACAAAGTATTTGCTCCTTCTACATTAATCTGCATTCTTTGCCTCTTTCTTACAAGTTTCAGAAAGAGATCCTTTTAGGTTTTTTAAAAAATATTTATTTATTTATTTATTCATGAGAGACAGAGAGAGAGAGAGAGAGAGGGAGAGGCAGAGACACAGGCAGAGGGAGAAGCAGGCTCCATGCAGAAAGCTGGATGTGGGACTCGATCCTGGGTCTCCAGGATCATGCCCTTGGGCTGAAGGCAGTGCTAAACCACTGAGCCACCTGGGCTGCCCCCTTTTAGGTTTTTTAAAATAAGTCACCATTCAAATAAGGATTTCCCCATCATCTTTCTTGGAAAATGAACTACAAAAGTGGTTATTTCATCTCCCATAAAATAATTGAATCTGTTTTGATGCGCCAGAAATGCTGGTTGTAAGCCGTTTTGCCAGCACCCGACCTGCTGCCCTTAGCAGCTGGAAGCGGACTTAGGCAAGATGATATTAAGTTTGATTTCCTTGACACCATACTTATCTACTTACCTTTGGATTGACTTAGACGCTTCTTGCTCCTGGGAGAGGGCATTCCAAACTTATAAGAATCTGAAGCAAATTCTGAAATCTAGTCCAATTCCTACAGCAGTGGGGCATAAATTGTATCTATCATCACACAGGACTTTAGGAAGTACTTATGAAAGAATTAAGACAATTCAAAACTCAGTAAACGTGCCACATTATCACTTGTCAAATTCTCAGTTACTGAAACAGATGGAGTTCTGTATGAATGACCTTTTCCTAGACAAGAAGAAGATAATCCAGTGGGAAGTCAATATCTATTTTATTTGCCTGCATTTTTCATATTCATTGTTTATTGCAGAATTGAGTCCAATATAATGACATCCATCCATTGGATGGTAATTAGATCTTAGGAGAAATAGTGGCAATAGCTAGGACTCTAAGAAATGGCATGGCAATTATTCATCCTGCATATAATTATTGTTCTTGATTGGTCTTGTTGAGGAGAATGAATGCAGATGCAGGCATGGCTAAGGTGCTAATGTTGTTATTCTGCTCTACCAGGTGTGTTGTAGAAGACAAGAACTCGAAGGTGGCCTGGTTGAACCGTTCTGGCATCATTTTTGCTGGACATGACAAGTGGTCTCTGGACCCTCGGGTTGAGCTGGAGAAACGCCATTCTCTGGAATACAGCCTCCGAATCCAGAAGGTGGATGTCTATGATGAGGGTTCCTATACTTGCTCGGTTCAGACACAGCATGAGCCCAAGACCTCCCAAGTTTACTTGATCGTGCAAGGTAAGAAAAGATGGGATAAGTGGATGTTAAGGGAGATGTGAGAAGCAGAAAATAAACATGATGTACAAAATATTTGCAAAATCCTTTCTGAAAAAAAAACAACTTTCAAATGCCTTATTGCATTTAAGTGTTATTTTTTTCTCTGAAAGGATAGATTTAGAATAAGAGGAACAAGGAGAATATAGAAGGTGGAATCTTGCCATTGTGAGCCAGTACCCTTGATAAGAATATTCTCTCCTAGTCCCAAATTTAAAAGCACACAGCAAAGGCCACAGCGATTGAAATAAGTTGGAACAGGGTAACAAGAACAAACAGAATGCTTAGAACCATGTGAGGTGCACTTTATCAGCTGTTGGGTACTGGATGCTTTGCTGAAGGCTTGATTTTTATCTTCAGCATAAAGAGTGTTACTAATTATCTGTTTTTATGATGGTAAATGTTATTTGGAAAAATAAAAATTTCCAGAGGCCTTGACATCATCTCAGCTGGCCAGCTTTCTTTTTAAATTATATCTCCATTTAATGGTAAATTATTTGTGAACAAATCCAGTGTCAAGGATCTGCAAAGTCGCTGGGGACAATCTGCTCCTAGATTGGGGTTTCCAAGGGCACACCTGAGTCATGGTTTTATAGGATGAAAACCCTAAGTGGCATACGCATGCCCCCAAACAATAGCTCTCATGGGTCCCTTTCCCCATAATTGCAGAAAGAGAACAAAGCTGATCAGCTGCAAATTTTATTGCAAGCAAAGTCAAACCACCAGCAGTTTCAATCCATCTATCAGGAAAGATCTAAGCACTAACAAATATTAGGGCTGTGTTCATGTATTCTTGATTTACAATTTTATGTAAATTTAATGCAAATTAAGCATGGCCCTAGGGCTCCTGTCAGGATTCCAATGTAGTCAGTGGTGTGGGAAAGTTTGACTGTAGCTTCTATTAATGTGTTATGGAATTGATTATTGCAGCGTTTAAATTATTGCTCTCTCAACTCCTCTGATTAATAGATTGAAACTGGAGTAAAATACATCAGAGACTGCCTGGTCCAGAGGTGGTTTAGTCATGTGACCTCTATCTTGGTCCATTTGCAATGGCTGACAGCTTCATTTTATTGCTTGTAAAAGGCATGTCTACTGACTTGCAAAGTTCCTCTCACAGTCAAGGCATATAATGTTTTCCTTGTAGTTTATGAAGCTAGAGCTTCATAACACGATGCTGCAGGGCTTGGATCCAAGGCAGTCCATTTAAATGTGTAAACATAACCAGAGATGTGTAAATATACAAATAGGTTAATTTACCAGCTCCCTCAAAAACACAAGTAGGACATATATTTTCTTTCCTCTCTCTCTCCCTCTATCTCTGTCTCACACATACACCCTCCTCAAAACAGAAGTTCTACCCCATGCCATGGCAGAAGGAGTGGAGTTAACTGGTTTTCTTAAAGCCCCTTAGAAAGATTTTATCGAATGACCAGGTCCATATTATATTATGAGATTCCTACACAATTTTAACACCTTTACAGCCTTTAATGTCATCGGAAAGCCACTAGAGACCACAACTAGAAAATTTGTATTGTACCATACTAAATAAAATTACTCAATTTGAGTATATTATTGTCCTTGGTTTCTAGGTGAGGAAACAGAAGTTCATTAAATTTAAGTTACTTGCTCAAGATTACATTAAGAGTTCAACGAGTGAGTAGTTTGGAGCCAAGCAGACCAGGAATCAAATTTTCTACTGGAAGGGACATTTATTGTTATGACTTTTAAAACTGCCATATTTATATTTAAGTCAGATCTTAGTACCAAATGCCTCTTCCTCTTTTTTTTTTTTTAATTTTTTGGTTATTTATCTATGTGCATTTTAGCTATGAACTAAACGTACTAATCCTAAAGGGATTAGAGGTAGAAGTAAGTTCGACCATACTTGCATATACCTTCATACCATGTTGGCATAAGTTAAATTTGATAAATTAATATTAAGTAATGGAGAAGAGCCTACCGAGTGCCAGGTACTATTTAGTCCATTGGGAAACCTTTAAGGTTCCTCTAACTGGCCTATGAATTAAATTGACATGAAATAGATTAATAGGAGAATATCAAATTGAATTTCATATGTATGGGGATCCATATAGACTTGAGATTCCAAGGACAGGCAAAATGAGATATATATATATATATATATACCATCCTGAATTAACAGAAGGGGCTATTCATCTGGGTCTTCAAAGGAAAAGAAAGCAATTCACAGAAGAAAAAAAAATGAGTAAATGCTGGCCCATCCAGAAACAATGGGACATAGGGAAGACTTTGACCAATTAGTGCTTGGTTCCTCCTTATCTACCACACATAGTTCATATTAGAATATAGTTATTTATGGTGCTAGCTCTCTTGCTGGAGCAGGTACTCTATCTAAATTCCTTTTTTTTTTTTTCTACCTAAATTCTTTAAAGCAGTTAGGGGGAAGGTCAACATTTCTTCCTGAGTCTTTGAGCCTTGATTATTTTTAGCTCTAAATAATCTGCATGCCAAAGGTACAAATCCTGGGGCAACTCTTTCTGAACCCCTACAATTTTTCCCATTTGTTTTTAATAATATTATTATTAAGTAGGTATTAATTACTTTATTATAAATATGCAAAAGCTTAAAGTTCAGACACAATAAGGAGCCAGCCCAAGGCTGCCTGTTGGTTTAGCACAGGATTTCAAACCCATATCTGTGTGATTCAAGATACTAGTGTGGTGTTTTGTTTTGTTTTGTTTTAATCACATTGCTGTGGAAGAAAAAAAGAGCAACAAAGTTTATACTTGTAAAAGAGATGAGAAAGGATCGTCTCCTCCTTGAGCCTGAGTCAGGGGGATTTTTTTTTGACAATTATATGGATGTTGGCATTTTATATCTAGCACCAGATGGCTGATCCACTCCCCATTAGGATATTAAACCTTGCAATTATATCAGTGATTCCATCCCATCATCCTGTTTTGTTCATACTATTCCCACTCCGTGCCTCAACCCTACGTTTTCACATCAAAGATCCTGTTTCTGGGAATGGCTGCCATTCTTCTTCCCTCCAACCCCATAGCACCTTCCTTCGAAATGAGAGTCTTTTGAGTTTTTCAGATTCTGCCTTGTGCACCCTCTGTGGTTTCTGTTAATCCAGTTTAACTAGTCATTAAATAAATATTTTTTTTCCTTACCTAATGGTGAGGCTATCTTTAGTTACCAGATGCTAATGAGATACCAAGAAAATATAGCAATTAACAATGTGGGCCTTGAAGTCACACTGCCTGCTTTAAATCTCAGTTTTCTTTCTTATTATTTAAATAAGTTTGGTGGGGGAATCCCTGGGTGGCACAGCGGTATGGAGCCTCCTTTCCCTCTGCCTATGTCTCTGCCTTTCTCTCTCTCTCTCTCTGTGTGACTATCATAAATAAATAAAAATTAAAAAAAATATTTAAATAAGTTTGGTGATAAACTGCTTAATTTCTCTAAAGCTCAGGTTTGACATATATAAAATAGAGATAAAATTTAAATTTTAAATCTTCCCAAATTTATTGTAAGGATTAAATTAGATGATCTATGTAAGGCCTTAATCCAGTGTCTGGATATCATGTGTTTTCACCCAATAAGATGCTAATAATGGTGATGATGAGGATGGTGATGATGATGATGTTGGTGATGATGATGATGGTGATGATGATGATGGTGATATGATGACGATGACAGCAACCATGCTGTTTCTACTGTTTCTGATTCTGTCATAAGACTTACTTTGGCTGTAGGGCTGTTGCCCAGAGTCTAACACCTGCTTCCACTTATTGCCTATTAACCCTTGTGTTGGACTCTTTCAGCTTTTATTTTAGATCCTTCCTGTCCATTTTCTCAGTTGTCACTTTCCTTAGCATCCAGTCTTCAGCTTTACTTCTTTAGGATTCTAATGGGCTTCTTAGACTAGCATCTTCTTAAAGTCCTTAGAGAGCTTTATTAAGAATATTTAAGGGGGATATGCAGCATGCTTCACCAACACTTAGAGAGTTTGTTAAATTTTAGATTGGAGGGACCTTTCCAGAGTTTCTGATTAAGCAGTTCTGGGGTCAGGGGCTGAGAATATGCATTTCCAACACATTACAGGTGATAATAATGCCACTGATACAAAGACCATACTTTGAGAACCACTGCTCCAGAAGAATTGTGTACCTTAAGATTATTGGCAGAAGTGTTCTTGCATAATGTCATTCAATTTCAGATAGTGTTACACTTTCAAATACTCCTAAAACTAATCTCATTGGACATGAGACCGAGAACAGGTTGATTGAAAAATACCTTAAATTTCATGGTAACATCCTAGGCCCTCTGAGACTGCTTACCTAGCCTAGTTCTGTGGAAAGAAAAAAATCTCTCTTCCAAAACTGTCCATTTTCAGGTATCAAAGCTGAGGAGGGGGAATGGTTGAAACATAAAAACTGGGGATCTCTGGGTGGCTCAGTGATTTAGTGCCTGCATTCAGCATAGGGCCTGATCCTGGAGACCCGGGATTGAGCCCCACGTCGGGCTCCCTGCATGGAGCCTGCTTTCCCTCTGGCTGTGTCTCTGTCTCTGTCTCTGTCTCTCTCTCTCTCTCTGTCTCTGTCTCTCTCTCTCTCTGTCTCTCATGAATAAATAAATAAAATCTTTAAAAAAAAAAGAAAAAGGAAACATAAAAACTGCTCTAGGTTTCAAAAATCTCACCTGTATAAATTTTTAAGTATTTGTACCCCCTTATGTTTTTCATGTTTCATTTTCCCTGGAAACCTCCTTTCCTTTTGTATGTATTCCCATCACATTAGTGACTATTTAACATTTCCAACATTTTCTAAGTTTTTGTCAGTTCATGAGGGTCATTACACATAAAATATCCTGTGTGAAATAAATATGCTACATGGTTCACTAAACTCAGTCTTTAGCTAAATGGCATCTCTACACACCTTTCTCATGAGGTACACAAGTGACAGTTTTGCATCAGCAAATGTACAAATCAGTAATGATCTCTGGTTGACTTGTGATTAATGGTATTAAATGTTGCATCTGTGGAACTCAAAGCTATTCAAACATAAACATGCATCTGAGATACTTAATGAATGGTAGGACTCATTTCTAAAGCCAGATATTTTGGTTCCCACACCACCTTCTTTAAAGATTCTGTGACAAAAGATTTAAAAAACATTAACTTTAATAAACAGAGTACTTTGACATCTTTCCTATTAATAATGTCCATATTTTTCTCTAAATGTTATCCTCCTATGGTCTGTTTTTCCTGATCATGACACAAATGGAGGTATTTGAATTATGACTATGTTTCTCTTTATGTGATCCTTGTCTAACCTCCAACAAAATCAACATTTTGGTTTATTATACTTGTCAAAATGTAGATTCCTGAAAACCACTCCCAGAACAATTGAACCGGAATCCCTGGGAATACAGCCAAAATTTGCAAATACTCTGTGTTCTGCATGTGATTCAGATCCATGTGGAAAACCGAGAACTACTGTTCTAGGGACCTAAACAACTAGTGAGAAGAATTTGCTGCTGTTGGCTGCTCATTTTGCTGTATGGCGCAGCATCGAATTGTATATAAAGCTCTGTGGAGCAGGTACTAGAGCCTTATAATAGAAAAAATATAAATAAATAAATAAACAAACAAACAAATAAATAAATAAATAAACCTGTGTCCTTGTTAAAAACAGATATTCTTGAGTGCTAGGAATAGTGGCCCCCCAAATGACTTCTTTTTTTCTTTTGACTATAGCATTAGGAATCTCCACATGTATGTGAATGCAAATGACACCCTAACATGATAGGATTTTAAAAATGTGAATCTTGTTTTTAAATATCTCATTCAGGGGCACCTGGGTGGTTCAGTCATTAAGCATCAGACTCTGGGTTTCAGCTCAGGTCATGATCTCCAGGTCGTGAGATCAAGCCCCAAGTCATGTTCCACACTGAGTGCAAAGTCTGCTTGAGATTCTTTCCCTCTCCTTTTCCCTCCTCTGCTCATCCCCTTGCTCACTCTCTCTTTCTTTCTCTCAAATAAATAAATAAAATCTTTATAAATAAACATCTTATTCACCATCCTTGCTACATTTATTATATTTTCACATTTTTATTCATTATACTTCCCCCAGTACCTATACTAGAATGGTCATTTCCATGTTGAGTCTTTTTTCTCTTTTTAAGCTGTTCTAATTTGGTTTCCATTGTTGTAAAAATAGCCTATTCTGCATAAAGCATTGGAGTTTTTTTTAAACATTTTTGGTTTTTGAAATGTATTTCTAAATCAATATTTAAATTTCACTATAATATTAAATAGAATCCCAGACATTTTTCTCAACTTCTGTGATGCAAATCATATACATGATTTACTGAGAATTTATTACATGTAAGGAAATTTATTAAATAATTACCAAACTAAACCAATGTAATTATGGAAAAAAATACAAAAGTGGGACTCCTTCCTTGTAAGATTGTATTTGGCCTTTATTCCCCCTCAAATCCACATGCTTAAAAAGCCAGATTTCCTGTACCTCATTCACTTTAGAATATTCATTTTGACTTACAATTGTAATGTCTGTAGATTCGTTTTTATTTTGTATTACTTAAAAAAATTAAATATTCTATTTAAATTCAATTTGCCAACATGTAGATTCCTTTTTAATTTAAGAATTGAAAAGTCAAAAAAAAAAAGAATTGAAAGGTCAAGTCTTAGGAAACAATTTTTTTTTTCATGAATACTAGTCTAGCACTAATTGTTTCTAGGATTTAAATTCTTAGAAGCATTTAAATCCTATTAAACATTCCTAATTTTCACCTGGAATGTGTTACCTAGAGTTGAATGTATTACCCAGAACTCCAAGTAAATGTCCCCCTTATATCTCATAATCTCTCTTTTCTTACCTTCTTTCATTACTGTAGTCCCCTTTTATCCCATTTTGTTTTCCACAGTTTTAGTTAGCCACATTCATCTGTGGTTTGAAAACACATGATCTTCCTTCTGACATTTTTTTTTAGATTTTATCTATTTATTAATGAGAGACAGAGGGAGAGAGAGGCAGAGATGTAGACAGAGGGAGAAGCAGGCTCCATGCAGGGAGCCCGATGTGGGACTCAATCCCGGGACTCCAGGATCACGCCCTGGGCCAAAGGCTGGAGCTTAACTGCTAAGCCACCCAGGAATGCCCCCTTCTGACATTTCTGGCAGAGTCAGAGGTCAATAGTAGCCTAACATCACAATGTCTATGTCATTCACCTCACTATGTCATCTCATCACATAGGCATTTCATCATCTCATATTATCACAAGAAAAAGGGTGACTACAATACAATAGAATACTTTGAGAGAGAGGGAAACCACATTCACATAACTTTTATTACAATATACTGTTATAACTGTTTTTTATTATTATTTCTAATGTCTTACTATGCCAAATTTACATATTAACCTTAATCATAAGTATGTATGTATATATAAAAGAAAACACAATGCATATTAGGTTTGATACTATGCATGGTTTCAGACATCCACTGGGGGGTCTTGATATTTATCTCTTTCAGGTAAAGAAAGTGACTGTTGTACTTCCTTTATTCCCCTTTCCTTTCCACCTTTCTCCTTTCCCTTCTCTAATCAGCATCATGTTGCAGTGATTATTTTTTCAGTAACTTAACATTGTCTACAAAATTTCATATAAAATGTTTGCCACTGCATTCTAATTGAACTTAGCCTGGAGCTCTTTACATTTTTAACACAACCTAGTAAAATAAAGAATTTTAAATCTTCTTTAGTTGGATTTGATCTGGGGTTAATTCTGTTGATTATTGAGAATTTTAGTGATTAACTGGAATTCTCATTTGGAGTTTATATGCTGAAATCTAATTTTCCTACTCTTCAGCTTAATTTTTCAGACAATAGCCTCTTGATTGGCTATTAAAAGACCAGGTTCTGACTTTAAGGACATCACTATCCACATCAGCAATCAGACAGCTCTTGTAATGGGAAGAAGTGACTCTTTGGGGCTAAAACATTTGAGAAGATTACTTTGTTGGGGAGGAAAAAGTTTTATGTATCCTTCAGAGTTCTTCCAGTTATTCTAAGAATCACATTGACATGAGACAAAACAGCAGGAGAAAAACAAACAAAAGTTTAATAACATGTATACCTTCTGTATACATGCAAGAGACCCAAGAATACCAAGGAACTCCCCAAAATGGCCAAAGCTATCACCTTACATGCCAACTTCAGCTAAAGACAAAACGCATTGGAAGTGGTGAGTCAGTTGTGGTAGCTTACCAGGAAAAACACAGTAAACAAGAGTTAAGGTTATTGTACAGAGCTAACTCATTGCCTTCTTCACTGATAGTGTTTCTAGAGATGGAGAATCAACCCCCTCTTCCTGGTACAGCAAGGGAGATACCCTTACAAGTGGAGATTTCCCTTAAAATTATAATTGTCTCTTACAAAATGATAAATTCTTAGTTTTCAGAGCTTCTGTTATGTTTGGAGTTTTAAGCTGATATTCCACCTGTGGTAAGGACTCCAAATTTTATATAAACCAAGCTCATCCACCTAAAATTAATTATGATCTCCAAGCTTTCCATATGTATCTGCAGCCCACTTTTAGCCATCAAAATAAATCAACTATTTACATCCACATACTTTCTATTCTAACTTGCATTTGTCCTTCTTGAGGATGACAAAAAATAGGAGAGTTATTTTAGAATCCAGAGTTGGCTCAGTGTAAAAATCCAGACTCCATGAAAAGAAGAAAGCTACCGGAAGACAGGTAGCTTGAATCAGTATACGAATCTTGAATCATTATGCCAGTCTTAATGCATTATGGTCAGAATTCTTGTGGTACTCAGGAAGACTTTGGGAGTGGGCATTTATTCTACTTTGGAACTGCATACACTAGATGCTTTAGCTATATCCAGTGTGCACTACAGATTATTTTTCTTACATTTATATAATATTATATGTAACAGCTGACAGATGGACCAGTTTTTACACAGATATTTTACCTATTAAGATAAGGATAGCTACCCTTTCTAATATTTTTAATTTTTTTAAAGATTGTATTTATTTATTATGAGAGACAGACAGAGAGAGAGACAGAGACACAGGCAGAGGAAGAAGCAGGCTCCCTGCAGGGAGCCCAGTGCAGGACTCATTTGATCCTAGGACCCCGGTGCCCTGAGCTAAAGGCAGATGCTCAACCACTGAGCTACCCAGGTGTCCCTCCTTTCTAATATCTTTAAATAACCCTGTAAGCTACCCTGAATTGCCGTCATCTGTAGCATTTATGTTTTCTATACATTACCAAAAACAAATAAATAACTTTCTCCCAAAAGGACCTGTATATTCTTAAAAATATTAAACTTATATATTTTTTTAATATACTTTAATTGTTTTCAGTTTGCTCTAAATAGGTAACATTTATTTTTAGACAATGAGATGATTTGCCTTTAAATTTGTCAAATCTTAGGTCTGTTTCAGTGACAAAGCATACGGAACACAATTATTCCTTATTCTCAATCAAAAAGCTAATAGGCAAGTTCAAGTGTAGTTGGAAAGCAACTCAACCTGTGCCAGGGCCTACTGAAGTGGAGTGCCAACACTACAGGGTTCAGGGCTCAAAAAAAAAAAAAGGACATTGAAGTGAGGAGACAGTCATGGAAGATTAGGACCTTAGCTACATTCAAGAAAATTGAGAAAATAAATATATTGAGGATAATAATAACCATTTTTTCATTGTTGAAGTAGAGAGTATAAATATGGAAAAGGGAAAGCTAAAATAAACTGAATGGTATTGGATCAAAATTAGAATTACTAGTGTTTATTCATGAGTTTTAACAAAAGATAAATAGATGTATACATATGTGTATATTTTCTAGCCTCCCACTGAGAGGGCCTCAGAACAATTAAAGCTCAGTAGCAGTCAACATACCTAGCATCCAGATGTTGGTTTTAGAATATCGGTCTTAACAAAGGCAGTGATTTCTTTGACATCAGCCATAGCTACATTTTTCTAGATATATCTCTAAGACAAGGGAACAAAAACAAAAATTAAAAAATAAAATAAAATTAAAATAAAATAAAAAGCTTTTAGACAGCATAGGAAACCATCAACAAATCAAAAAAGTAGCCTACTGAATGAGAGAAGATATTTGCAAATGATATGCAAAATATATGAAGAATATATACAATACAACACCCAAAAAACAAACAATCTGATTAAAAATAGGCAGGGAAACAGAATAGACATTTTTCTAAAGAAGATAGCCAACAGACACATGAAAAGATGTTTAACATCACTCACCATCAGGGAAATGCAAATCAGAATCACAGTGAGATATGATTTTACATGTGTCAGAAGGGCTATTATCAAAAAGACAAGAAATAACAAGTGTTGGTGACAATACAGAGACATAGGACCCTTCACATACTGTTAGTACAGTACATTATAAATTGAAATGTAAATTGGTACAGCCACTGTGGAAAACAATATGGAAGTTCTTCAAAAAATTTAAAATAGAAATACCATATGACCCAATAATTCTAGTACTGGGTATTTGCCCAAAGAAAATGAAAACACTAATTTGAAAAAGATGTATGCAGCCTTATGTTTATCACAGCATTGTTTACAATAGCTAAGATAGTTGCAGGGAAATGGGCAAAACAGGTAAATTAGAGTGAAAGATAAGGCTTCCAGTCATGGAATGAGTAAGTCACAAGTATAAAAAGCACAATATGGGGAATATAGTCAATAATATTGTAATATTGTTGTATGGCAGCAAGGGGTAGTTACACTTGTGATGAGCATAGAATAAAGTATAGAGATCTTGATTCACTTTGTTGTACACCTGAAACTAGTGAAAATTGCATATCAACCATACTCAATTTAAAAAAATTGAAAATAAAATATCACTCCCCAGTAAACAAAGGTTACTTAGAGAAATAGATGATTCCAGGACTAGGACAAGGAAGGAACAAAATGAACTTGGAACACTTTTGTGTCGTTAAGCAAGGAAGATCTCAAAGAAAAATTCAACATACCAAAAGTATACAGAAGCCAGCTTAAAAGAGATTTCCACTAGCCAATTCTGGGACAATTTGGTAATCAAAATAAGCGATAGCCACATATTATAATGCTGATATAAACTAGATAATGGCTGTTCAATAAAGAGACTATAAAGCTCTTTCTTACAATAATAGAATGTCAACTAATAAATGCAGAAGGAATGATGGTATTTGAAAATATCATTTGCCACCATTGCAGAAATAATCAGTTCAGGCAAGAAAGATCAATGCATTCTAAAACTAGTAGATAAAAGTGAAATAAGGACAGAGATTTTTGCATAATCTCAAAGTAGCTCCCCACAAACTATTAAGTACTATTTATTAAGGGAAGAAAAATTTTAAAAGGTACAAAAATCTAGTTGATACCATTCAGAGTTAATACTACCAGTAATAGGACAAATTGGTATCATGTGCCGAATGATAACATGCTATGAGCAGAATATAGCATCATTTCTGTGATATTTCTATCAAAACCTGCCTCTAGTCATAAGAAGACATTAGGCACATCCAAATGAAGGACATTCTATAGAAAAATTGGCCTGTAATTTACATGTGTCAAGGTTCTATAAGTAAGGACAGACAGTGGAACTTCCCCAGACTGGAGGAAGCTCGAGGTGTGATATATCTGGGTATAATATGTGAGCTTACATTAGACCATTTTGCTTTTAAAGACATTGTTTTAATAAGTGATAAAACTTGAATAGAGTCTCTATGTGAAGAATATGTGGGAGTCCTTTGTATTATTTGTGCAATTTTTCTGTGAAGTTGAAATTATTTCAAAATAAAGGTAAACCAGGTTTAATAACACTTAAGGTAGGTGTCAGGGTTAAATATTAGTGAGTTAAATCCAAAATTGTATTAAATGCTAAATGTAGCATAATCAAGCAGGATTTTTTTAAGCATAATCTATTATAAAGAAATATAAATATTCACATTTTAAGTGAACCTAGGTTGTAGTTGATATCTTTTTTTAAAAAAGATAGTTTCAACAGTAATTAATTCAGTAATAAGGCAAGAAAACCAACAATCTTTTTTTTTTTAACATTCATTTATTTGTTTCAGAGAGTGAGAGAGAGAGCACACAAGAGGTGAGGGGCAGAGGGAGGGTGTAGCAGCAGACTCCCCACTGAGCATGGAGCCCAACACAGGGCTCAGTGTCATGAAACTGAGATCACAGTATGAGCTGAAATCAAGAGCCCGATGCTCAACCAACTGAGGTGCCCAGGCATCCCACCAACAATCATTATTTAACATTATTCTGGAGGTTGTAGTCAGTGCAGTGGGATAAGAAAATAAATTTAAAATATTTAATTGTAGGAAAGGAAGAGAGTAACTTAACAATATTTTTAGGTAAAATAATTACTAACTGAAAACACAAAAATAACCCTCATAAATTAATGACCAAAAACATTAGCACCAATAACCATTTGATAAATTGTCCAATTATCTGAAGAAGTATATAAAATTAATAGTTTCTACATTGGGTTATTAGAAACTCATAAAATATACCATAAGATGGCCATTCACGAAGCTTCAATAATATAAAAACATTTAAGAATGAATTAAATAAGCAATGCAGAGAACTTAAATGCAGAAATCAATATCAGTACCTGGGAGAATGAAAGAAAAAGACTTTTGTGTGTGTCTGGTTTTTGTCTGTTTTTTCATGGAAGGGAAATAACTTAATTCTTGAATGGACACACACAAATGATGTAAGGTGGCAGTTTTCCCCAAGGTAAATATAGAATATTTTTATGTATCTAAAAATTACTTGGAGGGATTTTTTTATTGAAATTATACTAAATTTATCAAGATGATTATGAATAAGTTGGCACAGCTAGCAGTGATTTTTAAAATTGCTTTATCGGGGCAGGAAAACTCTTGTACTGCAAGATGCTAACATATTTTGTAAAGATAAAATTATCAAAAGACCATATTTTTGGTTTAAGAATGACCAAGTCTATGGATATAAATGAAATGTGTAAAACACTACCATGTGTAATTAGAACGCACATGATCTACATTTATTTAAAATCATGGAAAAGTTATGATCATTCAACAGATGGTTTTGAATAGCTAATTAAAGAAAAAAATAGAATTGTATTTTTACTGATCACTTATGAGAATTAATACTCTTAAAGACTTAAAAGTAGAAAACAAAGGAAAAGGCTGGAGGAAACATCAATAAATATGTACCTTAAGAGAGTGAGGAAGGCTTTCTTAATAGCAAGTGAAAAGAGCACAAAGAAAAAAAGAGTACATTTGACTATGTATATATAAAGGTATATAATTAAGGAAGTGATAAAGTGATTTAAAAACAAAATATGTAAAAAATAAAGCTTTAATGTCACTGGTATATGAATACATTTTAACAGGTCAATAAAGAGAGAAAGAATATCAACACAGTAAATATGATTAAAATTTGCTTAAGGGCATAAAATCACCAGTTTACAAAAGGACCCGAGAAAATAGCAAACATAAAAAACTGTGAAAACCTTACTAGTAATCATGGAAATGCAAAGTAAAACAGCAATAAATTGTTATTTTTTTAGACCAATAATGCTGCGAAAGGGTTAACAAAATGTGGCTAGCCTGAATTGGCAAGTCAGTATGAAAACTGACACTTTTATATCTTCCTGTTGAGAGTGTAAATTAGTGGAAACTTTGCTAGGGTATTGTATGGATGTCTGTCAAAGTTTTAAAGCATATTTGTATCATTTGACCCAGTAATTCTCCTTCCATGAAAATCCTTTGAAACGCAAATAGATTTCTGTATAAAGTGATCATCACCGAATTATTTTTAATGAAAACACCCCAAATATTCAGAATAAGGAATGAGGAAGTTAAATGAAGGTCATTTCCTAAGGAGAAATAGCACTAAGATGGACATGAGAGTAGCTGCCAGCACTCAAACCTCTCCCCTATGTTTATTTATTTTTTTTCCATTTGAAAGTAGTCATTTATTTACTGACCAGAATACAAAAATAATCATGGTAGATACCTTAGTTCATCTTTGGAATAATCCTATTGATCTGGTCTTCCCTGTTGCCAGCATCTCCACCTCCTACAAAATGGGTGGTCTTTTTCTTCATTCCCCCTCGTAGAGAACATAATTTGAAAGGCCATAAAAAAGTTGGTTTACTTCTTTGAAATGTTTTCTAAAAATAGATATTGTGAACCAGGTCCTCCATGCAGGTGATGCCATATTTACGTAGAGATTGGGCAATCAGTGTGTTACCTGTCAGGGCAGTTCGCTTCTTGTTGATCTTGCCACAACCACACTTGTAGATCAGTTCATTCACGGCTTCAGGTTTGGGTACCCCCATGCTATATATGGTTCCACAATCCTTAGCATGTTAACTGAAGCCTTGTTGAGCTTAACAAAAGCACTCTCCCCTATGTTTGGAACTTTCGTCCTTTCAGTACTGGGATGTAGACAAACTCACCCAGTGTTAAAGCAGAAATAAAATCCAAACAACCTTCAAAACTGTGGCTTGGACATGAGATCCAGGGCTTGAAACTTGAAACAAAGACTTAGAATTATTAACAGATATTATTGGATACAAGAAACTTAAGACCAAAAGAATCTATTTGGGTAATTGGTGGCATCTGTAAAAGTCAGTTCATATATGGCAATACCTGTATCACTGAGGTTTCACTGCCTGGATGGAGAGTCATATTGTTAATGGTGAAAACTATGGCATCTCATGTTCAGATTCACTGGCATTCATGCTCCCATCATGATTTTTTGGCTCTATCCCGGCTTTGCAGGTTTCCCTGTGATATTGTGAGTTACAGTGAATTCCTCCTCTGCACAAGACAGCCAGAGATGTTTTCTCTTTCTTCCAACTAAAAACTCTGAGTCACACAACTAAGTAGCCATTGACTATCATGCTTTGTAAAACATTTTATTACATATTAAGCATTTGCTAACTATGCTTAAGTGAAATGGCAGGTGACAAAAAAAGTATGAACCACAACCTGAATTTTGTGAACTATAATAAATATATACATCACATGAACTCATACATCCATTGGGGAAAAAAAAAAGATAGAATGAAGTATATCAAAATTGTTTTTACAGTAGGTTTTTGAGTATTGTCTTTGTAGGTAAATTTTTATGTTATTTGGTTCCCAAATGTGTGTGTGTATGCATGTGTATTATCTTTGGAGAGTAGCTTAAAAATTGTTAAATAATGACTGAATAATAATTATTGAAAGGACAGATTTTAGAAAAATTTTCAGAGAACAAAATTTCTCTTTGGTGACTTGACCTCCATTTTTTTTTCTCCACCATTCCCTTGCTTGGGTGTTTTCCTGTTTTTTTCTTTTTTTCCATAGTGGGAGCAAGCTTGTAAAATCATCTATTTTAAAAAATGATAAGGCCTTAATTGCTTATGTCTTGCAAAGATACATTCTTTCTAAACGAGATATTATAAAGATAATGCTAAACACACACACACACACACACACACACACACACACATTACAATGTCTTGGAGAGGAGGAACAAAAACAGATTTCATGTGAAAAGACCTTGTCAGTCCCCTCAAATCCAGTACAACTGTAGAATAAACAATTTTTTTGCATAAATTTCTAAGTCCCATCCTGATTTCAAAACAAAAGAAACAAAACACAATAAAAACCTTCTGTCAGATTTTTTCAGATAATGCTTTAATATTGGATTCATTTGCCTGTCTACCCAAGCTGGAGCCCACAAGCTGACATTTCAGTGGTCTCTTTCCTGACGCCCTAAATTCAAGTCCATTTGATTTTATCTTGATTTGACTTCTTCAATGTCTAGCCATGGGGAACTCCATATTCTCTTTCTCCATCTTATCTGAAAGTTGCTAGGAAATGGGATATCATAATATTTTACTGAGTACCCTACAGAGTTGTGCTAATCTCAGCTGAGTCCTCATACTTTCTAGAAATCTCCTTTCATCACTGGCTGATTTTCAACTCAATTGCCTAAGACATTTTTTCCTAGTCTTCCTTATTCTATGTTTATGAATTTCCATTGTTCCTTTCTTTTTAAAATGCCCATCTTTTTAGAATTTTTTCTATTTACGCTTTAAAAAAAAATATATTAGATACGCTGCTAATAATTCTCTTTTTTCTTGCAGTCTCTTTTCTTCTTATGTCCTGAAATAATGCCCTTAGTGTTCTGTATCTCAAACTATGTCAACTTGAAATTTTTTGGTTGTATGGTCTTTTTTTCTGTATGTTTCATCAGAACTATCTGTATTCCTTTGCCTTTTCAAATTCTGTCCATTGATGACCTCATCTTTACTGTAACATCTGTATAGTTTTATTGCGAGTCTTTGTGCCAGCCTTTCCTTTGGGGGAAGAGGGTTGTAGGAGTAGAGAATCCTAGTACAGAAATATTTCACGAGCATTCTTTTCTATCTACTAGCTACTACATGATTATTGTGCTCACGTCAAAATTAAAAAAAATAAAAACCCTCCAAAGCATCTCCGTCTCTTCCTTCTGATTTCCTTTTTTTTTCAATAATGACACAATTGCTCTCCCTAAAAGGAGAGCTACTTCTAACTCTTCTTGCCCATCTGTCTCAATGTATCTCTTCCATTCAATCAGGCACACATTTTTGTGAATCACCTTTTCTACATTCTCTCATTTAATCCCTCATTACCTCTTTCTCATATTTTTTCAAGAAAAAGTGTCTCTTTCTCTTATCTTTCTATATTCTAAGTTGGCCTGAATATCACTTCTAGATATTTGTGAAATATAGATGTGATATTAACATTCTTTGTCTCAAAACTTTCAACTTCTCACAACTATGCACAGAATAGTTTAGTTCTGAGTGATTTTTCCTCAACATATTGTTCAAAGCTAACTTCTTCTTATGTGCATACTCTATATCCTAGATAATTAAACTCTTCCCCAAAATTGTGAAAGTAGAGTTAGTCAGGCATGGAGTGTGAGAAAGAGGGTTCTAGGTAGAATTGGGACATGTAGCCAGGAAGCTGGGATGTGGTGAGCAGGAGGGATGGAAGACAATAAGAGGCTGCAAAGATACATAAGTCCTAGAAAGGTACATTAGGGTTTTATTCTGCTTTGGTTTTTGAAGAGTATTTCAATACTTTGGGTATTCCAAGTGTGATGGAAATCAATTGAAAATTTTAAGTGGGGGAATAACATGTTCCCATTGAAGTTTTAAAAAATCACCCTACACACTCTATGTAGAGTAGTTTTTCTATCATGACTTATTTACTTGTACCATCCACTAGCAAGCTCTCTCTTCTCTAGCAGTAGAAGCAATTTATCTCTCTCTAACAAATATCATTTTCTACTTTATAACATAGCTAGTGGAACACATATCTTTGTTTTAAAAAGATTTATTTATTTATTTATTTATTTATTTATTTATTTATTGTTTATTTATTTATTCATTTATGAGAAACATGGAGAGAAAGGCAGAGACATAGGCAGAGGGAGAAGCAGGCTCCCTGCAGGGAGCCCGATGCAGGACTCAATCTCAGGACCCTGGGATCATGCCCTGAGCCAAAGGCAGACGCTCAACCACTGAGCCACCCAGGCACCCCCTTGGAATACATATCTTAATCTCTTCTACTAGTATAATTCCCAGCATGTACAGACTGTCTTGTTTCTCTTTGAAACCACACAGAACTTTAGAAAATAGTGAGTTCATCAAATACTTGATAAAGGATCAATTAAGACAATTGATTACTTATTACTTACTAATAATAAGTAGTAAAGTAATAATAAATTATTACTTTCTAATAGTAATACCCAGGTTCTTAATGGAGGGTGAAATTGTATAAGGAATATTCACAGTTGGTGAAAATCTTAGTCTTTATTCATTGTGATTCATCATCACCCTACCTTTGTATGGAAGGAGCAAATCTTTCTAATTATCTGTATCCTATTCCCTCTATCTTTCAAAAAGCAATAAATATCATCAACTTCTTTACAATGGTATAGCAAACATCACTCAACTAATAATTATCAAATAAGTTTTCCCAATAAAAAATGTTTTCTCTTTTAATATTTGCTACAATGAGAAAATATTAAATCTGAAAGATAAATTACAATTTTCTACTCAATATCCAGTCACAAGAGCTGTACCAGGCCTATGAGTTAACAAAAATGAGAGCATTTCAGAAGGCTCCAAAGCAGAAAAGAGGAGTAGATATCCCTTTCTTGAATGCTGATTGGTTGCTGAAGAGATAATGATTTGTGGCAATTTTTTTAAGTTTTTTTTTTTAAAGATTTTATTTATTTATTCAAGAGAGAGAGAGAGAGGGAGAGAAAGAGAGAGCACACAAACAGGGGGAGGGGCACAGGGAGACGCAAACTCCCCACCAAGCAGGGAGTCCAATGCGGGACTCGGGACTGGGTCCTGGGAACCCAGGATCAGGACCTGAGCCAAAGGCAGATGCTTAACGAACTGAGCCACCCAGGTGCTCAGTAATTTTGCATTACTCTTCTGGATGGAATGGTTCATGGAAGAGGGGAATAGGATTGTTCTTTAACATCCTGAAACAAACAAACAAAAAAAAAAAGCAAAACATCCTGAAGCATCTAAAAACCTATGCAACTTTCATTTATCTACTCTCTGCTGGATAATCCTGCTATTCAAAATTGATGACATATTAACTTCTCTGAGAATGCCTCTATGGTTGTAAACCATTCTTTGTTTTTTTGTCAAGAAGTAAATTTTTTATTCACCCCCCTATTAAATGAGTTTCCATAGACTTGGGGATACCAGTTTGTCAGTATCACTCTTATATTTCATCCTCCCAGTTTCACTTCCATTTCATAATCACATATGATAACATGAGAGTATAGAGTTTTCTGGGACAACAGTCTTCAAGAGTCTCTGAGGAATCTTTCCTAAAAGTTCTTTAATAAAGAGAAACAAAACATTAGCTTGATGTTTCTGATTGTTTTGTTTGACAGAGGATGAAGGGAAGAGTCTAGATTTTTTAAATAGCAAGATACAGGAAAGGGTATGTCCAGAGAACAATAAACTCCCTGTATCTCTGTTTCAGATCAAATTTCATAGCAGCTTATTTTATCACCTTAAAAGAAAAGTTATTTGAGTTACACTGCATTAAGAGAGGGAGGAAAACCTGTTCAAGAATGCAGCCTGGCCAAATGGCCCTTGATTGATGGGGCAGCAACAACCAGGGGGGTATTTGCCAACTCACCATTGCCAAGTCCTCAGAGTGATTTTGCTGCCTGTGACAGCTGGTGTTCTCTATTGGAAGGCTGTGTCTGTATACATCTATGATTTGCATATTTATATACCTCGGCTGCTGTATGAGGTCTGCATTTCACAGCAGTGTGCATAAGCTGTGCAGCCTTGCTGCTTGAGTGCCTCTGGGCATGGGATGCTAGAATCGGTTTGGGTAAAATTAGAATTTTAAGGTTTTGTGTTTTGCAGGTTTGCCAGTAAAACCACATTTTTGTTCATCTCCCTCTTCATCAACTTTCAGTAATGTTTTCAAAGCATCTCTGCATGGGCTACCATTTGAGGCAGACACATTATATGCTCTCTAGGAGGGTGCAAGCTCAGATATTAAGACATCATACACAGATAGAAAGGATGACATCAAAAGAATATATTTAGTCAAGTTGAATCCTAAAGAGGGAATTGTGGGATCTATACACTGAAGAAAGTTACTGATATTTTTCTCTAAGTTGATTTAAGAAGGTAAGACTAGCTCTATAAGGCAGATATGAACCCAGTTAAGGCTTCTCTTTCTAAATAGTGATACCACAGAGCTCCTGGAATAGGTGGGATTTCCCTGGTTATTTGGAAGGTCAGTTATGGTATGCAGAAAAAAATGGGAGAGGCTCTGGAGGAAAAGAATACAATAGCTTGAAGAAAGCAGGAGTTGTATAAAACAAGCAATGACTATGTGGAAATGAAGTATTTTTTTTAAAGAATGTATTTATGTATTCATGAGATACACACAGAGAGGCAGAGACATAGGCAGAGGGAGAAACAGGCTTCCTACAGGGACTCCATTCCAGGACCCCAGGATTAGGACTGGAGCCAAAGGCAGATGCTAAACCACTGAGCCACCCAGATACTCTGGAAATGAAGTAATTTTAAGAACAGAGAGAGTGTTCGGTCATCAGAAAGAAATATAGTAGAGTAGAGGAAGTGTCATACGAAGAGTTTTGAAGGAAGCTGATGTGAATTATTGACCTTTGCTCCCCTTGAGATTGAAAGTCTCTTAAAGGTATTCTTTGGGTAAAAATGATGTGTGGAATCTTCAATCATGGAAAGATAATCTGAAGTAGGATAATCTGAAGTAAGGTATAGTCAGTTTCTGGAAAATAGTAAAATCAGAAAGAAGGTATCCAGATTATAATTCTGGGTGAAGAGAATGGGGCAATGTTTTTAAACAGGTGAAGACTATAATATCTGACAAAAATATTCAAATTTTGACAGAAAAACAATACCGAGTTTAAAAGTTAATTTAAGCTTTCTCCTAAACATGTTTCCACTTGAGAAGCATGGAGTGTCACCGTAAGGCAATAGTTCCCATTTTGAAGAACCTACCATAGATGGCAGACACTCATACACCTACAAACCTCATACAAACCCTCTCGAGTATTATGAGCCCCAGTAAAGATGAGATAATGGAGGCAGAAAAGATTAAATAACTCCCCCGGTTTCACACAGTTAATATGTGGTAGTCCTATGATTCAGATTTGCGTGTTTGACTCCAGAAGGCATTTTGCTTATTTGTTTGTTTGCTTGTTTTCCTAACATGCTGCTTCCTTGGACGCAGAGGAAGGATATAAAGAAAAGAGAGTGAATAGTTCTCTTGGGAATATTTAATTTGAGTTAGCAGGGAAATGGCCATCTGGAGATGTTGCTTATACGAAGTACTTGCAGGATTTGCTCTGTGCATACCTGTGAAATATGACATGTTGGGTACTATGGCCCCTATTTGAGGAATAGATTGGATTAATGACTTGATTATGCTGAGAAAACTAGTTCTTGTCAAATATGTTGCTGACAGTGAGTGTGATCCACAGGCCCTATCTGCATTTATTCCAAGTTACCATTTACTACTACAATACAGGTCATTGGAACAGCATTTTGATTGCTTACAGAGCTACAACAAACAACTATCATAATTGTCAACAAAATACAGAATACAAAACCGAATATATAATTCTAAAAAACCTAGAGATATAACCTTTTTGAGATATCACTATGTCATGAAATAATAAATATCATTTTTTTAAGTTTTTATTTAAATTCCATTTGGTTAACATGCAGTGTAATATTAGTTTCAGGTGTATTTATCTAATTGTTTTTTTTTTTTTATCTAATTGTTTTTTAATCATCATTATTTCTCTTCTTATTTGGCTTGGCATGGGCACAGTTTGGGCCCACTTTCAGCATACCGTCATATAGTCCAAGTGAACAGCTGTTCACAGAATCCTTTGCTGGCTCAGTCACAAGTTGCAAACTGAATGTTATCCACCCATCTATAGGAGATTTTTTTTTTTCTGGATGTGTTGTCTTTTAAAAAATATCTATCAAAGTACTCTGCTGAATCTTGTTCTTATATGGTAACATCTTCCAAAATATTTTATTTTTTAAATTATTTTATATTATCTTAAAGCTGACATTTAGAATATTAGACTAAGGACCTGTCAAAATACCAAAGGTATCCATAAAGATTGAATATGTAGTGGCTTAAAAGCCTAGGTTCTAAAGTCAGAACGTATGAATGATATTCCAGACTGATTCATTTGCTAGCTATGTGATTTGGTGCAAATTATGTTCTCTTTTGTGATTGTGTTCTCTTTTCTGTAAAAAGTGAACGTAACAGTAGCACTCTTATATTTGTGTGTATGTGTGTGTGCATATGAAGATATTGAGAGAAAGTGTAACAAAAATCTTTTTCACATTACCTGACATATAGTAGATGCTTAATTAATATTAATTTCTTATTTTATTTACTTTACAAACAAGTTAGCTATATCTAGGCTATTCTGTACTAGTTTTTTAATATTAAGAAAAATATTTTAAATAACTCATTAGCCTGGATTTCCATAGGGGAAAAAGATACAAATTCATATTCTGTGTTTCTGAAAATTTTTGTGTTTATCTAGTATAAGAAATGCCGAATGCCAAATGCATTGAGGCAGAAGAAATTATCCCTTTAGGAATTATGAATGAAGTTTGATTTACCAAATTATTGATTTTTATTAGAACCCTTTTATTCTGAGGCCAAACCTTAAAAAAGAATAAAATATGACTATAATCCACTGGCCTCTTCTTCTACATCAGCATTCATTTATTGCATTTGTCTAGAACTTGGCCAAGGAAACAGCAAAAAGCAAAACAAATAACATCAGATTAAAGGATGTTTCAGATTATAAGGGAAAAATTATATGCTTGGAGGGAAGGGGAAATTAGAAGAAACATAAGCATTTTGATAGGATGCCATGCCTTTTGAAGAAAAATTTATTTTTTTTTTGCAACAGACACTCATAGAAGGTCTGTATTAAAATTAATCTTTGTTTGATAATTTTCATATGCTAATGTTATTTAAAATTTCCTAATTGATCTTTGATTTCATATTTGTATCTTTGGTGTAATGCTGGGCTTTTATAGAGTAGGATACACAACTATACTGTTTATTTTTCCTGTGGGATCAATGAGTCAATCCTTTGGAAACATGATATAAATTAAGTTGTTTTTGACAATGGGTGAGAATAATCTTTTTTTCCAATTTAAAAAACGAGTGACTTAGGCTGGGTTTTGTTTGTTTTGCCACTTTATTGTGTTCTAGTGGCTTAATTGATTAAAAAAAAAAAAGTACTATGTCGTTTAGAAGGAGTACTAGAAACTGTGTGGCAATTTCAGTTGTGAAATGCTTAATGAGGTTTGTCAAATCCAAAGATAAGGACGCTATAAACAGATACCCAGATTTAGTGTTTAGATTAGACCAATTTACTCTCATTTCTAGGTGGCTATTTGTACACACACACACACACACACACACACACAGCAAACAAACATGTACAGACACAAAGAGTGTTTGTTATGAAAATATAAAAAGATTAATTAATACACAATATAGGGAAAAAAAAATACACAATATAGGGGATCCGTGGGTGGCTCCTGCCTTCGGCCCAGGGCATGATCCTGGAGACCTGGGATCAAGTCCCACGTCAGGCTCCCTGCATGGAACCGACTTCTCCCTCTGCCTGTGTCTCTGCCTCTCTTTTTGTCTCTCTCTGAGTCTCTCGTAAATAAATAAAATCTTAAAAAAAAAAAAAAAAAAAGAAAAATAGTCCACTCTACTTGAAGGGGTATACTCTTCTTTGAAAGTTGTAATCCATTCACCTTTTTGGAAAATTTCTTGTCTACTGACAGATTTATGAACAATAAGAAGAATTTTTGTTGGGGGCGCCTGGCTGACTCAGTTGGTAGAACATGAGCTTCTTGATCTCAGGGTCATGAGTTCGAGCCCCATGTTGGGTGTAGAGATTTAATTTTTTAAAAATTTAAATAAAAAAAGAATTTTTGCTATTTATGAATGCTTTTTAAAAAAAATTCTTTACTAAGCACAGTATTACCCAGCTCAATCACGCACTTTAATTATTAATGTTAGAATTTAGTCTTGGTAAATAAGTATTTGTTGCCTTAGTAGCAGGGTATCAAAATCTTAGGAATCACTTTCAAAAATAATTTCTAGAAATAATGTTAATAATAATTACATTATTGAGGGGATCCCTGGGTGGCGCAGCGGTTTGGCGCCTGCCTTTGGCCCAGGGCGCGATCCTGGAGACCCGGGATCGAATCCCACTTCGGGCTCCCGGTGCATGGAGCCTGCTTCTCCCTCTGCCTGTGTCTCTGCCTCTCTCTCTCTCTCTCTCTATCATGAATAAATAAATAAAATCTTTAAAAAAAAATTACATTATTGAAGTAAGGATATGTTTTTCAAAAATAAAATTCCTGAAAAGCTCATGGATAACTCTGCTATACTTATATTTTATTAAAAAATAAAAGTAGGGCGCAGCCCGGGTGGCTCAGCGGTTTAGCGCCGCCTTCAGCCCAGGACGTGACCCTGGAGACCCGGGATCGAGTCCCACCTCGGGCTCCCTGCATGGAGCCTGCTTCTCCCTCTGCCTGTGTCTCTGCCTCTCTCTCTCTCTCTCTCCCTTTCCCTCTCTCTCTCTCTGTCTCCAATAAATAAATAAAATCTTTTTAAAAAGTAAAATGAAAGTAGCTAAAAGAAGAAAGTAGTTTTGTTGGCCTAATCTAAATACAGTAGGTATGTCTGTGTCTACTTCCAGTCACACAAACACTCAAATTATATCCACGTACTGTAATGGAATAAATCCCATTTTATGATCTCTGTATTTTAAAAAAGATAACATTATTGATATTCTACCAAGGTACTTTTTCAAAGTAATCCAACCATTCATCAGGTAAAGATATGTTTGAGTCATTCCAGGGTAATCTCCAGATGCCAGAAATTCAGGGAAAACACACTTAGGCGAACAGAGGTTAAAAGTAGACATTCACAGTAGTAGCAGAACTGCTCAGGGGCCAAGACACCACTGAAGAGTGAAGCTGACAGGACTGGTCCATGCCTAAAGCTGGAAGCTGGGAACGATGTGTCACTAAGAGAACTGGCTATGGAGTAACTACCTTCCCTGTTCAAGGACCTAGAGTAGAAATAGTTCTGAGTCACACCTGGAGCTGAAAGTAGAAATCTACCCATACTGCATAGATATTTCTTACTTTCAAACACAGGAATAATTTAAAAGTAAATAGATACTGGGTTCAGGATTACCACATTTTGTTATTATTTATTCAAGTACACATAACAAATATACATTCAAGGCTAGTGATTAATATATATCTCCAGCAAAAACAATCATGAGACTACCCCATAGATACCCCAATCATATCCCCATAAGGGATATTGTTGACCTAGTACTTCTTCTTTCAAGTAATAATTTCCATTCAAAATAAGTTTACAGATTTATTATTATTTTTTATAAATTTATTTTTTATTGGTGTTCACTTTGTCAACATATAGAATAACACCCGGTGCTCATCCCGTCAAGTGCCCACCTCAGTGCCCGTCACCAGGTCACCCCCACCCCCGGCCCACCTCCCCTTCCACCACCCCTAGTTCGTTTCCCAGAGTTAGGAGTCTTTATGTTCTGTCTCCCTTTCTGATATTTCCCACTTATTTTTTCTCCTTTCCCCTTTATTCCCTTTCACTATTTTTTATATTCCCCAAATGAATGAGACGATATAATGTTTGTCCTTCTCTGATGGACTTATTTCACTCAGCATAATACAGCAAAGAAACAAACAATCCAATCATGAAATGGGCAAAAGACATGAACAGAAATCTCACAGAGGAAGACATAGACATGGCCAACAAGCACATGAGAAAATGCTCCGCCTCACTTGCCATCAGGGAAATACAAATCAAAACCACAATGAGATCCCACCTCACACCAGTGAGAATGAGGAAAATTAACAAGGCAGGAAACCACAAATGTTGGAGAGGATGTGGAGAAAGGATGTGGAGAAAGAGGATGTTGCACTGTTGGTGGGAATGTGAACTGGTGCAGCCACTCTGGAAAACTGTGTGGAGGTTCCTCAAAGAGTTAAAAATAGACCTGCCCTACGACCCAGCAATTGCACTGTTGGGGATTTACCCCAAAGATGAAACGCGGGGACACCTGCACCCCGATGTTTCTAGCAGCAATGTCCATAATAGCCAAACTGTGGAAGGAGCCTCGGTCCATCAAAAAATGAATGGATAAAGAAGATGTGGTTTATGCATACAATGGAATATTACTCAGCCATTAGAAATTGACAAATACCCACTATTTGCTTCGACATGGATGGAACTGGAGGGTATTATGCTGAGTTTACAGATTTAAATGCATAAAGCTCATGAGAAAATTTAATGCCATTAAATATATTATCGAAGTCCAATATATTGGCATATTATACTGGCTGATTGTAGGTTGATCTAAAAAGGACTTTAAAATTACTATGGTTGGGATGCCCAGGTGGCTCAGCAATTGAGCATCTGCCTTCCACCCAGGGTGTGATCCTGGAGTCCCGAGATCAAGTCCCACATTGGGCTCTCTGCATGGAGCCTGCTTCTCCCTCTGCCTGTGTCTCTGCCTCTCTCTCTTTCTGTGTCTCTCATGAATAAGTAAATAAAATCTTAAAAAAATAAATAAAATAAAATTACTGTGGTTAAATTTTTAAACAAGTTGTCTACTAGGCATGAACAGGGTATCATGAGAAAAGAACAGGTACATTAAAAAAAAAAAAACCTTCCATGGAAGACTTAAGTTCTAGGTTATACACAGCAGGAGTGTTAAGAAATTGGAAGCTAGATCAAAATGAATCACCCAGGATGATCCCATGTTGATAAACATATGGAATTTCTGAAAAAAAATGTATGAGACATGAAAAATTGAACAAATTTAAAAATACATCAAATAGGAATTTGGGGGAGAATAGAGAGAATTGAGAAGAGATATTAATTGAGTTGGGTTTGAAGAAAATTTCCAGAACTTAAAATATAAATCATTAAAGAAATCATATTGAGGCAATACAAAGAATAAAACTATTTACAAACTGAAGCATGTTATAATGCAACTGAAACACATGGAAGACTAAGAAGAAAAATCTCAAAACATTCATAACAAAAGCAGATTGCCTGTAAAGGAAAAACAGACTGATTGAAAACCATCCTTTGGTAACAATACATTCCAGGAAATAATAGAATAATTATTTTAAAGAGTTGAGGGAAAATAACTGTAAGCTACCTAAAAATAGACCCAGGCAAAACCATTATTCAAGACTGAGGGCAAAATAAAAATACTTTTAAACCAATAGGAAAAAACAAACAAACAATAGACTACAAGAATATAACATTCAAAGACCTTACTAATGCATCTCCTTAGGGGTGAAAATGTTTTTCAATCAGAGAAGAGGTGAATGTAGAAAGAAGGAGTAAAGTAGAAGAAGAAATAGTGAACAAAGAGATTAGCAAACATTTTGGTAATTATGTATAGGTATTGAATTAAAAATAATGGATAATTTGCAGTCAGATCACCAGAGACATTTAAACTGCAAACTAGGATAATCTGTGAGATTGCCACTGCCTGCCCTCACTCTATTTGAAAAAGCTTTGTGCCTGCCATCCAGAAATCTTCTTACTGGCTGCCCTTAGAATTCAAAAACCGAGATTATAGTCCACTCCAATCATTAATTGTATTTTTATTGTTTCCATAGATATGCTTTATTAAATACTTGCTTCCTTGTACAATATCTGCCTAACTGTGGGGGCCCATCTGCACCACTACCTCCTGAAATGAGGTGCAGCTGTTTAACTGCACTGACCTATTCCAAGACTGAGACTGGCCCAATGAGATACGGAGCAATCTATCAATTTAGGTACTGGATTGTGAAACTTCTTATTCTAAGTTTCAAAAGTGGAACTGAAGGGGAACAGATTATGCCACCACAAAATATGTTTCTTAGCAAAAGTATTATTTTGAGCTAAAGGCAATCAAAACCCAGCAGATTTAAGAAAAGCTCTTACCTCCCCCTCAGCGGCCTAAATTTACATTGGAGAGGGGACCTGTACCAGATAACTTTTTACCTAAGAAACTTATCTGTATAATAGGGTAACCTTATTTTCCAAACCTCTCCTCTGTCTTCGTGTGAATGGCTTTCCTCCCCTTTTCCTCCCTAGACTTCAACCCCTTCCCTTAGCTCAAGGTGTTATATAAACTTCAGTTACCTGGCTGCCTTTTGAGTCTTCATATCTTTATTGGGCTCCACTACATACATAATTTTGCTTGCTTTTCTCCTGCTAATCTGTCTTATGTCAATTTGATTATTAGACTGGCCGAAAACCCAGAAGGGTAAAAGGAAACTTTTTCTGCCCTTATAGCAGAATTTCTCTTTTTCCAGACTTCCTGCACATTTGAAGAGGGGTGAAAAGGAGCATCAATGTCACCTTGCTGGTGTTAACTTAGCTTTGCCTTGTGAATGGATATAAAGCTGTAATTCTTGGCAGAAAATGACCCCAAAGAGAAAATGAACTGCTGTGAGGATTATGGCAAGGAGGAAGATGTGAAACAGTCTAAGAAAGAAAATAAAAACATCATGAGAAAACCTGTATTTGTATTCAACCTCGAGTCAATACCCAAAGAATTAAGAGCAGAGATTCAAATATTAGCAAACCCATGTTCATAGCAGCATTGTTCACAATAGCCAAAGATGCTAATAGCCCAAGTATCCATCAGCAGATGAATGAATAAACAAAATGCAGTATATTTTTACAATGGAATATTATCCAGCCTTAAAAGGGATGGATGTAGCAGATGCTACAACTAGGGTTGAACATTGAAGATGCTATGGTTATGCTAAATGAACTAAGCCAGTCACAAAAAGACCACATAGTATAATTCCACTTACATGTAGTACCTGGATAGTCAAAGTCCTACAGACAATGTAGAATAGTAGTTACCAGAAGTTGGGGGCAGAGAGGAATGGGGAGTCATTTTGTAATGGCTACAGAGTTTCAGTGTGGGATGAGGGAAAAGCTCTGGAAATGGATAGTGGTAGGGGTTGCTTCTATAGCACTGTGAATGTACTTAATGTCAATAAATTGTACACCTAAAAATAAAATAGTAAATGTTATGTATATTTTACCACTTTTTTAAGAGTTGAAAAAAAAATCTTGAGATTCACAAGAATAAGTAAATAAATAAAAATGAAAATGATGGCTAATTTGAGAATTAAAAGTAAGAGAGAAGTACAGTACAACACAATATCAAAGGAGATAAAAGGATGAGGATATGTTTGTTAAACCAATCTAAGGTCCTCGAGTTGTTTGGGAGGACCTTCATACCATACACCGGCTTCATACCATACACCAGACAGCTATAGCCTACCCCTGAGGAAGGAGCAGCAGCAAAAGATTCAGGCCCTTGCACAGGACCAGTCTGTGTCTGAGGATGAAGCCAAACAAACTAACAAAACTTTCTACACTTTACAGTTTGTAAATTACTGGCCATCCACAATTAAGGAAAGGAGAAGGACACCAAAATCCATACCTCTACTCCAAGAAGAAAGTATAGGAGTCCTGCCTAAGTATGGCCAGGACAGAAGTGAGAAAATCTCTCTTGCAGTTCAGATCTTAAATTAAGACAAGGCATGCCAGTCTATCATTGGGAGAATTTATACTTAGTGAAGTACTACACAGGTAACTAAAACAACATAGCCAAAATTCATCAACTATACGTTGACCCAATCCTCAACATAAACAGTCCAGGAATAGGAAAAAGGGCCCTTGTCTAAGTGGAAATACATTATTTATCTCTATACTATTATGCAGAATTTTTGTCATGTGATAAAATATTATCGTGCTATATAAGGAAGAAAATAGAATCCATCATTAAGAAATAATATAATCAATAGAAACAGATTCAGACATGACCCTAATAATAGAAATATCCAAAAAAGGCATCAATACTATGATAAATATGTTAAAGGATTTAATGAGAAAGATCAGCAACATGCATATAGAGATGGAAAACTTCAACAGAGAGATGGAACCTATAAAAAATACCTGAAGAGAAATATTGGAAATGGAAAACATAGGGCACCTGAGTGGCTCAGTGGTTGAACATCTGTGTTTGCCTCAGGTCATGATGCTGAGATCCTAGAATAGAGTCCTACATCAGGCTCCCTACAGAGAGCCTGCTTCTCTCTCTGCATGTCTCTGCCCCTTTCTCTGTGTTTCTAATGAATAAATAAATAAAATCTTAAAAAAGAAAGAGAGAAAAAAGAAAAAAAAATGGAAAACACATCAGGATAAAGAATTAATTTGATGATTTTATCAACAGACCAGACACAAGAGACAAAAGAATCGGTGAATATTAAGACAGATCATAGGAATTCTCCAAAACGAACATATGCAAAATAAAAAGTTGAGAAACATGGAACAAAGCACCCTAATTCTGTGTGAGACCATGAAATGGTAAAATCCCAGAAGGAAAAGAGAAGAAAATAAGACAAGAAATATATGAAGTGAAAATAATCAAAAATGTTCCAAAATTAGTGAAGTACACAAGTCTCAGATCCAAGAAATCTAGAATCATTTGAGATCACATTAAAACAATAAATGATAGCTATAGAGACACACACACATACACACATATATATACATATATATATATATATATATATATGCTTCATATGGTACATGTGTTTTTAGCTATCAGTACAGTTGACCCTCGGACAACACAGGTTTGAACTGTGCAGGTCCACTTATATGCAGATTTTTTTTCAATAAGTACAGTACTAAAAATGTATTTTCTCTTCCTTACGATTTTCTTAATAACATCTCCTTTTCTCTAACTTATTTTATTGTAAGAATACAGAGAATAATACATATAATATACAAAATATGTGTTAATTGGCTATTTGTTATGGGTAAGGCTTCTTCTGGTCAACAGTAAGCTATTAGTAGTTAAGTTTCTGGGAGTTGGGATACCTGGGTGGCTCAATGGTTGAGCGTCTGCCTTCAGCTCAGGGTGTGATCCTGGATTCCCCGGATCAAGTCCCGCGGCAGGCTCCCTGCATGGAGCCTGCTTCTCCCTCTGCCTGTGTCTGCCTCTCTTTCTGTGCCTCTCATGAATAAATAAATAAAATCTTTTAAAAAAAGTTTCTGGGAGTCAAAGTGATAGGTGGATTATTAACTGTGTGTGTATTGGAGGGGGTCAGTGCCCTTACCCCTCTATATTGTTCAATGGTTAACTGTGCTTAGCACCATCTGACTCTGCCTCTTATCACACAGATTGGGCTGGGTCACATAAGCACCTTAGCTATGCATAGAAGAAAATTAAGACCTGGCCATGGCAGGCTGCTTCCTCAAACCCCTGAGGAAAAGGGACCTAAGCAGTTTATCATAGTTAATTAGATAATTTTCATTTTATAACATATTGCATTAAGTGATTTATGCATGGTTCTCTTTTCTGTGTGACATGCTAGAAAGAGCATGGGCTTTGGAACCAAGAAACAGGATTCAAATCCTGACCGCTACTTAGTAGCTACATACTTAACACAGGACAGTTTCTGTTTACTCATCGCAAAGTAGAAATATTAATATTAAAAATTATTGTGAGAGTATAATAAGCATCATTACTACAATGAAGTGTGTTAAGGGCCCTGCCATCCCCTAGTCCCTAGCTCTACTCTATTCTCTTAACATTCCCTTACAACTGAGTAGTCTCATGTCCTCTATATATCTCTGTCTACTAGAAAAAGTAAACTTCTGAATGGTAGAAATTTATTATTTTAAAATTTTTCATTGTGGTATTTTATTTATTTATTTTGCTATCTCTCATAGTCCTGTGCTTTGGATATCAAAGGCATTAAAATTTTATGAAATGAATGTTTTTTGTTTTGTTTTGGTTTTGTTTTTATTTTTGTTTTTTAGGAAGAGTGCAGGTTGAGGGTAGGGGAGTGGCAGAGGGAGGAGAGAGAGAATCCTAGGCAGGCTCCATACCCAGCCCAGTGTGGCCTATGCTAGCCAGCCAGTCTTAGGACCCTGAGATCATTCCTGATGTGAGCCAAAAGCCAGAGGCAGAGGCTTAATTGATTGAGCCACCCAGGTGCCCCTGAATGTTGTTATTTTTTTTTAAGATTTATTTATTCGTAACCGACACAGACTGAGAGAGAGAGGCAAAGGGAAAAGCAGACTCCTCACAGGGAGCCCTATGCAGGACTTGATCCCCTATCCCAGAATCATGACCTGAGCCAAAGGCAGGCACCCAACCGCTGAGCCATCCAGGCATCCCTTGTTATTTTTTTTAACTACTTTTTAGACTTCCCATCTCTCAGCGTTTGAAATAACTCATTAACACTTGAGTTTTTTTAGCTATGAAAATGTAGGAGTATTTGCATTACCTTTTTAAAGCAGAGTCGATGTATTTGTGTGTTTTTCCACCTTTGTACTTTGATTTGAAAGGAAGAAAAAGAGAAGAATTCACAATCAGCTTTTATTTTGCTACCTTCATGGCTCTGCTAGTACTGAAAGGAGTGTATTGCTGGAAAGAGTTAGGCAAGAGAGACACGGACAGGGGAAAGACGGAAGGTGGTGAAAGCAGAGGGAAGAAGCAAACAGAAAAGAGGCAGAGAAAAACCCAAAGAAAGCCTTTGCATTTTCCCAGTCCCCCATCTCAGTATATATTGGCAGCATTTTCTGCCTGGAGGCATTGCTTTGTCACGTAAATCACAGAATGGCTGTGCTCAGCCAGGAATAGAGGACTCAGGGAGAACTCCAAGTAGCATGGTGAGCCAGCCATTCCTCCAGCAGGGGGGCTGCATGCTCAGTTGAATCAGTGAGGGCTCCTTATTACCCTTCCTCATGATTCACACAACCCCCCATATGCCAGGACAAGGGATTTCATCCGACAGGTTTCAGGTGATTTTTCATCCTCTAAAACTGAAATGCAGCCAAGTCAACCAATGGAAATCCAGACACCTAATTAAAAGACCTCATTTACGTCTGTTTGGCTACTTGTATGTACAAGACCTTTAGGTTACCATAGCTGAGATTTGAATGAAAATTTCTATGTTAGAAGACAACTGGCTCAGCCCACTGACTCCTCTGGAACTATGCTGTGCCTTTCCCCAGGTGAACTATAATGTTTAATAAGAAATGCTGGAAGAAGGAGGAAAATAGCTCAGAAAAGTAGAACAAAGGTGCTAACTGTCAGAATTCTTAGGAGCTAGATGTCTTCTCCCACAACTCTTTAACTTTGATAAGAAAAATACCAAGAGGGATCCAATAAGTATAACTGAAGAAATGTCTATTTTCCAAATTGCATTTTTCTTACTTTTAGTCCCTTTAAAAACGTGAGTAGCTGAAGGGAGTGGGGTGAGGCAAAAGGCTACTACTTCTTTAGATGCTTTATGTCTGCAGGATGCTAACCATCCTCTAATGAAAATAATTTACCTCTTGAATCCAGAAAAAAAAAAGTAAAATAAGATTTTAGGGTGAAACCTAAATCATTTAAAATTTCAGCTAACCAGATGCTAAATGAGCTGCATTGTTGTTCAGACATAGCAAATTTAATCACTGGAACTTTGCATTTGCAGCTGTATTTGTGTTTAAGTTCATGTCTGTTCTTAACTAGATGGGGAGCATATACAGTGGTTTGCCATGGTGCGAAGGACAGAGGAGACCTAGAGCCATTGTTTGTTGGTAATGACAGAAATAAAATAAACAAAAACACTTTTGCTAGTTTATGAACACCATTCATCTGTATTTGGTTTCTTTCCTAGTGGCTAAGAGGCTGAAGATTTGTGTGTCTTAGGAACAACATAAATCATTGATCTTTAGACATCTTTACCAAGCTTCTTAGTTTAGCTTTCATGTTATAGTGCTATAAATTGGGTTTGTGCATTCTCTATTCCTTAAGGGTTCTGAATCTGAGTATCTAAAACACTAACTTGAACTCTTAAACTAAGTTTTCTTTTTTACTGTTACATACCATGCTTCACAAAGGTGAAGTATTCAAATGTGACCAATGACTTGGATTAAATAAAAGCAATTACAGAAGATGGTTATATTCTGTGAGTAGCAATATTGCATTTCTGGTAGAAAATTTAATTTGGAGATTAGCTTCAAAGATTGTTTTTTAAAAAAGGGACTTAGGGATCATTAAGCCCAATGGTTTTATAATTTTTCCCCAAAATTTTAAATGACAGAAATGCTTTTAACTTTTTTCCCCAAAATTTTAAATGACAGAAACGCTTTAGTTAAAAGCTGACATTCAAGCTTAGTAGATGAGAGATATGCTTAAAGCTCTTCTGTTTAGATAGCAGGGTGGAAGAGTATATGAGTCCACTTTTTGGCCCCATCTCACATTCTGTCCCTCAATATACTCCATAAAAGCCCTAGGGATTTATAAAGTATAGTGTGAAAGCACTGCTCCAGCTCTCTCCTTTTACAAAGGAGGAAACTGTAATCCAAGTGCTAGCTTACGGCAGAATTGAAACTAGAACCCAGGTCTTCCTTGGTTCACTTCAGAAATGGAGCTGTCTCTTTAGTTTTCTGATTTTAAAAGTAAAACATATTCACATTAGGTAATTCAACAGACTTGTCCCTTCTAAATCCCAGTAGAACATTCTCCCCACTGTACCATGCCACCTTGTTACAGTTTCATTAGAATAAATGCCATTCGTTTTCAAATACCCATGTTAACCCATGACATGAAAGGCATAGGCACATTACATACACACAACGGTCCTTTTCACCAAAACAGACTCATTTTGCTAAATCAATTCTATTTTATTTAATTCAGCTCCTATGTGCATGTGTGCATGTATATGCACATGTATGCCTGTGCACGTTCAAACCACACCCATAATTTTAATTTTTTAGCGTGAATAAATCAACAGCAAAACTCACAATAGGTTAAGTAGAAAGGAGAAGGTATTGCTTATGTAACTGGAAAATACAAGGGTGGTTTAATTTCAGGCATGATTGGATCCAGTAGTTCAAATGATGTCCTAAGCATTCCGTTTTTCCCTGTGTGTCTTGGTTATGATTTCTTCTATGTTAACCTTATTCTCAGTCAGGATTTCTACAACAATGGGAAAGGTGACCCTGAAGGAGAACAAATCAGTCTATCTGAATCAACCTCTTCTCATTCTCTCTCTTCCACTCGCCCCCTTCTCTTTCTCTGGCCATTAGAGCCCATGAAAAGAAACACTCTGATTGGCCCTGCCTCGGTCACATGCTCATTCATTAATCAACCACACCTTCTAAGGGGAGCAGTATTCTGACTGGCTAGCATGAGTCAGGGGACCAGCACTGTATCAGTAGAGCTTGAGTCAGCTCATCAGCTGTGTACCAGTTGTATGATGACCCCACCAGGTGGGTGTAATTCTTTAAAGAAAAGATGCCTGGCAGATAAAACGTAAACAACTCTACATGAAGACAAATCACCTGTGCGTGTACAGTGAAAAATGCCGAAAGAGACTTTTATATACTGAGGTTCTCTTACCTATAATCTAGTTACCTGGTTGATTTGTTTCTTATCTGTTTCTTCTATGCTTTATTGGTAAAGGCACCAATAACAAAGCAGAGTTCAAAGTGAGGGTTTCTAGGAACCAGTGAGTCCGCAGCATTCACAAATAAAATAGTATGTCAATGGACCTTGACTTTCAGTGGGAAATCTCTTCAGAAGAGATCTCAGCAGGGTAAGCTTTAGTGTGAATGATGCGTGCTAACTTTATAGAGGCTGCACCCAGAATTCTTCATAGCTCATTTTTATTATGCATTCCTTTATTTCGTACATCAGCCTATGTCTCTGTCATTCACTTTATGAATGCAAACTTGGCAAACTACTCAGTACATAGTAAGTTCTCACTGAAGATTTATTTAGGAAATACACAAATCAGTGAATAAAAACTTCTCAAGGGGTAGGGTATCTAGATCCCTAATGCCTTGGTGTGAATATTTGTTTCTTGGTTATCTTTCTTCTAATAATAGCAAAGAAGTTTCTGTTGTAAGTACTTGGGATCTCTGGCAGATAAGGGAGATGTTGATAACAAAGAAAATACAGAAAATGGAGGCAAGAGCATGGAAATCATATTTTTTGAGTTGCCTCTATGAATTTGAAGATGAATTTGCTTATTAAAAAATAATAGTTAATGCTCGGAGAGTTAATTAGACCTATTCCTCCAAGAATTCTTATTTCTAATAAATTATATGATATGTGTGCTCTTAGCCTTCTGTTAATAAGTACACTTAGGATACATCTGGTCAGCTTATCTGTTAGAATCATATTTTTAGTTATAGGTTATAGTCCTACATGAACTAGTTAGCTGTATACCAGATTTCACTATTGCCCAAACTAGTTCAACATGTGTATTTGGTCATGGATGAGAATGGGCAGAAATGTGAGTGATCAATTTGATCCATACCCTATCAGAAAAAGACACTCTAATGACTATCATTCATTCAAGTAGATGATCTATGTTAATATGCAAAACATTATACTCTTATCACATGATAATTCTACCCCCTATTTTGAACTCATTTTTTTGTAGCGGGTATACATCCTAGACATGAAAATAAATAAAATCAACATCAGAGTAGAAATTGAGAACTAGTCTAATCATGGAATAAGAAATATTATTGTATAAAAGGCAGGTCTCCAAGCTTGATGTAGCTGCTGCCTCATAGTCCTGTGAAATCAAGAGCTGTGAAAACACACACACAGACACACACACATAAAACAGAAGCCCTTTTCCATCTTTTAGTTCAACTGCAAACTCTTTGAAAATAGTGATGATGTAAGAAAAGGCAGAGTTTCAGAACCTATATGGAATTTGCAGCCTTAGCTTGAAAAATCCTCTCTTGACATGTAGACTAAGGGGATTTGCTACATAAGTGATTTTAAAAAGAAGCATATGGAATTCACCGTCACTTTTCTTCAGTCACTCATTACATCTCCCACATACTTTTGAGAAAAAACACATATATGATTGATCCTGGAATAGGTCCCAGGATGAGCCAGGATTAAGAAACATGGTCTCCCGTGAACTCCAAAGAGCCCTGTCCTTCTCCATTAGGTTACCTATGAGCTGAAGGCATTGCCAATTGCAGTCGTGTTCGTTTACATGTGAGGCAGATCGGTATCTTTCAAGGATTGAGGAAGAGAACCTCACCCCTGATGAACCTTGACTTCCAGAGAATGCTTGTCTACATCCTTCTAAATAGACTTCTCTAATCGTCATTCAACTGCCAAATAAGATAAGTGAGTGCACAATGTCTGTACCTCTTACGGCAACGATCCGAGTAATTCTCACCCACTCTTGGCTTCAGGCCACGTGTTATTTTCACTGTATCCCCAGTACAGCACCACACATGACAAATAGCACTTGGATGGATAGTAACCTCCATTATTTTTGAACTCTATTCAAAGGACTTTCTCATACACTATCTCTTTTTATCCCACATCTCCATGGCATACCTAACACCAATATTTTTTTAACACTTCAGTAATACACAGGAAAATTAAGGCAGCATAGTATTATTAACTTGGTCCTAATCATATAACAAATTAGGGATGATCATGGTGTTTCTCTGAATTCAAGGCTAAGAATCTTTGTACTATATTCTTATACTTCAGAATATATTTTCATGTACCTAGAGCATGAAAAATATAATAGAGAGTAAGAAAAAAATAACTAAACCTTTCAAAGCCTTAAACCCTAGAAAGGAATACCCTAAACACAAGGCACTATTCTGCGATCTTGCGTTGGGACATTACCACATGGTGGTAAATGTGACTATAAATGTCAGGCTCTTTGTTGCTGACTTTTCAGGCAAAAGCAAAAGAATGATCTCAGTTTTCCTAACGTGTAATCCATTTTTTTTCTTGCAAAAATCATTTTTCTTCTTTTCCCTTGACATTAAGCGGATATAATCTTTTGTATTCTTGACAAATCTTTATTCGGTGTTGATCAGCAGTGTTTATGCAAACAGTTTGAATGTGTATGTGAGGCAGTAAAGTCCTAATTGAAGCCCTTCCCTCCTACACTATTTTGATTTGCCTATGAGAAACTCCAAATAGGGCCAGTTTCACTGGTTGAAATCCAGGACAGGTCTTTAGGAGTTTGTGCTTGGAGCATCACACTCTGCCCTCTCCTTTTAAACTGTGCCCTCTGACCTAAGTATGTCTGTGGTAGACAGAATAAGGCCTCAACTCCGATGATGTTCACATTTTGATCCTGGGATCCTGGGATATGTTATCTTTATATGGGAAAAAGGACTTTTCAGATATGATTAAGTTAGGGGCTTTGAGATAAGACTATCCTGGATTATCCAAGCCAGTCCAGTGTAATCACAAGGGTCCTTAAATAAGCTCAAGAAGATGTGATAGTGAAAGCAGAAGGTCAGAGAAGAGAGATTTGATGATGCTATGCTGCTGGCATTGAAGATGGAGGGGAACCTGGAGCCAGGAATGTGGGCAGCCTCTAGAAACTGGAAAAGGCAAGCAGTGGATTCTCCCCTAGAGCCTCCTAAAGGACCACAACCTTTCCAACACCTTCATTTTAGCCCAGTGAGAACCATTTTGGACTTCTGAACTGTAAGATAATACTTCCGTGTTATTTTAAGCCACTAAATCTGTGGTAATTTGTTATAGCAGCAATAGGAAACCAACACAATATAAAATGGAACATTAAGTGTATAGGATGGGGAAAAAGGCAGATTTAGCAGTTGTTGCCAATCTAAAACCCTCCATTATTTGAGTTGCCTTTCAAAAACACACCAGTGTCTATTACTCTACCGTGAAAAATCACTTGAATGGCCGCACATTGTGTACTAATACCTATTAATAAAGTACCGCACTTTAGCCTGACATTCATCTTTCCCATAAATATTGTATATCCTTACATTCAAACCATGTATCTTTTTACATTGCCTTACATTTCCTGTGTTTCAGGTCATATCAGATTACTTGTCAATTCCTGGAAAACTTAAGGATTTCATGATCTTTAAACCTTTAAACATAATGTTTCTCAGACTAGAATTTCCTCTTTATCCCTTCAATCTTCTGAATTATTCCTATTCTTCTTAAAAGCTATCACCTCAAAGAGACTTTTCCAGCATTCATAAATGGTCTCTCCTTCCTCAAAACTCTTTTGCTGTTTTTATTCCGCAGTGTCACCCAAATCATTGTGCTGTCGTTGTCCATATGCCTATCTCCTCCTCTGGATTATAAGAACACTATGGGTAGGAAAAAATTATTAGTAAATTTCTGGTTGTTCTCTGCAAAAATGCCTTGAGAGAGGAGCTCAATAACCTGATCTAATTGAATTGAGCATCTGATATTTGCAGTTGGGACTATAGGACTGGAATATATAGGTCTTACAGAAAAATGGAGATCAGTACTTGAAGTTATAAATTAAGAATTGTTATTTTTGGTAACAGTGAACAATAGACGATGGACCGTGCCACTGGGCTTCAGGGTCCTCCTTTCCTTTCTACTAACTCAGAGACAGGCTGACTTGTAAATAGAGATGCTTTACCCTGATCTCATTTCCAGTCTTTTCACTCTGCATTCCACTCTGCTTCCTGTAATGAAAAGGAAGTTTTGCTTTAGAACTGGTTGATTCTCCCTACCAGGTTAGAGAGGCCAAAGAGCATGTACAATCACATCCCATCCAGCTAAGCAATGAGATGTGAAATAGGTTTGGGAGCACATGAGCACCCTGAACAACACCACACTGACTTGTTTGCTACCAGAATGCATGAGGGCGGGAAGTGTCCTGGGTAATGGAGCCCAAATGCCTGGAAAGTAGTAGCAGGTGAATAATTTCTTCTTAATGGGAGTTTAAACACTAGAACTCTTTTGCAAAACGTCTTGCCTTGTTGCCTCTCATCCTTTAACATTGAAGTTCTTGGCCTCACTGGCACGGTGTCCACCTATCAAGAACCTAGAAGCATAATGCCACCCAGGAGTTTTCTGTGCAAATCTTGGAAGGAAGCAATTCTTATACTAAATTTATACAGAAAATATACATTCTGTATGATTGTTTTCTTAACTTAAAATAAGTATTTGTCGGAATTACAACCTGAGATGTTTAATGGATTAAAAGGGGGAATAAAAGCCACTTACAACACTTCTTTTCTTTTCCTTCAAGTTCTTTCTATCCCTACTCTTCTTCCCTGTCTTTCTCCCTCTCTTGCTCTTCTCTTTGTCTTCTCCTTCTTCTTTCACCATCCTTCTTCTTCCTCTCCTTTCTCTTCTTTGCAGACTCTAGACACAGATGATTTTGTCCACAATCATAACCTATCAGAGAGGGTACCCTTGTGAAGCATCCATTGTCCACCTGCTATCCACAGTCCTAAAGAATTTGGATCGCTGACCATCCTGGCATGGCAATCCTTCACCCCATGGCTCCTTTCCCTACCACTTTTTTCTTCTTCTAAATCCAGCCATTCTCTCTTTATCTTACTTTCACTTCTTAGCACTTCTTGTTTTTCTGTGCTTTGCTCAACATTTAAAGATTAAATGGGTGCAAGGAAGTTCTGAAGCAGTTGGTGGTAGGATGACAGCTGTTCCACTTGTATTCCCCCAGGGAGCAATTTTACTCCATCAGGAGAGGAAAATTGAATTACCCCCTTCTCCAACCCCCTGCACCATTCTAGCTATCAGCACCTGCCAGTGCCTCTCAACTGGCAGCCCTGATATGAACGGGGCCTTCATCCAGTTCAAAGTAGGCACCCAAACTAGAAATGACATCCCTGTGACTCTGCTGGCAGCCAGGGCTGGTCAAGAAGCCATTGTTCACAACTTTCTATGAAGAAGAGACTGAATTCTTTGCGAAAGTCCAGTGGGAAAGAAGACCGGGTTAGTGGCTTTAGTGAGAAATTGTCCTTTGAATTTTCTTTTCTTCCTCAAGTAAAGACTGTTGAAGCTAGAAGGTGATCTTCATTAAAAAAAAAAAAAAAAAAAAAAGGATTCCCAAGCAAATTTCAGTCATTTGAAGGGGAGAATGCTGCTGCCTTTCCCAGCAAGTTACGCATTTTCAAAGGGAGATTTGTGCTGCAAGAAGCAGCTTTTGGAAGTCATCTCAGGAGAAGATCCTCTTTTTTTTTGCCTCACTAATCAGCCCTTTTGTGCTGCCTGGGTCCAGTGACAAGTCACATGGAACCTGCAGGAAAGCTATTTTAAACCCCCGTTCCCCTTGCCAAATGTATAGGAGGCTAAAACCCGACAAGGGAGGTCACCGTCATTCACCTTGCTGCTCCTGGGCTGGCCTTGATGATTCACAGCCCTTAGCTGTGCCAGGTGCCAGAGCTCTTTCATTTTCTTTTCACTTGCAGATTCCATACCTCCGGAGGGGAAAATGAGGTTCCCAAATATGTCCCTTGCTGCTACTGCCACCAGGTTTCGGCTGGAGGCAGTCCTGGAAGATTTCATTATATTACCATTTCAAATATTTTGTGCTTCTTTTATTATTGTTGTTGTTATTTGACCATTTCCTGGAATTTCTGGAATTATTGCAAGCGGTCATGTTGGAATTTCGGACTCTAATGTGCCCTGTACTGTGTCCTTCTAAGGCATAATTTATCTTTCACAAGATGTCATTGATCACACTGCTGATACAAGTGAATTTTATGGCTGTTAGAAAAAAAAAACATTTCATAGCAACTCATTTTTTTTTTTGGATCTTTTAAAAAAGAAGTCGTTTAGAAGTAACTGGGAAATATGCCTTTGGCCTGGGGAGAGCGTAGCTGACTCCAAACCTTTTATTTTGCTATTAAAACCTTGGCTGGGAAGCATGTTTCAGTGGGTGAATGTGAGCCACATTATAACGGCCAGTATCTGGCATGGGAGATTCATCCGGTTTCCTGGTGCTTTTCTAGGCTAAACCACCCATTTTTGACTCTGTGATTTAGTGGATGCGTTTTTTTTTTTTTTTTTCTTAATTTCCCTGAGAACCGTATTCAGGCTTCATACTAAAGGTAAATCTGAGTTACAGGGCTTCATCAGTCAGGGTCCCTGCAGGAAACAGATGGCACACTCAAATTGGATAATTTCAAAGGAGTTTAATAGAGAATTTTTTTAAACATTTGGACAAAAGGCAAGGGGTTAGGAAATCACAGGGGATAGTGTACTTCCTTGGGGCTAGTAACTCTAGGAAGCTGTTATCACCTCTGGGTCTGAAGAGGGTAATGGGAGGGAACAGGGACTAGAAGCCAGAAAAGGAGAGAGCTGTCTGCAGAGAGCGTCTGACAGGAGCTGGGTCGTGTAGCAGGAGACACTGGTGCAGGAGCCAGGGCAATAAATGCCTAGACCACACTCTGGCCTGTCCTTGCAATCTCTCCACAATGTTCTCACTGGCGGAAGCCAGTACCTCAACTGGAAGCCAGAGGCAAAGATGCTGTTGACGTAATTCATATGGTCAGCCTTCCAGGACACAGAGCTGGGGGTGGGGCGAGGGGGGGTGTCTGAGAAGGGAGGCATTGTACAAATGGAAGCTATCCAGCAAAAGAGTAATCCCTGGGCTGCGTGCAGCACTTTACCTTTTCTTTAAAAGAGACAGATTCTCTGTTCACTAAGGTAAGTTAGCAAGATCTTTGACTTTTCCAAAACAAAACAGACAAACCAAACATGGGTAGAACCTACCTCTACCTTGCTGTCTGTTTTGGTTCAGCAACTAATGTTGGTTAAAATATACATGAAATAGAAATATAGGGATCCCTGGGTGGCGCAGCGGTTTGGCGCCTGCCTTTGGCCCAGGGCGCGATCCTGGAGACCCGGGATCGAATCCCACGTCGGGTTCCCGGTGCATGGAGCCTGCTTCTCCCTCTGCCTGTGTCTCTGCCTCTCTCTCTCTCTCTCTCTCTCTCTCTCTCTCTCTATCTCTCTGTGACTATCATAAATAAATTAAAAAAAAAAAAGAAATATAAAATGAAAACCCTGGTATTTTTATATCTAATTTCTGAAGGCTGATCAGTGATGTTAAAAATGTAGTTTTATGCATTCAGAATTACCCTTCTCCAGAAAAAAATAGTTAAATGATTCATGAAAATGCAAGTCAGGAAATGCATGAAGCACCCAGAGCCCCTCAAATCCAATCAAAAAACTGGGGAAAAGGCAGCTATTGAGTAGTCAGCAAAGGTGGTTATATCAGAAACCATCCTATCATACTTCTGATGTAGGTGCTGTACAGTCATAGAACTTGAGACAGAGTTTAAAAGGCAAATACCTTTTTCTAGAAGCAGGTGGAGGAGAGATAGGTGGCAGATGCCACCATCACCTTGCTATAAATTACCGGAATGTTTCAGATACTTTCTTTCCCCGCTAATGGTCACTGGGAAGAATGGAACACTTAGGAACATAGAGAAGATGAACTGCGTACTTCCTGGTCTTGCTGCAGGCTGGCCCTGAATCGAGCTTTGCTGTCCATAAATTCTACTAACAGCCACTTAGGTAGCCAAAAAACTGCTCCCAAATTACTAACACTGATGCCTTCTGATTCTGTTTGGCAGAAAGCAGAGATAGCAAAGCCTGATCAATCCCATTAAAGCTAGGACAGATGGACACCCCTGGCTTCAAGCTCTAGTAGGGCACTGCAAGCCTCTATCACACAAACACTGTGTTTATTGTCTATTAATCATCATCTGAGAATGAACCAAGGAGAGGTTCTATGATCAGCTGAACTTCTACAGCATCAGCTCTCATAAGAGTTAAAGCAGTGAACCCCAGCGTAGTCATTTCTGCACTGCCTTTGCCCTCTTCTATTTCAGTAGTGCCCAAGTCCTCTTTATTTTCAATTCCTGTGTCCTCTCTGCATTATATTTTATTTTGTCTCATGCCGAATGGAGAAAGAAAGCAGACATTTATTACATAGGAAAGGAGAAAGGAGAGAAAGGAGTCATGGCCTTGAAACAGGAGCTCTTGTTTGATTTTGGTACTACAGCTTCAGATCTGTGACATGGATGAGTTATATAATTTCATTAAACTTGCAGTTCCTATCCTCTTAAATGAAGATAAAAATATTTTGTCTAAAATAACATAAAAGGATGTGATATGGTGTATAATATATAATAAGTGCTAAATAAATATTTCAGTTTGATTCTCCCCTCTCCGGTCATTAAGGTAGTATAGAAGAAAAAGAAGCTCATAGGAAAGATTGTTGTTACATTTCTATTGGTTTATCTATTCATAGTGAAGTTATGCAACTGTTTATATTTCTTCTGGTGCACCTAATTCATAGTCCATAGACAAATCACACTATTCCGAGGTATGCTTTTATGGGTAGCTTTTGCATTATCTTTTGTCACCCCACTTTACTTCATAATTTTTCAAGGTCTTGGATATAATTCACCATAACTTAGCCCTCAGAACAGTATTGCACAAAATATTCCTTCTGTGATAGACTGGTGACATTACAGAACATTGTGTTTGGTGATTCTTTTTCTTTGCCATTTTACGTAAAGAATGTGCAGGCATGACCAAGTTTTTCAGGATGGATACATTTGTCAACTCTACCAAGGGAGAGATACCTGGTTATTCAGAAGTCCTATCATTGATACTGTTCTCTAACAAAAACACCACTCCATCACCTGCTACCAAGACAGTATATTCAGTGGCAAAGTTTATTCATAAAATTCATCCCTTTGACAAACATTTATTAAGGGCCTACCATATGCCAAGCACTGTGTCTGATAGTGGAAATTCAAAGATGACTAAAAATAATAATAATAATAATAATAATAATAATAATAATAATCAAGGTCTGAATGTGTTTGGATGCCAAGGAGGTAAGTTAGGAAGGAAGAATAGAAATGCAAAAAAAAAAAAAATATATATATATATATATATATGTGTGTGTGTGTGTTTTACAAAATCTGTGGGAATATGAATAAAGTCTAATTGGCACACACAGAAGGAATGATTCTCTGGAATATGAGAAATTTTTTACTGATGAGAAAAGGCAGGCAAGGCTTTGAAGGATAAGTCAGAGTTGTTCAGGTAGTCAAAGGGAGATAGGTAGTAAAAAAAAAAAAAAACATGGAGAGACAGGGGATTGGCTAGGTTGTTCAGGAAGTAGTAAGTAGCCTGTTTTAAATGGAGTAAAAGGAATTTGAGGAGATGAAGCTGAAATAATCACTTGACACCAGGATATGATGGACTTTAAACACCTCGCAAAGGATATTTGACTTTACCTTGTGGGGTTGGGTAAGTAAGCATTTTTGGAAGGGAGTGAAACGATTAGAGGCATATTTTATAAAGGATGCCAGGCACAGTGAGGAAAGATTGAGTCTGTATCACCGATAGAAATATTTGCCTGTGTGTAAGATTTTTCTCTTTTGGACTGAGATGCAGCCTTTTCTTTCTCCAGTATATTTGTGATGCATAACATTGCACTGCTTCTGAAAGAGGATCATAATCTTTTAAATGTATTCGTTGGGAGAGTAGTCATCGGTATAGACCAGCTTGTAGAGGATTTCCTTGAGGGCATCAGATGATTTTTTTGACTTGCTCAACTGCAAAACATGTCCCAAAGGAGAGGAACTGCATTCTGGTATCAGTTGAGCATCTGAGAATGGCTGCATAAGAAAGAATGAATAAATCGGGACTTACTTCTCAGCCCTTTGCAATGGGAGGTTATTTGGACAACTCTGACCTGACCCACACTCTGTCACCTGCCTGATAATGTCTGAAATACAAGAAGGAATGAGACCTGGGGAGAGAGAGAAGGAGCATCAACAGTGCTTGTCTTTATTTCATGCGTGTTTTGGCTGTATTCATGTCTGGAGCACCCTTGTTTTGCCCTTGGAAGTTCAGACAACACTTATGTGGGCAAACGCCTGAAAGGACCAGAATATTATGCACAACTTTCATGGCTTCCCAGCCATTACCATTTCTTTTCAGGGTTGCTGCAGCAGAAGTATCTGACGTTGCCGGGGTTCTGCAGACTCTATCTGTTGTCATTCCTCCGTCTGCTCCTGTCTCCCAAACCAGGGCCTTTGAGCTCTGCTCCCCATCTAATCTGTGCCTCCCTACCTAACGACATCCACTAATGTGTGCTAACAGATGTCTGAGGGAAAATTAGCCGTGGTGTCCAAATCAATTAGACCAGAGTTGCTGTGCAGGAACAATTGCTCTGTAGGCTGTGTGGGCTGTACTTTTTTTCCCTGTTTCTTTTTTCCAAAGGTGAAGTCATGTAGCCCAAGCTGAGCTTCCCCGCTCCATATTTTCCACTTCCAGGCAGTCTACCTCAGTGCTTAATGGGTTCTGATTGGACCACCAGATGGAGATGCCTCTACCAGGTGCAGGCTCCCAGCAACCACGTTAAGAACAGGAGGGCTGTGTTCGCCCCAAAGGCAATGCAGCCCAGAATAAGAGCCATGTGAGCTTCAAAAATACAGCTTTGGTATGTGTTTTAAATTCTAAGATGTGTTATGTTAATGGAGTGGCCTTATATGACTCTTTAGAGAAAGACTGACAATTACATGGATGGAAAATGGCTTGAGGAGCAAACACATCTATTTTAGTGCATCCAAAGGGATTTCTGTTTCCCATCTCCTAATGCAGGGCCAAATCCATCAAGAGTATGAATAAATGGAGAAAAAGAGCTTCTACTCTGAAGTTAGGCAGGCCTGGACTCTGACTCTGTAGGCTGTGAAACTTTAGGAAGCCCTCAACTTGAGCCTTGGTTTTTGTCTTCTGACATCGGTGCTGTTTGGTTTGCAGCATGGTTAATCTCTGAACCTCAGTTAAATTATGTGTAAAGTGGGTATAATAATAATCTACATTGCAAGCACAACATGGTAATTAAATAAGACATTCTTAGAACAAGGCCTGCTATTATATACTTGCTTGATACAGATAGCTATGTAAGCATCAATCTTTCCATTCCACTTCTCAAAAACACACAAAGAATATCCAATCTGTGAAGAATTCCCACCTTTTGTACTTTTTTAGAAAAACCTCCTCCCAAGAACAAGCATTCTGAACTGTCTGTGGTTTTACACTTTTTTCTTTTGTTTTATTCTATCATCATATTCTCTGGCGTGTGCCATCTCTTACCGAACTATGGTCACCAAACCACTACCACCACAACACTCCATCCCCACTTGTTTCCCCGCCAGTATCCTCCTCAGAGGCACTCATTGTGATTGTCTGTGTACTTTTGTGTTGTGAAAATAGACACTGGTTCCCAAAATAGAATCAAATCTCATGATAAAAATTAATAAAGAAGAACTAAAGAGAATGAAGGGCAATACTTGGAGGCAGTTGTAGAGAAAAGGTCAATTTTCTCTCTTTCATTCTATGTGCTCATATTTGGAGTTTCATCTTGCTTAGGCTAGAAAATTCTTTAGCATAATTAATAACTGTCTTTATGCTGCTCATAATCTTCCTATATTACATCACTTATTTATGTATTCCATTTTAAAACTAGCAAGCTTTGTGAAGCCCTCTTCAGGCAACCTATGTATACGGAATGATCCTATATCCAAGAATCTCTGACATTTACTCTAAAGCTTTTTCAGAATTGGCAGCCTGCCTTCCCCCTCTCCCCCTTTCCATCTGGGAATGTAATCACCACAAGGCATTTAGCCTTTCAGGGGCGATTTCCAGTGTTGGGGGGAAGCAGAGAGAAATGCGGTCTGAGCCCAGCAGGCTCACCTCCTCTCCTATACACACAGGTTTTCTTCTCATTACCCTTCCATGCATCTTTCTGGATCTGACCAACCAGGGTTACGAGGGCTGAGGATTCTGATAAGTGAATAACCTCCTGATCAGAAAGTACTGGCGTTTGTTTTATCTTTATAAAAACTGCTTGTTTTGTTTTTATTTTGAATTAAGATTTGTTGTTGTTGTTGTTGTTTTAAGTGCAATTACATTTCTACTTTAGGTTACTAGCTGTGGCTCAGAAATAGAGACCTGCCAAACTCCTCATCTCAGCCTGTCCCCATTTTGTGCATGAAGCAGTTCCCCATGAACACACAAATATCACACTCAGCTTTGTCAGATCAGCTTCATGGCCACATTTATCAAAATTATCCCAGAGTCCCTTGCAGAGGCGAATATTAATAGGGTTCATTTAAAACCAAGAGTGTTACTAATGCTTTTTTCTATGTGCTAAATGGGAGGAAACAAGAATTACACAAACAACAAAAAAAAAGGCAGGGTTGTTAGAATAGTTAATAAGGCGAGGTGAAATCTTTGGGCAAGGGGAAATAACGCTGAGCTTTCAGAAATCTTGATACATCAATTTACATATTATTATTCCCATTGCTTTCCATCCAGAAAGCAGGGCAGCATTTCTCTCTGTACACAACACACTGCCAGGTAGTCGGCCCTGAGCATTTCCCTTGAGAACATTGTCCGTCCACGTATCTAAAGAATTCTTACTTTGCAATCTTGAATTATAAGGAGAATAATGTTACGTTTGCCTTAAGTTAGTAAAGAAGGATCAGGGAAGAAAAGTAGGGGAACCCATAAAAGGGTAAGTGAAAAGACATGAAGAATGGATTATTTCCATTTTCTCTCCAATCATACAGTGCCATTTGCACACAGGCCAGGTGTTATTGGCAAGCCTGCTTCACATAGCAGCAAGCTAACGTGGTGGTGTTCCTGGTAAGTTTTGTTGGAGAGTATTTCACACTGTGATGCTGCTTCGGTGCCCAGGAAATGCCATTTTGTTTTCTTGTGCTGAGGTGACATCTGCTCTGAGTTAGGTAGATAGTGGCATTACTCCTCCCTCAAGCAGAGTAGAAGCAACCTTTTCATGTCTATTGGCATTAAACTGACTCTAATAATTATGTGTATTAGCCTGCCAGAACCATCATAGTTCACATTCTACATGGAAAAAAGTAAATAGGGTGCTGTCATAGAACCTTCTGCAAACACCTAAATTAGAAGGTTTTTAATTAATTAATTAATTAATTAACTAATTAATTAGTTTTTAAAAAGGGATGCAGTATCTAGATATGAATGTTTAAAAAGTAATGGTAATGGGTTAAACCATCCTTTATCACTTTTTAATTAGCTAGAGCAACATTCCAAGGAATGAAATTAATATGTTTTTTGGAACTGCTTAAGAACCGGATTCCGTAGTTAATTTTACTCTCAGACAGAGACGGAAGAGTAATTTGTTTCAGGGTCAAACTCTCTATTGTGGAAACTGCCATTGTTTTTGAGAAGAATGGGTCATGCTGTCCATATGTACCAGTAACCTGGTAAGTCATTGTCCTTCATTAGTCTATCCAACAGAACGCTCTAGAGCAGTCATTCTCAACCAGGGCTGGTTCTGCCCCCTAGGGATATTTGGTAATCTCTGAAGATTTTTTTTTTGGTTGTTGCAACTGGCCAAAGGATTGGGGAGGAAAGAGCTACTAATGTCTGCTGCTGGAGAGTAACCAGGGCTGTTGCTTAGCATTATATATATATAAATATATTATATATTTATTATATTATATATATATATATATATGTAATTCCCACAAAAAGATTTATCTAGCCCATAATGTCATTAGTGCCAAGGTTGAGATGCCCTGCACTAGAAAGATATGTAGAAAGGTATACAATTTCCAAACAAATCAGGGATAGATAGAGAAAAAAGACATTGGATCATTACTCTCCTGTTGCTTCTAGCAGGAGATCGTAGCTATTTCTACAACTCTAACTGAAGGATTATTTTCCTTGTTCTGTAAGATCATCCTTTGGTACCAAGCATGCATCGTTGAGAGATACACACAGAGTGAGTGAGAAAGAAAGAGAACATATTGTCAGGTTAATTGATTCAGAGTTTATTAATAGATTGACAGATACCTATAGATAATATGGAGTAAAGGTTAAGAGCAAAGTCTTAAAATAAATAGAAATTAGCATACCTAGACTAGAGTCTATCCCAGGCTAACTATGTAGCACACTTTCCTCATCTATAAAATGGAAATATTAAAGGTACTTTTCTCCTAGAATGGTAAAGATTATTCAGTGAATTAATGTACGCAAAATACTTAGCAAGTTATTGCTAAATGTTACATATCGTTATCATATCCCTTAACATTTTCTCATAGTGAAAACATAAGAATAAGTAATCCTATTGAGACCTGAAACCATTAAAGCCCTAGAAGAAAACACAAGCAGTAATTTCTCTGAGATCACCCATAGCAATATTTTTCTAGATATGTCTCCTAAGGCAAAAGAAACAAAAGCAGAAACAAACTATTGAGATCACATCACAATAAAAGCTTTTGCACAGCAAAGGAAATCATCAAGAAAACAAAAAGACAATCTACCAAATGGGAAGAAGTTATGCAAAAATTAATATACAATTAACTTCAATGAGTCTAAGTAAATTGTGTATACATATGTGCATATGTTGCTCTACTGTAGCAGCATGTTAGAGACCTATGGCAAGGAAAAGCAGTAAACTGTAGTTTACTTCCAGTATAAATTAATACTCTAAGTATATTCAAGTGCAATACCCATAGAGAAAATGCACCTCTATTCAAGAAGTTTCCAAAACAGGTTGTATATAGAATGATGTATTCAATTTGGAAGTCAAGATTTACTTTTGTGGTGTTTAAAGCATATGCATGAATTTGTTTCCTCCTTGCTGAATTAAAATGAAATGATACCTAAGGAGCTGTATCTGTTGAGAATAGGAAAGGTTTTATGTTGGTATCAAACATTAACTTCTACTGTCATTTCTAGTGCTTCATTCTTTATGGTACACACCTCTATAGCATGATGAATGCCATTTGAAAAATGAAAATATCTAAGTTTTACCCCCTCTTCTTCCACTGTACAAACAGGCAGAAGAGGCCCTATTCCAGGGAAACCCAAAATTTAGTCACTCATTTGCAAACCAACTGAATTTTGAATAGGAATTAGACTCACCTGCCTAAACTCAGAGCCTTTGATTTCACAAAAGGGAGAGATGATTTTGAGAAGAGGTGTTCCACCGATTTTTTAGCTAAACCTAGGGCAAACATGTTTGATACCAGACAACAGTACAATTTTAAAAATCACTTATTGTTATACATTCTACTTTTGAAGTTTCTTTTTTTTTTTTTTAAGATTTTCTTTATTTATTCATGAGAGACACAGAGAGAGAGAGAGAGAGTCAGAGACACAGGCAAAGGGAGAAGCAGGCTCCATGCAGGGATCCCATCGTGGGACTCAATCCCGGGTCTCCAGGATCACGCCCTGGGCTGAAGGCAGCGCTAAACCACTGAGCCACCCAGGCTGCCCTACATTCTACGTTTGGTTGTTTTTTAAGATTAGTTTACTGCTTTGTTGACTAGAGAAGGCCTTAAAAACCACGTAACCCTCAGGGTGCCTGGGTGGCTCAGTCGGTTCAGACATCTGACTGGATTTCTTCTCAGGTGGTGATCTCTGGGCCATGAGATAGAGCCCCATGTTGAGCTCTGTGCCCAGTGCAGTCTGCTTGAAATTCTCTCCTCTTCCCCTCCCTCCACTCATGCATGTGCTCTCTCTCTTAAATAAGTAAATAAGTAAATAAGTAAATAAATAAATAAATAAATAAATAAATAAATAAATAAATCTTTAAAGAAAACATGTTACCAGCAAAAAGACAAGAAATAAGTGCTGGCCATGTGGGGAATGGAAAACCACATGCACTGTTGGTGAGATTGTAAATGGTGCACTTACTATGGGAAACAGTATAGAAGTTCCTCAAATAATTAAAAATAGAACTTTCATCTCTTTTGCTATGAACTGCATAGGACAGGGCTAGACACTGAATAAATTCATTAAAATGCTAGAAACAAAATTCATTAAAATTCTAGATTTTAATGAATTCTAAAATTCATTAAAATGCTAGAAACAAAAACCAAAACACCATGTGACCTACTTCACTTCAGACACTATAGAGTCCCTAAAATGAAGTCTCATAGAAGATCCCGATATATGATCTTTTCCATCTGCACCAAAGGTATTCAAAAGAGTATTATGATTATGATTATTAGCTGATTGGAACACCCTCATGGCCTTTTGAGGAATTCCTAAGATAGATAATAATGAAAGAAACACAGGGTAAGTAAAGAACCAATCAATATAGTAAGAATGGTGGATACTAAAACAAGTGTTGGCATGTAAGGTTATGTGTGCTTTTCTGCGAGGGGGAAATGAATGGATGGTTTTTCGGCCAGATGAGCTGTACCCGGAAAGCAGTCATTTCTCCTTGCTTATCTGAAGCAGAGAGTTGGAAGACAGATTGCTCTCATCAGCCTCTCTCTTCTGAATTCTCTTCCTCTAATCTGCATCTCTAAATCCCATCCTGGCAGTGGGGGAAAAGGCTTTGAATTCTCCGCTATCTGTAGAAATGCTAGAGTGAGGTCAGAATCACTGGGCTCTGCTAGCGCTCCCCTCCCCTCGGTTTGAATTTCCAAAGGTAAGGCTAAACCATCCGTACCCAACACACATTTGCTTTCTCTTCGGGCATGTTGTTCCACTGTGCTAGCTTCAGTGTTTTCCATTGCTTTCTTTTTAACTCCACTACCCACAACCGGAGAAGGGGATCAGGACGTTTTTTCCAAAAAGAAATAGGGTAAAGAGTTGCTGTTACGTGGAGCAAAGGGACTCGAGATGAGGGAGAGCTTTGGCGGTGTACATTGAGGGCAAAAGGGAAGACTTTGAAAGGTGAACCTTACAGAGACAAGCTGGTCATTGAAAACTAAATTGCCAACTTGCCTCCAGTGAACAAATGCACCTGCCATTCGTACTGTAGCCAATTTGCTGTTTCTACTTTTATCTCTCTCATGCAGCAGGCTCCAAACTCTCAAAGGTTTTCTTGTGCCTCTTTTTGCGATGCCCAAACCAGCAGGACTGTTAGATAGAGGCTTCTGTGTATGCATTTTATTCCCACCTTCTCTCCCACTCGTTGCGTTAAAATAAATTGAGACAGTAATATTCATAAAAGAAGTAAAGTTCTAAGGAGCAACTGCTCTTCCTCCAAACCCTAATGCTACTGGAAACTGTCCAGCTTTTCAGGATGGTACATGGCGTCTACATAAAATGCAGGCACTGGAACCTAGCCACCAAGGGAGAGATGCTCTGTGCTGTGAACACTTTACTTAGGCATGAAGTAATGCTTTTAATCCCATTCTCCAATAGTGAATAATAGCTTCTGGAGAAAGACCTCCTTTGAAGGATGAAATTTCACAAGCGAGGTCTCAGCCTCAAAACATTTTTTTTCCATGTGCAGAAATGTTTGATAATGAATGATCATCAGGTGACTATTTTTAATTACCTAAACAGGAGGGAGAAACACCGTCTTTCCATAAAAAGAATTCAGAATGACAAATGTAGATTTGCTTATTTGAAAACATCCAGTTCAATCATTTCCAAAAGGATTTAATTATTTCAACATGTATTGTCAAGCTTCCACAATAGCTTACATTGCTCAACCCCAAAAGATGCTTCCAGTTACAGACTTCTAATTTTCTATGACGGCTTCTCTGAAGGCACCTCTATACATTTAAATGTAGGCCATTTCAAGCCCTGGCAGGAAAGAAAGAAAGACCTTGGGACTGCATCAATTAAGTATTTTTTTTCCCCCTCTTTCATGAAAACCTGAAGTAATATGTGAAATATTCTAATGTTGCCTTAAGGTTGGTATTTTAATTGCATGAAAGAGAAATTATTCAATTATGGTTTTCCAATCAGCTGTAATTCTAACCCAGTGTAAGAGAAGATCTCAGTCATTAGTCTTATGATCTAGAGAAAAAATGATAAGCATTGGGTAAAAGTTCCATTCTGGTGCCCTGCTCTCCCCTGACTTTCTCTGTATCGTACTTTATTTTTATGTTTTTAACCAACATCATTTTTTTTAAGATTTTATTCATTTATTCACACACACAGAGAGAGAGAGAGAGGCAGAGACACAGGCAGAGAGAGAAGCAGGCTCCACACAGGGAGCCTGATGTGGTACTCGATCCTGGGTCTCCAGGATCAGGCCATGGGCTGAAGGCAGGGGCTTAAACCACTGAGCCACCCGGGCTGCCCCTGTATCTTACTTTAGACCAACCAAATGAATTGCCTTCAATTAAAAGTGGCAGTGCCTAACAGTTGTAGTATGCATCTCAGAAGGGGAGCTGGCCTTCAACTCATCTGAGGGCAAAGACATTAGAAATAGAAAGAAAGCATCTAGCGTTATCACACTGTTGGAAAAATAAATATTATGTCGATGCTTTAGTCTACTCTTCAGAAAAATCACAGAGTAAAGTAGACAGAGGTTACTGGTCATAATTACCTCCCAAAAGTATATTTCCAAAGGGTAGTCTTTTGTCCTTCACTGATTCATTCATTCATTCATTATTTAATTTATTCATTCATTTGCTTGTTCCCTCTTGTGTTCCAAAAATATTTTAAACCGCTGTCCCCAACCTCCCAGTTAGATGGCGCTAACATGTTCCAGGATCAGCAACATTTATTATAAGCACATACTTCATAGTCCAGGCATCCAGTTAAATATTTTGCACAACTATTGTGTTTAATACTTAACAATCTGATGAGACAGGTTAAGTCTCTCATTCTGCGGATGAGAAAACGGAGTCAAAGTTTTCTCCAAGATTTAACAGCTAGTACATTGAGGAACTGAGCCTTGCCTGGGTCAGAACCCAGTGTCTAGCCACTAAGTCATACTCTATAAATATATACTGAAAGAGGTAGTTTCTACCCTTGTATGTCTTCGGACATTTCTGAGTTATTCCTTTCATCAGAGCATTTATCACACTACACCTTTGATTTTAGACCATTGACCTTTATATTCATGGATACAGGGAAGCATTAGCTATTAGGGCTGTGTTGCTCAACTCAAGGAGACCTCCAAAGCTGTTTTCTCAATAGAATAAGCTTAAACCACCGAGGTTGGGAATCTTTTTATATAGGATATTGTTGACCTACACACAAACTATAAAGATTAATCCATAAGTCTCTAGTGTTATAACATGCGCTAGAGCAAAAATAATCATGAAGGCATGGGACGTATTCTAGAGCCCCATGTGAAAATCAGTGATGTTACCATACAATCCTGAATCAATTTTATCTTCCTTTTTTTGCTTTCTGCAAAAAATTACTTAAAAGAAAATATCCTAAGCATTTATACCCAATGTACTTTCCCTAAATGATTTAGTTAGTCCTTAGATTTATCCTGGAATCTAGAGAATTGGCATCTGTTATTTTTAGAGATGAATACACTGAGGTATAGGAGGTTTCTGTGGCCTGAAGGAGCCCTACTGGGAGTGAGAGAAAGTATGGGGCTCAAAATCTAGGTCCCCTTGAAGCCCTGTATTTAGTGAATGGGGCTGCTTTTAGATAACTCTGTTTACTTAAATGGGTCAGATCTTATTTTCTATTCAGAGTCACACATTTTCAGTATGTTCCTCTCACTATTATCCTGAAATTCTCCCTGGTTGGCCTTAAAAATAACTCGTGTACTAGAAATAAATTCAGTGAAATTTCTTTATGTTTTTCTTATGAAGGAATGATTGTGTAATAATGAGGCCTGCAGAATGCCAAATATAGAAAACCCTTTCACTATAGGAAAGCTAAGGACAGACTCCACCCTCGTTAGAAACCTTATTTGTTCTGATAAAGTATGATTTTGTATTTAAGTAAGGGAATAATACAGAGGTCTCTGAGTCCTTGGATTGATTATGTAACACAGTTCCTTAAATATATCCTGAGGCATTGTCCTCCTCCCTCTTCCTCTAGCTGGGGAGGCAGGTTGGGGGGTGGGGGAGGGGGAACAACCCTGCAGGTATAAAAGACACAGAGGGAAAGCCAAAAATATAACCTAAGACTCATGTATTTCCAGGCAGCTGTGCTGTTTACTAGCAAGCATATGCAAATGGAGAGAAATTTGGTTATAGTACCTGGAGTACAAAATAAGCATTTTTAGTACAATATTTCCTCAGGCAATTTCTAGAAATATCTTGTACTGTTTTATTATCTCTGTAGTTGTGAATAGAGGTTGTGACTCCCTTGATGGGAAATGCCATTTTGCTAATTCAAATAATATTCCTTTACACTGTATTTGCTTAGATTTTACAGGGCATTTGCTTTTCACACTATGAATCTTATATAAGATTATAAAATTCAAACTTGAGAATGCCAGATTTCTAGGATATATGACTTACAGGTCAAGGATCTGGAAGCAGCTATGTCCCGGTTCTTAACACCAAGGGCTGATAATCAGAAGTAGGGGTGCAGGTAGGAGAGTTCTGATAGGTGACCAAGACAAAAGCAAGGCAGAGAATTAGGCAGATATCCCTTTCTGACTGCACCGTGGGTTTTCCTGCATGGTCTTACAGATGAGCGCCGGATGAGGCAGGAGGCTATAGTTGGTCAGAAACTAAAAAGGAGGGGCAGCCGGGGTGGCTCAGCGGTTTAGCGCCACCTTCGGTCCAGGGTGTGATCCTGGACCCCCGGGATCAAGTCCCACGACAGGCTCCCTGCATGGAGCCTGCTTCTTCTTCTGCCTGGGTCTCTGCCTCTCTCTCTCTCTCTCTCTCAAAATCTGTCTCTCATGAATAAATAAATAAAATCTTCAAAAAAAAAAAAGGAAAGGAAAGGAAAAGGAAATGGATGGGTAGGCTGTAAGATTAATTGTGTAGTCATTAGCCACAGCTAATCTAAGCCTTCGCTGAATGGAGGAGAAAAGAATTTTCATTCAACAGCTATGATTCACAAACTATGAATGACCTTGAGAGAACATCACATCATTTCCAGCTTTAAGCCAGTTCACTTCTAAATAAAGGTTGTATAGTTCGTTCTTCTTAATGATGTTTTGATTAGAGTAATCCATGCTAGCCACCACTGTGGATACTGCTGAACTCTTGTGGCTTCTTTCTTTCTTTCTTTTTTTTAAGATTTTATTTATTTATTCATGAGAAACAGAGAGAGAGAGAGAAAGAGGCAGAGACACAGGCAGAGGGAGAAGCAGGCTCCATGCAGGGACCCCGATGTGGGACTCAATCCCGGGTCTCTGGGATCATGCCCTGGGTAGGAGGCGGAGCTAAACCCGCTGAGCCACCAGGGCTGCCCTTGTGGCTTATTTTTTACTAATGAAGCCCAGCTCAGGTCATGCAGCCCCCTGCTACATAGCAGCTATGCCTTCTGGACTCAAGGCCGCACAGTTGCCATCACAAGGTAGGAAAGGGCTGGAGCGACTTGCTGACATTTTTTAAGGGTCATGCCTAGATGTGGCTTACCTCACTTTCCTTAACATTTTATTGGTGCAAGCCCAGTTTTATGGTCCCAAACTAACCACAGCAGGTTGGAAAAGGTAGAAAAGCACAGCTACTCGGTGAGCAGTAATAGCCACCTCTGCAACCTGTAAAGAATTACTAGACAATGATTGGGGAATGCCATTCTGAAGAGCTCGGAACACTACCAGCACACTCATCCATCCCTCCAGGAGGTGGATGGTCTAAAGGATGAGCTCCATGAGCCCTGACAGCATGCAAATACACTAATATAAGACATTTCTGGGCAGACAGGGAGTTTGGAAGCCAAGGATTAAATGTTAATGTGTTTGTCTTTTAGTTTTGCCTTGTGATATGGAGAATGTGTGGCATTTCAAATATTTTTAAAGAGGATGTTAAATAGAAGAGGATAAATCTGCACTGGGAAATACACACATCCATATAAAGTATCTCTTCATTTTCCCATCGCCTTTTTCTTCCTTTGACTAATTGTGACCATTCCAAAGAAGCAGTTTGAAGTTCCCTTCACTCTAGTACAAGTGAAATGTTCCTATTACTCTCATTAGGATCCATAAACTAAGGTGTACTTTGAGTCGAACAGTTTAGCATCTGATTGAATGAGAAAGAAAGGTTATAAAGTTTTTAATGTGAGAATGCTAGATTAAGGTGTCGGAAATAGAGTATATGACGGTGGTACACGTGAATGTCCTAGTCCCTAACGATGCTATCAACTACCAGCAGAGCAGATTTCTGTTTGGTTGATAATTTTTCTTTTTTACAGTGTTTTAAGACACTGCTAAAAACATTTGTAATAATTTACTCTACTTTGTAATTAGATTTAGTGATTAGAATCTTGCTCACTTACATAGCTGTTTTCCTTTAAATGAATGGCACCAGCTGGCTTATAGCTGAAACCTGATCTGATTCTCAAAACTATCAGAGGGGCCAGCATAAGGCAAAGCCCGGTGTGTTCTGGAGCTTCATGAAAAGTTAACGGAGGGAGATGGTTTACGTTCTCTTATCTATGCTTTATGTTCTTTTATATTTCTAACAACACATATATAAATATGTGTATGTTAAATATATCGGAGATTTTCTTTTAAACATAAATCTTAGCTACTCTGGGAAGACATTCAACTTACGGGACATGGAAAGCAGCCGACTTTACCTTCTCTCATACAGCCTCTAATCATTAGAGGAAGGAAGCTAAAAATTTGCAGTTTGGACTTGAGCTGCTGGGGCTATTTTACCATCAAGAGAGATGTGATAGCTGTATAATTAATGGAAGAAAGCATTATCGAAAGGCTAAGAGAACAGAGTAATCACAAGTGGCTCTGAGTATTAATTGTTTCCATGTAATTTTACACCTGATATTGAAGATTCATTTAAGTTATTCATTCAGTCCCTTTATTGTTAGTGAGAAGCCACGTCGTGCTGGGTACTGTGTTTTCATGCCAGTGTGGCAGGCATGAGTGAGTCTGACTCGTGGAAGTCAGCCGCAATGGCCAGTCACTCAGGTGCAAGTCATTTGCCAAATGAGGCTAAGTGACTTGCCCAAGGCCGGAGGGAGGACAGGTAGCGTGACAGAGAGCGTACTCGCCTTTTCCCCAGGGATTGAAAATGGAGCATTGTGGACTGAGAATCAAGAATACTTCTAGTGGCCAACAGGCCTGGTTCTCGGTCCATCTGGAGCTGTTTGGAAAGAGTAAAAATCCAAGAATCCCACTCACTCCTACAGCATGGTACCACCATGGGACCACCTACAGCAGGAGTCTCTGCCTGCGTGTCCTGAGGTTTGTTGAGAACAAAACAGCCATCGTGTCAGCAGCCTTCAGATAGTTGAATGACGGTGGACAAGAGGACTGACCCGGCCAGCGTGCCTCCAATTGCAGGACCACTGTGACCAGCCCATCCTAATTCCTGCTCTGCAACCTGCCTCTTGTGCTTCTGATGGACATAGGTGAAGAACAAGCTATGAGTGCTTCTCACTTTCCCCTCCAGTGCCCACTCACACTTTCCATAGAGTCTATAGAAACTTGAATGAATTTCCATAGTGTTCTCTGGCCTAGGCCCTAGGCATAAGCCACTAGCCCTGCTGGCCAACCCGGGCAGTATGAAATTCAGAGCTGATGAGGAGCCAAACAGAAGAGCTTCCTCCCACTCCCCTTGCTGACATGCAGCTGACTCGCACCTGTTCTCAGTCATGTGTGCATGATTCTCACCCCCAGCCTTGCCCTCTTTTCCCAGCAGTTTTTCTTGATAGAAACCCAGAGTTTAACTCATAGTTCAAACCACCCCATGATGGAAGACAGGGTCAGGGGACGGAGTGTGTTATATAAGCACAAGCATTGTGAGAGGGAGACAGACAACAGTCCCAGGGGGCCGCGCTGCCTCAGAAATCCTGGGCCTGAGCACTCCAGCCTCCCAGCATGTTACCTGGAGATTGCTCTTGGCCAGAATTGATCCGCTCTCCTAAACACAGGTGTTGTGCATGTTTATGTGTGAGACCGGGAGCCAGGTGGAGGATTTTGATCGCCAGTGTTTATTTCCTTAGGATGTGGAAGTTTGAATAAAACATCATGGCAGGGTACAGAAGCAAGAGAAGAGAAATCTTTGACATTTTTCTCCGTAACATGCCTAGGGCTCTGAACAAACAGTGGGGACCCGAGGTGCCTCCATGTCTAACTTCACATTTAGCTCCAGATTAATGAGACTTGCCCCATTCGAGATTCATTTGTGGAAGCCGGGACAGAACATTACTTCTCTCTCTCTTTTTTTTTTTAAGATTTTATTTATTCATTCATGAGAGACACAGAGAGAAAGAGAGGCAGAGGCACAGGCAGAGGGAGAACCAGGCTCCATGCAGGGAGCCCAACGTGGGACTCGATCCCGGGTCTCCAGGATCACACCCTGGCTGAAGGTGGCACTAACAGCTGAGCCCCCCCGGGCTGCCCAGAACATTTCTTCTCACCACTACCACCTGCCCCATCTTGAGTTTCAAGAAGAGGAGGGAGAGTGAAGACAAACCCCAATTTGCATTGGCCAAATCGAGGGAGAGGAAATGTGATATAGGTGATAAATAAGGGCTGTGAGGATGTCTCTAGTTTCCACTGTGAAATTGTTCAAGCTTTTCAAATTACAGATAAGAATATTATCAGCATTATTTTTAAAAATACCTTGAAATCAGAAAGACAAATTCTCAACCATGTCATATTAATTGAACTAAAAAATTGAACTGAATAATGCAGAGAAAACAGACTTTAGTAAACCAAATTCCCAGGACCTCTACACAATCAGTGGCATTTCCTTCACTGTACTGAGCACAAGTACCCAACTGCCCAGACTCTTCTATCTCTAGTTGTGTCCTGGTTATCTTTGCAGCTCTTTAATTCAACCAACACGGTAGCATCTCATATCTTAATAGTAGATATCCAGTCTTGAAATACCAGTGTCTTCCTAGATTTTCTCAACACAATCGGACAAGCTAGTTATGAGCTTTGTACTTTCATTTTCTACCTTTGTGACCTTGGCCAAGAAAATGAACCTCACTGAGCTTCAGTTTTTCAATATATGGGTGGGAGATAGCAGGAATAAAAGTTGTCCAAGCCATCATACCAGGATAGGGTATAGATCAAATAAGGCAAAGCACCTATCAGCATTTCATAAATTATATAATGTGGAACGCCTGGGTGGCTCAGTGGTTGAGCATCTGCCTTCGGCTTGGGACGTGATCCTGGGTCCAGGGATTGAGTCCCACATCGGGCTCCCTTTGAGGAGCCTGCTTCTCTCTCTGTCTATGTCTCTGCCACTCTCTGTCTCTCTCATGAATAAATAAATAAAATTAAAAAAAATATAAGTTGCATAATGTTATACTATCTCAGACATTATTATTATCTTTATCATTTTTATTATTTCTCCTGTCTGCTTGCTTATGTCTTTTTTCATTGTTTAATGTTCCTTCGTCCCTCTTACAGAGGGCAAGGAAAGATAAATGGAGATCTAACTCATATATGTCAACTCCAGGCTTTGTTTTTTATATTTCCTTCCTCCCACAAATGCTGCATACCTACTTACCTCTCTGGAATTTTTAAGCCAACTTGGAATGGCAGAAAGTATTCCCTTTCTCCTAGTTATATTTAACATTTGTAATAATTACTGTATTTTCTACCAGTACATATAATTTTTGAAAAATTATAATTGGCATGAATGTATTAATTAATTCACAGTGGTGACTCTGTTTGTTTAGGAGGAAATAATGTGAATACTCCACATTCAGTTCATAATGGTTCATAGTAAGCTTTGAACAAGGGCATGCAAAGAAAGAAATTCTAAAAACCTCCTGTCAATCCTATTCTTTGTCTAGATACTCTAGCTTCTGGGCCCTTGAGCAGTGGCAGGAAACAGCTTTTATTATTTTCATTGTATTCCAGGCATGCTTTAGTTCACCCTAGTTGATTTCTATTAGAATCTACCTCCTTCCCTACACGCAGAGAACACTATATGCCTTAAGCAACTAAAAAAATAGAATTTAGGCTACTAATGTGGGCATGAAATCTTTAAATTTAAGGGATTCTTACAAGCACCATAGGTATTTCTACACATACCTGATTCCCAAAATGGAACGAAGAAATGAGATGAATGAAAAACCTCTTAAAAAATGTTAGGGTAAGTATTATTATTATTTTTGTGATGACCTTTTATTGGCACTTTTGTTGAAACAATTAAAACTGGCTGATCTAAAGGTCATAATTTTCTTTTTTTTAAGATTTTCTTTATTCATGAGAGACACAGAGAGGCAGAGGGAGAAGCAGGCTCCACGCAGGGAGCCTGATGTGGGACTTGAACCCAGGTCTCCAGGATCATGCCCTGGGCCAAAGGCACGCGCTAAACTGCTGAGCCACCCGGGCTGCCCTAGGTCATAATTTTCATTGTTTTATCTCCTCTTCACTTCTGGCCATGCCTAGCACAGTGCCTGTATGTGTTACAGGCTCTCAATAAATTTGTATTATTTCTAAACATAATAGATGGAAGATTAGTCTCTGAACCCTTTATACTTACGTTCTATTAACTTATGGTTTATTTCCCTCTGATTTATTTTTTAATTTTTATTTATTTATGATAGTCACAGAGAGAGAGAGAGAGAGAGAGAGAGAGAGAGGCAGAGACATAGGCAGAGGGAGAAGCAGGCTCCATGCACCGGGAGCCTGACGTGGGATTCAATCCCGGGTCTCCAGGATCGCACCCTGGGCCAAAGGCAGGTGCTAAACCGCTGCACCACCCAGGGATCCCTTCCCTCTGATTTAAAGTCCTATCCTCTTTTGGGGCATCTGGCTGGTTCAGTCGTATGAGCATGCAACTCTAGATCTCAGGGTTGTGAGTTCAAGCCCCATGTTGGCTGTAGAGATTACTAAAAATATAAACTTTAAAATTCTATCTCTTTTAATATAAAGACTAGTGTATAATATTCTCTTAATAACTAAAGAATTCATCCATGGGGTACAGATCATTTTCCTCACTTTTTTTTAAAAAAAAACAACTAATGGAACACAGAAAAAAAATTTGGCTATCTATAATATATTTTGTAACTCTTAGGATAAGTCATGATTTAGGGTTAAATCTTCACAGGCTTTTCATGGAATAAGGAGTAAGGAGTGGCTTTATAGTAGATTCCAGGAATATGGGCTGAGTTTTCCTATATTCTAAGAATTATACTGAACAACTCCCTTAAATGTAGAAAAATTCAGTTTTGAGTGCAAAGAGAGAAAAGATGCACCTCTCTTCTTTCTGCTAAAGTCTGTGGGTACCATTTCTGAGCCTTTGGAATTCACCCAGTTGCTATTTGCTTCCTATCCTAGGTAGCCCGATATTTTTGGGCTTCCCTCTGCTCGATACCCCATTTCTGCCAGATAACAAAACCATCTGCTGCTTTAGGCAGTATCTAAAGACTATTATATTCTGTAAGTACCAGAAATGATAAAGCTATTTTGTCTAGGGAAAGGGAAGATAGCAGACTTATTCCTCTCATCTGTATCAGCTTCTGGATGTTTTCCCAGATTAGCAAAAACAAATATCCCAACAGCTGGAATAAGGTCTGGGAATATCAGATTTCGGAGAAGCTGCTGACTTGTTGAGTAACTGCAGCCTCAGTGAATAGAGTCAGGATAGTTCCATTTGCTCTTATTTAGGAAGGCAATGACCCGTGCATGAGAACAGCCATTTGACATCCCACAGAGTATACATATTGCTGAAACAGCAATAACGGATGCCCTTCACTGGTCATGAGTGTAAATGCTGGTACCCGAATTATTTGTCCCCTTTCTAAACCAGCCCACACACTTAGATTCCAGGGTAATTCTGAATATTTAATAAACATAGAAAAATTCCAATTTAAGGTACTTTCTTTTTTAGGTAGACTGGGGGCCTCAATCAGATGCAGATATCCATACCACACATGGATCACCCTAAGTATACATCCACCATGGCATGGTGTAGACGTGAGCTCATGACATTTCTTTGTACCATGGCTACTGTGTTTGAGTTATTTAGAGCAGTCTGACCCAAATTAACCCTCCTTTGTGATGTTGGCTACTGTCTGGATGAGTCTGTTGGGACTCATTCTGGTGTAAGTCTGACTGAGACAGAGCCAGGAACTCATAGGGCCACTTGAGAATGTGATAATGTAGGGTTCAAAGGCCAAAGAGGATGTCTTACCCAGCTTACACCTTTGGCCAACACAATAAAATGCCCAACGCATCTCAGAGGATTGTGGTAAGTGAGGCTTCAGGCACTTTTCGTTACATGTATAATTCGGAAATTGTTCCTGACTGATTAGAAAAGGATGGCTTTTTCTTGACTGCACGTTGTTTCAATATGTCATTTTCACAGGCTTTCACGCTCCTGTTTCTGACTTCACCACATTACCACTCATATGGCACTTGGCTTTGTTTTCTATATACATTTTCTCTTTTCCTCTGAATTGTTAGCATATTATCACTCTTTCCTTAAGTTACTTTGTTCATCATCTAATGCATGCATAAGCAGAGCATTTGTAATCACTCCTAGCAAAGAAATGTGAGTAACTGATATGTATAATGAGTTTCTTCTACTTTCAGATTCATCTGACACTCGAGGAATCTATAGTTTCCGTATTTTCCCTACTCACCCATGAAATCTATGCTTAAAAGGAATCATGTTCCTGTAGAGTGCTCCTTTTCACACACCTACTTCACAGGCTGATGTTTCTTCTTTATAAATGGATTCTAGTAAGAGTGAGAACTAATACTAGCCGAAAAGAAATGATCATTGCTGGTTGTTTTATTCTGCTAGTTAAGGCAGCAGAGACTGAAATTACAGACACAAAACACCTGGCAACCTCTTTTGTCTATGAGAATAATAAAAGGAAGACCTCTCTTTTTCTGAGACTTACATTAAAAATTATGTAATGATGATAAAAATTTATTTGGAAAGCTTTTCCTTAGAAACCTAAGAGTTCTAAGTTCTAAAACTTATTTATGATTGTACATTCTCACATCTTTGTGTCACTTTTTATTTATTTTTTGAAAGAATTTATATATTTATTCATGAGAGACAGAGAGAGGGGCAGAGGGAGAAGCAGGCTCCATGCAGATAGTCTGATGTGGGACTAGATCCCAGGACTCTGGGATCAAGCCCTGAGCCAAAGGCTCAACCGCTGAGCAACCCAGGCATCCCGTGTCACTTTTTAATACTGGTATAAAATGTCTAGACATTGACTAAAGGGCTGAACATATTGGCATCTGCCCATGAGTAGATAAGAACTGGATACGTATCTCTGGGGCAATTTTTTGTTAATGCCAATATTAATGATTAATTATGAATTATAATAATTACTCATACCTTCTGGCAATAATGGTGTCTATAAAAATATAACTAGAATGCCATTAGCCATAGAAATATGCATGAACTGTTTTATCATGTTATCTTAGGAGGAGTTAAGCCAGCACTGCTTTATTAGCTAGTTTCAGCATGTAATAAATAATAGCTACGCTTATAGAACCCCTTCTAGTTTACAAAACAAGTTTACATGAATTATTTTATTTGGCTCTAATTGCAATCCTGTAATACCAATTACTATCAACTTGACACATTACTTCCAATTACCAGATGAGGAAACTAAGTCTCAGGGAGATTTAAACAATTTGTCATTAATTTGTTTATTCATTCAAAATTTGTTAAACTCCCACAATGTGCCTGAGAGGAAGATTCAAAAGCAAATTTCGGAGAATATATGGTTGCCTTCTGAGCCAGTGTCAGGGCTGGATCAAAATCCCTGGCTTTCAAACTAGTATATGGTGCTATATTCTCCAGTCCTATCACCCATCCCATAAACTACCACACCATGTAGCAAAATACGCTTTATTAGCATTTTGAAGCAAAATGCCAGATTAGATGGATGTTTGATGTTTCATAAGATGGCAGCAATGTGTCATATTGTATGTTTTTATTGTTAAATTCTTGATCATGCTTATTAAAGCCAGGTGTTGCCCCAAAAACATCCTGTAGATTTCTGAACCCAACTCTTACATAGACATGCCAAACTTTTTCCGGTCTGTTACATATGCAAAAGATAAGAGTTTAAACTTCTCTAGCCACACCAAGGAACAGTTAGAAATCCACAAGTGATAGTGTTGTGGTTTTAACACCCCCTCACCACCACGCACACAGTAATACCTGCACCTTACCCAAATTTCAAATAAACAATAACTGATGAGACCAATTTGTTAATGATTTGCACAATTAGGAATACCATCTTGAACTGAATACCAGTTATAACTGCTAAGTATTTGAGGTTACAGAAATGAACCACCTGACTACTTTTCTGCCTTGCTCTGGAACTGATTTATTGTCCTTCTGATGGCTGGTCAGTTCAGGACTATGAATAAAGGTATTTAAACATTCACAGCTAGAATTAGATGGTCCTGCAGATGTAGAATTATTTTTTTTTTTAGATTTTTTTTTAAATTTATTCATGATAGACAGAGAGACAGAGAGGCAGAGACACAGGAGGAGGGAAAAACAGGCTCTCTGCCGGGGGCCTGACGCGGGACTCGATCCCAGGACTCCAGGATCACACCCTGGGCCAAAGGCAGGCACTAAACCGCTGAACCACCCAGGGATCCCCAACGTAGAATTATTTTTAAAGCAATGTGTACTGACATATAAGAACCAATGCTAGACCTGCAACTAAGTTGGTTTTGTGGAAACCCAAAGAGTAAGTACCTAAGCACAGGTGACAATTTACCTGTGTGAAAAAGTTCCTCTTCAGATTTTTCCCTTATGATGACTACTTCCCAATTTGTAACCATTAGGATTCTTTGGTAATTTAAGCAACAGAAATTGACTGGCTAATTTGATTTTAAAAAAAAGAAAAGAGGGCAGTTCTTTGGAAGAATATGGAATAGCTCACAGAACCAAAGGAAAAACAGAAAATATTGCCTTGGAAAGCACAGAAGCCATGCATCCCTAGGCATCCAAGTTGCAGACAGTCCTTTCGGGTGGCTGCCCACTCACGATATGTATTAGCTAACTATTGCTGCTGAACAAACCACTCCAAAATTCAGGGGCATGAAATAATGGTTATTTTTAATTTCTCACAAGTATGCAAGTCAGCAGATCCAGGCTGGGCTTCGCTACAGGTGACTCTCTGTTCTTTGGATTGTCAGATTTACCAAATAAAAATATGGGGTGCCCAGTTAAATTTGTAGTTTACATAACAAATAATTTTTAATATACATATGTCTCATGGAGTATTTGGAACATGCTATACTAAAAAAAGTATTTGTTGTTTATCTGAAATTCACATTTGACAGGATGCCTTTTTTTTTGGCAATCCTATTTGCCATCTCTCATCCTCCTCCTGGGACCAGCAGGCTCAGCTGGGCTTATTCTTCTCATGCAAATGGCAGAGGCACAAGACCAAGTGAGTCCAACTGTGCCAACACTATCAAGACTCTGCTTGTATTCCTTATGCTTATATTCTTGGCCAAAACAAGTAACATGGTCCACGGATGGAAAAGTGCACACCACCCACTAAAGGAGGGAATAGGCATGGCAAATGTGTGGATCAGGAGAGAGTGGAGAATTGGAGCCATTAACACAGTCTACTGCTGGCTGAATCAATTACAACCTCTCTTGAGTTATTGGGAGGGGAAGTCCAAGTAGCCCCGCTTAGGTCACATACCCACTCCTTGGCCAAGGAAGAATAGGTCACTTGACTGATGGTCCCAAAAACCAGTGGCAGTTGGTGAGAGGTGTTTTATCCAAAGGAAAACCAAGGTTGTCTTTCCAGATAGAAGATAGCATGGATTTGGACAGGGAAAATAATGTATGTCCACTCCATTTATGTCCCTGACTTTGGCTGCATTTCCACTTTTTGTCAAACGTAAGAGATGTTACCCTTATGCAAAAGAGAAGGAAGGTGTAGTAACCTAGACAACTGCACAAACATGTGCAATCAGGTCTAGGTTCCCACAAGCCAGGGCAGCTTCTGCAGATCTGATGGAGAGAGTAGGTAAAGGAATTACAAGAATGGTGAGGAGGGGCAATAAAAGCATGAGTGGCAGAGGTAGATTGTGACTGTGTCATAATCCTACTTACTGCTGCTTCATTGCACAGCTGAAGAAATCCGTGATTACAAGTGTACCTAGATGTTAGCATCATTTTAGAAACTGTCATTGAATGTGCACTGCATGGACAAAATGTACATTCTTTAACACAGAATTTGTGTAGATTTCAGTGAAAGAATAGCACCTACTTAGTAATTCAGATGTAAAAATTACAACTGTTAGGTGTGGCTTATTAATTTTGTAATTTATTTTTGCAGTGGAAACCTTGAGAATTCTGTGGCATAGTGAATTTCACTAGTATCCTGAAAGAGGGATGTACATTATATTTTCACTCAACATTTTAGGAAGTGTTCATCTAATAATTGATTTTGGGACTAGCAACGCATAATAATAGTATGGTGTCCAAAAGATTAATGACATATTTTAAAGTATTTTGATACAATTACTTGGCATAGTAAGTATGGTTTATTTTTATGTATTTCCCAGAAATATTGCTCTGACCAGATTGGTACCACGATAGGGTAATTCTAAAAACCAAAACAGTGTATACATTTTATATAATTTAACCAGTCATATTGGGGAAATTGACTAAAACATCATGAAGGGAAAAAAAATCTGACTTATAGATGACACCATAAATAAATTCTAGATGATTTGAAGAGTGCAATAAAAAAAAAGAAACCATTGAAAGAAAAAGAAGAAATAGACATAAGCATTTAACTGATTTTATGTTAAGAAAGTAACATCTATGCACAAATCATTAAAAAGTTCAACAAATAAATTTAAAACTTCTACAAAACAAATGTGGTCACACAATTAAGAAGCTAAGATTGAATTGGGGATATTGCAAATAATATGACAACAAAAGGTCAATTCCCTCAGGTATAAGAAACTCTCATTAATCAGAAAGAACATCAAAATAATCCAGACAACTTGGAGAGATCGCTGAAACTGAGTATGTTGAAAACATGAAATAAATGGTTCATGGCATTACATTTAGGAAAATATAATAACACACACTAATCTCCTGTGAGTAAAAATTGTTAGGCAATATTTCAGAAGAAAACAAAATATGCAGAATATGTGATGACCAATGAGCACGAATCAGTATTACAGTGGTTTTGATAAATAAACAACTTATGTTTACTGATGCAAATAAGATTATCTTGTTGAAAGTATTTCCTATAGTCATCTTTACTGAGAATTAAAATAGAGCAAGAAATCCTATTTGGAACCATTATTGCAAAAGTGAATATGTTCTAGAAGAAGAGTTAATTCTGGAAAATCTATAAATCTTAGGTTTTATTTATTTATTTGTTTATTTATTTTTAAATCTTAGGTTTTAATACTGGCTTCATAATTACTTAAGTGTGTGATTTTATCCATTTTGTCCCTATGCCCACATTGAAAATGGCGATAATGAGAATACTTTTTAGTTTCCAGAATATTTATAAAGATTTTATGAGGTTATAAAATAAAAACCTCACATTGCCACTTTCATGTTATTATCTGTGATGGTGTAAATGTAGACTGCATGAATGCTGTGGGAAGCTAGGAAGGAAATATTAAGTTATATATATTTATATAAGTTATTTATATACATGCATACAAATATGTATGAATGACTCTTTGTAGAAAAGAAAAAAACAAAGTTAATCTCTGAAAGTGTCTATAATTTAGGAATTTGGACATCAAGTTTATCTTGCTTCTTATTTTCCTAACCTACACAAACATTTCTCAGCCCCATGGCTAATTTAGTAGTAGTAGTAATAGTAGTAGTAGTAGTAGTAATAGCAGTTGAAAAAGTCAGTCATGAACAAGATGGTTAAAGGGATAGCTAAAGAAATATTGATAAAAGCTGTATTTTATAGGTTCGAAATAAAAGGTTGTTCCTTTCTGACAAAAAATTATGGGATGACTTTGTTGAGCTATGAAAAGAGTTGGCTCAGGGTGGGGATTTTCATTAACTTCTTTTTTTTTTTTTATAACATTCTGTGAATACCTGCCATGTTCCAAGCACTATGGTTTGTAAGATTCATTAGTCAAGAGACACCTGGGTGACTCAGTGGTTGAGCATCTGCCTTCAATTTAGGTCGTGATCCCAGCATCCTGGGATTGAGTCCTGTATCAGGCTCTCTCCACAGGGAGCCTACTTCTCCCTCTGCCTGTGTCTCTGCCTCTCTCTCTCTCTCATGAATAAGAAAAAAAATCTTAAAAAAAAAAAAAGAAAGAAAAAGATTCATTGGTCAAGAAAACAAAGGCCTTCTCCTCTACCTTTTTCCATTTAAGGATAGGCACAGGTAAGTAATCAAGCAATGATGATTCAGGGCAGTGGTGGAGATATAGAGGGCTCAGTGTAAGAACATAGGAGGGATGCTTCACCCAATATGAAATCAGGAGTAGGGTGGGGTTAGGGTTGAGGGTGGTAAAAGGTGGGTGACAGGATAGTCTTCCTAGAAAAAGTGAGAAAACAGGCTGACAAGTTGAAACCTGAAGGGAGAAAGGGGCTGACCACATGAAGGGTTGGAAGAAGAATATTCCATGTAGAAAAAATTGAATGTTAAACGCCTGGGAGTAAACAAGCACAGTATCTTCCAGGAACCAAAACTTATTTGATCTGACTAGATGATACAATGAAAAGGGAGTAGGACATATGGCTAGAGAGATATAACCAAGGGCCATGAAAGGCATATTAGTTCATATTAGGAAGTTTGAATTTTATCTTGAGGGCAGTGAGATTAATCAGGGGATATTATACTCACATTTGCAATTTAGGGAAAAAAGGAAACTTCTTATTGCAGTGTGATGAATGAATGACGGTGAGCCTGAGGAAAAGGCTAGAGGCAAAGAAATTCATTATAATGCTCTTGCAGAATTCAGGCAAAAAAAGAAATGCTTCTGGCTGGTGGGAGTGAGGCTTGGGAATAATGAATGAATCTGAGAGAGATTTAAAAGGCATAAGTTACAGAATTGGGGATCCTTTTTACATGGGGGGCAGTAAAGGAGAGGGAGCAGTCAAGGGAGAGAACTTTCTTTTTTTGCTTGGGCAACTGTTTGCATGATGACACCATTCCCTGAGACGGTGAGTAAGACCACAAGTGTTCTGTAGGAAGGAAGATGATGAATCAGTTCTGAGTATGTTGAATCTTGAGTATCTGTGAGGTATCTGATGAAAATGTAGAATAGTCAATTGGAAAGTGGGTGTAAAAGCCATGAGAAAAATCTGGGTTGCAGATACTGGATTTAGGAGTTATCATTAATATGGCCTTAGCTTCTGAAGCTAGAAAGTAAATGAGATCATTCACAGTGGATGATATGAAGGAAGAGGACAGTGATCAACCTTTCAGAAATATAGATATTTAAGTAATAGGTCAAAGTAAGTCCAAAAGTTAAACTGGAAAGGCTAGCTGGAGGGGTAAGACAAGAAACAGTTGAGTTTGGCATCTTAGAAACCAAGAGAAAAAAGGACTGGAAGAAGGAAGGTACAGTCAACAAAGTCAAATACTTCAGAGAAAAATGGGATAATAACAAAACTGTTCATAGGACCTATACATAATATGGTTCAAATTGGTGATTTTCCTGAGAGCAGTTTCTTTGGAGGTTGAGGAGAGAATCCAAATTACACCAAAGGTTAAAGTGTGAATGGGAGAAGAAGATGTGATGTGGAACAATTCCTTCAGGAAAGTTGGAGACAGAGAGTTTGGAAGTAAGAGGGTAACCTGGAATTTTATTTCTGGAGGGATTTATTTCTAGAGCAAATGACTGCATCAGATATAAATGCTATGGGAAGAAACTGGTACAAAGTACAAAGATGTAGAAGATAGGCAGTGGAATGGAACCCAATGGTATTGACCCAAAGGAGGGTGAGATACAATGACTACATGAGTACATTTCTGACTATTGAACACAAACACCTTCTGAATCTCCAGTATCTGAGACCCAAGGACTTGAGTATATTGTCCTTAATTAAAAGAAATGATATGGTTTAGTGGCCAAAACATAGCTCTGCAGTTAGTTATTCTAGGTTTTATTCTTAACTTTACCATCCCCTGTCTATGTAACATGGAACAAGTAGTTCAACTTGCATGCCATACAAAAGCAAAGTCCTTAGATATTTATTTCTCTTATAAAGAGAGGTAATTATGAGTAAATTTTACTGTAAGTAATAATTCTCTGGGAGCTCGACCACTGGAGATCATTTCTGTTTTGTAAATTTGCATATTTTTATATTAGGGATATGAAGTCTCCCGCTCTACACTTTAAAAAAAAAATCCAAAACACATCTATATTTCTTCTTTCTATTCTGTGGCCTGTCTTGCAATTCAGAATTAACTACGAATGGAATAATATAAGCTCTTATAATTATTGCATAGCTTCCTGTTGCAGATTTTAGATTGTTGAGGAAGATGCCTAGGATATCTAAATCTTATTCTTGAACACCGTCATTGATTTATAGTTTATTGTAGTTTTTTTGGAGATTTTCAGAACACTGGCTTGTTTAGCTAGGAATTAAAAATGGTGAATGTTAGACAACAGAACAACTGGTCATTCAAGAGCCCTGAATTCTAAGCTCAGCCATATTTCTTGATGGGATTGTCTTTGACAAGCCATTATTTCTTTCTGTGCCTCATCTTCTTCCTTAAAATATGGGTATAACTTTTTAGGTCCTCAAGAAGCATAAGAGGGTATATTGCAAGTCAATGTGTGAATATGAGAAAAAGACCCTTTACCCCAGTAGACAAAAGGGAAATAAAAACCCTATAGATAGATACTGCTAAATAATGGGAATTGACTCTATTCCATTTCTGCCATTAGCTTTGATGTAGTTACTGGTTTCTACCCACATCCCCTGTAAAATGTCATTGTAGGAGAAATGCTAAGGTCAGGAGTCCTCCTCCTACCTCTTCCTTGCAGCACTCTGACCTGGTCAGTTGCCCAACTACCATCAGTGTCTCCTAACAGAGATCTGCAGAGATCATGGGGTTGGCAGACAGCTGTCTCTACAAGCAGAAAATGTTCCTGTTTTATTCATCACTAAAGGGCAGAAAGAGTGAGAAAAAATAAGAGTCTTTTATTATTGAATTCGTTTATGCTGGCTTGTTCTCCTCCCTGCCTCTGACACATACTTTCTCAGGAACAGCATAAGCAACTAAGATTTAAAAAAAAAAAAAAAAAAGGAAAATCACAGTCAAACCATAAACTCTGCTATTTGTAATCAGTGCATAACCTCTGTGATGAAATTTGTGAGTAATTCACTTTCCACTTAAGCCTACCAATATGAGATCTAATGTTGCCGCCCTGAACACTAATGAAGGAAGTCAGAAAGCAGTACAGCTAGCCCTCAGGGACTCATTTCTCACACCACCAAAAAGTAATTTCCGTCATTTTCAGCCATCTGGTAGCCTGGATTGTGAAGATGAAGTTTCATTCAAGTATCGCTGAGAGTGTGGGCCCTGGGGTCTTCTTGGATTCAAATCTGTTTTCTGCTTCTCACCTAGCTCCATCTATACCTCAGTTTCCCACCTGTAAATACAATTCTCATTGGACATTTCTTTATCCTTTTTTTAAGATTTATTTAATTATTTATGATAGACAGAGACAGAGAGAGAGAGAGAGAGAGAGGCAGAGACACAGGCAGAGGGCGAAGCTCCATGCAGGGAGCCCTACGTGGGACTCGATCCCGGGACGCCAGGATCACACCCTGGGCCAAAGGCAGGCACTAAACCGCTGAGCCACCCAGGGATCCCCTGGACATTTCCTTATTATAAGGAGTTACTGATATAAGCTTATAAAGTACTCTATCTAGGATCTTACTTATAGTAGGTACCTACAGTTAACCATCATTAAATTGTTAATAATAGTGGTGGTGAGGGCCACGTGGGTGGCTCTGTAGGCTAAGCAACCAATTCTTGGTTTCAGCTTCAAGTCATGATCTCAGGGTCATGATACTGAGCCTCACATGGGACTTCCTACTCAATAGAAAGTCTACATGAGATTCTTTTTCCCCTTCTTCCTCACCCCATCTTGCCCATTCACACTGTCTCTCTCATAAATAAATAAATAAACAAACAAACAAACAAACTTAAAAAATAATAGTGGTGGCTAATGTATTAGGAGTAATAGTATTATGCTTGTGATGTCTGTGACACAGGCCTTAGCAATTCAGTTTTTAATCTTTAAGGAGCACCGTCCAGTCTGTCACATAGCAAGGTGATATTTAGAGGCTTTCTGTTATGAATAACTGATGTTTGCCTTATGTGGCCAGATTTAAGTAAACAGGTATTACCACACCTTAAGAACAAAACTGTAAAATTCATACAAACTAACACTGGCTTTTCCTAACATTTGGAGGAAAGATTGAACTATATTCATTTTATATACTTAAGAAAATAAATGTAGGAACCATGTAGTGATAAGACAGTTTTGTTAATATATATAAATGTGTGTGTTCTCAAATATCTATATAAGGTCTATTCTAATGAGGAAAGAGCTGAGACATTTTTTATCATACTCCTCTGTGAACTTCCTGTACTCTTTGGTCATAGTGGAGAGATTCTCCTTATAGTAAGACCCGTGCTTTTCATCTGCTAAGTCTATAGGGACATCCTAAAGCACCCTGGATTCTTAACACAAAAAATCAAACGATTTAAGTCATAAAAGCATTTAGTTCAAATCTGTCATTTTCAATGGCATGGACCCAAGCCGCAAAGCTGGGCATGGTGACATATTCCATTTGCTTTTCTTTACAGTTCCACCAAAGATCTCCAACATCTCTTCAGATGTCACTGTGAATGAGGGCAGCAATGTGACCCTGGTCTGCATGGCCAATGGCCGTCCTGAACCCGTGATCACCTGGAGACACCTTACACCAACTGGTAAGCAACAATCTAGCCTACAAGATAGTACACATCATTTAAGGCATCCTTATGCTTCTGAGATTCCATCGGATCAGAAATGCAAGCGGGTCTCTGGCTATTAAAAATTAATACAGTTGCAACATAGGACTTACTTAGGGTCCTCCCCGGTCTTTGTTAATGTGTTCATCTCTATAAAGTCTACAACTATTTCTTATTTCATTTTCAATAGAACATCACCTCAAGGCACATATACAGAAGAATTAACTGCATTAAATGACCTAGAAGTATGTCTAAACTGTATGACAGTTTTGCACTTGAGTGTCTTGGGGCAATGTTTTGTATGATTTAAATTTGCCTAGTTCTTTGTATTTTTTGTTGTTGTTTTGCTTCGCTTTTTAACTATAGTTTCCTAATATGTAGCATCTTGTGAAGAAACTTTTCAGGAACAATACAAAATTGTTAGTGACTTTGATGTCTCGGGCTTGATATCTGGCTCTGTGGAGGGGTATCAGGCATGGACTAAGCTGCATGAGCTCATTATGAGTCCCTAGCTATTGATGCAAATTCAGTAAAAGTCAGAAAATCATTTCCCAGGAATGCCTTCTGCAGCCTCCCCTCCCCCTTTCCAGCACCATCACCATAACTAAATTCTCAGGCCCTGTTCCCTTTTGAATTTCACTTAAATATTATATCAAATTACTTGGATCAACTGCCTGCACTTTCCACTGCTCTACAGATTTTGTTTTCTTATGTGTAATGCCATGCATTTACAAATGACACAGTCTTTGTAGAATAGGGCTTGCTATTTAATTTCTCAGGAAGAGGAGCTATGGGTGAATTATTCTTATAAAATGTAATTTATTTTGGTAGGTAGTCCTCAAATTTTAATGGACTTATTTCAGATATTATCTTAAAATTTCCTTATGTAAGTATTTAGAGATTTAATTGACAACATAGTTATTTTGGAACGAATGCCATAAAAAATTGTGCAAAGTGAGACACACATGAAAACTATCCTGAGGTATTTCTAAAAAGCCAGGATAGTGTTTGCTTAAAGCATCTTTAAAATCTGTATTTTGTGATTGAGAATATGGGCTTTCATGTCGTGTTAGCTCTCAAAATAATTTTTCAGGTGAATCTGGACCAATCTATGGAATGGTCTCTTATTTTACCAGCTACTCTTATTAAAAGCTTCTATTTTCTTAAGACAATGTCGCTCAGAACCCCATCCTAATTGTTAATGCATGCAACTTGTCATTTATTGACAATATATAAGAGCAACAAATGAGGCACTTATTTGGAAGATCAATCTCAAACTCATTTTCTCTCAGACCCGTTTTATACTTCACATAGTAAAAAAAAAAAAAATGCATATGGAAGATTGTCTGAAGTGTGAACCTCTGGATATCACACAGCTTTCCCATGGGTTAAATTAAACATCCAGAGCACATTTTGCCTGGATGGAATTATATTATCCCTCAATCTCACACCACCTACTCCTTTCCAATGTAGAATTGTTTTTACTGAATGACTCTTTGGTCTGAAAGCTATTGGCCCACATTTAAAGATGTTATAAAAGATATCCTTTAAAACCATTGCATTTACTATAATGTTGTTTTGAGAGATTGTTAATTTTATTAGTTTCCTTTAGAAAATACCCTTCAAGGAAAGTCCTCTTTGTTTTCAGTATTTCTCTTGCCCTTTTTCTAAGCAATGGTTTGCTTTTTTTATGAATGAACTCAGCGAAGTTCTATAAATGATTATGAGTCCATGGAATTGACTATTACTAACCTTAGAGCCAAATTTATTGCCCATTTGTAAAAGAATATAGGAAATCATATATAAAATACACATTAATAAAATGGATTTTAAACAAACTATGTGGGATTTTATGGCATAAAATTCATATACAAACTACGCTCTTGCTTTCCTCTTATTTCTTACCATTATATTTTATATTGCCTCACCTTTTCTAATTAATTTAAATATCTATATAAAATATTATTTATAATCTCTTATTTTGTGGAACAAGTGGTAGAGAAAAGAAGGGAAGAAGAAAGGAAGATTATATTTAATTTATAAACAAAGAATGAAATTAGTAAAAAGACTTTCTTTTGGTGTACTACTATTAAGTTGTTGGGTTTTTTAAATTTTTATTATTATTTTTTTTTTTTTATTTTCAGGGAGGAATGCTATTTATGACCTGAACCCAAAGATACATTCTTTTTTATCCTTTGAGTTCAGAAAAATAATGAGAGAGCATCAGAGTTTCAAGTTTTTTTCAGGCTGGGCCTAGGAGTTTAGGTCTTCATAGCTAACTCTAATAAACTTGTTTATGATAATGAATATCTGATTTGAATCCTGAATAACCTGGTATCCATGGTGTTTTAAAGTCAACAAAAGACCATATATTCCAGACCAAAGGTAGCATTTACAAACACTCAGAGAACCCTAGAGACTTCAAAATCAACTAGAAAAATCAGTATAATCACAGGGATTTCCACTAGTAAGGCCAGGAGGTCAGCAAACTATAGTCTTTGGGCCAAATCTAGCCTGCCCCGCTTTAGTACTGCCCATTAGCTCAAAGTGGTTTTTAAGTGATTAAGTGGTTGGAAAATATCAAAAGAAGAATTTTATTTTTTGGCATGCAAAAAAGTTTGACATTCATATTTGAGTGTCCACAAATAAAGTTTTACTGAAACACACTCAATACTTAATCATTTTCATGTTGTCTATGGCTGCTTTAGTTCTTAAACAGGAGAGTTTAGTAGTTGCAACAAAGATAGCTTGGCTCACAGGGCCTAAAATATTTCCTATCCGGCCCCTTAGAAAAGTTTGCAGACTGTTGTTCAAGACTATGACTTGGGGTACAGGACGAGGATTTTCCGCACCCGTCTATGATCCCATGAAGCTCTGGGGATCCTCCATTAAGTTCCTAAGTACATCTCAAGGGAAAGAACTTTATTCTTCTATAATCCTCTATCTAGGCCCTCTCAGTGGGTCAAATTTTATTGTGTCACATGTAAAACTTGCTCTATGCTGCATTTACAGACTCAAGGGCAAACTCCAATTTCCCTTCTAAAGGGTATTAATTCTCAGGCCCACTCTTTCATCTCTTTCATGTCTGACCTAAATAACCACCTGATCATAATCATATTCTTGGTAACAGGAGAGAAAATTTGCCTTTACTGTTTTATAAGGGAAACTAGGTTTCTCGTGGGGGTTTGGGGTGGGGTTTTTTTTGGTTTTATGTGGGGTTTTTTTCCTTCTTTTCCAAATTTGGAAACAGGCAGTGATCCTTTTCAGTCTATAACATGAAACCTTTCTTGGAGACACTCAAGGAAGAAGCTCTGCTCCCTGTGTGACAGCAAAACTGCCTGTAACCCATGGCCGTGTGAGCAAAAAAATCCAGCTAGCTTTGTTCAATTATTAATTGTGCCTTCAACAGTATAGAGTGTGACTGCCTTGCAGAGGAAATGTACCTGTAATTAGCTCGACCCCACAGGGGCATCGAGCCATGAAAGGGGGAAGATTCTATGCAGGGTTCACACATACCTGATTACCTGTCATTTGATGGCACAGGGGGGAAAAAGGAAAGAGGGTGCAAGGTGTATTTTTATGAGGAGAAGAATATTCTCTCTTAATTTAGAATTTAAAAAAAAAATTGGATGTGCCATTTTGTTTCTCTTTATTTTGACATTTTAAATTTATTTTTCAAATATACTGCAAGAGTTTTTAAAGAGGGAAGTTTTAAGAATGGTAAGTCTTTTCATATATACATAATCAAAACATATACCTGACTTAGAAGGAGAAAAAGAGGTTGATGAATTCCATGGTTGCTTTTCTTATATTTCTGATTTCTTAACTTTTCTCTTCTCTCCAGTTATTCGGTATAGTCAAAATGATATGTCACGTATGTGGTTGTTAAATGTGACCTATTTTCTCCCTTAATTAAGTTAGACTTTCATAATCCTGTAAATCCCAGAGGGCAATTGCACCGTAACATGTATTTTCTATGGAGTGTTTGATCTCTCTTCTGTGAGCAATGCTGCTCCCATCTTCATTTAACTTTGTTTCTCCATCTTCCTTTTCACATTCCAGAGGAAGTCCCTTTCTCAAGTGTGCCTCACATGGTATCAGGACTGCCCAGGGTTACAGGAGTTCCTATGCATTTCATTTCTACAAAGGTTTTCTGCATCCTCAGTAGCTTTCTATACCTGAAAAACTCAGGCATACTAAGGAATTAGCCCTTTAGGCTGAGAAAAACTTAGCAGGTGCTGTAAAATTCTCTTGTCCAAGGAAAAAGCTAGATTTGATATCAATATAGATTTTTAAAATATCTCTTGAGAAATATTTTATGTTTTGATAGGGTAGGTGGGAGAACATTATGCTGGAAGGAGCTAAGAGGACTGCAAAGAGTCTGGAATCCCATTTTTCATGGGGTGTTGGGTTTTAATCATTTGGTCAGAGATTCCCTTTCAATTATTTTCCAGATTTGAATCCTTGCCTAATGATTCTCATAAGTTTCATTAATGCTGTAGCCCTATCTGTCTTACTTCTAATATTATAGGTCAACAAATTTTTAATATATGTAGCCTAGATCCTGCTCTCATGGGTTTGGGAAAAATATGTAATGTTAAACTAAACTCATTTCCTTAAGTTGATTTCCAGAGGTTGCGTGTTGCAAGTAACTAACATCAGCTTTTTTTAGTTAGCACGTAAAAATTAGTATGACTTCATATTTCACACAGAGAACATATGATCTACAATTCAAGTTTGAGGAAATTCTTTCTCTAGGATTTTCTTGTATGGACCTTCCAGAAGGTTCTTTGAGTTTAATCTTAGATGTATATAGGTTTGGAAGAATCAAACCAGTAACTTTACAGGTGAAGGCTTTTGACGACATAATAATAATTTCAATGAGAATAATGAATCAAACTGTTATGTTGATTGTTTCTATTTGTTTCTTCCATTTAAAAAAATCCTTTTTCCCTTTATAAAGAGCAGAAAAGTAAATAAAAAAATCTTGCTCTGTTTTCTTTTCAGTAGCTTACTATTGATTTTAAAATATGTCATCCATGAATACACAATAATATTCAGATTAATCTTGATCTCCATCTCACAGTTTGTTCTTTTGGCAAAAAAAAAAAATATTCATAAATACTCACTTTGTAAAAGAACAAAATGAAAAGAACAATAGACGTAGTCTCTCACAAATGGAGTTTATAGTTCAACAAGAAAGCAGAGCATTGAACTAATAATCACATGAATAACCACTTAATTAGATTTATGCAGCATAAAGAAAAATTACAGCATTCAATAAGATCATAAAACAGGGCCATATAGCAAAATCTGCAAGGCCAGCAAAGCTCCCCTGAGAGGAGCTTATGTTGAAACCTTAAGGATGAATACAACCTGGCCAAGAAAAGAGGAGAGTGAAAAGTATCCTAGGCAGAGAAGAGAGCATATGTAATAATGCATTTAGGAATATAAGCAAGTATCTTTTTGTGAAACCGTGATGTTAGTGTTTTTTTTTTATATACTAACCTTTTATTCTTTAAGCACATTTTTTTTTTTTTACTTTTTAAAATATCCCTATCTTTCCTTCCAAAGAGTGGAAAAAAATTAAGAGAAATCTTGCTATATTTTCTTCTCAGTACTTTATGTGTACATTGGTTTTAAATATACTTAGTATATATACTGGTGTATACACCATAATACATACAGGGTATGTGCATGCTCGCAGTGTAGCAGGTATATAGACAGCTACTTATGTTTGTGAATATCTTAAATTTAGGTCAGAAACATATTCTTTGCCCACACAGGTGATTCCATAATAGCCTAATCAAGTAAATACAAATTCTTTTTCAGTAGCCTTATTATTAAAACAATTGAGAAAATTAGAAAATGAACACTATAAAATTTAAACACAGGACCACTGGCCTCCAAACCTTAAAATCCTGGAGAGACTCACAGTAACTGACATAGGCAACCTTTAAGCCATGGGAAGAGCTCCACATCCAGATGTGCTAGCCATTGTGATAGTGTTGAACAAATGCTCTCCTGCCACCTGAGCACCCCACTCCTACCCTACCCAGATTTGTCATCAGATGCCCAGAATACTCTTCCTGAAGAGAAATGGACCATTCTGGATGGTCCTTGGGGGACTAGCTTGGACTTGAGTGCTCCAGGATATTTTAGAAGCTTGGGTCAAAAAAGAACAAAATAGCTTAATTACAAACTTTGCCCATGAGCTAGGAGAACAGAAATACAGAGTCCACATCTCTTGGAATCTTACCATTTCAAATATTTGTTGCCTTTATTCCAAATAGTCTGTGTTTTACAATTTAACAGATAAAAAATATATAATTTGTTAAAAGTTATTATGAGAATCAAGAGAATATGTAGGTAAAGTTCTTAATATAGTATTAGTATTAATACTATATTATTTATTTATTTTATTTTAAATATTAGTTATCCATATATCAGCTTTATATAGTGATAATTTTGGGGGAGACTGATAAGTTGATTGAGAACAACCCAATGTCGTCTTTATCCCTTCCAACATAACAACCAGGGAGATTTTTAAAATGCTCCCTCATCACAACTAACCTTTTATGTCTCATATTGTGTTACATTATATTGCATCAACATACCCACTTAAGGTGTTCCTTTTTTCAAAAGGGCATGACAACAACATCTTATTAGGGAAAGATTTTCTAGCATGGCTTATCAAAGTGTTCATTCTCCTAGAGGACAGTTTCCCAGAGTCTGGCTGTATAATAGCAAATACCTTATTTACTGTAGCTATATAGAACCTATAGGCTGTAAATTACCATGCTTATTATTTTTTAACAAAATTGGTGTTCTAGGTGACAATTATACTATAATATCAAAAAAATGATCTGCAGTGTTCAGGAGCAGACCATTGGACAGTAACAGAGGGGCTGTACAATAAAAACAAAACAAAAAATGGTAAAGTATAGAGCTTTTTTGGAGAAGCATATTAAAAAGACCAAAGTAATCATATAATTGTTGAAATGGGCAGATATTAGCACAATGAAATTCATCAAGATAAGTACAGTTGATTTACCTGGGAGCCAAAGAAATTGCTCTAGAAGAGGAGACAGTAGGACTTGCATTGTATTTGATAAGGCTTCTTTATACAAGAAAAAGTCAGGGTAGGTGTATAACTCCGTGGACCACCCACAATTAACTTCAAAATCTTGACTGTGGATCTCAGCTATAGTCTATCCTAAGATCCCTCAGGAGACGTCAGAGTAGAACTGATTTAGGTCCTTGCCAAGAAGGGCAATCCTGGGTCCAGTGAATCAAGGCATTTACCCAAGGTGGTCAGAAGCAAAAGGGTCGGTCAGAGGATATGTTCCAAGAGATTCTAAAAGTAGGAGATACAAATTGTATAAGCCAGAAACTTGAGAGGGACACTAGCTTTGTTCTCTTTCTCTTCCCCAGCAATATTCATTTGACACATTGTCTAGATTCTACATCCTTACTGGTTTTCAATCTATTACTCTTTCCCCATTGTCATTGTCACAATGACAGCATTTTTCTCACCTGTATTTCAATAGCTTTCCAGTTGGACCCCTTGCTGCTAGATATTTCCTCCTCCTACAAAAACACTATTTTTTAATTTAAAATTGGTCAAGTGAATTTTCGTAATTTCCCAATTTACCAGTGCTTTGGGGGTAAAGTTCAAACTACTTTGCATGGCCTTAAAGCCCTTCATTCAGCTTCTTCTATGTTGAAACCCCTAACCCCTGAGCTTCATGCATTAAGTAAAATATACGACTTATATTTCAAGAATATGCCGTGTCCTCTTCCTTTTGAGACTTACCACATCTTGTTTTTTGTCTTTAAACATGATTTTCGTCTCACCTATATCATTTTGCCAGCATAACTTCTTTCAAAATCTTCAAAATGATACTCCTCCAAGATGCTATAAAACAGAACTAACAAAATTACATTTTAATTATGTGTAATCTCTAGATTGTGAGATCTGTAAAAATGCAGAAACTATGTCTTACTCATATGGATATTCTCAGCACACTGTACTCAACCAATCAGTCAATCAGTTAATTGAGTTATTTAGGTAAGGGCTTTTTAAAAATAGTATTATTGGGAAATAACTCACAGCATGAAGTGTAAACTGAACAGACATTAATAAGTGATTAAAGCATGAATGAATGGAAAGCAAACAGCAAAGACTACAATAGAATTATAGAACTAGAGCTATCTAATAGTTTTATTAATTTCTTACTGAGAAGGTTTGGGAAATTTCAGGCCCTATTCAGATCCTTTTCTCCTTGTGTTGCCTTGATGTTCTGATCTGCTTCTGACTCTTATTATTTACTAGGCTCCATAGAATGCTCTGAAATCTTCACATTTTGGTATCAGATCCTTGAATAGTCTCTATGACACCCAATTATCATCAGTGATTGTTCCCATCCTTCTGAGCAGTTATCACACAGAGTAATTACCTTAAATATTTATTTACTTTTTTACTATCTATTTTCCTCATGAAATCAGACATCTACCTATCCTTAGTTCTCATTATGGTGCCTGGCACAATAAGTACTCAATAAATATTTATTGAATGAATTAATGAATTACTTATTTCAGGTATTCAAGCTCTGTGCTGCTTACCGTTTAGACTTTGAGAACAGAATCTTCATAAACTAAAGTTTTGCTTTACTATATCATATGCATCTCAAATACATGAGCAGTTTCTTTCCAGAAGATACTCTGTGAAATGTCTACTGACTATTTCTGTATCTGGAAATATATATATATAACTATATATAAAGATATATATATAGAGAGATATAGATAGATAGATAGATAGATAGATATAGATATAGATATAGATATAGATATAGATATAGATATAGATGTATAACTTGTGCTGTGGTGGGGGTTCGGAGTCTGGTGATAGGAGTTCAGGCCTATCCTGGTTTTTGATAGTAGAAAACAGTAGAGGACAGGTTGAGTCCACCTGAACACTTATCCTCCATTCCACAGCTGTAAGTTTTATAATACCTCCTATAATTCACTATTATAAACTATCCTTTGCAGGTGTAGCCTGTGGCATAATTTTCATCTCCACTATTAGAAAGTCAACTGGATTTCCAAATCTGGTTGATCGTCAGAATTACCTAGAGGCAAAAGTTTTTTAAAATACAGATTGCCTGGCTCAACCCACACATGAAGCATCTCTTTTGGTGAAATTCTGGGATTCTGTGGGAGTAAAGCCGCCCAGTGAGTCCGGTGACCAGCCAGGTGAACAGAATGATGACTGTGTAAGCACAGGAGGGCAAGATCTAAAGGAGTGATTCTCCAACTTTATTGTGCTGGAAAGTCATCTGGAGGATTTTGTTGAAATGTAAATTCTGATTCATCAGGCCTGGGATGGGGCCTGAAAATCTGCCTTTCTAACGAAACCCAGGTGTAATATAGGTGCTGCAAGTCCATGGACCACATTTTAAGCATCATCTTGAATCTTGAAATCAGAGTAGGTTGGAAGATAGCAGGTTGTATAAATAACCTAGCACAGAGAAACACCTAGGTAAGTCCTACTTAGGACTTAGGTTATTATATACCTAATGTATATAGTAGTTTCTCTATAATAGTTTTGAGAAAAAATGATTAATCTTTGCCTGTCAAGGTTGGACTATGAACAACAGAATTGGCATCACCTTGGAACTTTATAGAAATGCAGGATAATGGGTCCTATTTCAGATCCACTGAATCAGAATCTGCATTTTATGAAGAACCTCTGGAGGTTTGTATGCATATTCAACTTTGAGAAGCCCTGGATTAGTGGTGAAGAGTCTCTTTGCATGCAGAGAAGACCACTTTCCTAAGAACTTAAAGTATAGAAATGAAAGAATTTTTTTTCACTTTCCTACTAACTAGTATTCCTAAACTTCACCCCTTTTTCCCTTCCCCCCAAATGTATTTCTTCCAAGAAACCAAGAAAAAAATGGCATGGGGGGAGGTCAGGGTTACAATACTGAACCATTGCATATTTATTACTTGGAAAGGAGAGCATCTGATGCTTTACCTACTCTATCAGATGCTGTAAATATTGCAGGAAAATTTAGCCTCGTATATGAAGAAATACTGCCTGAATGACAGGAACCACTTTTCTCATCATCTTTTATAATGGCTTTATCTGCAAAATGTAGACAATATTATGTGCCCTACCTGCATCACGCTGTAGCTCTGAGGGATCAAATGAGATAATGAACAGGCAAATAGTTTAAAAAATGTAAGGCTCTCCACAAATGTAAGCAATTAAGAAAAAGAGTACGTTGGTAGAAAGAGTACAGAATTTAGAGGCAGAAAACCCAGGGGGTAAAGTCTCTTCTCTCTACCATTTGCCTTTTTGGGGGGTTTGGAGTAAGTCCTTTAAGCTCTCTGCTTTTCATCCATAAAATATGAATATAATGCCTTCTCACTTGCCAGGATTCCTGTGTTGTCTCCAGTGATAGAATGTATATGAGAATGATTTATTAATGATACAGCATGATTCAAGTGCTGTTATTACTATTATCTTAGATCCTGCAAGGCAAAAAGACTGACTTAAATTACAGTAGTCATTTTTGTTACTATTTGGATAGTAGCAAGGACTAACTGCAAAACTATAAAGCACTCCATTTGACCAAAATAAGTATAAAGCCAGAGTCTCTAGATTTTGTAAAGCAGTGGTTCTTGGAGTGTGGTCCCTAAACCAGCGGCATCAGCATCACCTAGGAACTTGTTAGAATTGCACATTATCAGACCCCAACACCAGACCTACATGAATCAGAAACTCTAGGCCCAGTGACTTTCAGTTTAACAAGCCCTCCAGGTGATTCTGCTGCACAATAAATTTAGAGAAACCCTACACTAAAAATACATCTTCTTGAGATAGGATTGTGTGCTATTTTTACCAAGCATGAGTATAGGAACACCCGAGATTCTTTCTGTGTAATAATAAGTCAATAGGAAATGTTTTGATGACCTGGGGTGTGTAGGTGTGGTGTGTGTGGTGTGTATATTTAAAACTATTTGATATATAAATGCATTATCACATCTCTGTGGTTAGAATTTTTATCACTTTAGATGAAGAGGTTTAGAAGTAACAACTGCACAGAAATTCTCACTTTATCTTTTCCCGTCTACAGTCTAATGATGTTTGAGCCTAACATATCACTTAAAGTGTGCACACATTTCTGAAATCCTCATCCTTCTCTAGGAATATTCATTTTCAAGTCTCCCAGTACACTGAGGCTGCAGTTAATTCTAAAAAAAAAACCAGAGACCTCAATAGGTAACTGAAATAGGGTGGCACTGCCTACAGAAGACATACCAATAAAACTACCCCATGTCATATAAGAAACATTAATGAGAAGCAGACTCCTGTACATAAACTATGTGGCTATTTCCTTTATATGTCACCACCTACCTTCATTCTATGAATCAAATCAAATCTCAAGTTGGTCAACAATTCAAAAGCCCAGATCACTCTGTGAAATCACATGCGTGTTAAATTGTGACTTAGTCTGCAGTTGACTAAAGTGTTAAAATCTGATGAAGGGAAGAGAAAAGGAAAAAAAAACAACTTTAATAATTCAGTTGGCAAATATCAATGCAAATCAGGTCTAATTCTTCAAGGTATTCTAGTAATAAAAACGGAAATGTCAGTCTTTGAATGACATCAGTTCTTTTTTTTTTTTTTAATTTTTTGGGCCTGGTCACTGAGGCTTTATGCTGTTTTGACTGTGGAAAGACAGATCCAGATCGGGGAATGAGGGATTTGAAAGGCAGACAGGAAAATAGTTACTGAAAGTTAGTCTTCATAAAAAAATCCAGGAGATACTTTGCATTTTAAAAAATTCCTACCACTGGATAGATAGATAGGGGAGAAAGCGAGAGAGAGAGAGAGAGAGAGAGAGAGAGAGAGAGAGAGAGCACCTTGGAAAATTGCTTCAAATTGCAACAAATTATTAATTCTGAAATTTCCTCTTAGAGCAAAAGTCATTTCAGATATAACATATGGTAGTGAGAACCTGGTTGCCCATAGCTTAGGGTTACTTGGTATGGATACAGAGATGGGCACTTCTTTGGGTAACTCTGGAATTTAGGCAGCATACTTTAGTAATTGTCCCGGAGAAGATAGGTGAATTCACCTTGTTTCTTGAAAAGAAAGGAGGTGGGCATCTTTTATTTTCTAGCAAAATCATTAATTTTGTTGACTGTGACTATAGTGTATTAGCTTAGGCTGCCATAACTAAATGCCATAGACTAAGAATGCTTAAACATCAGAGATTTAGTTTCTCACAATGCTGGATGCTAGAAGTCCATGATTAGAGGACAGCATGGTCAGGTTGTAGTGAGAGCTCTCTTCCCAGCTAGTAGGTGGCCAGTGTCTCCCTGTGTGCTCACCAGATCTCTTCCCACAGAGAGAGAGAGAGAGTGCAAACAGACTCTGGTGTCTCTTATTATAAAGCCCCACCATGGGGGCCACACCCTCATGACCTCATCTAAACCTAATTACTTCCCAAAGGCCCCATTTCCAAATATCATCACTTTGGGCATTAGGGCTTCAAATAAGAATTTGGGGGGGAACACTAGTCAGTTCATAGCATGTAGTATCTGATCTCACGAGGCTGACCACCTGGACTCCTGGCTCATCTGTCTTTTTTTGAGCTCTTGAGCACCTGAGACTTGCAATGGTTCTGTTCTCACATTTCTTTAAGACTTGGTAGACCCAAAGTTAAATAGTCTCTTAAACTCAGGATATGCAGCCACAATCCAGAGACCAAATGGGAATGGCATTACCACTCTATTGCTTGCTCACCTCCCTGAATTCAAATGTCCTGTTGATAGACGAAACCCCAGGTGTCTTCTCTGTAATGCCAAAGAACCAGTAGAAGACCCCAAGCATGCTCCATTCGGTTATTCATATAACACCCCCAGGCCAGGCTGAAAGGAACATTTGTTTTAATAGTGTGAGTAGCTGTAACTGTTTCAGGGTGTCTCAGCTCTCCCTTTCCATTCTCTTATAAGGTTATCAGTCACTGGATTTAAGTGTCATCCTAAATCCATGATGATCTCATTTCAAGATCCTTAAATACCTCTGCAAAGATTTCTTTTTCCAAATGAGTTCATGCTCACTAGTCCTGGGGGTTAGGATTTGAACAAATTTTGTTTGGGGCCACCATTCAACCTACTACAATCTGCTCTGCAAAGGAAAAAAAAAAAAAACCTAGAGAATAATGAGATTCTAGTGGAACAAACCCAAATGATTTTTGAAAGGCAAAGTGTGGGAAGTTCCAGGTATTGCAATATTCAAATCAAATGTAATTAGATCTTGCCTTATTATCAAGTGAGCTGAGAAGAGATTTTATATACTGCACAGTTCTCTGAGTTTGCCTATAAAACCAAGATCTTTATAGAAAAACATAAAGGAAGTACACGTTGTTGCTAAGAGGATAAAATTAGGAAGTAGGCCAACCTGGTTTGGAGTTTTAGATATGACTTGCTAGCTGTGTAACCACAGCAAAATGTCTTCCTTCAGCCACATGATGATCTACAAATGGGGTGGGGGGAGATAGAACTTTCTTATTTTTATTGTGGGAATTAAAGAGACAGTGTTCATGAACCACTTCCCAGAGTACCTGACCTGTTAAGCTCTTAATAAAAATAGTTTCTGTTATTGTTGTTCCATTAAAATTTCTGATGGGAAAAGGTGTGGTCTATGTGCAAAGGCACCAATCTGCAAGTGACCCTGCTGTACAAAGGACCAAACCAAACCAAACCAAAGGGCACAAAACAGCCAGCTAACAATGACACATTTTCATCTTTCCCTCACCTTAGTGCTTTAGCTGTAGAGGAATTTTTTCCATGTCTTAACTGGGCTTGAACACAGTGAAATGATGGATCTTGTTCCTTCAAACATTGCTTATAATAGATCTGTCAGGTGTCCTATTTAAACCCTAATGGTTTTGCAAATAGCAAGGCTTATGAAGCACCCAAATTTGAGGTAAAAATGAAATATCCAACATAATTCCAAGGCAAGCAGTCAATGTAGGTTTAGGGTAAAAGGTTAGCAGAGAAGACATCTGTCTACAGCTGAGAAACAGAAGCCCCATCTGGCTCAACCTGTGTGAACTTTCTTCCTGGCTGAACATCTTGTCCACACAGGGGGAACCTCCAGGAGCTCTAACCTTTGTCATACTTTCCCTTATTCTCTAGGTGCACAGGGATACTTTTTCCAAGGGATACTTTCCTGTTTCTGTAGCAAAGCACAGAGGGTTGTAGGGTGCATGGTGTAGCTGGGCGGGCAGCCAAACTTGCACGTTCAAAAGGCCTGTCAGATGGCATCCAGAGTTTCTTTTGGCCTGGCTTTCTGCCTCCTTGTTTCTCCTTCCTAATCTCCTTTTGTGTTCTCCACTGTCTGGCACCAGGAAAATATTCTCCATCATTTTCTTTCTTCCTTTTATGTTCTAACTTCAAATTCTAGTATTTTAAGTCAAGGCTTTAAGAAACAGAAGTTTACGTAACTCCCATCACATGGTATAAGTACACATGGTATGGTGGGCAATTGCCAGCTTAGCCCTTTTCTTGCTGGCTTGGACTCCTTGGTTCAAGAGAGGCTCTGCATGAGATTACTTCCTTCAAGCTCATGAACTTCAGTAGTTTTAATTTCAGGATCACCCTACACATTATATATGAACAGAGACTATTGCTTCCAAAAATTGTAAGGCAACAAGAAGAGTCGGAGAAGGAGAACATTATGATGAATGAGTTATTGTTAAGGGAGTGTGGTAGACAGACTAATGTTCCCATGAGATGTTTACATTCTGATCTCCAGAATGTGTGAATATGTTCCCTTATATGGCAAAAGGGACTTTGCAGTTGTGATTAAGATTTTGAGATGGGGAGAATCTTCTGGATTGCTTGGGTGAGCCCAATATAATCACAAGGGTCCTTATCAGTGAAAGGTGAGAGGATCAGAGTGAGGAAAAGAGATATGATCACAAAAGCAGGGGTTACAATCCAAAAGATACTTGGAAATGCCACACTGCCAGCATGAAGATAGAGGAGGGGCCCCAAGCCAGCGACTGCAGGCAGCTTCTAGAAGCTGGAAAAAGGCAAGGAAACAGATTCTCACCTAACGCCTCCAGAAGGAATGCAGCTCTGCTGCCAGTTCAATTTTAAGCCCCCTGAGACCCATTTTGGTTTTTCCACCTTCAGAACTGTACATGGATTATTGTTTTAAGCCACTAAATTTGTAGCAGCTAGTTATAGTAGTAATAGCAAATTGTATACTGAGTGACCCCTTACCATTGTTTATAGCCAGACACACAGTTATGTAAAATGTTTGAGCTGTCTTGAGGCAAAAAAAAGATACTGAACACGTCTGTATAGAATTACTTGTTTTGGCATAATAGGTAATCGAAATGCTCTGATCAATGGTATCATCACATAGTTTATTCCTGGTGGCTAATATTCAAAGAATTGATTTTGATAAGCTATAATACAAAAATATACTAAAGGAAACTTCTTTTTCCTTTTTTTTTTTTAATGAGCACTGCCTCAAGATAATCTTTGTGATCATCAATTATCTTTGTACCATTGAAGCACAGAACCACCTGCTAGTGGTGACATTTCCAGGTGATGAACACTAGATAAACTACCGTTTATTATGATCCAGTGCCTTGACTATTTCTGTTAAACTACAACTTGGGGGATATTGCCTGTGTCAGAATTAAAATTTACTCATTTTCAGTATATCCCTTGAAGTTTCCTAGAGAGTGATAGGATGAGAGATAAAAGGAGGTCCTGTGGTTACTATTAAGTGCAAGTTTTAAAATACTGATACTAGAAATTACCATCTGCTAGAACAGGGGTTAGGTGAGCAGTTGTTTTGTGTTAGTCTTGGTTACTGACCATGTGAGATGTCCTCAATTCCCAGTGTTATGAACCTGCTGTATAAATACAATAATTTTTTTTTCCTAACACTTGATAAAATGTGAGTTACTTGAGGGAAGAGTCAATATCTTCTTGTTTCCCCTCCCATTTCTCCATATGTTTACCTAATGACATTTTATATAATAAAACCAAGTTCTCAAGAAGTACGCAATGAATAAATAAGTTAATGCCAAATTCCTTAAATAACAGAAGCTACCATTGGAGCAGCCCTCAATACAATGTGCTTTCCCATCCTTACTCTAATTGGCTATCCAGACACAGCATTTGAGGAGGCACAGCGCTACTGAATGAGCTCCCCCCCCCCACCTTGAGGAGTTAGACACCCTGGGTGGAATCTGAACTCCATCACCCCTCATTTGGGGGTTTGTGGAGGAAATCTATGTCAGCTTGTCAAACCTCAGTTTCCTTGTCTGAAAAAAAAAAAAAGGTAAGAATAGTTCCTATCTTACTGGGTTATTGGGTTATTGTGAAGATTAAGTTAGGTAGTACAGCATGCTCTAGCCAGCATACACTAAGGATTCTAGAAATCATAGATTGTTGCTACTCTCAGTTGGTGGAGAAGTTAAATGAAGACCAAAGGCATAGAATGACTTATCCAAAGTTCCTAATAACAAAATGGAAGTTCTGACTCAAATCCTACTTTCTTCCATCTATAATGTATAAATATCTGAGAGTTCATATATTTAACTCTCTTATTTTTTCTTTGTTGTCTCTTCCCAGCACGCACACATTCTCTTCTCCCCCCCTACCTCCCCCCCACACACACACACCTGCATCACTGCCCAGCTTCGATTTCTGTGAAGAAGCACTGAGGAACTCCACATGTCCCTGTCAGGAACCTGCTAATGGCAGATGACAGCTGTGCAATGACAGAAGCTGTGTGCTTTAGGGGCCAGCCCCTGCAGAGAGGAACGGTTTCACATCCAGCCCTAAAAAAGGCATTCGGCTTTGTCCTCCTTCCCGTGTGAGCCTCATGAGCCTCTGGCCATCTCCCTGCCCACCAACCACTGTGCTCATACAGCGGTTGGTTTACCTGCCCTTTATAAACCCTGCTAACTCCAGGAAATCAGAAAGCCCCCTTGGCATGGCTCGCCAAATTACTCCTGGGAACGAAGGAGGTGAGGCTGCCCCATGCTTCCAAGCCTTAGAGACAGAGATCAGTATCTTGTCAAATGAAAGGCAGCCTTGAGGATTTGAATCACTTTTCTTATCCTTCTCTCCCCTCAAGCTCATCCTCCAAAGCAGGCTCTCTAATTTATGATATGATGGGGACCACATATTGGGATAAGCACAGCATATTAGCTCTGCAGGAGCTGCCAAATAGGACAGTAGCTATTTTGCGACTTAGGTTTTGAGGAGAAGAGAATTTGACAAATGGTCCATCTCCCTGGAGGATGAGAAAGCAGCAAGTCAGCTAGCCAGAGAAGAGGATGATAAAGACAAGGGGAGCACAGACTGATGCTCGGTTTTCCAAAATCTCTCTTTACATGGTGGGAAAAGAAACATGGTTCAAGTTGCAAATCCTGCTGCCTGTGACCTGGAAGATTCCTGTCACTGAATGTGCAGCCAAATAGCTCTCTACGCAGAGGCTGATCTCAAAGCCTCCTCATCATTGCCCACACCCCAATCCTGGCATCACTTTGCAAGGGATTTGTTTTGTATTTGCAGTGTTAACACTCTGAGCAGGGGAAAGATGCCAGCCCTGTGAGCAACAACAACACAGCTTGGTAATTGGTTTTTAAACGCTTTTTTGCTTTAAATTGATACCATGGATCGTTCATTCTTCCTCCCTGGAGAAATTTCAATCTTTTATTTTTTGAAGGGTGACTTTTCCTTGTCCTGTGAGAATTAAGGGACAAACTTGCCATTTCTGTTTCAGAAAGGACTCTAACAGGAGATACACATTATCCTACCAAGCCTGCTGCTGGGAAGGATCTAGAACCAGGGCACGGAATACTGAGTTCCAACTCTGATTGCCCCTGACTCTCTGTGACCTCAAATGACCAGTCTTCCTCTCAGAGCCTCTCAGACTTTTACATACATAGCAATCACCTGGGGAATTTTATTAAAATGCAGATTCTGATTCAACATGTCTGGGGTGGAGCCTGGGGTGTGGCATCTATGCTGCTCTCTGGTGATAACCATGCTGCTGGTCCATGGATCCCATTTTGAGTAGCAAGGGTGGAGAATGTTGTTCCTCCAACTGTTGTCTACTGACCACTGGAAATCCTGCCAAAGTGCCTTCCAAAATATATTTTGACTCCAGCATCTTCTCACTGAATACTTTCAATCTCATTATGTCTCTACTGGACCACTGCAGTTGTCCCTACTTCTACTTTCCACCCACTCTGTTCCCTACCCAGCTATCAGAGTGTTCTTCTAAAAACAAAAATCAGATCATATCACTCCCTCAGCCCCACTTAAAACCCTCCAATGATTTTCAGAATCTCTTAGAATAAAATACAAGGATCATTACGGCCCTACATGATTTATCCCTCTCTATTACCGCCATCTCCTACCGTTCTCCTCCTTCCACTAGCTCTATCCTAGTAGTTCTCAACGAGGGGCAGTTATGCTCCCCAGGGGACATTTGGCATGGTTGGAGACCTTTTTGGTCATCACAACTGTGTGGGTGTAACTAGCATCTAGTGGGTAGAGGCCAGGGAAGCTACTGAAATCCTGCAATGTACAGGAAAGCTCCATACAACAAATAATTATTTAGCCAGAATTATCAATAGTTCTACTGCAGAGAAATCCTGCTCTGACCACACTGCCCTGCTTGATCTTGATTACTCAAGATCACCAAGCTTCTTCTTACTTCAGGGCCTTTGCACTTGCTGTACATTTTGTGCCGCAGACTATATGTATATATACACATATATATGTATACATATATATACACACACACATGCACATATACCTATATACATCTATATGCACACGCACACACACACACATATACATAATCATTTTTATCATTAAAGCCTTAGTTTGAATACAGCGTCCTAAGGAAATACATTCCAGATATCCTTAGCTAAATAGTACACACTCCCACTACTTTTTTTGTCACTGTGCTATTTTATTTCCTTGTAGTGCTGTCACTATTTGAAAGTTTATTATTTACTTATTTATGAGAATTTTTTTATCTGTAGTCCCAGAGTAGAATATAAGTCCCATGACAGTATACACTTTGTTCACCTTATTCACTACCAAATCCTTGGTGACACGGCTGTACCCTACAAGGGTGTCCAGGGCATATTTTCTGCTCAAAAACATATGTAGAATTAACATTAACAAATGAATAAATATACAACTAAATCGACGTGGATGTCTATTTTTAAAAACATAGAATTCTAGGCCCTACTGCAGACATACCGAAAAATAATCTCATAGGTATAGAGTCCAGGAATCTACATTTTAACAAACTTTCCTTATGATTTCTATACACACTGGAGTATAAGTTCCACTGGGCTAGACAGTAACAAAAAGCTGACTTTTATGACTTGCAGAGAGGTGCTCACTTGGCAGCCTGCACATGGATCTTGCCAGGAGACTCACTTCTCTTCTATATTGCTTGAAAAAAAGCCAGGAATCCTGTCTTTGGTTTTATTTCTGTGGATGGAAAATCAAAAGGAAACTCCAGAGCATAACTGACCTGGAACCCCATCCATCCTGACCTCGAGATTGACTAAACCTCTTTTATTTTTCTTGAAAGTTAAAGGGACAGTAAGGGAAGGGAAGGAAATAATCCTTCCCGAGAAAATAGTGATAAAGTGAGAAATGAATAAAAGATAAGCAAAAAAATATGAAATTATACCTGAGATAATGAGTATCATGAGGACTTTCAAAAACTGGTGGGAATGTTTTTGCCCACAGTCCTACCAGTGGCTGTGAGATCACAGTCAATCAAAAGGCTTGCGAGTGATCTTACACACGAGGCTAATGAGCCATCTATTTCCCATCTCGACTCTACATCATCTTTTTTAATGGAAGGAAAAAACTGCATTTTTCCCTGTTACATGCAATTTTAGTAGATTTGCTCTATTGTTGAAGGTTTATAACAAGCAGTGATCTTGAAATTCTATAACAATAGTCTAAACAAAACATCAACTCCCTGAAGACTGTGCTTCAAAAAAAGGTGATGGGAGATTAGCTGCATATGTCAGTTCAGAAGTGGAGCTCACCCTTCAGATACTATTACACCATTTAACTACCTCAAACATGTAGTCAAATTCAATGTATGATTATTAGTAGTATTGTTATTCTGTAGTTTAGCTATTTTATTCTATATAACCGGTTATAATTAGTAAAGTTGACTATCCGTTCTTTCCTAGATCCTTCAAAGTGACATCAACCCTTTATTTTTTTTTAAATTTTTTTAAAATTTATTTATGATAGTCACACACACAGAGAGAGAGAGAGAGAGAGAGAGGCAGAGACACAGGCAGAGGGAGAAGCAGGCTCCAAGCAGGGAGCCCGATGTGGGACTCGATCCCAGGTCTCCAGGATCACACCCTGGGCCAAAGGCAGGCGCCAAACCGCTGCGCCACCCAGGGATCCCGACATCAACCCTTTAATTCTTTGGGAAAATTTTTCAACCAGTTATGAATCCACTTTACCATAATCTGGTCTACACATTCCATGTTGCTTACAAAAATAAGTCCTAACAAATGTTTTATTTACATTCTAATATTTCTCATAGTATTTCTTTAACCAATTGTTTGGTAATTATAACCTAGGTATTTATTCAATCTAGAGTTTTGATTGTTAATATATTGTATCTCAAGCTAAGCTTTCTGTGATGACCACTCCTATGTCCCCAGAGACAAATCATCAGTGTTGCCCAGAAAATTTAAAAATATACAGGTTTCTCCACCCAGATCCTAATCAATGCTCATTAATTTTATGGGAAAATTTGATCTTGGGGTAAGTCAATGGCGATCGACTGTAACATTTATTGCTTTTTTCAATTTTGCATTGAATGACTCTTCTGCCCTAAAAATAACATGTAAAGTCAAGTGAACTAATATGCCTTCCTATTTTATTACTTTCTCCTCACTTCCATCAACCTAGTATAACATTGGTCACTAAATAGGTGATTGGAAAAAAAATGTCTGAATCTGTTCCTAAAACTATCTATCTTCAGAACACCCTCAATAATATATATAATTCTTTTAATTCACTAACAACGAAAACATAAAACCAATGATTAAGAATTTTGGTGTCTTTTAATTAGAGAAAGCACTCATGGTCTGTGATATGGAGTAATTATCACCGTCACCATTAACAAATATTCCGAGCAGCCTGTATCATGGGCCACGCAGTCAACTAGGTCCTGATTACTGTGTGGAAGACAGGCAGTAAATTAAATAAAAGGAACAAGTCCCCTTTATCTGGGATCAGCACTGAACTCCATGAACAGGCACTTTTGGGTGAAAAAGCTCTGGAAGAGGCAAGAGGAAAGTAATGTGTACCATTAATTACCTGGCTATTGAAAGGAATAATGGTGGAATCACACAGAAAATGGATAGTTCTGAGAGGGCAGAGCTTCTTCCCTTATTTTTTAAAAACAGTTTATGGAAAAGTCCTTTAATGAATTCTATTTGGGGAAAGTTAACAAGCTTAAACCAGCAAGACTAACAATAGTAGGTATACAAAGGAAGTTTCTAGGATTGCTTTACATAAACTTTTATTTGTACCTGTCTCTGGAAATATGGGCATCATTCCACGCCCAGGCATCCGCTTTCTCACTTACACCTGTATCACACTTGGTACCTCTGTTTTGAGAAGGAGTGAAGGGAAAGATTTTCTCTATTTCAGCCTCTCCATGAAAATGCCTAGTATTAACCAAATTCCAATCAGTGTAGAATGCAAAGATTTAATAGCTAAAGTTGACTGCAGTTCCCTTCAGGACTATGGTTTGAAGCTAAAGGAAGTCTGGTGTCACCTCTGGCCAAATTTCATTTAAAATTCTAGTATAAAGACTTTCGAAAGGAGAATTCAGTCTTAATGACTAAGTTGATGTCATTTCTCTTCTCCATAGAAATCCCCAAGGTATTTCACTACCAGAATGCACGAATCACTTATTCTGTCCTGAAATGAAGCTGCCTTTTAGCAATTAAATCTGGCCACTGTGATTATTATTCAACAGCACAACATACCAGTTACAGACAAGGACTAAAAAATATTAAGAAATGGTAAGCCTTATGAAAGGGTCACAAGATCCGGACAGTTTTTTTAATTAAAGAATTTTATAACTCATTGATATGATATGACTCATTCCTAAATTGGGTTACCAAATAAAGATGCATTTTAGGTGGTGGCAGTTAGTTGTTTTATCATAATGACTAGCACTCCCTTCTTTCCTGCATTAAACATACCTTTTATCCTCTTTAGAGTCACTTCTTTCAAATCCCTAGATGGGAAACTTGTGAAATTTCACCTGGTTCCTCCCCCTTGCCCTGAAACTGTTTGTTTTTCTGAATATGCCACCATTAAGAGCAGGATTTCTCATATTCCAGATTGCCTATCTCCACTTTGCTATTGCTACCACTGTAATGCTGAGTTGTCACTTGTCATTTCCAAAGGCCAGGTTCAAATTACAGGGGTCAGGGAGAAAATAAAGGTTTTTCATCCCAACTTCCACCATTTGGAAGCTCCAGGACCTGTACTCCTAATTCTTAGACTCTCAAAACAGAACTCAAACCAGGAAAGCAATCTTTGCTTCCCCCCCCCCCAAGAGTATCCACTTATAAGGATCCATTAGCACTGATCTGTTCCTGTGTAACATGCCTATGCTGAGATAAATCAGCATTTGCATGTTGAGTCTTTCATCTGTCAGGAGTAAAAATATTGCATACCAATAATAAAGGTAAAGGATGGGAGAAACATGATCATTTTACAGAAGTACCTCATTTTTTACATTAAAAATGTAAAAATACTACCATTGCAGAAGTGTCACAATTTTCAGGGCAAAATGTGAAAAGTGTATGTTCATATCTACAGTGAAAAATAAAACCTGTCCCTTTAAGAACATAGAGGAAACAATCATGAAAATAAAAAATCAAATTAGCATCAAGTGTAATGACTTAGAAAACTTTCAAGAGACAAGTTATTAACAAATTTCAAAAAGAGAAATAGGCGCATTTAGTTTACATAATCATTAAATGTTAATAAGATTATCTGAACCTGTGTAATATAGTCAGAAATTTAGAGGAATTGATACCTTTATGGAATACTAAATTCCCTACATCTCCTAGGTGCGCTACAGATCAGAGGAAGCCATGGCTATAGGTAACACAGCGGTTGGAATTACAACCAAAAGATGAGTTTTTCCTAACATCTTCAAGGCTGTCAAAAGAAAGTGTTGGATTTTTTACAGTGGAGCTGAGCCCAGGTTTATGTCATATTCAGACTGCTGCTGGAAAACTTTAAGGGGTTGTTCTTTGTTTCTTTTTCTAAGCATTTATTTATCACCCTGTCTCAAGAACCTTTGTGCTTTACAAATAATGACTTATAAATAATAAAAATAACCCTATATGGTACATAAAGGAAATTTAAAAATTATTCCCTGCCTACAGGGTAAAACACTGAGGCTTAGATAGCTTTGAGGCTAGATATTTGCATGTTCTTTCAAGCTTTAGACACCTGAAAACAAGGGCTGGATAAATTGCCATCATCCATCTACCAGTATCAGCCGGGTAAAGAGGAAGGAGAAGCAGAAAAGATGGCTCTAGCAACTTCTCAAAGTCCTGTGACTGAGGAGACAGGGAGCCCTGAGGGAGGTCAGTGTTATCCCAACACCTAGCATTAATCTGCATCAGATAAATTGATGAATAGTCACGTCAAGGCAACTTCCTAATGATCCATCTCAAGATAGCTTTGACTTGTTGTAAATTTACTTTGACTTCAATGTATTCCATTGTTACACTCTAGTCATTTTTATGAACTATGTCAACATCACGTCATAGACCTCTGCAAAGGAAGGCCATCAATTCAAAGAGTAAATGTGGTTTTGAAAAGTTTTTATAAAGAAAATAATTTATAAAATAAATCTTACTTTTATATTTATTTGCATTATATGAGAGGGCTCATCTCTGAAGTTTCAAATGATCGAAGTCAGCAGTATCATCTGATTTGCATGGTGACTGTAATCCTGATAAATAGAGGAGGTAGGTGACCAGTTCACTTACCTGTAGGACCCCAAATGTGTATTTTTTAACCATAAAGTGAAAAGACCAGCAGCTGCAGCAGCAAAAAGAGTTCTGCCCCAGGGGAGAGTTGCAATTCTGTGAATCATCACTACATCGCCATCACCCCCCTCTGGCCCTCATTAACTACGGCTGTCATTGCAAATGAGGGCTTAGGCAGCCATTCTGATTGGGTCCCCATCTGTGTGTGTCACACAGGCTGATCCTGGTGCAAAGGTAGAGATAGAGACTGAGGATATCTAATCTGGGAAAAACAACTTGAAATGTTATTCTTCAGCTAACATATATACTTTGTAAAGTATGTCATAGCAAAATTGTGTGTGTTGCGCATTTTCTTCTCAGTCTATACCAAGCAAAGAAAATAACTTAGTTCCTGCAGCCATGCTATCCACCTGTTCCCTTTCAGAACAAGACAATGGGCAACATGTGGGTGGGTGGATGGGGGTGTGAGAGAATCGTAGCATATGCACAAGCAAACACGAGTGGGGAAAAGGAGTCAGTTCCAGATGATCTGCTTTACCCCAGAGCATGGCATTGCCTTATTCCTGCCATCTGAGCTTGCAAAGGTATTGCTAGGCATGGGCCAACATCAGCACATTTAGCCACCTGCAGTGTAGTCCCATGGCTTTCTTTCCAGTGCCTGTCTATCTGTATATGGCATTCTCTCTTTGTCTGATTCAATTCTACTTTTACTCTATCTATAAGGAAGACTAGGTTAGAGACAGTAGATAAAGGCATTTTCCTTTTCCAAGATAGACAAAGATAATTGGAGCTATTAAGGTCTCTCTGTAGTCCTTTGATGATTACAACAAAAATATAAGATCACTCTGTGTCAAGTTCCCCCCTCCTCTATATATGTATATATACCTGTAAATAATTGTGTTTAATTTTAACGGTGTCCTATAAGATATATTACTATCCCTATTTTACAGAGGCTACTGAACATTAGAGGGTTAAATAACTAAGATCTCATAAGGGCTATAGACAGTAATTGACCCCACATCACATGATCAAACCACTACATTGTGAGTTATGACCTTGGCAAAGCTTTCCAAAGTCTAATCTCTCTCCATTTTTAAAATCATGCTATGCAAACACAAAACTAATTTTTTTTTTACTTTTTTTTTTCTCAAGGAAATAAATGCACTCAGACATTCATTTACAAAATACTTTAGAAAAGCAATTGTTTACTTTAGGGGAAACGGAAGCGTAGGCAAAAGAAAACCATTCTATCAATGCTTTTAGGTAAAATGGGGAGATGTCTTTACCTATAGTAGCCAATCTACCAGTAATTGGCCTTAAATAATATTTCTCAACACGTGATCCAGGGCTACTTATATCAAAATCAGTAGGATTCTTGTTAAATGGAGTTTCCTGGAACCACCTAAGACATAATAAGGAACAGCCTCTGTGGATAAGCCCCAACAATCTACAGTAAAAGCATACCTTCTTGGTGGTCCTGATGTTCACCAAAGACTGAGAACAAACGCCCTAAGACCTTTTTGTTGTTTTTCATCATGTTATTGTGACAAGCTAGTGAGTTAATGAGAATGTTGTCGATGATAGGTGACCAGTAAGTTTTAGTTGGACTAGCTCATGACTCTCCCAGCATCACTTAATGTAGGGGTGGGGCTTGTCTTGGAAGTTCTAGTGCGTTATCACCAGCCGGATAGATCGAACCTACATTTGGAATTGGAATTCCAATTGGATCGAACCTACATTTGGAATTCCTACCGAGGAATTGGAAGCCTATTGGTGTGCTCAGGCTGTTATAATGGATGACTATGAAGAGAATAAGCATTTTGGAAGAAACTTCTCTCACATGGTGACCTTGTTTTCAAGCCAATGTGCCTACTACTAGGTCACAGAGTTTGTTTAAAAGAAATGAACATTTCACCAAAGGTTTTGCAACGTGTGCTAATCAGAAGCTGCCTGTCAAGTTGAAGTAGCATCAAGAGGCTCAGAATAAGGGCTCTTGGGCGTTAAATGGTTCCTACCAAATACCAAACCTATTATCATGATTGGCTGTTATAGCCCTCTAAACGGCAAAGTGATTAAATTGGTCATTATGAAACCCTAAAGATGCATAATTATGACAAATAAGACTCAAGTGCAAAGGAGATTTTTATCTCACTGACTGGATTACATTTCAAGGAGGAATCAATGAAGAATGTTTTTTTTAAAAAATGTCTGTGGCATGGAAGCTGGTTAGTTAGGAACTGGATTCTCTTGATCTTCAGGGAAACCTCTTTGTGAGTCATCTTCACACACTCAGTTCAGAAGCCTTTCCAGATCTTAACACTGACCCTAGATGCCCATTCTGTACAACAACTGGTCTCCATTTACCTTATAACCCTGAATTATAGATGGAATGCTCTTTTTGATAATTTTGCTGAGTATCAGATGCCTCTGACAGGATCTTAGATTTATTCGGAGTCGCTCTAACTTGCTCTAAGTCAAGTCCTCAGCCTAGGTTTGACCCACTTATCATTACCAAACGTAATGGCTAAAAACTAGGACCACAAAATAAGGTAGTTCTGTGCAGTCTAAAAATCACAGAAAAAAAACTGGTGACAAAATACCTCACAAAAAAAAAATGATCCCGTTCTGGAAATGGACATACTACAAACTCTTAAAACACATGTCTGGGCCATATATCAGGTTATACCCAGAAACTCTAGCACACACAAGTTTTTTTTTCTTTTTCCTTAGCACTATAGAGAAGACTGAGCACATGATCCCAGTGTCTTGACAGAGTAGTTTTTAATTATTGACAGATGGACAGAGAGAACATGGAAAAAGAACTCAAACAAGAAGATTTACACGAACCTTTGGATTTGGCAGCCAGAAATAATACTATCTAGTAACAGGCTACATTTACAGTAAGATTTGTCATCAGTACAAATGAAAAATACTCTTTATCGAATAGTGATATTTGTCACTTCTTGGGAAGAAGTCCCTTCTAAATACCAAACTATAATTGTGACGGTTGATGTTTTCTTGAAATAGAAAATCACCAGGAGTGTAACCAAGATTTATTCTCTGTTCATTATATTGTATACAGAAAATAAACTATTCACTCCCCCTTTTCTCTTGTCTTCTCTACCTATGAATTTCTTTCACTTTCTTCAGTTCTATTTACCACATACCTTGAACTGTAGTCTCATCCTCAGAACAACTCATTTAGTGTGAAAATTGAATGCCCTTTAAGAAATGAATTGTCAGTATTTGATATCACTGTGCTCCTCTCATTTAAAGAAATGCTAGTTTTTTGGAGAGAAGGGAACATGGCAAGAGAAAGGGAATCAAAACATCCTGAAGGGTGAAAGAGTTTTAATTGTTTTCAGATACATTTTGTAGACAGTCGTAACAACACAGGACACAGAACAAAATAGATGGTGATGATGAAAATAAGCAAGGGCATCTGGATGACTTTTTTGTAACTCAACTGCAAGAACCTTTATCAACTCAGAACTTACAAAATATCAACCATGCTGATAATTGAAAGCATTTTTTCTTAATAAAAAATTAAGGAAATCAGAAAAGTATATAAAGAAGTCAATAGTGTTTAAATTTGTATTTCTGTAATTTTCAAGATTGTACTGTTTCTGAAGGCTTCATGCTAAATCCACTCACAATTAGACATTATCAAGGATACCTAGCCCTATAACCATTCTATTCTCTGCTTTGACGCCAACTTTAACTTGTCCAAGAAGCACCTTTGGGAAGGCACTCATGCCTTGCTACTACTCTTTTAGGTGCAAATGGAACCAAATTAAATTCAATTCTATCAAAAGAAAATCAAGTATGTAATTTAAAGTGAAATTTAATAGTTTATAATGAAAATAAGTTATCCATACAATATTTGGGGTCATTTGAAGTGAAGATTTTTATGTGATTTTTGTTGTCACTAAATTATTTTTTAAAGATTTTATTTATTCATGAGAGACACAGAGAGAGGCAGAGACACAGGAAGAGGGAGAAGCAGGCTCCATGCAGGGAGCCTGACGTGGGGCTCGATCCCGGATCTCCAGAATCACATCCTGGGCTGAAGGCGGCGCAACCACTAAGCCACTGGGGCTGCCCTGTTATCACTAAATTAAGGAATAAAGAAGTCACCCATTTATGGTGGTTTATGTTTATTTGGTTTCCATGTTGTTAGAAAGCTTTTGGATGAGATGGATCTTCTCATATTTGTAAAGGGACATTATCAGAGTAGAAAACCATCCATATAGAGAGTGATTACAGAGGAAATACATATTTCACTTAAGAAAAATTACAGACATATAATTTCTTATTGCCCTTATGTGCAGAAAAGCTTAGAAGGAAAGAAGTTCTGGCATGCTGGAAGAATTTAAAGAGTTTGAATATTTTCATGTATACAGAGATAGGGAAGCCATTCCATGCAATGGTTTAAATAAAAGAAGCTGTGTATTTAAGCATTTTCTCTTGGCTGCAAAATATACCTGTACTAAAGGTCCCAAATCAGAAGTATCATTTGTAAGTATGGTGCATAACTCAGTATATACCTAAAGTAAGTCCTAATACATAATCATTATCATAGCATAAACATGAATTCACAAATCATTTAGGAAACCTCTTTATAAATGAAACATTGTAAAATTATTCTGATGTTTCCCAAACTTGGAGGATATTAATCCTAATAGTGTTTATTTCTTTAGTAGATTTTTTTCTTTACTCTTTTTATGTAAGGCAGAGAAGATAAGGGAAGGCAATCTAAGGGAGTCAGGAGAAATAACCCTACCCACCACCCAATTCCTGGAATCTCCGGGGCTTAACAAAGTAAAAATGTCTTCTTCCTTCTCGTTATAGCCTTATGTGTATCATTCTCCACTTTGTAGCTCTGCCATCCTAAAAAAATGACCTTCAAGCTCACCATGAAGTGGGAAGAGGGAGAGTACCGAGAAGGCCACCAGCTTATAATTACCTCAACCCAGAAGAAGCACACTTCACTTAAACTCACACCTCATTGGCCAGAACTCACTCTGCAGGAAAAACTAATGAAGAAATGAAATGGGATATAATAAACAAAAGGCATTTCTTGTGCTTTCGTCAGCTTGTCTAGCCTCCAGATGGTCGTATATTTGTTTTATCACACATAGTACCATCACCCCCTTCCTAGGGCAGGCAACCCAGACACCACTACATGCACCTCAAATTCCAGTCTTACTCCATGAGATCCAGATATTGTTCCTCCCTGTCCATAAAATGAGGAAGTAAAAAATATAACTTGTCTGTCCCATCACATATACACCTAGTACACAATGATGGAACAGGGAAGATAAAATCTCAGTAAACTCAATGGAGAGAGGAATGAATGGGAGATACATATTGGTCACAGGTCCAGAGTGATTCCCAAACTGCACTTCTGTGTTTTGCTCTAAAAGCTCCTCTGCCCCAACCTGGTGATCATGGAGTCTCTGATTTTGTGTTCTTGCTCACTTTTTTTCTCAGTGGCTCCTAGATCTGCCCTTTGTAAGGGAAAAGGAGGCCATCGTTCACCCACTATTTTCTTAATGTCATCTAAAGTGGGCATTTGGAAATATGCTCACACCTTGGAGACTGTGCAACTTTTGCAGCTCAGCATCCTCTCATGGCAGCCCAAAGTTTTTAAAAACATCTAACTTAAATTCTTCATCCAATTTCTCAATCACATACAGATTTAATAATCACTTTTTCTAAAAATTCTTGCATTTTTGGTCTGGGCTTTTGATTTATTTGGTGATATACTTTCTTTGACATCTTTGTGGGCTTCTGATCTATTGGCTTCTAGTCAGCAACATGTGCTAATAACTATGTTTAGTGTTCTTTTGGGCACAGTACTCAAACATGTTTTGCTTCTTTTCCTTTCTGAGCTCTACATCCTTCCCCCAACAACATGATGGTAGCTACCTTGAGGCCACACCCTTAGATTTTTCCCCTAAGTCTTTTCAATCAAATGAAAGGTTTTATTGGCACTTAGTTTATTGGTTACTCTTTTAAAATCCCATCTCCGGGATCCCTGGGTGGCGCAGCGGTTTAGCGCCTGCCTTTGGCCCAGGGCGCAATCCTAGAGACCCGGGATCGAATCCCACATCGGGCTCCCGGTGCATGGAGCCTGCTTCTCCCTCTGCCTGTGTCTCTGCGCCTCTCTCTCTCTCTCTCTCTCTCTCTCTCTCTCTGACTATCATAAATTAAAAAAAAAAAAAATTAAATCCCATCTCCATGGGGCAGCCCGTACAGTGGTTTAGTTTAGCACCACCTACAGCCCGCAGTGTGCTCCTGGGCACCTGGGTTTGAGTCCCACATTGGGCTCCCTGCTCGGGCTCCCTGCATGGAGCCTGCTTCTCCCACTGCCTGTGTTTCTGCCTCTCTCTCTCTCTCTGTGTCTCTATGAATAAATAAAATTTAAAAAATGTTTAAAAATAAAATAAAATCCCATCTCCTACTATTGAGGATCAAGAAGCATTTGGATTTTCTAACCCTTCAAAGCTCCAAATTTCTGGACTCTCTTCTTGTTTCTGCTTACAAACTTGCCTATTCTCTCCTTTGCTCATCTCTTCCAAAGACTACTGTATTAGTTACATATTGCTGAATAAAATATTGACCTAAAATCAATTTTTTATTTTACTAGCTGGCAATAGCAAACATTTATCATCTCATAGTTTCTGTGGATTTGGAATCCAGGACCAGCTTAATGGGGTGCTTCTCCCCATGGTCTCCCATGAGATTGTAGCAAAACCTTCCACTTGAGGCTGTAGTCTCCAAAGGATTGACTGGGACTGGAGAGTTGACTTTTAAATTCATCTACAAGGCTGTTTGGCAGGAAACTTGTTTTTCACTATTTGGGCCTTTCCATTGGGCTACTCATGACATAGCATCCTCATGCGTGGGGACAAAAGCGAAAAAGAATGAGTAAAAAAGAGAGCACCCAAGACTTAATCCAGTCTTTTATAATCTAATCTTAGAAGTGACATGCAGTCACTTTTTCTATATGCTATTGGCCACACATACCAGCATGAGTATGTCATGGGTATAAGACAAGAATACCAGGAGATAGGGATCATTAAGGACCTTGTTAGAGGTTGGGTATCACAAGCAACCAATTGTAACAAACACAAAGATTTTGAACATCTTTTCGATCTGCTCATTCCATAAGCATGTAAACTCACCAGTTAATAGTTTTACTAACTATTTTGTTCACATCTCATTTCAGAGATCACATATCTAGTCCTTAACTGGCCACAAAACTTTCAGTTTGTTCACTAATTAACCACGAAGCCAAAATTACATTTCGCATTCTTTGTTACAGCAGCACTTTACTCTTGGTCCTGATTTATTTAAAGCCAGGATATTTAAATAATAGCTAGCAAAACAAAGCAAAACCAACACCACCAAACAACAAAGAAAAAACCCCTGAATCATCTTAAATGTTTCTTGTTTCCAGGTTCCGTTACAATCATTCTCCCTGAAGTGACCAGAATTTCTTCTGTGAAGACACGTGTTTGAACATATTAGTGTATTAGTGAAAACTCTTTGGCTCCAGAGCCTTCAAGACAAGTTTCATTCCCCTACTATTGTTTACATATTCATATTCCAATCTTAGTCTATATTTCCACCTTATTCTCCAACTAACCTCCATATATATTTGACACTTAAGTCACAAGATTGGTCACTATCTATAGAATATCATAAGCAGTTTTATTCCTCTGTGTTTTGTACTTGCCAAGTACTTTACCTGAGATTACCTGCCTTCCTGCAGAACCTGTATAGATCCCTCAAGTCACTCTTCCTTTATGCTACTATTGCAATACCGCTACCAGAGCACTCTTAACATGTTTTATTTCATTGTCTCTTGAACTACAATACTTATTCCTCAAAGGAGCTACATTAGAAATTACTTTTCATTACCATAGAGGCTTGCTAACTTTTTGGAATCTGATTAATGATTGTATTGTAAATGTTTATTAAATGCATAAGCAAATATATGAATGAATTGGCAAAGATCATTCCTTCTTCTTTCTATCCTTGTCATAAAGCTAAGCTCCCTAATCTCATACATGTAGTAGACAATCAATAAATATTTAACAATTGTAAAATGGATAAAAATGGCTGATTTTTCTACTTGTACCTATTCTTCCTGAAAGATAAATTTATTTACATCTCTATTTATATTCTATGTCTTCTAAAAATTTAACTCCAGTCCAGATACCTACCCTGAGTGTTAGGCCCATATAGCCATTTCTCGTGTTCCTTTCCTCATCTTCACTGCCCCTTGAGCTAGGTGGATTTTCTCTTCTTGACAAATGAGAGTATTTGGTAGGGAAGGCAGGTTAAAAAAATAATAAAACCCACCCCCTGCCCCTTGTTCCCCCTCCCCTCTATCAGTCTGGTAAAAGGAAGAAACCACACCATCAACACCAACAAGTTTCCATGTTCCTTTTACAACCAAAGGGACTTGAGTTTTTATATAACCAAATGTGGTGTTTTAGTGACTTTTTGATAATGTACAGTTTTTTGTGAATTTAAATTTATTTCTTTCTATATTTTTAGGACCAATCTCATTTTTTTTTTTAAATTTTAAATTGTTGAAATGTTTTTTTTTTGTTTTTTTGTTTTTGTTTTTTTTGTTTGTTTGTTTGTTTTTTATGATAGTCACAGAGAGAGAGAGAGAGGCAGAGACACAGGCGGAGGGAGAAGCAGGCTCCATGCACCGGGAGCCTGATGTGGGATTCGATCCCGGGTCTCCAGGATCGCGCCCTGGGCCAAAGGCAGGCGCCAAACCGCTGCGCCACCCAGGGATCCCACCAATCTCATTTTTAATAAGGTTTAAAAAAGAAAAAAAAAAGGTCTAGAGAAAAATCTCCTGTTTTTGCCATGTGATGTTCCACAAGTGCAGCTGTAGAAAAGTGCTTGTCAGTTGAAATAAAAACCACATTTGATAGAGATTCAAAAAAAAAAAAAAAAGATAAAATTCCCAAAATTGAATTGAAATTCCCAAAATTAATTTGAATTCAATAGGTACAAAATTAAAATCATGTTTCCCATTGATACCAATTTTTACTCTTGAATTTTCTTTCTTTGTGAATGGCACCACCATTCACCCAAGACAGAAGCTTGAGTGTCATCCCAGACTCTTCCTAAATAGGAAATATTCCCCACACTCAATTTGTCACTAAGTTTGTGACTCAAATATCTTATTCTTATTTCTCAGATTTTTCAACTTCTCATCCTGTTTTGTGCAGGATGCCACAAGAGCCTCCTAACTGATTTCCCTATTTCCTGTCTTACATTCCTTCAGTTTATTTTCCACACTGATGTAAAAATGATTATTTTACAACATAAATTAGGTTTGTATCATTTTTCTTTAAACACCATCAAAGTTCTCCTTACTTTTATATTAATATTATTACTTTTTTGGTGTTCAAAATATATATACTTTAAAAAATTATTTAAATTAAATTTAATTAACACATAGTATATTATCAATGGTAGAATTTAGTGATTCCTTAGTTGCATATAACACCCAGGGTTCATTACATCAAATGCCTCCTTAAAGTCCATCACCCTGCTACCCCATGCCTCCTCTTACCTCCCCTCCAGCAACTCTCACTTTGTTTCCTATAGTTAAGAGTCTTTCATGGTTTGTGTCCCTCTGATTTTGTCTCACTTTATTTTTCCCTCCCTTCCCCTATCATCCTCTGTTTTCTTTTTTAATTCTACACATGAATAAAATCATATAACTGTCTTTCCCTGACTTATTTCACTCAGATAATATCCTCTAGTTTCATCCACGTTGTTGCAAATGGCAAGATTTCATTCTTTTGATGACTAATATTCCTGTGTGTGTGTGTGTATCACATCTTTATCCATTCACCTGTTGAACATCTGGGCTCCTTCTCTAGTTTGGCTATCGTGGACATTGCTGCTGTAAACATTGGGGTACCTATGCCTCTTTGACTCACTATATTTGTATCCTTTGGATAAATCCCTAGTAGTGCAATTACTGGATTGTAAGGTAGTTCTTTTTTTTTTTTTTTTTTTAAGATTTTATGTATTTATTCATGAGAGACAGAGAGACAGAGAGGCAGAGACATAGGCAGAGAAAGAAGCAGGCTTCATGCAGGGAGCCCAACCTGGGACTCAATCCCAGAACTCCAGGATCACGCCCTGGGCCGAAGGCAGATGCTCAACCACTGAGCCACCGATGTGTCCCCTATTTTTAACTTCTTGAGGAAATTCCATACTGTTTTCCAGAGTGACTACACCAGTTTGCATTCCCACCAACAGTGCACAAGGGTTAGCTCTTTCTCCACATGTTTGCCAACATCTGTTGTTTCCTGAGTTGTTAATTTTAGCCATTCTGGCTGTTAATATTACTACTTTTGTGCTGACACAGAAAATACTCTGTGGCTCTACCCTTGACTATCTGGAGACACACATCTTGCCTGTCTTTTTTCTCTGTGCCGGCCACAAATGTGGGAGCCATACCTAACTAACCTAATAAATTATTATCCCTAGAAGATACTATCTTCTCTTGGGGAATGCTGTTCACTTTCCAGGACTCTTTCTCTGACTAAATGCTAAGTACTTATTCTGGACAGTCCTACCTATAGGCAGCCCTGTCTATAAATATGTGCTGTCTGGAATGCATGGTTATCGAAAATCTTAACACTAAAAAGCACAAAACCTAAAATTAGAATGTATTTTGTAATTTATCTATTAATTAACTCACTTATACTGCTAAATATCACGTTACATGTTGGGATTGCCCTGAGCAATCTCTGTTTTCCTTTTTGTGTCTTAGAACAAGGTTTTTGATTTGGTTTTAGCAAGAGCAGCAAGAAAATGATATTAAAAAGTTTGTTTTTCAATAGCTTCATTTTAAAATAGAATCTCAAATGACCTTCCTGGATACTACTATTCATATTCTGTCTTAGACTAGATTAAAAAAATGCCTCCACGAGCAATGATTGGTTAAGACAGAGAAAAGAGATAACGATTCGCCCACAGGAGGCTGAGGCAAGCAAAGACAGTGACAAGCAGATAAACAGAAAAAAAAAAAAAAGGAAGCCATTAAAAAAAATCTTGAGCACTTGAAAAGCCTTGGCTAAGACAGTGGGGAAGATAAAAAGAGAAAAGGAGAAATACAATCAGCCCTGCTAGTAATTGTAGAGGCTCGAGGAATGGGAGGTGGAGGCTCAGAGGGGGAGGGAAGAGCAATGAGAGAAAATGAACAATAATGGGGCAGGGGATTGGGGAGGAACATAGGAAGAGGTTGGAAAAATGAGAAACCAGTCAAAGAGGATAGAAAAGGGAACCTCTGGAGTCTCACTTCTCAGTTGTTTCATTAACTTCTTCCTATAAGAATCATGTATAATTGGGGGATTTCCCCCCTTTCATTTTAAACAAATAAATAAATACTTAAATACTTAAATAAGGAACTTCTGCCTTATGATTCAGAGTTCAAAAGCAGGGTGAACTAACAGTATGCATTCATGGTTTTGAAACTCAGTTCCGAAAATAGGAAGTTAGAGAACTTGGTGAGTGCACCTCTGAACACGAGTCATACTGTCTGCCTTTCCTGCATTTGCTTCCCATCCCTGACATCCGGTCTATAAATGTTTTCCTCTTTATGCAGTTCATCCTTGCACATCCACCAGTTGCATTAGATGTTGCTACCTCTCATTCACCAATAACAAGGGACGAAAGCCTGAGAATGTTCCAACTCTCTCCCTCCTCTATCTTGATAATGGATAGAGTGATGATTCAGTTTTATTCTAGAGCTCCTCTTTCCTTCAAAGATGAATACAATGTGAAGGCATTGATGTTTCCAAATTGCCTTTATTTGCTAGAGAAAAAAATTTTACCAAGAGCCTACAAGTGGTTGAGATGGGTACACATTAGACCTCCAGTTCACACTTTTCCACTGTTAGTGACATCCTCACCAATAGACACCTCATCACACATAGGTTTCCTTAGCTATCTGTGTGAAGGTTTTCTTGTGTGACGATTTAAAGGAAGGTGCCATAGAAAGTAGAATGCACTCTACATAGTTGGAGTTCTGCTTTGGAGATTGGGAGGAAACAAAGGCTCTTGGTTAGAATTCCAATGTGCAGATTTGAGGGGTTTTTTTTTTGTTGTTAAATAATGCTCTCAAAAATCAGGTCGGCAAGAGAACAAGGGACAATATTGACTAAAGTACAAAACAATCAGCAAGTGACCTTCATGCTTCTAAGCAACTAGCCAATCAGAATTCATGGCAAGCAGATATCATCCAATCAGTATTCATTTCACATAATTAGTAACAAGCCAATGTGAGAAAATGGATGAAAGGCAGCATTCAAGTATCTAATGATTATAAAATAATGGATCAGAATGTAATTCTACAAAGCTACAGGGTTAACAGGCTTGGAAAATGTGTTTTGCAGCTTTGAAAAGGATGCCATTTTTTAAAATAAGATCTTACTATCAATAGTAGAAAAGAATAGAACCCCCCCCCAAAAAAAAACCAAAAAGACATTTAAAACATAATACCTGTTGCTTTCTATTTATTGCCAAAAACCTCAACTTTAGGTAAATAGCTAGTGACTTGTCTAAGAAAAAATATTTCGGTCAGGCTCTGGTGGGTGTTAATTTCCCAATAATCCTTCTAAGAATTCAGCTTTGGAGGCCAGAATCTCTTAGTCCTATTCTAATTTCCATTCCCTTTGATCTGTGAGCTCACTTCTTTTCTTCTTTCTAAATATTTTCTGTGATGAAAAAATTTCATATGGAACAACTTTCACTTCTCCCCAGGAATACCATGCCATTGTTGGGTTATAGTTTATGGAGTTTAAATGGAAGAGAACTCAGTCTAGGACAATGGCATCTTGACCCAGGGTTGAAAACAACTCTCAGAGGTACTCCCCAAAGCTCTGGTTATCACCAGTGAAATAACAATTCACCTCTCTGTTTTCTTTTACTGAAACTGACACTGTAAGTAACAAAATGTAGTGAGGTTTCAAAGAAAGGAAAATGACCTTTAAATTTTCTGAAGCATAAAGGCCACTTCATGCAACAGAGAACAGCAAGAGATACGTGGCCTTAGGAGGTGAGTGAGATGACTCAGATTAGGGAATAAAAGGGGAACGCAGCTGGGACCTTTGGGCTTGTCCTTTCTGAAGGCACAAGGACCAAGGTCTCCTTTAGATGGAAATAGAGGTGGATGAACCTCAAAAGACTTGGTACAGATAATAACCAAAGGTCTCAATAATTATTCAAGGTATCTAAGAGTTCCAAAATGGGTTAACTTGCTGTATTCCAGTATTTTCCATTATGCTTTTATAAAAACAGGATTGAAGGGAATATATGTGAAAATTAATGTGGAAATGTTTCCTACTGTCTATAGTCTCAAAGTAAAAATTAACACATTTTTTTTACACTGACTGAAAGACAAACTCAAACTGCAGGATATCTATAGGACTTACTTTTCTTTGATACAGAGAGAAAAATGGAAGGATTGCAAACATTATCTATTCAGAAGGTCAGAGAACTGTGGCAATTTTCCAAATTATAAAGACATGATTTTAGCAGCTAAATTCAATAGAAAAATAGTTACACTACTTTTTTTAGTATCATTATGAAACTCCAAATAATAACAAATGTACGGTTTAAATGAAATGATTATTTCTCAAGAGGGAAGTGAATTGGCAAAAGATGAATAATGTGAAAACCTAAAAGAATGTTTTCCTACATAGCGAAATCTCTCCCAATTCTAGGATAAAGTCTAAGTCTTTGGCTGTAACATGGACTCATATATTTTGTATGATAAGCTTAACTTAAAATAAGGTGCAGTGAGTTGCAGGTACTAAATCTTACTGAAGCTGAAATACAAGTTTTACAGCCAAAGAATACGTGAATTTAACTTAATAGAGTATGTAAGAAAAATAGTGAAACAAATATGCTAATGATGAAAGGGCAGCCTTAAGCAGAAAGATCATAAACCTCACTAAAGGTCCTTCAATCTCTCCAAAGCTATTTGCACCTAGAATTATTTAGCAAACATTTATGAAACACCTATTTTATGCAGAGATTAATATCTGAACTAATGGAAAATATACTGTGATTGAAAGGAGTAATCTCTGTCCTTTGTTTAGAGGAAAGTAATCTGATAAATGGTGATCAAAATTTTTCATGGAATCACAGTACTCAAAGAAACTTCATTGTTCATTCTATCCTTGGAGATTTTAGGATGTGGAGATTTGTAATCTCCCTTGGAAGCTCATTCCAAGATATGTCAAAAAACTATGTACTAAACCTCTAATGAGGATAATAGCCACTGTCTGATTCCTGTTTATATTCCCACGCCACAAAGTACTTGTAAAGAAAAGCGTAGAAAAATCAAAGCCATGCTTTCTAATATCAACTTAATCCTTACGGCTGCTGTGAAATACCTGTATCTAACTATTTCTGAATAACTCATATACATTCCATAATAAATATAACAAGAGTTTTCCATTCCTTTGAAATTTTTAAATCTCACGTTATTTTTAGCTTCTTCTCACTTTCTTCTGCCAGATAAGCTAGAACCTTGGGCACCAGCATTTTCATCTTCCCTTTACTCTTCTTCAAACTATCCTTCCTAAAACAAATACTAGTACAAACTAAATATTCTTCTAAAATCAGTGGAGAAGCTCCAGTAGACCAAATACTCTAGTCTTTGCTTTCCTCCCTCTCCATCTGTGTGCTCTTTTCCCTAGCTTCCAAATATTCTACTTCATCAACCCTCAACCCTCATATATTGATCTTATTTTGCCTTTTCACTATCTCTCTGTTCCTTAGTTCTCTGCCTTGCGTGAGTAAGACTTCATTTTATTGATTTTTTCCTATTTTACAATGCTGTCCCTCTTTAACAACAAATAAATTTCTTCTTCATTTCAGCTAAATTTATGAAAATAGTAAAACTCATCTTTGCAGTCACCTCCTTTCCTTTCAATTAAATTTGACCATCATCAATTTCTTCCCAATTGCAAAATCATATGGTCTTGCCATCATCTTAATGCTCCTTGTTTCACAGTAGCACTCTGTCTCTCAACAATTACTTTCTTTTAAAACCTAAGCCTCCATCACTAAGGCCACTGCTAGGCCTTATTTCTTTCTTTTTGTCTTTCTTTTCCTTTTCTTTTTATATATTTTTTTTTATCCTTTCTGACCTCTCCTCTTTTTTCATTGCAAACTTATTTTCATTTTCCCATGTGTGAGATGGGATGATATTTGTTTGTTTCCTTGGATGAGATCATCAATGAACAGAGTTTGTTTACTTAGTAGTAATACTATTAATAATACTCTATTTCTATGCTTATTTCTACATTGTAATTTGTCACTATCATAAAAAGAAAAAATGTGGTTGGTGACTTGCTCTTCAAAAATTCATAGTAAATTACTGATGAGTCATTTTTGATATGGTAGGAAGACTATTGAATGAGACTGTTAAAGACTGAACTAACTTAGCCTCATTGACTTTGATTTTCTTATCTGTAAATGAGGATTACATGTCTATGTCACTGTTGTGATAATCAGATGACACATTGTACATAAAATCATCTTGTAAATATTAAAGCACTATTTTGATCCATCATATATTCTTACTGGGAACCAATGTTAAATATTTATTTATTTATTTATTTATTTATTTATTTATTTATTTATTTATGTAATCTCTGCACCCAATGCGGGGCTCCAACTTATGACCCCAAGATCAAGAATCACATGTTCTGACTGAGCCAGCCAAGTGTCCCCCTGATATTTGATGTTAAATAGATCCATATATTGCCACAGTTGTCCTCTAGCTTTCTCTTTTATGGGGGACATCACTTTTGCTTCTGCCATATGATGGAAATGACTACATTCCTTACCCTCAGAAATGTTTATACCCCTTCAAATTCCTTCTGACTCCTAGAGCTATGTCCTTGGGGATTTTACCTTCCATGACCATTCAAAAATAGCTATTGAGTCTGTCTTGGCATAAGAGAAATATCAATTTCTTAAATAACTGCGGTGAATTTAATTCACTCACCTTTTCAAGGCTATAAAATAGTATCTTCTTTCTATTTTAGTTTGAGCCTCTTTTCTTCCTTCATAACCAAAACCACTGGAACTTGCCCCAGTCAACTATTCATATTTAAACTTGAAAGGAAGTGGGGTGGGGGCAGGGTAGGGGGGAGGGAAGAAGGGAAACGGAGAGGGAAGGGGGAAGGAGGGTGGGAGGAAAGGAGGAAAGAGGAAAGGAAAAAAAGAGAAGGAAAAGAAAGAAAAGATGAGAGGAAGAGAGAAAGAAAAGTTATAAGACAAAGGTTTTCAGTGTACTGTTACATTCACTGGTACTCTGTTATTTTAAAGACATACCTAGTAGCACCTCCATGGCTCAGGTGGTTGACATGGGACTCCCGGTTTTGTCTTAAGTCTTGATCTCAAGGTCGTGAGACTGAGCCCTGTGTGGTAGGCTCTGGGCTCACTGGGGAGTCTGCTGGAGATTCTCTCTCCCTCTGCCCCTACCTCCTGCTCAAGAGTGCCTATGTGTGAGTGTGTGCTCTCTCTGTCTCTGTCTCTCTCTCTCTCTCACTGAAAACATCATACCTTGTTTGGATATAAGAAGATATTTAAGTTAAGAGACATTCAGTAAGGAGGAGTAATTAAGGTTGGTTCTTTAATAGTAGGTACAATCCCAGCTGGTGGAGTATGTCAGACAAAAAGCATTTTGGGAAAAGGACAAAATCGCAGATAGAAATTGAGTTGGTAAGGTGTAAAAATACGAGATTCTGAGTAATCATGTCTGGCAGGAACCCAACGGTAACATTAGAGGGATTGGGCTGAATCTGCATTAGAATGATAGAATCCTGGATACCAAGGTTTGGAAGAAACTCTAGATATCATGTGGCTTAGCACTTTTCTTGATGTTTGAATTAATCGTATAATATTCCTTCTGAGTGGCTACTTAGAATAAATCTAAAAATTACAATGACAGAAATGCTACTCTTCTCAGAAGCGACCTAATCGACCTTTTGACAGCACTGACTATAAGAAGCTTCTTTCATCACTGAGCATAAATCTATCTTCTTTTCATCCATAGTTCCTAATGTGCTTGTCTGGGCCATACTATACAAGTTAAATTACCTGTCTTCTTCATCATCCCTTATACATTTAAAGATATCTCAGGTCCTGCTAAATCTTTTCATTTCCAAGGAAAACTTTAACAGCTCCTTCACTAAAACCTTGAATAATGTGAAATAATATTTCATATAGAGATGCCTGGGTGGCTCAGTGATTTAGCACCTGCCTTCAGCTCAGGGCGTGATCCTCAAGCCCCGGGATCAAGTCCCACGTCAGGCTCCCTGTGAGGAGCCTGTTTCTCCCTCTGCCTATGTCTCTGCCATTCTCTGTGTGTGTCTCTCATGAATAAATAAATAAAGTCTTTAAAAAATAATAATAATAATATTTCATATAACAGTAAAATGTAGCATGGACTTTAATAGCATGAAATCCATATCCTTTACTGAATATTATGCTCACTCTCCTAAGTATGTTCTCTAATTTTTCTATCTTCATCCTATAGGGTCATACCTAGTACTGAAATTTTCACTATGAATCCTAATCAAATAGGATAAAATAATACTATACTATACATCTCCTAGAGATCATCTTTTTCTAGTATCTTCTGAAATCTTTTTCTTCAAAGAGAAGTCTCCTTGATGGCAATCACTTTTCTCGTTTGCTGATTTTGCTCAGTCACTTTTGATCAGATTTTCTTTTTCTTGTATAGATTTTGTCTTCAGTAAAATTAATTGACTTAGTTTTACAGCTGCTAAACCAGTTTCTTCCTTCAACTCCCTTCCCCTTACCATTTCCCCTTATCTTGTCCTTGTGTACTTAATTGTTTTGAACCAAAATAAAGGAGTTTTATTCCCTCTGATAAACTGGAGCTATTTTATGAAGGATATTTATTGAAAACCTAATAAATTTGCATTTAATTAAATAGAAACCATTGAAGTTTTTTGATACACACACACAAAAAAACAATTTAGTAGGCTAATATGGCACACACAAGTAGAGCTGATTGAAATAAGGAGAAACAGGAGTATAGTTTGGAGAAGACTACATTATTGCTCCCTAGAGTGGTGTCAAAGGAAATAGAAAAGGGTATTAGGCATGGTGACAGGAGCTGCAGAACTCACTACTGATTAATATGAAAGAGGGGAGAATCAAAGTTCCCTGTAAGATTTCAAACAGTGGCGAGTGCGTATGTCAGTTAGGGTTCTCCAGCAAAACAGAACCAAAGAATTGCATTTATATAAAGAATTGACTTATATAGTTATGGAGGCTAAGTCCCAAAATCTGCAGTCAGCAAGACTGGACATCCAGAAAAACCAGCGATATAGTTCCAGTCTGAGTCTGAAGGCCTGATACACCAAGCGAACTGATGATGTAAATCTCATTCAGACAAAAGGAGAAAACTGATGTTCCAGTGCCGCAGAACAAGTTCCCCCTTCTCCATCTTTTTGTTCTATTGAGGTCTTCAATTTGAGGTCCATCCATCTTCATTAGGCAGGATGAACTGCTTTACACAGTCAGCCAATTTAAATGTTAATCTCATCCAGACACACCCTTACAGAGACACCAAGAATAATGTTTGATCAAAAGTCTGGCACCATGTTGCCCAAATTGACACATAAAATTAACATTGAGAGAAAAGTGAAACGATGAAGCCAAAAGAGGAGTTCCTTTGGCAAGAAGGTGCTATTGGTACATGCTGAGTTTGAGTTTTTGAAGACATGTGAATATAGATGCTTATAAATGCTATGGAACGAGATAAGGATTTGAAATATAGATTTGTGCTTTATTTACATAAAAGGTATAAGTGAAGACTTTTAAAAAGTTAAGAGCATAGGATACTGCTAAGAGATTACTTAGGAAGATGACCAAGAAAAAGTCAACCATTGACATGGTCAGAAAGGTGGGAGGGTAACTGGATGGGCACAGAAATACAGAAGCCAAGCAAATAGCTATTCTTGAATAAGTTACCTCTCTTCACTGTCTCTAAACTATCACCTCCCTTCTCTTTTACTTTCTTGAACTTTCATCAATCAAGCTCCTGACTTTCTAGATTTACTGAAGTTGATTTCTCAGGTACATTAAATTCTGTGTCCTATTAGGTTTCTCATTTTGTCCTGTAAATGCAAGAATCCTCAAAAACTCTAGTCTCTACTTTAGTCATCTCTGTAACTCAGAAAAAATGCAAAACTATATCCCAATTGCTTTCATTAGTTTCAGACCTGTATTTACAATTAACTGGCCAAAAATCCCATCAGGATATCCTTCATGTTTGTATCTCAAACACATCGTAAATTAGACAAAGCATCCTAAATAGAACCTGTAATGGCTCAGGAATACTCCAAGATGCTCAAGTTCTAAACCTCAAAAATAACTTTGATTTGTTTCTCTATTTTGCCCCTTGCTATCCTCCATTCCAAGGCCAAATCCTATCAGTTTTACTTGAAAACATCCTCCATATTCATATATTTTGTATTATAACTGTTACTACCACGACAATTCTAATTCAAGACCTCATTGTCACTTGCATGTGGTATTAGTCTCCTACACGAGCTTTCCATATCTAGCCATTCTCACCTCTACTCTGTCCTTATCGATTGCTGCCAAATTAATCTTCCTAAAGTACCACTTAAATCATGTCATTCTACTAATCCAAAATGTTTAAGTGTTTTTTATTACTCGTTGAATAAAATCCAAACTCCTTAAAATAACATTTAACACCACCCACTGTCTGGTAATATCCCACATTTCTAGATGTATCTTCCTTCTTCTCCCTTTCAGATTCAGTATTGCACTAAAACCACATGTCCTTTTCCTGTCTGTCCCAGTCACTTTGCTCATTCTATTTTTCTTGCCAGTAATGCTCTTTTTACTCATTCTTGTCTGTGAAGCCTTTTTAATTGCCACAGAAGGTAATGTATGATTCAAATGTTTGGGGCTACATGTTAAGTCTATTATAGACATTATCCTCACAAATTCTCATAACAACCCTATGATATATTTATTTACTCTTTTCTAAATTTTACCATTGAATAAGCTGGTATTTATATGGGTTTTTAAAGTTAGCCCGAAGTAACATAAAATACTCAGTTTTCCATATTTGTCTGATACCAAAATCAGCTTAATTCAAATATTTTTAATTTTAGCATCACTTCTTCTGGTACAGTTATTAGTCCCATGGCTTCACGAAAGCCACAGTAATGGGAGAAAAATTTTAATAATGACATATTATATGCTTATAAAAACGCCTTTTTCCTAGTGTGGCTTATAGAAGCATGATTTATATACTGTGCAATTTACCCTTTTTTAGTGTATAGTTCTACTAATTTGGCATTTCTACCTTTATTTTTCCAAAGTTCTCCCTTTCGAATCAGGTGATTTAGTTTTGCAGTTAGCATAGTAGTTTGATTTAGTTTCAACAACTTTTGGCTTCCCTTTTGTCCTACATTTCTTCGGAAATGCTAGACATTGTCAACATCGTTTCTAGTAACTCTTCAAGCACTTCTTTATGAACTTGAAGAACTTGTTCATAAAATGAGAAGCTAAGTAGTATATAATCACAGCCAGAATTCATGGACATTCTCCCATTAGATCTTTCCTATTACTGTCCTACACCTAATAGATTTGTACTCTTGAAAGTTACTTTCTTCATCTTTATCTAATGGATATATAGAATTTATATTGTTAAATAGCCACAAAATATCTAGAAAACTTACTTTTCAAATGATAGTTGAATGCACTTTAGAAAGAAATCATGGAGGAAAATGTGGACTTAGAATCCATTTTTTTCAAAAGCTACATTTCTGTTAAACTATGCTAAAATATATTCTTTTATCCAGTAAACATTATTGAGCACCTCTATGTGAAAATCATGAAATTTTCCCTTACACAGTCTACCATCTAATAGATATTCTAATAGACTGATTTCATATACAGTATGTAAGGGAAATTCCCCAGAGTGATAATGACTGACAGGAATTAATGCCTACATTATTTAAGTGTTGTAGTCACCAAAGGAGTAGGGAAACTATATTTTTTTATTAACTTGTAAGAAGAGTTAAGAAGATAATATCTAGCATATTATTAATGCTCAGCTGCAATGAAATAATAATAATTAGGAAAAGAAGATTTGATGCAAGAATGGTTTTAAAGCTTCGTAGTATTAGGTCAATCAGTGCATCAGAAATAAGAGAACTAGTCCTTGTTATAAAAACAAGAGTCTCTTTAGTAATGTAAAGGCAAATGAGAAAGTATTCCCCTGTAGGGCTTCTGAAGATAAGATAAAGCCCTTTTAAAGACTTTTTCACCAAGTTTTAACAATAGTTTTCTGGACGTTATAATCTAAAAAGATCATTGCCCTAGTTTGGAAAATCATCTTGGGTTTTGACCTCTCTGTTTATTATTAAATTTTTGAAAAAACAAACAAAAACATGTGCGGGCATAATTCATCATGATATACTTCTCATTGACATTGTGCAGGCATAATTTTGAACTTCCCTTTCTCAGGAGCACAGGTGCACCAGTGGGGGTGCCAGGTGGGTGGAGGGCAGGGACAGGAGAGGGAGAGAGAGAATCCTAAGCACGCTACATGCCCAGCAGGGAGCCTGAGCCAGGCCTGATCTCAGGACTCTGAGATCATGACCAGAGCTGAAATCAAGAGTTAGCCATTTAATTGTCTGAGCCACATGGTGCTCCAAATTTTGAACTTTTAAAATGAAGAGTTAAGAAACCTATTTTGCAGCCGTTTTCTGACTCCAGACCTGCTGCTCCACAGCTCCCCTTCCAGTGATATTCCCTGCCTATCCATCATGGAATTAATTCTCATGCCTCAGAATTATCTGAACACAACCTTTGATTTCCTAGTCCTGGCATGCCTTGGAGAGGGTGAATGAACTACTTCCATTACTCTAATCTGCATCCTTTCTGTCTCCTATTCACAACTTCCATAACATCATTAAAATTAAAATATTGATTAAATGAAGTATAATGTACAGTGTTTGCTATAAAAACCACATAATAAATATATGTAGTAGAGCTCATGACAACACATATATCACAGAATTTAGAGGAGGAAGGGTTCTCTTGCATACCCCACCTGCTAACCAGCAGTACCAAAATTATCTCTTTTAATAAGTAGGTAAATACCCTATTTTTAAAGAATTTTTGCAAGTACAAAGTGTTGTATTCCCACCCTAACAATCTGAGTTTTCACACCCCATAGAAATTTCTACATGGATTTGTGATATATACATTCAAATGCACAGCTAAAATATTCAAATACACAAAATAAGTAAAGCAAGAACTTTTTTGTTCTGACCTAAAAGTACCTCATTAGCACGGATGTCCAAGAGAGACAGCCCCAAATACACTGAGGTCCAAGGGCATGAAAGAGCCCTTACTTCCGTAGACTAACAAATGGATTCATGCAAATTAGTGTGTGAACTTGAAGATATTATTGTGACAAACTGATGGGTATACACACACTGCCAAGGGGAAAACACCAACTAGGCAGCGTTATTATTGCCCCTGCCATAATTATTGCCAAAACCAGGAGACCTTAAAGCTTTCTGGATGAAAGGTTTTTGAGGGAAAAACAATCTATCCTAGGGTTTGCTCTGTGGACATGAAATTACTTTTCAACCTTTTCTTCTTATTTATCCAACTCATTTCAGAAGATGAAACACCTATTCCAAGGTGAGGAAAGAGGCTTCTGGGGAAAAGAAAAAACAAATTCTTTAGGATGGTCTTATTATTTTCTGTTCATTCTCCTGATCCTTTTTTTGTTCCTTGCCTATCTTCCTGATTTTAATTTGTCTTACTCCTTTTCTATCCTTTTGTCCTCAATCTTTCAGAATGTCCTGCGTCTTTTCTCTCATCTCATCTTCCAAACTCTCAGACGTATTGTCAGTAATCAGTCATATGTTCACTTCATCCTTTCTTTTTTGTTACATCTTTAAAGCACCTCTATGAATATTGCTTCAGAGAAACTGTGGTAGCCATTATTGTGCCTGAAGTGGTGACAGTAGAAGTAGACATATTTGAAATGAGTGTTGTGACGAAGCAGTGTGATGGTTAAGATTACACATTTTGGAAACAGGTGGGTTTGCATTTGAACCCACGCACAGCCACTTACTATGACAAAGCCAGTTTATTCATTCACTACTCTGAACTGAACTTCAAGAAGACCTTGTAAAGAGTTAGTAATATCTAGTTCATGGGATTGCTAAAGATTGTTGAGATAATAATATAAAGCGTTTGGTAAACTGTCAGGAACCTAAGAGACAACACAAAATAATGACACTGGGATGATGGTGACGATGATAGCTATGGTTGAGACCATTGTGATGTGGTGATTATAAAAGGGGCAGTCACCTTTGTCCATTTGAATTGAGTTATGGTCAAGCTTAAATCTCTTCGTGTTTCTAGAAGTAGATTTACTTCACACACACCTGAAAATCCAAGCACTACTTTGTCCTCCCCACTGTTTTTCCCACTGTTACTATAAAAATTTTTACACTGGTTCAAAAGAACATTTACCTACACGTAAGTTTTAAAATAAAAATAATAAAATTAATATCCTTGTACTTAGCATCAAACATAAAAAAGTATGGAAGCTTATGCACATTCCGAAGTTCCTCATATAGCTCTCTCTTATTGCAGCCTCTAATTCCCACACCAGAGGTAATGACTATCCTAAATATGAATTTATCATTCTATTCATTAACTTACAAATTGTATAGATGGATATATCCTTAAATAATATATTGTTTCCTTATTGTTGAATTTTTATAAATTATATCATGCTGGTAGATTCTTTAAAGATTAAGGCTATCATTAGCCATTCTCCTATCTATGGGCTTTGGGTTATCTCTAGCATTTAGTCTTAGAACCATGTTGTTATGAATATTTTTGTACATGCTTCCCGGGACACATAAAAATGTGGTACTTCAAAGCATATACTTAGAAAAATGTAGGGGGACGCCTGGGTGGCTCAGCGGTTTAGCGCCTGCCTTTGGTGTGAACTTGGAGTCCTGGGATCGAGTCCCTGCATGGAGCCTGCTTCTCCCTCTGCCTGTGTCTCTCCCTCTGTCTCTGTCTCTCTCATGAATAAATAAATAAAATCTTTTTAAAAAAATGTAGGTTATGCACATCTTCAACCTTATGGGATAGTGCAAATTTTTTTCCTAATGAGGTTGTATTGGTTAGGATTAGGTTAGGATGCCATGAATAAAAAAAAAAAAAATCAAGAATCATAATAGTTTAAAGTCATGCATTTCTGTCTCAGATTCCAGAAGTTTAGAAGTGGCCAGTCCAGAGATGGTAAGACACTTCAAAGTTTCAAAGATGTAGGGTTCTTCTATTGTGTAGAACACCTCATATGTATACTTTTCATCCACAAGTTCATCCAAGGTCCAAAATGGTTTCTGAAGCTTCAGCCAATATATATGCTGGCAAGAAAAAGAAAAGAAAAGAAGAAGAAGAAGTGTATAACCCCTTCTCAAAAAATGCACATAGTACTTTTTTCTTTTATCCATTTGGCCAGAACTTACATGGTCCTGGATCCAGTTAAAAATAAAATTACTGATGAGAAAGAAAAGAAATATAAATATTGGGAGATAACTAGCAGTCTCTACCCATATTAAGTTATACATTCACCTGAAGACTAAGACACATTTTGTCTCCCTGCATATTTGCCACACTTAAAATTATTAGACTTTAAAATTTTTAAAGATTATATTAAATATTATGCCATTTAAAAATGTACCTGATTAACCCTAAGTTTCATTTTTTCATATATTAGTCATTTGTATTTCCTTGTCTGTTCCTTTCTGTTCATATCTTTCCCATATTTGTGTGGTTTATTTGTTTCTTTCTTTGTTTATTTGAGAGAGAGAGAGAAAGAGCATGAGAAAGGGGGTAGGTAGAGGGAGAGAGAGAAGCAAACTCCCCACTGAGCAGGGAGCCCAGTGCAGGACTCTATCCCAGGACCCTGAGATCATGACCTGAACTGAAGGCAGACACGTAATCAACTGAGCCACACAGGCAGTTTATCTTATTCATAGTGATTTTATGAGTTTCGAATTTACTCTGAATAGCAACCCTTTATCAGTTATATAAATTGCAATTGCAAGAAAAATTTCTCATTAATGTCTTAGCTTTTTATTTCTTCAAAATGTTTTATGAAAAGTTATTTCTTAAAGCTTAATACAGTTGAATTTATCAGTCTTTTCCACTATCATTTAACCTTTCTATATATATCATGTTTGAAAAATCTTTCTTCACTTCATGGTAATCAGAAATTCCTACATTTTGTTCTAAAAGTTTTGAAATTTTTACCTTTGCATATGTGCATTTCAATGGATTAGAACTGAACTGAGTAGAATTATAATTTCATTTATTTCCCTGGGGATAAATAATATAGTCTTGGAATGATTATAAGATGTTAACTTTTTCTCACTAATCGGAAATGCCAGCTTGATCAAATGCCAGGTCTCTTATAAGCAAAAATCTGTTTCTAATAACTAGTTCTCTGTTCCTATGTCTAGTAATACTTTCTTTGTATATTTAAATATCTGTATCTATATTTGCCTAATATTTATAAATAGACTTGCTATTGAATAAATAAGGACCCTGTCTACATCTTATTTTTTTATGTTTAGGAATTTATTTTTTATTTTTTTTATTTTTTATTAAGTAAACTCTGTGCCCATTGTGGGACTCAAACTCACGATTCTGAGATCAAGAGTTTTGTCCTCTGCTGACGGAGCCAGCCAGGTACTTTCGTTTAGGTACAGCCAGGTACCTTCGTTTGCAGTTGGCGAGGTACCAAGAAGCGGGAAACCAGCTGAGCTGCTGAAGATGTTTGGCATTGACAGGGACGCCATCGCACAAGCTGTGAGGGACCTTGTCGCCAAGGCCTAGGGAGGGTAGGGGGTGTGAGGTAGGGGTTCTACACATTCCTGAAATTCTGGCAAAGGTGCTCAAAGATGTACGGAGTGGAGTGATAAAATATATGTTTTAAGAAAAACGAAAAAAAAATTGCCCTAGGCTCTTGGCACATAAATTTTAGAACCAGTTTGTCAAATTCAACAACAGAAAATACAGTTCACAATTGATAGTCTTACATTAAATCTCATTTCTCAGTTTGAGAAATGATATCTTTATAATACTGGGCATTCTTATGCATGAATATGGCGTGATTTTCATTTTTCTATTTATCTTTTTAGAAACATCCTTTTTCAGGGTGCCTTGGTGGCTCCAACTCTTGGTTTCAGTTCAAGTCATGATCTCAGTCCAGGTCATGAGATAGAGCCACACACGAACTCCTGCGATCAGTGCAGAGTCCGCTTGGGATTCTCTGTCCTTCTCCCTTTGTCCCTCCCTCAGCTCATGCTCTTGCTTGCTTGCTATCTATCTCAAATAAAATAAGTAAATAAAATATTTTAAAAAAAGGAATATCCTTTTTTTGAATGGTATCTAGAAATGCAGTTGACTTTTTTTGTCATTCTATAGACATAGAATTTTCTCAATTCTCTTAATTCCAAAATTGTATAAATTTTATTTTCTATATCAATTTTTCCAGTTTTATTGTGAAATAATTGATATATATTATTGTATAAGTTTCAGATGTACAGAAGATAATTTGATTTACATATATTGTGTAATGATTATCAGATTAAGTTCAGTTACTATCTGTCTTCTCGTATAGGTACAATAAAAAGAAAAGAAAGAAAAAAGGAAAAATTCTTGTGATAAAAACTCTCAGAATTTACTGTCTTAAAACTTTGTTATATGTCCTACAGCAGTGTTAGCTATAGTCATTACGTTTGACATTATATCACTAGTACTTAATTTTTTTTAACAGAAAGTTTGTACCTTTTGATCACCTTCCTCCAATCCCCCCTCCCTCTCTCCTTTTCGTCAAGTAACCACAAGTTATCTCTTTTTCTATGAGGTTTTTTTTTTTTTTAATGCTTTTTTGGAGGGGATTTCTGCTTTTGTTATTCTTAGAAATCCCACATATAGGTGAAATAATATAGAATTCATCTTTTTCTGTCTGACGTATTTCACTTAACAGAATGCATTCAAGGTCCATCCATGGTGTCACAAATGGTAGGATTTCTTCATTTCTTATGGCTGAATAATATTCCTTTGTGTGTATATTTATGTGTGTATATCACAAATTCTTTTTACATTCATCTATTGATGGACACTTTGATTGTTTTCATGACTTGGCTATTGTAAATAATGCTTCTATGAACATGAAGGTACAGATATCTTTTCAAGTTAGTATTTTTATTTCCTTTGGATATCTTCCCAGAAGTAGAATTTCTTGATCATATGGTAGTTATGTTTTAACTTTTTGATGACCTTCCATACCGTTTTCCATGGTTACTGTATGAATTTACAATCCCATCAATAGTGCACAAGGGTTCCCTTTTCTTCACATCCATACCAGCATTTGTTATCCCTTGACTTTTTGATGGTGGCCATTGTAACAATCAGAGGTGGAATCTCATTGAAATTTTCATTTTCATTTTCCTAATGACTAGTGATGTTGAGCATCTGTTCATATACCTGTTGGCCTGTCTGATATCTGCTTTGGAGAAATGTCTATTTAGCTACTTAACCTATTTTTAAATTGAGTCATTTGTTTTTGTGTGTGAGTGTTTTTTATTGTTGTTTGATGGAGATTTTTTGTTTTGTTTCTTTGGAGGAGTTGGGGGGATTTTTTTTTTTTCTATTCATGTTTCTTTATATTTTGGATATTAACTCCTCATCAGATACATGATTAGCAAATATTATTTTCCCATTTTGCAAATTGTAGGTTGTGTTTTCACCTTGTTGGCTTCTTTTGCTGTGAAAAAGCTGTTCTGTTTTGTTTTGTGTTTTAGTTTGATGTAGCCCCAATTGTTCATTTTTTATTTTGTTACTTGTGCTATAGATGTCATATCCAAAAAATCCTTACAAAGACCCATGTCAAGAAGTTTTACTCCTGTGTTTTCTTCTAGGAGTTTCATGGTTTCAAGTCTTACATTTAAGTCTTTAATCTATTTTTGTTAATTTTTGGAGTGATGTAAGAAATGGGTCCAGTTTTATCCCTTGACATGTGAATTGTCATTTATCCCAGCACCATTTATTAAAAAGACTCTTTCTCCATTGAGTATTTTTAGCTCCCTCATCAAGTATCAATAATCTGTATATGTTTGTATTTACTTCTGGGGCTCTCAATTCTGTTCCGTTGGTCTATTTTTCTGTTTTTATGCCAGTACCATAGTGTTTTGATGACTGTATAGTATAGCTTGAAATCAGGAGTGATACCTTCTGCTTTGTTCCTCTTTCTCAAAATTTCTTTTACTATTTGGGGTCTTTTATGGTTCCATACAAATTATAGCAAGCATTTTCTCTACATCTTTAAAAAATGGATTAGAGGGGCACTTGGGTGGCTCAGTGGTTGAGCATCTGCCTTTGACTCAGGTCGTGATCCCAGGGTCCTGGCATCAAGTCCCGCATTAGGCTCCCCACAGGGAGCCTGCTTTTCCCTCTACCTATGTCTCTGCCTCTCTCTCTGTCTGTCATGAATAAATAAATATATATATATATATTTTTAAATCCATTGAAATCTTGAAAGGTATTGCATTGAATCTATGGAAGGTTTTTGATAATATTGACATTTTAGCAATATTAATTCTTCTAATCTATGAACACAGTACACCTTTCCATTTATTTGTTTCTTTTTGATTTCCTTCATCAGTGTCTTATCATTTTAAGAGTAAATATGTTTTACATTCTTAGCTAAATTTATCCCTAAATATTTTATTGTTTTGATGTTATTATAAATGGGATAGTTTTCTTTATTTCTTTTTTTTAGAAAATTTGTTGTTACTGTATAGTAATGCTTCTGGGTTTTGCATGCTAATTTTGTATCCTGCAACTTTACTGAATTCCTTGACTAAATCTGAAAGGTTTTTGGTTGTCTAGGATTTTCTACATATAAAATCATGTCATCTGCAAATAGAGACAATTTTACATCTTCCTTTTCAATTCTGATACTTTTTTATTTCTTTTTTTTTTTTACCTGATTGCTGTAACAAGAACTTCCATTTCTGTGTTGAATAGGAGTGGGGAGAGTGGGCACCCTTGTCTTGCTCCTGATCTAGAGAAAAAACCTTCAATCTTCCACCATTGGTATAATGTTAGTTATGGGCTTAAAGTATATGGCCTTTATTATGTTGATATATGTTCTTTCCAGCCTAATTTGTTTTTATTGTGAATGGATGTCAAATTGTGTTAAATGCTTTTTCTGCATCTAGTGAAATGATCATATGATTCTTTTATTTTATTAATGTGATCTATCATATTGACTTTCATATGTTGGACCATCCCCATATCCCAGGAATAAATTCCACTTAATCATGTGTAGGTGATCCTTCCAATGTACTGCTGAATTCAGTTTGCTGGTTGTTATTAAAAATTTTTGCATCTATATTCATCAGGAATATTGCCTTATGGTTTTCTTTTTTCTAGTAGTGTCCTTTTTTGAGTTTTATTTCCGGATTATGCTGGGTTCATAAAATGAGTTTGAGAGTATGCCATCCTCATTGTTTTTTTTTTTTTTTTTTTGGATGACTTTGAGAAGGATTGGTGTTAATTCTTCTTTAACTGTTTTGTAAAGTTCTTCAGTGAAACTATCTGGTCCTGGGTTTTTCTTCATTGGGAAATTTTTGATTACTGATTCAATCTCCTCATCTGTAACTGCTCTTCAGATTTTCTAGTTCTTCTTATTCTATTTTAGTAAGTTATATGTTTTTAAGAGTTTTTTTTTTTTCATTTCTTCTAGGGTATCCAGTTTGTTGGCATTTAGTTGTTCATGGTAGCCTCTTATGATCCTTTGAATTTCTGTTTATCCATCGTAATGTTTCCTTTTCCATTTAAAATTTTGTTGAGTTTTACTGTTTCTTCTTTCCTTGATTAGTCTAGCTTTATAAGAAATTGTCAAGTTTGCTTCTTTAAAAAGAACCAGTTCTTAGTTTGGTTAATCTTTTCTACTGTTTTTTCGTTCTATGTTTCATTTTTTTTCTGCAATAATATTATTTCCTTTCTTCTGCTAACTTTGGGCTCAGTTTGTGATCTGATTCCTTAAGGAAAAGAGTTAGATTGTTTATTTGGAATATTTTTTTCATTCTAAATGTAGGCATTCATTGCTATGAACTTCCCTCTTATAACTGCTTTTGCTATACCCCATAAGTTCTGGTATGTTGTGTTTCCATTTTCATTGATCTCAAGAAACTTTTATATTTCCTCTTTAATTAATTGTTGTTTCAATAGTTGTTGGGAGAGTATTGTTTAATTTCCATGTGTTCATGAATTTCCAACTTTCCTCTTGCTGATTCTACTTTCATATAATTGTAGTCAAAGAAGATATTTGGAATTATTTCAGTCTTTTTGAATTTTCTAAGACTTGTTTTGTTGCCTAACATATGGCCTATCTTGCAAATGTTCTATGTGTGTTTTAGAAAAATGTGTATTCTGCTATTAGATAGAATGTTCTTCATGTATTTGTTAGTTTCATTTGATCCATAGTATTCAAATCTGCTGTTTCCTTATTGATTCTGTGTGGATGATCTGTTTATTAAGAGTGGGATATAAAAGTCCCCAACTGTTCTTGTATTACTACTTATTTCTCCTTTTAGCTCTCTTAGTTTTTGTTTTATTCATTTATGCGCTTCAATATTGGGTGCATAAATGCTTACAACTGTTATAATTTCTTGATTTTATATATCCCTATAATCATATATCCCTTTATCATTATATAATAATCTTCTTTGTCTCTTTTTATCAGTTTTAAGGTTTGTTGTGTCTGATAGAAATATAGTTATTCCTGATTTGGTTTTTTGTTACCATTTGCTTGAAATGTCTTCCCTTCACTCTCAGTCTATGTGTCTTTAAGGCTAAAGTGAGTCTCTTGTAGGTAGTATATTGTTGGATCTTGTGTAGTTTTTGTGTTCTTTTTAATCCTTCAATATTCTTTTAATTAGATAATTTAATCCATTTATATTTAAAGTAATCATTGATAGGTAAGGATTTACTGTTGTCATTTTAATTGTTTTCTCATTTTGTAGATCTATTTTTCCTTGTTTCTTATCTGCAGTCTTTTATGTTTTGACGTCTTCTGGTATCAGTATACTTTAACTCTTCATCATGTTCTATGTAATTACTACAAGATTCTCCCTTGTGCACTGAGGGGGGCACTTGGCAGGATGAGCACTGGGTGTTATGCTAAATGTTGGCAAATTGAACTCCAATAAAAAAAAATTAAAAAAAAAAAAAGGATTCTCCCTATGGTTACCATGAGGCTTACAGAGGTATCTTAAACTTGTGACATCCTATTTTAAACTGATAACAACTTAATCTCAATAGAATTTGTAAACTTTACAATTTTATTTCTCTGCACAACCCCCAACCTCACATTTTAGGCTATTGCTGCTGCAATTTACATTTTGTATATTGTGTAATAACAGATTGTTGTAGTTATGGTTGGTTTTGCTACATTTGTTCTTTTTTAACTTTTAAATTAGAGTTGTAAATGAATTAAGTACCCCTGTTACTATATTGTAGAATCTAACTATGACTATATATTTACCATTTCTTGTGAGATTTATGCTAAGTTTTTATGTTTTTATAATGTTAATTAGCATTCTTTTACTTTCAGTCAAAGAACTCCCTTTAACATTTCTCATAAGGCACTTCCAATGGTAATGAACGCCCTTAGCCTTTGTTTGTATGGGAAAGTCTTTATTCCTCCTTTGTCTCTAAAGGACAGCTTCACCAGGTATAAATTTCTCACTTGACAGGTATTTTCTTTCAGTATTTTGAATATGACATCCTATTCTTTCCCGGCCTGAAATGTCTGTTGAAAAATCCACTGATGGCCCCTTGTATATGACCTCTTTTTCTCTTGCTGCTCTGAAAATTCTTTCTTCATTTTTTGACTCTTGACAATTTAATTATAATATGTCTTGGTGTAGCCTAGTTGTGGGTTCAATCTACTTTGGATTCTCTGGGCCTCATGGATATGCATGCCCATTTCTCTTCCCAGGTTTGGGAAATTCTCAGCCATTATTGCATTAAAGGTACTTTCTATCCCATTCTCTACCTCTTCTTCTGGAATTCTCATAGTATAATATTTTTTTTAATATTCTCATAATTCCTATAAACGTTCTTCGGTTTTCTTCATTCTATTTTCTTTTTGCTCCTTTGTAACTTCTAATATCCTATCCTCTAGGTTACTTATTCTTTCTTCTATACAGTTGAATCTACTTTTAAAACTCCATGTTGCATTATTTAGTCCAGTTACTGTATTTCAAACTCTAACATACTTTTTTTGGATGGCTGTCATTTTCTTGTCAAACCTCTCATTTTTGTTCATGGATTGTTTTAGTAATTTTGTTTAGTTGTCTGTCTGGGTTTTCTTACCCACTAAACTTATTTGAAAGGATTAGTCTGAATTATTTGTCTGACGTTTTGTAGATCTTCAGTTCCTTAAGGTCAATTATTGAAGATTTATTAGTTTCTTTTGGTAGTGTCATATGTACTGAATTATTTTGTGATCCTTGATTCCTTACATTACTATCTGCACATCAATTGATTGGGCTCCTCTTCCAGACTTTAGAGGTTTGCTTAGTCAGAAACAGTTCTTCACCAGTCAGCTCAGTTTGGGTTTCTGGATGTGTTTGCTGGTAATCTCTTTGGACAGATGCCATGATGCTCTGTTTTGAGGTGAGGTAACTGTTTGGCCTTTGAGGATGGGGATGAAGGGTTGTGGCTTTGGCTGAGAAGAGTTGGATAGGACTGCTGGCTTAGTTCCTTAGCCAAGTGAGGTTGTAAGATGGTCCCCATGGTTGTCTGGATTCTTGGGTGAGGCTGACTAGATAGTTGGGGCTAGGTACTAGATTCAGTAATAGTTTAGGCTATTAATTAGCTTCCCTGCCCTAACAAGGCAGCAGGATGGGGCCCAGGGCCTATCCACCTAGTTTGAGGACCCGAATCAGGATAAATTGTGCACTGAATTCCCTGGTCAGGTGAGGCCACCAGGTTTGCCCTGCAGACAAAGGAAGCCATGGCTGTGCTCTCTACTCAAGTGTCGTTGCACGTAGAGTTGTTGAATGGGCTATAAAGCTTTCTGTGTGCTCTCGTTAGGTTCTCTAGTTGGACAGGCTGAACACTGTATTCAGCTATGAGTGAGGCTACAAATTAGATTCCCTGCCTGGGCACAGTGGAAAAGGCAGCTGTAAAGCCATCAAAGCCTTTTGTTTCTTGTCTTAATTCAAACCAAACCACTCCCTAAGTTCCCTAGCCAAACAGGGACAGTAGCTTTGCTTTACAAACTATCACCTCTGCCTACTTTTCTCTCAGCTCAAGCACCACTGAGCTGTACAGTGTCCAGAAGTTGTTGCCAGCTCTTCTGGTCAGATGGAACCAGAAGATACTTCACAATAGGTGGGGGCTATGTCACAGCTCCTTTGCTTGAGAAGGTGGTCTAGAGGGGCCATTCCACACTACCTTATTTCTCAAACAGGCTCTTCAGTTGGGAGATCCCCAGCACTACCTTCACTGTTAGCTTTGAATTTAACCCCCTGCCTGTGGGTAAAACTGGAAGTCTCCATGCCTGATACTGGCTTTGCTTTGGGAGCAATCAGCACTGTCCACCCCTTTCTACTCTCCAGGGCCACTGGGCTACTCAGCTTCCTATAGTTGTTACCAGCCCTTCTGGTCAGATAGGGTCAGAAGACATTCTGCACAATGGATGGGGCTGTTACTCCTCCTTTCCTGGTCATGGGCAGACTGGGCTTTTGGGGCTGGCAAAACTTTTCATTTGAGGATCTGAATCAGGCAAATATGCACCCCACCAAATTCCCTTTTCAGAGTGTGCCCTTCAACCTAGTTCTTTGGATAAGAAAGGCTACTAGTTGAAATTACCACTTGTACACTACAGGTATGAACTCAATCTATGAAGATCTGTGTGCCTTCTTCTCCATTATAGTCAGGTGGTTGAGCCCTGCAGATTCCCCTGCAGTCTGTGTGGTATGAGATCAAGTGGGGCTCCAGCAAAGAAACTCCAATTCTGGGTTCTCTTTTCCTGGGGGCTCAGAGGAGACCTTTCCATATTGTGGTGCTCTGGCATGGGAGAAGGATAATGTGGTCATTATATAGCCACTTTTCTTACCTTTCTAATGCCATCTGTCTTGGTCTCTGTAATACAGAGGTTGCTTCAGCCTCACACTCATACTCTAGGATTCTCAGTGGTGTCTTGTTCTTTAATAGTTGTTGTTCTTCTCATGAGGAGCAAAGTCAGAACATTTAACATTATCTGGGTGCATCAATATACAGACAATTTTGTCATCTGTGCATAACAGATACTTATGTTCCATTCCTTCTAGTGTTTATGCTTCTTGTCCTGTGGGCCTGGCTGGGATCTCCATCATAGTGGTGAACAGAAGTCGTGATAGAAGCCATTTTTGTATTGTTCTAATTTTAAAGGAAATACTTCTTAATCTTTTTTCTTTTTTATTTTAATTTCAGTATCATTAACATATAGTGTTATATTAGTTTCAGATATACAATGTATGATTCAGTCATTCCATATATCACCCTGTGCCCATCATGATAAGTGCACTCCTTAATCACTCTTTCCTACTTTGACCATCCCCCCATCACCAGTTTCTTCACTATAATTAAGAGTCTTTTTCTTGAATTCTCTCTCTCTTTTTTCCTTTTGCTCATTTGTTTTTGTTTATGATTTATTTCAGTTAGCATTATATTCTCTAGCTCCACCCATCTCATTGCAAATGGCGAGATTTCACTCATTTTTATAGCTGAGTAATATTTCATTGTCTATTATGTGAATGTATATATATATGCTATACATATATATGTGATATGTTATATCTTTATTAAATAAGGAAATGCTTTTTAGTATATGTGCTGCTGTAGCAAGCACAGGAAATACTTTTTAACATTTCACCATTAAGAGTGATATTTTATGTACATAAACTAGTACTTACTTGGATGTCTTTCTGTATGTACAGTTAGTTATTGCATATGTGTGTATATACATATATGTGTGTGCATACTGCTTATACTATATATAGATACTTCATAATTCATATTTGTCAAATATGAAATGTACAAACCTTAATTTAGTTATGTGAGATTCAAAGAAGACTCAGACACAAATCCTACCCTCCAAAAGTTTACTACCTATGAGAAGTAATAAGAAGTATATAAAACCAAACACAAAACACAGAAAGCAATAGGTTCCATAAGAAAGGTTCAAGTCAGGTATAATGAAAGCTCAAAGAGCATAGTAAAAACCACCAGTTGGAGACTTATCAGGAAAACCTTTTTAATTGAGATGGTGTATAAGGTGAACATTAAAGAATGGGTAGGCTTTGAATTGGAAAAAAAAAACATTCTAGGTAAATGAACAGCAGGAGCAAAGGCCTCCATCTCTTGCACCTATGCTTTGAGTGAAATTAAAAGCCAAATGCCTCTTAAGGAGATTTAAACTAGATGCTTCCAGTATATCCTCAAGCCAATCTGATCTTATACTGGAACTCAAATCTAATGCCTCGAGTTTTGTTCTAGGGCTATCAGGCCTCTCCTACAAGCGTATAGGTGATGAGACGGGTCCTTCAAGTGCTGACAAATATGATTATTCTGTTTGATCACCTACCTTCATAACCAGAGAAGATCCAAACATCTTTTAGTTGCCTCCAAATTCAAATCTACCCTCAGATGATAATTTGCTACCCCTGGGAAGGTTCAAATGAATATATGAATAGGTGAGAGCAATTCTCAGAGGATTCCCTAATATTTAGCAATTTTGGTTTTATTAAACAAGTGCAAAAATCCACAAAGTGTTTTAAAGCAAGCAGCCGTTTGGATGAATTATGCATTTGTTAAAATTCCAATCACATTACTTAACAGTTGCATTTATGTATTATTTCTGGATCCCTTGTTACACTGAACCAGGGGAATCTATAGCCCTTCACAACCAAGGTGTTCAGAATCCTTTTAAGATGGAAAACAATAAGAAAATTAAGATGGGAAACCTTTAAATACAGAGATAACCTGAGTCCTCCTCTTATCATATCACTTGGTAGCAATTTAGTCCCTGGCTAATGTATTACTCATAATTTATTGCAAATTTATTAAACCTTGGTAGCTCAGAAACCTAGTAGCTTATGGATGATTCTCTAATTAGTGGAATTAGAGGATGATACTGTTTCTTTTGATTAATTGGCACATGTGGAGACTGTGTGCCCTTTGAGGCCTTTCATTTGCATATTAAGTTACCACATATCCATGTGCTGAAATCCGAAGGGCTGGGGTCTCCATCTACCCATGTGAAGCCAATGTCCTGCGGATCTAATTAAATCACTATGTGCTTGCCCTTTTCCCTTTTTTACCCACTTTAGCATAATTTTCCAAGGAGTAACCTAAAAGTCTTAAAAAAAAAAAAAAAGAAGAAAAAACAATTTATGTGTATATAACAATTTACCATTTACAAATTCCTTTCATATATTATCCCATTGAACCCTCTTAGCAACCCCCTTGAGAACATACAGCTTGACTTCCATTTTAAAAACAGTGAGAGTAATAGGCCTCCTAATTTATAGGGTAGTAATTGAGCAAGCTGGGACTCACACCTGTATCTTCTTAATCCAAGGTCAGAGCTATTTTCATTAAGGCAAGTTGCGTCATTAGAGAATTATCCCAAATTGTATAATAAATGACGTGAAGAAAATGCCACTCTTCAAAAACTAGTCATGTTCAGTACAAACTACCATTATACTCATGGTCTTTGGGGAAAGGGATAAGCTAAATGGAATTAATAAAAGAGAGTTTCAACATACTAAAGGGGAAAATGGTGTTCACTTTTAACCATTGTGCAGAAGGTAGTAACTTCTACATTCTTCATCCCAGGATTTCAAGCCAAGACTGGATGGCCACTTGGTTGCAACTCTAATTCAAATGTCAGCTGTGTGGTTGAGCAAGTAGATCATTAAGGTCACTTTGCTGAGTTTCTTTGGTCTTAAAAAAAATATAATACACCAAATTACTAGGTCAAAGAAGTTTGCAGGCCATTACCTTTGCTAGGCATTTGTCAGAGCCTGGACACAAATAAGGGAGTTATTTTAGACAGTGGGTAGTTCCAGTAGCCAAAAGCTATGCAGCCATCTTCTGGGCACATGTCACAAAGCATATTTTCTTTGCTGGAGAGAAGCAAGAGAGTATATTTGGAAAGATTTAATAAAGGTTCTGAAGGACCCTATTGGTATAAATGCCTATTATTGTTGTCAGTGTTATTTAAGAACAGCAGGAAGGAGGCATTTCAAATAGAAGTTCAGCTTCTATTCCAAGAAGGCCCTCCAGATTCGGCGCTGTTGCAGTCTGTAAGCAATCTGTGAAACTGGCCCCAGGAAGGGAGTGAAGAAGGCTGAGCTGCCCCACGTGATATTCCCCTTGCTCGCACAGAGAATTGGTTAGGGGGCTGTTTCTGTGTGTAATTACTGAGTCACTCCTCCTTTTGGTCCCACTGCCAGAGGTGAGGCCCCCTTTAATGGCAGCTTGGGGGAGAAAGCTAGATCAGCTCCCCTAGTGGTGATATACACTGTGAACGTGCTTCAAACCAGACTGGTCTCTGAGAGCAAAAGGAAAATGTGCACTTTTCTCAGTGTTTCTTGCTGTGAATTCTAAAGGAAGCCCCAAACCTGAATCTATAGTCCATCTTGGGAGGAGCCAGATCTCCAGTCTCAAAGAGGTGCATGGAGAGAAACTGGCATAGTGTCCCCCAGTTCCTCCAGAGGATGCAGTTATGTGAGGGTGGCCAGCTTGCTGTGATCTGGTGCTTCCTAACTCATCTTCCACTGCCTATTCTGACAGTAGGAGATTTGAAAACCACATATCTGCATAGAAATGACAATATGGGAAGATCTTGGGAAAAAAACTCTGTTGCTTAATGGCCTATATCCAGCTTTTCTCCACGGCAGCTCCTCCCTCAGTTCCTCTCTGTCCTCCTAAAACAGCGTTTGCCTCTTGGTGATGCCAGCTTCCTCACCTCGTTAAGCTGCTGCTGCAAAGGAGACCGGGGATTGATGGCAGACAAGTCTAATGTGGCTCACACAGAGCAGTCAAGTTTGGCATGTGGGAGGCTGCTGTGGAGATATTCCCGCAGGCTCGGGCACACCAGCTGATTGGAGTTGCTGTGAACTGACAGCTAATGGGGGAACTTCATTTTATTTTTTTTGGTGGCTGTTTCATTTTGGGTGCAGCTGGATTTAAAAATCCTTTTTTTTTTTTTGATGGGGAAAAATTCAATGATTTTTTTGTTTGTTTGCCTTTTGTTAACAGTTGATTTCAGGATATTCTAGAGGCATTATCTTGGCAGGCATTATATTGCCTGATTCAAACCTCCATTGGTAAACTCCTTTAAGCCCTAACTCTAGGTAGTGAATATGCCAGGCCCCAGGGTGCAGCTGAGGTGCCAGCCACGTGCTAGAGATGCCATTATAATGACTGAAAAGATAAAAGTGGCAGAGGATATGAGATAAAAAGCTGGCTGAAAAATGTTGGCTGGAAAAAAATGCTGATTGGGGGTGGGGGTGTGTCTTAAAGATCCTGATATGTACAAGTAGCATTTTAGGAAAAAGGAAGAGTAGAACTGGAATTCCAGGGGCATACTAGTCCCCAGCTTGTTTTCCCTACATTTGGATTGGTAAAGGAAAGCTACCTTTCCAAATTAAACTAAGATATAAAATCTCCAATATTTATTAGGGCTGCCAAAGCAAAGTACCACAGCAGAGGTTAATTCTCGCAGTTCTAAAGGTTAGACGTCTGAGATCAAGGTGTCAGGAGTGCTGGTTCCTTCTGAGGGCTGTGAGGGATGGATCTGCTCCAGGCTTCTCTCCTTGGCTTTAGCGTCATCTTCTCCCTGTGTCTTCACCTTGTCTTCCCTCTGTATACTTTGTGTCCAAATTTTCTCTTCCTATAAAGACACCAGTCATATTGGATTAGGGCCCACCTTAATGACCTCGTTTTAACTGAATTAGGTCTGTAAATACCCTATTTCCAAACATAGTCACATTTTGAGGCATTAGGCATTAGAGCTTCAACATATGAATTTGGTGGTGATGGCAGCGACACAACACAATTCAGCCCCTAACAAGGGACATAAGTAAGAGACACAAATCTTCAGTTTGTCATGGGGCATGTCCAGCCAGTCCACATGGCTGAGACCTGAAATACTGTCTACTCCTAGAGTTTCTTTCTGTTGCCACCAGAACATTCATGCTCTCTTTTCAGTAGTAGGGGACCTATCATTCACTGTTGGATCATTAAAGTCCCACCACATTCTCCCTAACTTCCGGCTCAGATAAGTCAATGAATCCAATTTGTTTGGATAGATCTAATTATAACTGCAAAAGTAATGGTAATATCAATGATAAAGTTGTAACAGCTGCTACCTCTTAGTGAGTGTTTAATGTGTGCTAGTCTCAATGCTAAGTACTTCCACGTATTATCTCATTTGGCCTCATTACAAACCTGTGAGGTAGACAGAATTATTACCTCATTATTACAGATAAGGAATCTAAGGCATGGGAAGGCTAAGCAGCTGGTCCAAGTTCAAAGGCTTAGTTAGAGGCAGAGCCATATTTGACTCCTAAGCCAATGTCCATACCCCTAAGTACTATAAATTATTATATAGAACCAACCATTTCCTAAATCAGCTTTTAAAACTATTTTTCATTACAAAATCCTCTATTTTTCTAACTAAAGTCTTTTTTTAAAGATATTTTTATTTATTTATGATAGACATAGAGAGGCAGAGACACAGGAGGAGTGAGAAGCAGACTCCATGCCGGGAGCCTGACGTGGGACTCGATCCTGGGTCTCCAGGATCGTGCCCTGGGCCAAACGCAGGCGCCAAACCGCCGAGCCACCCAGGGATTCCCTTCCAAATAAACTCTTACATGAAATTTCTATTATACAGCACAGACATATAGCATATAAATTGGGAAGAAACATACAGGATCCTGTCCATGCCATCTCCCCAATTCCTCTCATAGATTATCCACCAATTTAAAAACCACAGCCCTAAATTATGCCTAAAGTCCTTGCACTTTTGGACACTCTGCTTTGGAAGCCGTGGACCGTGAGCCCACTGCTCTGATTTCCTTCTCCTCCCTGCAATCCCTATATTTCTGTCTCCTGCTCAAGAAATAATCTGGGGTTAAAATCTACAATTACAATAAAATCTACAAAATTACAATTACAAGTAGTCCAGTGTTTTGTATGAAACCTTTGAATTAGATTGTTAGTGGCATCTACTCATTTATATTGAGAAAGAAATAGATAGGTCACATTAAGAGTATAAAATATACATTATTGCTAAGGAGAATAGAAGCATCTAGACCAGGAGACATTTCTAGAACCTGTGTCCTAAATACAGGATGTGGTTTGCTGAGGAAGGAGAGGGAACGGCAATTATAGGCACCCCTCCAGGTATAATGCCGAGTGCTCTGCATGGGACTTATCATTATTCCTCGTCACAGCCTGTGGGGAGATCTGCACACCTCCTGACCTCACTTCTACTAGCTTCCCCTGACAATAGGAACACCCAGAAATTGATCTCATTCAAGGGGAAAAGTTGTATCATTTGGAGACAAAAATAAGAAAAGTGCTTAACGCTTCACTTACTGAATCCTCTGGAAAAAAAAAAAAAAGAAAGAAAGAAAAAAGAAAAAACAGCCTTTGCAGCCACTCGTCTGCAGGAATGAATCCTGCCATGGAATATTATCTTCTCATCCTCTCTGCCATATGTTCAGGCAATCTGTGTTTCACAGTCTATATTAATGCACTGAGTCAGAGACAGTGAGGTTCAGTGGGCTAAGCAACAGCCTGGAAAATAGAGGGGTGTGAGTTCTAATTCTGTCCTTCCCCCAGCTTGCTGGCTGACCTTCAGGGAAGTTATATCGACCTCACATTGTCCTCCGTTTTCTCCTCACATATCACACGTGGTTTACAATTCCTGAGCAAGTTGAAGAGGATTACTAACAGCGTCAGCATTGAATTTCACAAACATCTTCAAGGCTTTTAAATGCCTACCATTTAAAAATACTGTTCTGGGACCCCTGAGTGGCTCAGTCGGTTAAGTGGCTGACTCTTGATTTCAGATCAGGTCGTGATCTCAGGGTCCTGGGATTGAGCCCTTCATCAGGCTCCCCACTCAGTGGGGAGTGTACTTCTCTCCCTCCCCTCATTACTCCTCCCCCTGCTCTCTCATTCTCTCTCAAAAATAAATCTTAAAAAAAAAAATACTGTTCTGAGCTTATCAGAGATCCTTAAAGAAATGATTTCCTATCCCTCAGTCATTTCTAATCTAGTTGGAAAATAAAACATGTATTTATAAGATATGTTAATGTCAACATCTCAATACTTACACTCGTTTTCCCTCTCAAAAATTAAAGTTCTGTTGAGACATTGCATAACATCGTATTTATGCAACACCTCAAATCCTTCATAAAATGAGTCAAAATATGTGTGTACACATATATATGAATAAATAAACAAAAAAGTAATTCTTTTCATCTCAAAAAATATAATAGGCTCAGAAATGGTTAATACTATAATCCTGGCAATCAGAATTTTTCTTACTCCCTTCAGGGACCAGAAGAGCTTCCTTCCTCTCTCAGTTCCTGGGAACTTGTGAGCAGTACATGCCTGGAAATGTTGGACAAAAGATGGAGGAGACAGAGGTTGTAGGCAAGGACCTCCCATAATGAGGAGATGATTCAGTTACAATTGGAAATCATATGGTTTAGGAGAGTATGCTTTTGAAAGCTGTTCTGCATAAGAGGGTTACCATGCCTTCCAGAAAAGGGTTCAGAATGGCCTAGTTGTATACACCAAAAGTACAAGGATGATATCAGGGCTTTGAAATAGAAGCAAATGAATCATTGTCCATTGAAATTACACCAAACAGGCATTTGAGACTGACATGGAAAATGCAAATTTCCCAGCTCTTTGTCCTGGCACAGAACTCACAGTGATGACATATTTGTTATGTAATATTAAGAAAGCTGGTGAATTAGTCATTGTCCAATGGCTCTTTGAGGGTTAGGTGGTTCTATCCAGTTACCACAGATGTATTGGGTTTTGGGTCTTCCCAAAGAAGAGATTGAAAATAAAAAGTAAATATATTGGTGATTAGGTATCTTTATCCCACATAAATTATTCAACTAATTTAAGCTAAACCTCTCTAAGATATTCACAGTTAGGAACAGAAATAGCACCAGGGTATTCTCAAAACAAAATCAGGCAAATGTAAATATTTGAGGCATTAATTTTGACCATAGGCGTGCCTGGGTGGCCCAGTGGCTAAGCATCTGCCTTTGGCTCAGGTCATGATCCAGGGGTTCTGGGATCAAGTCCTGCATCAGGCTACCCGCAGGGAGCCTGCTTCTCCCTCTGCCTATGTCTCTGCCTCTTTCTGTGTGTCTCTCAGGAATAAATAAAATTTAAAAAAAAATATTTTTGACCATAAATGGTTGTGAGGGTACATTTGGACTGGGCTTCTCAAAATGCTGAATAAAAAGTAGGCTTTCAAACTCTAGAAGGCTTATGACATTTGAAGAATAGTAGACCAACCTTTAAGAACTCTGTAAGAGGAGATTAGGGTTAAAGGAATGAATATCTTAAATCCAAGAACCTCTGAGTATTCTGAATATGCTAGTGTTGAATCTAGGCTTATATCTTTTATAGGGAAGTAGTTAAAAAAAATTGTAAAGGTTTTAACTATAAGTCCCCAACTTTTTCTTTCCCATCTTGACTTTTGGATTTGTTCCATCTTGGAAGCAAGCTGACATGGACCTAAATCCAAATCTTTAGTGAATTATTTTCTGCATGATAAGTATACTTGTCTCCACTTTCATGGAGGCTATCTTTAGAACATGGCTATCTTCCACTAAAAAAAATAAGCCCTATCTAGGAATAGAGGTGGGCAACCAGCTGAATGTCAAGAGTCAATTGAAGTTCATGGTTCAGAAGTAGTGGATTTAATGGGGGTACATATACAGTTGTGTCCATCTGGCAAGCTTGAGTATTTCTCCTCTGTGTATTAAGATCATTTGGAAGTGACTAGTAAAACTACAATAGTTGAACTCCTATTTAGGCTGTTTTTCCAAAATGATGCAGATTGACTCATATTTGGATGGGCGGCCTACTAGATTAGGTCTGTTCTACAGAACTCTATGTGCAGGTTCAGACCTCAATCCCCTGATTGAATACTCACCTCAGTGCTTTGCCAAGTCTTCCCCTCTAGTCAGATTGTAAGTTTTCCAATATAACTATAATGGAGGTAATACTCACGGGAGAAGTCACAAGCTCTTCCTAAAACTTATCGTAGAGGGTAGTGTGTCTCCAGGAGAAGTTCGGGGCAAGAAGGTGTACCATGATAGCCTACATTTGAACTGGGTAATACCCATTGTTTGTAGCCCTGTTATATGGCTCAGTTTGTTTTTCTCTTTGATAGTAGCTTGAATTTTTTAATAAAATGCTTGGAGAAAAGATCTGATACTGGCCTAATGAGAGCTTTAAGATTATTTATGTACAGAACCTCACTCCCTTCACCTGCCCAAATAATTGAGGCAGGAAGGAAACTACTGACCTTCTGAGAATCAGTTGCATTCTTGTTAACTGCAACTCCAGAGACACATGAGCTCCCTAGCCAGCCAAATAGGCAGGATGTGGATGCCATGAGAGCAGCAAGCGGGGAGAGGTGGGATTTTTTGTTGTTAGTGGTGGTGGTGTTCATTCAAAGCGCCTGGCTAATTCTGTTTCTCAGATTCCAACTTGGATTGCATTTCAGCCAGAAGGTTTTTATCCAGTAACACACACATACATGCTACCTGGTGGGTTAGCACCCCTTCTTTTCCCATTGGTAGTTATTACAATGACTTGTTTTAATACCTGTCTCCCATACCCAACTGTAAGATCTTTGAGAGCAAGTACCATGCTGATTTTATTTACTGTTGTATCCTTAGCACTGAGTATAGTGTCTAGTATACAGTAGTGTCAATTACAAATATTGGTAAATATTTGTAAATGAATGAATTAAAGAAAAGAAGTCCGATTCCACCTCCATTTTCATTGGATGTGAGTATGATCTTCGGAGATATTTTAATAAAGAAGATATCAGGACTAAACCAGGAGCATGGGGATCCCTGGGTGGTGCAGCGGTTTAGCGCCTGCCTTTGGCCCAGGGCACGATCCTGGAGACCTGGGATCGAATCCCACTTCGGGCTCCCACTGCATGGAGCCTGCTTCTCCCTCTGCCTATGTCTCTGCCTCTCTCTCTCTCTCTCTCTCTCTCTCTCACTATGTGCCTATCATAAATAAATAAAATAAAATAAAATAAAATAAAATAAAATAAAATAAAATAAAATAAAATAAAATAAAATAAAAAATAAACCAGGAGCATGGGTAGAATAATTGTAAATTTTAGAGAAACAATAAGAAAACAGAGACATCCTATTCAGTATATAGAGGTTGTGCATGAGGTCAAGATGTACAAATTATAAGATAAAATATCAGAAATATTAGGAAGCAAACAGGTAGAAGGGTGATGCCAAAGTACATAAGGCCTAGCATAGATTATCATGCATGAGATAGACCCACGGGATCAGGAACCAGCAGAAACCAATATGGTAACAGGATATGGTGAATTTAAGAGTAAATAATTATGGAGCTACCTTAAGAGACTGGCCCAGTATCTTACTCTTTGATCAGAGCCTATCCTAAAGGTAGAGCTACTAAATGCTGGGTTCTGGAAAGAGAATGACTTTTTCTTTGCCAGCCATCTAAAAGCATATGTTTGGTTAAAAACCCTTTTATTCTAGTCTATATTTGGCCCTGACATAGAGCTCAGCCATACACAACTCAGTGGTCTATGTCAGTGTCGCAGTTGATGCATCCAAGAGAAACGTGTTAGACCTTTGCATTTTCCCAGTCATTTTGTCTCTGTGTTTGTCATGTTCATGTCACTACTCTGGCCTCTCACTAAAATAATAACTTGGTTACTTTTGCACATTCAGAACTTGGTTTTTCTTGCTCATCATGGTGGTATCCCCATACCTATATACCTGGTGGAGCAGGCAGGTCAATTTCATCCCATCAGCATGAGCTCAAAGAGCCAAGTACATGAATGCCTGAAGGTGGGGGAGTGGAGGCAGGGCACTGATTTTCGGCAAAGCCAAATGTGGACTGTCTGCAAAAAGGGGTGCTCCTTTCTGGCAGCCCAGATGCCAGAGATGGATGTGGGAAAGTTGCAGATCCTACAAATAGGCAGGCTCGGAAAATAAATTAAGTAAACAAGCAAAAAAACAAGCCTTCAACAAATATTCATCAAGCACCTTATGAATATAGCATGCCAGTTGGTAATAAGAAAAAAGTAGTAGAGGATAAGACAGAAAATAAACAATTAAAAATTGAAAGATACATTCTTTGATTATTATATCTGATACAAAAGAAGGAAAATGAGTAGGTGATATAAAAGAAGATTAAGGCCTCAGGGGCAATTGCTTTAGCGAAGGAGCTCAGGAATGGCCTGTCACATAAGGAGCCATTTCACCTGAGACCTAAAAAGTTACGAAGGAACCAACTAAGGGAAGAAGTGGGAAAGGGCATTCCAGACAGAGGACCAAAGGCCCTAACACAGGCAAGGACTCAAGGAATAGAAATCTGGACAGTGTGGGCAAAGGACAGTAAGAGAAAGACACCTTGTCATATGATATTGGAGAGGTGGACAGAGGCTAGATTCTGCAGTGATTTGATGGCCAAGGTAAGGAAATCTGCATATTTCTATTTTATTAGGATTTCTTAAAACCTTACTCTTTTATTTTCTAATTTTTCTTCAGATCATGTTTATCGTATCTATTCTTTTGAAATGAGAGTATTGCTAGCTAGATTGCTGAGCTGGGTTATCCTGATAAGGGAAAAATTTGGGAAAGGGAAAGCATGACTGGAGATTATATTTCAGAAAATTCAAAAACTGCTGATCCAAAAGAAATTTATATTTGGCCTATTACAGATTCATGTATAATATATAAAAATGACTATATTATTGTTTCACTCCATTAAGTTTGTATCACTGATCAGTTTTGCTAATTAACATTGGTCTGATCCCACTACATATATACATAAGTGGCTGGGATGTTCAGAAAATGGCTCAGGATGAAAATTTGTCATGGAAAATCAATCCAGTAATCAAAATTTGATTGCAATACTTTATCCAAAAATAAAATAAAACAAAACACATGTTTATAAAGAAGAAAAAAGGTCAAGAATTGGATGACAGGTTTTGAGATGCAATCACGAAGCACATGCACCAAGGACCATCTCTATTGGAGGATGGGTGAAATGTAATTGGTGAGAAGTGGCTCTGACTCAGACTGAAAGAAGACCAAATCCCAGCTCTACCAATTGCTGGCTATTTCTATGACTTTGTATAACCTCTAAATTCACTTTCCTCACCTGTAACATGGACCTAACAATGACTTTTGAATGGTGTTTTTGTCAAGAATAAATTTAAAAAGCACACGGCGACAGTATATGATAAGCATTCAGTAGTGGCTTTTACTATTAAAATAATTTTCTTTAAAAAAAATAATTTTCTTTATAACTCAAATTTATGTTACCTGTTGTTCTTTGGTTTTATATATCTTGTTGTCACCTTAACTTCTTCCTAAACCTGGTCCACAGAGATCAGGCCCTAAACGAGTTTACTGAGCCTGAGAGAACACCAGGTCTTTTTTGCATAAGCAAGTATGAAGGGAGGCAGAAGTGAACTGGAAACCAAATGAATGAAATCTACTTTCAATAACGTCTTGTCTTAATACCATATGATTTCACTCCTATGTGGAATTTAAGAAACAAAACAGATGAACGTAGGGGAAGGAGGAAAGAGGGGGAAAAGGAGAGAGAGAAAGGGAGGGACACAAACCATAAAAGACTTAACTATAGGGATGTTATATGTAAGTGATGAATCATTAAATTCTACTCCTGAAACCAATACTACACTGCTGACTAGCTAGAATTTAAATAAAAAACTTGAAATGAAACAAAACCAAAATCTTGTCTTTGTAAGATGATTTCTTACTTATGACGATAAGTGTATTTAGAAATTCACGTTTCAACTACAGCATTTTTACTGTTAAGTCCTGATACAGAAGAGATTGAAATTCTCTTGGACTTCACTATCTGTCCCCAAGATTTTCTCTACTTCATACTCAAGTGCTACAGTAAAATGGATATCACTTTTCTGCATAGCTCAGTCAAGACTCCACTTATACATAGATGTGCCTTCTATCTGAGCTTTCTATCCTTAGCATTCTCCTAAATGTGCAGTCTCGGAACAGATTGCTGAAGTGGCCCTCCTGTCAGCCAGTAAGATGCCTAAGTAAGCTGTTACATGACAAGAATGCACAGAATCATAGCTGGTAATATGTCACCTGTAAGGCTGGCTCATTCCAAGCTTATTACTTTCTCAAATTATTCTGTTCTCCCACCAGTTAATTCACAAACTTGTATCACACTTAATCACCAACTTATTGATTTGCATCTAAGCCAATTATAGGTATGGGTTACTGGGCAATTATTTTTGTAAACTTTTAAATTAAATTGTAATGTGAATACAGAAGAGATTAAAAATTTCATACATTTTGATGACTTTCCACAAAGTGAACATACTAGTATTACTATATACCATGTTAAGAAATGAAGCATTACCAGAAACCTAGATGACTCCCTGTGCCTTTCCTCGTATTACCTTTCTCAAAAGTAACCACTATCATGACTACTTTTTTTATTGCAGATAAGTTTTCCTTCTTTGTTTGTTTTTTTGTTTTATTTTGTTTTTAATATAAATGGGATCCCATAGTATGTACTCTTTCATGTTTGGCATCTCTTACTTACTATTATGTGTATATGCCATCTGTACCATCGTGTCATTTGCAAATAATAATTTTATTCCTTCTTGACAGTTCTCATAACTTTCATTCTTTTTCTTGCCTTATCACATTACTTTAAATGTTTATACAAACTCATCAATAAAACACCTGCATTTACTCTGTGGAAAGATTTTAATTGAGAATTAAATCTATTCAATAGTTATCAAACCACCTAGATTTTCAATACATCTTGTACCAATTGTGGTAAACTGTTTTTTAAGGGGTATAATATTTTCATCCAAGTTTTCAAATTTATTGCTACAAATTTGTTTACATCTAGTTTATAATGCCTATAAATTCTGGTATTGTACACCTTTCATTCCTGATATATTCAGAAGTTGGAATGGATTCCTTTTTGCTAATAATCTCACATAGGGTTTATCAATTTTATTAATCTCTTCAAAAACCTATTATCTTTAATTTTTAATAGTATATCTGCCTTCTGTTTTATTAATTTCTATTTTTATTATTTATTTATTTCATTGAATTATTTCATTATTTCATTTTATTATTATTTATTTCATTATTTAATTTGTCACTGATTTTAAATAAATTCTTATACCATAATTTTCAGCCTTTTTTATTTTCTGCTATATTTAAATATATAACTTTACTTCAAATATTAATTTAACTAGATCCCTCAAGTTTGGTATGTCTTGTTTTCATTGTTACACTGTTATATGTGTTTCTAATTTCCATTGTAAATTATTTTTTTGGCCTGTGACTTATTTATAAATGTGTTAATTTGACATATCTGGGCTTTTCTGGTTGTTTTTCTATTCTTGGTTCTTAGTTTAATTTCACTGTGGTCAGAAAACATACTCTGAAAGATTTCAATCCTTTGAAAGTTAATGAGGATATGGTAAATTTTTGTAAATATCTAGTGTACTTGAGGAAAAAAACAAACATGTTTTTTTGTTTGTTTGTTTGTTTTTAACAAACATGTTTTATGCTGTGGTTGTGTGGAGTGTTTTATGTAAATCAATTATGTTACCTTTAAGCTTTTCGAATTTTCCATATACTTATTTTTTTTTTGTCCATTTTTCAGCTACTAAGAAAACATCTGTTGAAATATTGTACTTGTGGGGTTTTTCTATGTTTCCTTTTGGATCTGATGATTTTTGCTTTATATGTTTTGAGACTTTGCAGTTAGATATATCCAAAATACAGGCTTATATATATATTCTATTACTTTATTATTATAAATTGTCCTTCCTTATCTCTAGTAGTAATTTCTGCCTTATAATTTCTTCTTCAATTCCGATATGGCTAGATGAAGTTTTTACCTCTATTTAGAGTTTACATGGAAAGACTTTCATTCAGACATTTTTATTTCTATATTTAAGGTATATCTATTTGAAGCAGTATATAATTTGTTATTCAGTCTGACAATGTATATTTTTAATTGCAATCTTCCATGTATTTATAATTAATATAATTATATCATTTTATTATTATTTTCCTCTTGGTCCCATCTATTCTGTACATTTTTTTTCATCCCTACCTTCATTTGGATTAATCATGAATTTTAAAAAGTATTCCACATTTGTTAGCTTGTTCATTATTCACTTTTAAATATTATTCTTTGCATAGTTACCATGAAGACTACAACTTGCATCTTTAACTTATTAGAGTCTAAATCAGTACTTTCACCACTTTCCAGGTGAAGCAACTCTTCAAATCTATTTACCTGCCTCTCATTTTTAATCTATAGTATATTTTAATGCAACATATGTCTGAAACACTACAAGTTGTTATTATTGTTTTACACTGTAGTCAGTTAGATTGACCACACATTTGTCCTCTAGGCTACTAATTTCTTCTGTTTCTGTGCTTTTATATGGAATCATTTGCTTTCTGACTGAAGAACTCCTCTTGGTGTTTCTTTTTGAGTCTAGTGTAGTTCTCTTACTAATAAATTTTCTCTGTTTCATTTGAGGGGAAAATGGTATTTTGCCTTCATTTTTTAATAGATTGCTTTACTGCTATAGAATTCCAAATTGATGGATATTTTTATTGGTGTTTTAAAGGTGCCAGTCCATTTTATTTTGCTTCCACATTTTCTATTTAAAATTCATCTGTCAGTCTTACTCCATTGAAGGTAGTATGTCTTTCCCTACAAGGTGTTTTCAAACTTTCAATTTCCCTTTGATTTTCAGTATGTATAACATGATAAACTTAGGTGTGGTTTTCTTAAATACACCCTTCTTAGTGTTAAATCCAAGAAGCTTGGATTTGTAGTTCAGTATCTTTTGTTAATTTGGGGAATTTCTGGTTATATTTCTCTTTAAATATTGCTTCCACCCAATTTTGCCTCTCTTCTCTGCTTCTAAAATTCCAATTACACTTGAGGCAAACTTTCTGTATGTTCCATATATCTGATTCACCCATTGCTGCATTTCCTTTTATTGAGAAAAAAACTCTATGCTTAAATCTGGGTGGATCAAACTGTCTTCTGATGACCATACTTACTGTTAAATCGATCTTTTGAGTATTATTTCAAATTCTGAGACTTCTAGTATATTGTTTTTAGTGATTTCATTTATTTTTAAAGTTGTCCAGATTGTCCTCTATTTTCTTATACATATTAATTATGAGATGTTAAAGTCTGCATTTAATAACATCAATACCTGGATCACTTATGAGTGTGTGTGTGTGTGTGTGTATATATATTTTTTCTTTTAGTCTCTAGGTATTGAATCCTGTTTCTGGGCAGGTCAGGTAATGTTTTATTGAATACCAGAAATTGTATTAAACAATATTAGTTAGAGACCAGGGTGATGCTATCTTTTTCCAAGATTTGTTTCCTCATTCTTGGGCAGTTAGAGCATGTGCAGATCAACTTGACCCAGTCAAAGCTGGTCTATTTTAGTTGTATTAAACTTGGGCCTTCAAAGGTCTCAGTTGAAAGCCTATGCTATTTACCCAGGACCCTGAGCAAATTTAACTTTATTTTTTATTGCTCAGCACTATGAGAATGACAACATTTCTGCTTAGGTTTTCTAGCCTCCTAGCAGCTGTTTTCTTCCTGGTTTCTTGGCATCTTGCCTCCCGCCCCGCCCCCCCAACCTCCATGCATATACATCTTGGAATTTGACATACTGCTTTAAGGGAAATTTCTTATAGATCCCCGGGTTGTGGCCCCTTTGGTCCTAGCTGCATCGGTAGCTCATTGTATGCATGTATGCCTGTCTGTTTGTATGTCTGTCTCTTGAGTTCAAGGACTGCTGCCTTCTTTTGGCCTCTTCACCCCACACTTTGAATCAGTAAGTGTTCCAAAGGAAAGCAAAACAAAACAGCTGCAAATATGAGCCGCCTTACTCAGTGGTTACCCTCCCTTTTGGGATCTTGGCCTCCCAATTCCGGCTGTCTTAGTTGCTTTCTGATGAATCTGAAGAGTTTTGTGGGGTTTTTAAAATCCAACTTTTATAATTTTTCTCAACAGAAGAGTTAATATAATACCAATTACTTTGTCATATTTAGAAATGGGAAGTTTCATGACATTAATTTTTATATTGACTGTGATGGTTTGTTCAATCAAATTATTAAATATGTAAGTAGAGTTTTCAGAGAATGTTCTATATAAAAGTTCAACTTTAAAAGTCTTTCTTAAAACTCTTTTTGTATTTAAAAACTTGAGAAGAATACACTAAAAGTGCCTTAACAAAGGATTTAACTGACTTGAGTAGGTGATAATGTCAATAATAACTCAAAAGCAAAATTTGTTCTTGATGATCCATCTGTGAATAATTGAGAGGTGTCTACTTGAGCAAAGAGTTTCTATGACAGTATAGACTATTAAATTGAAACTGTTTTTAAAAAGCTATTAAACAATTTTATTTCTTAAAGCTAAGATCTGCTTTCTTCTAACATTTCCAGTTACAGTGTAAGGGAAAAGTCATTGGACTTTAAGACCAGAAACAATTGATGGCAAGGTATTTGAAATGTCACTGATAGTTCTGTTTGTGTCAGCATGATGTAGTAAAAAGAATGTTGCACTAGTATGAAGGTAATATGAGTCACAGTTCAGTAGCTCTCAAGTTTCAAAGTTGTGTGACCTTTGGTAAGTATTTCCTTCTGCTTCTCATCCCTTACACTTTTATAATTTCTGAATCCCAGCATAACCTACAAACTTATATCACAACCTTTAGTCTTCTACTTGGGAGACAGAGATCCATGATCCCTGAACCCCATTTCGTAAATGTTTTATAGAGGACTTCCCATATGGAAAATATGTGATTACAACTTTTCAAGATGTGCGTGAGCCATAATCTGAGAGTTTATAGTTAAATATCCAAGCAGACAAGACAAAATAAGAATCATAGCAGTTATAAGGAAGCTGCTGAGAATACTAAAAAATGGAGCTCATATCTGGTTAAAGGAGTGTAGTAAGGAGGAAAGGATAATTAGGATAGGCTTCATAGAGAAGATAATATTTGGATCAGCATTGAAGAAATATATAGACTTTTGATAGTTACACATAGAGAAGGAAGGGAATGCAGATAGGGAAACAATTCAAGTAGCACAAATCATCTGAGCAAATGCATGGTGGGAGGGAACATGGATGGCTCCAGTAGACTGGAGAGAGGCCCTATAGTATGGAGGTTAAAAAGCCCTGGCTATGAAGTCAGATAGTCTTGAGTTAAAATTCTGGCACTTGGAAGATACATGACCTTGAACAATATCTTAAGCCTAGGTCTCAAGTTCCTTAATTGCAAGATGTGGATATTGATAGTAACATATATAGAGCTGTTGCAATTACTAACTGAGATAATGTGTGAAGTATCTTACCACAGTGTCAAACACTCTATACGTGATAGCTAAGATTACTTCGGTATTGGCAGAACAAGGCACACTGGGGTCTCAGAGCCTTTGGAACCTATCATTTTTTTGTTTGTGCATTTGCATCAGGAACAATTGAACTATATGGAGGTGGAGTTTCAGGTTGCTGTAACTTAGCTGATGAAGTCCTCTTTAAAGTTTTGAATTGACAGTCACCCAAGGGTTCAGTGTGAAACATAGGGCTGAATTTCAAATAGGCAAAACTGTCATGTTATTGATAACAATGCACGTATCCTAAGAGATTGTCTTTAATAGCCTAGGGTCGATATGTTCTTGCTTTCAATGAGAGCTAATACCTCACCTTCAGTTCTTCATTTCCTCAGCAGCACTAGCAAGGACGTTCCTACTGGAAAGGGTTTAGCACAAATTCTAAATGCCTCATCCAGCAGCAGCTTCCTTCCTGAGAAAGCCCGTGGCAAAAGTATACAGGCAGAAGTTTACCATTACCACCAGCCATCATCCTCATTAAGTACTGTGGGAAAACTACGTTAATGATTGTTTTTAATACTGGACTGGAAATCTGTGGATTTGGTTATGTATCATTTTCTTCTTTAGGAATCCCTAGGTTTTGAGCCACCAGAAGGATAGCTTCAGGGAACTTGTTCCTAAATAAGCCTGTTACAAAGAGATACATCCTCCCTTAGGGAGAGAGAGAAGCAGTTGCAAGCAGTGGGGAATTTCCCCAAAGGCTTGTTTGAGGACTGGTTCAGACATTCTTGGCAAGTAGGATCCTCTAAAGATCCTATTAAAGGCCTTCTGAGGGCAGCAATGAGGGCAGATGAAGAAACTCTTACCTCCATGTGTGTAGTTTGGTTCCTGCTTCCGATTAGACTTGAGAAGGTAAAGTAGCATCTCTCTGGCAAATGCCTGTTGAAGTGCGAACAGCTTTATCAAGATATGCAGCTGTCTCCTCCTTAAGGAAAATCTCCTCAGTGCAAGCTTAAGGAGATACAATCCCAGGGAGTTAAGAGCAGACAGCTTGTCTCCTGATTTTAGGGGATAATTAATAATCAGTCTAACCCTAGGAGCAGGAAAGAAAGACACCAGCATTCAACACAGTCTTTCTTTGAGGGTGGACGCCCCTGTTGCCGGAAGCGCAACTCATGTTGACTTCCAGTGAAAACAGGAGGAACTGCCAACTCTCAAACTTTATAGACAGGTGGGTACTTCTGGCCTACGAAGACCACTTAGAGCCAGTCTGAATGACCCATTCTGAAGAGAAGTCAGAGCCAGATCAAGGAAGAATGAGCTTGAGCCCATAATCTAAGTCTTAGCCCAGTGGACATCCCCGAACTGTCTTCCCAGGATACTCTGACATGCATCTGGTGTTCCTGCCTCACTGGCTCACTTGCTGCACCACAGATGGAACCTTCTTCCAAGTGTTTTTTCATGAGTTGCTCCATTACTGAAATGCTTTTCTTCCTTATATAAATGCTCACCTTTCAAATCTCATTTCAAATCATCTCTTGAGCCTTGCAACTGAAAATGATATTTTCTTCCTCTGAGCTCTTCTTATGTTGTTCATCCACGCAATTCACTGTGTACTTTTTTATTGCATTGTATTATGCTTATTTGAGTTTATGTTCATCTCCTTTCACTAGGCTATGAAATCAATCTGTGAAAGTACTAATGTTGACAACTTTATACAGGAAGACTGTTAAAGCCATGGGTGCTAGTTTGGTTCTCTTTTCACTTTTAACATAAACCCAAAAGTTCAAGATAGGTCTTTATCCGGTGTTTGCAAAATGTGGTTACAGATCACTTACATGAAAATTTACTGGAGTGCCTTAAAAACACTCATTCCTAGGGTTCCCCACAGATCTACTGAATCAGAATCTTTGGGGAGGGGATCTGGAAATACACATTTTAACAAGCACATCAAGAGTTTTTAGTATATACTAAAACTTGAGATGAGGGAATCATCGTGTTTATGGTTATTAGATGAAGCAAAAACAAATGATATGAGTGAAACTAGAAACATTGTAGTTCAAATTGTATACAAGAAATTGGAACACTTTTCTGCCTTTCACTTTTTTAAAGTACATGTTCTCCAGTGCCCAATTGTTTTGTAATAGTGTGAGATCATTATCAGCTTACAGAGGAGAAACGGACTCAGTCACCATGGTTTAGCTTTGTCTGAGTTTTTACAAGCAGACCATTTTACTCCTTCATATGCTGATCGAATTATTACCCTTGATGATGGGAAATACGTGCACTATTATAAGGAAGTCAGGTTTTCATATAAAAAAGAAAGTAATAACACACACTTGATGCTGGACAACCATTGATGGAATATGATGGAATTCAAAAGAGACACTAAATTTGTTCGCAAACTTATTTCCTTATTTGTTTTCTTTCCTTAACCTAGCCTTCCTTTTCTCTCTTTGTATAGCATGACTCGACTATTTCTTCCTTTATCAACTAGCCAGGGTACTGGTTCTCTTTTGCAATATATCCATTTTAGTAGACTTTATTAAATAGCATCAAGTTATTATAAAACTAATAGGGAAAATGTAATGGAAAAATAACAATAATTTTTAGAAAGAAATAAAACATTATTCGCAAGTAAGCAATTTGATATAGTGAAAGAAGCATGATGCTAAATCCTGAGATGGGGTCAATGCCTACTTGTTTTGTTCTATATAAGGTTATATATTTCCCCCTCATTTTTTTTTATTAAGAAGACACATCTTCTTAAGATGGAGAATCTTAAGACCTCAATGCTAAATTTATTTTATTACTTGTGAGAACCCAGATTTTCATTAATGGAACACTTCTATTCATATATAAAACTAAATTTGAGACCAGCAGTAAGTCATTTTGTGACCTCCAATACTTGCTTTTAAGGTCAAAGAGCACTCCCTTTGTTATTTTGTTCCTATAGATACAAAAAATCATAGATTCAAAATCCAAAAGTCGATGAAACAGGAAGAACAGAAGCTAGCAAGTTCTGTGTTCTGAAATTAATATTTATTGAGTACCTGCTATCCTGGTACTATGAGTTCAAAAATAATTAGACAAAGTATTGAAATGGATGAATTCAATGTTTCATAAGGAAGATATTCACAGAAACAAAAAAATATATATATTTAAGTTTGCAAGTTGGCACGGATGTTTGTTTTGGTAGCCTTATATGGCTGTAGTTGTTCATATATTGAAAATCACTATAATCATTCATATTGACATGTCACCATTTAATAAGATGTACCTAGGCAATTAAGTTTTTGTGTTTTATGAGTCGTCTTTTGTATATACATTTTATGTAAGTACTTCTTAAAACCTTCTATAATTCAAAACTGACATTATTCAGGACTAAACTATACCAAGGAAGGTGTGGATTGATATTTTGTTTAGCTAAGGTGGTGCTAACATTTTGTAAGAGCATAAATCTAGTTTACAGTTTATTCGACATGCCATCTCTGGTAAAATATTGTTCTTGACTTTCTGTTAAATATTTTGGGAGATACTCACTTCAGAAGGAAACTGATATAATAGGAAACCTAAATAGTTAGGTACTGAAAAAGTCAGTTCAAACTTGAAAATCAAAAGCATTTCAATATTTCAGTGTACATAAGTGAGTATACATTCATATCATCATCTCTTGACTTAGGATTATAGTAATTTTTGTGAGTCTGCTCTTTAGGTCTGCGCATTAGAGTTCAGTGTCATTTTTCTCTCATAAACTATGCCCATAGTAATTATCTTTAATTGCCTGTTTTAGATTCTTTTAAGTTCAATGAAAATCTAAAGACTTTTGTAAAATAACCTGAATGAAGTATTTTTGCATTTGCTTTCTTCTTTTACAGTTGTCTTATACGCATCTAGTACAATAGTACTGCTTAAGCAACTTTAATGAAGATTTCCAATATATTGTATATAGTTCAAGTAAAAACTTTTTCTTTCACACATATATTGCAGCAAGGTACACAATAGTAAGTTAAATTACTTAATTACAAACAATAGTACAACTGTGAGAAACAGACTTGATAATAAACAACCATATCATAGTAAGCAACTGTGGAAGAAGTGCATAGCCACACAGAATGAGCCAATACCATTCAGCACGCTGCGGACACCCATTTTAACAGAGGAACAGGATGTTAAGACAGATGTGGTAAAGTGAAAGCTGATTAAGAGATTCTTCTCTGTGTTTAAAAATTTGTATATAACACAAGACATTACATTTTTATGCCACCATATATAGTTTTTTTTTAAATTACAGTTTACATAAAGTGCTATTGCACTGAGCTATATTCCCTGTACATTGTTGCCTAAAATTCTAGAAACTGACATCAGGTGCTGCTACCAATGATTTAGCCAATAGAGTGGTAGGTTATCCTCAAAGAAAAATTTTAAATAAAACCCTAAAAGTAAGTAGACCAATAGACAGGATACATGTTTTCAAGTTAAATTATGCTTTGTGATCTAAAAATTCTCAAAGATGAATATTATCTTAATGGCATACTTAGTATAATTCATGAATATATGAAAGAGAGACAATGTGGAGAAAAGTTAAAATTAATTAAAATATCTGAGCATAGTTTATGTACTTAACTAAATAACAACTATTGATTGCAGCTTAGGTAAGATAAGTCTCTCAGATTTAATTTGCACATTTCCCCAAACTTTTTCCTGGAGTCAGAATTCCCCAAATTTAGTTAACTTCAACATGGGAACTCTATATGCTCTGTTAAATGTACATCCTGCATCTAGAACTGTACCAGAATATTAAAGGACCTTAATCTAATAACTTTAAACAAATGAATTGAATAAATTAACTTTGAATATGACTTTTTCCCCTGGCTTAAAGATTCCCAAAAGCTAGTTTTTTAGATTTCTCCTTTCCATTATCACCTGGAAGTCTCACTTTTCCTCTTTAACTCCAGATGATAGTAATAGGTCTTTGTCAACTCCCTGAAAGGCCAGAGTAAAAATGACCTTTTAGCATCACTTCCAATTCTCTGTCAAGACTAAAATCAAAAAGAGTCTGTCAAACCTGTCACTTGTCATTTTTCTAACTACATGGCCTCAATCAGGAAAATATTATTATTTTGGCGATAATATTATTGTGGTCATAATATTGTCACTGTCTCAAGCAAACCAAATGTTTAAAGCACATGTGAGGGCAGCCCTGGTGGCCCAGCGGTTTAGCGCCGCCTTCAGCCTGGGGCATGATCCTAGAGACCTGGGATCGAGTCCCACGTCAGGCTCCTTGCATGGAGCCTGCTTCTCCCTCTGCCTGTGTCTCTGCCTCTATCTCTCTTTCTGTGTCTGTCACTAGTAAATACATTTTAATTTTTTTTTTAAATTAAAAAAAATAAAACACATGTGAATAGAGAGAACAAAACAGTTGTACATTTAATGATTTTCTTTTAGTACGACAGCATTTAATGATCAATGTATACTAATTATAAGAAGGAGAATGGATCATGTAATGTGCCAGGTATGGTGTGCAGGTGATAGAGATGTTGCTGAAATAAGGAATTCAGGTAGGATCAAGTAATTTGTCCAGAGTCTCATGACCATTATACAGCCGATCCAAAATTCTCTTTCCATAACAACTCACTCTTTCTGTGTTTTAAAAATGGATTAACAAATAGTAAAGGGGGAAAAAACATCTAATTAATAAAAGCATGAAGCGCTCAGACTGAAGGACTCGTCTTGTTCTGATTTCCAAAGTGCTAGTAGCAACAACTCAAATCTATACCATGCTTATCTTTACTTGCAATTTAAATCAGGGCGACACAGTCTTCGGCCGGACCCCCTCTCTTGACCGGAGTAAACATCCCCAAGAAATCTAGTCTCTTAACTACCCCAGCTACCAAGTAATATTGTCTCTAAAGCAAACTTGAGATGTTTTAAGTAGCAAAGCACTGAAAGATACTGGAAGTGTTATAAGAAAGTATTGCTCTTTCAGACTTCCAGTTCAATTTGCTTGTTTAGAGAGGTTTGGATGTGACTTATAGAGAAGGTTAAAGACCTTGCCTGGTGGGTGTTCAATAAATGTTAATTGAACTGAATTGAATTGAGACCCAAGTTCAAATCCAATTTAATGCCAAAATAGTGAAAGTTTGGTCAGATCACAAAGTCACAACTGATGGGATTGCCTGGGACAGGTATTACAGCATTTGTGGTGGGAAGAAAGGAGAGGAGACTGGCAGGACACCTCGATTACGTTTTGAGTTCTGAAAGAGTGCTATTTACAGCCAAGATGTGTCATGACACCTTGCTAGCTTTTACAGATACTAAAACATTTTGCTATTTCTTGAAATTGTCATGATGTGAAAAATCCTTGTCTTTTCTTTTCCTACACCCCCAAAGACATCCCCCCACCCTTCCACTCTGAGATGGGAGTCCTCATAAAAATACAGCAGGTGCAGAGCTATATCTCAGAGAGAAATAAAGTGATAACTACCCAACCAGCTCCCAATAAGGTAGATCTTTTGAAATCATATCCCAAAGTGGTAAAGAAGGGAATGATGAGATTACTTGGTAGAAAAGAGTGGAGCCAGCTGTCTTAGCCCATTCAGGCTTCTATAACAAAATACCATAGTCCAGGTCACTTATGAACAACAGAAATTTATTATTATTTATTAAGAAGGGCACTTGTGATGAGCACTAGGTAACGTATGGAACTGTTGAATCATTATATTGTACACCTGAAGCTAATATAACATTATATGTTAACTAACTGGAATTAAAATAAAAACTTAAAAAGCCAACAAAACAAAACAAGCATTTATTTCTCCCAGTTGTAGAGGCTGGGAAATCTAAGGTTAAGGTTCTGGCACATTTAGTGTCTGATGAGGATTCATTCCGTACATGGCTGACTGTCTTTACCACAACCTCACATGGCAGAGGGGCAGGGGAATTCTGTTAGGACCTTTTATAAGGGTATTAATCATATTAACCACAGATTGATGGCCTAATCACCTCCCAAAGATCCAAACCCCAAATACCATCAACTTTGAGGGGCTAGGATTTTTAACATATGAATTGGGTTGGGAGGGTTATACAAACATTCCAACCATAGCATAACCTATGCCTAATGGACTTCCATTCTGCTGGGACCAGCATCATGTGAAGTACAGCTCACACTCTCAGTAGGTCTGTCTGCCTCCCTGAGGACCATGAAAGCAAGACTGCGGTTTGCTGTAGTGTGCAATTCTTCCCACTTGACTTTCTCAAGAGGCTCTTTATCCCACATCACTTTCTCAGAAAGCAGAAAAGTCACATCTCTCGGCCTCTCATGTCTCCAGTTCATTCACCATCTTGGAGTCAAGAATTCCATCTGAAACTGAGCATGGCACAGAATCACCAGCATTGAATGAGCTTTACTTCCTTCCTCTGTTTCCTTCCTCCTTCTCTCCTCTCCTTTCTCATTTCCCAAACAGGATGCAGCCAAAGAGACTGTTAAGTGTCTGGCACAATGAGTGCCCTAGCACAGGATTTCTTTTTCATTAAACCAAAAGAAAACTTGTGTCTAGGAGTACAATATGATCACACAAAAAACTGTGCTTCCATATTTTATTTATCAAATTAACCTTTCCTTTTATGTTCTTTTTCAAGATTATATTTAACATTCCAGAAGCTATCATCCTCTTTCTTTATTCCTCATTGGTGGATTTTGTGTATTTGATCTCATTCGTGTCTTGCCTTTTTTCTAAATAAAATAATTCTGTGCTCACTTCCTGAAACGTTTTTCTTACAGCTTGACCAATTTTCTAATTCTACTCATCATATGTATGCAGTATTTTCAAAACCCTCCCAAAAATGTAGCTCAAGTAAAGAAAGGCATACATAAAACATTTTCTAGTTGGAATCTGTCTAAGAGATCATCAAGCCTGGAATCTTTATTTTTAGAAAATGGTATGGAGGCCTAGACAAGCCAATTAATTTGTCTCAGGCTGCAGAGCCGGTCAGTGACACACTCAGGACCATTACAAACACAAGTCCTCTACATATGGAAGCAGAGCCAGATAGAAGTAATCTGTGCAGAAAAGAAAATACATTGTCTGACTTAATGTGAAAACACATACTTTATCTGCTTAAACCATTAGTTCATCAAGTATTGCTATCTTACATAATTACATAATCCAATTTCTCAGGGTCCAGATGTTCAAATAAAATATGGTATACTTGTATTTTATGTAGAACTTTTATTCAATTCAATAATGCTTTTAAAATACAGTACAGGGATGCCTGGGTGGCTCAGTGGTTGAGCGTCTGCCTTCGGCTCAGGGAATGATCCCGAGGTCCTGGGATTGAGTCCTGCATCAGGCTCCTCCGCAGGGAACCTGCTTCTCCCTCTGCCTGTGTCTCTGCCTCTGTGTGTGTGTGTGTGTGTGTGTGTGTGTGTGTGTCTCGAATAAATAACTAAAATCTTAAAAAAAATACACAGTATAGACTATACACTTAAGGAAACCATTTGAGGGAACTATTTTAGGGTAAATAAATTTAAGCTCTTGAGTTCAAAGGCCATATCTAAAAGATATTCATAGAATTATGTTTTCCATTGTAAAATATTCCCTAGTTTCTCAAGCCACTGCTCTTTCTACTTTCCTTTCAGTGCCAACAAGCCAACAATGTGGGAAAATACATTAAGATTATTGCGTCTTCTACCTTGGCATATATTATTCTACTTGCTGACTTCTGTCCTAAACACTCTACTGTTTTCTCCCCAGAAAGTTAACAAGACCAAATGGCACATCGTCATTTATAGTACTGCAGCTTTTGACACCGTTGACTCTCCTCTCCATGTCCCCTAACACTTTACTAAAGTTCTGCTCTTTCGATGGCTGCTCATCTCCTTGTCACCTGAATATAGAAATACTCCTCATTTTTCTGCCACTGGTATTCTCTCTGTATACACACTTTCAGGGCTCCTCTTCTGCCTACATAGACCAGAGCTTAAAAACAGGCTGTAATGAACTCCCAGCCTGAATTCCCATGCCTGATGATCATTTTATTTGGATGTCTTAGATACTTCGATTTCAACATGGCCAATAGATCTTTTTAGCAACAACTAATTTCTCTTAATGTTAGTAATTCTTTCCTTATTTATCTAGCGCTATCTTTTTCTTTCTCTTTTGTTCTCTAAATTTAGTCATTCACAAAGCCTGTAACATTTTCCAGCCCATCCCATCCCATCCTTTTCATTAGCACTTATGTGAGCAAGAAATAAAGAGTTCCAACAGATATTTTCCACCTGAAGTGTCTCCTACTCCAAACCATTCAAAATTACCATTGTAGAGTCATATTCTCTAATGCTCTGCTGCTCTGCTGCTATCACTGCACTGTGAACACCCTTCAGTGGTTTCCCATTGCTATCCTAGTAGAGTCCAGACTCAGTTTGGCATGCATGACCATGACCGAGGCTGCCCATACCCATGCAGATTAGGAACACTACCTTTTGTGAGTTCTGTGCTCCAGCCCTTCTTGACTACTAGCTATCAATGTATTCACTCCAATTACCTCTCCCCCACCCCTTATTTTCTCTTTCTTCCCCTGAATCATTATCAGTTGAAAGAATGTTCACAGACTAGTTCTGTTCCCCCTCCTTCCTCTAACAGCATCTAACATGTCACTTCCTATCTCTATCACATGCCGGCTATTCAACATGGAGAGTTATTTGTGCTAGTGCTTTATGTCTCCATTTGAATTGGATTGTATCTCTTCAATTTAGTATGCATTGCTTGGCCATTACTGTCTTATTTATATAGTGACTTGCACAAGATCAGCAATCAGAAGACATTTTTAACTGGATTAATATTTCCCTGGTAAATGGAGTCATGAGAGAGATAGGATTTTTTTTTAATGATTACCATGTTAGAAAAGAATAAAAATGGATACAATAGCGTACCCAGAGATGATCTCTAGAACCATTCCATGTGTTGTAATTTTTCCTCCAAATTGACCACTGTATGACTTTTCTAACGTATAAGTTGCACTGTATATACAAAACAAAATTTGGGTAATCATTTTTTGAGCTTTAGCTTTAGCAGTGAACTATCTCCCCTCTGTCTATTATTGACTATTCAGCAATTCTGGAATCTACCCTGCTATCTTATTGCACATCTGCGCTTTTGTGCACATTTTCCCCACTACTTAGGGAGACCTGAACCTGCCTTATCCCCGCAAAATATACATATATATTTTTTTCATATATATATAAATATATATAATAAATAATTTTAAATATATACATATATATTTAAGTATCTATTTAGGCCTACCTAAAATTACAATTTCTCTCTAAAATGTTTCCCGGTCAATTAGAATTACATAGAAGTTGAGAGTTTGGTAACTGGTCAGAAGGCCCAGGCCCAAATTTTGTTTCTTTTATTTCCTCAGTGATTTAAGATAAAACGAAGTTTCATTATATAGGATATGGGAATAATCATAATATCTCCCTCACCAGTTGCTGTCACATTTTAAATAAACAATGGCTATATTATTATCACCTTACTCTAACCTTAATGTTACCAATGCATTTCCTTTGTATCCTTGTCGCAGCACAACAATTCTCACAGTCTCCCTTACATTGTCTTTCTATAGTTTAAGTTCATGTCTTTTTTATCTTTGTATCCCGTACGTTGCCCAGTTTGGTGCTATGTATGTATTAGTGGCTTAGGGCTTGAACTCATAAATTTTGGAGACAGATAAAACTAGGTTAAAACCTCCACTCTACTACTTACTAGCACTCTCTTTTGGGGCAAGTTACTCAATATTTCTGAGCCTCAGTTTTTCCTTTAATAAACTTGGAGTGATAGCAGTTTCTACCTCGTGGAATTATTACTAAATAAGGTAATAATGACTGATACAATAATTTGTGTATGATAAGCTCCATGCTCAGAAGAATAGCTATATGGTAGATATTTCACAAATCTTTCTTGAAATCAGTGCAGATATTTTCATGGGAGATCTTTTCCGCAATTTTAAAGGTAGGTCATGACAAGGAGAAAGGAGAGACATGGTGTGGGGAGGGTGCTCTCAACAGGACCCTCTCTGGTCCAAGAGCTCATTTGTACCTACAGTCTGACCCTATGCCTCAGAGCATAAGATTCACTTTGATCCAAGCCCCTGACACTTGATTTCATTCTTCTCTTTGTGAAACAATCTCATTAGAGAAATCGTGCTGCTGAGAAAGCAGGTCACTCAGCTGGGGGCAGGCAAAGAAAGTTTGCTCGGCTTAGTCATGACCTCCATGAAAAGTGAAGTGTTAGTGAGGAGCCCTGGGATTTGCAGTGTGCCATGGCCAAGGTTTTCACCAGAGGCCACTGGGAGTTTGGGCGGAAGGAAAAGTAATGAAGGGGTTGACTGAACTGCTGCTGTGTGTGTTAGCATCAGTTCTCCCCTCCTGGCTAGTAATGAGCTCTTTCCCCATCTGGTGGGAAATCCCGGGTGGAAGGAGGAAGCAGGGTGCTGCCAAGGGTGATATTGGCAGTGATATATTTAGAATAAACACCCAACTGGGTTGCTTATCATCTGTAGTCAACATTGACCTTATCATATTTTTTTGTAAGAACAGAAATGTTTATTAAAGAACCTAGGGCTAGCTTCAGCTTAAGACTCTTTCTTTTTAACTAATGTATATGAATTTGTATCTTGTTATCCTTATAAAACATAATAGCAAATAGTAATAATAAAATACAACAACAAAATACGCCATTGAGAGTTTTAAGCTCACATCTTCATCTCATGTATCGGACATGGAGGACCAGATGACCTCCTCAAAACAAGCCTGGAAAAGCCTCTATGGCATCAGGGTGTTTAGAGACAGAAACTTCCAAAGACAGATATCACTGTTAATCTCCTCTCATCTTCCAAAGTGGAAAAAGCAAAGGTTAGCACCTAAGCTGCCAATGAAATACTTTGCTACACTTTAAAGCCCTGCAAACCAAAAAAGTCACAGAAGTTCATTGGATAATGGACTGCTCATTGACACAGAGTTAAAAAGTAAAGATAAAAAATTCAATCCCGTTCAGTTGGTTTTCTTCTTCCATACTTCATTCCTTTTACTCACTATAAACTGGGTTTCCCAAGTGGATCTCCCTCGGGATGTACTGACCAGGAGACGGTCCTACCCTAAGAAAACTCTACTTTTCACTGGTAGCAAATTAGCCACTTAAAAACCATATTGTTGGGATCCCTGGGTGGCGCAGCGGTTTGGCGCTTGTCTTTGGCCCAGGGCGCGATCCTGGAAACCTGGGATCGAATCCCACATCGGGCTCCCGGTGCATGGAGCCTGCTTCTCCCTCTGCCTGTGTCTCTGCCTCTCTCTCTCTCTCTCTGTGACTATCATAATTAAATAAAAATTAAAAACAAAAATTTTCAAAAAAAAAAAAAAAAACCATATTGTTACCCTTGAATCTCTCAGTATCCCTCCTAGAGGAGGTGCTCGAATAATAAATGTGAAAACAAAACTCCCAACACTGCCAGACCCATAAGAGGTGCTAATTCTTTTCGTTTAGCTGTAGTACAACAGGGTACAAAGGCTGCATTCTGATTCCCAAAAAATAAATGTTACTTTAACTGAATGAGGCCTCTTCTAAGTAAACATGCATCAGACCCAACTGTAAAAAAAATGAACAGTGCTGGTGTTGGAGTCCTACTCCAAGCCACTGATTATATAATTCACTACCTAACTGACCCTTTTCTCTGTTCTGAATTCTGTAACCCTAAGTCCCAAAACTTCACAAGACCTATTTTACATGTCACTCAAAAAAGGATCCAGTAAACTTATAGCTCTGGTGTATAAACATTCACATGTGTACCTATTATGTGTGAAGCACTATTTCTTTCAAGAAAGCTGGTGTTTTTAAGATGACCACTACAATAAAATATACTTAATCACTAAAGACTGAAACCAAGGATGTAATTTCAAGAATCTAGAGGACGCAGGAGTGGGAGGGAACCATTCAGCCCTTTCAAGTTATCTTGAGGCTTGTTACTTTTACTACCAAGTCATAGACACAACCCTGTATATTCTTTAGGAGGGACTCTGCTTTCATAATATTGTTTTTCTTTATACAACAAATTCTGAATTACATAGCATTTTTGAATAGGAAAGGAATTTATAACCCACCTATTAGGTGATATTTTACTATCAAGTAAAATTTACTAATTTATGATTATACAACAGGTTAAGGGTTGAGTTTCTGCAGAACACCAAATTCTTGACTCCCTACCAAGATATGTTATAAACTCCACCATGCTTGCAGTTTGTGCATTTTCACCTACCTGCTTAGTAGGAATATTTTCTCTCCAGATCTACTACCAGGAAACTAAAAGAGAGGATATCTTCATGTTCTCACCCACTCCACTACTAAATAGAATATATAATTTTTGAAATACCACCAATGTGATGCCTGAGGGTTGAGGTTTGAGATAATGTCACAAGTAGAGTCCCACATGACCTCTTTAGCTTTGCCCAGGTTTATAGCTCTCACCAAATCTTATAGACCCTTCTGCCTCTCAAAAGGTCTATGCCCTCTCTTCCTGACTCTTCAGGTTAAAGTGTTTGTTTTTGTTTTATTACTCTGCCATACATCCTACTCTTTATTCCTGAGTTAGTCAGTCACCTTTATTTCTCCCTTTAAGGTATTGCTTTCCACGTAGGGGCTTGGATAACCTTTATCTAGTTACATTCATGGTCTACAACAATCAGCTAAGAATCCCATGAATGTTATTGTAGCTAAGGGGTACATAATAGCCATGTTCAACTTCTTATAGGGTACACCCGATAAATCATAAGTCAAATAGGAGACAGAAGGCATATTGATATGCCAGTATTTGTGATACTAGCCTTATTCCATGTAAATCTTTGCCTCTGTATTTCTCTTTCTGCCCTTAATATCTCAAATGAAAAAAACTTATCATTCTCCCAGGATTATCATTTTCTTGCCATTTCTTTTTATTGGGCTGTGACCCGAGATGCATGATTACAGAGAGTAATTTCCACGTTGGGATCAAGTATCCTGAATATTCTGGACTCATGATCTTCTTTCTGTCATTCTTCTCCTGTGTGCCTCCTCCTCACCAATACCTCCTCTAAATTCTTCCTGCCCCCAGCAATCACTCTGTTACACTCTGCCTTTCCTGCCAAGGGTCATCTCACTTGGATAAATTCAACAAAGCTCATAAAACAAATCCAATAATTCACAATAAACACTTAATATTTTATTTATTTTATTCATATTCTTTTTTCTTAAGATTTTTATTTATTTGACAGAGGGAGAAAGAATGAACATGAGAAGGGAGAGGAGCAGAGGAAGAATCAGACTCCCCGCTGAGCCGGGAGCCCTACAAGGGGCTTGATCCCAGGACTCCAGGATCATGACCTGAGCTGAAGGCAGATGCTTAACCTGCTGAGCCACCCAGGTGCCCAGCACTTAGTATTTTAAAGTCAGCTCCCTATCTTCCCCACAAATCCCTGATTTCTATTAAATAATTAAAGCAATTACATTTTTTACATTTACATACTAGCAAAGGAAATGTGGTCTAGACATTTTTTATAATTCATAATCTTTGGGCAGAGGACATTTTTATCGATGTGTTCTGTTCATATCCACATTGTGAGCTACTTAGGACTGTCTTCTCTTGCTTTTGCCTCCTTCAAGAGCCTGGTGAGGTATTCTATACACAGTGATGTTAAATAAATGCTTTTTGAATAAAGTAAGCATCAAAGAAGAGAAACACATGTGAATGCAAGGTGGAATCTGAAGTCAGAAGACAGGAGTTCCCAAGTTCTTTCATTTGGAATGAGAATTGTTTAGTGAACTATTTCCTGGGTTTTAAAAAATTTTAATATATCATTCATTTATTTTGTCATTTTCTAAATATTTACTGAACAGATACTGTATGCAAAGTATTTTTCAGCTCACGGGGAATACAATTTTAAACAAAACAAATGTTCTTCACTGCCTTCACGAACACTCTGACATGAGGATATGTCATAGGAAGACAGATACTACTTAAAAATGTAATAGATAAAGTTTAAAAGTACATTATCATGTAAGAGATACACGGAACAGTGGAAATCATGGAGCAAGATATTGATTTCAGGAGTATATGGAGAGGACAAGGTTCCTGTTTTAAATAGTGTTGTCAAAATGAGACTCACTAAATGGGTGACATTTGAGCAAAGACTTGAAGCAAGGGATGGAAGGAATCAAGTGGCCTTCTGGAGGAAGACCTTTCCAGGCAGAGTATGTGTTTAAAGAAGAGCAGGAAGGTCAGCAAGACTTAAGTAGAGTGAGTAAGGGCAGATTAACAGGGGAAAGAGGGGAGGACAGAGAGTTAAGGGAAGGAAGTATGCAGATCCTTTTCTTCAGGAATGAAGTAAATGACCGTGATTAGATGGGGTGGACTTTCTGGGAGTGGATGGCCAAGCAGCAAGCTGCTGTGTGGGGGCGGCAGGTAGGAGGAGAAAGACTTAGAAAGCAGCAGATCACAAATGCTCACACAGATCCCTCAATGCACATCTGTTATTTCAGAATGTGGCAAATATTTCAACAAGTCAGCTACCATCGCCAACTTCTCAGCAAGCTGTTTCGCTCCAGTGCTCTCTAGTTCCTTCTTAATTCTGCTGTCTTTTATGCCACCTCTCCCCTCGTCTTCTTCCCCATCACCTATGTATTCTCTGTAGCTGGGAAGAAACTTTTGAGATCAATCTTCCATACAATGCATGATTTCCCCTAAGGCATCCTCATATGTGGTCAGCTGGCCTCTGCTTGAACACCTTCCCTATATGGGGCTGAGGGCACTCAATCTGCCAATTAAACCATCAATAAATCAATAAGCACTCACTCATATATTTATCTACACATTATTTAACAAATATTTGTTGAGAATTTATGATTTCCCAGGCTTTATTTTAAGCAATGGATGTGCTGCACAGGATAAGACAAAGTCACTGTCCTTATGGAACCTATATTTTAGTAGCAAAGATATCAATAAACATATAAAGAGGATTTCAGATACGTGGTAAGTACAAAGAAAAGGAAGAAGGCAAAGCAAAAAGAAGTGATGTGAGATGGACCTAATTTAAATCAGAGTGAAGCGAGTGAACAAAACTTTCAGAAGCCTGGAGAATAATGGTCTAGGCAGAGGACAGTAAACATGAAGTCCAGAGTCAAGAAATTAATAAGCTTTCAGCATATGTGAGGCCTTGAATTTCACAGTAGGGCAATGGTACTCGAGTCCTGATGCACATCAGCATCCCTATAAAATAGTTCAGGACTCCAGAAGAGTACACCCCTCCCTGTAAAACTCCCTAAAGTCAAATCTCTAATGATGGTAGCTAAGTTTGCCTATTTTTTTCTCAAAAGGCTCCACCAGATGCTCAGCCAAGTTTGAGAACCACTACACTAGTGAGACAGCCATGAACACAGCAAATATTTTCTCTGTCCTCATGGAACTGTGTAGGTGAGCTCACAATACTAGAAGCTTGTTTATGGATATGTTGGTTCAAAACCCATTTCCCTGTGACTTCCTCTTCTTTGCTCTACGTCCTCTGGGACTATAAAGAATTTCAGTTGAACTTGCATGTAGGAGTCTTTCAGATATTTGAAGACAGCACTTTTTCTAATGATGTTCCCTTGATCCCTCTGTATGAGTGATGTCAGACCCTTTACCATCCCAATCACTCTCATATCAACGGGCTCCAAGTGCCCACATTTCTTTTTTAGTGCAATGCCCAGAATTAACACAGAATTGTCCATGATCATGGAGGCAGCATCAGCTCATCTCCAGGCACCTGTTTTCCACATTTCCTCATACATCTCACATAATAGTTCAACACACTCTCTTAAATGTACTATGATGCTTCTCTGTTATTTTCTTTTGTATCTTATGTCTTTAATATTTATGTTGTTCTTTTCTCTTTCACAATTAGCTCTGTGGACCCAAAGTTTTCCTCAAATAACATAGCTAAATGCATCTCATTTCCTTTATAAAATCCCTTCCTTAAAAAAAAAGGAAGAGAAACCTCTCTTTGATTAAACCTCTTTTCTCTGTTTTCCTGCACTATGCAAAGCAACATCTTCTATCCATTCATAAATAATATTATTCAGAAAATGTTGATTGATTCAATTAACTAGAATACTCAATCAGTGACATTCCATTTTTAGAAGAAAAAGAGAAATTTTAAATAAATGAGCCAATGACTGAGACTTTAATTAAGAAGAAATTTCAAGTATGTTTTAGGGTCAGTTCATATTAGCTGCATTCCAAAACTGTTTGTAATGTCTCTGATCCAAATTGTTGTACAGGTTACAATAATCAAAAACAAATCTAGGTTTCTTCATAATATGTAGTATTTACTAAGTAATCAGGCCTTCCCCTAATGTATGTGGGTCCTAGAACAAAAGTGCAAGTGGAAGCCCATAACCTAATAGATATATATTTTAAAGCTATAAATCAAGATTTTAAAAATTATATCCTATAATTTACTAAATTATTTTTAAAATGCTGTAGAAGCCAAATTTGAATGAAAATCCTTGAGTACCTCAGAGTTCTGTGCCAGAATGCACTGGTGTTAAGAGCTAAATCCTGGATCCTGGCTTGTAGCCCATCCTTCTCCTCTTTCCACACTTGTTTTTTTTCTCATAGCACAAGCAACTTTATGAAAATGTGTGTGGCACTCTGGCCCATGTATTTAAGATCCATCCACACTCTGTAAACAATTGTCCCTTGTCTATTCCCTGGGCCTAGGAATTCACACACATGGGATATGGCTTGCCCTTCAAAGAATGGACTGGGAAGGAATCCCAGGCAGAGCCTCAGAGCAGACCAATTGTCATTTAGGCAAGGGATTTTGGGGGTTCTGTGTACCTGGAGCATGATCTAAAAGGTCATAGAGTAGATGCTGGCCATAGGAGGGCATGACCCGTAGATTCCAGGTCTCATGAAAAGGATAATGACAGGAGAAAGGGAACAATAAGACCTACTATGTAGCACCCATATCAGAGGATCCTTAGCTTGAGTCTAAACACAGTACAGTACTAACAAAAGAAGTAAGCTTCATGTTTTAGCAGGATTGTAGTTGCAAATGCTAAAATAAAATGAGTTTCTAATTAACATCAATTTCACCCAAGACCTATTTATGCATAATTTCTAATGTGTTTTTTTAAGAAGTATTATAAAAAAGAATTTTAAAAAATAAAAGAAGTATTATATACCCTATAGTACCTTCCTAAGACACTCAATAAAAAATTCTGCAGGACAGCAACAACAACAAAAATGTATTCTTTTTAATCAGCCTAGATAATGTTCAATGAACAATATATTCAATAAAATCATCATTCACAGCCATGGTTTAAATTTGCCTTTTATGCAAACCCATGTTGGGGCAATGTCTTCACTGTTTCTAAGAGGCTAAGTGGCTTTAGATAAGCTGTCTTACCACTCTAGGAAGTGAGAGGGCAATGTTTGGGCAATCTGTAAGGTTCCTTTCAATTTCAACATCGTCTCTGCTGCGCTTATGCATTCACTGTCCCAGAGCCAAACAGAGCAAACCGATTGACATTTCATTTTTCTCTGAGAATTTTAGTCAAGGCCAAAAATATTATCTTATGCTAATTTAAAACTGAATTAGGTTCTTTGGGATTCAGAGAGGGCAACATGGTTACCCTATGCAATTTAGTTGGTAAGCTTTTAATCGCCACCTCATTCAAGTCACCTTGTTTAGATACTAGACAGAAAACAGAAGACAGGTTTTGAAAATAGAAACACAGGTCAATTTAAGTAGTACCCCTCACCAGAAGAAGTTTAGAGACAGATAATGCTGAAACCTAGTATAATACAATATGATATGGGTTCTAATGGAAACATGAAAAAAATGCTATAAGCATTGTAGAAGGGGAAATTTTTCTGTGATTCATAATGAACATAACACTCAGGCTTTTTCTAGAAATCTAAATAGGAGTTCACTGAGTAGAAAAAGAAGGAAAGGCCATTCTAGACAGAAGAGACAATATAAGACATGGAAGCAGGCTATTTTGGGGAAATTATAATATAAATATAAATATAATATAATATAAATTTCCAGTAAAGGAGAAGATTCTTGATAATAGCAATAGCTAATGGGATATATTGAGCATATGCTATATACTAGGAAATGTGCCCAGCACTTTACACAAATTACCTCAGTTAAGACTTCCAGAGTTCCAGAGGAATAATATCAGCAAGATGGTGGAATAAGTTCCAGACCTTGTTGCCCCATAGAAGCACCCAATTTAACAATGATCTGTGGACCAAAATACTGAGAATTCCAGAATCCAGTTAAGAAATTTCAGTGACTGAGGTGAGCATAAAACCAAGAACAATTGTGTTGAAACAGAAACAGGTAGAAGAACAATTTCACATTTTCTGCATCAGCTCTTTTCCCAAGCTGACATAGTTCAAAACTGGGAGAAATTTACCACCTCACAACTTCTCCATCAGGGAAATAAGAAGAATGGAGTGTGGGGCCATTGTTCCAGCTTTTTGGAGGGCTACCTAAGGGACTGGTTTTTGTCTTACTTCACCTGGAGTGCTGATGGAACAGACATAGTTTGGATGCCCGCAGGCAGGCTGCTAAGAACAAAGAATATTCAGGTGGATAGTTTGCTGGGGCTGGCACAATACATCATTATGAGGAGAAAGCACACAACTTGAGGCTTCTCCTACTGAAGAGGAGAGGAGTAGGTGTGGGTGTCCTGCATTTTAGCTTTTAGCTTTCAGAGGGCTCCTCATAGAACTGATGTCTATCTTTCCTGACTCTGGGTGCTAATGGAGAACCAATTGACTTTGGCCACTAAAAACAAGGAAGAACAGGACAACTTGCTGCTGTACAACCAGAGAATTTACAGTGCCACAGGGAGACACTAGAGGGAGCAAGAGATTAAGAGGTCCTGAAAAAGAAACTAGAATGCCTTCCTAATTGAGAAATTGAAGCCACAAACTCAGAAAAATATCATCATCCAAAAAAAACTTTTCAGAAGCCTAAGAATCTCCAGCAAGGCTGATTAGTGAGGGCCTTCCCTTATAAGAAGCCAGTTCATAAAGACTGGGAGAGGTGTTTTTGTTTTTGTTTTTGTTTTCATATATGCAGCCCCCAACAGAAAGTTATGAGACCCACAAAGAAGCAGGAATACATGCCCCAAAGAAATTAACAAAATAAATATTTAGAAAATGGTCCTAAAGAAATGGGATATATTAATTATGTTGTAAAGAATTCAAAATAACTATCAGAGAGATGGCCTATAGCCTCAAGAAAATAATGCATGAGCAATATGAGAATATCATTGAAGAGATAGAAATGTAAAAAAGAAACAAACATAAATGTCAGAGCTGAAGAATGATTGAAGAGAATGATTCAGTAGAGGAGTTCAATAACAAATTTGATCAAGCAGAAGAAAGAATCAGTGAACTCATAGATCATTTGAAATTATCCAGTTTGGGGAGTGGTAATGAAAGAAAAAGAATGAAGAAAGCCTAAAGGACTTACAGCACACTTACAGGACACTATCAAGCAGACCAATATATGCATTAGGAGAATCCCAGAAGGAGAGGAGAAAAAGGATTAGAAAGCTTATTAAAGAAATACTGGCTAAAAACTTCCCAAATCCAAGGAAGAAAATGGACATTCAGATTTTTTTTAATGTTTTTTTTTAATTAACTTTTATTGGTGTTCAATTTACCAACATACAGAAAAACACCCAGTGCTCATCCCGTCAAGTGTCCACCTCAGTGCCCGTCACCCATTCCCCTCCAACACCCGCCCTCCTCCCCTTCCACCACCCCTAGTTCGTTTCCCCGAGTTAGGAGTCTTTAAGATATCTAATAGACCCTACCTAGGAGGACTCAAAAATTCTATACTAAGACACATTATAATCAAATCATCAAAAGTCAGAAACAAAATTTTGAAAGCAGCAATACAAAAGCAATTGATCATGTACAAGGGCATCCCCTCTCCCCCATAAGAATATAAGTAGATTTCTTAATATAAAATTTGCACAGCAGAAGCAAATAGGATAATATATTAAAAGTACTGAAAGCAGAAAACTGCCAACCAAGAATACTATGTCTGACAAACTAGCCATTAAAGATGAAGGAGAAATAAAGACTTTCCTAGAAAAACAAAACTGAAGGTGTTCATCACCACTAAACTTTTAAGAAATGCTAAAGGGGGGGTCATTCCAGTTGAAATGAAAGGACACCGAAAAGCAACACAAATGCATATGCAAGTACCATGTTTGCTGGTAAAGGTAAATATATACATATATAGAGAATATTATAATACTGCAACAGTAGTGCTAAATCACTTCTACTTCTAGTATAGAAGTTAAAAGGCAAATGTATAAAAATAACTATAACTATAAAAAAGTAATGGATATACAATATTAAAAGATGCTGTTTGTGACATCAGTTACATAACACGTATATGGAGGAGGAGAAGCAAAAGGGACTTATGTGCAATTGAAGTTAAATTGTTATCAATTAAAATGTATTGTTATAGGGCAGCCCGGGTGGCTCAGTGGTTTAGCACTGCCTTCAGCCCAGGGTGTGATCCTGGAGACCTGGGATCAAGTCCCACGTTGGGCTCCCCGCATGGAGCCTGCTTCTGCCCCTGCCTGTGTCTCTGCCTCTCTCTCTGTGTGTCTCTCATGAATAAATAAATTAAAAATCTTAAAAAAAAAAAGTTTAAATCTTTAAAAAAATAAAATGTATTGTTATATTTTATGTAAATTTCATGGTAACCACAAAGAAAATACCCATGGAAGATGCACAAAAGAAAGTGAGATAGTAATCAAAATATACTGCTATGAAAACAAATAATAAATGAAACCCAAAGGTAGACAACAAGAGAGTAACAGAGGGACAAAAAAGCTACAAGTCAGAAAACAACAAAATAGCAATCATAAGTTCTCCCCTATCAATAATTACTTTAAAAATACAAATAAATTAAGTTCTACAATGAAAAGATGTAGAGTAGCTCAATGAATAAAAAAGCAAGATTAAACTATATGCTTTCTACAGGAGACTCACTTTAAATACAAGCACACACATAGGCTGAAAGTGAAAGTATGGGGAAGATATTTCATGCAAATGGTAACCAGAGAGCAAAAGTAGCCATATGTACATCAGAAAAAAATAGACTTTAAGTAAAAAAAACTAACAAAGAAGAACATTCATAATGATCAAAGGTTCAGTTCTCCAGGAAGAATAATTATTGTAAGTACATAAGTATCCAATATCAGAATACCCAACCATATGAAGCAAACATTGACAGAACTGAACAGAGAGATAGACATAGACAGCAACACAATAATAGTAGAGAATTTCAATACCCTTTTTTCAATAATAGATAAAATACCCAGACAAAAGATCAGTAGGGAAATGGAAGAGTTGAACAATATTATAGACCAAGTGCTCTAGCAGACATACAGAAAGCATTTCACCTAACAGCAGGAGAGTATACATTCTTTTCATTTGTACAAAGAACATTTCTCTGGATAGTTTGTGTGTTAGAGAACAAAACAAGTCTTAACAATTTTAAGGAGACTGCACTAAATAGCAATCAGTCAATCAATTATATTAAATAAATAAATGACCCAATTAAAAATGGGCATATCTCCAAAGAAGACATACAAATGGCCTACAGGTATATGAAAAGATGTCCAACATCATTAATTATCAAGGAAATGCAAATCAAAACCACAATGAGGTTATCACTTCACATTCATTAGGATGGCTAGTAGGCAAAAAATAAAACAAAACAGAAAATAACAAGTATTAGGGTGTGGATAAATTGGAAGGTAACTTTTGTACACTATTGGTGCAAATGTAAAATGAGGTAGCCACTATGGAAAACAGTTTTGAAGTTCCTTTAAAAAGTAAAAATTGAACTGCCATTTGAACCAGTAACCCTACTTCTGGGTATTTAACCAAAAGAATTGAAATCAAGATCTCTAAGAGGTATTTGTACACCTATATTCATTGCAGCAATATCCATAATAGACAAGAGAAGGAAACAACCTAAATGCAATGGAATATTATTCAGCGATAATAAAAGGAGAAAATCTTGTCATAAGCTGCAGAATGATAGCACCTTGAGGACATTATATATACTAAGTGAAATAAGCCAGTCATAGAAGGACAAATACTGTATGAATCCACTTAAATGAGGTATCAAAATAGTCAAATGCAGAGAAATAGAAAGCAGAATGATAGTTGCCAGTGGCTAGGGAAAGGAAAAAATGAGGAGTTGCTATTCAGTGAACAGAGTTTCAGTCATGCAAACTGAAAATGTTCTAGAAATCTGCTGTACAATAGTGTACTTACCCTTAATACTTTACACTTAAAATTTTAAGAGGGTAGATTTTATGTATTTTTTTACCACAAAATTAAAAAACAACACTTACAATGATCCTACAAATAACTATTACTATTGAATTTTGCAGATGGGAATTCTGAGGCTTAGGCCAACTTTTTAAAAGATTTCATAGCTAGCAAATAATAAAGTTGAGATCTAAACCCAGTTAGTTTCCAGGATGCTCTAGACCACTATGCTATTTTCTTCTTTTTCCCTTAAGTGACTTTAAATAAGTATGCTATAAAGCATGTCATATTCCTTGCTAAGGGGTTTGCATTTATCAAGAATCATTCAGGTTTTAATCAAACTTAACCAAAACACATACTTTCTCCTCTCATATATATGTGTATGTGTGTATATATATATGCCGTACATTATGCATAATATATGTGAGAGATATTTTTCCTTTTCAGGGATATATGATTACAGTACATTCAGTTTTTAATCTCCAATTCGACCACTTCAGAGAATCCACCAAATTTAACGTATATCAGAGCCTATCTCTTGCAACCTGGGGTTTCTGTGGAAACTGAGCAATTAGGGAAAAAATAGCAAAACATGCTTTGTAGCATCTTCAGATGTGGGAAACAAAGAAGTAAACAATGGAGATGCTAACTATTCACATCTCAAAGAGCCCATTCACACTCATTCATGGATACACACACACACACACCTTTAAAATTCACATTCACATTCTCACACACACCTCACATCCAGACCCAACCTAAAATGGCCCTGTAGATTTGTAGTGGAAAACAAAGTATTGGCCAGCAGAACTCTGGCCTGTTTGAGGCAGTTATAGCCTATCTTAGCTGGTCTGGTGGAGCTACTTTTACTATATGTATTTTTAAGTCTAGGAAATGCAAGAAAGAAAGGTCACCTGCAACTTTTTCCCTCAGGGCTAAACAAACCTAGATGTGTAGAAGCAGGACTCTGAATGGATCATGTTGGCATTTAATTTCTAGATTCACAAAGCTAAATTTAGAATGTCCTATTGACAACCCAGCATCCAGCAGGACAGTCAGGGGGAGAAAAAGCAGAATTTTTCAAGCATTGTGTGGATTGTCCTACAGGAAGTAGATAGGCATCAATCCTCTAACAGCAGATAATGCATCTGTCTTCACCTATCCCCGATCATGTTCAGATTATGGATTGAATGAGATAGTGCATGTGAGGAATTTAGCACAATGGTTGACATATAGGAAACACTAGATAATTGGTAGGTATTACATAATCTGGTCAAGTTTAACTCGTTCCAGACCACTTTTAAGGCAGTTAAGAGTATCTCCTATCCTTTTGAGCTATATGCACCCTGTATGTAGAAACAAAATACTGTCTTTTTGGATCTTGTCCCTAATCTAAAAATAAAGCCATCTGGTGAGCAAAGAAGCCACTGAGAGCAGCAGTTCGTCATCACCAAGCCAAAGCCACAGTCAGGTTCAGAATACTTGAGCTGACTGTGGGCTATTCTTTACCTTTCATCACAGCTGTGCCAGTAGGACACTAACATAGGTATGAGTCTTAACCACAGACAAAATAAAAAGCCCTCCCCAGCCTCACCTCAAAACTTAGCAAGCTATCCTAAGAGGTTATCATAATCTCAGAAAATGTTGTTTGAATGAGCGGATCCAGATTTGTTTTACTGAACGAATACAGTGTCATGCCAAATAACATCATTCATTTCTCAGCTTTGGGAGAAATCATTGAGCATTTGATTTCACTTGGTAATTTTTACTATAGCCGGAAGAATAATCCTTAACATTTGTATTGCTTGGATTTATTTATGATCTTATCCTAGACTTATGCTAGTAATCTTCCCACATAAGGATCCACCAATAGACCTGGAGTCTTAATGGCACTCAGAGAATAAAACCACATTTTTTTTCCTTTGCTAAGAGTCAATAACCACTGACCTGGCCGATCAGAGAGCCAGAGAGATCAGTAGATAGAAATATACAGGTGAGCTAAGCAAAATAGGTCAATCAGAGAAAGACTATTATCATATGATTTCACTCATCTGTGGAATTTAAGAAAAAAAAGAGGATAATAGGAGAAGGGAGGGAAAAATCAGAGGAAGAAATCAGAAATCAGAGAGGGAGACAAACCATAAGAGACTGTTAATTATAGGAAACAAACTGAGGGTTGCTGGAGGGAAGGGGGGGGGGGATACGTTAACAGAGTGATGGGCATTAAGGAGGGCATGTGATGTAATGAGCACTGGGTATTATATGCAATTGATGAATCACTAAATTCTACCCCTGAAACCAATAATACAGTATATGTTAATTAATTGAATTTAAATAAAATAAAATTTAAGAAATACACAGTTGAACCTGACACTACGCATAGTCACAGCATTGGCCCTGAGTTCTATGTTGCTTCTCTTGAAGCTTTTACTGAAAACTGCTTGCATTTTGAAAATTGCATCAACTCAGAACAGGAGGTAAACGTAAGAAATAATAATACATAATTAAAATCTCTCTGACAAACAGAGATTATTTTTTATGTTCAGGGAAGTTGCTGAGGTAGATTTTTAGTCATTAGGGTATTTGCAAGGTTAATGTACTATACTTAATAAAGTAAATAATTTTATAACTATTTAGGCAAACAGTGTTCATTAACATAAGAGGGTATTTGATGGAGTGAGGAAGAATGGAATAAATGGATAAGAGAATACCAAAAATATACAGTGATGTTTAAGGATGGTACAAAACAGAGAAAGGGGTTATACAATTCTTAAGGAAGGGAAAACAATAAAAGGAAATGCTTTTTAGAAGTATCAGCGTAGAGGAGAGGGTGGTAATAACAATACTTGGAGAGCTACCTATGGAAAAGTGTTAAGAAGAAATCACCAAGAGACTAGTCCTGTTTCTATAGAGGTTCTATGATCCTTGGATTGGAACATTTTATTTCAGAAGGCAGCAACAATATATGAGCAAAGGCAAGTTATAAACAGTGAGTTAAAGTGGTGGGACCAAAGAGTTGGTTGCAAGCTAGAAGTATGGAAGCAAGTGTCCAGGGATTGCCCAAGGCTATTGAGCACTTTTTAATATCCTATTTCAACACTCACCTTAATATTTTATTTTCCCCTTAAGTTTCCCAACCTAGGAAATATCTGAAACCATCCACATAAGTTACTGTGTGCCTTGGGATGCAATCATTTTCTTCTTCCCAGCTGCAAGCCTGGGGCAAGTTTCAAGAAATCATTAGCAGAGGCCCTTGTTCCTCTACTCAGTATTTTGCAGAACCGTGGGTCTCTTACTTAGACTTTTTAATAATATACACATTGGGGAATCTCATTCATAGGAAAGTGTAGCTACCCTTTATAAGGAGAAAATTACTACTTCTTTTTTATCCCACTATTTTCCATCCTCCCCACATCTCCAGAAATATAAAGGCATTTATGTAATGTGTACAATGTTTTGATGACAGACAGACTTGGATATAATTTCTGACCTTGGGCAAATGACTTACAATCTCAGAGCTTTAATTTTCACATTTACAATATGAGAACAGTGTCTGTTTCATCAGATTGTCGTCATGAAAAATAAAATGAATCACATTTATCTGTTTCCTCATCCTAGAAATACTTTCAAGCTCCTTACTACCAACTGAAATGCCTGGAAAACTGGATTTTAAAGGAACGAATGAATGAGAGAAATTAGTGTAAGGGAGTGAAAGTTGCTAAGACACTAGATCTTAAATGTTCTCACCATAATAGCAACAACAAAATGGGAATTACCTGAGGTGAAGTATGTGTTAACTCACCTTATCGTGGTAATCATTTCACAATATATATGTATCATATTATCATAATGTGTACTTAAAACTTATGAAATATTATACATTGATTATATCTCAGTATATAATGGGGAGGAGGGAAGGAAGGTGTTAAAAAAAAAAAAAAAAAAAAGGAAGACGTGTTAAAAAAAAAAAAAAAGAAATTAGTTTAAGAGAAGATAAAGGAGACTACCTCGGGCAGCCCGGGTGGCTCAGTGGTTTAGCGCCGCCTTCGGCCCAGGATGTGATCCTGGAGACTGGGATCGAATCCCACGTCGGGCTCCCTGCATGGAGCCTGCTTCTCCTTCTGCCTGTGTCTCTGCCTCTCTCTTTCTCTGTGTCTCTCATGAATAAATAAATAAAATCTTTAAAAAAAAAAAAAGGAGACTACCTCTAAACACAATAGAAATTTTCCTTACTTTAATACATCTTATACTCTAATAGTATACATGTGAATGGCTTTTATGCTCTTGATCTGAGCTATACAGAACAATTAAGATCTGTTAGGTAATGAGATTTTACATTTGAGAGGAAGAGTTAATATTTGACAGATATGTTATAGAAAGTTAAATTTCCTCTTGCTTATTGTATATTTCAGATATTTGGACTTTAATATCCCATAGTGTAAACATCTGTTTACTTTGTATCTTGACTGCTGAGCTCCTTGAAGCTACCCATTTTTTCCCATTCTGAATCCCTCATAGTTCACGCCCCAGCTGGTAAAGCAGTAGGCTTTGAAGAGAAGAGGCAAGCGGGAGGCATTCCCTTAAGGAAGGCCAAGTATCCTCTGTGACCTCCTGTGTCTGCTTGTGTCTACGTTCCTCTTGGATAATCAGTATTGGACCTTAAACTTCAATATTCTACATTTCAGATGTGTTTCATCCCTCCAGAAAGTGAACAAACGAACAAACGAAACAACCTCATTCGTGCTCTGCCACATGGGAATGACTGGAAACAGGGTGGTCTACCCAAGGCATTTCGGGGACCTATAGATAGATGATTTGTGGAGGTGGAGGGAGAACTATAAAGTGTCCTCCAAACTGAGATGGCACTTTGAGACTAAAAAAATGCAGCAGGCAGCTCCACACAGTTTACACAGAGTCAGAGTAACTTACTGACAGGGAGGATTGGGCAGGCAAGGATCTAGATGCTGTGCAGCTATTCTCTGCTAAGTCTGGACCTTAGTGTACAGATTATATAGAATGCGGAGATGTGCAAAGGGCATTGTGGTGAGGTCAAAGGGTCTGCATGCACTTCACTGATAGCTAACACTTAACAGACCTCATGGCAACACCGGTGTGTCAGGAGATGGAGGGGAAACTATGTTATCTGTGCTAGTTATCTAAACAAATTTAGGGAAGACCAGAACAAGCCTCGCCACATTCTGTTCAGGTCATACATTAACCTCCACAGGGCCTGGAACACGCAGCCCTGGGGTAAGTCATTACACTGGCATGAATAAGGTGGAAGGCCAAAGATGGAATCAGAATTGTCACCACACCTACATTCCATCTCCAGTATTTTCATGGCCTATACATTCTTTACATGTCATTCTTCCACAATGACTCTGGAGCCAGATACTTGACAGGTGACTTTCATTCCTATGCCACGGCAGCGGTATAAGCAGCAACATGAGATTAATATACCCAGAAGACAAAAGAAAATGCTTAGAACTATAGTTTCTAAGCAACCCAATAAAGAAGTGAGCCATCTAGTGAAGGCATCAGCAAGAGATGCGCCTTCTACATATGGGACATTAAATCAGTGACATTACTGTCATAGGAAGGTATATATATGAACAGCATTCAGGTCCCTGATGGAGCAACAATTAAAATATCTAGAGCCATGCCATTTTATAAAACCACCTTTCTCATTTGAGCAGTTTCTTGATTGAGTAGAGAAATGTTTTGGTAAGAATTATTTAACACAGAGGCTCTAAATTTAGCCAAGGCCTGAATTTCTAATTTTGCATGAAGACTGACATATTGAGATAAGAAAATAGACACTGGCCATTCCTACCAGGCTAGACTTGGGCTCCATCAGGACCTTAGAGCTGTTAAGTTATGAAGCATCCCAAAAAGGGATGCCTAGTTAAGAGTGAGAAACCTAGGGTGCATTTCCCTGTCCACCCATAAGGTAGCTATGCCCATAAGTTAATTCCACATATCAAAATTCTGTTTTGGGGGAAGAGAAACCCCAGCCCTTATAGATTTATTTTCTCATCCTGTCCAGTCCGTGTCTAATATTTTATGCATCTATTGATAGGAAGAGTAGGGCAACCATCCCATATGTCAAGGGATAGCAGAAGTAAAATTAATCCTCTCAATACATAAAAGAATATGTATTAATAAGCCATGCTCTGCACATAGCCATCCCAGGCCATCCCAAATGTGGTAGTTAATAATAAGCTTGGAGTCATTAGTTCCTTGCCAAATTATTTTATAAATGTATATTATTTGTAGGGGATGTCTGACTTTTTCTCTGCAGGGCACCCAGCACATCATGGGGAAGGGAGGGAGGGGGTTTACTAGACTTAGCCACCATTCTCAATCCATGATATTAAAGGGTATCACTGCCCATGGTATCCCTCCTGAGCTGGATAGTGAACTGCATGGAACATAGATGTGGTCACAAATCCCATCATCGGAACAAATGTGAACTCCAGCATAAGTGGAGGCCCATGATAGGTATTTCCCACAACAACAGGGAGAGACAGTAGTAGTGTGAGTCTAGAGGCAGTATGACAAATGTTTTATAGGCAATAAATATGGCAAATCTCCATTTAGCAACAACACGGTAGATGTTTGGTCCTCATAAGCCAATAAACCCCCTGGCTCTGGTGTTTTCCCTGGAGGAATGATATCATATATTATGTCCCTTGATATCATCGGTGTGTCTATATTGTGTATAGATATTTAGGTTACTACTCATAATAATGCCACTCAGTACCAAACGTCAGAGGTTCAGAAGCAGTTTGTGTGTGTGTGTGTGTGTGTGTGTGTGTGTGTGTGTGTTGGGCCCTGACTAATATAGAAAAATGGGTTAATGGCAATACCAGATATGAGCTCTTGCCCCCAAGGGATTAGGATGCTATGCCACTTCGGGGCGGAGCGTACTCCAAACCAGTTTCCAATGAACTGAAGTCTTACTGAGTGGGAAGACTTGTAGCAAAACAAAATGAGTCCCTTATAGGCCTCAAATCTCTTGACAGTATCTGTACCCGCAGCGCTTGAGCTGGGCGTGCTGTTTGTTATGTGTTCACGTGCTGATGTCTATTTCACTGTGAACTCACATTAAAGAGCTGAACTTAAAAAAAAATAAAATAAAATAAAGAGCTGAACTTACTGTGTTAGTTGTACCAGCCATCCTTCGAGGGAGCTGGCTGGTGACAATGTCTTTAACCTGTTTCTTATTAGTCCATTCATTCTTTCAATTAGGCCTGCAGCAGTGGGATTATATGGCAGGTGCCAAGTCCATAACATATCCCAGGCCTCTGCCCATTCTTGGCCTTTATGGCAGGTAAAATGTGTCCCTTGATCACTATCTGAGATGGTGTTTGTACATGCCCTGTAGTTTTGTTAATCCTTTTATGGTTGTGGCCTGATTGACTCTCTTATAGGAAAAGGCTTGTACTAAGTCTCATGGAAATGCCTGCACAAGTCAGTGCATATTTGTGCCCTCTTGACACTAGCAAAGGGCCTATATATTTGGCAGTGAGAAACGGGGTGTGTAGCTCACCTAGGATGTATGCCCCAGTGTATGGCACAACAGCCATTGCCTGAGGTGACGTTAGAGGCGTCTTTGTAAGCAACTCAGAGACCAGAATGTCTTGCTATTTCCCAAGTAGTTTGGGGATCTTTTAAGGTGGACCCATTCTGCTACATCAGACAGGTGAAGATTTCCTTTAGTGGAAGGGCTCCCACCAGGACTAGAGCATCTGCCTCCATGATTACCTGGCAATGTGAATGGGGAGTAAGCAGACACGTGCCATACGTGGATGGCTACATTAGGTTTAGTGCATACTCCCCAAATATCTTTTCCATAGTTCCACTCCCCCTCAGGGGTCTATTTAATGTAGCATCCATGTTGTTAACCCTTTCCACCTGCTCAACTGTCAGTGGCAAAATTGATAGGCGTGGTTCATACCTCAACACAATCCAACTCTGCCCAATGACTACTTTGTTTAGTTCCATTTTCACACCAAAATACATTAGAATCCAGTTGAATGGCAGAAGAGGCCAAATAGGGGGTCTTCCTGGCAACTACCATAAGTAGTATACCATGTGTCTGCTGGAGGCAGAAATATCCTTTTCTTTACTTGGTGGGGGAGGTGAGGAGGGTGCATAATGTCAATGACTTCTGGAAGTTGGGCTGGGTAGACATAGATGACCAGCCCCAGTAACAAGTGCAGTCCATAAGACAGCAGGCTACTATTGCAAGTGCTCCTTTGCTGTAGGTAAGCTGCCATTTCAGTAAGGTGCTCCCCTGGGCACAGGCACTCTGAGGTTTGCTGAACGTGTCTTTAATCCATCCTCATACCGACAGACAGGTTCATATCATCACAGGCAAGTCATCAGTTAATCCTTCCATCTGTTAATACAAGAATACAGCTAATAATTGTTTCTCAATGGGACTGTACCTGGTTTCTGTTCCCTTCCATCACTGGGAACAGAATCCTAACAGGATTTGTTTCCAATTATGTCATTGCCATAAGTCGCAGCCAAATCCTTCTAGATATAAATTTATATCTAATTCACAGTTCACATCTGACATTAATTCCCCCAGGCATTTTTACATACAACAATGTACTTTGTTTTACTGCCATTATTGCCTTTAAGAACACCTCTTGTTGGTAGCATTCCGATCCCACGGACTCCCCTTCTTAAAGAAGGTATATAAAAGTCTTCGTATCTATGCTAGATCAAGAATAAAAGATCTCCAGTTCTTCAAAAAAAAACAACAAAAGCCTGCAATTCCGGGACACCTGGGTTGCTCAGTAGTTGAGCATCTGTCTTTGACTCAGGGTGTGATCTCGGGGTTCCGGGATTGAGTCTTACATCAGGTTCCCTGTGAGAGCCTGCTTCTCCCTCTGTCTGTGTCTGTGCCTGTCTCTCTGTCTCTCATGGATAAATAAATAAAATCTTTTAAAAAATTAAATAAGAAAAGCCTGTAATTTCTTTACCATTTTAGTGATTGGGAAGGCTTCACCTATAACCATCAATAGCTTTTATCACTCCCCCAAATTTTGGGGGGTTACTGTATATAAGTGCATTCGGTTCTAGTGCTTATTAGAGCTGATACGGTCTGTTAGTGCAAAACCAATAAATAGTTATTTCAACCTGGGGCCTCCGGTCACCTCTTATTGCATATGCACTAGTGGGCAATGTTGGCCTGACCCCTAGTCTCTGGAGGTAGAGGGTATATACCCTTGGAATTCCTCTATTAGTGGAGGAACATGGCAATACATCTGGCTTTTGTGAGCCTTCTTTCAACGGAGCAGACTACTTTTCTTTAGGTAATGCCTGCCTTCCATAGGCTCAACAAGACTAAATTGAGTTGTTTGCCTCTATTTTCTCTTGGAGTCCCAGATAATATTAAATCGTGCCATAATTGTTTACAAAAGATCTTGATGGTCACCCTTTCCACATTCTTATTGTTGCCAGGATCCTTTGTCTTCCAACCTGTTTATTTCCTTTATGACCAGACTCTTTCAGTCTCACTTAAGTCAGCCACCATAGCAGCTATTGTAGCAATGGGTCAATTAACCATAGACGCAAAGACAAATACTAAAGTCGCATACCACACCCTGGGTGCGAAATACCATACCCTGGGTATGAAAGATGGTCTTTCATACCAACGGTAAATAATTCTTCATTTGGGCCTCTAAAATGCTGGGTGTAAATGGCATGGTTTATTCCTAGTTCACATATAATTTTTGTAATTTTTCCATAAAGGTTCAGCGTAATGGAGGGGAGGTAACATTTCTGTTGTTAGGTCGAGTCATCTTAATGCCAGCATTTATCCAATCAATCAGTTTAGCTAAGTACCCACCATTTTCACCCATGCCTGCAGCGTATTATCTTTGTCAAAAGGCAGGTTAAGCAGTGTGCCGAAGGCCATTTTTGACATCTCAGATCCATTTAACATAATACCATCTCCCCCAATATCCCACAATCATAACACCCAAGCTGCCACACCTTCTCAGCCTTTTTGCTTAAAGTGGCTTATTAGCTCTACCAATTCAGAAGCAGAATATTCCCTCACAGTTGTTTTCTTATGGTGCAAATTTCTTCTCGGTCATTCTCAGGCTCATGAGTGACCTGGGTCTTTTGTTTGAATCAAAGGTCATGCCTGTAAATCATTTTCCTCCTCTATGATAATATGCTCCTCATCAGAGGAGTATATTATCTCAGGGATCCCATCTTTTAGGGTCCCAGTCATCTTGAGACATAATTGTTCCTACTTTACTGCACGATAGTCTGTGCCCGCACAGCTTTGGCATCTTACATGCCATAATTTCTAAGCATTGCTCCTGCTGTTGGATTCTTTTGGACATAATGTCCTCATGAGAGGAACATGCACCTTACATCTTTTTCTGAGGTCAATACTTCTCTAGTCTATTCTAATTCTTTCCTTACTTGTAATTCCCTTTCCGTGGTATCTCGTAATGCACAGAGCAATGGCCAAGCTACAGCAGCAATAGCTTGTTCCTGACCCTTTTCCATTTCCTCCTACCTGTCATTTTGGATAGGATATCTAACAATCCCCAGGATGTTTTCAGGGCATCCCCATACTCACTCACTGGTCTAAAATGCTCAAACAACCTGGCTGTCTTCCCACATGGAGGTGGCTGACCAGCGTGGGATTCAGCTCCCCACCCCCAACCCCCACCCCTGCAAACAATGGCTTTTTTTTTTCCTAGATTTTATCTATTATCCATGAGAGACAGAGAGAGAGGCCGAGACATAGGCAGAGGGAGAAGCAGGCTTCCCACAGGGAGCCCAACACAAGACTTGATCCCCCAACCCCCCCCCATTACAACCCAAGCCAAAGACAAATGCTCAACCGCTGGGTCACCCAGGTGCCCCCATGGACAACAGGCTTTCTTCTGGCCCATGGTCCCTTTACTCATGCTTGTTTCATTTTCAGTCTCATCCTGGCTGGCTCGCCAATTATTTGAAGGTGGAGAGGAAACTATACAGTATCCTCCAAACTGAGAAAGCACTTTGAGACTAAAAAAATGAAGCAGGCAACTCCAAACAGTTTATACAGACAGGGAGGATTGGGCAGGCAAGGATCTGGATGCTGTGCAGCTATTCTCTGCTAAGTCTGGACCTTACTGTACAGACTGTACAGAGTGAGGAGACATGCATAGGGCATTGTGGTGAGGTCAAAGGGTCTGCATACACTTCACTGATAGCTAACACTTAACAGACCTATGGTGCCACCGGTGTGTCAGGAGATGGAGGGGAAACTATGTTATCTGTACTAGTTATCTAAACAAATTTAGGGAAGACCAGAACAAGCCTCGCCACATTCTGTTCAGGTCATACATTAACCTCCACAGGGCCTGGAACACGCAGCCCTGGGGTAAGTCATTACACTGGCATGAGTAAGATGGAAAGCCAAAGATGGAGTCAGTATATTCAGCGCTCCTATAGCCCTTCTTTCTGGGCTAAAGTTAGCGTAATATTATGGGGTTATATGTAGTCCAAGGTATGATCATCTCCCAAGCTCACATTTATAGCTACAGCAAGGTGAGCTCAGGGATTTTACATACAGTGATGGTAACAAAAAGCTAAAAATGAGAAAATGCGGATTCAAGAACCACCCCACTGATTAATTAGCTGGGTGATCTAAGTCAAATTGCTTCTCTTTTTTGAAATCCTTTTTCCTCATCCATAAAATAGGAGAAGTTGACCTAGTTGATCTCAAAGGTCTTTTCCAACAACAAAATTCTATAGTCAGCAAAACCTCTTACAACAGCACAAGCAGACACTAGAGAAACCCCATCTTACTTCTCCACTTCTAAATTTATCACTTCAGTCATCAACAAAACATTGTCCAATATAAGGGAACTGAGTTAGGTGCTATTTAATAGCATGAGAGTTGTCTCAGCCAAGTTAGTAATGTCAGACTTTCATTCAGGTGTTTGGTCATAGTTGTAGAAAACCAAAAAGAATAGAAGGGGTGCAGCAAATCCTGAGTGTCCCAATTTCAGTTTAACTTGCATAACAGCAGGGAAAGGGTAAAAGGGCATTTTTTTTTCAGACAGTTTCTATATCACAGCAAGGCTCCAGCCTCTCACTGCCTTCTGGCTTTCTGGTAAATAAAAGAAGTAAACAGCCCCCATCTTCTCCACCCCTCCCCCACCCCACCCCCTTTTAAGGTGATTGTTCTCTCATCCCCTTTGGAGTCAGATCCAGGATACCATACAGTCCTTTCAAGTGTAAAAATATACTTCCAAGTCCCAACTTCCCAGCAGTGCAGAAAAATCCTAAGAGTTTAAGAAGAATGAAGAAGCTTCTAAATCTGTGTGCCTGAGAGTACTTAGTGTCCCATTCTTCCTGACACAATAGATCTGGTTTTATGTGGTATACAGTCAGAAAGGACACATCTAGAAGTAGCCGTGAGCAGTTTTGTCTGCTTATAAGAGAGATGCTTATCCGTCTAGTTTCTCTAACTCTTAGAGGTAATAGAAGGAAATATAATAAGAGGAGAAGAAAAGAAGCTGCTCATCAAGTCCTCCTCTAGATCTGGATTCTGTTAAAGAAAAACTTATTCTGACATTTGTTAAAATGGTAAGGAAAACTTTATTCAGAACTGTTGCGATACATGTTGAGACCATCCCAAAAAGGGACAGAGATTTAGCTCAACTCAGAATACAAGAACAAGTGGGGATTAATATCCAAGAAGCAGGTTGGGTTCGGAGGTTGTTCTGTGGGGAGGGTGTCGGCAGATCAGAATTACTAAGAAGAGACATCAAAGGTTGAGAGGGATTTCTCACTGAACTGACCTAACAGGATTCTTGCTAAAGGCAAGCCGAGATGATTAGATATCAAGGATGAAATAGGGGATAGAGAATTTGATTAGATATTGAGGGTGATCAGGGTAGGAGGATTCTCTCTACACTGACTTAGCAAGATTTTGCTGAGAATCAGGCTCTGCAGTTCGAGCAAGAACAGAGGCTAAGATTGAGATCTATTCAAGCAGATGGCTCAGAGGACCTTAAGGTTTGGTAAAGGAGAGAGTGACAAGAATTCTCTCCTGGACCAAACTTTGGTCAAACTCTCCTGAGCTCTCTTTCTGACAAGGTCTTGACTTTAGGACTTCCGTGTTTGTCTCTGTATTGTTCAGTATGGGCAAGAATCCTGCTAAGTCAGTTTAGTCAGAATCCCTCACCCTTGCTATCTGGGCACCCTCAACAGATGGATATCCACCCCCTTCCTCAGGTGATATATGGTCTCCCTGGCCTGCCTTCAGCAAGAGTCCTGTTAGGTTGGTAGCCAGAACCCCCCTGCCCTTTACCCCTAATGCTTCCTTTTATACTTTTCCATCTACTGACACCACCCTACTTTTTCCTGGGCTATAAATTCCCATTCTTCGGGATCCCTGGGTGACTTAGCGGTTTAGCACCTGCCTTTGGCCCAGGGCACGATCCTGGAGTCCTGGGATCGAGTCCCACGTGGGGCTCCTGGCATGGAGCCTGCTTCTCCCTCCTCCTGTGTCTCTGCCTCTCTCTTTCTCTCTCTCTATCTCTCTCTCTCTCTCTATCATATAAATAAATAAATAAATCTTTAAAAAAAAATTCCCGCTTTTCTTTGTTGTATTCAGAGTTGAGCCCAATCTCTTCCCCCTACTGTAAAATCCTATTGCAGTGATCTCTATACTGATCCTGATGGTCTTGAAAAAAATTGGACTTGCTGTCTAACAAATGTCATGAACAAAGTCTGCCAATTCTCTGAATATTCTATATTTTGGGGGGCTGCCTCCTCCTTCTCCTCTATCATCATCTTCCTCTTCTTCTCGTCTTCCTCCTCCTCCTCTTCCTCCTCCTCCTCCTCCTCCTATTCTCCTCCTCCTTCTTCTTCTGCTCCTTCTCCTTCTTCTCCTTCTCCTTCTCCTTTTCCTCCTTCTCCTCTCCTTCTCCTCTCCTTCTCCTTCTTCTTCGCCCTGACTCTTATATTCGCAGAGCTGCCATAGTCACACAGTAATCTTATGAAATTTACTGATTTAATGGTCTTCTGTTTCTGTATCTTTTTCTTTCTTTCTTCCTTAGTTTGTTCTTTCTTTCTGATATTTTTATGCTTTGGATTCGTGGAGTTCAGTTCTCTGAACATTCTCTTCTCAAGGTCCAGTTAGGGTTTTCCCATGATTGTGGCTTAGTGTGACCTAGGATTTTAGCTTTTACTCTGCATCAGGAACCATGCTAGAAGACATGTGAAAAAGACAAATTCTGTCTTTATGAAAAAAAAAAATCTCTTTCCTTATGAGAAAACCGATGTTTTATAGCAGAGCTCACATGAATGAATTATTCTGCTTTCTCTTCCGTTTCCATGTCAGAGGGCTTCTTCATCACTGGAAAGGGAATTTACTTTTTCCTCTTTTCTCAAGATAGTCCTCAAAAAGCTCTGTTGAAGAAAGGCATTTTCAGGACAGTTCTTTTTTTTTTTTTTTTTTTTAACCTAAAACACCTGTGCACCCTTCAGCTGTCTGACAGTCCTTGCCCTGGGGAAGCTGAAGGCCAAAGGACACTGGCTGCTGCTAGCCTGCTAAGCACCCAGCACAAGCTTCTGCCCCTAGGGGCATTCAGTAAATATTTGTAGACTGACAGAAGCCTGCAGGTCAGTAAGGATGTGGCTTTGTCATGTCCAGGTGAGCTGAGGATATCAGTACAACAACTGAATGGAATGGAGAGGAATCACTGGAAAATAAGTTGGTACAAGTCTAGAGGAATAATTAGTACGAAAAAAAATGGTATCAATTATATTTTCTCCCTTCCCTTGGAGGTCACCTAGTGGGCAGATTACACAATTGATGAAAATGAGATTTTTTTTCCTCTTTTTTAAAATCATCAACATGAAAATCCTGTAATTTATTGAAGCATCTGTCCTCCTTATAGCCTTGTGCTATGGACTTTGAAGAGCATATTAAAATAATACAGCTTGCCTGCCAGAATAAACATGACATATTTTCTAGACCATCAAGTTTTACTTAAAAATCAAATTGGGGAACATTCGCTTCTGGAAAGATAGAATAAGACTTATCCCTATTTTTCCAGAAAAATGCAATTATAAAACCAGCATATTACATATAAAACAAACATAGAAGACCCTGAAAGTTGGGGAGAAGAGATATTCTAGGTGAGAATCTCAGGATGTGAGGAAAAACATGGTCATAAGTTCCCTAGGTTTTGGTTTGGGGGGTTATTTTGTTTGGTTTTGCTTTTTTTGCTTGTGTCATATACCCCAGATTTGGAGTTGCAGAAGCTGGTAACTTGGAAATGCCAATGGACATAGACAAAAGTAGCCCCAACAAAAAAGCCTGTTCTCTTTAACCAAAAGACCAAAAAAGGGGGAAAATATCAAGACACAACACTTTTAGACAATAACTCTACTCTAGCTAAATACCACAGGAAAAACTGGCTCCAACCTCTCATGCCAACAAATGCCAAGTAGAGAACATAGATTTCAATAATTGTGTGGTTGTAAATGAGATGTCACAATACCCTTGCCAAGGTGTTGCCAGAGAAGGCCAGGTGAGGAGATGAGCTTTTCATTCCCACTGGCCACTAGTGTGCCCCCACCCACTCCCTGGGTATAAATGGAGTCCGTGTGGAGAGCCTTACCCACCCAGTAAGAATGAGACCTCCCACACCTTCACAGCTGGGTTAGTGTCAGAAAAATGAGACAGGTGGTACTGTAACTGTTGGATGTACCATCCACAGGTATAAAAGAAAACTGAGCATCAATCTAAGTCTAACATATTGTATAAAAATTAATTCAAAATGGGTCACAGACTTAAATGTAAAATTTTAAACCATAACATTTTTAGAAAAAAGTCTTCATGATCTAGGGTCTAGGCAAAGTGTTCTTAGACTTGACAGCAAAAGCATGATCCATAAAAAGAAAAAATTGATAAATTTAGCTTTATCAAAATTAACAACTACTTTTCCTGTGAAAAAGGTTAAAAGACATATTAGAGCGTAAGAAAAACCACTTATTTAACAAAGGACTGATATCTAGAATACATATTCTAGGACTTCCATAATTCAACAGTAAAAAAATAAGTAAAAAAAAATAATTAAAAAATGGACAAAAGAAATGAAGAGACATTTCAGTGAATAGGATTTATAGATGGCAAATAAGCATGAAAAGATATTCTAGGTCATTAGCCTTTAGAGCAATCCAAGTTAAAGCCACAAGGTCCAAGTTAAAGCCACAAGAAGGTATCACTATACATCTGTCAAAACAGCTAAAATAAAAAACATTGCAACACCAAATGATGGTAAGGATTTGAAGAAACTATCCATACTGGTGGGAATGTAAAATGGTATTGCCAAAAAAGTTTGGCATTTTCTTTAAAAAAAAAATTAAACATATGGCTACCATATGCCCCAAGTGATTGTACTCTTGGACATTTAACCCAGAGAAGTAAAGTTATGTTCATACAGAAACCTGTTCACTAATGTTTATAGCAACTACATTCATAGTAGCCAAAAACCAGAAACAACTATTCAATGGGTAAATAGTTAAACTGTGAAAAAAAAAAAAATAAATAAATAAATAGTTAAACTGTGGTATATCTATTCCCTGGAATACTTGCAGCCAAGAAAGGAATAAACTACTGATACATGCAGTAAACTTAGTGCTTCTCCAGTGACTTATGCTGAGTGAAAAAGAAACAAAATCAAAAGTCGTGTCTCTGTAATTCCATTTATATAACACTCCTTAAAGAACAAAATTACAGAAATGAAGAACATGCTAGTGGAAACTAGGGCTAAAGAAAGGTGGAGATGGGAGGGCAGTATTGTGGCTACATGAGAGATCATTGTAGTAATGGAAATGTTACATATTTTAACTATATCAATGTCGATATCCTGATTATGCTACTATGCCATAGTTTTACCATTGGGGGGAAATGGGTGGAAAGTTCACAAGGATTTCTATATTATTTCTTACAGCTACTTATGAATTTATAATGAACTCAAAATAAAAATTAATAATTTAAAAGTCAATTGGGAAGGTAGAAAAGTTAGAGGAGACACTGCTTACATTAAAATACACTTAAATAGGAGGGTGGAATGAAAATTTTCCTTGAATTTTTAATAAAACTTGAAACATCAAGGACATTTTACATTTGAAATAGAATTTTGAGTCCAAAATAGCCAAACTGTGGAAGGAGCCTCGGTGTCCATCGAAAGATGAATGGATAAAGAAGATGTGGTTTATGTATACAATGGAATATTACTCAGCAATTAGAAACGACAAATACCCACCATTTGCTTCAACGTGGATGGAACTGGAGGGTATTATGCTGAGTGAAATAAGTCAATCGGAGAAGGACAAACAGTGTATGTTCTCATTCATTTGGGGAATATAAAAAATAGTGAAAGGGAATATAAAGGAAGAGAAAAGAAATGTTGGGAAATATCAGGAAGGGAGACAGAACATAAAGACTCCTAACTCTGGGAAACGAACTAGGGGTGGTGGATGGGGAGGAGGGGGGTGGTGGAGGGGAATGGGTGACGGGCACTGAGGCGGACACATGACGGGATGAGCACTGGGTGTTTTTCTGTATGTTAGTAAATTGAACACCAATAAAAATTAATTAAAAAAAAAAGAAATAGAATTTTGAGACTGAATGGGCAAACAGGGTAAATGTATCTGTGTTAGCTTTTTAGAAGAGTGAAACACAGGTACTGTAAATTTATGTAGAATGAGCTAAGCCAAAACAAAATTATGTCTTCTCTGAAAAAACACACATCTCATTAAAGTATATTTATTTTGACTAGTCTCACTACTTTTCACCTAAAACTGATGGAATGCAGATGATCTATGATCTCTTATTGATTTAGAACATTTAAAGTTTTATCTTTGTGGCGCCATCTCCCAAAAATCAAATGTCTGAAGACAAAGGATGTCTTCAACCCATTGAACTGATACTGCTCATTCGTATAAATGATGCACTTCTTGATAAAAAAGAAAAAGTTCGGAAATAGAAACCTACAGATTGAGCCAACACGTAGGAATAAGAGTGTCCTAGGTATATTTATGGGGAATGTGTGGATGGTGGGAATCCTCTATTGCTCCTAAAGAAAGGACAGGTAGTGATGTAAGCTAGGTATGTAACTATACCAAGGGAGAAGAATAAATACCTGGGCATTTGACACCTGAATCACTCACTTAATGAGATCTGTCATCTGTTTCTTTATACTCATAAGTCATGAGAATCAAGCAAGAAAGAATCATTTGCATGATTGTGCAGACTTAGAGAAGCCAAGCTGAAGAACTCGCAGAAAGATGGGATCTGGCAGGTGGGCAGAGAATCAGAAATCTAGAACCAAACCTTGGAATTCCAGAAGGCATTTGGCATCAGAAATCTGTGCCATGAGCTGATCAAAAGGAGATGAAGACTAAGGAAGGATAAGAAGAGGAGAATGTCTACAAAAAGACCTAGACAGATATTGAACCTAGACAGGCCACTAGGACAGGAAAAGTATGTGTAGGAACAACACGGGAATCCAGTTTTTTACCAGAATTATTGTCTAAGCTGAGACTTTGAGAAAAAGGCAAAAGTTATACTGTTTAAATTTAAGTACAAAATCACGGGACATAAAGCAAACAGCAGGGATGACTTGATTTGCAATCCTAAAGAATCAATGAGCACCTTGTGTTGTTTGACTTAGGGTAGGAGGAAGTCAGTGTCTGGGGCAAGGTTGATCACCTAGGTAGGTTGGACATGAAGGCAGGCAAGTCTTAAGGGGAGGGGACTTCAGAAAGGAAGCCATAAAGGTTCTGATACAGATTTATTTCCTGCAAACTCCATGTCCAAAATGATTTAAAAAAAAAAAAAAAACCTTTTTGCACTAGCGAAGATACGATATTAACAGTAATCAGAGTAAAATTACTATTTCTATTTTATTTTTACATTTTATTTTTACATTTCTTTTTTTATTTTATTTTTACATTTCTTTTTTATGCTATGGTCATTGTAGAAACAAGTACTTTATAATACTAGAGGTTGCATATCCGAAAAATCATAGGAAAAAGGTCAAGCTATGAGCAGCTTCAAAATCAGGCTGATGGAGGATCTGAACAGGAGCCTGCCCCAACCTTCACTTTCTTAAATACCAAGATAGGTTCATGCATTTGGGTTTTTGCCAATCTGGCCATCTGCAGTATTTTATTTTGAGCCTTACAGACAGACAAATTATATTAGCAAAGTAATAGTAACATAAGTGATGATAATTCTACAGTTGAATAAGTGTTTCCTTGGTGAAACATGACTTTGTAAGGTAGGTGAACTAAAATCCTTCAACTGGATGTTTGGAGGGGGGTAGGTTTATAGTGCTAGCTAGGTGATCTTTTCCCTAAGACAATATAAGGTATGTTTTCTTATCTTCCCCTTATGGTTACATATGCTGGCCTCAAATCTCCCCATCAATTAAGTGCAGGTTCCTAACCCTCTTTTAACATTGAAGATCCATGGATAGGCAGTTGAAGTCAGCAGTGACATGAGACGAGGCTATGTTTTCTGATTTGAAACTACCCAGTAAGCGTCATGGTGATCTTCAGGATGAGAAGGCTTTGAGCAGTCTCTAAATGGTGTCCTGTCTTATTTAGCAGTAGCAGTAGCACACATCTTTCCTTTTCTTTGGCAAAATGCTTCAGATACAAATCTGATTTTTCTTTTCTTTTTTAAGACTTTATTTATTTATTCTTGAGAGACACAGAAGGAAGGCAGAGACATAGGCAGAGGGAAATTCAGGCTCCAGGTAAGGAGCCTGGTGTGAGACTCGATCCCAGAACCCCAGGATCACGCCCTGAACCAAAGGCAGATGCTCAACCACTGAGCCACCCAGGCATCCCAAATCTGTGATTTTTCTTTGATTACAAGCTAAATCATTTCATCGAAAAACTTTTCACTGTTGAGTTTATAGTGTACTCACAAATCAGTTCCCAAGTACTGGGGAACTACCTTTTGCTATTTTACTGTTCCATAGTCAATTTTCTTTCATGTGGTCGAGCAGATCTGACTGGGGAAGTAGACTGCAGTGAGCTTGAGGGAGATTGGAAAGTCAGAAGATAGATAAGCAAGATTAGGAATGGAAACTGGAGGCCATGTCAGAAACTAAAAAGGGACCATATGCAACAGGGAGCAACAAGACTTGAGGGTGACTGTAGCAAATAAGTAGATGTTGGAGTTGTTTGACTGAAATAAGAAACCAACCCCTGGTGCAGTTTTTGTAGGAAAAGGAGTTTGTTTTTAATGTTCAAATTATGCTGATATTGTGCTAACATTAAATTATTAGGATTATTGTTTACTTGGGTTTTTCAATGTAGAACCTAGCTAAGAATTTAAATTAAGCCTCAAAAGTTACTTTACTCATTCTTTGAAATCAAACTAATAAAGACATAATTAGCCTCCTCTAATGCAGTTTAATATGTAATACCTGATTCTTGAACCACATCTTATGTCTGAGCTCTCTTGGAAAAGCATGTCTAAAAGAAGGAACAGAACTTAACATGCAATGAGCACCTGCTGTGTGCCAAAAACTGTGCCAAACTCTTTATACATAGTAATTTATGTAAAGCCTTCAGCAAACAAAGCTATTAGCTTTACTTTACAGATGAATACATTAAGGCTTTGATGGTTGCGGTGACTTGCTCCTGGATACACAGCTAGTAGAGGAGAGAACTGGGATTCCAAAGTTAACGTTCCTTCTGCTTTTCCGTGCTGCTTGGTCTTTGGATTACAGAGCTGTGAAGTTTACTCTTCAGATAGCTACCTGTTGCAATAACTATGGTAACAAGTAATAGCAGAGTTGGTCTCCTAGCAATACCTACACCCAGACAACATCTGATTCATTTAAGTCATTTGCTCTCCAGAGCAACACTATTTTCCTCAAGACTTCTATGCAAAAACAACAAAAGAAAGCCGAGAGGAAATCAAGCATCATCTCGGTACCTTGCTTAATAAATGCTGGTGTCAGATTGATGGGATGGAATAAATAAAAGTAATTTCACTTAGCCACCCCTGCCCTCCCAAAGACAAAGTGACACATGTTATAAGTGGCAGAGCTCCATCACTGAGCGCATTTCTGGTGTAATACTGAAGAAGAGGGCGGCAGAGCAAAATTCCCTGGGCTTGTAACCTCATCCGCTCTTTCTTCCTTTTGGCATTGGCAAGAGCCTGTGATCTGGATGGGAGCTCTAATTGCTTGCCATAAGGTTCCAGCACCTGTTTCCAGGGTCCAGTGGTCAGAGGAACAGCCTGAATGCCAAAAGTTGAGTTTGCTATTTCTAGTTCTGCTGTCGCCTCGTGACCTGGGCATGATGGCTCTTCCTGACCTTATCCCACCTCCCCAGAATTCTGTAAATCAAGAATGCCTGGTATTTTCCCACTCCCAGAGCTCCCTCCCAAAATACCCTTCAGGCTTTTGACCTCCTGATGCCCTGGAATGGGAGATGCTCCTGAGCAGAGGCGCCCCCAGAAGGAGACCTCTTTCCTTGGGAGCTGCAAGCGCCAATTCAAGTGAAGGCAACGAACATCTTGGCATCTTTTGCTGGGTTCTCAATGCTGAGCCTCCAATGTATTGTAAATATGTGGCTTCTCTACGTAAGGCTGTATTTTTTATAGCACATGTTCCCAAGTATGCTCTGTACAGCTGCACAGCCTGTGACTTTAATAACTCTCAAAGCTTTTTCCTAGTTTTGTGTTACTGACTCAATAGCAAAGGATCAATTTATATTAAAGACCAAATATTAAAAATTCTAGGGAGGACTCTGGGGTATCTATTTTGGAATTTAATTGAAATCAGTGTAATGTTGTTCACAGACGAAAAACCGAACAGGTATATTTTGAGGCTTGTAATGATAGCTCTGTATAGTGAAATGAAACCCAGCAGGGAGGAAAGTAAAACATTGATTTTTTTCAGGATGCCATGTGCCCGTGCACTAAAGAATGCTTCCCAATATCATCACTATCTCATATTAGAGCAACTGTGAGTTTCCTGTCTTTTGAAGTACCTAGGAGAGAAATATGATGCTTTTATTGTCTCCCCATATCCCAAACTTTTGAGATGCTTTTTAAAGCTCATAGAGATAGATCCCAACCTATAAATGGGTTGTATTCCAAAAATGCATTCTTGCTTTTTCTTTGTACCCTAGAATGTATTTTCTCACAAAAGTAAGATTCTACTCGATGATTAAGTTACCAGAAAAGCTATACAACAAGCACTTCTTCCATGACATGCCTACAGTATGGTATGTACCCACCATATGCCAGGCATGCCCTGGGCCCTGAAAACCCACAAATAAATTTCCCCAAGGAATTCACATTAATGTGAGAAAGACACACTGTGATAATAAGCAGAGTTCAGTATGGTGGGATGGGTGCTGTGAAGATTTGCAAGCGTGCTCTTGGAGTCCAAAGGAGGGACCAACTAAATTTAGTTTTGGAAGACAAGAATATGAAATCAGAGCCTGTGTGAGTGAAGAAGCAGAGAAGTGCAGTAGCATGCCGTCTTTGGAAAACTGCCATAGTAACACTTGGGGAGTGGTGAATGATGAGGATGGCAAGGTAGGCAGGGCAGAGATGAGATGGGCAAGGAAAGGTTTATCCTAGTGGAAATGAGGAACCACAGAAAAAGTGTCCCCAGTGGACTGGAGTGATTAGATTTGCATTTTAGAAAGATCACACTGATAATGAAGAGTAGATCTGGGAAAAATGAGAGAAGAGACCAGGACACAGATTGTAAAGTGTCTCAGAGTTTTGCTGGCTTCATAAAATGAATTATAAAGTATTTCCTGCGCAGGAAATAATATAAATATACATAATAAAAATACAAATGCGGGAGTAACATGTAAATTTGAAACGTTTTTATTATTTTATTTCTTAAATGTTAAGTGGAACTCTCCTACAATTTTGTCTGAGCCTGGTGTTTTCTTTGTGGAAAGATTGAAATCTACCAGGTAAAATTCTAAAATGGTTACCAACTATAAATATTTTCCATTTCTTCCTGAATCGGTTTTGCAAATGTATGTTGTTTTAAGAATTTGAAATTTCCATGTAAAATGTTTAAGTATTTGACATAATGTTTTCTAATTTTCCAGTAAATAATTCCTAAAATAAGTATTATGGTTCCTAATTTTTTTTAATCTATAATGAAATCCAACTTTTGACTAGCGTCTGTAGTCATAGCCATTTTTTATTCCTATTATTTATTGGTTTCTCTTTTTTGACTACTCTTGACAGATAATTTTTAATCATTTTAGTTTTGTTGATCTTTTCTATTATTTGTCTTCCTCTTTTTCCTTGTCCAATAATTTGGGCTCTTATTTGTATTATCACTTCCTTCCTACTTTCCAAGTTTATGATGTTTTCTTTCTCATAACTTCTAAATATATATGCTGAGTCCATTTTAATAGTTTATTTCTTTATAACATAAGGAGTGTTATAGGTTACCCTTTAAGAATTGTTTTAAATAAAAAAAAAAGAATTGTTTTAAATGAAACTCACTGGAGTTGCTTTGTGGTATTATTTATTGTTCATTCTTATTTTATTTTATTATGATTTATACCGCTGTACTGAATTTATTTAGAGTTTCTAAATGGAGAGGACTTTTTTCCTACTTAAATTTTGTTACCAATTTCTAATTTATTTGCATTTTGATCAGAGATTGTGATCGAGAGGTGTAAGTCCTGTTTACTGAATTAGCTTTTTCATTCTTAAATGTGTTCAATTCTTTTTTTTTTAATTAATTTTTATTGGTGTTCAATTTACCAACATACAGAAAAACACCCAGTGCTCATCCCGTCAAGTGTCCACCTCAGTGCCCGTCACCCATTCCCCTCCAACACCCGCCCTCCTCCCCTTCCACCACCCCTAGTTCGTTTCCCCGAGTTAGGAGTCTTTATGTTCTGTCTCCCTTCCTGATATTTCCCAACATTTCTTTTCCCTTCCTTTATATTCCCTTTCACTATTATTCATATTCCCCAAATGAATGAGAACATACACTGTTTGTCCTTCTCCGATTGACTTATTTCACTCAGCATAATACCCTCCAGTTCCATCCACGTTGAAGCAAATGGTGGGTATTTGTCGTTTCTAATTGCTGAGTAATATTCCATTGTATACATAAACCACATCTTCTTTATCCATTCATCTTTCGATGGACACCGAGGCTCCTTCCACAGTTTGGCTATTGTGGCCATTGCTGATAGAAACATCGGGGTGCAGGTGTCCCGACGTTTCATTGCATCTGAATCTTTGGGGTAGATCCCCAACAGTGCAATTGCTGGGTCATAGGGCAGGTCTATTTTTAACTCTTTGAGGAACCTCCACACAGTTTTCCAGAGTGGCTGCACCAGTTCACATTCCCACCAACAGTGTAAGAGGGTTCCCTTTTCTCCGCATCCTCTCCAACATTTGTTGTTTCCTGCCTTGTTAATTTTCCCCATTCTCACTGGTGTGAGGTGGTATCTCATTGTGGTTTTGATTTGTATTTCCCTGATGGCAAGTGATGCAGAGCATTTTCTCATGTGCTTGTTGGCCATGTCCATGTCTTCCTCTGTGAGATTTCTCTTCATGTCTTTTGCCCATTTCATGATTGGATTGTTTGTTTCTTTGGTGTTGAGTTTAATAAGTTCTTTATAGATTTTGGAAACTAGCCCTTTATCTGATATGTCATTTGCAAATATCTTCTCCCATTCTGTAGGTTGTCTTTTAGTTTTGTTGACTGTATCCTTTGCTGTGCAAAAGCTTCTTATCTTGATGAAGTCCCAATAGTTCATTTTTGCTTTTGTTTCTTTTGCCTTTGTGGATGTATCTTGCAAGAAGTTACTGTGGCCGAGTTCAAAAAGGGTGTTGCCTGTGTTCTCCTCTAGGATTTTGATGGACTCTTGTCTCACATTTAGATCTCTCATCCATTTTGAGTTTATCTTTGTGTATGGTGAAAGAGAGTGGTCCAGTTTCATTCTTCTGCATGTGGATGTCCAATTTTCCCAGCACCATTTATTGAAGAGACTGTCTTTCTTCCAGTGGATAGTCTTTCCTCCTTTATCGAATATTAGATGACCATACATTTCAGGGTCCACTTCTGGGTTCTCTATTCTGTTCCATTGATCTATGTGTCTGTTTTTGTGCCAGTACCACACTGTCTTGATGACCACAGCTTTGTAGTACAACCTGAAATCTGGCATTGTGATGCCCCCAGCTATGGTTTTCTTTTTTAAAATTCCCCTGGCTATTCGGGGTCTTTTCTGATTCCACACAAATCTTAAAATAATTTGTTCTAACTCTCTGAAGAAAGTCCATGGTATTTTGATAGGGATTGCATTAAACGTGTAAATTGCCCTGGGTAACATTGACATTTTTACAATATTAATTCTGCCAATCCATGAGCATGGAATATTTTTCCATCTCTTTGTGTCTTCCTCAATTTCTTTCAGAAGTGTTCTATAGTTTTTAGGGTATAGATCTTTTACCTCTTTGGTTAGGTTTATTCCTAGGTATCTTATGCTTTTGGGTGCAATTGTAAATGGGATTGACTCCTTAATTTCTCTTTCTTCAGTCTCATTGTTAGTGTATAGAAATGCCATTGATTTCTGGGCATTGATTTTGTATCCTGCCACGCTACCAAATTGCTGTATGAGTTCTAGCAATCTTGGGGTGGAGGCTTTTGGGTTTTCTATGTAGAGTATCATGTCATCGGCGAAGAGGGAGAGTTTGACTTCTTCTTTGCCAATTTGAATGCCTTTAATGTCTTTTTGTTGTCTGATTGCTGAGGCAAGGACTTCCAGAACTATGTTGAACAGCAGTGGTGAGAGTGGACATCCCTGTCTTGTTCCTGATCTTAGGGGAAAGGCTCCCAGTGCTTCCCCATTGAGAATGATATTTGCTGTGGGCTTTTCGTAAATGGCTTTTAAGATGTCGAGCAAAGTTCCCTCTATCCCAACACTCTGAAGGGTTTTGATCAGGAATGGATGCTGTATTTTGTCAAATGCTTTCTCTGCATCTAATGAGAGGATCATATGGTTCTTGGTATTTCTCTTGCTGATATGATGAATCACATTGATGGTTTTATGAGTGTTGAACCAGCCTTGTGTCCCAGGGATAAATCCTACTTGGTCATGGTGAATAATTTTCTTAATGTGTTGTTGGATCCTATTGGCTAGTATCTTGTTGAGAATTTTTGCATCCATGTTCATCAGGGATGTTGGTCTGTAATTCTCCTTTTTGGTGGGGTCTTTGTCTGGTTTCGGAATTAAGGTGATGCTGGCCTCATAGAACGAATTTGGAAGTACTCCATCTCTTTCTATCTTTCCAAATTCTTGTAACGATTTTACACTTTTAGGAGAATTTGCGTTCTCTATAGGTTAGGTAGGATATTCTGTATATGCCCAGAAATTAATTTTAGTTGTCCCTTTGAGATAAGACAATGTTGAACTAAGGCTATGATGATGGAGAAAGGGAGAGGATATATTGAGGATGTATTTAACAGATTTTATTTGGTAACTAATGGGAAGTTGATATTATAGAAATTTAAAATCTAAGATGATTTAACAATATTTTGACTTATGTTTTCTAGTGAATTTAGATGCTATACACTGAGATGGGAAATACAAGGGGATAAGCTGGTTTTGTGGCCATGGACTGGAAAATTGGGTTTTGATATGTTGCTTTTGAAGTGCTCACATGACAAACAGTAAATATGTGTAGGAGATAATTGGAAATAGGTACCCGTGGGAGGAGTTCAGATGGTGGAGAAGTATGGGTACCCTGGACTTTCCTCGTTCCTTGAACACAGCTGTATTGATGTCAGACGACTTGAGACACCCAGAACATTGATCTGAGTATTGGAAGAAGGATCTCCACAGTTGAAGGGAGGCAGTGTCATGGGTGCGAGGTGCATAGAAGTGAATTGGGGGAGAGAAAAACAGCATGTGCCCCAAAGCGGAGGGAGTCCTTTCCACAGGGAGAGAAAAGTGAAAGAGAAAGGGGTTGAGAGAGTATGGCATTGGGTCCTCAGGTAGAAAATCTCTCTGAACCATGGATTGATGAGAGATGGGATATGAGTGTCACAGGTTTTTTTTTTTTACAAACAGTATGTGGAGCTCAAACATTGAAGTTTTGGAAATAGGTCCCCATAGCTCATCAGAGGGACCTGGCTTTGAAACACTATTTTGGGAGCCATCCATATCAAAGAGGGTAATTGTAGCCCAAGTAAAGTAAGTAGAATGAGAAGAAATGGCAGCCAAGGACACACTTTGAAACCCATAAAAATGCATTATTATACATATGCTTTCCTATCTAGTATTTTGCAGCTAAATTGGCTAAAGGCAGCAATTATGTAAGTTGCTGTTGGCTGCCATTATTGACAGTTCAAACCCAGACCTGGAATGTTTCTAGTGGCAGAGCCGCCAAAGGTTTGTCCAGAGCATCTAAAAGCAGTGAATGCATCAGATAAACGCTCTCCTGCTGCTTTAGCTTCCCTTACTAAGCTTGTAAGATGAGCCTGCTACTCACTCACAATTAAAGTGAAGTTGAACACAGAGGGGTGGAGAAAATATGTATGGGTTGAGAAATAGAATTTTTTTTTTTGCCTTGTCAAAACTGGGAGGGGAGAAAGTAAAAATCTCAGCAAGGAAGAAGTCCAAATAAATAAGAAAATAGTTTATACTACAGAAGACATTTTTGACTCCAGGATCTATAGCCATAAGCCAAAATCGACTGTTTTCATCTTGATGCAAAATCCACTGTATTAGTGTCATGGGCCCAGGAAGGCACCCAACAAGAGAATGACATTTTTCTCCAATTTACCATTGTTATTTCACTTGCAGCTGTTTTCCTTGATGCCAAACACAAAGAAGAGGAATCGAATCAATGGGGGCAGCAAGCTTCTCTTCTTTTGGCTTTGTACTTGTTCATTTACCCTTCCATCTCATATAGAAAAGTAGCAAATGTAAATGATCATCAAATCCCTGATCTTTGAGCCTTGTGGTCGAGCTTATGGGAAAACCTGGCTCTGATATCAAATAGGAATTTGAGTTTAGGTGAAGCTCTTATTCTTGTCCTGCCTCAGTTTTCTCTTCTGTAGAAAGTAACATCTCTAAGGTGACATTCCACACTGAAATTCTCTAATCCGTTGAATTCAGGGAGGACTAGTCACGAAACAGATATCCTAGGAATAAGTAGTTAAGTATAATTCTACATCCAAATTATTTATCATGCTTAGAGCACCACTGTGAGGACATAAAGAACTGTAATCTGTAGAGGTCCTTTACCTTCTTTCTGCCTTTCACATCTTACGAAAATAGGACATACCTAATGGTCATCAGGAAGACTATATTTCAGCGTGGAAGCTGGGTCTCTCCCTCTGGAGTAAATTAGATGTGAATAAATATAGACTCTGATGCCATTTTTAGAGAATTCTGTTGTCGATAGTAAGCATAACTTAAAGTGGAGCCAGATGCCATGTCCCCTTTTCAGAATGTTCTAAGAATCTAGATTCTTGCTGACTGCACAAAGTTGGCGTTTGGACTATGTATAGAGATAGACACCAAATCATTCTCATCAACAGAGTAAAACATATAACATTTAGATTTCACAGTAATTTGACAAATAAGATTTAGTGGATGTGCAGGAATGAGTTATTGAAATAGCTCAGTCTACACCTTTTATTGAATACTCATTGTGTTCCAAGGACGTGGTTTAAAAATAGACATCAGACAGTTATGCATGCAAGGGTAATCATGGCTCTCCTAATAATAATCTTTAAAAAATTACCTCTCTCTTATGCACTAAGGAAAGTAGACTCGGTGATTTATGGGAGCTGTGAATGCTCTGTCTCTTCTTTCCAACGTGAGGCATCCTTCCTTTATGTAATTCATTTTTCTGGAGTGTTTCCTAGGAAGGCAGTGCCCTCTGAAACAAACAGGTGTTGAAGTAAATCTGATGCAAATAAGAACTCTTGCTGTCACAGAGACACATGCTTTGTACCTATATAAATGCATTTCTCAGAAAGTTCTCACTGTTGAGAAAAACCATTTGAAAGGAAGCCGAGCTAGCTAAAAATGTTATTCTTTGTACCCTGAATACATCTGCTTCTCCTTCAGATTGACTGCCTTGGTTGTGTGTGTGTGTGTGTGTGTGTGTGTGTGTGTGTTTAACATATTGAAATGAGCCTTCTTTTATCCTTTTCTATGATTTCAGCACACTTCTTTCCTTTGGGTTCTAGATACTGAGCTAATTTGTCTATATTTATACTGCGGTGCCATCTGAGATGCCCATGGCTATCTGCACTGATGCAGGGCTTCAGATGACCATTACCTGGCAGCCCCTTGCCATCTACAGCCCACACTCAGAGTGACCAAAGAGAGCTTCACACATACTAGTTCCTCTCTTGCCTTGCTTAAGCTTCTTTTTTTTTTTTTAAGATTATATTTATTTATTCATGAGAGACACAGACAGAGAGAGAGAGGCAGAGACACAGGCAGAGGGAGAAGCAGGCTCCACGCAGGGAGCCCGATGTGGGACTTGATCCCTGGACTCCAGGGTCATGCCCTGGGCCGAAGGCAGGTGCCAAACCGCTAAGCCACCCAGGGATCCTATTGCTTAAGCTTCTTTTGTGCTATTTAGTGAAATGATCACCACTACAGATTTTCCACAATTTTCAAGCAAGGAAAAGCCCTGCCACGTCTTCAACTTTTCTAACAGAGATTGGCCTGATTTGGGCAGAGCAGGGAAAGATGGATCATTGTCTGGTCAGTAGCTGGGTCTCAATCTAAATGTATCTTTTTTGAATTCCTGAATGTATTCATCAACCAGCAGGCTCTGGGACACCTTCGGAGATTCATATTGGTGCTAAAATAGTCTGAGATGCAATCTAAATAGCTTCAATAGAATTTTCAACTCCATTTTCTTGGATTATCTGGGATTTCAACTCCCTCTAGGAAATCCTTAAGAAGCCCAAGAAAAAAAAAAAACAAATGTCTGTAGGTGGCCCAAAAGCAGTATCTCCCAAAGTGTGCCTCAAGGCTTGTCCTGCTAAATACCCTGGAAGACAGTTAGTTACATGGTCAAATAAATCAGGGGAACACAGTACCTTTTATGTTTTGGAAATTTACAGCACATGTGACATTAAATGTTTTTAGGAACTCCTTTTTTTTAAGATTTTATTTATTTATTCATAGACACACACAGAGAGAGAGGCAGAGACACAGGGAGAGGGGGAAGCAGGCTCCATGCAGGAGTCCGATGTGGGACTCAATCCCGGGTCTCCAGGATCACACCCCAGGCTGCAGGCGGCACCAAACCGCTGCGCCACCAGGGCTGCCCTTAGGAACTCCTACAATTAAAAATAATCTTTTAATTTTTTTTAATCTGGTATTTCCCAAACTTATTTTGCCATAGAAACTTTTTTTTTTTTTTTGTAAAACATTTATCATCATCCAAAATTTGGGGCAGTGCTCCCTCGGGACTGTCCTAAACACTCACAGAAAGAGCCAAGAGCTCGCCCTTGTTACAGGCTCTTGAATATAAGTCCTTAAGCTGGTGGCCTTCCTTAGGTTTATCTAAACCCCTGGAACATCCTCAGGAGGAATATGATGGGTTAGAGATTTATATCTGGAGTGAGATTCGATCTAGGGTGGAAGGTCAAGCTGCTCAGAGTTGGACACTCACAAACTGCTCCCACGTGAAGTGGCATTTTGCCTACCAGCATCGCTTCCTGACATTATTCTTCTCGTAAACCAAATCTGTCCTCCCAATTTAATTAACATAAGAAATTGGAGGTGGAAAAGCCACTGATTTTTGCCAGAGGCACTTCGGAATCTATTCTAGCAGGCAGTGAATCAGTGCTCATCTTTTCATTTTAAAGAAAGTCCAGACACTCTTAAAATGTGTTCTATTTTTAACAAAACACTATTAAACTGTCACATACTCTTCTTTCTGTTTTCTTCTCCACTGCTTGCTGATGATGACCAAGATATTTGTATGGGAATAAAAGCTGTCTCCTTTATATTCAGCTGACATCTTTACTTCCCTGATATTATTATTTTGCATTTCTATAGACTTTATCTTTCCAAAAGGCTTTACAATCATTCATTAGTTATTCCTCACAGCCTCCCTATTAGGTAGAACACTATGATTTGCCACTTTTACATTTCATTTTCCTCTACTCAGTTCCTCCCCTCTTCTCTTCATGGAGAAAAGGGAGATGTAAATAACTCAGGGCCTACTATGTGTCATCCCATATTACCTTTTATTAGGTAATCACCTTAATCCTCTAAAAGTAATAAGATTTCTAGATGGAATTTAGTGAGACTCATGCTGCTCCATCTCCTCCCTCCATGTTTTCTGTAAAGAAATTTATATCCAATAACATGGCCAAATGAGGGGACAAATTATTGGATTGAATAACAGCTGGACAAGGGGGATCCCTGGGTGGCCCAGGGGTTTAGCACCACCTTTGGCCCAGGGCCTGATTCTCTCTCTCTCTCTCTCTCTCTTTCTCTCTCTCTCTTTCTCTCTATCTCTCATGAATAAATAGATAAAATCTTATTTATTTATTCATGCAAGACACACACACACAGAGAGAAGCAGAGACACAGGCAGAGGGAGAAGCAGGGAGTCCGACGTGGTATTCAATTCCAGGTCTCCAGAATCAGGCCTTGGGCCAAAGGCAGCGCTAAACCGCTGGGCCACCAGGGCTGCCCCATAAATGAAATCTTAAAGAAAAATAACAGCTGGACGAGCATCTAAGGAATACCCCTCTAACCCTGTCCCTGCCACACTCACCATAGCCCAACTCTATTCAGATTAGGGTTTCTCTGGTAAGAGGCACCAGTAGGAAACTTAGGCTCAGAATCATAAATGAGTCTTTTTATTTATTCCCTCCTTACTCTATCCTCCACATCTGAAAGTCTAGGTCTGCCTTTACCCAACCAGTGGCAGAAGCAAGGAGTGGGAATAGAAGCAGACATGGAGCTCCAACCTCAAGGACAGGACTTGCTCAGAATGTCTTTCCAGGGATGTAGCACATCCCTCACCCACCACCCAGGCATTAGCACAGAAGAGCCAGGTAGAGTTTAGAAACCCACCTTCAAGACATGGAAACTTTGCATTTATAAATCGTGACCATGAAAAGAATGAGGTCCTGTTCTATCAAATTAGAAAGCTCTTCCATTGAGGCTAATGAAATGTGGATTACATGGGAAAATAGTGGATGCTGCATCCTATATGACCAGTTTAGAAAAATGAAGAGGACAGCAGAAATATTCCTCACTTCCCAAAAGTGGTGCTCATTATCAACATCATTTTATAAATGAGAAAACCGAGGCATAAGGTCATTAAATGAATAGTACGAAGCTGCATAACCCAGTGAGGGGCAAACCAGATAACCTCTTTATACCATTTCTGGCAGGGCAGGATGGCCAGCATGCAGTGTTCCATGAACGCGGAACACCAGTCCTGCAGCTACTGCTCCCATTTTTTTCTGCCTTCATGTAATCTTTTATCTTAGGCACCACTATATGTATCCAGAGGGATTATGTTACCTCTCACTTACCTACCTGGAAGAGATTAAGTGTCCACCTTATAACCAAGCCTGCTGGAACTAGCTAGTGGTCAATTTGAGTATAATATCTATGTGGCAACTGTTTTGATGGCTTACGACCATTTTTTAAAGCTATAATGCACTTTCTTTGTAGGAGACCTCATTAGGACTTTAATATGGAGCTTTTTAAAAAATTTCACAGTCCTAAAAACTGAACTTAATGCTTTTTCTCTTATTTTTAAACCTTAGGAGATAAGGAGAAACACTTTCAGGGGGAGAAAGAATTTTGGAAAAATTAGGAAAGAGAAAGAATAACAGTTAATAGCCTGACCAGGAGAACACAGAGAAACAATTAAAGCAGATGTGAAAATTTAAAACTGAGAGCAGAATAGATTTTTTTTTCAGAATAGATATTTAGTGAAAGGGCAAATAGCTCAACAGATCCATCCATGAATTTTGAAGACGTCAAAAGCTATTACAATAATAACTAGATGGCCATACTTATAACATTGGCTATTTGTGGAGAGAAGTTGAATTAATAGCAATGTTTTCTTTTTAAAATGGCAAGAATATATGTGTGACACATTTAAGAAAGATTTCCATTCAAAGAAGTTAAAATGTAAAATGTTTTACTGCTTAAAGATGGAACCCCTCAGCTATTAAGAAACAAACAAACAAAAAACTTGGCTCTCCAGGATGAATCATTTCCAAAGAGTCTTGGATAAATGTGGTCTTACAGATATATTTTTATTCTGCTAGGAATAAATATACTGAAAGGGAATTACAAATTTGTCATATGTCCTTTTATGTATTAAACACATGCCTCCCTCCTCAAACTATTCCCATTCACCTGCTCTTCTCACATTTCAGGGATCCATTCAAAGAAATGCATTCCATCTTGATGCACTCCCAGAAAAGGGTTTTATATTAAAAATAATCTGTTGTTTATCTGGAATTCACATTTAGCTGGGCATCCTGTATTTTTATTTGCTAAATCTGGAAGCTGCACTCAAGGAGTTCTAATGATCAGCCAGTTTGTGTAACCAGTGAAGGTCTTACTATCTCTGCAGAGACACCTTACGCCCAGTACCAGAACTTTCTGGGAGTCATCTGACACCATCTGCCCAGTCCTTTGATGAGCATTTGGTCTCTCAACTATCTGTAGAAGAGCTTTGACTGACAACATCAAAATGATGCATGCTAGATGTTCTTAGCATGCATCATTTAGCATGTTCTTAGCATGTTCTTGCTTTGAGAGAGAGAGAAATAGCATGAGCTGAAGGGGAGAGGCAGAGGGAAAGGGAGATGCAGACTCTCCACTGAGTTTGGAGCTGCCCCACAGGACTCGATCCCAGGATCCCGAGGATCATGACTTAAGCCGAAGGCAGACTTTTAACCCACTGAGCCACCCAGGCGCCCCTCAAATCATTTTTTTAAAAAAATGTCAATCAGATCATGTCATTCCTTTGCTAAAACCAGTAGTTTCCTGTCCTGTTCAAAACAACATCTAAATGTCTCGCCCTGGTTTCTGAGCCCTTCTATGATCTGCCCCTTCCCATACCACTGACCTCAGCTCCTCCTTTTCTCTCCGTTCACTACATCCCAGCCACCAAGGCCTCCTTGCCCTCACTCCAACCTGCCAGGCATACATCAGCCACGTGCTGTTCCACCTGTCTACAATGCTTGTCCCCACATGGTTGGTCTACCCGGCCCCTAGGACCTTGTAATTCACAGTGAAGAGATTAAACTGTTCCGATGTCAAGAGTTGTGGTTTGTGAAGTAGGAAAAAAAAAGGGCATAGAAGTACAATCTGATAGTTAAAGAACAAAAGCCTGTATTTATACCTGATGATTCTGGTAATTGTCATTGAGAAGGAAGCATAGCACAGATTTTTTTTTTTAAGGCCATGAATAAACACAGTACTCCATTTTTCTTTTTACATTTGTCTGAATTTAGCAAGGTGTATTAACCCTTAATTTGCCCTCTTTCTCATTCTTTTTTTAAAAATTCATCTGCATTTAGTTCTCTTGATAATAATGAAAGGAAATCAAAGTGCCTTTGTGAATTTTGACAGCCAAGTGCAAATAGATTGATTAGAAACATGGTGTTTCTTTTTAAAATTTAAATAGAGGAAAGATTTGTGGGTAATATGCATAATGTGTGTTCATTGGCAACAAGCTAGCAGAGAGAGAGAAAGAGAATATGGAGGCACCATTAATGTTCTGCTTTTAAGCAGGAGATTGATTTTAAATTTTTCCTGCATGTCAGTTTCATTAAAGGCAAATTAATCCTTCTTTCAGTGGCCTGAGACTTTTATCTGAACTCCTTGTAGGAAAAAAAGTAGATGTCACTGGATTTCATTTTTCATGAACCATTGACTTAAATTTGAATGCTGAGTTAGTGGTCCTAACTCAGAATATGGTAGTTTCAAATAAGATGATCTGAAAGAAGATCTTCTTCTTTTCAAAGAAGCCTTTTATTTTTACCTTATTGTGTTCTCCATCTCCCAAATTTCTAGCATAAAGATAGAAAGCTCAGAATGAGCTCATTCTCTCTCTTTAATCATACAGAATTTCAATATGAAGATACTCCTTCTTTCAGGGAACAGTGAGGGTCTTGGACAAGCTCATGTATGGTTGACACATGCTTCATTTCTCCACTTCTCACCTCTTCCCTTAGGTGCTGCATGAAAATAGGGACAAAGTAGAAGGATGGTAGGAGGTAGTAAGGTACAGATAATATCCAAAGGCAAGAAGTTGTAGATAGTGAGGGAAATGTTTAGGGCTCTGCTGGCTGAATCAAAGATCTGGGCAAGATTGCCCCAGATGAAGTAGGTATATCTTAGACCTTTGTCCAATTACACTAGAAGAGAGATGTCTAAATTCTTGGGCAAGGGCTGTTGCAATGAAGAGGTATCCACTCATACTTCTTTAATTCAGATTATAGTGTAGAATGGGACTGTCAAAATTAAGAGTAAGAAAGAATAAAAAGGAGAAAGTGGAGGTAGAAAAGGAAAAAAGAAAGCCTGCTATATAGCATAAGAAGAATCTGAAGGAGGGAATCCCAGTGGCTCAGCAGTTTAGTGCCTACCTTCGGCTCAGGGTGTGATCCTGGATTCCCTGGATCCAGTCCCTGGATCGAGTACCTGCATGGAGCCTGCTTCTCCCTCTTCCGATGTCTCTGCCTCTCTCTCTCTCTCTCTCTCTCTCTCATAAATAAATAAAATCTTAAAAAAAAAATAAGAATCAGAAGGTGGAAGGATGTTTGAATGGCAGGAAATAGCCCTGCAATTAGGGCACATTCTAGCTGTGGAATATATGCATAGTGATTCTCAGCATCGGCAACTGGGTTGTTTGGGGCCCGAAACTTCTATAATTTGGGAGTCCTCTTGAAAAAGAGAATTTGAGTATAGTTTGGGTATAAAACTCAATTTTTATTTAAAGTAAAAATAGAAGGCACAATAAATGAAACTGTAAAAGCTGGCACATACCATACACAACAAAATTGAAAGAGTATCATTTATGAATTAATTGCTGATATACATCTAATACTTTTATCTATGCTTTTTTGGTTTTATATATTTTTCTGGCTTCTTTATGAGCATACTTTTGTAACATTTTCCATAGAACAACAAAAAAAAAGAGTTCAATATTTCCCCTGCTGCAGACATTTAGTTTTTATTATATCGCTGATGGTTTTAAAAGGTGTTTTTTGAGGTTCACAACTGTTATTGGCAATATCATGCAAATATTTAGGAATATTGTCAGTTCAAGGAAAAGATAATCTGTGTTAGGATTCTTTGATCTTTGAACTATAAGATATAAGGACCTTTCAAGTTTTCTCATATACAGTGACACTCTGAGTTGACAACAATCTTTAACTAGAGTGTTGCCAATGTTTTCATTCTAGTGAAAAACTAAAAACTTTATATATTATCCTTGTTGCTTTTAGCATTTTGTGTAAAGTTGGCAACAAATTTAAGTATTTCTTGTTTCAGTGATATGAAACAAGGGATTTTAATACAAATTCCTATACTGCCATAACCAATATTTGTAGTAATGTGACAGATTACTTCCCCAAAAAAAGAATGTCATTTCACACAGTTTATAAAATATATAAATGGTATATAGAGTTTATATATAATTTATAATTATATACACTGTGTCATCAAATATATTCATGATATAAAAGGTTTTATCATTTTAATAATAGCTGAATCCTGTTTATAACTTTTCAAATATTTTATTGAAGGATATATATGCTGAAAAGTGCACATTTCATATTTCTATGGCTCAATGAACTCTTGTGAGTATACATCCCTGTAATAGGTATTCAGACCAAGAAATAGAGCACTATTAGCCACATGTGGCCCCCCTCTGGCCTTCTTCTAGCCACTACCTCCCACAAGAGTAGCCACTGTTTGCCTACTTTTATGCTTTACATAAATGGAATTTAGTAAATCTACCTGTGGTTCCCAGACTTCCACACATACAACTAGGAGTATCTTCTGGAGTAAGCTAAATTTGATTGAGTAAAGTCTACAGAGGGCACACCTGTGGTATAGCTTGTGTCACGATAGAAACACCTCTTCCTCATCCAAAAAAGTCTACCTTCTTCCTAAGTGAGCTTTCCACAAACTCTTTTCACATCAAAGGATGCATGGAAAGATGATGACATCTTTATAGCATGATGGACTGGGATGCTCATGATGAGGGGAAAATTATTAGATCCTCTAAGGGCTGAGGAGCTAAGTATCTCTGCACATGTGAAACCAATTCCTGTCACTTCTGTGTGATCCACTACGCTAGTTGGGAAAGTTTTCGTTGGAGGACTGAAGCTGCTCAGGCTTTCACCTTAGATACCCATCCTTTTGTTGTGTGAAACTGTTTCCATATGGAAGCACCTACGGGAGGATATAATACAATAAGCCTCATCAGTCATTTACACATGAGTACATAAAAGCTTAATCATTATGTCTTTTACTGCGATTTCATTTTTGTTTTCTGGAAAATAGAAAAACCTAGACATGTGAGGCTTTACATAAGAAAGAACAGGAGGTAGGCTTTGGAAATGTAGAAAAGAAGGCATAGATAGTAAATGAGAAAGCTTAGCAATGCAAGTTTCCCTCATAATCCAGATTCAGCCTCCACCACCTGCGAAGATATCTTATCCTAGACTGGAAAAGTGAAGAGTATCCTCACGTCTCATGCGCCCTGGAAGAGACACCTAACCTGAACTGTTAGTGCCAAATTGTTTCATAGAGAGTTTAGGTATAGTAGGGAAGTAAATTGTTCTTGTTGGATTACCATGTAGAATTATATGACTATTAGTCTGTAAAGTCATTAAAAATTTTAGATGGCTGTTGCTCCAGTACCCACCCTGTAAGTTCAGGGACTTATTTGTGAAATTTCCCAGAGATAGCACATTAACATTTTCTGTATTGAATAGAGCTATGAATACTTTTGAGGTTTAGAGATTCAGGTACTCCTGGGTGGCTCAGTGGTTGGGCATCTACCTTCAGCTCAGGGCACGATGCTGGTCTGGGAATCAAGTTCCACGTTGGGCTCCCTGTAGAGAGCCTGCTTCTCCCTCTGCGTATGTCTCCACCTCTCTCTGTGTGTGTTTCTCATGAATAAATAAATAAAATCTTTTTTTAAAAAAAGGAATTCAGGTAAAATCTTATTTTAACCAACTTGAAGAAAAATCAAAATTGCGTGTGTTAGATCTAGATCTCATTAAAATGGAAGTTTATTACTACAGAATAGGAAGGGGTATACTGTTTATTGAATTTTTATTTGTTTACATAAAACAAGTGTTAGGTATGCACTGTGTCTACAAACAATAACAAATGGGAGAGATGAAAAAGAGGATGTTCTTGCCAGTTCTGAAGGAGGGAGTACCTAAAATTATCTCTTCCACTATAACTATATTTAATGGCAATATAACATGCTTTTAATATGATTTGTTTTTCACATTGTTTTAGAAGTGATAGAAGCACAGACAGGGTTTCTTTTATACTATTCAAATTTTAGGGCTCCATGTTATAGGCAATAGCCTCGTAGAGATGCCTAAATAGAATTACTAGTGTGATACTATTTGGAAGCAGTTCAAATATAATAAGGAAGTAAATTTTTGTAGGATTATCATATAGAATTATAGAATATTAATCTGTAAAGCCTTGCCAGTTTTTTTAAGGCTCCATGCTGGGCTTGAACTCGCAACCCTGAGATCAAGCCTGAGCTGAGATCAAGAGTTGGACGCTTATCTGACTGCGGAACCCAGGTGCACCTAACACCATTTCATTGAAACTTGAATGCCACCTTCTCTATTTATGAGTTACACCTAATTGGAGTGCAAATCAAAGCTGAAAACTAGGCCTTCAGGGGCTTAATTCAATTATGTGTTCACATTTGAAATACCATTTATTTTTGGAGTTATATCTACCTCCAGATATAGCTTGCATTCTTCCAAAGTTCCTAGACATCATCTAAATATAACCCCGGTTTGAGTATCAGATTTCAAGCTTCATTCCTCACTGATCCTTCCCACCACCTCCTTGCGACACACACCCCTAGTAATGCACATGATTCTGAAAGTTCACCAAGACAACATCTGGCATTAAGAATAGTTATATTAGGGGTTCCCTGGGTGGCTCAGCGGTTTAGCACCTGCTTTTAGCACAGGGCGTGATCCCGGAGTCCCGGAGTGGAGTCCCACAGCAGGCTTCCTGCATGGAGCCTGCTTCTCCCTCTGCCTGTGTCTCTGCCTCTGTGTGTGTGTGTGTGTGTGTGTGTGTGTGTGTGTGTCTCATGAGTAAATAAATAAAATCTTAAAAAGAAAAAGAATAGTTATATTATACAGATATCCAAGCTCAGATTTTACACTCAGTTCTAAGAAAGCAATATTACCATTAATTAGAATGATAGCTAACTACATTCAGTTTCCAACACAAGGAACCTTGCTCATCCTCAGGCTCAACCTTTCAATTCCAGCTTGCTGTAGCCAGAATGGAAAGTAAGACCCTAACAAAACTCAACTGGAACATGAGTGCTGTGAGAGTGCTTTAGGAAGAGTGAAAACGTTCAGAGACTCACAGGATGTAAACAGGCCTAGTCTTACTTTGTTGCCTTCTTTTCTCTCCCTGTTTATTCCCTCTGTGTGCTACATGGTAGAGGCTAGCCCTGAGAGAAACCCAGCTTGTTAGTGCTCAGAAGGCTGGTATATGGTAGCTGTCTCTTATTCTTCTGAATTTACTTCTTCCAGCCACAGACTTAGCATATGTGGGCCTTCCATTCTAAATGTCAGCAATCCCATTTTGCCACATAGTTGATGTCCATTTTTTCCAAACGTATCATACTTCCAAACAGTCTACAATAAGGGTGGTAGAGAGGGAAGGGACTGTAGAGAGATAGAAATCTGTTCAACCTATTCATTCTTTGTCTGAATTTTTCAAAATGCTAACAAGAAAGATTGTGAGCTTTAAGAGACCAGGCAGTAAGCATGGAAGTCTAGTTCTAAAGGAGGGTAGAGTTTCAATGACACAGTGGACTATGGATTGGATTGGATTGGATTAGGGTCAGTTTATATTCTCCTCTCCTCTTTAAGTGTATTAGGAAGAAACTGATTTGAGAGAGAAAATGGGGGGACTTGGAACTCTGAACAACAGAAGGAGTGATTTATACCAGAAGACAGTGTGATGTGGGGTCCGATGAAGTGTAGAGTAGCAGAAAGGTGTTAAAGAGGTAATTAACAACTATATTCTAAAGAAAAGCTAGGTATGGGAACAGATGGGACCAGAAGCTGCAGCAAAGGCCTGGGGTGATAATATGAAGATAAACACAAATGTATTCGAAGTAGCTTTTAGTACAGTTAAGTCAATGACAGGATAATTAACTGGCACTTAAGAGCTTTTACTTCTTTTAAATCTTGCTGTGTTTTTTTATGGTTTATGAGGGAAAAAATGGAATAGCAACTTTTATGCTGCTTTCTAAATCAACCAAATTGTGTGTATAAATAGCCATACAGAGATCCTACATACACATGTATTCTAAATGAGAATATGAAAGGATAAACTTTTCCTTTCTTATTCATCTTTGCCTGATCTAAATCCAATCAAATGACAGAGTGAATGTCACTGTACTTTCCTAAAAGAATGTCTGTTTAGCCAATGATTGCTTCAGGCTCTTCAGGCTTAATACTTGTATTAGTCAGTTCTTGTCAAAATCATGCTGTGTAAGAAATCACCTTCAAACTATACTTTCAAAAATAAGCATTCACCCTCCTATTTATAGGTTTTCAAGTTAACTGTGTCTCAACTGATCTAGGCCAGGCTCGTCTGTGTGACTATCCCTTGGGCTACAAGTCAGTTGGGCTTGGCTTCAGGCTGCTATTTGGGTTCAGGTTGACTTCATATATGTTCATGCTGGAGCCCAGGCTTCAAGAGCAATACATGTTATTCTCATGGCAAGATGAAGGAACGCAGGAGAGTCAGCTGAAATATGTAAGACTACATGAATAAAGGTGCTTAGAGTTCTGCACAGCATAGCTTAGTCAGAGCAAAGACTCTTTATTTGTGTTTGGTACTTAGTTTGAGTTCTCAATAGGATTGACTATATGTTTTTCATATTTACACTTTTAATCTGAATATAGGAGTACAGAATTTCTTTAATCCAGCAAACTACTACTCACCATACTGATTTCTAATCTGCTATCATGATTTTTCTCTGAGTTTGGTATAGTCAGCTCACAAACCATGAGGATTCATGGCCCTTCATTTCATCTCAGATAAAATGTTCAGCAAGTGGTCAATATCTTTTATGTCATCACAGCCCCTTTAGCATCAGATGGCTGCAGCTGTAAGCAAAAGGGATTCCAGCAAAAGTCTGATCCATGGGACCTTGAGGCCTCAGGTATTTCCTCCTCAAAAAGTAAAGACCCTTGAGACTCGGGAGATAAGTCTTCCCTTACTGGCCATGATATGGGACAATATTTTAGAATCAGTGGCAAAAGCAAATCTTAAGATACTTATTATCAATTGAAATATCTATCAATACTTCATTCTGTGGTTTCTGAGCATGATTATGTGTACTGTAGCCAGGTGAAGCAGATCCTACTTTACCTATAATTCACAAAGACAGTATGTAATTCACTGAGGTCACCCACTCTAAATTCCTATCTCTTTCCTACCCACTCATTCCTTCATCACTTAAAATATCATGGATATGTGTAGATATCAGCTGAACTGATAATTCATTAAAGGACAAGGTGATCCCAGCTTCTTCTTGTTGCTCAAAAAAACCCAACCCATCTTATCCCTGTCCCCCCAAATTAACTGCAATTTGGAGAAATGGGTTAAAATATTTAAAATATTCAACTTCCTACATGAATTCATTTAATATAATTGTTCTATTTCATAAAAAACCAAAACAGCAACATCTGAGTTAAATGAAATTATTAAATTGCAGATACGTGTTAAGGCGTTTCATTCATTTTATCAAGAGCAGTGAAGTGATCTTAATATTTGCTGAACTTTTTTTTTTGCTATTTGTTAAAATAAAATCCATCTCTACCTTTATTTGTATTATTTTATTACTTTGATTTCTATTCTAAGATAAAAATCAGCAAGCTTTTCTTATAGTTTCTGATACTTGCATAAATATATGGGCATAATAAAATTATACCAATAATATACACAAAAGTAAGAAGAAAGGCAACTCTCATATAGGCATTCCTCTAAGCATAGTTAGATCCACCTTAAATAAATAATATTAGAAAGTATTAACAACCACTTAAAAATTAATTGAATTAGCTGAAGTTTTATAAAAAAGTTATTTGGTTTCCTACAAAAGCCATGCCTGTTTATGTAGGCTATTACTTTGCCCCATGTTTTAAGGTCAGGATGGTTCAAAGAAAATCTGTTGTTCTAATATCAAGAACATATAAAATTCCTTGTATGTTAATTATTGCTGATGCTGGCTTGGCATTTGTATTAGGCCTCTGTCACAGGAGAATGGTTTTTAAAAAATGATTAAAGTTGAGCATATTTATCCGAGGGAACATTATTGCTGAACTCTGTTTACATAGGCAGCAATGAAACATTCAGCAGTTTGAGCAGAAAAGTTGACTTACTATCTAAAGGTGGTTTCCAATTTCCAAAATACATAAGAAAGGACAACACATTGTTAACCTGCAAATGACATCCCATCCTCAGAGACAACTGCTCCATTTCATCTTGGGTCACAAGTGAGGTAAGTTTGTGGAGATGAAGCTTTAGCCAATTCAGCCAGCCCCATTTGCCCACTTTGTTTCTGACAACCACTCAAGAAGGGATTAGGAATAGATTAACTAGAAACACTAAAAGTCAGAACTGAAAGCAGCATTTACAAATTTGTCTAGGGAATATCCAGAAACAAAATGCCACTAGTCTTTCAAGTCAGAGGGGAAAAATGCAGAATTTAGAGTTGAATTTTTGGCCTTTATTCCTTGGGCACAGCATTTTTCCATTCTATAACTATCTCTGTTCAAATTTCGAATGGTGCATGTTGTCCGTTATATCACTGCTACTCAAAGTATTGTCTATAGACTGGTGCTAGTTGGTAAAATGCTAACTGTTTATGAATATGTATTATACATAAATGTGTATATATTTATGACATAAATACAGAAATTGATCTAGAAATTGATAGTTCATATTTAAATAAGCATACTTACCTGATGAACCAGTAAAAAAGTTCACAGACCGTATTTGGAATAGTAGTGATAATTAGCATGTAATATAAGAAAAGACTGTAAAGCAATAGGTGTCAGAAGATTTAAATTTTAATTGGAGCCACTGTCAACTACTAACTTCACCTTTCTGGTCTCAGTTACCTCAAATGTAAAATGAGGAATTAAATTAAATCTCTAAGGTTCCTTTCGTAATTAACATTCTATGATTCTATTAAATATGCTTTTGACTTTTGAATATACTTTTGTAATATTTCACTTTAACTTTTCCTCATTCATTTATCCTTACTAACCGTTAAAATTAATGCCTGCAAGAAATTGCAAAATATCATATCATAGACAGCAAACATCTGAATCATCAACATTTTGCCTAGAATTTGTTAAAATAAGTCCCCCTCCTTAGCTTTTATTTTGTCTTATAGGTTAGAAATTGGCAAATTACTTTATAGTTTTTATTTTAATATTTTTATATATGGGCACAATAAAATTATAAAATTTGCAATAAAAATAGGGAAGGAATGGACAGATCTTATATATTTGCCCTGCTGTTTGTGTTCAACAGTAACTTCGTAGTGTTCTTAAATAGTTCCTCTACCAAGAGGGACTGACTCAAAGAAGATTTAGAGAGAATCTGTGCTCTCAAAGAATAAATCTTTACCAAAGACTCACAGACTTAAAGAATAAATCTCTGACAAAGATTTAAAGAAACCAATCCTCCATTAAAAGCCATGTTTTGGGTAGAAAAAGCCCTGTTACTGATGAAAACTCCAAAGTTACTCTTCATTGGGAGCTTTAAGAATTCAAGTGCTTACTTTATACTTGATAGGGAAGTATAGGGGGATGACAGGGTGACGTTGTCTTCCCATCTTCGGGCATACGGGGAGCTCTCCATGGTACTGCTTCAGATCCTGACAGTAGCATCAGCCTGCATGATTCTTGGTCCTAACTTCAGTCTTGCTTTTCTAAGTTGCCTCCAATATCCTGTTTGATAAAAAGTATCCAAATGAGATGCATTAAGGGGCAGATAGTTGCCCCTTCCCCCAAAATGTTTTACCTTCCAAATTTGATCTGCACTGGTCACAGCACGACTCCTTTATGAGTCCAGCCTTGATTTTGACCAATGCTCATGTCTATAGCTGATATTAAATCTACCTCCTTTAACTCACCTTCATTCTTTTCTTACTTGATACAGCCTCACTTTCCCTCTAGTCTTCTAGTCTTTTCCTCAGAAATGAAAATCATAGAATTATACAGAAGAAAATTGAAAACATCCTACCTACCCACTTAATCTCATAATCATAATGGATCTTGAATCATTGCTCACTCCACTGTCCTTTTCATAGTACCACACTTAACAACTCTCAAAATTCTTTTTTTTAAGATTAATTAATTTATTTGACAGAGAGGGCAAAAACAAGGGGTGGTGGTGGTAGGCAGAGGGAGAAGCAGACTCCCCAGTGATCAGGGAGGGATCCCAATATGGGGTTTGATCTAGGACCCTGGGATCATGACCTGAGCTGAAGACAGATGCCTAACTGACTGAGGCATGCAGGTACCCCACACCTCTCAAAATTCTTAAATACAGGTCAGGTTCTGTTGTATATAAATATTTTTCCCGAAGAAGGATAAAACACTGTGGGACAGGAAAAGACAAATGCAAATCCTGCCTTTTTTTCCCCCAGAACACCAAGCACACTGTATCATACATAGATATTAAATTTGAGTACTTGTTGAATTCTTACAGCTTCTCTATCTTATTAGTTTTTGCCTCTCTTTTATGTAAGCTTCCTCAATTTTTTATATTTGGGTCATGAAGATATTCAATTCAATTTTGCATGTTTAATATACTTTCTTCTATGAGAATCTTGCTTAGTATTTTGCACATACTAGGTATTAAATAACACTTCATTTTTATCCAATTTGTCTTTGTTGTATCTACAGGCATCTCTCTGACCTTTGAAGAGTGCTTCTTTACATTCAGCATCTAATGGAACAGTTCTTTTGTTTATATTTGCTGTACTCAGAATATGCTTGTGTTTCGTATAATCATTCATGCTTGTTCTTTTCTCAATGTTGCTGATTTCCAGGTTCATCGTCTTATTGAATATGTGTGCCTGTTAGATTGTTTTCTCTTCTGCTAGAGCATTCATGTTTTCAAGCTCAATCTTATTTTAGATGCTTTGCGTTCATATCTGTAAATGTGTTGGCATTCCTTCATTATTTTCTGTTCTCTGACATTTGCAATGTCTTTAAATCAAGTTCCACCTGCAACTTCTTCATAGTCATTCTAGTAAACAATGATGAACCTTATAATACTCCCAACTAAAGAGATCACCAGAACTAGTTCTCTAGTCATTCATGATAAATTTTTATTAATTAACAACCTAATAGGATTAATTTCAGATTGAATTTTAATCTAAATAGAATATTTATTATCTATTTCATATTTATTGAAACTCAATGATATGAGTTATCCTACGTTGACTTTCATTACTTGTTTATAATTATGTCTACCATAAAGCTATCAGAAATGATGTCCACCATTTGTTCTTCTCAAGATATTATTGCTTACCTGTCACCTTGATATTTAAGATTGTTCTGTATGAACATCTGTTCCTTTTTAAAACTGCTTTAGTCAGCCTCCAAAATCATTCTCTTTACCTAATATGAAGATTATTTCCATTTACCCATTATTACTACATCTTTTGGATATACATAGAGCTCTCTTCTTTGTTCATAACTTTTCAAAAATCAAATTCAATCACTATGACATCCAACTATCAAGTCAATTGTAAGCATCACATGCTCAGAGTCACTGATTTGTTAATGTCCAAATTTTCCAATTACTCCATTCTCTGCTTTTAGGAGCCATTTTTGCAGAAACTTAATTATATCCTAATCATACACAGTAATTGTTTTCTTATTAAAACAAGATTTAAGAAATTAGTTGAGTCTCTCAGCCATTTGGACTTATCATTAATGTCATGTCCCTCATTTATTTTTTACTTCATTCATTCAGTTATGTTCTCTCCTCCTCATATCCCCTCATGAGGTTTTAAAAATATATTTCATTTACAGTTTTAACCATTTGTGCCAACCCTAACTCATTCTTCTTTTGTATATTTCTTTTTTTTTCCACTTCTTTTTTTAAGATTTATTTATTTACTTACTTATTTATTTATTTATTTATGATAGACAGAGAGAGAGAGAGAGAGAGAGAGAGGCAGAGAGAGGCAGAGACACAGGCAGAGGGAGAAGCCAGAGGCCCGACACAGGACTCGATCCCGGGACTCCAGGATCGCGCCCTGGGCCAAAAGCAGGCGCCAAACCGCTGAGCCATCCAGGGATCCCCTTTTTTTCCACTTCTAAGTTAACATACCTTACCATTTCTTTATGGAAACAGTGGCTTAATAGTGAATAAATAGAAAATAGTCAGGATTGCTGCCCCATATTTGATTCAGATCCAAGATTTCTACAGGGCCACAAATGAGGATTCAGTGCTTGCTCAGGAACCCCATCAGCTATACTTGGGGTCAATTTCCATGTGCTCACTATCTGTGTACGCTGCCTATGTGCTGCACACTGTAGACTCAATTATACACCCACCCCCTCCAACCCATGGAGTACCAACATAGCCTCTTTCTTCTTAAAGATTTATTTATTTATGAGAGAGAGAGAATGAGAGAAAGAGAGAGAGAGCATGGGGGGAGAATGCAGAGGGAGATGGAGAGAGAAACTCAAGCAAAGTTCATGTTGAATGCAGAGCCTGATTCGGAACTTGATCTCATGACCCTGAGATCACAACCTGAACCAAAACCAAGAATGAGATGTTTAACTGACTGATCCAAGGTGACTGGGCCACCCCCTGTCACAGTCTTGTTATTGTGTATTTCCAAGCTCTTGTCCCACCAAAGCACAGACATACCAGGAATTTCTTATCCCAACTACTTTTTCTTCTATTTGCCTTTCTACTGACTTTGTCTCTTGACCTTCAAATTCCTGATCCTTCTAAATCACTCCCTCTTTTCTATTTTTCTATTTTTCTATTTTCTATTTTTCTATTAGAACCCAATTGTGTTCTAATAGACCACAGTATAACAAAATCTTCTATTTATCCAAGATATTTCCAAGTCATACTCAGTGGTCTACTTTTTCCAGAAGCAACTGATGAAAGGACTTTCAGAACTGAATAAAAGTAAATAATCCTTTGGAATTTAGTGTACAATAGGAGTTGACTTCTGTTTCTCATTCAGTCTTATCTGCTTTATTCTCCTTATATCACAAATTCATTCATACAGCCATCCACCCACATGCCCAGCATGAGGAAAGAAGGAAACAGAACTGGATTTGATCAGCATAAGGTAAACTCAGCAGGATAAGAGCACTGGGGCCAGAATATCACAACCATAGAAACAAAAATGGGAGTCCAAAAGTAAGAATAGTGAGGGAAGGAGGGCAGGGGGTAGGAGAGAAGCCACCAGCAAATTCTTTTGGTATTAAAACTACCCAGTAAAGTAGTACCTACTTTAAGTTAATATGATATGTGAAAATTAAAATTTCAAAGTAGATAACTTCGTGATTATTCAATTTATAA